>NC_143196.1:32003500-33286500 GCF_051530095.1 Phoenix dactylifera
CGATTTGTTTATTTTAGTCTTGCGTGGTTCTTTTTTGTGTGGCTATGTTGCCAAGCATGCTACCGAGATTGGATGATCCTTTTGCCCTTCGTGACCCATCTTTTATTTTATAGGGATTCTGGTTCCTGTGTTGATGTGAGTTGTATGTCTTTATTCAAGTTTATGTCAAAAGTCTTTCTTTTCTTCCTTATAAAAAGATTGTCATAGAGGTTTAAGTTGTGTTTCTTGTTATAGGTATTAGGAATTGTGATTCTCACACTTAAAACACCTTTAAGGTTTATTCAATGTTCTGGGATCTGAGGCTCTATGACCCCGTCTTACTTTAGGTTTTTGGTGTTTTGAGTTACTGTTGCTATGTTTTGAGAGGATCTTCTTGGAGGACTGTTAAATTGCAATTTGTGCCGCCAGTTTTTTTCCCCATTTTATTCCTTTGGCACCCCTTTTCTCTTATTCCATGGCTTCAAGTTCTTAAATGGTGTCTTTCGTCCTTTCTCTCAGTTTTAATTAGTTCCGTTTACTGTAGATGGGTAAAATTTTCTCTACATAATTTGGAGCTTTGTCTATACATTTGAGAGACATTTTTCTCTCTTCAGTTTTGGGTAGAAATCAGTGGAGAAATGTGTAATTTGGGAGGGATGGAGTGTCTTCCCTGGGGTTCAAACTTCAGCTTTTCAAATTTTGTGCCATTTCTATTTTTTTTCGAGTGTTTTGGGTCCATAAATCAGTCCTTGTCATTTGCTGTCCTATAGAAGTGCTGATAATGATATTTGTATCAATATGATCGTTCCTTATTTGTGGTTATAGATTGGAGATATGGGGGTGCCATGGCCGCCACACCGGCCATCTCAAACCAGGAAGGGAAAGGGCCAAAGCTGGAGGATTTTTTGGGTGGGTATTCTGAGAACGCCAATGAAGAGAACCAAAGCCAGCATCCTGTATCCGACTTCCATGGCATGTACTACCAAAGCTCTGGTGGTCCTGGAATCAATGTCAACTTGCCCCCCTCTCTCAGTCCTGTCGAAAGAGGAACAAAGGAGGACGTCCGCAACTCTTATCATTTCTTCCAAGCTTGCCAGCAGCCTAAGCATTCTTTCCAAGAAAACCCCACCCTCAAGCCTCAATTCCTTGTACCCAACGCGGATCCCAACCCCAACCCCGGTCCTTATTCTATGTATAGTGGTGGCATGGATGGCTCAACTTCTATATCGGGGATTAAATCGTGGCTCCGACAAAACCAATATGTTCCAGGGAAACAACTATGCGAGCCGACCGAGTGCAACTTCCAATCCTTGACCCTTTCAATGAGCCCTGTCATGCAATCTGCGTCTAGTGAAATGGTTCCGGTCGGTTCATCCGCTGCTGCTGTTGCTGCTGCTAATGGACCGAAGTTTCCAAATGCGAAGTCCACAACTCGGGAGCCAATTCCACGCAAGTCCATCGAGACCTTTGGGCAAAGAACATCTCAGTATAGGGGAGTAACAAGGTGGGTTTGCAAAGAGGCTTCTTGTATTGAAGAATCTCTTGTGGGCATAAATCACTGGCTGCTATGTTACTAACGCCGTAAATCACTATCGAGTCTTACAGGCATAGATGGACTGGAAGATATGAAGCCCATCTGTGGGACAATAGTTGTAGAAAAGAAGGTCAGACAAGAAAGGGAAGGCAAGGTATGGAAACTGCTTCAACTTCCCAGTTTTCTGTTGAATCAGTATATATATATTTTTTAAAGAGTATTTGAAGAAGTGTTCTAACCACTAGATTATTATGTTCTCTTCTGTTTTGTCTCTGATCCCATATGTTGCTGCCACTGCATTTGAGCAGTTTATTTAGGTAAGGATCCAGATCGCGCTGATGTAAATGGTGTAAGTTGTGTTGAGGTTCTCTTTTGAGTTGCACCATCATGCTTGTGTTGATCTTTTTGGTTTTTATTCTTATGTTTTTTTTAAGGGGGATATGATAAAGAGGAGAAAGCAGCAAGGGCATATGATTTGGCTGCTTTGAAGTACTGGGGTCCAACAACTCATATAAATTTTCCTGTAAGTGGCTTGATCCTACTCTTTTCCAACTTCCCTTCCCTGTGCTCAATGGAATTCTGTTTGTATCACTCTTTGCAACTCTTTTGTTCACTTGTTATGACTTTTACCAGCTGAGCGCTTACGAGAAAGAACTAGAAGAGATGAAGCACATGACTAGACAAGAGTTTGTGGCTCACTTAAGAAGGTTTTCTCTAATTATTGCTATACCTATTAAATCTTCTTTGGTGGAATTTTGGAAAAAAAAAGGCATTGTTGATCGGTAAATGACCTTGTATCTCTTAAATTTACCAGTTCTTCTATATGATTATTTTCCTGTATTTCTGCTGCTTTACAGGAAAAGTAGTGGATTTTCCAGAGGGGCATCTGTGTACCGGGGGGTGACGAGGTCCTGTCAATCCCAACTTTAATATCAAAGTCCACTTTTTTCCTACTTTGCAGCTTTTGTCATCAACCCTTGGCCATGCTATCAAAGACCCCATTCTCTCTCTCTCTCTCTCTCTCTCTCTCTCTCTCACTCACTCTCGTTGTTGCGTTTCGTAGGCACCACCAACATGGAAGATGGCAAGCTAGAATAGGGAGGGTAGCGGGGAACAAAGACTTGTATCTTGGAACGTTCAGTAAGTTTTTCTCCGTGCATGCGATTTCGTTATAAAAGTATGATGGGATCATTAGGTACCGTTGACCACCTCTTGAACTTGTCAGTATCGGCAGTGGACCTCAATCAAGAATCAAATAGCTGCTAATTTTGCTCCACAATAAGACGATCTTTTCTTTTTTGCTCCAAAAATATGTAAGCTAACTGGGGCGCTTCTTTTAGTGGTTGTCTATTAGTTTATTCTCCACAGCGGCGCTCAATTGTTTTCTGTGTGAACTATTACCGGATGTGTCATGTGATTGATGTAACCTTGTGTCTTATGGCCATGGATCGCTCGGGAGTTAGCCATATTTCCCTCACAAATACCGCTTGCTCAAGTTGGTGATGAGAGGAAAGAGGGCGAATACTCGAGAACTAGATGAAATACTGGACGATTAATTTGCATTCTCTTTAGTGTTTTGGCAATGCATGCTATTTTTTAGCTACTCCCTATTCTTAAGCCATCATTTGATCATGGTGTTTACCTGTTGCAGGCACTCAGGAGGAAGCTGCTGAAGCCTATGATATCGCTGCGATCAAATTCCGCGGCGTGAATGCAGTGACCAACTTCGACATCAGCAAGTACGACGTGAAGCGCATATGCTCCAGCTCCCACCTCATCACTGGTGATCTCGCCAAGCGCTCCCCTGGGGACACCCCATCGCCTTCAGAGCCCATGGAACCTGACCGTCCAACACTGGCCGTCACAAACCCTTCCTCCCGGGACATGGATGAATCGTCCCCCATGATGTGGAGCTCTCATAATAGATCCGATCCTCCTCCAAACCAACCGCCGAACACTGCAGTCCCCTTGGTCTCACCCTTCTTGAGCAACCCAAACGCTTTGGATAACGAGGCTGAGAGCCCGGGGAACTCTTGCACCAACCAGGCTGCGTCTGGGGACTTATCTCAGGCATTCTACTTCCCTCACGGAATGAAGTATGAGGGTGGGGAGCCTGTTAATGGTGGTGGCGAGGCAGGGGGCAACATTGGTTGGATGGTTGCAGCAGCGGCTCGGACGGCCGGGCTGCCGGTGGCTCATCAGCTTCCTGTGTTTGCTCTGTGGAACGAATGACCGACCGAAGTTGGGTATCTGCTGTTTTCTGTTCTGATTAGGCCTTTTCTTAATCTTCGTAGATCATAAATTAGACCATTAAAGTGTACCTCGCTGGTTGTTTTCAACAGTTCTTTACAATTTTGCAGCAACATGTAATGGTTATGGTAGAGCATAGTTGTTACGTTGATGTGTCCTTTATAACTGTAGATGTTCGATTGGTTTCTCTTTGTTTTGAAGGGGTAGATCTCAAAGGTTAATAATCTGTCTGGATGGATGGCGATCATTTTGCTGAAATCTGATTTGTTTGTATTATCTTTATGCACGATGGAGGACTGGATTTCAGTAGGTTTTTCCTCGCTTTATTCTCTAGGGATCTCGGTTGGTGCTGGAGAAATATTTATGAGCATGATGAACGTGTTCAGTGTGAATTTGTATAGTAATTTGTTTTGGTAGGCGTATGATTCAAGTTGCATGTTTGGATGCGGTTCTGTGGGTCGATAGGGTTTGGTTACTCGAAAAAACGATCTAAAGATCTCTTTTCTGGTTCGATGGGATCTCATTAGAGCGTTGGAACGCTGGACGTAAACCAGTTATGCTTGTTAATCCATTCTTCTGCAAGGAAAATCCTTGATTTGTGATATTTGTACGTATTAATGTGGGTACAAGTGTTTCAAAGACGATGCCGTAACTTGAGTGTGTAAGATGTCTTGAGGGATCTGAGTTTAATTTTCAGTCAAGCTAAATAAATAAATAACTAAACGATTAGATGGGACTTCTGTTCTCTAAACTTTCAAAATAAAAATCAAAATTAGAAACTACAACATAAACTTGAATCTAAAGAGATTGAAACTAATTAATGCTTTTGGAGGCTTGTCTCATTAACCTGGCAGCTTGATTTTTTTTTTTCTTCTTATAATAGATTATGCGATCGCATTAAATTGAGAAACTAATTTTATATCACATTCGAATTTGTTGTGAGACCAAAAACAATCTTAGCGCCTCCTGCCAAACATGTCTTCTGTCACGTGTGATCATCAGAAACTTTGAAATGCGGGATGGCATCCTTAGCCATTTAATCCCTGGAAGTTATCTTGTCAAGATTAAATTATTTGTTTCATAAAATAATTAAATAGAAATATAAATTTTCAATGTATTTAATAATAAAATTTGATTAGGGTTGATAAATTTTTGATATATTCTGTATTCGATTTATATTTTAGCCTATCCTATTGCTTTTTTTTATTTTTTTATAAGCAACCATCACTTCGTAGTGGCTCGCAATAGGACATAAATCTAACACAGTTATATTATAGTGTCTTGTGATGAAAAATTCTTCCGGAAAAAGAAGTCCTCTCTCTGTAATCCCGGCATTAAAACATGGCAATCATCTCTCTTCCGATGCCCTACATATTTGCGATGAATGATACCTCAAGTTTACAATTTTTCTCTCTGTGGAGGAAGCTATTGGGATCTAACTTGCGTGCCTCAAATAATAAACCCCAGACGTCTCTACCTCCATCAATAAATTCTTGTCTTTTCCTAGAATTTTGTCTATATCTACTTATATTTATTCAAATAATGTAATGTTCTTGGCTTTCTTATAAAGTAATATATACCATCCGTACGGTTGGCAGTTGAGGGTACAACAGCATTAGATTGTTTTCATGGACCCTCTCTTACTTGGATACTTCCGCACACAAAATCTAAAGGACAAGATACCCTCCACTCCTCCTCTGTCCATCAAACGTCCCAGCCTGCAAGCCCCTGTCCTTACTCCATTCATTACTAGCAATGTGAAGGGAAAAATTTTGTCGGTATAGTCCTTGCAACTTTTACTACTTTGTCCCACACAAGGCTTAGCTGCTAGATTCAAAAGATTAGGCTACGCAGCACTTTTTCGCAACTAGATATGCAATTAATTGCATGCATGCAAGATATTTTTGTCTTTTATTTTTTTAAAGAAGGCACATTTTTATTCATGCTAAGTTCCAATAATGCATAGTCCCATCCAGCGGTTTACGGCCATTCTACTCAAAAAATATTCTCCGCCGAGCAAAATTGTCATGATTGTTATAATAGTTTTAATGATCAGCATTGGTTTGATTTATTCGGATTGAGTTTATTTACAGTTACTATTAGTAATTGTTATAGTAATATTTAGCAGAATGATGGCCACTAAGACAAGATTAACAACATCATTTGCTCAAAATATCGTTCATAAATATATCTCATTTTTAGAATTTAATTTTTGAAAGTTCTTTTTATTCAAAGGAATGTTGAAAAATATTGAACAACAGTCCAATACGAAATTTGGATGACGGAGAGTTTGCAACTACATTTGTTTCCGTTGTGCTACTTTTGTTTCTTTTCAAAATTATCCCAGGCAGTGTTTGATCTTTTTTTTTTCCTTCTGAAAATTAAAATAGCAAGTTGTATGCATTCTTACTTTAATTTTTGAAATTAAAATGGGAAGTAGCATGCATTTTCTTGTAACTTTTTTTTTGTTTGTTTCAACTGAGTCAGGTGGCCCGGTAGAATACGAAATGGTATAGCCCTACAAGCGTTATTGGAGAAGGAAGGTCAATGGTAGCCGGCAATAAAGTTTGCATCGCCGTATATAACGTGAGAAAGGTATATATAGTATGTACTTTAGAGTATATAGATCTTGGAATGCGAACCCCATCAAAAAAGCTTTAGGCTCGGGCTAAGAGATTCCCACAGGGAGACTACCAGTGGCTTAGAGTGTCGAGGACAGCGAGGGGGAAGCAGAGCAGCAGTTCCAAAGCAAATGGACCACAGTGACAAGCATGCACAAGGCATTGGATTATCCATGACCTTTAATCTCTCTCCTCTCCTGTCCTCCCCTCGCCACCGCCCCATCACCATCTAAAGGTAACGAGTTTTTTTCACGTACTACAGTAGCATGGAGATGGCCCATGCCTTTACCATTTATTCCTTCCCCTTGTCTCTCCAATTCCAACATCCACTCAACCCCACACACCCCGTCCCTTCTCTCGAGGTTTCTCGTTCGCAAGACCACCCCTGGTGTAGAACCAGTATGGCACCATCCCATGGCCCAAGGTCTGCCTTTTTGGACTGACCCTGGGAGGAAAAAGACCAGACTAGGCCCTTCGTCACCCTGTTCAGCTTTAAAAGCAGCTCTTTACTATCTCCACACCCATTTGCATCACTTTCCTTGCTTTTTATCTTCCTCCCTCTCCCTGTTTCCGCCTCGTAACTTGGCGTGGTTGTGGGTCCCAAGTATGAGGAAAGGACGACTTAGGGGAGTAGTCCGAGCTAGTTTAGGGGCGTTTGAACTTTGAAGCCGACCTTAGGCAGTTGGGTGTGCTCTTCTCGGCCCCGTTTGTCCTGAGATCCGGATGCCCATCGACTTGTTATCCGGCCAGCAAAAAGGAAGCAGGATCCTCATGCGATTCGTATTTTGGTAAATGAGTTGGTATATGAGATTAATGCCGTGCTTAGTGTCATTCGTCGCGTAGAAGAAGAGAAGCAAGTGGTTCAACACTTCTCGAGCAAGTCCTGCAGAAGTGCCAGTGCATTATAGAATAACTTTACAAGACATGAATTGTCACGCCCTGAAATCAGATCATGACACGGCCGTGCTATTACAAACCCTTGCCCGCAATAACACACAGCCACTTTAAAAACTTTAAATCAATTATGAACAATTTCTTTCTTGAATGTTAACAAATGTTTCATCAATAAAAGATTAATTACAAAGCATCTAAAATAGAAATATTTAATGTGTCATTTTCTTTTCCCCATAATCCTGAAGCATGTCACGCTCCTCGTTCCTAGCATCTTCTATTCATCTGTAAGAACATAAATAAATGGGTATGAGCTATAAAGCTCAGTAAGTAACCATGCATAATCTTATCTGATCAATCATAATATTTTCTCATACTAGTGCATTAATTTAAGAAACTAATAGTTGTAACAAAGTAAGCATTTCATATAACAAACCAGTCATAAAACTATGCATGTCCATTTATGCAACTTCATAAACATGGCTATGCATTATAAAACTTTTGTCATTATCCTATGCTTTGAAATCTGTACTTGTCATTATTCATGCTTTGAAATCCGTGCTCATTATTATTCATGCTTTGAAATTCGTACTCGTCATTATTCATACTTTGAAATTCATGCTCATCATTATTCATGCTTTGAAATTCGTGCTCATCATTATTCATGCTTTCAAATCCGTACTCATCATTATTCATGCTTTGAAATCCGTACTCATCATTATTCATACTTTGAAATTCGTGCTCTCAGATGATAGTGCAGCTATGGTCACTATTATTACCCGTGATAGGGCCATAATCTTTACTAACTATTATTCCCCGTTGGCAGGGTCTAAGCCAAGCTACTATAACCCGCTGGCGAGGGCCGTATGCCGAGTTACTGTAACCCGCTGGCGAGGGCCCTAATCTTTGCCAACTATTGTTCCCCGTTGGCAGGGTCTAAACCAAGCTACTATAACCCGCTGGCGAGGGCCGTATGCCGAGCTACTGTAATCCGCTGGCGAGGGCCATAATCTTTGCCAACTATTGTTCCCCGTTGGCAGGGTCTAAACCAAGCTACTATAACCCGCTGGCGAGGGCCGTACATAGCGATCTGAGAGTTCTTAAAACATATCATGCTTTTCATAAATCTTTTCTCATCGGTACATTGGAAAGTGAGTAATGGCATCATGCTGAATAAAATTCATGATCATGCTGAAAACTTTATTTTTCTTTCCATGCATCTTTCTACCTCATCATAATAATGTGTAAATAATATAATAATCATTATGGATGCTATTTATCCAAAATCATGCAATCATTTGCTAACACATGTTGGATCCTAATTTTGTGAAAATATAAATAATCATATACAATTTCATAATCAAATAGTCACAAGTATTTGATAAAACATAAGATTATATCCGGATTACTTATATTTTCCACAATTCATATACACAATTCCAATTCTATAAATAATACTTTTTCACCATATAAAACGTGATACATGATCCATAATAAGATTAAGACATGTTACTTACCTTAATTTGCTCACCCAAATGCCAATTCTCCAATACCTAGCAAGATCATTAAATTACATGTCACTTGCACATTTAATCTTTATTCATTTATAATCTTAAAGTCATTTACAACCCATCCATAGGGCTCAATTTCATTTTCGGGTCCATAGCCTAATTCAATTTCTGATTCAGGCCCATGACTCAATTTAATTTCTGGTTCTGGTCTGGGTCAGCTTCTAGTTCAGACTTGATTCAACCTCTGATTCAGGTCTGATTCAGCTTCTGGCTCAGTTAATTCTGGGTTTAAGAATATTGAGCTCAAACGAGGGCCTAGTTCGGCCTCAGGCCTTTAAAGCCTTGTTTATTTGAAGCCCACCGCCGAAATCAAGCCCAATTCGGCCCATAGCACTTTTTTTTTTATTATATATATATTTCCCTTCTTTTCTTCTTTTTCTTTTCTTTTCCTCTTTTTTTTTCTTTTTCTTTTCTTCTTTCTCCTCCCTTCCCGAACATTCTTCTCCTTCTTTCCTCTTCTCGTCCCGATCTCCTCCCCTCCTCTTCTCCTCTCCTCCCATGAGGCAAGGAGGTTCACAGGAGTGCTCGGGAGAAGGCCGGCCCGAAGCCGGTGGCGCTGCGGCCAACCAGCGGCGCCTGCGGCAGCCGTGGTCTGGCCGGCAGCAGCCGCAGCCCGACTGGCCGCTCCTTTCCTCCATCTCCGGTGGGGGAAGATGGAAGCTCGAGCACCGTCGAGAGCAAGGAGGGCCTCGGATCATCTCGATCTATCCTCTCCAAGGTCTTCGGCTACCTAATCTAGGGCCACCATCATCGGACTCTCTCTCTTCTTCTCATCCTTGACCTCTCCTCTTCCCCTCCTTCCTCGGCGGAAGAAATGAAGCTTGAGGTTACCTACCGAGATGAAAGGGAAGAGCAAGGGCCTCCACAGTGGTTTAAGGATGTATTACGGCCGGATCCATGGAATGCTAGATTACGGTCGAACTAAAAATGTGAAGGAGATGATCGGGAGGAGGAGGGTCTTCGGCTGTCAACAGTCGTGGTCACAACCGTGGCCGATCGTGCCAACGTCGACTCAGCGGCCGAACACCACAAGTTGAGTCTTCCCCCTCCCTTCTCTTCTTCCATTTCTCTTTTGTTTTATTTCCTTCTACCTCTGTTTTTATCTCATGGCTAGATTAGATCTAAGCTAAACAGGATACAAATCATGAAGGGGAGAAGGGTTTAAGGGTTTACCTTGCTCCGAGGAGGAGCCGAGCAGCTCTTCCGGTAGCTTGATCGCTTCCCCCGGTGCCTCAGCCTCCTACTCCGAAGGCGTCGCTCCCGATCCGATTCCTTGCACAGGAGGAGAAGGGAATGAGAAGGAGTGAGAGAAGAATCCTTGGGTTCTTATAGGCTCGGCGGGGAGGGAGAAGTGGTGGTGATCGTGGCTGTCAGGCGGTTATAACCGCCTCAACAGTTGCCGATCTCCACCGCTATTCCTCCCAAGTCTCCAGATGGGCCGGGATTTACATTCTCCCCCCCCTTAAAAGAAATTTCGTCCTCGAAATTTTACATACCTTAATTCTTAAACAATTGAAGATATTTAGTCTTTTATCTAATATTCTACTAGACTTCTGCTGCGCAACTCTGATTGAGCCCAACATGTCTAAGGCTCAGTCTCAATTTGTATTGACTCTAACTTTCTCATTTAAGTGAAAAGATTCTTAAACATAACATCCATGAGAATAGCTTTCTTAATGGAGACGACATCACATAAAGACTGGTTCAAGCATTATAGAGAGTTAGAAACCCAAAAGATACAAAGGGGTCGGATGATTTACAATCAATTGACACATAGCCTTCATGGAATTATCTAGAATGATACTTGTCACTATTTGGTCACAAGCATTCTACTAAATCAATGCAAAAGCTGAGCTCCCAATTCAGTAGGTTCCGAGTCGTTCTTCTTTTTATTTGGACAGTCCCGTGCCAAATGTCCATGTTGACCACAAATGAAGCAGACTCCCATCTTCTTAAAACAAGGCCCCCCATGAGTCTTGCCACAGTAGGTACAGACCTCAAACCTCTTCTTCTTATTTGTACTACTTTCAAGGTTCTGTGGCCTGTCACTCAGATTTTCTGTCATCTTGGGTCTCTTCTGGTCACTTCTTTCTTTTTCTGATCTCTTCAATTCGGCTTCTAATTTTAGAGCCTTTTCCAATACATCCTGGTAACTAGTGAAAAGCAGAACAGCCAACCTAGACCTAATCCCATATCTCAGGCCTTGTTCAAACCTATTAGCTTTACTTATCTCTTCCTCCATGAACTGAGGACAAAACCTGCCCAATTCATTAAACTTGCTGGCATATTCCAATACTGTCATATTCTCAGTCTGTTTCAGGGCCAAGAATTCGTTCTGCTTCACCAATCTCACTGACTGAGGAAAGTATTGGTTGTAAAATTTACCTTTAAATTCCTCCCATGTCAGTTGTTCACCATTTCCTTGAACAGCAGCCTTCATAGCTATCCACCAGAACTTAGCATTTCCTTTGAGCATAGGAACCGCCAATTTGACCTTGACCTCCTCGGGAAATTGTAGGGCATCATACATCTCCTCTATCTCCCGAATCCAAGCCTCCGCAGCCAAGTAATCAGCACCTCCCTCAAACATTGGAGGGTGCAGCCTCCGAAATTTCTCATAATAGGTATCGGTAGACGACACAGGTCGGAAGGAGAGTTGCGTCTGCTGCTGCTGCTGAAGAAGCTGTGCCACCACTTGGCATACCCCAGCCAGATCTGCCTGAGTAGCTACAACATTTGAGGCTGGCCTAGCTGGCATGTTGGTAGCTTCTTGGGTTGATGCTTTCACTCCTTTTCTTTTATAGTTAGCCAAAACTTTATTCTCGCTATCACTCATCGTCACCTATCAAAATATAGTATTAATCATTATCCATTTCATCACATTATATATATATATATATATATATATATGTATTATATATATAGAAATTTTCTCTTATTATTATTATTGCTATTATTTTTATTTATTTAATATTTAAAATGTCATTATTGTTCTTACTGTGACTCCAATCATGTGAAAGCTAACTTAGCTATCCATTCCCATGATTAATTTTAAAAGTTTTTAAATCATGGTTAAACTTATTGCTCTGATACCACTTAATGTCACGCCCCGAAATCGGATCATGACACGGCCGTGCTATTGCGAACCCTTGCCCGCAATAACACGCAGCCACTTTAAAAACTTTAAATCAATTATGAACAATTTCTTTCTTGAATGTTAACAAATGTTTCATCAATAAAAGATTGATTACAAAGCATCTAAAATAGAAACATTTAATGTGTCATTTTCTTTTCCCCATAACCCTGAAACATGTCACGCTCCTCGTTCCTAGCATCTCCTATTCATCTGTAAGAACATAAATAAATGGGTATGAGCTATAAAGCTCAGTAAGTAACCATGCATAATCTTATCTGATCAATTATAATTTTTTCTCATACTAGTGCATTAATTTAAGAAACTAACAGTTGTAACAAAGTAAGCATTTCATATAACAAACCAGTCATAAAACTATGCATGTCCATTTATGCAACTTTATAAACATGGCTATGCATTATAAAACTTTTGTCATTATCCCATGCTTTGAAATCTGTACTCGTCATTATTCATGCTTTGAAATTCGTACTCGTCATTATTCATACTTTGAAATTCGTGCTCATCATTATTCATGCTTTGAAATTCGTGCTCATCATTATTCATGCTTTCAAATCCGTACTCATCATTATTCATGCTTTGAAATCCGTACTCATCATTATTCATACTTTGAAATTCATGCTCTCAGATGATAGTGCAGCTATGGTCGCTATTATTACCCGTGACAGGGCCATAATCTTTACCAACTATTATTCTCCGTTGGCAGGGTCTAAGCCAAGCTACTATAACCCGCTGGCGAGGGCCGTATGCCGAGCTACTGTAACCTGCTGGCGAGGGCCCTAATCTTTGCCAACTATTGTTCCCCGTTGGCAGGGTCTAAACCAAGCTACTATAACCCGCTGGCGAGGGCCGTATGCCGAGCTACTGTAACCCGCTGGCGAGGGCCATAATCTTTGCCAACTATTGTTCCCCGTTGGCAGGGTCTAAACCAAGCTACTATAACCCGCTGGCGAGGGCCGTACATAGCGATCTGAGAGTTCTTAAAAACATATCATGCTTTTCATAAATTTTTTCTCATCGGTACATTGGAAAGTGAGTAATGGCATCATGCTGAATAAAATTCATGATCATGCTGAAAACTTTATTTTTCTTTCCATGCATCTTTCTACCTCATCATAATAATGTGTAAATAATATAATAATCATTATGGATGCTATTTATCCAAAATCATGCAATCATTTGCTAACACATGTTGGATCCTAATTTTGTGAAAATATAAATAATCATATACAATTTCATAATCAAATAGTCACAAGTATTTGATAAAACATAAGATTATATCCGGGTTACTTATATTTTCCACAATTCATATACACAATTCCAATTCTATAAATAATACTTTTTCACCATATAAAACGTGATACATGATCCATAATAAGATTAAGACATGTTACTTACCTTAATTTGCTCACCCAAATGCCAATTCTCCAATACCTAGCAAGATCATTAAATTACATGTCACTTGCACATTTAATCTTTATTCATTTATAATCTTAAAGTCATTTACAACCCATCCATAGGGCTCAATTTCATTTTCGGGTCTATAGCCTAATTCAATTTCTGATTCAGGCCCATGACTCAATTTAATTTTTGGTTCTGGTCTGGGTCAGCTTCTAGTTCAGACTTGATTCAACCTCTGATTCAGGTCTGATTCAGCTTCTGGCTCAGTTAATTCTGGGTTTAAGAATATTGGGCTCAGATGAGGGCCTAGTCCGGCCTCAGGCCTTTAAAGCCTTGTTCATTTGAAGCCCACCGCCGAAATCAAGCCCAATTCGGCCCATAGCACTTTTTTTTTATTATTATATATATATATATATTTCCCTTCTTTTCTTCTTTTTCTTTTCTTTTCCTCTTTTTTTTTTCTTTTTCTTTTCTTCTTTCTCCTCCCTTCCCGAACATTCTTCTCCTTCTTTCCTCTTCTTGTCCCGATCTCCTCCCCTCCTCTTCTCCTCTCCTCCCATGAGGCAAGGAGGTTCGCAGGAGTGCTCGGGAGAAGGCCGGCCCGAAGCCGGCGGCGCTGCGGCCAACCAGCGGCGCCTGCGGCAGCCGTGGTCTGGCCGGCAGCAGCCGCAGCCCGGCTGGCCGCTCCTTTCCTCCATCTCCGGTGGGGGAAGATGGAAGCTCGAGCACCGTCGAGAGCAAGGAGGGCCTCGGATCACCCCGATCTATCCTCTCCAAGGTCTTCGGCTACCTAATCTAGGGCCACCATCATCGGACTCTCTCTCTTCTTCTCATCCTTGACCTCTCCTCTTCCCCTCCTTCCTCGGCGGAAGAAATGAAGCTTGAGGTTACCTACCGAGATGAAAGGGAAGAGCAAGGGCCTCCTGTCACGCCCCCAACCCATCACCCGGGTCCGGCACGCGACCGGCCGCATGAGCCCTAGAGCAATGCCCTAAAGATCATGCAAGGCCTAAGATAAACAACAATTCCAATAATTCCAATAATTCCATAAATGCCAAAACCAAAGATTGATGTAATTCAATCAAATCCAGCTACAATGTACTGAATAATTACACAATTTCAAATGTCCATAAATAAAAGATAAATTGACTTCTAACTATCTAGCAGTCTGACTCCAGATCGAGCTCACTTCTTGTCCCATCCGACAGATTCTACGAATCCAGTGCCTCTGAAAAAAAAATGGAAGTGTAGTATGAGCTTTTCCAGCCCAGTAAGAATCCCAACAGCCACACACAACAAAATCATAAAATAATCAAGTATCAAAATATATATATCATTTCATCATTTCAAAAGCTCAACAAACAACAAATATATGTAATCAGTACATATACACAAATCCTTTTTCACATTATGTGATCCCTTCCCGTATTACTCAAATTCCAAAGTTTTCAAACTTTTCATTTCTGGCGTTGGACTAACCAAGATCATGTCCCAGTCCAAGACTGCACAAATCCCACGCATAAGCTCGTGGCAGCTATCCCACGCGTAAGCCCGTGGAGGCTATCCCACGCATCAGCTCGTGGCCGCTATCCTACGCATAAGCTCGTAGAGGCTATCCCACGCGTAAGCCCGTGGAGGCTATCCCACGCATCAGCTCGTGGCCGCTATCCGTAAGCCCGTGGAGGCTATCCCACGCATCAGCTCGTGGCCGCTATCCGTAAGCCCGTGGAGGCTATCCCACGCGTAAGCCCGTGGAGGCTATCCCACGCATCAGCTCGTGGCCGCTATCCGTAAGCCCGTGGAGGCTATCCCACGCATCAGCTCGTGGCCGCTATCTCATGACAAGGTTAGTCCAACCCATATTACATGTCTAGTTTTACATGTTCAATCACATTCCCATCACATCACATATTTTCATAAATTTTCAAAAATATGTTATTTCTTCCCAAATGAATTTATCTCAATATATTCATTAAAACAACATGCACGCCTCATAGGTGCCGCATCAACACATAAACAATAACAACATAATAATGAAAATATGTTGATAAACATTCATCTCATATGTGTCATATCAGCTCACAAGCAATAACAACACAACCGTAAAATAAATCCAACGATAAATCAATATATGCATAGAAGTGCTCAGATGTAGGGATTCTTACAGAAATTGTAGACTGACTCAAACACAGTCCAAATCACAACCTACGCGCTGGGGTGCTGAGTCCCCTGATCAAAACCTCCTGGCACCACTGTCTCCTCCCCTACAGCATCAATTACAATCACAAACTAAATCATTTAATATTTAAATATTCAAAACTATAATTCACATCTGCTATGGGGTCCATCATCAGGTCCCCAAATATCTCAATCCCTCCAGATCTAGGGCAGTCGGGGTGGCCCGACTCCCACCCTTGTACCACCGGCCTGTGTTGTTGCCAGCCGTGGCCGCAGCCATGCCGGCGACGATGGCCGGTCCCGGTGAAGAGATCAAGAGAAAGGGATGATTCCTCTCTCTTCATGGTTGGGAATACATCTCCCTTCTTCAAATCTTTTTGATCCAAGGGCGATAGCCATGGTGGCTGCCCTCTCCTTCCCCAACCCAACACACCTCGGCCACTACTGGCCGGACCATTGCCGGCCGCCCCTGCTGCAGTCGCCGGCGATGGTGGCTAGCCAAGAGAAAGAGAGAAGAAGAGGTCTCCTCCTCTTCTTCTTCTTTTCTCTTCTCCTTCTTTTTTTTTTTTTCTTCTTCTTTCTTTCTTTCTTTCTTTCTTTCTTCCCTCCCCTCCATCATCAACAGATGAACCACCGAGGTGGTGGCTCAGCCTCTCTCCCCCCACACCCGACGGCAACCCAAGCTGCCTTCCCCCCGACCGCTGTCGTCGCCGCCGGTGGCCAACCCACGCGGAGGGAGAGGAGGAAGGGACGGGATCACGAGGAGGAAGGCCTCGGATCCGCCATCCCCCATCTCCAATCAAAGCCCTAGAACCCTACTCCAAATCTCCTCTATCCCGACCACCCCACTGCCATGGACCTCGGCCAATCCCGGCGGCCGACGGCCGGCGGCAAGATCCGAAAAGAGAAGCCGAAACAGGGTACCCCTGTTTCGGATCCTTCTCCGACGATCTCACCGGCCAAATCCCCATCATCACCGCCCTAAGTCCAGAAAATGAAGCATAAGGAAGGGAGCCCCACTTACCTCGGTCCGACGACGTGCTCCGGCGACCTTTCCGACAAGAGATGGATGGAAGAATCCGTGAACAAATCACCGATCTGTGGAGGGTCTTCTTCGAAGGAAAGGCTTTAGAGTTTTCCCCCACGGCCGGCCGGATCTCGGCGCTCCGTCTCCACTTCGGTGTTTGGTCTCCTCCGGCGAGTCGCCTCCCCCGATGACCGGCCTCCCCTCACGCCGCCGCCTCCCCCCTGCAAGGCTTCCTCCACGATCGTGCCTAGGGCACGATCATAAGAGGGATACGGGTCCGGTCTTTTCGGGCCGGCCCGTTAACCTCTTTTTTTTTCTTTTTTTTTTTTGGGTTTTTACATTCTCTCCCCCTTAAAAAAATTTCGTCCTCGAAATTAACTTACTTGAAGCCTCAAACTTTAAAAAATATGCATCCATTATATCATTCCTGATATTTCAAATAGTCTCCCTCTCGGAGTACCTAGTCACAAGATTTTGACAAACAAAAATTACAGCATCTCGAAACTTGATCCTTTCTATTTACCACACGTAGTAAGTTCTTTTGATCTCCTTCAAAAGAATTCCAAACTCCCAACCTTGGATTAAAATGCCATAATTATATCCCAAGAAATTAATTTCTCTTAATTCTACCCAGAGATCATAATTGGCTTGACAGAAATAGGAGAAATCTTTAGTATCAAATGCTCTTAATATTCTATAATCATTTTTCTTTTCTTTCTCCCACATCATTCCAACAAATAAGAGATCCATGTTAAAACATTCCAGGCCCAAACTTAATCACAGAGCTATCAATCCGTGAATGCTAAATTTGAGATGCCCCAAAATTCTTCTTAGAATTATCAAAAATAGAAGAGCCCATAACTACTTCCAGTAGGCAAAGAATCAACCACATTCCCCTCTACTAGAAAACTAACTCAAATCTTCCATAATAATACCCCTCAGATCAAGGTATTATCATTAGTATTTTTTTTTTCTTTTTCTAATCGGTTTCAAAATAACTCAAACCACTACACTTCCGCTGCGCTCTCTGATTTAATTCTCTAAAGTCACAAAATGATTTCTGACTAAAGTATCACTTTGCATTGAGACTAAGAAACTCCAAATTTTAAATTTCCAAGTAGAACTAGAGCAAAACCTCTAGATCTTTTTGTCCTCAATTTATATAGAGTGTACATACCATAACTAACCCCCGATCCTTTAGTCAAGTTTAAGGTCACTATGTGATCTCCACAACCTTTTTAGAATCCAAAATATCTAGGTTTGATTTAAAGGGGGTAATTCTTTGTATTCTCTTTGCAATTTAATTAGAAAATCTACTTTGATTTTCCTTCCGACAGAATTTATTTCAAATTCAATGGGTTAGAAGTCATTGAACCAATACACTATGATTAGAATTTAACTCGATCGATCTCCCGATCTTCCTTCACCAAGATTCTTAACATCCATCAGTAATGCTATATATGATAATTCATGTAAGCATCTCATGACCGAAGTCTCTACTCAATATGACATTTATTAGTGGCTTCATCAATAATGACAAAAGATCCCTGCTCAAATCTTAAACCTAGGCTTGAGTTTTAAATTAACACATCAAATAGTCTGCTACAATTATAAGTAAAATCCAGTAGCCCAATCCAAACATGAGAATTCAAATAATTAGAATTCTCCCATCAATATGCATACTCTATGGCCTCAAAATAATCAAATACATCCATAGGAAATAGACCTATTTGCAATATCCAACATGCCAACACCAGATATAATCCACATACATTTTCAACTTCGAAGAACGTTCCTTTCAATATTATGAAATCTCCTTAGCTTACTCCAATACTAAATCAACGTACAAATCCCACTCTAATAATTAGCAGCAAAATGATCATATCAAAACCCACATCAAATTTGAACTTTCAAATCATTTAAATAATATCTAAACATCGTATAACCGATATGCCATTGTTGACCTACACTTATCTTAGGTCAAACCTCTCTTATCATGATCAAAGACAATTTATACTTTCCTTCCGTATGCATCGAAAACCAAACCGATGCATACATTTTATCACAATGCCCAGTGATCTTACACCTTAAGCACTGAATCTAATTGTCATGTCCAAAGTGATCATAACCTTAAGCTATGATATATTTCTGTCACGATCCCTAGTGATCTTAAACATATGCTCAGATTCCAACTGGTCACATTTTCCCCAATGGTCTTAAACGTCAAACTCTAATGCCATTAAGGCCACAGTCCCTAGTGGTCTTAAATCTTAGATTACAATATCATTTCTGTTACAATCTCATATGATTATAAACCAAGACTCTGATAGTTTTTCTATCATAATTCTCCACTGATACTCACCTGAACTTAAATCCTAGGATACCTCAACCTTAAGCTCTGATACCACTCTGTCACGCCCCCAACCCATCACCCGGGTCCGGCACGCGACCAGCCGCATGAGCCCTAGAGCAATGCCCTAAAGATCATGCAAGGCCTAAGATAAACAACAATTCCAATAATTCCAATAATTCCATAAATGCCAAAACCAAAGATTGATGTAATTCAATCAAATCCAGCTACAATGTGCTGAATGATTACACAATTTCAAATGTCCATAAATAAAAGATAAATTGACTTCTAACTATCTAGCAGTCTGACTCCAGATCGAGCTCACTTCTTGTCCCATCCGACAGATTCTACGAATCCAGTGCCTCTGAAAAAAAAATGGAAGTGTAGTATGAGCTTTTCCAGCCCAGTAAGAATCCCAACAGCCACACACAACAAAATCATAAAATAATCAAGTATCAAAATATATATATCATTTCATCATTTCAAAAGCTCAACAAACAACAAATATATGTAATCAGTACATATACACAAATCCTTTTTCACATTATGTGATCCCTTCCCGTATTACTCAAATTCCAAAGTTTTCAAACTTTTCATTTCTGGCGTTGGACTAACCAAGATCATGTCCCAGTCCAAGACTGCACAAATCCCACGCATAAGCTCGTGGCAGCTATCCCACGCGTAAGCCCGTGGAGGCTATCCCACGCATCAGCTCGTGGCCGCTATCCTACGCATAAGCTCGTAGAGGCTATCCCACGCGTAAGCCCGTGGAGGCTATCCCACGCATCAGCTCGTGGCCGCTATCCGTAAGCCCGTGGAGGCTATCCCACGCATCAGCTCGTGGCCGCTATCCGTAAGCCCGTGGAGGCTATCCCACGCGTAAGCCCGTGGAGGCTATCCCACGCATCAGCTCGTGGCCGCTATCCGTAAGCCCGTGGAGGCTATCCCACGCATCAGCTCATGGCCGCTATCTCATGACAAGGTTAGTCCAACCCATATTACATGTCTAGTTTTACATGTTCAATCACATTCCCATCACATCACATATTTTCATAAATTTTCAAAAATATGTTATTTCTTCCCAAATGAATTTATCTCAATATATTCATTAAAACAACATGCACGCCTCATAGGTGCCGCATCAACACATAAACAATAACAACATAATAATGAAAATATGTTGATAAATATTCATCTCATATGTGTCATATCAGCTCACAAGCAATAACAACACAACCGTAAAATAAATCCAACGATAAATCAATATATGCATAGAAGTGCTCAGATGTAGGGATTCTTACAGAAATTGTAGACTGACTCAAACACAGTCCAAATCACAACCTACGCGCTGGGGTGCTGAGTCCCCTGATCAAAACCTCCTGGCACCACTGTCTCCTCCCCTACAGCATCAATTACAATCACAAACTAAATCATTTAATATTTAAATATTCAAAACTATAATTCACATCTGCTATGGGGTCCATCATCAGGTCCCCAAATATCTCAATCCCTCCAGATCTAGGGCAGTCGGGGTGGCCCGACTCCCACCCTTGTACCACCGGCCTGTGTTGTTGCCAGCCGTGGCCGCAGCCATGCCGGCGACGATGGCCGGTCCCGGTGAAGAGATCAAGAGAAAGGGATGATTCCTCTCTCTTCATGGTTGGGAATACATCTCCCTTCTTCAAATCTTTTTGATCCAAGGGCGATAGCCATGGTGGCTGCCCTCTCCTTCCCCAACCCAACACACCTCGGCCACTACTGGCCGGACCATTGCCGGCCGCCCCTGCTGCAGTCGCCGGCGATGGTGGCTAGCCAAGAGAAAGAGAGAAGAAGAGGTCTCCTCCTCTTCTTCTTCTTTTCTCTTCTCCTTCTTTTTTTTTTTTTCTTCTTCTTTCTTTCTTTCTTTCTTTCTTTCTTCCCTCCCCTCCATCATCAACAGATGAACCACCGAGGTGGTGGCTCAGCCTCTCTCCCCCCACACCCGACGGCAACCCAAGCTGCCTTCCCCCCGACCGCTGTCGTTGCCGCCGGTGGCCAACCCACGCGGAGGGAGAGGAGGAAGGGACGGGATCACGAGGAGGAAGGCCTCGGATCCGCCATCCCCCATCTCCAATCAAAGCCCTAGAACCCTACTCCAAATCTCCTCTATCCCGACCACCCCACTGCCATGGACCTCGGCCAATCCCGGCGGCCGACGGCCGGCGGCAAGATCCGAAAAGAGAAGCCGAAACAGGGTACCCCTGTTTCGGATCCTTCTCCGACGATCTCACCGGCCAAATCCCCATCATCACCGCCCTAAGTCCAGAAAATGAAGCATAAGGAAGGGAGCCCCACTTACCTCGGTCCGACGACGTGCTCCGGCGACCTTTCCGGCAAGAGATGGATGGAAGAATCCGTGAACAAATCACCGATCTGTGGAGGGTCTTCTTCGAAGGAAAGGCTTTAGAGTTTTCCCCCACGGCCGGCCGGATCTCGGTGCTCCGTCTCCACTTCGGTGTTTGGTCTCCTCCGGCGAGTCGCCTCCCCCGATGACCGGCCTCCCCTCACGCCGCCGCCTCCCCCCTGCAAGGCTTCCTCCACGATCGTGCCTAGGGCACGATCATAAGAGGGATACGGGTCCGGTCTTTTCGGGCCGGCCCGTTAACCTCTTTTTTTTTCTTTTTTTTTTTTGGGTTTTTACACCTCCACAGTGGTTTAAGGATGTATTACGGCCGGATCCATGGAATGCTAGATTACGGTCGAACTAAAAATGTGAAGGAGATGATCGGGAGGAGGAGGGTCTTCGGCTGTCAACAGCCGTGGTCACAACCGTGGCCGATCGTGCCAACGCCGACTCAGCGGCCGAACACCACAAGTTGAGTCTTCCCCCTCCTTCTCTTCTTCCATTTCTCTTTTGTTTTATTTCCTTCTACCTCTGTTTTTATCTCATGGCTAGATTAGATCTAAGCTAAACAGGATACAAATCATGAAGGGGAGAAGGGTTTAAGGGTTTACCTTGCTCCGAGGAGGAGCCGAGCAGTTCTTCCGGTAGCTTGATCGCTTCCCCCGGTGCCTCAGCCTCCTACTCCGACGGCGTCGCTCCCGATCCGATTCCTTGCACAGAAGGAGAAGGGAATGAGAAGGAGTGAGAGAAGAATCCTTGGGTTCTTATAGGCTCGACGGGGAGGGAGAAGTGGTGGTGATCGTGGCTGTCAGGCGGTTATAACCGCCTCAACAGTTGCCGATCTCCACCGCTATTCCTCCCAAGTCTCCAGATGGGCCGGGATTTACATGAATCACTTCAGATGTCCATGGGTTCGGTGGACCCAAGTGTAAAGTGAATGCGGGTGGAAACGGGCTCAGTTGGCTCCACAACAACAATATGCTGCATTCTATTAAGACATGCCTGAATGATTAATAACCTTTTCTTTTCCATGGTCATATTACTCTTTGAATTATATATTTGACGTAAATATTAAAAAAATGGAAAATCAATAACTAATTATGTGACAAAATAATCATGAGCAAAATCCGAAGGGAAAATTTATAAGCAAGGAACTAAAAAAAAAAGAGAACTTAGATCAAAGGTGTGCTAGGCACTGCTCTAAAAGTATTGTTGTCCCTCTCATGTGAGGTAGAAAGCTCCAACGTACGCTTCCAGAGTTCAACTGGCTCCCAGCTCAGCCCCACTCTCTTTTAGCACTGCATGAGCAAATGCAAGGTTCGAACTAATCGATTTGTTTAGTTGCTTGAAATGAATATTTTTAAAAATATATAAAATATGACAGAAATAATAGTAGAAGTAATTGAAAGCATAAACGACGAGATTGAAGAGTAAAAAAGAGGATGGAAATCGCAGGCCTTAGGCTGCAATTATCTTACCAAGCCTCAGACATGGATGGCGATCGCATGTAGTGCTGAGCGCTTTCCAGTCAAGCCAAGTTGACGGTGTGTATATTTTTTTTTATTAAAACGGAGACATCATACATAATGTGTATGAATATATTAAAAGATTCAAAAAGTAATACATCACGAAAAGCACCAGGCAACTTCGTCTCGTCCACCCATAGACGATTCTTAGAGTGGTCGGCAACAAAGAAAGCCACGCAATCCGCGGCCCTATTGACCTCCCTGAACACATGCCTCGCCGAGTTGACCGTGTGTCTGTATTTTAGTAGCTCAAAAGTGTATGTATCTTACCAAAGCTTGCCAATCGAAGAAGTGTTAAATACAAATATGCTTATATCAACCTTTCAATATTGGGACAGAGGGTATGTTTGGTTGAAGAGAGTTTGAAATGGAAATGAGATTGAGTGACTCTCATTTTAGTTGCTTGGGTAGAGAAAGTTCTATGACCATTTCAATTTCAAAAGAAAATAGACGTATGCGCGGATCTTTTCAAACTCAATTCCTACTCTTTTTTTATATTCAAATTTTATTTCAATTTCCATCACAAACCAAACACATGAGGAAATATTGGCATTCTGTTTTCTATTCCAATTTCGATTTTAATAACGAACCAAACGTGCCCTAAATTCTATCAATTAAGAAGCAGATGCTTAGGTGATTGGGCTTTTCCAAATAAAAAAAAATAAAATAGTTAAATATTGTCTAAAAGTTTCTTAGGAAGTTCAAAAATTAAAGCTATTCGTCGCCACTTGATCATGGTTGGTGTTCCAGATTTCCTTGCTTCCAGTCGACGCCAAGAGACCTTCGTCCGCCGTCGTTGGCCAATCCTCAAAAGTTGGCGAAGATGCCGCCAAGAGACCTGACGCCCCCCTCCGCCATCAATCATTTTGGAACCAATGGCGAAGCCTCCTCTTCCTTCATCCCAGGTAGAGCCTCCGTGTGCTCCAAGTAAAGGCCTTGGTCTCGAAAAATCAAAAGAAAAAAAAAAGGAAAAAAAAAAATTCATGCTGGCTCTTTGTTTTTTGTTTTTTGTTTTTGTTTTTCCCCTGGTTGTTGTTGATGCGGTTTTCTTTTTCTTTTTCTTTTTTTCTTTTGTGGTTATAGAGGCTGGGTCTTTTTGTTGACTGAAAATATATCAACATTAGGGTTTTCGTGGGCCAAAATTGTCTTGTACTATATCCATGAAATTTATTCGGCTTAGGTAGAATTTTGACTCACTCTAACGACTTTGAATGACATAACTAGTCGAAGAAAGCGGAACATTGGCTTATCGGGAGAAGATGACATTCCCACTTACCGTGTTATAGTCATCATAATGGCCATTATGGTAGTCTCAAGCCTGCAAAGAAAATGAAAAAAATATAGTCCTTTTTCTTTTATTTTAAATATGGAATCATTAAATTAAAAATAATTATCAAAAAATCGTGAGGAAACAAGTCGGCATTCCAGAAGGAAACATCATAAAGGAAGGAAGACGGCACCAAACAAATGGATTCAAGGCATCCATTCACTAATCTGACTGTCCAACGCTGTGGTCTTGACTTCCAATCGCTGCTTCATTTTTTGGGTGGACAGCCAAGTTGAAGGTATATATTGTCCAGGCTTGGGTTCCGTGAGCAATGACTTTGTTACATACTTTAGCTCTATTTGATAATTCCTATATCCATTGTTAGAGAAATTTGTATTAAAATTATTATTATTACTATTATTTGGCCTAGTTAATTTCAAAATAGACTGTTTGTGGAAGAGAGATGAGCCATTCCAACAGAACTGCAATTGAGTCGTTTTTTCATAAAACGACTCTCTACGTCTGTGAACGTTTCAGGATTTTGGGTCCAGACTATTACTCATGAGGGGTTCATCAGCCTTTGGATCTCTGAGTGGAGTATCTGGACTTTACAACCATATCAGTTGGGCGAAAAATAATAACTAGAAAGAAAGAAAGAAAAAGATCTATGTATCTAAACAGACCATGATTTGCCAGAGAGTACCCAAGATCATGATATTCCAATGCCTCATATATCATGCTCTGATGATCTTGGAAGTTGGAACAAACCAAAGCTACATACACTTGATGTTGGTGGACCAGGGAAAGTTGTATTGGCATCGAAGCTGTTTGTCTCTGATCGTTCGGCGGACTAATCACACTATGATTGGTTTATTATTCACATATAATCACCAAATGAAATGCAATGAAGTCTACGGGCCATGCTTGAGGTGTGATCACATCGAGTTTGTTCGAACTTGGTTTTGCCCAGCTTAGTTTGAAACTGAAATATAAGTGCCCTTGGCCTATCTTTAAAGAAAATGCCTAGGTCGTTATATATATATATATATATATATATATATATATATATATATATATATATATATATATATATATATAATAATGATACTAACTGGCTGAGGTTATATTAAATAATGAGGGACTACTTCGGCCACCACTTGGTATAGCCTCCAATGTCCATGGGACGTTCTGATTCTCCGATGCATTGTCTTCCATGAGATGAGACCCATAGTTATGAGATGGGCATGGTGAGATTGAGATTGGCAAAGAGAAATTGTGGTCAATTGGACCCAAATTCGAAATAAAATTGGGTTGAAAATTAAGTTGGTTGGGCTAGGTAGGAGATTAGTCTGTACCCAACATTAAGATGGTTTCTCAAAACCCAACTTGACCTTTAACTTGATCCCCTCAATCCAAACCCGACACAACATTTCTTTGAGCTAGGTTAGAATCAGTTGGTTCAGGTGGGGTCAAGTTAGGTTGATTTGGACCAAGTTGACTAGATTAGAGCAGTCAAGATACTCGAGAGTGCCATATGAATGATATCTAAAAGTAAAACAAAAACAAAATAGGAATAGTATAATATAATCTCAATTTCATATAGTTAAACGAAGACAATGAGATTTTGCAAAATGAGTATTTGAGTTTAGGTTCGAATTGGATCGGGTTATCAAAATATCTTAGCCCAATCCTAACCCGAATTTCAGTCAGGCCGGATTCTTAACCCAAATCCAACTTAAGCCGTGCCTAAAACAACCCAAGCCTACTCGATCCTTAGATTGGGTCCGGGTTGACGTGCCCAATTCCCACTCCGAGTAAAATCCAATTGTGCCCATCTCAAAAAGATTAGGCCCATCCCACAATCCAAGTGGCTGGAAGCCCAAAGCAACCCCATCCATCATAAGCCCAACTGATCTTAGCCCAAGGTTTCCATCTCAACCCAACTCAAAGCTAAGCGCCTCTATCCATAGCATGAACTCTATCTTGACTAGAGTGCAGACTTCCAAATTAAAATTTCAGGAGATAAAAACCAATCTCACTCAACCCAAATTATTTGAATTGAAAATTTCAAACTTGGGTCAGGTTGATTTGGTTTTCGCATGGCAAGGTTCACTATCCAAGCTAGTCATCCATGATTTGGGTGTTTTATTGGCTGCATCATGTCGGGTTTGATCTCGGCTAGTTGATCTAAATTCCCTCCTATCGGTCTAATCTCAAAACCAGAATGTTCCAATCTGCAGATCTTCTGGCCAATCTCGCTGATGTGCTTCTGGAAATAGAAGTTCAGACATATGACTCCCCACATCCACTTGTAACATTTTTCTCTCCTTTCTTCGGGGTAACCCCCTGCTGTTACACCAAAAACAAGATGCCCAAATGTGATTCTTGGGTATGGACTTGAGGCCGGCTGACCTAACCTGGCCCATTATTACTTGGTAACCATTTGCAACACAGTTGTTCTCCCAAATATCCCAAACTCAGAAGTTAATAACTTGCAATCTTGCATCGAATAGAGCTGATCATGGATCGGACTTGTGTATAGAAAATATCAAATTTTAAATAAGCCCGATCCGAAATTCAACTATAACTGAAAATAGTTTAGGCTCTAGCCTTGCAGCCTTTTGTTAGGTATGAAACCCACCATAGCTATAAATTCACAAACGACTGCTATACACATCATTGGGACTAAAATGAGCACTACAGTCAATAGAATATATTACTACTTTTCTCTTGCCACATGTCGCATGCATGCTTGCATTTTTATATAATTTTCCTCCAATTTTTAATAATATCTTTTTTTAATAAATTTTCTCAGAAAGGTAACCAGTGAGACAGTCCCACATCCACCAGCATTGTTGCACCTAAATTCCTTGCATCATAAGACCACATGGGCACACCATAGATGGGGTCCAATGTCTTTCTGGCGGAGACATGGCTGGCTTTGGACCAGATTCACCTCCCCGCTCTCTCCTTGGATGCCATATTCGTAAGCATCTTTTGGTGGCCAAGGTGCACCTAAACTGAGCAATATAGGCTTGTGAATGTAGAAAGGCATGCTATCTGAAGTAAGTCGATAATGTAAACCTAAGAACAAACACCAAATATATAAATAAAAAAAATATTCGCAAAAATTTGCAAGAAGAAAAAGCTAGTGGAAATAAATCTATCCAAAAAAATAAAAGATAAAATGAAGAATTCGATTCCTCTCGCAAAGATGCCTCATTAAAGAAGCTCCATATGTAGGAAAAAAAATTTCTCGAACTCTTTACGTGACTCTCTCTCTCTCTCTCTATATTTGTAAAACTATACGTTTTTTTCTCTACTACATCATAAAAACATCGCCATCCCACTCCAACGGAAAAAAAAAAAAATCAAATATATTAAACTTAAGGCTCTACCTAACTAAAGTGCATTTGCACTAAAAGACAAACGATTCTAATTAGTATGAAAGTAGAAAATAAAGATAAACTAGAAATAGAATCTTAGTATAAATAAGACAAGCAATGAACTTCCAATACTTCCCATCATTGTGAGGTCCATGCCAATAACATTGGACTTGATGTTGTGAAACGCCACAATAACCTTTGCCATTTTTTTTGCACAGTAACAACAACATATAGTAACTTGTCGAACCAATAATTGAATAACGGAACTCTTTTATTGGCTTGAACGATAATTTCTTCATTGGCTCGTGCTTTTTGATACGTTTGTCAAAGTTGATGATGTCTTCTAGTACTTCTTTTTAGTATTGACTTTAGGTCGAGATTTTGTTGATCATCCAATTTATACCTTCGAATATCAAGTTGATTGCTACAACCATTGCTTACCAAAGCATTGGCCATTATCTGCACACTTGTAAAATCAGCATAAAACTTTAGCTATATTCATATACCTCTATTTGAGTAGCTTCAAGTATCTGTATATAGAATAAAATTGGTTTAAAGATGAAAAAAATTTGAAGAAACTTCAAAGTTTAAGTCGTTGGAAGACTCTATGCATGATGATTTGATTCCTTACGTAGAATAAGCTATATGTAGGTTAACTCTACATATCGCTCCCAGTTAGGGCCGGCAAAATATGACTCGACTCGTCAACTCGAGTCATGCTCGGCCTACTATAAGTAAGTTTTGATTTAGGCCAAATTGGTTTAGGTCATAAATAGGTCGACCCATTTAATCTGTTTAACATTCAGCTTGGGTTTAGGTTTCAAACATCCGATGATCTATTTAACGTGTTTCTTTAACATTTAGCTTGGGTTTAGGTTTAAAAATCTACCTAACATATTTAACCTAACTCGATCTGTTTAATAAATGGATTATGTAGGTCGGATTGGGTTATCTATTTAATAAATAATTTTGGTTCAAATTTAAATTTTTGATTTATTAAAATAAGTTGGTTGGATCCAACTTGCATCCAAACTAACTCCATCCGACCTAAGCCGATCCGATTGCAACCCTACTCCCAATATTGTTTGATGATGCAACGAGGACCGGTAGTTGGCAGCCAATGGTTGGTATGCTCCTCCCGCTTTGACAGCATGGTAGGTCCAGGCTTCGGCTGGTGGGTGATTCAGGCGTGATTCAACCGAAGCTTGTTGTGCTTGCAAGGAAGTACAATTGAGGTCTTATTCTTCGAGGATGCTTAGCCATACTTGGGTACAATTATGACTTGATTTTGTGATAATTTAACATAGCTAGATTAATTTTATTAACATGGTCACATGATTCACCACTTAATTTCATAAAAAGAATAAAAAGCATCAACAGATGTCCACCCAACCAGCCTGTTGCTGACCCCTCCCTCTCCAACCATCGTTAGTTTTTTTATCTGGTTTAAAAGAAGGCCACGTCTCAACAGCTACTGCAATTTGCATCATTCAACGCTTCGTTGCTTTGTTCGTCCAAGCAAAGTTATTTGTAAAACGATACCACCATTTCTTTTTACTAACTATTATTTCCACTCTAGTGGCAAAATAATGATCCACATGGCAATCACTATTAGTACTCTGTGTCCTCCGCTGCAGTAAATATCCTCGGCTTGCGACCATTAATACAATCAATCACCGTCTTGGATCCACTAACGACAAGAATCTTAGTTGGATTTATACATCAAAAGCACCCCACCATCAATAATGGGATAGCTGATATTTTTAATAATGATTTGACATCAAATGAAATCGGAGAAATACGGGGTCCACTTTTTTCCTTTTTTTTTTTTGTGTTAAAATAAAGGTGGTCCAGTCTTTGGTGATAACGTTTTGATAGGGTGAGTCGTGACCGCGATGTACCTGTCTCTATTGATCGGCCAGGCTGGGTGGTGCCGGCGAGCTCACCGGGGCCCGGCACGCTAAGCTCCAAATTGGCCCCTTCTAGGGCACGAGCAAGTCTTCCATCAAGCCAAAAGCAACAATAGCCATTGGTTTCCACTAAAAAATTCCCCTTGTGCTTTTTTTTGCTGAGGCTATTAGCTCTTCGTATCTCGTGAGAGATTTTTCATGTCCCTAGTATTGATGGTACCGTTCTTATTTTTGTTATCTGGCATCAGTTTTTTTATGAACAAAACGATGACATATTCAGACCACACGATGGTCTCAGTTATTTGTTGCACTCGGACCGCATGAGAGGAGTGGAGGGTTAGCTGAGCACGGGCTTTGAAAGGCTGATGAGAAGTTACTCATTAGTGACTTGCGTATGCTTAACCTCCGTTCTGTGTCTTTTAATTATTACCCATGAATTTGGACTGGAATTTGTGGTTTAGTGAAGAAGGTTCGCAGTGGGATCGGTTGTGTGGTTTAGTTGTTTCTCTGGGGATACAAGTCCGGCTACGATTGCAGCTTTCAGTGAAAAAATTTTAGCTGGTTATCAAGTGATGTTAGACTTGCTCTATCACCAGCAATAGACCTTCTAAGGTGTGATAAAGCGAGTCCTTTGTGCTATGGGTGCAGGAGATGAACCTAAATTTTGACCGATGGGTGCATGGAGTATTGCACGTTTATAAATGAAATAATCAATTCGGAGCATATGCATGACAACCATTTTAAACAATCATTTCATAGTTTGACAAGGTAAGGATGACACCTTTGGGCCCAATCATATGTTTGCTCAACCAAATATTATGTAATCATCAAAGAAGCCAATAGAGGAGCTAGTTATTAAATTAAACGTTAAAATAGTATTTAATTTCTAATCGCTTCGAGTCAGAAGCCTATGGATCAGAGTTTTTTTTTTTCCTTCCTATTTTTCAGATAGTTTTTTTGAATAGAAAGCAAAGGAGACCATCCCAGTTCCAAGGACTTGAGGATGAATTATATAAACTCAAAACCTAAACCTCTACTTATTACACTAAAATGTATGAGCATTGAAGTAAGTCTTATTCACTCTAATAGGAAATTTACTCATTTTAAGGAAATGGCCAATGCAAGACTTAGTCACTGCACATAAGATGCGAAGATGTTAATGTTGCCAACTAAACTTACACCATTCGGTTGGCAGTGCCACCCATCTCTTATTAAGCAGAAGTCCTAAGGATTCCATCCTATTGATGACCCACCTGCCACATTTCTCAAAAAGAGAAAAACGCTCGAAGAGTAATAAAAAAAATCTCAATTATTTTGCATCAAGCCAATTTCCATTACTTCTTTTTATTTTTACTGTGACTTTGAATGAGTGTGCAATTATTGGGCTTGCTGCTTTCCATGCATTCTCTGCAACGACCTCACTTACGGAGACTTATATAAAGGTGCCACCACGTTCTATGAAATCTCACCAAGCGAGACCCGCTTCCCTCAAGGAGGTCTTCTTCGCAAGAACTTCATTCTAGAGATGGCTACTGTTTGCAGAAATAAGATGTAGGATGTGAGATTGGAAGAGAAATGGGTAGAAGACCTTGTTGCTCCAAGGTAGGACTCAATCGAGGAGCATGGTCTGCTTGCGAGGATAGGATCCTCGTCGACTACATTAAAGCCCATGGCGAAGGCAAATGGAGAGACCTCCCAAAGAGAGCAGGTGAGGAGACTAAACCATATGGCTCTTCCGCAGCACTCTGAAGGAACATTGATTCGTTCAGCAGAATTTCCCTTAACATTTTGTTACCTTGGTGTTTTCGCTTACGATGATTTGCTTTCGATGAACGTGTCCCGCATCACTTCGACATTGTTCGATTTGTTTATCGTGATGACGCTTTTCTGTCTTTAAACTAATGGATTCGCAGGGTTGAAACGTTGCGGTAAGAGTTGCCGGCTCCGATGGTTGAACTACTTGAGGCCTGACATCAAGAGAGGCAATATTTCCCATGAGGAGGAGGATCTCATCATCAGACTTCATAAACTCCTTGGCAACCGGTAGAGATCGAAAAATAGAATGCCTGCATTGGTTCGATTTGTGATCGATTCATATTCTTCTTTCCCAATATAATTATTTTAATCTTTGCAGATGGTCGCTCATAGCAGGAAGATTGCCCGGCCGAACAGACAATGAGATAAAGAATTATTGGAACACTAAGCTCTGCAAGGAGGTGGAGGCGATCCCCAAACAATTAGATGCGGAGAAAGCTCCTAGTAAATTAAAACAGAGGAAGGCAATGGCGATTCTAGAGACAGAGGCACCTAAAGAAGCAGAGGAGCAATCTCATCCTGTTATTCGAACCAAGGCCGTGAGGTGCACCAAGGTATACATTCCACAAGATCAAGATGATAGGATGGCCGGCCGAAACCCGGAGCCTCGTACCAATGAGCAAGCGCCGGCACCAATTCTTGAAGACGTTGACCCCTCGAACTTTTTTGCGGACTTTGACATGCAAGAGCTCTGGTTGGAAGTTCAAGGTGACGATCTCTCGCAAGTTTGCATCAACGAACCCCGAGACGATGGCGAGGGAGTTCATGGCCTAGAAGGAAGCGACAAGATGCTGTCACCCTGCTACGACCATCCACGTCATTTTCGTGGAGCCATGCTGGAGGAATGGAGGGGTGGTGATGCTCTTCAGCCCAATCTAGCCTCGGAGCTTAATGCCTTGGCTTCTTTATTAGACCTTGAAGAGTAATTAATGGCAATAAAAGCACTGAAACATATAGCCTTCTTTTCTTATCTTCCCTTGAGGCCGTCTTCCATGTCCCTTCCATGACCCCCTAGCTTGTATCTTTCCATTTTGTCCGATGAAATGGAGGTCACCTGACACCGTTTTCCTTGAGACAAAATGCATAAATAAATAAAGCGGCGTGCCCGTCTATCTTACTAGAGAAGCAAAGAAGGATGTCTATTTTAATATCGGAGTAAATATTTTCATGTCAATACAGTTTAACGTTGAGGGTGCGGACTAGTACGGTCAATGAAATCTTTGGATGTTGTTATCAAGAAATTTTTTTCTTTTTTTTTTGTTTGATGGACATGAAAGAAGCCTCAGGCTTCCACCAATTTTTTTATTAAGTGAAACAGTGTCATTGCATAAGAAGCGGGGAAGTTACAAGTCTTCTACTCAGCTCCTGGTGATCTTTCTCTGTTTTCCGCTTACACAGGCAACCCCAGGACCGGAATGTTTAGGTAGCTCGGAGGAGTGGATAATGAACTGTATGCTTGTTACGAAGGAACACTCTCTGGTGGTTCTTTGCACGCCAAATTTCAGAGCAGATGGAAGCAGGAAGTTGATCTCCGGCACGCCTGCACAGCTGCAAAATGGTTCTGTGCTCTCCGTTCTGTCCAAAGTTCATGAAGAAATTCAAGGCCAATCTCTCATTCTCGGCTGGATTTTGATAGTGTTCCATAAACTTTTGGCAAACGGGCATCTTGTAAACTGATGATTCACAGGTTCTGTACTGTTACCGCAGAGGGAGCAGCGGGCGTTTGTATTCCAGCCCATCTTTGCCAAGATTTCGCATGTGTGGATTTTATGTGATAGCTACGTTTTCTTTGAGCGAATGGCCAGCTTAAAGAAAACCGGGCCCATTGGTTCACACGTGCCCTGCTTGTGCTGCGTGGAGAAGAATATTCCGATTAAGTACTACTTCTGCACATCTCTCGAGGCAATGAAACCCACTCATGCTTTCCTTCCCTTTTCAAACAAAGGTCTTCTCAAGCTCTCAATTTTGTTAATGACCCAATGAGAGAGTTTAAAAATGGATATGAAGTAAGAAGGTAATGCCGACGACCCTTCCAAGAGGATAATCTTGCACTGATTTTCTCAATAAGTGGCATTCAACAATATTTGGGCAACCTTCTGTCACAAAGGGATAGGCCAAGATAGAGAAATGGAAGGGCACTTTTCTTGCAGTTCATCCAAACTACAAACCTAGAAGCATCATAATCATCTATATTTACGCATAAAATGGAGCTTTTATGAAAGTTGATTCGCAGGCTTGAAGCCTCCTCGAAAGCTAACAGAACAACTTTAGATGCCACAATGCTCTCTTTCTTTCCTGCACCAAAAGAAAGATTTTATTTTGCAAACGGCAAACATTTGATACCTCTAAATTCCTCCTTGTTGCCAATGCCTTCAATCAAACCCAAAGTTCCCGCCTGCTTCAGGAGTCTAGAGAGCACATCAACAGCAATGATAAAAAGTGCCAAAGAAAGAGGATCGCCCAACCTCAAGGATTCAAATCCTGCCCGCTCTGATTTCAACTACAATTTTTTCTGTTTTCGCAAAAAAAGAAAAGAAAATGCACCTGAATGCTTCATGAAGAAGCACTTTCATTATTATAGTCGATTGCTTTTCTTAAAAACAAAATGAAAAAGAAAAAGAAATTTAAGGGTTATTGAAAACTAATTAACTAATTATCTACTCGTCAAACTAACAAGATGATTAGCCTTTTTAGACAATAAAAATGGTCCTGACTCGTCGGGTTGCCAGACTTGCTATGGTGAACCGTAGTTGCTGTTATACAAATATTTTTCTTGATGTAAAGAGGAGGCAGAAAGGAGCCACTTGGATTTTATTGAAGATTAAGAGGACCAGATGCGAGACAAAGAATCTAAATGGCTACAAATATAGATTAAGATAGACTGCTAATAGCAACTCATGCTGCATAAAATATTTGGCCAATGCTAATATCACTGCGACTTGACATTCTAAACTTCAAAATAAGCAATCTGCACTCGCGCGCATGCATGCAAGCACACAAGCATGTGCACACCAAAAAATAAAATAAAATAAGAAAAAGCTAAACTACATTAAGATATAGTGTATGAAATACTAGACAAACTTATGGTTACAATTTTTTTGCACTAGTAAACATGGTGTAAGATTGCATTGACTTATTTAACGTTTAACTAACACAATATGTTACGGATGGTTGAACGTTGGAAGAAACAGTGCATGTCGCATGTGACTTTGACCGTCTGTTGTAGGATATGGCGAACTTGAAAACGTAATTGGAGCTCGTAGCTTTGGAAGGGGATCCAATGGTTGAGTGTTATAAGCTGAATACATAGAGAAAGAAATTCATTGACAAGATATGAGGGGTAGGTATGGACCCAAATGAGTCACACTGACTGATTTCTCAAAAAAGAGAGATTCACAGATTAATATAGTGGTTGTCAAATTGGAGTATGCTTCCTGTGCCCTTTTAGTGACTTAGAGTCCGGGGCAGGTAGCATACCATTCATGATGCTAAATAATATGTCACAATGCGTTACAATGATAAAGCATTCATGATGCTAAATATACATAGCACCACAGAGAAGGTCCAAAACCGTTGTAACAGCAGTTGCAATATCGTAAAGGCTGTTATTTTAGCGCTTGATTCAATGCTGCACTTTGGTGAAGGATTGGGCCGAGAAAGAGTACTGACATTTTCCCAAGGCAAAAAAAAAAGAAAAAAGATTACTAATGAAGTGATGTCTGATTGATCGTGTTTAGATAATGTGATGTTTAGAAGATTAATATTATAGAAGACCTTGAGAACAATGCTAAGCCAACAAAGATTAATACAAAGATTCGGGATGTTGAGCGATAAGGCGACGGTTACCCACTGCTTAGAAATATCCAGAGGTTGGTGAAAGATTTTGCTTATGCGTATCGAGAGACAAACAGAATGACAGATTGAGTCTCCTCCTATGCTACTTACCATTCTATAGAGGTCATGTAGATATGGTCAGATACCGCCCTCCCATCCTTATGCTATTTCATTTTTTTTGGCTTTACTAGTTGTACTCATGCTAGACTGATGTGAGCAATCATTGTACCAAATTTTTTTATTATTATTTTCTTTGTAGAAGAAAAGTTGAAGAATATCATTATGACCATACATGCTAATGTTACTTGATGTACTCTTGGATATTAAAAGATCAAAGCTTTATACTTTATTTCATGGTTTTAGATTTTATTAAAATAATTTTATTCAAGAAATTAAGATGATTTGTCGTTTATACTAATTGGTTAAATTAACATCACTAGATTTCTTTAAAAAAAAAAAAAGCAAGTCACGTTGTCAGCTAAGGGTTAAACTTCCAACCTTTTCCGGGCATGGAGGATGATATTTCCCCTTAAGCAGATGGCAAGGGTGTTGGGGTTTGAAATTTGGTTAGCATCAACCCTTAAAGAGATGAATATAGGAAGAAGGCAACCTCTCAACCTATGCTTGGTAGAGATTTAAAATTATGCTTAATTTTTATTTTGTTCCACTATTTTTTTTTTTGTGAGCTTAATCAAGTGCATCAGGTACCTGTGCTTTGGTAACTTTACATGCTTTTCCATCTGCTCGATTAGTGATAATTATATATTTTTAATTTTTCTTTGCCTCATTTTTTGACTTCACTTTGTTGTGAATAATCTGTGCCTTGTGTATTCATCTTTGTGAAAATAAACCTCAAATCAAAATTAATTAATGGTTCTTGACACTTGAGGTGCACAATGCTTCTAGATTGCGAATTGAACAAAAAAAGGACAATGATGATCTGGCTCTGAAAGACGGGACAAAAATCCATTGCCGGTCAAATATCACAGTCCTCCAATTTTTTGGGAAGGGACAAAAATCTTTGGATTCTTTCCATTTCCAACTCATAGATTTTATCAGAACGTGTGACCTTTGTTGCTGGAAATTATACCAAAAATTAATAAAAAAGAGCCATGAGGGAAGGGACGTGCTGATTTAAGAAAATGTTCGGGATGAAACATCTTGCTTGAATTTTTTTGGTCTAATTTGTTTTATATTTATAGAATGAATTATATTTGTACTAATTTTGACATAATTTTAGATGCTATGAGTATCTAATTTGCTATCCTGACATGATGCTAGGATATATTGTCTGTAACGGCTACAACGTGACAGTATCTTGGCTGTTTCCGTTCTTATCTTGGACCACAAATTCGTGGGCGAATCACAGCCGTTAGATAAAACCATGTGATCCATTTATTTTTCCTCTCCGTCTTTTATGCTGCAATGGCAAAAGGAACGTTGCTCAGATCGCCGCCACGTCAACTTGCTAGTTCAATCCGATCCGTCAGTGTAAACAACGGTTCTCGGTTAGGTGGGAACGACGGCTATGATCGAGATCGGGTTTGCGTGGCAAAAGACCCGCACTTTTTTTTTCTCGTGCTTTCAAAAAGAAGAGATTCTGCCCGTCGTTTTGCCCACAAATTATTGCCCATGTGCACGGCCACCCCATCAGCCAGAGAATGACACGTGTCGTTTATGTGGAAGAAACTCGTGCTAATAACTCGCCCTTGGCTCTCGACCAGGTGGAAAAGACGTGACCTGCAAGCGTCAAATTATGGAAACAAAAAAATGTTATGCATAGTTAGATCCGAGACTTAACCATCTGAATTTTCTCTCTCTCTCTCTCTCTCTCTCTCTCACATACACACACACCAATAAATGAGCTTAGCTAAAATTATGAATTGCGCTCATACGTATATAAGCTGAGCTTAAAAGTGGACTGCGAATCTTGGTTCTATTGCTTAACGACCAAGTTTAAACAAGTTCTTATTTGTTCCAAAAAAAAAAGAAGCTAAGTCCATTTACATATTTCACACTTGACCCCATCCACACTATCCATGATGGACTTTGTTAATCAGTGTACGCAAAGCATGGGATGGGGACATTTTGAAGTGCCCTATCTGGCAAGTGGGCCTAAATTGGTAACTTGATTTCTACTTTGCACCTCGGAACATACCTAAAGTGCACTAAAATTGGCTCATATTGCGGTTACATGTAAAAGCAAAAACTAAGAAAAAGGCCAAGTTTGATTCCACGTATGAAGCTCAAAAGAATTGTGAAGCGGAGAGTGCAATCCAGACTCAATGAAGCTAGGCTGAAGTTTTATCATTCATCTTCCAAGTGCCGGGTGTTTTTGGACTCGAGGAGAGGACATCAAATAATGGCAGGCATTGTCTCCCTTCCTTCGCGTTAAAATAGAGGGGGGTGGGGGGACTGCGTGGTCTCCCAAGATTCTTACGTTCGTATTAGCGTGCGAGCAGCATGATGAGATCAGACAAGATATACTTTCTTCTACAATGCGGACAGGAAAGAGACGGCTGAAAAGGAGTGCTCGATTTTAGGGCAGATTCCATCCATACGTCGAGAGTGACACGTAGAGAGATGTTTTTTTTCTTTCTGATGCAGCAAGCTACAGAGATGTTAAAGGCGACGGCACGAGAAAAGTGGGCAGGGGGGCATGGGAGATTGGTAGCTAAGAAACGTGATCATGGAGACTAAGCCAGTAAAAATGATGATGGCAGAGACTGATCAACGGAACAGTGCGAATATATGTATATAGATAGCAAAAGATGAATAGACGGGTTTGACGTATGTGAACATGATGGAATTGGGAATGGTTTCGACCAAGATGGAAACAAAAATGGTAGAAAACGCGAGCCTCATTTTCCATCTTTTCTGTCATCCGTACTAAATTATAAGACAGAAGATGCCAACTTCAATTATATACGAAACTTAGCGATCATGGGGTCCGAAAATATTTTGTATTTCTTGATTGCATGGGGACCATGAGCGAATATATGGAATGAAAAAAAAATTATTTTCTATGAAAATCATAATTTATGTCAAATTTATTTACTTATTAATTTTGTAAAAAAAATTATATTTGTATCTTTTGGGAAATGATCCATGTCAATTATTTTACTCCAAATTATGTTACATAGGTATATTATCACGCTCTGAATCCAACATCCGAATCGACTGCATGATATGGCCGCATGCTCTCTCTGTTCTTAGTTGGTGGAGCGATTTGTTTGGTTAATTCCGTTAACAAATTAGACCTTAGCTTGCTAACTAGCTATGCTGATGCATCCCTCCACAGCCAACTTCTTAGAGGGACTATGGCCGCTTAGGCCACCACCAAAATTCTGTGATGTTATCCCATGCTAATGTATCCAGAGCGTAGGCTTGCTTTGAACACTTTAATTTCTTCAAAGTGACGGTACCGGAGGCATGACCCATCCAGTTAAGAACATGAGTGCATCACCGGTGAATCAACTAGCCCTGAAAATGGATGGCGCTTAAGCGCGTGACCCACATCCGACCATCGAGGCGAGCGCTAGCCCTGATAAGTAGAAGGGCGCGGCGGCCACCGCAAAACCCGGGGCACGAGTCCGAGCGGAGCGGCCACAAGGCCCAGAGAATATGCAAGGCCGGAAAATTTATTAACTGAACATTAATGATCTCAATTTATAATAAATAACAAAATTTGTACAATTACAAAATTTAATCATCCGACCGGTATCAGTAATAGTATATCAATTCAATCGTTCCTCTGTGATCCCAACCATAGCTAAATACTAAGCATCCTACAACTCTAGAAAGAAAAAAGAAAAGATAGTGTGATCAGCTTTACAGTCGAGTAAAAAATCATACACACCCACACCTTTATAAAAATAATAAATAAGAGATTATCAAATAATTATTACTTATATAAATTCAATGCCACAAAATACTATAATTATAAAACATCTATAGCAAACAGATATTTTTTAATGCAATAAATTACATCAAATAATTATCTCAAATTAGCATATGTCGAATCCGATAAGATTTAGGTTCTCAGCTTTAGACTACCACAACTATATTTTTGGCCCATGGGGGAGCATCATAGTACTATATTTCCAACCTGTGGCGAGATATCAACAATACCATATTTTCGGCCTGTGAAGAGGCATCAGCAACGTAGCTTGTCCAGAGCACACAACCTACAATTCAATTATATGCTTGTTATGTGAATATAATTCAACATCGTACTCTTTTACAAAATTCGATACACCAAGTATCAAAATCCATACAAATTAGAATCAGTAATACATGATACATTCTTTCACAAAGATCCATATATATTTAACAAATAGATATATAATAAACAATTATCACATACCACACAATGCAAAATCACTGATACACAAAATAGCTTATATATGGGTGATTCATATCTGGGAATTCTTACCTCTACCAGTTTCAGACTCGAGTACAATGAATACTGATTTACTCCTCGATCTATAAATTCAACGGCAAAGCATTCTGCTCAACACTTCTTTTTTCAAACAATTGCCCATCTACATAGCCAGATCTCAACATCGAAAAAATAATAACCACACAACGAATAGGGGCTTCGGCGTAGGCTAGAAATTGATATAGGGGAGGGCCAAAGGCCTGGGAAATGAATGCCGACAACGAACATAGCCACACAAAAGAGGGGCAGCTCAAATTCAGGCCATCAACGACGGCCTTAGGAACCCAGAGATAGGCATGGAAGAAAGGTTAAGGTGGATTACCTTGTTCCGACGTCGGATCGATGGTGTCTTATTGAGAATGCCCTACAGTAAATCAAGGAGACTTGGATGGATCTTGTCAACGATTAAGAGCGAGTGCCTCGAGTGAATACGGGAAGGGTTATTTGTAGATTGAGTCTAGGGCTCCGGTGAGCCCTATAGATTCTTTGTGGCCGGTAGAGTACGGAAAAAAGTCAGACTTTTCAAAGAATCCTACTTCTTTTGTCAAACATGTGAGGCACGTAAGGTCGATTTTTTTTTTTTTTCTTTGCTTTAAGATTCATCCGGGAAAGAAATCGGTCCCGTCGGGGTCCTTGTGTTTATAGTTCTGAGTTTAAATGAATTGGATAAAATCCATTATTTCACATCATCTCTACATGGCAGTGTCCTTCGTTGCGTGCTGACCTCTAGAGGTTCTTGTTTCGATTTGGTGACTCAATTACACCAGAAAACCTAGCGTCGGAGCCCCGAGAAATTTCATAATATCCAAAAAAAGCTATTTGGCTGCCACGAATTAGCCAGTTCTCCACTTGGGCAGTTGGCATCATTTGTTTCTTTGCTTCATAATTATTGATCCATTTGGGTACTTGCCAGGCCGCCTGCGTGACGTGCAAGGGAAAGTGAAACGAGACGACTAATAAATTCTACGGGCCCCAAATATCGTACTGCCTGCAGTGCCGGCGTGCCCTGCACTTCGTTTATCTCTTCCGTACGAGCCTTCAAGATATATATATATATTATTACCACAATATGCATGGCTCCACCTAGATCATCGGATCGGGGTTAAGGAAAGGCACCGGGGAAAGGTCGAGTTGTACTAATCGGACTTCTTAAGATCCCTCTCAAGTCTCAATCGTTTGGTTGACGACCCCATTCAGTTCTTAATAGAAATATCCTGTTTCCTTTCACGTGCATAGCTTCACCCGCGCCTCGCCTACTCTGTTCTCCACGCATGGACCCTACTGTGGTCACCGGCGATAATGCGGCCTACCCATGTCCTTCTCATCCTCATCACCACTAACAATACTGCCCGCAATAGAGCCAGCGCCTTTTCACACTTCTTGCTGCCTGGCCATTTCACTTTCTTAATCGCTCTCTCCTTTAAATTTATATCTTGCTTGCATCATTGATCATCGTCGTCGTCGCCATCCCGTTCTAATTATTTCTGGTCCAATTCCCTGTTGCTTTGTAGATCATTATCAACTTCCAAGCCACTCCCACTATGATCATCCAATGTGATTCGCTTTCCTGCAACTTCGTTTGAACCTCAAGAGAATCTAAATACAATTACCCAATGATGAGATATCAAGAAATGATGAAGTAAATTCTTGCATAAAAAAAATAATAGCTGAAACTCTATGAATTGATTCATCGAAAAACATATTTTAAGCAAATTCGATGTAAAATACAAAGAAAACTTTTTTTTTTCAACTCACATTTACAAATAGTTCTTCCAAAATTCAATTCTTCCAAGAAGAAACTTCTAATTAAAAGTTCTGTTGAGTATGTCTTGAGTTTACAACTTCTATAGATTGAGTCCAAATCGACTTAAGATACCAATTCAAGTCCAGACCAACTTAGGATACTAGTCCGAGTCGAAATCGACTTACTCTATTATATATATTTCTTTTAACCCCAAGAGAATTGAGCAATTGAGTATCCTAGAGATCGAGTATATTGGAGGCCACGATTTGTGAAGAAATCTTGTACTCTATAATCTTCAATTGTTTTTATAGTGAAGCTTTTGCATCGTCTCTGCCTATGGAAGTAGGTTAATAAATCCGAACCATATAAATATAATGTCCTCTTGTCATTCTTTTGTTTTTTCCCCTTCTTCTGTTTTACCTTCTTGTTTTGTTCTTCTTCTTGTTTGTTGCAACAAGCGGTATCAGTGCCTTGGCCCTTTCGATTGGAGTTTCGTGATGATAAGTGCAAAATTTGAAATTGGAAAGTTCAATAGCGCAAATGATTTCAGTATCTAGCATATTAAGATACGAACTCTTTTGGCGCAACAAGGGCTGTGAAAGATATCGAAGGTACGAAGTTAACGGATAGTGTATTTGATGGAGACAAGGAGAAGCTATTAGAGAAGGCACACAATATAATTCAATTATGTTCGACAAACGAGGTGCCCAGAGAAATCCTTAAAAAGAAAAGAGTGGCTAGACAATGGTTAAAATTTAGGAGTAAATGCATGACCAAGGCACTCACAAATAGATTATACTTGAAGCGTCAACTCCAGCATTTGTGCATAAAAAAAAGGTACGTCCATGAAAGATCACATAGATGAATTCAATAAAGCTATTTTGGCTTTAAGAAATATCAGTGTTTCAATTGATGATAAATATCGGACCCTTATTCTATTGTGCTCACTGTCACCTTCTTATAAGAACTTCGTTGATATCATGTTGTATAGTAGAGAGTCTCTTTCAGTTAGTGATGCAAAAGTCCATTTGATTATGTCCATTTAGACTTCCAAAGTTCCTCTCCAGTCATATCCATGAGTGGACATTGTTATTTTCTTATGTTCATTGATGTTTATTCTAGAAAGATCTGGATGTATTTTCTGAAATACAAAGATAAAGTGTTCGTCAAATTCAAACAGTGGAAAGCCTTGGTTGAAAAGTAGACAGGAAAGAAGATTAAGATGTTGAGAACTGATACTGGCTTGGAGTATTGTTCAGGTGAATTTGACAAGTTTTCCAAGAATTAAAGCATAGTGAGCCACTGCATTGTACGAGTAATACTACAGCAGAATGGAGTTCCAGAATGGACGAATAAGACACTCATGGAAAGAGCTCGTTTTATTCTCTCAATTACTAGACTCGACAAAACTTTCTAGGTTGAAGCAGTTATTACAGCATCATATATGATAAATCAGTTTCCAACGGCAATTGAGTGCAAGATTCCACATGAGGCATGGTCCGATTCCTCTGTTAATTATTTTAGCTTGAGAATATTTGGTTGCCCTGCATATATTTATGTGAATGATGGTAAACTCGAACTGAGGGCAAGAAGATGTACACTCCTAGGTTATGCAGATAGGGTAAAGAGATATAGAATATGGTGTATCGATGATTCTACATCATCCAAAATTGTTATTAGAGAAGATGTTACTTTTGATGAGTCTGCTATGTTAAATTAGAAGAAGAAATCTGTAGACAATGTAAGTATAGACCGCAAGCCAATAAACAAGTAGAGCTTGATGTTGAAGCTTTAAGAAGAGTGTCACAAAATCTTCTGAGTCGGCCTGATAAGACAAATGTAGGATTCTATACAAGATGATGCGCCACAACAACAATAGCAACAACAACAGTATAGTACTGCTACTAGCAGAAAGAGGATGCAATAGAGCTTGTTTTCTTCTTCTACAAATGTTTCAACATGGTATCAGAGCCACCGATCACCTAATCTGCCACCACCATCTTTTCTGTCATTATTGTGGCCATCGTTGTCATGTCTAGAAGTTTTGAAGGCACCTATTGCCAATCTATCAATCTCTATTCTCGAGTGAATCAACACTCAAAGATTCTTTATTTTCTACTCCTCTTTGCCACTTTTTTTCTTAGCTTCAAATCTTCAGTTGTCTCTCCTCACCATCGCGCAGCTTCTTTCTCTTCATCTCCGGTTTTATTTGCTGTCTCCAGCTCCTTCATCATCTAGTTCGAGGTCTCCTACTCCTCTTCTACAGTGCCTCTGTATGTAAGGATTGTCAACCTTTAGTTGCTTTCTCCATAAGCTCTATCCTCGCTGCAATGATTATCTTCTTTGTATCTTAAGCATGTCTTGGTTTTAGTTTGAACTTAATAACATGCTTTTCTTCCTTTGTTCCCTTTGGTCACAAGTTGGACCGTGCTGTTCCAACGAACTAAGATTACCATTCTAAGGACCACCACTTCGAGTGGGCATGGCTTTGAGCTCTCGCTCCTCCTACATCAAAGGGTACAAAGGAAAGAGACTTGGGAAAAGGTAGAGTTACACTAAGAGGACTTCTTAAGATCTCTCTTTAACACAACACCCACGTTTCTGCTTTTCTAGGTCTAAGCGCTAATTCTATATGAATATAAAGCATTCCTTAAGTATAACAGTGATTTCACCACCAACCATTCTAAGGAAAGGACGATAGAGTTTTACTTGCATTAAAAACCTATCCAAACACTTTCAGTTTCAACTTCCAATATAAAACCTTCTGCAATTAGAGGAGTATCCACTCAATGGGCCATGCCCAGACTATTTAAATACAGAAGATTTATCTTTTTCGAGGAAGGAGAAGGAGTATTCAAGAATGATAAGATACCATCCATCTCGCACGCAACAGGCCGGTTAGATCAAGAACGTACCACTGGCACGTGTGAGTGAGATTCAGTTTAGACGCTTGTTCATTCTTGACCACTCGATGTGTCGAATCCATGATCTCGAGCCCTTGATGAATGGGTTGGACCTTGACTCCACCATGTCAATCTAAATGTGTACAGCGGAACACTTGGCCTTTAGAATCAGAAATTTAAGCTCCAAAATTAAGTATATCAATGCAGACCTATTGTTCCAAACCTAAATCTAGAGCAAGTTCGATGTACATTTCCAACTATGAAGGATCCTTGTCCTCCATTCCAAAAGCTTGGACTTTTCCCCCTCAGTAGCCTTCCTCTGCTCGACAGCATGCCATCTAACTTTCAATGCTCCACGTCAGATCAAAGCGAACTACCAACCAAAACAAATATAGGGTAAAAAAAAATCAAAGGAACCTAGTGGCACCTCCGAACTATAAATGCCCACTCAGGACTTGGCAATCCTGTTCACTCATGATCACAGAAGGAGAGAGAGAGAGAGATGGGAAGGAGGCCATGCTGTTCAAAGGAGGGGCTCAACAGAGGAGCATGGACAGCTCTTGAAGACAAGATCCTGGTGTCCTACATCAAAACCCATGGGGAAGGCAAATGGAGGAGCCTCCCAAAGAGAGCTGGTGAATTTTGACAGACACCTTCTCTTGGGATTAGTGCAGAGTATTCTTCTCTGTTCCTTCTCTGCTAGCTTTCCATAAACAAGTCTCATGGCGTCAAAATGGAATGCAGGTCTGAAGAGATGTGGGAAGAGCTGCCGCCTCCGATGGCTCAACTACCTGCGTCCTGATATCAAGAGGGGCAACATATCGGAGGATGAGGAGGAGCTCATCATCAGACTCCACAAGCTCCTTGGAAACAGGTCATCCTTCCCCCAGAAACCAAGCTCCAATTTTGACTCCTTTTGTTCAACCATCAAGTTGTAACTGTAGCAGGGAGTCATAGGGGAGGATTCTTGGTTAATTACCGCATAATTAGATTCCTTATCTTATCCATAGCTAACAAAATTGATGCTAGGTACTAACAATATCTTCCACTGGATTGAGCAAAATTTTCAATAGATCCAACCTGACGATCTAATCCAAAATAGCACAAAGTATTCATACTGTCTGCGCTTTGGATCTATGTAACTGGACTCTTCATTTGGAGTTAGGATAATTAAGTTCAAATAGGTTTTTTGCTTAATTAATCTACTATTCTTTACTTTCAATTTTATGAACATGTCTTGATTTTTTTTTTTTTATTTGGAGACAATAGATGGTCTCTGATTGCAGGAAGACTGCCGGGACGAACAGACAACGAAATCAAGAACTACTGGAACACAACCTTGGGGAAGAGGGTGCATGGCCAACCAAGTCTAGATTCGAAGCCAAGATCTACGGCCAAATCCAAAGGCGAAAATCTGACGACTGGGCCGCCGGTAGCCCGCCTACCGCCTCCGACGGACCCACCCGTGATCCGAACCAAGGCTATGAGGTGCACTCGGACCTTCTGCGCTCCGGACCAACTCACATCCTCACCCCCAAACACCGACCAGCATCTAGATTTGGTGCAGAGAGAGATGAGCACTCTTTTGGTAGTACCCCAACACGAGTCTCTCGATGATCCTGGGATGGGCTCCATAGATTCTGATAAGGCTCGTCCTTTGGATTTGGATTTGTTGCAGGATATAGGCGAAGGGATTCAAGTTGGGGACAATGGAACGAGTGAAGAAGACAGCAGCACTTGCTTAGGCATGTGTTTAAATGATTCAGTGCCGTTCGATGGGACGATGCCTGAAATTTGGCTGGCAAATGAATGCTATCAGCCTGATGTCACACTGGATCTCCAATCCTTGTCTTCTCTACTAGATTCAGAAGATTTCTGGTTTTAGAGGATATCAAGATGATGAGGCTTGAGACATCTATAACACCATTGTAAAATAAATGGAGAGAGAGAGAGAGAGAGAGAGAGAGTGAGAGTGAGAGTGAGGGAGAGAGACTGATTGCATGATCTTTATGTTTGCTCGAATAAAAAAATAAGCAGCCAAAATGTTGTTTGGCTGATGTATCTCACTTATGAATGGAGCAATATTATTAAACCTTAAGTTGACATGACTTTATTATGTAAATCAAATGATTTTAACACACGATGATAACTTATGCAAGCAATAAGAAACGACTTGGATCACATAAAGACAACAAAACTTGGCCCACTCGAGATTTATGAGATCCAAATGGCTATTACAAGATATACCATCGTTGTACCACTCATTCAGAAGACACTAGCGATTTGCATATTGATCCAGATCGTCTCATTCCAGCAGGCGTTATATTTGTTTGGTCCAAATTGGCTCGGAGAGTACCTCCTCGACCACCAAACTTATTCTTCGTTTATAGATGCACGCAACCTACAAATTCTCCTATGACCTTCATTTAAAATGTGGCAATGATAAAAAAAAGAAGGGAGAGCAATTCCTAACCAAGAAAATATTTAGCTGCACTGCCAGGGATATAAGCCTCTGACAATCAATACCTTGACGAGTTAGGTCTTCTGGGACGTACACAAGCCTACAATGTAGAAACAAATTGACGCATTTCCTACCATAAAGAATAAGTGGTTTAGCTAAAGAAGTATTTGAAAGCTCTTATAAAATATTATTTTTAGAATTTTTTTTTTTGCATATATACCCTCTGAAATATAAAAAATTATATGAATACCCTCATAAAATTGCTATTTACATGTATACCCTCTTTATTTTTATTTTTTATTTTTTTTGGCATATGTACCTATACCATTTAACATTGCTAAAAAATAAATTGCTTAAAATTAAAATGACTGAAATACCCTTATAGTTAGATATATAAAAAAAAGTTATAAGAGTATACATATAAATGACAATTTTACGAAAGTATTAATGCATTTTCTCATATTTAGAGTTTTGAATAAATATCCTTACAAAGTTGTTATTTACATGTATATTCATATAAAGTTTTTTTTTGCATATTTGCCCATAAGGATATTTCAATCATTTCAATTTTAATTTGTTTATTTTTAATGGTATGAATACATATATTAAAAAAATAAAAAAAGTACATATAAAAATAAATGTTTTATTAGGATATACATGCAAGTAGTAATTTTATAAAAATATCTATACAATTTTACATATTTTGAAGGGTATGCATACAAAAAAAAAATAATTATTTTTATGGCCGTAATGAAAAGCCTGCACTACAGGTTGGCGTTCTAGTTCTTTTTCCCCTTGTTTGGTTTATTGGCGATTGAACCAAAAAGGTCCCGATCATTGGACCAGATCCCAGCTCACTGTTTCGGACAAGATCATTGTTTGGATTTTTTTTATGATCTTATATGATCTACTGTTTAGGACCAGATCATGACCCGAGATGCAAATTTTGATTCAACTGTAGGACCAAACGGGGTTGATTTCTACCGAGTCACAGTTGCATCTCCGGCGAAGCTTTCCCTACTTCACTCTTCACATTGGCTGCCAGTTCTAATAAGATGAATGGACTGCGAATTCTTTACATGCTGGCATGGTGGCATGCGATTAAAAAATATTTCTAAAATTTAGAAACAACTTTTTAATCAAACTTTACCACATCAACACCTAAAAAGGTACCTATAAAAATATACAGGCAGGGAATTCTCTCAGAGAAAAACAATGAATAGGCAGTGATTTTTTTCGCCCCCCAAAAGAAGGGTAAAAAAGAAGGAAAAAAAAGAAGACCTTAACCATACCTTTCTTTCCACATGAAATGTGAACCTGTCCCTTCTAGAATAGAATTTGTTTCTTCTATGTTTTCTGTCTTTACTTCTATGCTCTATTCGAGATTCAGTAGAACAATAATGTATACAAACAAAAATATTTAAGTTCCCGTCACTTTCAGTAATCCAATAATGGAGTCCCAGTACCAAGAAAGAAAGGGAGATATATCTAAGATGTTTCTTTTCTCTCCCTTTTTTTTATTTTGAGAAAGAGAGAGGATCCTTCAAATATAAGTTAAAATGTGATTCTTTGGATGCATCTTTAAAGAGTTCTGCAGCAAATATAATTGAAATAGATCCAGCTGACTGAAAAAAAGTAGTATTGGCATGGTTACACCATAACATAGAAAATATTCAACATTTAACAGATAGATGAAAACAATCAGTAAACTTTGAGAGCCTACAACATAGTTAATCATATCTTTATTTCTAACGTATTCTAATGGAGCCCATTCGGCCTAACTTCAAGCCGATCAAGGACGAGTGTTTGGTCAACGATGACGCTGTTTTGAGAAAGAATATACACATTATGACTACCTTTTACTTTTATTCCTTCCCTCAGATATGCGCTCTTGCTTGTCTACCATAATTCTGTGCAAAGCAATCCCCTTTTGATGGCATTCCTCATACCCCACATAATTGCTGGAACATGAACCTAAACAGAGAGATTTTTCTTGTTTCTAAGTAATCTGTAGAACAAAATACTCATTGCAGAGGAACAACCAACCTTGTGGGGTCATACCTCCAACAAAGTAATACTGATTAATTAGAGAAAGGCAAAGGGAAAAGGAACTATAAGAAATTAGCAGCATCGATTGCTCCTCCATTCTCAAGGTGATTTCCAATATTCATGCAAAATTTTGAGATTGTAGAACCTACAGTCTCATTTATTCCTTCAGAACTTCTTTATCCTAAAGGCCTTGGCTTTTCAAACTTTTCCACTTGCATGCGTAGCAGCATGGACAAGCTGGATGAATATCCAAACAGATTTCTGATAGTTCTTCACATGCGTAATGATAGAACAATTTATTCAAGCATCTTGACCATATCATTTTCATAATGTTAATCTTTCCCATTCAACTTGTAGTTGATGGTCACCACCAATCACAACATAAAAGCACCTTCATCTTTCTTCCAAGTGCACTACTTGAAGTTACACAAGAAGTTACACCTGAACCTAGACCACCCAAAATGTTTAATTTATCTTACAATTTCTCTGACAACAGAAGTGGGTTGATCCTAAGCGAAAATTTACAATTCAACAAAATTTGCAGTCCAATTAGACACAGTCTAAAGTTAGAAGAAGAAAACGGGAGGAAATAATAAATGTAAAAACATGATCATCATTGTATGTAGCGCTGCCAAGGAGCTCTGAGATTCCCAAATGATTTTAGATACAGTGATGATGCAACCATTCATGATGTGATACATATCATGGAGGTTTAATGAATTAAATCACTTCGGGTCTTCCACCCTACAGTAATGTGTTTATCATGAAGATATGTACTCTGACCCGTTCGTTAGTGTATCAGTGTCGATTCATGGGGACCAATAGTTGGCATCAACATCATGAAGCTTCTTTTCATACCATCAAATGTTGATTGAAACTCCTATGGGTCATTCATTGAAGCCTTTCTGTTGGGTTTCTCTTGATGTAACAGCCCCCTGTCAAAGATTCCTTTCCAAGCCAGCCGTTCCAAAATAAAAATTGGGACACAAATGAAGGCAGGTTACCATATAATTTTGTTTGCAGTCTAGCTGAAGTTTACAGTTTAGCTTTTAGTGTTTTTCTTTTCTTTCTTTCTTTCTTTTTCCTGCTACCAGGTTTAACTTTTAGTGTTGCCTATTATGAGTTTGGCCTAACGCTAGGAAGTGGAGAAAACCTTGGAGTCAAAAGGCTCTGGATGTAAATTATAGTACAATAAACTAAGATTCTATATATGTGAGTGTGACATGTCCGATTTTTTTATGTTTTGAAATAAATAGAAAATAAATAAATAAGAAATGTTCAAGGGTGGGTTTGAACCCCTCAACTTTATGATTTGTAGGAAAATGCGCGATGCATGAAAGGATACTTTGGGAACTGAAAATCACAAATTGGAGCCCCACCTTAAAGGTGCCAAGGAAGTTTCAATTTAATAGTAAAATAGATATAATTTTGACCAGAAAATACTAAAAACACATAAAAATAACTACCACAACAAAGGCAGGCAGAAGGTGCATGACATATCTGATGCTAACATAGAGTACCAGCTGCAATAAACAATATACTTAAATTCTTCTAATCTATTGATCAGGGCAAGAATGAAAATAAACATGCTTGTTGTGATTGGAAGGCTCCCTTATCTAAATATAAAAGAAAAATGACGAAGAAGATAAAGCATTGTATTGGGCAGGCAGTGCTGCATTCTAGAGAGAACCATCAGCCAGAGAGATTTGTAAAAAAGAAAGAGATTTGTAAGTAGTCGGTTCTTTTAACCAACTCATGCAGCTAGACTCATGCTTGAAAAAGGCAAAATTCAGATGTCTTAATTCTAAATTGGGGAACAAACTGTAATATTATTTTTCCAAAAATCAGCAGCAAAGAACAATTTAATTTGCTTCACTAAAATACGTTGTTTTAAAGTTTCCTAATGCAAGCAGCAAGTCCATTGGAGGCTCGTGACAAATAATTGACAACTGCCAAGGTAGAAAAGGAAGCAGAACCTGAGTCAGCTTCTTGGGCATAATTTCTTTGGGAAGAGGGATTATTGATAGACACGGGCATTTGCAGTGTGTCAATGGCATTTACTGTGATCAATCATGAAGGCGATTTTGGAGAAATGAACTGGTCATTGGAAAATCTGAAGCCTCTTATCGTTACATAGTTGTTCACAAGAAAGCACTCATAGAAAAGCAGAACTCCAGAGCAATATAACATAATCAAACTGTTCGGGTGCAAATAGATGACACTCGCATAATGAGAACAGAAAATTATTGTACATTAAGATAAATATGATAAGGAAATAATGTATGCCAAATGACAGTATCAGCCTCAATTTGAAGAAAGGACATCATTCTCTTGACAAGGAAAAGCATGTTGATGATTAACAAAGACGGCAATGAGCAACAATGCTAGTAACCTGAGCATGATGCAACCTCCATGGTGATGATCTGCCAAGTACAATAAAAAAGCCTGTTTTAAGACATTGATCTAAGACCTTTTCCTTATAAATTTTAAGCATCAACTTAAGGCCCTTCAATTGATACCTAGAATCAAACTTGCATCCATAGTAAGTACTGTAGGTAGTTTGGCCACAAAGGCCTTGCTTATTAACTTGAACTTCCAGCAAGCACTTTCTAACAGATTTATCACACATTTGTGAAGACTCCACAAGTTTCATAAATAAAATTTACAGGCCCTGGCCTTCAAACTCTCTTTCGTTAAACTAAAAGAAACTACAATGTGCATGGAATTCTCTACTTGCTATAATGTTTTTCATATTATCATATTGCCATGAATTGCATGTGATCATGGCTTGCAAGATCCCACATTTCATGAAAAATGAGCAATACATGCAATCCAGCGTTACACTTCTATTTCTAGGCTGCATAAAATCCTATAGGAAGCAAAATCCTAGAAGATGTGTGTAAGAGTACAAGGATCCATACCCAATTTTAAAGATGGAGATGGAATATCACCCAAGGAGAGGCCAAAAAAAGAAAATGATAGACACAGACATCTCAAAAGCCTCAACATCTATATAGAACTTGGCACCAGCTCTAAACAGAAAGCAATCACTATAATTCTCCGAAAAAAAATCCAGATCATTGTGGATCAGCATGGTTCCACTCTCTCAATGTTTCTAGCACATTGAGTGGGGAATGAAACTCCAAGCAGATGGTCGTCCATGGTTCCAAAAATCAAGCACCCTGTGTTGCAATACGTTAAAGGGAGGACCTAAATAGCCTAGCGAACTAATGATACCAATAGCTCCAAATGAAATCACGGGCAAAGAAGAAGAAGAGAAACAGTAACAAGATTTTGTGTTCACATGCTTACTATCATTTTCTGCACCCCTCTTCACTCTTCAGAGGATTATTGCTAGTTGAGACCACAACCAAAGTATCTGTTCAAATGAAACCCTTCCCCTGAAGGGTCATAAAAGTGGCATGCTTTACGCCAAGCACAAAAGGTTTCCTCATCTGCACATAAGCTATGACTGGTTAACCCAAACAGGAAATTACTATGTGGTCCCCATTTTCCAGATTTTCATCCTTAATGTTATCCATCTTTACCCTCTTAGAAAATAGCAAGATATATTGACCCATAACCTCGGATGACAATACAAAGGTTTAAGAAAAAACCAGACAAATAACAATACACTTAAAGAGCTAATGCTCTTTTAACTAAATATCGTTCAAAAGTCTAGCCAAATATTAAAGTATTGCATCTCCTACCTATGCTAGCCAAGGACTGGCATGGTATGTATACCATACCATCCCCTTTTATCACACAACATCAATTGTGATGTAACAAACTGTAACTCCATTAAATGATAAACAACTAGCAAGCTAGGATATGCTAAGGAAATCTTACTTTTCCATTTAGACTACTTTTAGATGATCTTTATTAAGATGCATGTTCAATTTCTTCCTTTAAGTTCTTCAAAAAAAATTACACAATGAAAAGCAAGATGCACAATCTCCCTAGAAGATTAAAAAATAAAGATAAGACAATAGAATTCCAGAGCAGATGAACTGGGTGATGAGTATGAAAATGTAAATGTTCAACCATGCATGGTCTCCAACTGTCAGTCACACAACCTCAAGTATTAGGTGATCAACCATTACAGACTGGTCAATCCCCCGTAACTGAAGGATCCTCTGGTTCGACATTCTATCTCTCTGGGTGCTCTTACAATCTAAGACATTTCGTTTCGCTCACCTCAATATGCAGCAAATGCAGAAGTCCAAGACCTCTTACTTTCCAATATATTACCTATCTCAATGAACTTAGACATGGTCATGTAACCAATGTTATGATCTGAAGATTTTTCCTACTTCTAGGAAGTTCAATTTTATAGGTGAATTTTAAAAACTTATCCGGCGGATATGCAGATAAGTGTCCAATAAAATAACCATCTTATAATGAATCCACACTGAGATGATCTCCTATGGTTAATTTCTGGCTTTTTTATGGATTTAAGAAAAAGGATTGAGGAACCATCTTAACCCAAAATACTTTAATGATCAGAAGAATTTAAATACATCCAAGAAGGCATAGGCCCATATGAAACTAAGTAGACACTTGGATTTTACTTGAGAAGATCGGTTTTAAAAAATAAACCCAGTCGCCTAGTGAATGAGTCCTTATGCTCTTGGTCTAGAGCCAGAAAGTTTATGCTGAACATACAGAAAGGAAAATTTTTTGGGGGGAACAAACAGTTGCTCCTTACGCCAAAACCATCCCAAATAAAAATGATGTGTTTGGGATAGTCGAGAAGCCTAAGCAAAGTCTACCTACCAGATTGTACTAGAGCCTATGACAGTAATACGCAACAAGAGAGTAATACACACCATTGCACAATATTCAACCACTGTAACATGAACAACTGTAAGTTGGAATATATAATTATGCTCCCCTTAGCCGTTTGCACCAAAACCCTTTTTTTAAACCCTTGATTCTGACGCCCTCTACATCAACAAAGTGCTAGCCAATGCAATTTCTCCTTCGCTTACTTCTATGACCAATCATAATTCACCATTGTCCAACTACTTCACTCTGCACTCCCCCTAAATTACTGGGAATCACACATCACTGTTTTCCATTTTCCTTGATCCCTTTAATACCTAATCTTTTGTCTTTTCTGTCCCTATTCGGTATCCCAATTCACAAGATGGACTACCTCGTAACCTAAGACCCCTCAAGCCTTCTACAGAAAAACAGTTCAGATCGCCTTCAATCTATTTGCACTGAATTTGAAAATAAAATACACAAGTAGTTGAAAAAAGTATGTCTTTGACAGGGTCATTTCTGACATCAGACAAAATAGAAACTTTCTTCCAAAAAGAAATCCAAAAATCAACGAAACGCAGAACTAAAAACCATTTTCTTCTGAAATGTTCAGTTATATGGAATAAGGCCTAACTTCGAGCTTATAAACTGTGAAATAATTCTAACATCTGCACTTAAAAAGGCATATCAGCTTAATTCTACTATCATATAAGAATATTTCCTTGGTCAAATGGAATAAAGATATGCTGCCGATGTGCAAAGAATGCCACAATGATGGGTCCACCAAAGCTCTGCTGCATACATGCACCATCCTGTACTGGTCTGGTGAATAACGCATCTAGGAAATCTATCACCAAGAGTCAGAAAGATTTCTCTTTTCAAACAAAGGTCTTTAGAACCTGGTGAAAGAGGAGGCACCTATATTCAGGATGGGTTTGATTATACTCATTCTTTGCAATTCTAGGAATCCATCTTGGATTAACATATTAGAAGAAATTTAAGCATATTATATTATCATAGTCACGATGATCCTTACATGACTCTTTATTATGATTGTCAATGATTTTCGAAAAAACACCAATAGCACAAATAATTAACATTCCATGAGTCAAGAAAGTATCTTTGATTTCCATATCATGATCACAAGGCCCTTCAACAGTACCATAATTAGATTCAACGATCAATTTATCAGGAATATCGAGGAAGTTTTATGCTTTTCCTCTTGTTTTAAATACTAACCAATCAATTTACAAAGGATGATTAATGAAGAAGAAGGGGATATCCTTACCTCCTTATAAATATCTGTTGAATTGTAGGAAACAATATCCAGATTCATTCTAAGGACAGGTTCCTTACAATTCCACTAGAGTAGAGATGATCACGTCCTCATCATATCAGAAGGCACAATGATTTAACAGAAAAACTCATGCCCTATATCTAAATAATATTCCATATGACATCCAATGATCAAACAACTAAAACTAACCCACCTTGTCAAAAATACAGAAAGCGGGCAGCTCCAGCAAGGACACAAATATCATTGTGAAGGAAAAGACTAAGCATGGCATATGAAAACAAGAAGTAAAGACATGAATTAACGGTTACGCCAATGGAGGAGGTCATACAACTTTGAAATCAATCATCTAAAAAGTTAAAAAAAAAGGGCAGTTAATAGTTATTTCCTTCACAAGTCATATTTTTTAAGTTATCTATGAGCACAAACTTCTTTTCCAATGTCTATCTAACTGCTATAGTTTGAACATTTATGCCACACAAATGCCGAACATCTTTCTTTTATTCTTCGGTGAATATAGAACAAGTTGTATCTATGCCTTCAATAAACACCCAACCTCAAACATCTGATCAATCATTCTACGCAACCTGCCATCTCCAAGGTCAAGGTCCTATGGAGGAGATGGCCAATCAAACTTTTGCTGACCTGGTACAAGTAGGGATGGCAATCGGGTCGAGTCAGACATAAACGGGTCGGGTCAGATGTTAAACGGGTCGGGTCAGATGTTAAACGGGTCAGAAAAGTATAAATCTGAACCCGACCTGTTTAATAAACAGGTCACCCGATCCGACCCGTTTAACCTGTTTATTAAACAATCGATTAAACAGGTCGGGTTGGTTTATGCTTACCCGTTTAACTAAATATTACTGTAAATAACCAGAAATAAAATACTCAAAATAAAAAAGGACCTTTTTCGCCCGCTACCTTCTCGGCTTCTCCCGACTCGTCCGCCGCTCCCCATCGCCACCGCCCGCTGCCTTCTCCCGACTCGTCCGCCGCTCCCCATCGCCGCCGCCCGCTGCCTTCTCCCGACTCGTCCGCCGCTCCCCATCGTCGCCGCCCGCTGCCTTCTCCCGACCCATCCGCCGCTCCCCATCGTCGTCGCCCGCTGCTTTCTTCCGACCCATCCGCTACTCCCCATCGTCGCTGCCCGCTGCCTTCTCCCGACCCATCCGCTGCTCCCCATCGCCGCCTCCTCCACAGCAGCGCGGCTGGTCCCAGCGCAGGCCCACTCCTCCCAATCCGAGCTTCCGTCTGCCCAGCCGAAGCGGATGAGGACCTTCTCCATCTACCACTGGAAGCCTGGAACCCCGACGATCCCTCCACGCCTCGGCTCCAGAGCTACGAGATCGATCTCGCCGAGTAGATGGAGACCGTCCTCCGGATCGCGAAACCCTTGAGTTGCTACGCCGTTACCTCCATCACAGTCCGTGGGCTTGCTTGGGTCCCTGCTGTGGTCGCCATTGACGAGGAGGCGGAAGTAGTCGGCAAGGGGGAGGAGAGGCGAGGGGAGGGTGGAGGCGAAGAATCCGGAGAGGGCAGAGGCGGAGGTCCGGACGAGAGGCGAGGGGAGGGCGGAGGTGAAGAATCCGGAGAGGGTGGAGGAGAGGGGAGACCGGGAGTCAGGAGTCGGAAGAGGGACACTGAGGGGTGAAATTGAAATAGAATCGGGGAAATCCCTAGGGAGAAAGGAGAAGTCGCGGTGAAATTGGGCCGAGCAGCGTGCGGGCCTTTTTTGGGCCAAAAATTTGATCCACCTATATTAAACGGGTTAAACGGGTTAAGCGGGTCAGACATCTAAAATCCGTATCCGACCTAATTAATAAACAGGTTAAACGGGTCAACCTGTTTACGATCCGAACCTGTTTAGGCCAAACCTAAACCTGTTTATGACGGATCGAACACGGATCGGGTTGGCGGGTCAGATCATATTTTGCCACCCCTAGGTACAGATCAGGTAGTGGGATACCATCCCATAAGGACGTGATCTAAGCAAATAAAACCAAAAACTAAGCAATGTAAAGGGGATTCATGTGAAAGATAACTCAAGAAGTATATAGCTAGGAGCTTAACTATCAATAGCAAGTTCCTTGCATTAGTGAGGGAAAGCCTTACAACTAGCACTTTTGGCAAATGATATGGCACGCAATAGGAAGCTGCTGGATACTCCGTTTTTGATGCAGTAGTCATATTAGTTACATACGATATATCCTTGCATACCGCATATGGTCCAAGAACATGTATAATACTCCTAACAAGTATTTCTTTTTTTTTAAAAAAAAGTTATTTGATACTTCTCCAATACATTCTGATACCTTCCAAATACTCCCGAACTACCTTAGGATGAGGGAAAAGTTTCTTTTTCTTCTTCTTTTCTTTTCTTGTTCTTTTTGACAAACATGATAGATCTCCTAAGACAACTCATCTTTTAGAATTTTCCTTTTTGTTGAATATCTTTTTATGAAGCATGAACATGATATTCTGATAACTTAGTATACTTAAATACTATCATGTACTAGCCATGGAATATCCATATCCCATACATGTGTCTCCACTTCATCGGACACATACGTAGCACTCAAAGTTGACAGACTTTGCTTAGAGGTTGAAGCTATAAAACCTTATGTTCAAGAGAAATTGCTTATGGATTTTGGCGAGAAATACACTACTTTCAAAACAATTATTATATGATACTAAAACAAAACTACCATGTGATACAGGACAGTAGACTCTACAATTATAAATAGTAATTAGTGTAAACAGCAGATACCAGGCTTTTTTAGCCTAATGGTTCATGGAGTAGTTTCAAAAGCATTATTTTTATACATTCCTATCCCCATAACTCAACGCCTCTCTTGGATGGCTTTATAGATTTTTTGTTCTCTTGCAGTCCAGAGTAAAACAGATTCGTTCAGAAGCTACATATTTCAATACAAAATCTTGCTCAAATTTATGCCTGACAATCAAATTCAAGCTTTCCCTATAGACACAAATCATAAATTTTATTTTTCCATTAAGTATGAATTTGTTAGCATGTCCAAAGACTAAAAGGCCTCATATTCAACCAGGAAATATCACAAAGCACTAACATACTGATATCATAAAATTAAACTCCGTAATCATAAAACAAAGGCAACCATTATAGCTCACAAACAACATATGATGACTATCATGGATTCACAGTTCTCAAGCAGTATAGTACTGAACAGCAGTAAAACAAGACCACAAAAAATAGAAAATTTCTTCATCCTTGTTCTGAACTTTCAATAACTGATTCACATGAAGTATATCTTATTTCCCTCTTTATTCTTCATATGAACCCAAATTCATTACAAAATTCAAAATTGTTCGAGCTACTAGCAGAGTCCGCTATTTATAATTTTGCAATATTCAAGTCATCAACTTTCCACCCAAAACAAAGAAGTAGAAGAATATGGAGATAAGATGAACCTTTTTAAGGGAATCCATTAAAGGCTAGCAGCCGGCGGGGCCGGGACCACGAAATCAACGACGATGAGGCTCTCAAGCAGCGGCCTCACCTTTTCCTTATGCGCCTCCACAGCCTCATTCCCTTCCCCGTCCATTGCATCGAGCTCCTCCAACCCCGGGAACACCGATAGAAACTCCACGGAGTACCCCTTGGCCCTCGCCGGCGAGAAGTTCTCCCCGTAGCTCACCTGCCAGGCAGACGGGGCGGCCCCTTTGGCCCCTTGGATCGCGGTCAGGAGCTCCGCCGCCGCCGCCCCCTCCTTGGGCTTCGCCAGGGTCAGCCGCATCGCTGACCCCGGTGGCGGCGCCGGTCCGTCGAGGTCAGCGACCCAGTCGACGGCCATGATGTTGTCACAAATGGGGAGGACGTGTTCCTTGACGACTGCCTGGTGAGCGGGGTGGGCGGAGTAGGCGGCGAGGTCGGGCTTGGAGCGGTAGCGGCTGTGGAGGAGGTGGGTGAAGCCGGCGGCGGTGGCAGCGGCGGAGCGGTTACGGAGGATGGGCCCCGCGGCGAGGTGGGAGACGATGTCGAGGGAGACAAGGGACCGGAGATTGGAGATCATGGCGTCGATCTTGGAGGGATCGGTGGAATCGCGGACCTTAAAGAGGACTACGTGCTCAACAGTGGTACAGGCGGCGGCGGCCATCTTTGTGGCGGCAGAGTAGGCGGCAGAGGCGGCGGGGGCGGCGGAAAGGATTAGGGAGGGGCGGGCCGGAGAGGGAGGTGAGAATAAGGAAGGGGGGGAAAGGCAGGAGGGGAAGAGAAGAGATTTGAAGGGGGCGTAGGGGCGGTGAAGACACTGGAGGGTTTTCAGACTCAGCATCTCGGTTCGAAGTGGCCTTCTCGTCGACTCAAGTGTGGGGCGCTCGTTGGAAATTTGACGGCAAAGGTGGTGCAGGTTAGTGTGTGGATGTTCCGCAGGGATTGTAACTTCGTTTCGGTTTCCCAGATGCACGAACCTGCTGGATCCTTGCAGATCAATTTGCAGCAAGCATGAGTGCTTTTTTGGTAAACATTATTGGGAGTTAGTGTAAAAATCTTTAATAAAAAATTTTAAAATTTAATAGAGCAGCATTTACCATGTCTTGTGAATGATTGTGTGACGACATTTCACCTAAAAAAATCATTTTGCTAATGAAAAACATTTAATTAAATTAAACACTTTTTGTATTATTTTTTTGTCATCTTTGAGTGAATGAAGATGTTCTCTTTTTTTTTTCCCTCCGTATTACTTCATTTCGTTGGGACTATTACAATCTAAAATTATGCACAATCTCGCCTATTATAATGTATAATATTGGATATCACAGCTACCACATATTGCATGCACAATTTTGGTATAATATCACAGTTGTCATATATTGCATGTACAATTTTAGTATGATATCTCAGATCAATCTCCAAAAATCATAAATCTTGGTATGATATCACAGCTGCCACATATTTAATGCACAATTTTGGTACGATATTACAGATCAATCTCTCAAAATTATAAGAATTAATTGTCATATTCAAAATTAATATTTATATTAAATAATAGAATTTTGCTATTGTATTATACTATATCTGATCTCTAGTATCTTTTCTATAATCATGAAAATTTATTGTTGCATTCTACTAAATCTGGAGGGTCAATTTGTATATAAAGCACATCGGTGCTATGAACAGATATGTCCAATACAAATTTTTTATAGTATCAAAGCAGGTTTTTTCTTGATCAATTAACCCCTCTTTCTTAGTCTCCTGTCATCCTCTCGGTGTTTGTTTTCCTTAGCCCTCCATTCTCTATTTTATAATCATGGCTTCTTCTATTGTTATTTCTAATCCTAGTGCTGATTTAACGTCATCATTCTTTCTTTACCACTCAAATAGCCCAAGCACGATACTGGTCTCTCAAGTCTTCACTGGTGATAATTATCCTCTATGGAGACATGCCATGAAGACTACTCTCTTAGCTAAGAATAAAATTAGCTTTATTGATGGCTCGCTTAAAAAGCCTAATAAAAGTTCAGCAACACTTGATGCATGGCCACGTTGCAACACAATGGTGCTTTTCTGAATTTGGAACGCAGTCCAAAAAGATCTTTTGAGTAGCCTAGTCTATTTTGAAACTGCAAAAGAGGCATGGGAAGATCTAGAGAGGTGCTTTTTCTCATGATAAGGCTGCCCAAATCTATCGTATCAAATGTGATATCTCAATGCATATTCAAAATCAATCATCTGTTGCTTTTTATTTTACCTACTCGACCTTCATCCACTTCTAATCATGATTCCATCGAACCAGTTAATCTTTTTGAAACATTCGTCGATCCACCTCCAAAACGCTCCACAAGGATCTGACATCATCCCCAATGGCTTTAAGATTTTCAGTGCTCTCAACTTTCATCCTTTTCTTGCCCATACCAAAACAACCTTGGGACAGGTACTAAGTATCTACTCCAAAATTATCTTTTCTTTGATAAATTCTCCAGCTCTCATCGTGCTTTTCTAGCTTCTATTTTCTCTTATCAGGAATCCAAGTTCTTTTCCTCAACAATGAAACATGCTCACTTGCTTGATGCTATGGTCGATAAAATTAAGGCCTTAAAGTTTAATCACACTTAGACCGTGATGCCACTTCCACCAAGCAAACATACCATCGGATTCAAATGGATATATAAGATCAAATACAAGTCCGATAGTAGTATTGAATGGTATAAAGCAAGGCTTGTTGTTAAAGGCTACACTCGCGCTAAAAGTCTAGATTACCATGAAACATTCGCTCCTATTGCCAAATTGGTCGCAGTTCGTTGTCTTATTGCAATTGCAGCCACCAAACAATGGCATCTGTAGTAGCTTGATGTCAATATTGCCTTCCTCCATTGTGATTTACATGAAAAAGTTTACATGCAACTGCTACCAGATTTTTCTCGAAAGGGGGACAAAAGAGAATAGTTAGTCTGTCGCCTCAACAAATTTTTATATCGTCTTAAACAAGCCTCTCGTAATTGATTTTTCAAATTCTCCACTACACTACTTCTGGCTGATTTCACTCAATCAATTATCGATCATTCACTCTTTACCCTTAAATCCAAAGGCAACATCACCATTATGCTTGTTTATGTTGATGATATACTCATTACTCGCAATGATCCTTCTTCCATTGCTTCCATTAAATCTTTTCTCTAAGATCAATTTCGAATTAAAGTTGTTGGCACACTTAAATACTTTCAGGGCATTGAAGTTGCACGTTCCAGTAAAAGTATTTTTCTCTCTCAACAGAAATATACCTTAGATATTCTTAGATGCAGTTGTTCTAGATGCTAAACCAGAACACACCCGATGGAGCAAAATTTTAAGTTATCACCTGATGTTGGCGAACCTTTATATGATCCAAGACTATACAAACGCTTAATAGGTCGTTTGATCTATCTCACAATCACTCGTCTATATATTACTTTTGTTGTCAATCTTCTAAGTCAATTTTTGCAGGCACCACGCCAACCCCATATGGATGTTGCTTTTCAAGTCTTAAGATACCTCAAATCCTACTCTTGCTTTGGTATCCTCATGCATGCTTTGAACAACTTTCATCTCAGTGCTTATTGTGATGTTGATTGGGCAACTTGTTCTACTACTCGCCGTTACAAGTTATTGCTGTTTTTTTGGTAATTATCCTATCTTTTGGCAAACAAAGAAACAAAGTACTATTTTTCGCTCCACCACCAAAGCTGAGTATCGATCAATGGCCTCTACCACTTGTAAATTAGTCTAACTCAAAATTCTACTCTCTAACTTGGTTATTTACCACCCTCAACCTATGTCTCTCTATTGTGATAACCAAGCATCACTTCATATTACTACCAACCCTGTATTTCATGAGCGGACAAAATATACTGAAATAGATTGTCATGTCATTCGACAAAAACTACAAGCAGACACAATCCATACCAAGTTTCTTCGAAGTGACAACCAGCGTGCTGATATTTTTACAAAGACTTTGGGTTGTGATCATTTTTTTATCTGCTAAGCAAGTTAGGTATTGTAGATCTACACATACTAACTTGAGGGGGAGTATTACATCTTAGAATTATGCACAATCTCGCCTATTATAGTATATACGATATTGGATATCATAGCTGCCACATATTACATACACAATCTTGGTATGATATTATAGCTACCACATATTGTGTGCACAATCTTAGTATGATATCTCAGATCAATCTCTGAAAATCATGGGATCTGATTGTTATATTCAAAATTAGTATTTATATCAAATTATAGAATTTTGCTATTATATTATACTATATCTGATCTCTAGTATCTTTTTCATAATCATGAGATTTTATTATTGTATTCTACTATATCTGGGGGCTCAATTTGTATGTAAAGCACATTAGTGCTATGAACAGGACAAGCAATTCAAATCATATGTCCAATACAAATTCTTCAGTGGCTAGTCTTATATTAAACAAATATGTTGTATAATTCAGTTTTAGTTCTTAAGAGAGCAAGATATTTTCTGAAATTAGGATGTATATATTAAAGAAAAAAAAATAAAACTTATAATCAAATCAAAAATCATAAAGTTACAATCGACTATATAACACGTTATAGACATTGTAAATGCCGTAAGGTTGTAAGAAAGATCATGTTCATAGCCCAAGTAGTATTTCAAAGTAAATACTAAGGCAGCATTTTTCAAGTCAGATGCACTTGGAACAAGCACTACAAGAAAAAGGGGCTTTGGCGACGGCGGAGGGTGTCCTGGGCCTGGGGGAGCTGGTGGAGGTCGTCGAGGGAGGTGTGGAGGAGCTCGATCCGGGAGAGGCCGGCGCAGATCCAGTCCGGGGAGCCGGACTCCGGCTCCGGGCGGGACTGCCAGGACCGGAGGGCGCGGATCTCGTCCTCGAGCGAGGCGATAAGGCTTCGACGATCTACTTCACGGTCAGCGGGACGACGCCCTGAGCCCCGCGAATCTGAGATTGAGAGCATGATCGAGAACAAGGATTCAGAGGTCGAGACATCGAGATCGCGATCTCTACAGAGAGAGAGAGAGGCGATGGGTACCTTGGCGGGGGAGAAGGAGGAGGGATCGGGGGCCTGGGTGGCCTGAGAAGGCATGAAGCCGACGCCGGAGAAGAGGGAAGAAGCTCCATCGAACTGTCTATGAAGCATGGCCGCTCTCTCTCTTTCTCTCTCTCTCTCGCTTCTTGAAAGGGATCTGATCGAGAATTGGGAGGGGGTTAGAGATTTGTAAGGGAGGGGGTTTGAGGGATCGGGAAGGGGGAGGGGATTTGTAGAGAGGAGGGGGGAGGGGGCGAGCGGCGGAGAGAGAAGGGGAGGAGGGCAGCTGGATGGGTTAGGGATCGGGAGAAATTTGCAGCGAGGAGGGGGAGGAGGGATAATAGCCTCCGACGACGCTTTAGAAAGCGTCGTCGGGAAGAGAGAGAGAGAGAGAAAAAAAGGAAGATGGCTTCGGTTGGGGGAGTTGGCTTTCACGTCGACCCAAGCTACACCTTTATCTACAACGGCTTCCGACGACGCTTATAAGCGTCGGCGGAACCTTATAATTTTCGCGAACTTACTGACGCTTTTTAAAAACGTCGGCAAATTTTGGCGCTTAGCAAAAATTACCGACGCTTCTATTTAGCGTCGGCAGACAAAAGTCGGAAAAGTTAGTTTTTCCTGTAGTGAAGAAGTTGTCCTACGTGGGTTTAGGTTGCATTATTTGTAAGAAAAAAAAAAGTAGAACTACCTTCACGATATCAACTATTAGATCGCATCTCGCCTAGTTTTCAAAGCACTCTAAATTTTTGTTGCAGCTTCCTGATCTCGAAATAGCTATCGTGCGATCCGATAGTTCAGGTCACGAAGAAGGGAAAAAAAAAAGGTGAATCATTATTTCGCGCGGAAGATACAACTCGAACGTCTCTCCCTCTCATTCCTTCTCTCTTCACTCCTTTTCTCGTGTTCCTTTCTCTTCCCCTGTTGATGAAATCCATTCAGCGCCTGCTAGTCTTTACTTCCCTTCTCTCTCTCGCCCCGCCCCCATCCCCCGTGTCATGTGCAAGACTTCCTAACTTCTCTTTCTCTCTTCCCTCTCTCATGTCGTGAAACCTTGAAGTCCTCTTTGATGGTAATTTCCCCCACAATTCTCCCAACCTTTGGTTACATGAGGGAGATAAGTCTTTAGAACAGTCAAAGATATTCAATAGACTCTTCAAGGTTCAGCAGTGCATTATCTGTGGTCTCACCCAGCCACGTACAAATTACTGAGCAAGAAATTAGATGATCATAAATGTATATGCTTCAGGAAGCCAAGGTCATCTAGCTATTGCAGGGAGACACCACCTAGATCTTCTAATTTCCACTGAAGGGTGTATGCCCATTTGATCCATCTAAGGCACTACCATGGATTGAATGACAATATAGATCTGCATTTGGTTCAAGTTTCATTTATAAAGCTCATCCATAGTATTCCCATCACACACACACACAGACCACCTAGATCTTTAATTTCCACCGAAGGGTGTATGCCCATTTGATCCATGTAAGGCACTACCATGGATTTAATAACAATATAGATCTGTATTTGGTTGAAGTTTTAATTTATAAAGCTCATCCATAGTTTTCCCATCACACACACACACACACACACACACACACAGAGATTTGTTTTAATTTCTAAGTTGCAAAAGCTGACCTTATGGAAGGTCCAAATGTTGTACTCTAGATGTTCTTTCTATTTGTGGTTTTTCTGTTATCAAGCATCGGCTAGTCACCACATTTTTGTTCAAAGTCCTTAAAGTTGGCTTTGTCTATTAAGCCTGCAACTTTTGGTTATCTTAGTTATGTTTCTGATCAGCTTGTATACCTTCTCATCCAGATTTATATATATATATTTTTTTGGTATAAATGTAATCTATCTTATTGATCATTCTCTACAAATATGCGGCTCTTATGGTAATGGATGGGGTTCTTAATGCTCCAAGAATTGTAGATATTCTTGGCTTGAAACTTAAATTCTTCTTCTTTGAGTATACGTGTATGATGTACTTTTTTCACATAAAAGGAATTTATACATTTTAAGTTCATTATTTTCACCGAAGATAACAAGTTTCATCTAGATAGTGAAAAGAGATTTGGGGTCAACATCTCTACTAAGAAATTCAAAGATCCTACTTGATCACAGTTACTTGAGAAAGCACTAAAAGTGTGGTGAATGGACTCATCCTGAAAAATAGAAGACATGATACATCTTTCTGTGTCCAAAACCATCCGTTTGATTGATATACTGTTGTCTTCATTTATTCTTCACTTTCTATGTACAATGTTGACACATATTTAGTTTTACAAGTGTCATTTTGTTGATTTTTCTAATTGTGTTATCCAAGTGAGAACAGTGATGCCAACTAATTTTGTGATATATATGCAGACTTGATCTTGATTTGCAAGAGAAAATAATGGAAGTGAATTGGAACAAAAGCACCCTATGGATCCCGAAAGAGAAGTTGCCTAGTGATGTATTCGTATTCGTGTAGCCTGCCTCGCTCGTCTTAGAAAGAAAGAAAGAAAGGAAGAAAGAAAAAAAAAAAAAAAAACATAGACCTGAATATATGATCACGTAAGATTTAATAGTACATTTAAGGTTTTTTAAAAAATTACTTATCCCTTTTCACCTTCGGCTAAAACTCACATCTGATTATTTTATCTTCTTCTGTCTGTATTATGTTTCCTTTCGTAATAAACTTCAAATAGGTAGATTTGTTGGTATATGGTGCTTAAATGGCCACTTGGTTACACTCCCCACAACACCAAAAAAAAAAAAAAAAACAAAGGAGGGAGGGACCGGGAGAGAACGAGTGCGAGAAATGGCCAATTTAACCCAATGATCACCCACATAAAGATAATTCAAACCAATGAATCCCTTGTGAAGACCATATAAGATGAGATTATTGGCATCATGTATATAGATGGTAATTTATGACTCGATTTGCCAATCTGACGTGCAAACAGTCCACCTTAAATAACTTTAGATTTGACGTAAATAGAATTAGATCGTAAATGGTTTAAACCTATTTATTAAATGAATTGAGTTCAGATTTAAGTCTTTAATCCATTTAACCTATTCAAAAATTAAATATACTTGTAACTCTATTTAATCTATTCAAAATATGTTTAATTTATTTAAAACCTATTTAAGATATTTAATCGAACCTACTTAACCTATTTCATTTGTTTAAAATTCTTTAATCTACTAAAAATTTGTTTAACCTAATTCGATCGGTATAATAAATAGATTTTGTGGGCCAGAATGGTTTTATCTGTTTAATAAACACGTTGAATCAAGATCTAAAATCGTGATCTGTTTAATAAATATAATAGATTTGGCTCGAAGAATTGTTAATCCGATCTCATGCAATTGCCGCCCCTGATCGTTGGTTGGTGGGGGCAATCACTTGCTTATCCTTCTCTTCATATTTTTCGATCTTGCCGAAAATCAAATAGCAGCCTTACGTAAGGGAGCTGCTGCTACTCTGATCATTTGTGGTTTTGAAGTACAATCATGTGAAATGCTGAGATCCATGAAGTGGATGTTTGCTGCCCCCCTGAGGACCCACTCGATGCGTTTTGATGACTTTTAGTGCGTGCCAGGTGGATACTGTTTCATTTCTCCTAACGAGATAGTAGAGCCATTATTTAACCCAAAACAAGACCGTCATGGCTTGGACAAACTCCTAAAATTTATCTCTTTCATCTCAAGGTGGGACTAATAATAAAACTCGAGGAAATTCAAAATTTTGGTAGAAGGGAAAGGATAGAGATTGCTTCGATATTGACATTTTCATGACAAAATTGAATAAAAAAGATTTGCTAATCTCAACATATAGTTTTTTTTTTCATTTTAAAATGCAAAGCATGAAGTGAGTCTTAATTGCACATTAATATAACAAGTGCATAAAATTCAATGGCATCATGAGGTAAATCTAGGCTATGGAATTGTTACGGCATTTTAAATAAAAATAAACTGGTAGCGATTAACATTCCTTTTACCGAAGAGTTGTTGATAGGCAATAAACATTTTAGTAATTGGAGTAGATTTGAGCAGTATGAGAATAGAAAATTTAGTACTGAAATGATTGTCGTAGTTTAGTGGATGGCCATTGAAAGTTATTTAACAATGTAAGGAAAACCATAAAATTATATCTGAAAAGCAAGTGCTGCATTAATTATCTCTCTCCTATTTTCTGGATATATGCTTCACAATTTTTGAAAATTTATGAGATTAAAAGGGAAATTTCTAAAAGAATTAAAGAAAATTAAACAATATATAATATGCACATTTTTTCTCTTTTTCTAAAAATAGTGGTGGGAGAACAACCAATCAAGTTCAAATCCAAATACTCTTTTTGGCTCGAGTAGTAAGGAGAAAGATGTCAAACTTTAGACTAAAATCTGACTATCTTAATACACCTACTTTTGATAACACCCAAAACCCTCTACATAAGGTTGGACTTATATGTTGATGGGGTGTGTGATCGGGTTAAATAAAAAGTGACTGCATTATATGTATTTCTGAAAAAATCTTACTTCGGGAACTCCGCTACCTCTTCTCTTATAAGCGATTTCATTTCTTTTTCATATCGCTCTTTTTGAAAATATCATTTTCTAATATTCCTCCACCTTTCTTTTCTTATGCCTTAAGTCTTTTCTATACCTTACCTTTTAATTTTTTCGATCTATTTTTTGTATAGTGTATTAAGTTACATCTCCAAAAATTAGAAAAGAAGAAGACAATATTTCCACAACAGAAGGTTTTGTCGCTACAAATTAGATCAAGAGTTATTCATGCAAAAGGTAGGTGGATGATCTCATCTTTCACTTTAATCAAAGCAATTCCATCTTGATCTCTAAAGAACATAGCGTAAATTGGGATCTTTTTGTACATTTTATCTTTCTTTTTTTTTTTGTTATCATGTAAAATTTTTTCCACTATAATTCAATCAACCGATGAGAATTTATGATTTTGAGGAATATAAATTAAACCTAATTCATTGATCAAAGAAGCATTTCGGGCTAGATACTTTATAAAATTATAGTTAATTTTAACAAGAGATTTACAAATAGGTTGTGCAAATTAAGAATCTGCCAAATATTTTTTCTTTTATCAAAACATTATCTATGATAATTAATATCATCCCCTCTAAATTTTAAAGCACATACAAGAAGGCAATTTTTTTCAACCTCCTTGGATCTACTTCTAAATATTATGTCCTACGATGCAAATTTTTTTTTATATTTTTTAGATTACAGCATGATAATGAGAAATTAATCTTTATCCTTTTTTGCAAATAATACATTGTTTCTCTTTCTTCCCCTAAGAAGGAGAATTCTTTATTAAAAAGATGAACATTGATCGGTTGAAATATTAAAATGAGAATAAAAATTTAACCATTGACTAATTGACTAAGGTTTCCAAACAAAATATTGATGGAAACCTATTAAAGATTATATTTATTTTTCTTTTTTTTGGTCAACTTGTACAATTTCATTGTGCATATGTGTATGTATGTATGTGTATACAACTAAGATGTATAGATATTTACACAAAGGCAATAATATTATTTAAATACCTATTTCATTCATTTTAAAAGCAAATTCCATAATTTTTTAGTGTATTGGGTGCGTTAAAAAAATCATGCAGCATTGATAATAATGAAACATTTAATGCATTTTTAAAATTACGAAGACATCCCTCTTGAATTTAAATGCAAGAGATTCCAAATAGCTATATATAGCAATGCTTTAAAAACCAACAAAAGAAAGTCCCAAACAAACATCCCTATCTCTTGGAAATATGAAATCCAATTAAGAGTAAAATAACTCAATATATAGATGCTCATTAATAAACCCCATGTGCAACCTTTCAATGCGCCATCTCGTACCATAATCCTATGCATGTCTATGTATGTTTCTATGTTATTTATTTTTATTCATATATATTTTATCACCTTTAGTTGCAAAAGCTTTGAGGCTAACCACATGTCACATGCTCGAATTGGACATTGCCTTCCACGATGGACCTACCTTGGTCCACTTAATAAATTTTCTTTCTTCGGGTTATCTTTTTAGTTTTTTTTTTATCCTATGTAAAAAAATAGAAAAGCCCTCGCATACTTGAAAATGTGTATAGCTAGAACTAGTATGCACAATGTAACTTTTATGTGGTGATCTCCATGGAAAGCTTAATAAAGGGAAGAGGTCACATTTTTTTTCTTTTTAAATAGACAGATCTGAACGGGACCAGCAACCTTGCCTAGATTCTTGTCATTGCCATCGTGTTATTATCTTAATCAGAGGATTATGATCTCAACAACTAGGATTAGGATAGCTGCAATTGGCCCGTATTTTGTCGCCCATAGGAGGGAATAGGGGCATATTGGGAATATGACCTCAAAAAGAAGGCGGGTTCGTTGGCCCGTAGGTTCCGTCAGGCCGCGCTCCCAGGTCCGGATGGGATGTCCGCACGCGCCGGAAAAGTAGTGGCCCTGGTCTGGCCCGAGAGAATATCTCGTCCTTTGTCTCCACGTGGCGCTAAACTATTGGCGGTAAATTTACGGGCGGGAGATCATGTCTTTTTTTCGTCTCATCCCCGAATGTATCGGGTGTTACCACTTTTACAAAATATCCCCGATCTTTGCATGTTATTACAATTACGCCATCATAACCGTCTATTTTGAGTGGACGCAAATCTTGATGCGGATTGTAGGAGGTGCTGTGGTGCGGGAGCCTCAACCTTGTACTAGGGGAACACCTACCTCGGCCTCTGGGATGCAAAGAGACATGGCCTGAATGTGTGAATTAAATCAATTGACTTTTAGCAAAAATAAATAAATAAATCAACTGACTCGCACCAAATCTAATTGAGCCCATTGGATTGGATGAGGAAGTGGAGTGCTTAAGATGGATGGCTGAATTAGCCCCAGTAGATGACTCAGCATGATTGTGGTCTTTAGACTTAGAAAAATTAAGTGGAAGATTTAGATGACTTAATAGCAAAAGCAAAAGCTACATAGGAGGCTTCAAATTAGGCTATCTTTATGAGAATGCAATCAAATAGTAAGAGGTTCACCACACATCTTGCTGATAAATGCTTGTTGGCCACCTACTTTTTTTATCAGTCAACATCTAGAGGAAAGGATAAGGTGTGAACCTTACAATTCATATATGTTATCCAAGAAAAAGACCTACAATGATGCATAAACTTCCTATCAGAAGGTATATATCTATTAAATTTTGTTATAAAGAATTACAGATGGTTTCCTTTCTCAATCACATATCTCTTTCTTAATCACAGCCTATCTATATATCTCACAGGGGGAAAAAAAAGAAAGAGAGTTTCCTTAAAATTTCTGTTCATGAACAGGGAGAAAATATTGGGTGATGCATGACTTGCGAAGATGAAGACACCCTGGTATTAACCATAGAGAGACCCAATCTTGTGGGCTACGAATCAAGAAAAATAGAAGGGAGGATATTATTGAAGTTTTACAAGATATATAGCCTCAACCAAACAGTATTTAATTTAGACTCTCAATTATTGCTTGAAGCCTTGGAACACCATATAAATTAATCAATATCAATTAATCAATATCAATTATTACAGCAATACATTGTTATATAGCAAGGATTAATATATATAAGAATTCAGAAAAATCTAGACAGAGAGAGAGGTCCTAGTGTGACGGACAAATCTACTTATTCTCTCTCTCTCTCTCTCTCTCTCTCTCTCTCTCTCTCTCTCTCTCTCTTCATGTATATTTTTAGTTTCAGGAGGCCCTGTACCTTTCCTTCCGGATTCGATTAAATCGCCGATGCCCCTTCTCTCTCTCTCTCTCTCCCCCCCTCTCTCTCTGTTTGGCTTCTGAGAAATGTCCCAGACTTCCAAGGTAAGCCTAAGAGAAAGAAAACATTGTATAGATATATGGGTCTTATGTTTTTGTAAAAAATTATCTTGTTTTCCTGCTGAGATTTGTGGTGATGGAAAAGCCAACGTCCCAATCCGTTTTCTTTGATCCTTTTTTTTAAATGAGCTTCAGTTATTTGCGGAGATTAGCAAAAATTTGGCATCAAAATTCGATCTTGCTTAGGATATACTTTGTTTTCTCTTCCTTTTTCCTTTGTCGGGGTCTTGCTTTATTCCCATTTCAGGAATTCTTTCTGCAAGATTTTTTTGTACGTTTGAGCATTTAGTCCGCACCAATTCTGTCCTCTTCTCCTCTTCCAAAAAGTCTCTTTTTTTCCCCCCGAAATTTTATTGTATTCTCTGTTCTTTTCTCCTTTCTTTTTCTCTTAAATTTGTCCTCCTCCATTGATTCGTTTTGATGGTACATTGGTTCTTTCTTTTTAGCTCCCTCGAGTTTTGATCTTGGTGGTGAATGGTGATATTCCCCTTTGGATGCGAGACTTCGGGTATGGGATTTTTCTAAAAGGCCAGGGGAAAACAGTTCTCTTTTATGGAGTTCGATCATCTTTTATATGCTTATTAAAAAGAAAAAGAAAACAATCTTTTTATCATCTGATTTCTTTGTGAAAAGAAGACACGGAAGCCATGATTTCCTCTCTGTCCGTGTCTCTCATGCCTCCTGGTGCCTTCTGATACAACTCCAATAGATTCCTCTCTCTCTCTCTCTCTCTCTCTCTCTCCCTCCCCTTCTTCTCTATCCTCCTTGGGTTCCTCACCGGGCTTTCTGTTTTGCTTCAAGAAGAGATGGGATGATGGGAAAACTTCCTTTTTACCTCAGTTGTATCAAACTTTGTCCCCTCCTTGATGTCTTCCTTCCTCACTTGGGTTTCTAGTTTTAAGAGCCTCTTTATGTGCTTTTTGAGGAGTTAAAGCTAGGTTCTACCCAGAGATCTCCTCTTTTTCTAACACCCTTCTCTTCATTGTGTTGTTTCTTTTTCTTTTTTTTCCCCTCTAATTGGCATGCAGGCCTGGTTTTGACTCCCAAGCGAGGAGGAGGAGGAGGGGGAGTGGATGGAGAGGGACACCTTCTCAGGCCTTGGCAATGGCACCCAGGTGGACAGCAAAGTTCTCCAGACTTTCCAGAAGAGCTTTGTCCAGGTCCAGAGCATCTTGGATCAGAATAGGCTGTTGATCAATGAGATCAACCAGAACCATGAGTCGAGGATCCCCGACAACCTCAGCCGGAACGTCGGCCTGATCCGAGAGCTCAACAACAACATCAGGAGGGTCGTCGAGCTCTACGCCGACCTCTCTAGCTCATTTGCCAAGTCCATGGAGTCCTCGGAGGGAGACTCAGCTGGCACTCTTAGGTCTTCTGATGGGAAGCCTGGCCAGAAGAGAATTAGGCCTGGGTAGACGCAAAGTGAGGCAGAGCCCCTTGTCTTCTTCCTTGGGAGGCACAGAGATAATGGTGGTAGGATTGGACCTTGATAGCTTCGCAGAGAAAGAGAGAGAGAGAGAGAGAGAGAGAGAGAGAGAGAGAGAGTAGAGTCCAATAATAGGTGATTTCTTGCATTGTTGTAATCCTATCTAACTCCGCTTCCTCTCTCTGCTCTCATTGAAATGATGCTCTGCGTGCATTCTGAAGTAGTTTAATTTTCTTCTAGTGTTCTTGTATCCGTCCTATGGACATCCCATAATAATAGAGTGAGCATTGCAGCTTTTCTTATAGATTGCTGTCGATCCTTATTTGCTGGGTTTTTATTTTTGAAGCTAATTTTCTTTATTTAGATTGTTGTTGAATCTTATATTGGTTTTGTCCGAAGTTGTTTGCATGTATGATGGGCATGAATTGTTGTTTGTAGTCTAATAGAAAACATTTCCAGAAGCCTTATCAACCACAGTCGTTTGTTATTCTGATGTCTCAGCCTTTAGCCTTTTGCCCTCCACTTTCTCTTGTCTTGAAAAGTTCGAGAGCTGATCCGGGTTTTTATCGTTCTCTTGATTGATTGTTCTTCCGTGGTCACCACCATTAATCCCTGATGAAACCAATCCTAGCTCCTTTTTTAAGAGCCTTGCCACAAACTATTTGTCCGTTTCTGCGATCTTTTGTAGAGGACTGTAGTGGTGGGTGCTGTTTCCCACTTCATAAACCTACAAAAGAGAGATGGAGAGGCCCCTGAAGCCCTTTCATCCCATGGAATCAAACCTTTTTCTGGTAGCTAAGAGACACTTTCCATCCTTTGTGTGGAAGGGGAACATGAATCTCCCTGTGAATGCCTGCAAAGTTAGTGGGCTTCTGAAGATGCTCTATAGGACATCAACAGGAAAGCAACTTTTAAACAATTTTTTTGGCTTCCAATCATATACCACAAGGCCAGAATCTCAGATAAGAGCAGATGAGCTTTTTGACCCTTGTCCTGTTCTAGCAAATGCCAATCTCATGCATGTTCTTTAGTTGGAGCTCTAAGAAAGCAAAATATTGGAGAATGGAAAGCAGCACAGATGGTCTCCAGCAAAGAACTAGAACACCACAGCAATCCACATAAGGTTTTACCCCAACAACAGGAAAAAGGTGCCCATAGGTTCCTTTTGAAGATTTCCATTGTCTGGATCTCCAGTACAATTTTATTTGTAAAGAGAATATTTTTCAAAATTTATTCAAAAAAAAACCCCATACTTGCTGTTGGAATGATTAATAAGAGATATGCTTGTTATTCCAATGATTAATATAGGTCGTATGAGATCTTAGGGATGATGGTTTCGAAACTTATGACCTCAAACAACCAAGACCAATCTTTTCATGGGGCATTTGCCATGACTAATTGAAGCTTGCTCCTTTTGCTCCAAAGGATTATAGGGAATCAAGTGGATCTGAAGTGTGGGTAGGTATCCAAACCATGGTTGAACTAACTTCTTCCTATATTTTGAAGCCACTTTTTTTTAAACTTGTCTATTTTCTTAGCTTAACACTACTAAGCTAAGAAAAGTCTCTAGATAGTTAAAAACTAGAAAGTATTATCTATTAACAATTCATAGTTCATACAAGTAATGGTAGATAGACCTGAGTGCTGACACTTAACCCCCTTCCTTCCCTTTTCAAACACATGAAAGTGCTTTTGGTTGAGTTTTTAACTAAGCTCTGCTTTGCATATGATATTTTTAATAGAAAGATGTCTTTGGGAAAGAATTGAGAGGTACCCAATTGATAGCTTTGCATGCCAGCTGACAATTCTTTAAATAACATAATCTGCAGTAATTTATAGTTTTTGAAACCTCAGGCTTCATGGTAGCAATCTTTGTTTTTAAATCTTGATTGTTGATTTAGAGTAGATATTTATCTGTTTTTCATGAGGAATGCTTGTATTATCTTCATTAGCTTTATCTTCTTAACCAAGGTGCCTGGAGGTGCAAGAAAATAGCATGTACTCTGCAAAACTGGCAGTTGGGTGTATGCCTAAGCTCCTAGTTATCCCTCTAAGAGGTCATGGTTCATATTTGTTGCATGTAGTCTCACAGATGTACTAGAAAAATTTTGGGACAATAACATGTAGAAAGATGAAAGATTCAAGATAAAGGTAGCTTCTCTCTGTTGTGTGGTAGATTCTTGTTAGACATTCATTATTGCTCATTTTATGTTGTTAAATTCTTTCATATATTTTTCACTCTTTGCGCCAAATGGACTAGGAATTGTCTGTTGGCACCCCTTGTTTTATGCACTGAGAAAGTAGTATTTTTCACTATATTTATTTTTTTTAAAAAAAGGAAATTCGAATTCTTTGCCTTTTTTCTTGCCATTTTTATAGATGTGAGTTGCTGTTGGCCTTTCATTTAGGATATTCTCCAAAAAAAAAACAAGAAAAAGGAAAAGGGGAAAAAAATAATCCAATGTATTTTTGCAATATTTTAGTTTTCCCACCAACCATGGTTAGACAAACTCGATTTTTCTAATTATTTTAGTTTCTAAGACTTTTTCCAAGAAACTAGTCCGAGGCTATATTTTATTGGTGTCCCATAATCCCGATTACATTCCAAATAATTTTCTCATGTTAAACTTTCTTAATGTTCATACTTTTTTTAAGAAAATTGAAAAAAAAAATCCTAAGATCTTATTTGTTTATCTTTTACAATTGTTTTATCTCCTCATTCCCCTTTGTTAGTTGGTAGTTTGCACACCTATTTAAACTTTTTTAGGTATGTATTCATCTTCAAGGCAGAGAGAAAGAGAACTTTTTATTTTAATTGTATTATATGTTAACTCTTTTTTCTTTTTTTAAAACACCAAACAATTGTTTCCTAACCAATAATTCATATATTCAACTTAGTAAGATGAGCTTTCAAATATGAAACAACTTTTCTAGTTTTTTTTCCTCATATTCTATAATGTATTAGATAAGAGACTCGAACTTGGAATCTACCTTTACCAAGCAAAAGAAAATTCAGATATTTCAAAATCTTTAAATGTTCTTTCTTTTCTTCAGGAGTGAAAAAAAAAAATCCAATCCTCAAAATCCTAAATTCTAGGAAAATATATCTCTGCTCAGTGACTTTGAATTTCGCATCACTAGTCAATGTGCTATAATCAATTTTATATTAGCAGACATCTCAACTAACTGCATCAATATATCTACTTTTTTTACTTGTACAATTATGACATTAATCTAATAATCATTTGTCTTGCTTCCTGTGACATAATTTGTTGTTAAATTCTCCTTGATTAATGTTATTATAAGCTAATAGATGGCCTAGTGCAGGAGTTCGATTTTATTTTGACAGAAGCACCCCTCTTACTTTTTCCATCAAGATTATCTCGAGAAAGATAAAGACAAGCTCCATAGCTGCTATCATAAAGGAGAAGTATATTTATCAATTTTCTAAAGGAAAGATCATTTGATAATGATGGACGCCAGCCAAAATGGTGGTCCGCATGTGTCATTTATGGGCCCATCCCGTGACGCAAGGAAAACAAAAAGGAGATCTACCAACATTAGCCGAAGTCCGAAGGCTAGCATTGGCCGAATGCCAACGCAATTCCCTCCTTGAAATAGGAGTTTCCTTTGAGCCACCACAACGTCATCTTATCAATAGCACATATTAATTGAAGTAGTTTAAGATATCATATATGCCCAAGTCATGGATTAGTATTACCAGACACAGCTTTACTCTCTTTCTTTTTTTCTTGGGGGGGGTCTGTGTCCCACCGCCATGTCTCCAAACAAATGACTTGTTTACCTTTGCTCATAGTTTAGGGATTGTGGGTTTGCAAATATAGGTTGGCTCCTCATTTGTTTATTTGTAAGTACTGGCGTTGTGAACGAGGTTTAGAGGAAGGGAGAAAAGATTCCAACCTATCTTCATGCTTATAAAAGCAACCTTAGATTAGTAGGACCTTTTTTTTAAAGATTCCAACCTATTGCTCGGAGATTTATAAAGTGGGATTCCGTTGAGCATGAGTTAGCACAACCGTTCCTAGAAGAAGAACAAGGCTTAATTTGGGATGGAGTGCGTTGAATTGTGCATATGGGTGCATGATTTGCCTTCCACGGTTCCCTATAAAAGATTATACAAAATAATACATGATGTATTAGATTCCTAGCTAATTTTTTTACACGGTATTTTAGAAACTAAGATTTCCATAGTTGATCGAGTGGAGCATGAGAATATTGTAACATGCTAATAGTTAGCTCATTGGTCGAAAATCTATTTATTTCTCATTTATTTGTCATCGGTCAACACTTATTGTAAAATATTTAATATCTTCGGATAAATTAGGTAAACCACTTGATTTAGGTAATTCCTTATGATGACTATTATAACTACACTCTATGCCTCTAGTGTGACCATTTTGTTATAGTTTTATTATGTGCTATTCCAATGCATTATTTTATTGGTTAAAATCCCAAAATATATGTGGTAATGTGTATATGTTTGTGTTTCTGTTTATATTTTCAGTCCAATGGTAATTCAGCTTAAAGGTGGAAAAAAGAAAAAAAATTGACCATTAATGTAAACGACGGTTTTAGATATTATCGATGCCGATGTTCTACTATGATGGTGCTCCAATGATATATTTTGGACTATTATGGACTGGTTGGACATGTAGGAAAGTTCAGATTAGTTTTGGAGTAAAACCAGACTTACTTAACACTTAGCATGGAGTCTATTTTAAACATTCCAAGTGTTATCATCTAACTTTTTAATAGAACAACATTGTATATATTAGTTTCATCGTAATTTGAGCCTATTTTGTATTAATGATGCCCAACAAAACTCAAATTAAAAAAATATTTTACCTGGAAAATATGTGGTTGGAAGGTAATTCTACAACCATAGAATGATTAGCTTAGGTCTTTCAAGGCTACCCATACTCATCTAGAAGAAAACAATGCCGCTAGGTGGCGTGGTAACTAGGAGTTTAAAATTCATGCTAGAGATAAGTGGATTGGAGACTCCCCTATAAAGGCATACTTAGAGCTCAAGTCGATACAAATGGAACGCTGTACGAATGATTGTAAAAAAGAATATTTAGCAAGTTTGACATAGATATAATTATTAGTTGAGAAAAATTTAGAAATTCTCTAAGAGGAAAGAAAATGATATCATTAGCTAAATTTGGGCCAAATTAAGTTTTTGATTATATATTGTCATTCATCTTATTATCTTTTTTAACATCTGTGTTCTCTTTTGACTAAAAAGGGAAATTTGCCTTTAAGATAGAATGGTCAGACCTTACTAATTAAAAGAATAAAGGGAAACTATGGTCTCTAGAAGGCAAGGAAGAATTTTGCTTCAGGTTTCACCCCAAAAGTTTATTGACTTTCTATTAATTGTTGAAAGTGATAAAAATTGAAGAAAAACTTTCACTAAATCAAGAAGTTAGAATAGTAGGTTGGAAAAGATTTTGCACGATTTTAGCATTAAAATTCCAGCACTCAAAAAGATGAACAGTGACCACCTTTAATAAAGTTAGACTCCTTTATCTTTTTGTTTTTTCTCCTTAAACAAAGCTGATTGTTGCTTGAGAACATGTAAGGCTGCAAAAGAATGCTAATTTTTCCTATTGTGCTTGGTAGTGGCTAATTAATATTGTCGTTACCAAATGAATCTTATGCCATTTAACAAAAATGGCTTAACATGTCATTATAAAATGCTAAAGGGACAACCAAAAAATAATAAAATACAGAAAGGGATACATGGATAATGTATAACTTTCCCATTGGACCTTTTATAACACAGTTTATATTTGTTAAGAATGTGATTGGATAGGGAACAAGTGAGGAGATAACCTTATATTTTCTCTCTCATTCTACCAAACAACCTTTTGAGCTGATCAAATAGGACCACTCCATGCTTATGACACTGGAGGGAATATCCCTTTCACTTCCATCATAAGCCTATTCTATAAAAAGGGATGGAATGGGCTTCTCTCCCACAAATACCATATAGCCAATTACCACAAAACTCATCCACTTTTCTAAAAAAAACAGTGAAAGGGTGATTTTGCTGCTGTAAAAAATTTAGATCATATAGAATCTAATGCATGCTAATGCACTATATTCCATCCTAATATCCCTTCCCACTTATTTCTCCAGCCAAACACCAAGATATTCTTATCCTGCGGAATAAATCCGTGTCTTCTATATCACCCAGACCAACTTTTCCAGTTTTTTAGAATATGTCCTGTAATCAAATGCAGTCAAAGATATGTATAAAAAAGTTATACAACAACCATGTAACTTTTTTATACAAGATTTGTATGCTATCTTAATGTACTACTCTAAATCCTTGAATGCGTTTCTCAAACAAAATATTTGAACCCATGCCATAAAAAAAAAGACAAGAATGTCACGTTCACATGCCCTGTGGCAAATTACCATCCACAGGACAAGCCAAACTAGCCGTTGATTTTTGTGGGGGTAAAAGATTGCATGATCAAAAGAATACCAACGTGATTCACGAATGACACTTCCTCCAACCAGATTACATAACTACCCCTGACCTTCCTTATTTTTACGATGCCACCATGGTCCCAAACAACTAGTCCCCTTGTCGGTGAGAGGGATTGTCCCTGGGTGACAAATGGGTGTACAATCTTCTGCTTTTAGTTGTATTACTCTCGGGTACAAAATTAGTTAGTTTAAAGTGGCTAACGTGGACCATCATTGGCCGTACGCTCCGTGCGACCTTGGAGAGGAGTAGCGTCATCCGTCGCCACCCATCTCGAATTGGCGCGAATCTCCAGACAGATCCCGAATACGGTTCTTTTGATCGTTCGAAAATTTTGTACGGTGAGATATCGTCTATACAGAGTGTCAGGGTGTGCGAGCCAAACACCCAGCTTGGGTCGAACCTCCTCCGAAAAGAAATATGCGTCGGTTCTAAATTCTAATATAAAGTTTTCTTTTTTTTAAAAAAAAAAATGGGAGACTTAGAGCTCACATAGAAGTCGGTCAAGGCCCTGCCACGTTTACCTGAGGCCTGGTGTGGTGGCGGTGACACATGGTGCGTTTTGTGATTAATTCGCTGCCAGATGGATTATGCACAACGGACTACAGTGTGGTGGATGCTCACCGAAGAAAATGCGAGCCTAAAAGCGGGATGGAGGCACCTCCCGGGATCTCACCTCCCGAAGCTAGCATTAGCAAATTCTAAAGAGAGCAGCAGCAATATCATGCACCAAGGATAGGAAAAAAAAATTATAACATTAAAATTATTAGATTGGTGCCATATCATAATTTGTAGATTAAAATAAAATATTGGCTAGAACTATGATCCATCAAATCCATATTCTATTTTGGATCCTTCACTGTTTATATCTTGTACGTACATCCAAAATAAGTATTAAAAATCTAGGCTCATGAAAGGTAGGGATGTCTTTCATCATATTTATTTAAAATAAATGTAAAATTGAATCAAAACTTTTGCATGATCCTTTGATTAAAATAGATAATCGAACGAGTTTCAAATTGATAAAACCAGCTTTATTATTTAAGTTTGCAATTCTTTTATGCATGAACATTATAAAAAAAATAAGCAGAAACATACCCCAAAGATTTACTATTTTTCACGACTGCCCAATCATACATCATAGGTGCCCACTATAAATAAATAGGCGAGCTTTAATTTAAAACTCAAAATAAAATAAAATAAGCCAAGTTGCCAATGATTATTAATAATAGATTATCAGTTAAACTAAATATTAAAAAAATTTGTTCAAGAAATTGTCCAAATTTCTACTAATTACAATACTTCAGTCTCACGGAGAGATGCTTATTAACCTAGTTATAGCCATACTTTTCTTCTAGTTCACCTTCCAATAACTATAATATAAATATATAAATTAATATAATAGTTATAACTTGTTATAGCCATTGATGAAATATTTAATTATTATAGTATCCTAGATTTGATCCTGGACTTATACATATCTTGAATAGCTACAAATCATACATACACGTCTAGTGTCCATTGAGGCAGTAGGAAGCGGTGAAAGACCGCCTAAGGTTAAGAGCGGTGAGTACACTCCCACTAACCATTAAAGAATGGAAAAGACCACTCCCCATCCGGCCCCATCATTTTTTTTTCTTTTTCCAGTTCGAGGACCCTCTATAGACTCCGGAGCCTTTCCTTCCGGATTCGTGCACATCGACGCTCATCTCGCGCTTTCTCACGCCTTCTCAGATTTCCTCTCCTTCTCCCCCCACCCCACCTTCCCCCTCTCTCTTATACGGCTCTGAATAAATGCTCCGGATTTTCAAGGTACGCCAACGAAGATTTATGTGCCGCCTTTCCTTTTCTTCTGGGATTTGTTGTTGATGGAGATTCCAATGTTTCCGACCCTGCTTTTGATCGTTTCTCGAAATAGATTTTTTTTTATTTTGCAGGATTGTCAACTATTTCGCATCAAAAGCCGAATCGTTATTGGTTTTTTCTTTTATTCTGGGTTTGTTATTGGTTGTCTTTTAGATACTCCCTTTCAGTTTTTCTCCGAATGGATTGTAGTTTTTCTCGAATATTATGAAGAATTCTGTATCAAAATCCGATCTTTACTGTTCCATCCTCTTCTTTTTTCTGTTCTCTTTTCTTCATGTTTATAATGTTTTAGACACCTCCTTTTTGTTTTTCTTCCGGATGGATTGTCGTTTTTCTTGAATATTATGAAGAATTTTGTATCGAAATTCGATCTTGGTTTCTCTCTCCTCTGTTTTCAGTTGTTGGTGTGGTAGTATTCTTTTTGTTTTTTTTTTTTTGTTCTCTGGTTTTTTGTTTATGTTCTTGTTTCAGGAATTCTTCTGCAAGATTTCTGTGTACGGTGAGCATTTGGACAACCAATTCTGTCCTCTTGATCCTGCTCCACACCAGAACGAAAAGGTCCTTTTCCTGTCTATTTTTCCCCCGTAAAATTAGACAATTTTTATCCTTTTGCTCCTCCTCCGTGAAATTTTTGCTCTGCCATCTCTTTTTCAGTACATTGGCTGTTTTCTTTTTTCTTTTAAAATCTCTCTTTATTTTGTGTGGTAGTTCTCACTTCTCAGTTGAATGTGAGGCCTCTGAAATGGTTTCATTTTGTAAGGAAAAAAAAAAAGCAGCAGCTCTGGAAAGCTATGCTGCTTATGGAATTGGATCAGCTTTTCTATACTATAATATGGAAAACCCTGTTTGCCATCTGATCCCTTTGTGAAAAGTAGCCTCCAAGGCCATGATTTCTCTTCAGTCCTTGTCTCTCATGCCTCCTAAGGCCTGATTCCACTGCTCTAGATTCCTCTCTCTCCCTACCCCCCCCCTTCTGTTTTCCTATGCTCCAAATTTTTTTTTGTTTTTTTTTTCAAGCTTGCTTCTGAGGAGTTTAGGCTACTGGTACTCATTTATCTTTCCCATTTCCATCAAATTTGGTCTCTCCTTAGTGGCTTCCTCACTTGCTTTTCTTGCTTCCTCCTTAGTGATTCCTCTCTTTTTCTCCCCCTATCCTGATCTGATTTCTATCTGCAGGACTGGTTTTGAACCCACCTTAGAAGAGGAAAAGAAGTGGGGATGATGGAGGGGGACACCTTCTCAGGCCTTGACAATGGAACCCAAGCGGACAACAAGGTCCTCCAGGGCTTCAAGAAGAGCTTTGTCCAGGTCCAAAGCATCCTGGATCAGAACAGGCTGCTGATCAATGAGATCAACCAGAACCATGAGTCGAAGATCCCCGACAACCTCAGCCGGAATGTCGGCCTCATCCGTGAGCTCAACAACAACATCCGGCGAGTCGTCGACCTTTACGCCGATCTCTCCTTCTCCTTTACCAAATCCATGGAAGCGTCATCGGAGGGGGAGTCAGACGGGAAGCCCGGCCACAAGAGAACTAGGCCTGGCTAGAGAAGCATAACAAAAAGGCAACGCTTTTGCCCACGGCAGCATGGAACTTGATAGACTCGCGGAGACACAGAGAGAAGCCGTACTCTGCTCTTCTTCATAATAACAGGTGATTACTTGCCATGTTGTAATCCAGCGCAACTCTCATTGTCTTCTATCTCATTCATATGAAGCTCTCTGCCTACCTTATAGACTATGTTGTTTAAGTGTACCTCTGTTTCTGGTCTTATGAGCATAGCTTTGGTCATGGAATCAAGGTCTCTTTAGCTTAAAACTAGGAAAACCTTTTCATCATTTGTGTGAGATGGGTTGTCTGTAATAATGATTTAAGACAGCAGCAACAAAGCAACTATGGATAATTTTTTTTGTCTTCTAATCATCTGCCACAATGAGAAAAATGCTTTATAATTTCAAATGGGTGGGGATGAGGCTTTCGACCATTATTTTGTATGCTCTTTTGGATGTTAATGTATAAATTTGGAGGATATGAGACAGAATATTATAGGATCCGTAGATGTGTGTTTAATTCCATGTCAGTTATTTGTTGAAAAAAATTTCAATATTTATATAAAACTAAAAAATTTGAAAAATATTTTTTGATTAGATTTTTTTGATAAGATACTGTGTCGTGGACCGATATCTATAAACATTGATGCCTAAGATCATTTGGTTTCTGTGGAGCTCAATAATTGGGCATGTGGGGGCTCTGCTCCTTCCTCGTATAATGGATTGTAGGAGCTTGAAAGGGAATTTGGCATGCAAGCTGAAACTACTGGAATAATATTTTATGGAGGAAAAAAACATTAGAATAACGCCTCGTGGAAGAAGACAGATATTCATATTTAGAGATGGAATATGACAAATATTGTCTATGGTTTCAAAGAATCTACTGGAAAGATACAACTTGATACATTTTCTAAAACACGACTTTTGGGCAACACGTACGTCATTAAATAGAGAACAAGATATCCAGGTTTGGACGTCTAACCTTCTTGAGTTCTTGTCCTTGTAACGTGTTTCTCGGTTTCTTACAAAAAAATAAAAACCTCTTTCATGCGAATAGGTGCAGGCAAATTGTACTTACAGGAGAAACCTCTTTCAAAGAGACATAATGAAGAAATTTTTACGCTGGTTAAAATTGTTTACAGGAATAATTATTCCAAGAAAAAGCTCTCATAAGCTATTCTTTAGTAAAATTATACTAATTTTTTATTTTAAGATAAAAATCAGCATTTAGAATGTTAAAATAAAGGAACGAGATGAAATCTCTGTATCTTATATTCACCATTAATACAATATGTGCATCAATATATAGCCTGATGATATAGCTAGTAAAAAAAATGTATTAAAATTAATAAAAAAATATTAATTATATTTAAACCAGAATAATAGCAAGATGGTAAATATTTATAAAGGAGAAGATATTTTAAGAGATTCTTTTAGCTATTTAATAGCAGAGCCAAATAATATTTAGCATAACTTTATTTTTTTTATATTCTCGAACCAAATGTAGCTACAAACTTTTGTGGAACCTTCCACCAGCTCCATGTTCCTCATTTTTCTTTTCTGCTCAACAAGTCCATTTCTTAGATAACATATGGATTGAGTAGTCAGTGGTCCAAATAGGTCCATTTCATCATTATGAGAATCATCATAATGCTGTGCCATGTAAAAAACTATCCAGTCTGCAACGTTGTTCATCTCACGATATATACGAGTAGCTTAGAATTTAGTGCAGCTCGAAGCTATCTTCCAAATATCTAGTAGTAAAAAGGGGTCCATCCACCTATTAAGCATGTCTTAAAATCTAACCTTTCACAATCATCGAATCACTCTCGAGATAAATATGGTTAATTCTTAAGACACATCTTGCATAACTCATACCTTTTCATGCCGCGCTTAACTTTACTTCACGAATAGATATTATAAGTTTGTCAGTTTAAATTTATAGTTAGAGTCTCTAGCACCTTCTTTGTCATCTTCATCGATTATATTACCATCGAAGTTTATCTTGACAAAGCTTTGGGTCGGGCTTCAAGTGAAAGTATCATCCAAGGTGTTGGCAGTTTCATATATAATACTGATGATAGATAGGCAAAGTGTTTCGAAGGCCCAGACTGCCACGTGTCCTATTCCACAAAGTTTCATTGATTAAACAGCCGCGATATAATCTTTCTCGAACTTTGCTGCCGTATATTTTTATTATATTTTATTAATAATAATTTCAAATCACAATCATTATTCACTAAAGGGTTTCAATGGGGCTTTAGCGCTTACACGGAGGCCGAGAGGAAAGGAACGGAAAATCGGACATAAGGAGGAAAAAGAGAAAAAAATGTTGAGGAAGAAATACCTCACACAGATGAGATAGATAATTTGATAAAAAAATAATAAATAAAGAGATTTGATTAGAAAAATAATACATATTAGTCTCTTTTCATAAACAATCTCTTTTAGTATGTGTAATTTCTTTTATAATTATAAAACTGAAACAATAAAAGAAGTTTCGCTCTTATTTAATTTTTGGATTTTTTCCGCCTCTTAATTTTTGCCTATTCTATCTTAAGCAGCAACCTGTTGATTCTCAAAGTGAATGCTTTGGATTTTCTGAATGCTCTTCTTTGCATGATTCAAAGTCTTGAAGGGACTTCTCCACTGATCTATACAAGTGTTGGACTTGTTCTTGAATCACCAAATATTGTTTAGCAAGATATTCTGGCTGTAAAGTAACCTCAGATACAGATATGAGCAAATCTTTTCCTAACAGTGTTAACAATATAAGATTGGACAATGTTTGCCTTGATCAAAATTGTGCCAGTTCTTTGCCAGGTTTCACACAGGTGCCACCATGCGAACTTGACTATAGACTTGGACCAACTTGACATATATGGTTTACCAAATTGTGAATTAGGTTTTCAAGCAAAAAAAAAAAAAAGGAGCCAATTGGAGCCTGGGGCAGCTACACTTTACCTCGAATCAAGCTCAGCCACACATGCCTTCAAGTTTGGCTTATGAACAACGTGTATCTTTATAAGTAAGCTATGATTCCTCAAGCTTATCTGCAAGTTATAATTTATCTCAGGTTGTAATCCATTGGACCTTTAGCTATGGAATTTATCTTTTTAATTATATCATAGATACGAAGTGATTAAGTTTTATGACATGATAAAATAAACTTTCTAGTTCACCATAAAGATAGATTAAAAAAATATCCACCGCTATAGAATAACTGAGCCCTCTCATAATGATGACGATGGAAGCAAGCTATAAGTGTTTATCTTCAAGTGCCTTGCAACCTATCTTTCTATCAAAAGAGAAACAGCTTGCCAACTAATAAAAAATATCTTAAAATAAATAAAATAAGGTTAGGCATTTGGATAAGAAAACCAGGGAATCAATCCTAGGTCCTTAGGTGTGTATTAAGAACTAAGAAAAGTGGCGGGAAGATCATTAAGGCATTCCTCATTATTTTAATCCTTGATGCTTTGTTTTAAGGAAACAATCGAACCCAAGCTTGGTTGAATTAAATATCTAAGCAAGTCAAGCTTGGCTTACCCATAAGTCTTCCCCCTCATAGGAGAATCTGATGCTCCACAGCTTGCACTTCTTTTTTTTTTTATATATATGTGTGACAGTAAGATTGTCTCATTGTAACTTTGAATTGCTTGAAATATAGAAACAGCATCTTGTATACGGGTGTAAGGCTGCATACATCTAATCTTTTTCACAACTTCTAGTGATGGGAGGCGTGTGTACGGGGATGTCCTTTTTTTCTTACCTCTTTATGAGGGCAAAGTTTTGATCTACTTTCCGATTATCCTATTTTCATCACCCCTGCTCCAAAAGGAACACTCAATTTTATGTAGTTTCCAACAAACTATTTCAACTTTTTACGCTACTATGATACTTATCTGAACTACCTAATATAAAGGCTTTGATTAATATTAATCACATGCAATCAATTCCAAGGGATTTGAAGTTGTACCTCACCTAAAAATCAAGCTGATTAACAACTATGATCAGTATGATTTTTTTTTTTCTCTCTACTCAAATAAAAATGAAAGTGTTTATGAATTCGATTGTTGGACATAGAATAAGACTCAACCTTGTTGACACTTAAAATTTAAACATATCAAAAGGGTTTTCCACAAATTGATTAGTTCACAGCCTTCATCATTTGTTGTGGATCCCACTAAAAATCAAGTAGGTGAACAAAAAGGATAAGAAGAAAATGCCTAACATACTCCTTTCTTGTGTCAAGAGAAGTGGGTCTAAATGGATGCACACAAAAAGCACTTATCCATCACAGATGGACCACTTGGTGTCATCCATGGCCCCAGCCCATAAAAGCAGCAGACAAGATGGGAAAAATCTATCAATCATCATATGTGGGCTTATATTATCACTGTACCATCTTATCAAAAGCCTGCTATTAAAGCTGTCTAATATGAGTTCAAGCCTTGTAATAGCATCATTAGGCTTTTATCACTTCAGGCAACTTGTGTGTGTCCCTCCACCAAACTTCCTAAACAATTAATAGGGTTGTCTACTTCAGAAGTTTTCTCCTCTTCAGCACCAGATATATCTTTTGTTTACATCAGCTCTCATTGTGACAGACTTTGATGTTATATTGAATTGGAGTGGGACCCCTTTAACCTGCCAGATTTAGATTTTTTTGGCAGGCAATCTCATGGCCTCTCTCACTTTGGTTGCAACAATGCTGGGTCTTGGCCAGACTCAGACAATTTGGTCACTATCTGGCCCGTACTTGAAAACCTACCTGACAGATCGACAATCTGACTTGACCAAGATGCAGTCTAACCTGGAAATTTGTGCTTGCATCCAACCCTGAATTCTTAATTGATCCATTATGCATTCATTTTAGTTTAGGTAAATACCAGGTGAAATTAGTCGGATTTGGGAAGACATAAGACTTTATTACTTTCTTAAAACGCATTAGACAAGTGTTCAAAATAACATTGATGTACTCCTATATGTATCGCCTAGGCCAACCACAGCCCATGCCTAACTAAAACCAATAGAGACCTATAATTTGAATTCATGGCAACAGTTTTCATTTTATTGATTTAATTATATTTTTATTTAATCCAATTACTATTATATATCAGAAAAATTGAAAAAAAAATCATAATGTCTCCTAGAGATTTATTTTTATTTTTATTTTTATGGCAAAAGATTTATTTCCTAGCTAAGATGGTTCTTACTTTTCGGGGGTATAGAAATAAGCGAAGCCATAGTCATTGGTCAAGGCTCTCTCAAATAGGTACAACCATATGAGTCAGATCAAACTAGGTTAGGTCAGCTGGCTCTGCTGCTACAAGGTTTTGCCCTAGAACGTTCATACCTTCGTACGATGTCTCACCAACTGATGTAGAGATTGGCTGCCTTCTCGAGAGAGCAGGTTGTCTCCAATTCACGCAAGGAGTCTATGGTTTTCCATATGTAATACACCTAATAATGGCCACTTAAAATATGACAATTGATAATCAAATAAAAATTTCATATTTTAAAAATAAAAATATTAATTTAAGCATGTATTTTCATTCAAAAAGCTTTTTGTGATTTGGTAGGAGATAATAACGATTATTAAGATACAAGCATCAAGACCATGATTTGAAATAATATGTATCAGTATTTTGGAGAATAGTGTAAATAAAAATTCAGTGAAAAATAATTAATGCTTAAATATAATTAATTTAAACTAGATGGTTGGAGATAAGGGCCAGTAAAAGGGATTAATTTGAGAAGTTATTGGGGGAATTAGAAAAAGGAATATTATATGATTTGAGTTTTTGAGTTAGGCTATTTTGGGTTTGGCTTGTTTTTTTTTCTTTACCATAATTAGACTTAGTGGTACATTATTTGGTTTGGGTTAGAAATTACAAAATTCAAACCGGACTCAACTTTTAAATCAGAAGTAGTTTTGGACTTGATTTGATTCATGGGTCTTTGCAAAAGGATCGGTCAAGTGTACTTAGATTGAGACCAAGTTGGGTCATGGGCCGACTTGAACCCTTTGCAGTCCTAGGTTGGGTAGAATATGTTGTTTGATTTTCTTTTCCTAAAAAATAAATAAAGAAAAAACTTATAAAATAGCTCGTTAGGAAAGGTAAGGTCAACATGAACGATAATGGGGTTAGGGCACGAAAATAACTTTCACTAGTCAAAGCCTTAAAGGATTAGATTAAGATATCTTTGGAAATAGAAATTGATCATGGGCTTGACAGCCCAAACCGAAACCCAAACCCAAATCGAAATTTGATGGGCTTGGACACTAAAAATAGGCTCATGGGACATACATTGGTGCAACAAAAAAAAGTCCAATCTAAAAACTGAGCCAGGCCTAATCTGAATATTAGCATGATTCAACCCAAGATAATTATATGTATTTAATATATATTACATATTAATTTATATTTACAATTATATGTTATATGTTAATAAATAAATCAATATCAGGTTTGTTTGGCAGAGGTATTACCCTTTCAGGATTGAGCAAGGCCTAGACAAAAGTAAAGGTCCAATATCTAGGTCAGACAGAGCTTAGGTATAAATATTGGGCCTAATTTTACTATAAAGCCTATCCAACCTGGCCCGACCCGACCCAATCCAATATTTAGTTAGCACGTTTCGAAATTAGTTATCATAAATTTTAGGGACCTTGTATTAATATTCCCGATACAGTTACGAGGTAATTCAAATATAATCCAAAAACTAGGGGCCTATCACAAATTATGTCCTGGAGCAGGGAAAAATGACTCATAGCCTTCATATATAACATATTTACATCCCGATCACTAGCAATTTGTCCACTATAAATATTGAGGGCCAACCAGTTCTTTTATCACAAAGAGAATCGTTTCCTTGGTTTTCCACCGACCTTTCCCCGCTCCTTTTAGTTCCTCCTCTCGCTTTCGATCTCCTTCGGACGCCATCTCAGGTTCAACCGGTTCTTTTATCTCAAAGGGATCCCGTTTCCTAGGTTTTCCACCAGCCTTTCCTCGTCCCTTCTTTTTAGTTCTTCCTTTCGCAGCTAGTTCTTCCTTTCGCAAAGGGAATCCCGTTTCCTATGTTTCCCACCGACCTTTCCTCGCTCCCTTCTTTTTAGTTCTTCCCTTCGCTTTCGATCTCCTTCGAACGCCCTCTCGATTTCGATCTCCCGTCTCCGCCATGGCCGTGCGCTTCAGGTTTCGGAGCTCCGCCGCCTTCGAGTCGGTGGACCTCGGTGGCCGCCCCTCCATCTCCGTCAGCGACCTCCGTTCCAGGATCCTCCACCTCGCCAACCTCCCGATCTGCCGCGACTTCGACCTCCTCATCTCCGACGCCCTCTCGGGCCACCGTACCCCCATCCCCCTCTCTTTCTTTATTCTTTTGTCGTATTTTCTGCCTTTCTGGTGATTTTTGGTGTTATTTCTGGTAATCGCAGCGTTCGAGGACGAAGAGTTCCAAATCCCGGCGGGTTCAAGCGTTATCGTCAAGAGAGTACCAGCCGGCCGATTCGCGCCTTCGGATCCGTGAGTTCTCTGTCCGTTTCTTTAAGCTTCGTTACTTCTTTTGTTTTCTTGAATTGAATTCGGTAGTCAGTCGTGGATTTTTCCTTTTCTCGATAGGGTAGGGGGGAATTCTGCAATCAAGAACCGCGGGTTCGCAAATGCCCTTGTTTCTTCACCTTCGGAGGTGAGATTTGAGCTTTTGTTGTAATGGGTTTTAATGGATGGGTTTAACTGGGAGTTGTATTAACTTCTAAGCGTTGTGGTCTGCATATTGGTGTGAATGCATGTATTTGATTACTTTGATTTGACGCCTTAAATATGATGCTCTGAAAGTTATTTTATATGACGAATGAATATGAGTTGTATTTCTGTGTAATGCGGTCAAGGTGTAAAAATGGTGGGCTTAACAAGGAATTTATGTAAGAAAATGATTGAGAAAAAAGAAAAGAGGGGGAAAATAAGTGCTTTGATAACATTTCTTATCAAGAATTGGTATTTATCCTGAGAATGGAAATTCAATGTGTGATACAGGAAAAGTGACTGATGAAAAAAGTTTCTGGTGACTAGTATATGCTAGGAAGACATCTATTTCCGTGCCTACGTGGAATATTTCGAATCTATAATTGTCTGTAACTGCCATGATGATGTTTCTATTTTGGGTAATGTAGCACGCCACAAAAGTTTGAACCAATGCTGTGTCTAATAAGTTTAGTAGCTTCAAAACAGAAAATCCTAGACGATAATATAGTTGATGGACAGTTATTGGAAAATATGGGTGATGAGATAACTTCCTATACACAGAATGTGCACAACAAAAATTGTTATTCACCCTTTTAAGTGCATCAATTCAGATCGATGTACTTTTATGCAATAAACGTCTGGGTCGTGGCTGTGCATATTGTAGCGAACCAACAACTAGGAGAGAATAATATCAATAATCAATGTTACATAGACACGTGACTGAGGCGTCAAGTCCATGTTTTCAAAAGAGACACAAGAATCCTAAAAGTTGGATATTGGCACATGTCCATATTATATATGTATTTTTCTAAAATATGTAGAAATGCATTAATAATGAATAACCTATTGGAATTTCTTAATCTGAGAGAATTCATAGAACCTTGCTTGAAAAGACGATCGGGAAACTTACTAGATATAACACATTGCCAAAATTGTTATTTACTCCTTTTGAGTGCCCGAGTTCAAAAGCAACTTATTTGAATGCAATAAACTAGTGGGCTCATCCCTTTCCATATCGTTGTGAATCAACAACAAAAAGACATCAAATCCAAAAATTTCTTTGCATATTTGGGAGGGAAGCAAAAAGAGCTTAAGGCTCATTTATAGAAACATGTGCTTAAGGCACCAGAGAACCTGAGGGTAAATTAAAGAATAGCATATCTTACACCCAACTTACATGAAGGGAAGTATTTTTATTCACGCTTTTTATATGTTTTCCTCTTTGGTTCCAATCAAGGTACGCCGTCTCGATACGGGACCTCGTACTGGTGCCACACTATCACTGTGTTAGCGTACCGAGTGTTAGTGCGCCTCCCAACTCCCCACCGTGTACCGGCATCAAACTGGTACGGTAAGGCACGCCCCGTACTATCTACTTCGGTATGGTATAGCAAACCTTGGTTCCAATATTATAAAACATGCAGAAGGAGACATTTGCACTTTGTCATTTGATGCGATGAGGGTTGAAGATTGGTGAGGGCAGAAGGAGACATTTGCACTTTGTCACATGAGGGCAGAAAAGGGCAGTGCAAAACCCTTATATAAGATGGTGAACAGTTAGGAGAAAGGAAAAGGCAGCCTAGTTGGTGCTGTTTTGGGCTGCAGTTGAGCATTTTTGGACATCCCAAGTACAGATCTGACCTTTTGGGTCTGAACCTGGTCCATGTCACCATATTGCAGCTGAAAATCTTGCCAGGTTGATCTTGTAAACTGTTTTAGGTGTTATATCATTCTAGTCAGTCGAAGAATTTTAGGGGGCATTGTAGGAAGTTAGTTGGGATTTGGGGAGATTTGAGGGTGCAACTTCTGGTTGGCTCAAGTATGGGCTGGTTGAGCATATGAGTTGGACTCAGCTGGCATAAGGATTTTTAACATGAAAAAGAAGAAAGAGGGCCAAGTGGGCCTACCTTTCTTCCCTTTTTTTGTCGATGTAACTTAATTCTCTTCTTTTTCAGTTATCTCCACTTTTTCTCTAGTACTCCTTGCAGACAATATCAGTTTAGATTTGATTTAGAACCAGGTTTAAACCATTAATGGTAATTTTATCAGCTAATTAGCTGATCTAGATCTCTAGTTTCATTTCAAAACTTCCTCCTGGATCCCTATAATATTTTAAATCTTCTTCCTCTTCCTTGTTTGTTCAAAAACCTCCGAAATCCTATGCTAGATCAGTTATCGGTCCATTATCCAGAAGATTTATTATATGGCTTTTGTCCCTTCAAACCCCTTCTAAGTCAATAGAACCTACACTTTACACCCTTATAGTAACTCTAACCTCTGTACAATTTGGGGAACCTCTGCGATCCAGTTTCTTTCCCTAAATATTTTGGATATCTTACTTAAAACACTACCAACTATCCTCTTAAGCTAGTGGGAAAAAGGATAATTCTGAAGCTCTTGGACGTTATTTTGGATAGCTGGCCTAAAACACTTCCAATTCACCTCTTTATGCTAGTGATCCTTTGAACTTGCAGGTAGCCTTTGCCACCTAGGTTTAGTTAACCTAGACCAGCGAAGTTTCATGCCATTAAACACAATCTACAATATTTAATATGTTTTAGTGATTTGCTGCTGCGGCCTCAAATGGTTACAGAATGGATATTTTTTTTGTCCTTTCTTTTTGATGCTACAATACACTTTGATGCTTGTAAACATGGATCATGAATTACTATGGCCTCCTGTGCGTTTGGCGAACTAGATCTATTGTTGTGTCCTCTTGGTATCCCATTTGAGGCAGAAGATGTTTCTGCCAGATTTTTTTTCTAATTTAAGGCTTATTTAATGTTAAAAGTATGTTCGTCACTTTGAACTTTTAGGTCTGGATGGTCCAACACGGATTTTGCACATAGGTGTTGGCTCAAATCCTATAGTTATGCTTTTATCTCAAAATGTGTAAGGGGGTATTCAAGTTGATTATTGGGTTCTATATGAGTATAATTCATGTGGGACAAAGTCAAGTGGTATGGATACTTTTTCATTGAAAAACAAGGAAAACATTTCCCTTTTTTTGAAAATGTTCGGTTACTGATCACTTGACACATAGGTAAAAAATCTCTAAAGCATTTGAAATTTATTTTTACACATGTTGAATGCTGTAGATAATCAAATTGATGCTAAGGATCAACAGATTAAAAAGTGGATGGTAGGCATGTAGCGGCCATAGGGTTTCATAGCGGAAAATAGATAGCGGGCATTGTGAACCCAAAGCAGCCTGTTGAAACATATCAATATTTTTTTTTGTACTAAGTATCAAAAATTAATACTTTATATCAACTTTAGTAAAAGAAAAATCAAGGACAAAGCTTTTAAACATCACTGACCAAACATTATAAGTTATGTACATAGTAAGTTATACCTTCATATGTTTAATTCAATGATTAAAACATGCATAATTTCTAAATAGACTATTCATATGGCATGACCTGAAGATATATCACTATCATTTAACGCATTAGTAAGCTTGGGCCATGACCTTTGTCTAACAGCCATCTCCCTTCCAAATGATCTAGTAGCTCTTGTATATAAGGGAATCTCCACTGAAATTTCATCTTAAATTTTCCCGTTAGGATAAAATTTCAAAATGCACTCAATCAGCCATCCATAATTTGCGCATTGTTTTCAATTTTATTATTTTTGGCATAGAAGAAGTAGGAGTTCAAGAAGTAGCCCTTGTTTTGTGATGAGCCTTGTGGTTTTGCATCCCATCTTGAAGCAATAATTGTCCAAATTAAAGGTACTTGTTCTCATCTTCTTTCAAATGTAAGGCTATTTCCTTCTTCATCTAGTCACCCAATATATTACTTGTGGCCATGCCTAAGCACTTGTTCGAAGGGCTCCCACAATTTCAAAGCAAATCCAAAATTTGGAGCTCAAAACTATGACTTGGATCTTCCTTCCTTGATCTTTGTTGTACCATTCAGAATTCTCTCAATTACTAACTCTGCCTTCTTACTTATCATACTTTGCAAGCTCAAACAATAAGTAAGAAACCAAGTCTTTCTTGGTCTCACCAAATTCTTTTTTGGTGAACTTTCTTATCACGCTAAGGTTAAGGTATGCCCATATAAACTTGTTTTGGCATATACCATTCACTATAACCAAAAGTGTAGTGGTCGTTTTAGTAGTTTTACATGCTATATCGGGCATTATGGGCCCAATGCTATAAAAGGCTGCTGTAGCACATATCATAGTGGTTTAGGTCCAAGCTGCTATAGCAGCTGCTATGGTCGATTTTTTAAAACAATGCTAAGGATGCCCATAAAAGTCCATCTATTACTTGGCAAGATATTCACCTTTTCTATTTAAAGCTTACTAAATGTCCTCTAGAAATGTGAAGGCAACATTATGCCGGATTAGAAAGCTTTTTTGAGTTTCCAAGCTGTTTGCTTTAAAAGGATTGGCAAGAGTTGATCAGAACGAGAGCTGATCATGGGACGGGCCTTGGGTCTAAACTCTATTCATTTTTAATCGGGCTTCAGACCGGGCCTATGTAAAATTTTATATTTTGTATGCCCAAGCCTGGTCCATGATCAGCTTTAATCATAACATATCATGAAGTTTGAATGTATTCCCTTAAAAAGAACTAGATTGATAGCAGTTGCCAACATGGAAGTAAAGTTTTCTTGTGGGCTTCGTATTGCACCTTATGGTCCTTATCATTATAAATTCCATGTTAGCTTGTTTTAGAAACCTTTTCATAATTGTAGATTGCATTTGGGCCAATAATGTTGCCTTCACGTGTCTCTATGGAATTTAGTAAGCTTTAAATGATTGCAAGCAAGATACGCCGTCTCGGTGCTAGGCCTTGTACCGATGCTATGCTATCACTGTGTTGGTACGGTATGGTATAGGGTTCGTTCGACATACTAAGTGTCGGTACACTCCTTATACGATACCGAACAGGTACAGTATGGTACGTTCCATACCTTCTGTACCGCTCATTTGGTGCGGTACGGCATGACATACCATGGTTAAAAGTGACTACTTTGATGCATGCAGATGGATTTTTATGGACACCCTCAACATTTTGATTCTAAATATTCTATAACAAAAATGAATTAGGATGCAGGGTTTGATAGCTATAGTATCAAACCCATATCTAAGATGAATGTGCTTCTGCATCTACCACTGTCTAGTTGCTTCTCTTAGGACTTATTTTTCTGTTGTCATTCCGTTTGGGTAAATATGTGGGAGGCATGTAAACTGCATACGGTTCAATAGAGCAATGATGGTTTTGCTTGCAATCTACTCTATTTTCCTCTCTAGCTTTGTCAGCTTTCTTCTACAACAAATACTTCTGTTGCATAATTTGTATTTGGTTGTTAAAATGATGTCTTGAAGGAATACTAAAGAGTGACTTGTATCATCTATTACCAAAAGCTTTTATGCTATATATAATTGTATGATATTTGCTTATCGTTAATGGGTTTTTAGCTTCATCCCTATTTGATGTCTTGTTTGAGTTCAACTATTCTTATGTCCTACTTGGTTACCCTCTTACATATGTGATCATGAATAGGATAAATCGTGCTTTTTTTCTTGGGATATATCATGTGCTTTCTCACTTGCATATTCCAGGAAAATTTATACATCATCACATTTTACAAATGTCTCTTTGTTTGCAGAATGTTGAAATGGATGGCTTTGATGACTTTGGTAATGATTTGTATCCTGCTCTTGAAGCACCTTTACCAGAGTCGGATGCCAATATTGCCAACATAAATATATTTGATAAACAAGATGATATTTCAAGGTGCAATATTTTGATGATTTCTTATTTTTTGATCTATGTATCTCATAGAATTTTATGTTGTGATTTTTATCATTTTTTGCTTACCCAATTGTGTTTTCCTTAGTTTGGATTGCATCTTTATCTTTTAGTTATATATTTGGTCATGTTACTTTTTTTCTGTATCTTCTTCATTTTTGTTCTTATAACTTCAGTTATTGACATGGTGGGCCAGATGGCTTTGCAAGTGGTTACTGTAGGTTAGTTCTTGGAAGATTTCTCTAGAGTCTATTTACTAAGGGTATGCATGGACATGGGTAAATGTATGGGTCATGAGAAGGATTTGGCTAGAAAGAAAAACTTATTACTTTAATTATCAAGTACATGTGGAGAATAATGTTAAATGGTCAGGATTCATAAGTTACAGGGTTAGTTGTTCATAGTTCGTTATAAATTCGCAATCTCTGTACTAGACCATATACTAGTACTATGTTGGTACAGTGTTGGTATTGCTTGATATGGTGGTCAGTTCAACGTATTGACACTTGATATACTTGGTACAGGGTGGTAAGCACTGGTATTGTGAACCTTGATTTGGACTATTCTGCAATTATTTATTTAGTAGAATTAGTTATATGGTTTTACTTATTGCTTATTCTAGTCTTCTTAGGAATATTCAATGGAGTGGTAATTTGATATCTAAATAAAAACCAAAGTATGAGCAGGAGTTGAATAGTACGAGGCATAAGAAAGTCTTCAAGTAAGAAATTTTCCATTTTTTTTGCATCATTGCTCTGGCATAATCATGATGGGAAATGCTTCTGTGCATCAAATTTTCAATTAATAAGAAATATTCTGATCAAATTTGCCATCGGTTCAAATGGTGGATTTTGATGGCTGTCAACCTTTTTAAATGTGCTTTTGTATAGGAAAAAGGGGAAATAACTTGACTTGATATTCTTTGCTTGAAAAGAATAGCATGAACAACAAATTTCAAACCCCAACTCATGAACAATGAAGATAGAGGTTTACAATCGTGAAAAGCTGGATGGAGAAATCTAATGTAGAGTTGGCGAGTGGTATAACCTAATATATGAAATGTAGCTTTCTTGTGGGAATAAATATGCAATGGGGGCTGAAGTTGAATTGGTGGCCAGTAGTTACCTCATTATAGTGATTATTTAGTTTGATATTCATGCCAAATAATGGAAGGGTAGATGGAGGAATATAATAGAATTGGCTTTGCAGATTATGTTGAGGATTGCCCCAAAAGTTGTTGGTCACTTCTTTGTATATGCCTTGGATTTGCAAAGGAAAACTTTGTAAGAAAAATGAAATTCTTATGTTTCATGAATTATGATGTTGGGGATTATGAAGTGCCCATCTACATAAAATGTGCATCATAGAGATGGAGATGTTGAGTTAAATCATTGAGGTTAAGTTGGCTATTAGGTGTATTGCATGAAATTATAAGTGCCGCCTTAGTCATGGTTTTCATTTCGAATGAGGTCTTGGTCAAGATATTGGTTTGTATTGATATGGAGCACCCATCGATATGATATAACTGATATCTTAGCCCTTATTATGTTGGCTGACATATCTTGATATATTCCAATATATTAGTTGATACAATATATTACACAGGCCAATTTTTTCTAATCATTGTGTTACATATTTGAATTAAGTTTTTAAGTATTAAATAATCAAATTAGGCCTTGTTTGTTTTTTCCTTTTTTAAATAGAAACATGGAATCCAATGCAGAAAAGTCTTGTTTTTGTTTTTGTTTCAAAACAACTTTCATTATTTCTGAAAAAAGTGGAAGTGAAAAATTCTCACTTTCACTTTTTTTAATAGTGTGTTTTCACCCCTCTCATCTCGATTTCTCTTCTTCTGCTCGATCTTGCCCTCAACCCTGTCGCCTTTGCCTAACCATGTCGGCTCCCCAGGCCTCGTTGGTCACCTCTTCACCCGATACCAAGCTACTCCTCGTCCTCGACTGCGTCGCTAGTCCCTTCCCCACTCCCACTCCCTCAGTTGCCTCTCCACCCGACGTCGAGCTCTCCCATGTCTCCAGCTGCATCGCCGGCCCCTTCCCCCCTCTCCCTCGTCACCTGCCACGTTGCCAGCCCTCATTGTCAACAAAAAGAGCGAACTAAACATGTTTTTAGTCTTCTAATGTGGTAATTAACTTTAGTTTACCATTATGGCTGAGACTTTAATATCTCAATTCCTATAATATAAGCTGAAAAATTGGGGAATCTAAGGATATGCCGGATCTTTCCAATTTTTCTAGGTTTCCTTCTAGGCCAAGATAACTGAGATTGCAGTCATCTTGGTATAAGCTGCCCACTGATGGCCAAGATTACTGGCTTTAAAAACCTTGACCTTAATTTGTCGAAGTGCCAGACACTTAACTGAGATGTTATTAGCTTGCATGGACATCAAAGATGTTTCAGTAACGACAAGGATTAAAGTTGTGTCTACTGGTTAGAAAAGGGGAGAGCAAGAGCTAAGTTACTTTGACCGAAGTTGTGCAAAATGACATTGAAAAGCTTGCTTTGAAGAGGTCGTTCATGTGGAAAGGAAAGAGCATTCAGTCAATTTAGATGTTTGATCTTACTCTTCTGAGGGTCACAAGGTTTTCTTTTGATTTTTGGGCCAGGTTAGCCGTGGTCCATTGAACTCAATGAATTTATAGTCATTTTTGTTTAGTGGTTGTCTTTGTTCCTGTAGTGAGATTCTTCACAGGATGCTGTGGGTGGTGATATCTTTTTTTCCAGTCTATCTAGAAATTGTCAGCATGTGTCATTTACTGCCATTAGCTTGTATAGTGTTTAGACACCTCACTTTCAGTGGGTTAGCAGGCAGGGTATTCATTGTGGTCTGGGTTGCCGGCAACTAAGTAATGTAAGAAATATTAGCCACCCTTCGCCGCTGGTCTGCAAGTTGAAGGTGGCATAAAATTTTCCCACCCTATAATAAAATGATCAAGTGGCTGATCTGCCCTACATTTCCTTTAAGCAGTTCGGGATAATCTGAGTGGGTTCTGATCAAGGGCATTGTATTCCAAAGCCAATAAATGTGTGCTCCAATACAAATCTCCAGTTCAAGTGTATCGTGTTCAAGTTTTTCCAGTGGCATTGCTTCAAGTTCTACTGAAAAGGTTGCTTGACCAAATTCTATTGTTCTCATTGTTGGTTCTGAATGCTTTTTCAGACATGCCTAGGGATAATGCAGAATTTCTCTCTCGATAGTAACTATATATGAATTTGGTTCATTGTTTCCTATGATGGGTTATAAATTTTTGGCATTACTGTAAGTTTTTAAGATACTATTTGCTTATTCCTAAGGTCTTAAACTTGATTACTTGTACCTTCTTTGGCTTCATATTGTTCTTGATGAACCAGATTGTAATTTGTGTCTGATGACCTAGATCCTTGGAGACTCCCATCTCAAGATGTCAGAACATTGAAGGAAGTGATCTTAGTGAAGCTATGTCAAAGGGTAAATATTTTTTCTGCTTTAATATTATTCTTTTGGAATGATCTAAAGATACTTGAGTCTCATTATTTTTAGTTCCTTCTTTCACATATGGGAAATAGCAGAAATCATCAGGGACAACTATAGTATTGAATGTGATATTGACAATAACAAGAAGCAAACAAAGCTGAAGTCTAAGAGACAAGAGCAAAATAAGTTTGATGAGTAAGACCTTTTCTTCTCATTCATTTCTTTTTCCGTTTGTGCACAATATTATAATTATTCAAATGATTGCTTGGTTTCTTTTTTTTGTCATTGTATGCCCCCTTGATCATTCCAGAGGTGTTGGTTTGTGCTCCCCAACAATGTTGAATGCTGATCTGCCACCAGAATTGAGATGCTTTCTTTGTAACACAATCTTTAAAGAGGCTGTGATGATACCATGCTGCCAACATAGTTTTTGTGACAAGTGTAAGTTATATATGAAGAGCCTTTAGGAATTTTTACTGTTTAATATAACAATTTTACACTTTGCAGTTAATATGATTCTTAAACTTTTAATTTGAAATTTGCTTTGGGTTTCAAAGCACTATCCTTTTCGTATGGTGTAAAAATTGCTCTGAGAATTGCTTAATTTTATGCTAACGGTGAAAGCTTGCTTGTTCCTTTGAAATCTATTGAACTATGTTGCTTGGCTGATTGCACACTTCTTAGCAGGCAAAATCTAGGGTGCGCCACTTGCTGCACTCTTTTGTTCTTACAGCTGCGTCTTGTGATTCATCTAACTGAATTTGGTCAACTGTCTCACTTTGCTTCCATGTAATGTTATCAACTGCTCTGTATTTCCCAAGATACAAACTCCAATTTAATGAATTCTTGCTTTGCATTATTCATAATTACCTTTTGATTAGATGTTTCCTAGGCACGTCTAGTTTTTAAACTTTTGTGGGACTTGCTTCCAATCGAGGCTACTTAGGATCAACTTGAACATCAGTATGCCAACTACTCTATGCCTTAACGTCCTTCTATTTTATGTACATATGTTTATGTATGTCTGTGTGTGTGGTTTTGAGGTAGCTATCTATCAGTTGGGTTTAACCTCAAATCTTGTGAATGCAAAATATATGATAGATCTTTTAGGTTAGAATTTATGCCATTAGTCATGATATGCAATATTAAAAATGCAAGGAACTTGAGTCAGATTTTTTTAAAGTTCTCTACTTATCCGTTGAGCGCTCAAAAAATGTACAGCTTGTAATGGCAAGATTTGTTGATTTGCTCTGTTTATAGTCTAAAAGCACTAAACCAGTGTCATTTGGTCCCTATAAGATGTATAGATCATAGCCTATGGAAGTGGTACTATCTCGAACTGCCCGGTTCGGGGCGTACCGAGCCAAACCAGAGGCGGATCAGCTGTCTGCCGACTTCATTTTAAAAAAAAAAATCAAAAAATGGGGCTAGAGACCTGCTTTGGTTTCGAAACATGGACTTTGGCCCTGTTACGCCACAGCCAAAGGAGAGGGGGCCCGAAAGGCCTCTCCCTCTCCCTCCTCTCTTCCGCTTTTTTCCCTCTCCCTCCTCTCTTCCGCCTTTTTCCCTCTCCCTTGCCCTCCCTCCCTCTCTCTCTTCCTCTCTTTCGTTATGTTGCGGTGTCAGAGGAGAGGGGGCTTGAAAGCCTTCTCCCTCTCCCTCTCTTGGCCTCTCTATCTCCCCCCTCCCTCTTTCCCTCCCTTCCTCACTCCCTCTCTCCCTCCCCCTGCTGCTGCTCTCTCTCTCTCTCTTTTCCTCTCTTTCCTTCTCCCTCTTCCCTTCTCTCGCCGCCCCCTTTGTTGGTGCGCTGCGAGTTGGTACGACATGATATCATACCATATCGTACTTTCGTAGGGCAATCGGTATGGGTCCCAATACTAGTCTCGTTGACCTTGTCATAGCCAATGGTATGAATTCTCATACAAAATGGTTTGCCCCTAGGTCTACTGTTCTCACCTATTCTTTGTCCGTAGGATGCATAAGTTGTAATGACTAAGAACCTCCCTCAGAAAGGACTAGTCAAAAGGTTCTATCTAGTGCATAGCTGATACGGAATTAAACAAACTCCTGCATGGGTCTTCACATTTAGTTCCACATTGGTTGTATGTTGGGTTGTTAAAATGGTATCAAAGCCAAGGATTCCAATTAATAACTTATGTCTAGCATTTTGGGTGAGATCCTGGGTTGTTAAAATGGTATTAGAGCAGAATCGGTCTATGCTCTGTTTGGATTAGGGAATACTGGAACACAATCCCTTTTGTGGTTGATCATGAGCCGATCGTGGTGTTTTTTATTTTGATTGTACTTTTTTTATTTGGATGTCAGGGCTTAAATGGGGAGATTGTGCAAGGACCCATATTGGCTTGTGTTTAGTCCCACGCTAGTTGTGTGTTGGGAAGGTTTTGGATACATAAGCAAGGCCACGGACTCAAATAAAACGTTTTGGCTGGACCTTTTTAGGTAAGGTCTTGGGTCATTATGTAGCTCACGGACTTCCAAAACATTTGATTTTTGGTTTTAGGCAGTATAATGTTTTACATAGCAACCAATGAAGATACATCATACGTGATATGTCACCTCTTGATAATTTCTGATGATTGTCACTCATTTTAGAAAGGACTTATGTGCCCACAAGATTGAAAAGAAGACATGATTCTTTGTAGGAGTGAATGGATTGAACTGTGCTTCCTTAGAAAGGTTCTATCATTCCGCTCCCACCAAACTCCCCAACAAATAGCAGTCCTGCCCTTACTTCCAAAGATTTCCGATTTTTACTCTCAAATAATTTAACGGCAACTAGATGGCCACCTGGGAGTTTTTTAAAAACATACCCAAAGCCTCCTTTACCTAATTTTTCTTTAAAGTGGCATGTGATTGCAGTAACACCGGTGAGGCATACCTCGTTGGTGCTAGGGTTCTATGATTTCGAAGAAACTTGTCCAGAGTTTATTGGCATCCATATTCTCCAAAATATGACCAGTATTGCCGGCGCTGCAAATATAAGTTATCTAAAGATCTTTGATGTAAGTTGTTATTTATAAAGATAAGTAAGCAAAATAGTTTGAGCCGCGGGTCTCAAAATCATTTGGGATTTTACCTATATAGAACTGTACAATGACAATCAATATTGTCACGCCAAGTGTGATCCAGTAAACAAAAGTGTAACTTGCCTTGTAATTATAACATTTTACAAAACTAATCTCACTTAGTTTTATTAAGGAGACCAAAGATAGAATCTGTTTGCTCTTAAAATGATCGAAAAACTTACTGCATGTCATGTGAAGGAAACAAATGAGGAGATGAATACAATTATACATGTTTCTTAAAAAAAATGAAAGAGAAAAAAGAAAGCAAAGATGATCTGTGGGCTATTATCCAGCAGCTCAAGTTTAGACAATGCATTTGGAAAATAGATGCATATAAATGATGGCCGTGCACCTCCATACTTCTCTGAGACAGGAGTGGATGATATGAAGACTTGTGAATCTGCTAGGCTTTTTCCACAAAATAGTGCACCCCTTCAATGAGAGTTTGAAAATATCTTTGTTGAATTCATGACAGGAGCATCAGTGGCCATGAAGACTATAGCTAAAAGTCTGCAGTAGGTTTCACGATACCTCACTTCATATGCCCCTCTATCTTCTATAACATAGACTAATTTGTTATTCCGGTTCAGGCATGTAACAGGCCAATACATTTCAATTGTGTATTGCTCGAGTACAGTGTACAAAACTAGCCCATGCCCATACAAGATAGAAGTATAAATTATGGGAGGTCTCATTTGGTGACCAGGACTCAAGGGGAAGGTGACAACTACCATTTGCCAAGCATGTATTGACGATATTAATTGCCATAAATTCATATGAGATTTTGGTGACCTAGTGCTTACCTAAGTGATAGTCAAAGGTAGTTTTGTTACTATCACAGATAAGTTGATATTTTGGATTCGCACATTCAATCTGATCCACTTTTAAATTGTAAGCGTATCTGATATCTTGGAGCTGTTCACAAGATGATGGAGAACAGCTACTTGCTTCCAAAGGCCTCTAGCTAATCCAATAGTGGAGATGAGATATTAGAGTAGAGAATAGAGAGGAAGTTGCTGCATCACAATGCTGCTGGTTGATTCCAGAATGGAATGAAACATAAGCATGCCGAAACATGATTGAGCACGGAGGATTAGTTATATAAGACACCTCTGGAAATTTCCCATCTCAAACTTGTCTGAGAAAAATAGTCGACTCTGACCTAATTGGAGTCTATCTGGCATTTTGAACCAGAAATTTTGAATCAGTAGTCACACAATGATGGTCTCTTTTAATATGATTATGGAGCAGTTGGGACTAAAATTTTAAATCAGTATTAACACAAAGATGACCAAAAGGTCCGGTCCAATCTGGCTGTGCTTGATTTTTGCGTCAAACCTTGAAATGTTGGGGGGAAATGATTACTCCTTCAAAACTACCTAAGCCACAGTGATCACCTGTTATTCAATTATTTGGGATTTACTTCGTAAGTTCTTCTCAGATTTGTAGCTGAAGTTCTGGTAAAAATCAATTGAGCTAGCTCAAGCTCATATTGATTGAAACATAAACCAAGCTTGAGCATAGCGTGTCTTGCTTGAGTTCAGCGCACTCTCCCAACAGTTGAAATAGATTTTTTTTAATGCAAAAAGGAGGAAGCGAAAAGCTTCCCCTCATATTATTGAGACGGTAGATGCCCTTTTCATCTAAAAGTTGATCTAGCTGAAGGTAGGGATTTAAAGTGTCAACTAGTTTGTGATAGCAACAAAACAGTCTTGGACTATCACTCAGGCAAGTATTATGTCATCGAAATCTCATTAGTATAAGATGATCAATATTGTAGGTAGAAGCTTGGCAAGTGGTAATTGTCACCTTCGCTCGAGTCCTGGTCAGCAAACAGGAGCTCTAATGATTTATACTTCCATCTTGTATAGGCATGATTTTTCTCAACTTGTCTGAGAAAAATAGTTGACTCTGATCTGAGTCTATAGGGCAATTTTAACCAGAAATTTTGAATCAGCAGTCATGCAATGATGATCTGGTTTAGTATGTCCATAGGTCAACATAAAAATCCCCAAAAGGTCCGGTCGAATCTGGTTGTGCTTGACTTATGCATCAAGACTTGAAATGTTGGGGGGAAAATGATTACTCCTTCAAAGCTACCTAAGCTGCAATGATCACCTGTTATTCAACTGTTTGAGATTTTGCTTCGTAAATCCATCTCAGCATTTGTAGATGAAGTCAGGTAAAAATCAATTGAGCTGGCTCAAGCTAATATCGATTGTAATATTAGCCAAGCTACTTGCTCGAGTTCAGCTCTCTCGCGACAGAAGGATGTAAATGTGTAACATGGTCTCTCTTTGCTCAAATAAAAGGTAATCTGATCTCTCTGTTGTACGAATGATAACAATGATTATGGATGTTAGGAAACTCAATTTCGGAGAAAAATGTGAAAACATAATTGAACTTATTGTTTTTCCAATGAATTAAAATAGATTTTTTTATGCAAAGAGGAGGAAGCAAAGAGCTTTCCCTCATTTTATTGAGCTCAGAATAATTTACAAAGAGTGAACAGAAACAAAAAAAAAAAAATAGAGTGGGAAGGGGCTGGTGAGAAACCGGGGAAGGCGAGTTAAAAACAGAAGAGAAGACATAGAAGTTGAGGAAGCATACATTGAACTATGCTTCCTTAGAAAGGTTCAATCATTCTGCTTCCTTCAAACTTCTCAACAAATAGCAGCCAACAGTTGATCTTCTGCTCTTCCTTCTAAAGATTTCGAATTCTTGTTCCCCAACAGAGACTCTTTCCAAAGACTTCCAAAGACTCTATTTATTAATTCAGGATTTTTCTTTAAATTAGACCAGTTGATTTTAGCATTAAAACCCCTTTAGGTGATTGATACGTACCTGACATTGGTATCTTAACCAAGAGAATCGTGGGTAACATAGTGTATGGATGGCTTTCTACTATTATGGTGGGGACACCTGATAAGATCACAAAATGGAAGAAAACGAAAACACTTCCACTTATTATTTATTACCTGTTATTCAAAATTTTGGTTAGGCTTGGCTAGTTCAAACAGATTCCATGGATTTCTGTGTCTTATGCATGATGTATTAAACTTGCTGTAGGTATTCGTTCAGCATTGGTTGAGAGGGCAAGATGTCCCATGTGTTCTTCCACCAAGTGCACTGTTAAAGACCTATTGCCTAATTTGTCACTTCGGCAGGCTATTGAACATTTCCTTGAGGCACAAGTGGCAGTTAATGACTTAGATAAGAACACTCCTAAATATGCTCCAGGTGAAATAAATTTATAATCCTGACTATAATAATTGCCTGATTATTTGTTTCAGATCTATATGTTATTGCATTCTTGAATTGTATGAATTCAGATGGGGAATCAGGAATTCAAGCAAAAGAATTGTCTTGTGCTGTGTCTGTTCGTCAACAAGAACCACAACTTCCAAACTCTCCTTCTGCAACAGGGAAGGGATCCAATCAGATTATGATTGAATCAGCGTATGAGAATAAAAGAAGTGCTGGTATTAATATTCTTTTAGACACAGCTAAGTCTGTGAAATCAGCTCCATCATCGCATAAGGTCAACCAGATAAAAGGTGATGAAAATAGCTCTGCAGAAGCTTTGAAGCAGATGCATGAGTTGCAAGAATGTGGTAGTTCCTCAAAGTTGCCTCAGAGTCTTCCATTGAACAAAGAAGGTATGGTGCTTGCCGAATTTGCGTTGTCTATGATATGCTAGTGGTGCATCAAATTTCTAAAATTGGAAGCAACAAACATTTATCTTTAAAATAGCAATTGGGGACCACCACAATACTGCATCCAAGTATCCAACTTGCATTAGCACTTTTTAGTAAATATTAGGCAGCTTAGATCTTTTGAAATAGTTTTTTGGCAGTATCTATATGTGCACCACTTAGAAATATCATTTTGAACTTTTGAACCTGAGAACAGCACTGCCACATATCATACAGAATAACAGAATAATCTTATGGTAGTATAATCTTTGAGGCTAATCATATAATGTAAGGTATATCTTGATTCTGGCAGTATTACTTTAGAAAGAGACAAGCAAGATGTCAGCACTCTAGTTTAGAATTGGTCTTGGCTGCAACTTTGGTTGGTTTCCAGCTTACATATGACTGTCAAATTTAACTTTGCATGAACTTGCATGAACTTGCTGGCTAGTTTGAATTTATTACCAACTTCTCTTATGTACGATGGTTCCCATTATTCCAGTTAATTTGACTATCCAGAGAAAGAAGGGGTCTGCCTTTAACACTCCAGGTAATATTAGTTGTTGCAAATGCTAATTCATTCCTTGGTTTGTAAAACGCCATTGCATATTTTCACTTTATTGTTGCACATGCTTCACATTTTGCAGATGGAAGCGGGGCTTTAATGCCACCGAGTAAGAACAGAAAGGTGATTTCATCTTAGTTTCTCTTTGTTGGTGGCATCTTGGTTTCCTTGAGCATGGACTTCATAGATATCCACGGAATTTATAATGCAAAGCTGGTCAACTTACGATAGAAGGTTGTATTGTTAACTACCTGCAACCAGTGGCTGCATGACCAGTAATTTGGGAATTTGGTGGAAACCTATTATTTGCTGGTCAAAAGGTGTGGCTTATCATAAGAGGGTGGTGGCATTATGCATTATCACATAATAAATTAGGATTGTTTCGTTTTAAGCTAATTGTGGAGGGAGACGGGGAATAGGCTGATACTATCACTGGTGTTTGCAGCTTATATCTGGTTCTCTAGTTCGTGGTGATCCAAATGCTTCATAGTTGTCATCATTTAAATCTTTTGAATGCTATTATGCAAGGTTTTGCCAAGTGTTTTATTTTGGGAGTGCTTTTATGTTGGAATTCTGATCTAGTTTGTCAAAGTAACAGGGCACCCGAAATTGTTACATGTGTGGCTCCCCTAACCATTTGGTTCGTGATTGTCCAGCAGCTTCCAATCCATACCCAGGTAATTAGATTATTAAGGTGCACTTATCTCAGAAGTAAGTAAACATAAAAATGTTACGGTCCTTATGAGGTGTTCTTTTGCCATGAGTTTTCAGGAGATGCTGCATTCCCTGGGGGCATCTCAGCTTATGGACATCCTTTCTGGCATGGGGCTTCATTACCCCATTTTAGGCCTTATGCAAATATATATGGTGCCCCTGGTGTGATGCCCTTTGATCCAACTGTTCTCCAAGTTTCACCTTTCGGGATGCCTTCATATATGCCATCATTATATGCTGGCATGGCAGGACCCTAGTAAGCTACCCTTTATGTCTTCACACTTATCTTATTTCTACCCCCACCTTAAGGGCTTAAATTTTACTGAACTCACTTAATGATTTATAAACTGTTGTATTAGATGTCAGAATCATGTTTTTAATTAATTTTTCACCAGTTTGATGAGGATGGGAGGTGTACCACCTCCCTTGATGGCTGGAGCAGAACATCCTCTTTCTCATGCTGAATTTATGAATCTTCAGGATGGTGAACGGAAGCACAAGCTTTTGAATGAATGTCGAGAGAGGTAATAATATTAAGTTCCATCTGAAACTTCAGCCTCATTCTCATCTGGTTTATACATTCAAAGGTTCTGCCTTATAAAATATTTGTAAGTGTGGCCTGCTGAATTATTGACTGTGTGATAGAGCGAACTTCTCATGGCCTTGAATGCATAGGTTGTACACCTTAGTCTGGACCATGTTACTAGTTTACCCTTTTTCAGATGCATTGTTGGTCAAAAGTTGCACCACTTTCATCTCAACTGCATATCCGATCTCTTATGTTTGATAGCCCTTTGTATTTCTTCTAATTGTCACTATTTGAAGGTCAAATGGTCAAGTCAGTGTTATAAATATTAGTAATGGGGCTTTTTGTCGCCCTTGCTTGAGTTTGACTATTAATTTCATTTTCCAATGTTTTGCTGCTGGCAGTGGTGGCTATCACAAATCTTTCAGGTTATGGTCAATAAATAAAGGCCTTCTGTTGGTCTGCTGTACAGGTGTCCTCTATATTCTTGTAGTGGATTTTCACCAAAACCTATAAATTTGGCTCATTCAAAAAGAAAAAGAAAAAGAGGAAGGACTAGACACAAAGTTATTGCTAATAATAACTAAGAGAAATGTACTTACATACTTTTGATCTTAGTTGGTTTGATATTTTAAAATCTCTGTTTATTTGCATATTTCGAGATCTATTTCTTTTAAAAAAAGAAAATTCTGCTTAGAATTTATATAATCTAATTCCGTTTGAGGCATCTAGCAACCTATATTTAGTTCTAAATAATTATATATGACTAGTGTCTGGAATGTGCTTTGCTTGTGACTTAAATGAAAGAAAAGAAGGTAGTGGCCTCATAGAAGAGGGGGAAGACTGTTACCCAGTTTTGGTCCTGGTAATCTGAGGTCCTAGTAGGGGCAGATTGGGGACTGACCTAACCTTTGCCATATTTTGTACGAAGTGGCTGGCCCATACTCGGCCATGTTAGTCCAACTGCTGGATGTGGTATTGGTAAATCAAGTGTATCTAAATTATATACAGAAGGAAGAATAGACAAGATAAGAACTGCTTCTTAGTCACGTAGGTGTGGACTACATAACAACAAAGTTATGGTTAAGTAGTCACTGACTTTTTAGGTGTGGGCCCCTCTTTTGTCCAAAAGTTAGTTTGATAGGATTTTGGCAGAATGCAGGATTGTTATGAGGTTGAGAAGTTCATGGAACTTCCGCAGTTCCTTGAGCTTGAATCTGACATGTTAGATAAGCTTGTTGGTCAACATGATAGAAAATAAGGGAAACTGAAAAACCTAAATTTTTCTTTTTCTAAATAAATTTATTATATCAGAAGAGATAACAACATGGATAAACCTATACAAGGAGATAATGACTCTTTCAAAGATTTCTTGCAGTCATGTGCCTGAAGAGAATATGAATGATTAGTTTGCAGTCTGAATACCGTTTGTTTATTATAAGATGTGCCTTTTATTTTTCTGCATCCTCTTGAGGCCTGCACCTTGACATCACCTTTTCTTGTAGTACACCTTTTGAGGGCTCTCAGATAGTCGTTATTTGTTATGTTGGTTACTTCCCAAGTGTGTAACAAGTTTGTGTGATGTTAACCTTATGAAGATAAATGCATTAGTTTTCTATGAAAAAAGAAGTGCTTTTGGTTTTATGTAGGATGTAAGTGGGATAAGATTTCAGTGCTTATTTAGGGCACAGGAATACATTCCTCAAAGATGTTTATGTTTTCAGCAATATGAGTTGATGTACCTCGACATAGAGTCTGATGGTTGCTTCCTTCCTAGGGCTGCAATCCATATGATTAGCATTGACAGAATTTTTCTTTTTTCTTCCTGGTGTATATGCTGTTAATATTTGAATATAGAAGTTGGGCCAAACAGAATTGTGTATCTACAAATATTCTTGTCCGGCTGTGCTTCCACTTGAAAGTGCAACTTTTAGTCTTATTGCAAAGAATATAATGATTCACCTTTTCCTGAATTGTGCTATTAACTTTTTTAATTATCTGGGCTTCTCAGAGAACTTGATTATGATGCTATATCTGAAGATAATCGCTATAATGAAGCAAGAAGAAGATCGCATGAACGGAAACATTACTTAGATAAGGAGCCCATTAGAAGCTTCTCTGACAGTGACAGCCAGAGGATACACAAGAAAGACCCACTTGAGAAACATCATAGCCCATCCCATCGAAGGCCAGGATTCAATTCAGATGAAGAAATTTACTCAGCTGATCTGAAACACAAGGAGTCATATGCATCAGTTTCTAGAAGAAATCAAAGGTCGCATTACTCTGAGAAATCAAAATCTGAAAGGCAGGATGCATCTAACAGCTCCAACTGGCATAGTAGAGACAGGAGAAAACATAAGCATAGAAGTTCTAAAAAACACAGTGAAAAAAGAGGTCAATGTAGCAGTGATTATGGCCGAAGAAGTCATCATCGGAATCAGAAAGAGGTACCTGATGATCTTGAGAAGGATTTGAAAGATCCTCACAGACACAGTTGCAAGCATCATAATCACTCAGAAAACGGTTTGGAACCAGATCTCTCGAGTGGCCGGAGACAACTCATCAAGGAGAAAGAATCCAGTCATAGTTCCAGGCACTCCAAGTCAAAGGTAAATTTGAGAGATGACCAGTTGGAGGTTGACAGATGGGAGATGGTTGATAGTTCAGATGAGGATTACAGAGGAGAGAATTATCACCATAAGCGGAAGAGAACCCACTAAATCTTGGGAATTTTCTGTTATTTTATGGGCACATCTTACTAACACCATCAAGGGAGTGGCTTGTATCATACAGCTGGAGATGTGCAGTATCACAGCCACAACAAACATATCATCGAAGGTAAATGTATATATTGGAACCTGATTTTTTCTGTTTATTGTGACAATTGATCTAGTACCTACCATTTTCCTTTAATTTTAACTCGAGATATTTGTACAAAGTTATATGTTATTTTCTTTTGCTAAAATACAGGATATAGTTGATGTCCAATGATTTGGGAAGATCAAGATCTGATGTGATTTGAAATGTTGATTTTGTTGATACAGATTGGGAAAGACCTGATGGGCATTTGACAATAACATTTATTAATATCTGCGATTCTAACAATTTCTTTATGTTGATTTTAAGGGATCGTGGTCTTTTTAGAAAAATGTTTTACCCCTTGTAAAAGGTTGAAGCTTTCGATGAGTAGTGAGCATAGCCCAGTACTATCAGGGGATTGAAGTTGGCTAAGGTATGCACTCAATAACTTAGAGACCAGTTTGTATTCAGTTGCATCTTCTTTACCTAGATGGGGAAGACCCCAGCAATGCCAATCATGTGGTTTTATATCATGAGGAGGTTTTAAGAATATCAAGGTTTTGAAAAACATCTTCAAAAGTCATATAACCTGCATCTTTAAAACTACATAAAATAATCATGGTTCTCCTGTGCAATGCAAGAATTACTCAAACCAGCTCGGATCAGCCAAAATAACACCCAGAATTGTGGCAGATAAGACTGGCCTAAATCTATCAGGTTTCTTCCTGAATCAACTGACTTTTTAAAGGTTTAATCAATTGGTTGAGTTTTTAAAGATTGACCAACCCAATTATGTTGATTACAAAACCTACATCTTCTATGAATTAGGTATGTGCTTTTATGGCAGCTTTTCAATCAAAAATCCCATTTTTTAAAAAATGTAGATTTTTTATAGGCACTATTTGTAAATGTATACCCTAGGTCAGTTTCCTCTATAATTTTTTATATTTAAATGCTTTCCTGATGTTAGCATTTGCTTCTCGGCGGTCTCTTTTAACAAACAAATTATGTATATATTAAGGAAATTAAAAAACACTGTGGTTGTTTTCTTGAGACTAGTTTATATACCTTTATTTTTGTTGGTTTCATTTAGATAATAATATCCACAAACCAGTTCTGCTATTGAACTTAATGCTATACCAGAATCCACAGATCGTTATATCTTTTTTCTGGAATGATGATCTGCTGATGGAATCTTAATTTGTTGTTTATGGTCTGATTCGACTTTTATCCTAATGATTAATTTGTCCTAATTTGTTGTTTTGGTCCTGATTCTACATGTTATTTTTGTTCCAAGTTTTGAATCTTGAAAATAATATATGAATGATCTGTTTTTTTTTCTTTTCTTGTGGAAGCAGCTCTCGACAAGTAAATCAAGAGATAATTGCTATGCTACTTGTAAACCCATCTGCACATATAATTTGTTTAAGATAATAAAGGAGGAGTTTGGAAGAACAAGTGATTTTTAAGAGCAAAACTTATGTATGCAAGCTTAATGAGTGTTGTTGGATTGAAAGTAAATATTGTTGTGTGAAGGTCAGCTTCTGCGAAAACAAGTCTGAAAGATTGCCTTCCTGCTAGTTAAATTGCAGGAACCTCTAACTCGAAAACAGTTTTGTCCAAGGTTGTAAAATCAAGATACTAGCTAACACTCGTTGTGTGTGCGCACGCATGTTGTGCGCGCGCGCTGTGCCGTGCCGTGTGCGTGTGCATGCGTGTGTTGTGTGTGCGCATGCCTGCGTCCGCATGCGTGTGCGTGTCCCTGCACACGCACATGCTTGTTGAAATCTTTTATGGTCATAACAAATGAAATTGATTTATTTCCATGAACGTGCATGTGCGTGTTGAAATCTTTTTATGGATGTAACAAATGAAATTGATTTATTTCCATGAATCTCATCAACTTATTGATTTGTTAAATGAATTTAATTGCTAAATAATGTTTTTTCTTTTTTATTTTAGCTGCTATTCTTAATCATCCTTGTCTCTCCCATGTTTGCTATTTCTGCCTAGATTTGCTTGCTCTTATTTTTATGACTTCTTTGCATTACATGGTAATTATAGTTTCTGTTTCACAAAATCATTCCTGAATACCAAATCTATCATTTTTATCCTTGTTTTTCTCTACTTTTAGTAGTAAGAGTGTCGTTAAAGACATTGTTCAATTCTCTTTGGACTCCCATAATGATAGGATGAGAACCATCAGCAAAGTGAATTGCCCGGGTATTGCAGGGATTTTTGCTAGGGTAAGCCAGGGAATAAATGTAGGAGAGAGGGGAGAGGACATGTGAGGTTTTTGTTATCTTGCTGAGCACTCAATGGTGACATTCTCAACAATTTCTGGCCTCAAAAGGTGTATGCTATTTGGTGACTTGGTCTTGACACTACACCTCTAGGGCATGTTTGATTGGGGGAAGTTGGATTCTAAAATGGAAATAGAAATGAGTCTCTCATTCTAGCTGTTAGTTAGAGGAGTCTAATTCCTATTCCGGTTTCATGGAGTAATGGAGGATAGCCCTAATCCTCCAAAACTTAATCTGTACTCTCTCTTAGAATTTAAATCTCATTCTGATTCCAATTCTGGTCACGAACTGAATGCATTGAAGGATGTGGCTGTTCTGATTTTCATTCCGATTCCGTTTCCAGTAGCATACCAAATGTATCCTAAAAGCCCATGGACTGTCAGCAACATTTTCGTGGCCATAGAGAATAATATCAGCTGGCTTTTGCTGATTTTACTATCTAGATAGCAACACCAGGTGGTTGTATCTGCTGTCCATTCTTGGGGACCACAAGAGAAGAGGGGGAGGGTTGTCTTCAATTTTCTATGTTAAAAATGGAAATTTGATCCAGAGGAAATGCATTGCGGTAGCTGTGGGAAGAGCAGCAGCATCAGGTATATTGAGGATGGCTATACAAATCTTACAGCTGTTTCTATTTAATGCATGCTTCATCTGAAACAAGAGGTATTTATATCTGAATTTATATATCGGTCGTGGCCTATTTATATGATGTGCTTGATCTTGAAATATCTGCTGATTCATCTTTGGTCATCTTTGGTCAATATGCGGTCCGTTTAAGAATGGGCACTTAATATTCTGAATATCTGATGATATTTTTAAAGTGAAACTAATAAATGCCTTTTGTATTGATCATAATATATTGACTAAATGAAAAATCTCCCAATGATACAATAAGCGGGTTTAAAAGTCTGAGTTCAAACATTGATATCACATAATTCAACATTTTGGTATATTCATTTCTACTGGCTAAGATATATTTAGCTGGTATCAGTATGAACTGCACTGTTGATTGCTTGATGCGCCATAAACTTAGGACGAAAATCATGGAAAGTGCGAATAAACTCTATCAGGTACCTGCAGCTACCGAGAGCTGCAGTTCTGATGTCCAAAGATTACTTGCTGGGCAATGTGGTGTTTTAGCCCAATGTGGTGTTGCATCAAACTCTGGTTGTGATTGATCTATATAGGTAAAATACATCATAGAAACTAGTGATTTTCCATGATTGTTGGACTAATGGAATGTGAATGACCGGGGAAGCAACTCTCGTTCAAGCTTTAAATTAATGTCAGGACATGGAGATCTTTGTTTGGATGATATGTCAATTTCTTGGTCACCAACACCCCTGTAAGAAAACTTCGGCACTAGAACCGTATGACCATTGACCAGGGGAACTTTTACCTACCATGTTCGCTAGTCTCGAGCTTCACTCAATCAGCTCTCATATTTCGTCAGTGAGATATCACCTAATCATGGTGTTCATTAGTGAGGCTACTCAGCGGGGTGGCAGTGGTTTCATAAAGCATGACTTTTTTATAAGATAGAATTACAACAAGGTTTGCTAGCTGCTGGAAACTCAAAGGTGGCCTTTGCGGTGGTTTTAAGCCATGGTGTTATGACCCTCTATTATTGAGGTAAATAATTAAAAAAAAAAGATTTTTTTTGTATGTATATGCTTCTAAATATATGAAATTGTATGAATATCTTCGTAAAATTATTATTTGCATGTGTGTGTATATATATATATATATATATATATATATATATATATATATATATATATATATATATATATTTTCATACGTATCCGTACTATCTAACATCATTAAAAAAAAAATAAACGGCTTAAAATTAAAATGACTGAAATACTTTTATGGATAGATATGGAAAAAAAAATATAAGGGTATACATGTAAATAAAAACTTTACAAGGATATTTATATAATTTTTTATATTTAAAAGAGTATATATTTATAAAATTTATTTAAAAAATGGTGGAAATTTGCTAAGTTTTTTATAATTCAGTTGGAACAACAAGTCAAAAAAATATTGAGCTATATTATTAATTTTTTTTTAAAATTATAACTTGATCAAGTTGGAATATTGGATGATCATTTTGGTAATACTATTCTCCATTTAATTTTGATATAATTATCATTATTTAATGTATGGCACTTATATATTTTTTATTTTTTTAAAAGATTAAAGCATATCAATTTAAATTAACTATAGATGTTTGGATTAGTAAAATATTTTTTAGTGATTTGTAAATATTGAGTTGTTATTTGTTTTTGAGGCAAGAATTTCGTAAAAAACACATGATTCATTCTTTAAGAGTTGATATTAACATGAAACTATGTGATATAATAATATTATTTTTTTTTATTTTTTATTAAGAACAACAAAATTATCTTTAGTAAATTTTGATTATTTTTTTGGATTTTTTTAAGTGTATACTTTTCTAAATATGTGTAATTGCATGAATACTCTTGTAAAGTTGTTATTTGCATATATATTCTTATAAAGTTTTTTTTGCCCGTCTACCTGTAAGGATATTTCGATCATTTCAAGTTTAAATTGTTTATTTTTAACGTTGTTAAATGGTATGCGTACATATATAAAAAAGAAAAAAAAAAGGAAAGGTATCCATGTAAAATAAATATTTTATGAGGGTATACATGGAAATAGTAATTTTTTATGTGGGTATTAATATAATTTTATATATTTTAAAAGATATACATGCAAAAAAATAAAAATATAATAGTTGTTACTTTTTTTTATTATTATAATGAATAACATAGAGACCTTCACTTTCGCTCATACTTTTTTTTAAATAAAATAATATTTGTTTCAAATCTCAATTTTTTTTTTTCCTTTAAAATGACAGAGAGACTGTCATAGTTTTAAATAATAGTCCAAAAGTATGTATAATTTTATCTAAAAAAGCAAAGGAAAAGATAATACTGTTATTTTCATTATTGCCTGTTATTTTTCGTTGTAGCGCCATTTATAATAGCAATTATTTCAATGATTTTTTCATATTAAAATATTGAAAATTTATTTTCTGAGATAAATATTAGTCACCAATAACGGGTAACAACAATTTCAGGCAGAGCATCATAACATGATAATGTATTATTTAAAACTATGGTGAAAGCTTAAGTCATTTCATTCTTGAGTGTAATTCAGACAATTTAGTAGAAACTTTGACTTGCTGCTTATTTGTCTTGTGGGAATTGATAAATGACTCCCATGTCCTAATTTTCTTTGCAATCTTGCAGGAACTAATAAATAACTCTTAACTTTGTTTTTGACTTGTATGATATGTGATTCCAATGAATGTCTATCAAGAAGCAAATGGTGCGGTTGGTTGAGTCGTGGCTTATATAACTAATCCTATAGAAACTATATCATGGAACTCTAGTTTTACAGCTATAACCCATCTTTTAAATATTTTGTACGCCTACTCTCATGGTTGTATTTACTCTAGGATTGGATAATGCATCCTGCTTACCAAAAAAAATATGAAAAACATTTCGAACATCAAAGCATGGCATATGCTTGAGCAAGCATGATGCAAATGAAAACTTATTATCGACTCAACCAACGTCCTCGTTTTGATTGAACTTCGAAGCCTGATGATTTTTGGCTGATTTGTCCACACACGAGCATGATATGAACAATTGGGAAGACATACAGCAGCAGCATGATGCAAACCTTTTGGAACTTATTCTTGGAGGACAGAAGAATCGATTCAAAACCGAAAAAAAAAGGTATTCCTTATCTGGTTGGTCCCATGTAAACATTTTAAAAAAGATGCAACCATTTGAGGATGGCTCAACTGAGCCATCCGTCGAGCTTAAGCAACATGCTCTAGATTACAAGTTTCAATTCATCAAATATGAGACAAGATAAAATATCAAGTACTTATATTTATCGTGCAATATGAGGAAGTGTCTCATCGGTTTAAGGTTACGGATAATACAAAAGACAGTACCAACCAAGCTAGGAAAAAATATCCCACAAGCTTTGTTGGCCCCTCATCTTCCGGTTCCTGAATTAATGAATCAAACATACTAAGAGAGTTAAGAAGAATAAGGCAGATTGAAAACGGTTAGTGTTAGTCAAAATAAATTATTCAATATATTCTGCAACTTCATAAATAACATGTATTCGACGGCAATAGGAATCTTTTTACGGGCTTTTGATAATAATGGCAATAGACAGGGGCAAGTATAAAAGTTAATCTTTGGTTGTGAGGGGAAAGCTTCATAGTTCTCCAGCATAAGATCATATTTTTAAGCTGTAAGGCAAAAATAGAAGTGAAAGATACTAGGATAGAGGTTTCTTCTTCTATACCCATTCTTATATGAATGACTATAAGCTTACTCCCAGTTTCAACTTCCAAGCTTATGTCAACATCCCCCATTATCAGTCAACACGTCAAGGTATATAATAAGAAGACGGTGAATGCTCTGGGAGCTAAACTATTGCCACTTACAGGCAAGTCAGTAACTTGATTCCAAGTTTCATATGGTTGATCATAAAGGCATGACGTCCTAACAATTTATCTTTCCCCGTACGCATCCAAGACCAAATACTTCGAATCATATAATGTGATGAGAAGAGAGTTCACGTTATGTTATAATTCTTCTAAACATTCATAACAAATTTGTTCCAGATGACAGTTACAGAATAAGTGGATCTTATGTAACAAGAACATTGTTTATGTCTTTTGAATATGTGATAGCCAGGTCATAATGGAGTAACCTTATTATTACATTAACGCCCGTAAAAGAATAAGTGGTAGAAGATGAAATGAAAAAAATAAAAAAGCAAAAAAAGAAAAAAGAAAAAGTAAGGAAATGAGATCTCTGGATGTTCAAAGTGCAATTAAAGAATATTACCTAGATGAAGCAAGCAATGTGGTTAAATAGAAGTGGTCAATGAGATTTGTTGTTGCCGCTCTACACATTACTCTAAAACAAATTTCTTCATCATACTATATTAATCTGCAATCTGCATATCTAATTATCAGAAGGCCTAAGAGTAACTTACTAGCTATTGCCTAATTAAACTTGATGCGAACTTCCGGATGTTTTGTCGGATCCTTGCAAGTTTTCCACACCAAACATCTCTTAAATCTTAATTCCTCCCACCACCACCACCACCACCACCAAAGACTTACTTCAATGGAAATTCCCCTCCAACCAGTTAAAGTCTTCTTTGTTCCATTTCCCTTGCAATACACCATGTCAATTATCATCCATGCTATGACTCTGCCATCGTATTGCAATGCACCAAGTGAAGCCTTTTCATAAACTACTTTCTTATATTTCTGGAAAAATTGGATAAAATTTGCAAGCTATTCACTTTGCCTAAAACAAAAGTAGGTTTGTAAGAGGCCCCCAGCTTGTTAGTCATGAATTGAGAGAATGGTGGAGCTGTGGAGAAATCTTGGCAAAAGCCTAGATGAAGAATTCGAGAGTAATAGAAATAGCAAAGGAGATTGAGTACCATAGACACCAGGATAGGAGAGAATGACGAGAGAAAGTATCCACTCCCTAGAAGCTTTGATGGAGAAGCAACGAAAAATTGGCAGAGATGGAAAAGGAAATCCAAGGAGTGGTCAGACCCAGATGGCGGGGGTCTTCAAACCCATATGCACCGGCACCTGGTGTGCCCTAATGCCTGCCCATTAAACCCATGTCAAGCTAATCTGTCACCAACCAAATAAAAAGGTAGAAGAGAAATTTCAGGATCCTTTTTAATGGACTAGATCTATTGAGTCGATATCATCGGAAGTTTCATCACCACCTTTTACTAGCAAATAGCTAAACACAAAAAAAGGAAAAAAGAAGAAGAAAAAAAACTCGTGTTTAGATATGTCACGCTTGATGCTTCATACTTCATGAGATTGATGAGAGCCATTGTTTAGTAGGAGAGGCTAGAAGCGAGATGGAATTAACCCATTGACCAACCTTTTTTATAGTAGGTGAAACAATCATATGATACGTTTATATCATGTAAGCTGCAAATTTAGTTCATGTTAGATTTCTCAAGCACCTTCTTTTGTGTTTTGTGGCAGAACTAACGAAATGCAGCAGTGCCTAATCCCAAACTGTTAGGTGTTAATTGATAGGTCTTTGTTTCCTCTTCAGGCTGCTTTAAATCTGCCATCGTTAACCACAGCATAATTTTACCGCAAAATTATAGTTGTGCTATGATCTCTCCAATTCAAAACCTCCCAGCAAGTAAAACGCCTGATAACGATCACAAAGAACAAATTTCCACCACCCCCACCCCCCAACACACACACACACATTCCAACAAAAAAAAGAGAGGATAAAGGCTAAAGCTAACAGTCCATATTAGATAATATATATTCTTCAGAATTTCTCCAACTAAACCTACTTGATTGCATGGGGATTATGAAGTGTAACAAAGAGAAAAACCGCTACATACCTGTGGTGGAGGAGAAGGCCATTTTGGAGTTTGCGTTATGTCAGCCTCAAAAGGCCAAACATATCTATCTGGGTTCTCAATTCTAGCCAGACTCCAGTCATATAATCTTCTCTCATCCTCGGATGAGAGTATTCCATAAGATTCCTATGGGTGAGAAAATTAGGTGAGAGGAGATCCAAATCACAATTTATAGTACAACAATACTCACTAGACATGTGAACAATTAAAGATATTTCTATAAAAATAAAGCAACAAACCTTCAAGAGTTCTAGCTCTTTGCTGACTTCTTCTTCATCCAATCCTTTATTTCTCAGTTCTTCACACTTCTTTTCGTAGGCGACCTGAACCTGGTATACAAGTTACTTTCATACATTAAAAAGCTCTCGGAGTTATTTTGAGGAGAAAATGAGAAGGAGAAGAAACATGCTAAAGAACATATCTCAATATGAATGCACATAAGGAACATGTTTTCCATGTTCTCTGGCAGCCAGTGGTTGAATAAGATAAACTACGTACATGATCAGATTCTGTGCAGCTAACATTCAGCTACGCCGTGCTTGTGTGTGCACTCACATTTGTCCAAACTGCTTGAGTATTAAAACAAATATCAGTTATCGAGATCAGTAAAAGAAAGCAGATTATTTGAGCCTCAGAAGAGTAATATAGAGATACAGATATGCACAATATTTAGATGCCACCATGACTGGAATTTTATCTAAGAACCGTGATGGTCCAACTCATGAGCATCTAATTGAATATTCAGAATATAGGCTTAATAAAGAGTAATGGAAGCATAAAGCAACATCCAGGGATGCATCAACTTCCAACCCACTATGTTTTGAAAAATAAAGACAGATTTGGATTCCAAGAAAGAAATTATACACACACACACACACACATAAACATGTATGGATACATGCATGCATGCATTTTTAAGTATTTATATATGTAAATATCCATCGTTCTGAGAAGGACCGACAATGCTTCTGCAAAGCCACGTGGGATAGGTTGATGAAAATCATTTTGATTCCAAGATATCAGAACAAAGACTGTGTGCATTTTCGCTTCTATTGAAAGAATAGAGGCCAAGGAAATGTTAAATATGCAACGAAAAAGTTATGGTCATCAAAGTATTAATTTTTGGAAATATTAGTCATGCGTATGTCTTTCAGATATTTTCAGACAAGATTAAAGAAAATATCCAACATATCCAACATAATCCACTATTCTACATAATCAGTTGAGAGCAGTCAAGGCAGATGCAATGATAAAACACAAACACAGATTTTACCAATACATATCCATACTTTGCCCACAAGACAAGAATTTGTATGAGTAATATATTTCTTATCAACAACTCACAAATCTCTTCTTCCTATTTGTCTCTCCAAACCAACCAAACTATTTTTAACATACAGCATGATAATTTATTAAGTCATGCACATCTCAGGTGCTTATGCATATCAATACACTCATTCAGACCCTTCTTTTACTAAAAACAGAGCAGCTTTTGATCACAACTGCTCAGGAAAATGCAGACTTTTTTCTCTTTGACCAACTGTCAATCTAAAGTCAACCATCTAAAAATTTTGTGCCAACTCTTTGGCTGAGCCAACTTTAGGCAAAGACTGGCTTCCATGACACTCCAAAGCACAAAAAATTCAAGATAATTGCTTGGGATTCATATCCTTTAAGACCTATTTGTTGAGGCTTATTATAAGTACCCACCTCAAACTTCTTGTCGCCATTGTAGTATAACCAACCCTGGCATCTGTCATTCATTTTAATTGACGTGTGTTGGGATTAAGAAATCGATCCAAATTCATCAATTTACGGGCTTATTGACAAAGAATTATCTGATGAAGTAAGTAGCCAACTTTTGGTTCACAAACTTATATTTTTCATTAAATACAGAACGATCTAAACCGCAATTTATTGCTTTGAGGAAAAAACAAATAAAATGGATACTGATTAATTGGAATCAATCATCAAAAATTTGTATCTAGTAAATATTCAATCAATAGATTTTTAAAATATTTACATATAAAAAAAAGCACCTTCTTTGATACATACAAAACAAAGAGAAATCCAAACCACAATTTTTAATTTTAAGAAAAAATAACAAGCCGGAGACCTATGAATTTGAGCCATTCAACGAAAACTAGTGTCCAATATCTACTCCATAACTAGATTGTATTTCCTTTTAGAAAAAGCCAGCATAAAAATGACTTACAAAAAAAAAAATCTTTTTATCTCCTCAGCAACAACAGAATAGTCGATTTCTTGCTCAAAATCGCAGATCTTCCAGTCAAGTCAAAACAAAAATATTCCTCATTTGATGCACAAACGAAAATAAGAACAATAGCAACAAATAATTTATCAAGAACCTCATCGTAGGAAGTGCCTCTCGCGACCCCCAGCCTCCCGTAATGATCGGCATTCGTAATCGCTGCCATCCAAAATTAGAAAAAAGAAACAAAGAAAACAAGAAAACATCATTGATAAAAAAAAAAAAAAAATCAAGAACAAGAAGAAGGATTATTCAAGGGGCTTGGAGGGCGACTCACGGATGCCTCGAAGGGCCTTCTCGACGTTGGAAGAGGAGATGAGGGACGAGAAGGGCTTGGGGGCCGGGGGAGGAGACGAGGTGGCCGAGGCGGTATCCTCCTCCTCGGCGGTGCCCGGAGCCGCCTCGGCGGAGCACTGGACGCGGATGGTGAGATTCCTCGGCCCCCGGCGTCCACAGTGGGAGGCGAAGGGCCGGGGCGTGGAGAGCTTCGCCGCCGGTGACGGGAATCCGACGGTTGCCATTTTAGCTTGGTATTTTAAATTTGGGGAGAGGAGACGGATAAGGCGGGCTAGGAAATTAAAGATGGGGGGCTGGCCGAGTCGGATCACTCGCCGGTAGGCAACAACAATTGATCCTCCTCTCTTGCCCCGTTAGAATGTTAGGTATCATAGGCATGGTGGCTAAAATCAACTTTCAAAATATACGTTTTTTTTTTTTTTTGGCGAACAACTTTTTTTAATGAAGATAGAAATGAATCATGATTTGAAAATCAAGACATTCAAACACAGTCCCGATGAAAACACAATAATTAAGATTTTTTTTTTTGTATTAGTAATTGCTTTGTTACTTAAGTACATATTTATGCTCAACGAGCTTAGTCTAAGATGGCCAGAAGATGGCAACCCCATCATATTTTCTTCAAAAAATATAATATTTATAATTGTCATCTTTCTCTCTCTTCTTGTACTTTTTATTTTATCTTCTTAGAGAGTGGTAACTCAAGCTAATTACTTTCCTCCAAAGATAGCTTAGTCGTATGTCATTTGTTATGCAAAAAATTGAGCTCCTTATCGTTCTCTCTTTGGCCTTCATATTCTTAATTACTTTTTGACCTTTGATTGGAGAGATGAGCTATGGAAAAAAACGAATACATCAATTTTTATAATTATTTATAATTTATTAGGAAGAGAAAAATAATCTTTTTCTTTTTGGTATGCTTAAACATTAGATAGGAACAAAATTATAATTAGAAGGGACAAGTTCCCCTATCCCATAGAATAATTCTATTGTCTCATTTTAGTATAATAAAATTATTCAAAAAACAAATAAGACTATCATGTTGCCCTTTGAGGGTGTTTGGTACTATAATCACCACTCAGAGGATAGACATCAACTTATCCCATCTACTATGCACCTTAAGAATAGACTTGGAAAACAGTACAAAAATTTAAATTAGGCATCTAAAAATTTTCAATTGAAAAAGGATGTGAGATGCCGTTCATATCACCAATCTATTCTCAAAATTATTATTATAAAATACCGAAACTTGCTTTCTAAAGTTGAACGACCAAAAAGGAACTAAAGTAAACTATTTGGAAGTTATTAAGCTTCCAATTCAAAATACTTACACATCTTACTCCTCTTTCTTTTATATTACCGGGGTAAATTAGATAAGTTCTATAGGAACTGATCTTAGAACATGCCAATAGTTCTATTTCGAACAAAAAAACTCCAACAACTAAGAAGCATTAGTCTATTTAGCTTACACCTCTCATCTCGTAGGGAAAAAAAAAAGGCTTAAACAAAAAGTTTTCATCACAATTTTCTTCAAATTTATCTTGTATTTTTTTTCTGGACTGTATGGATTTACAACATGCTTTCATCTATAATAGTCATATTTCTTTGTCTATAGCCATTACAAATAATATAATAATGTTTAAAAATCCATTCAAGATCATTAAGTTAGATGATTTTATTTTTTTTATTTGTATATATTATTCATGGTAAAAAAAGTTAGAGTCCAACCATACATAATTTATCCTCAAACCCAAAAGTTTTGCGCTCTTGCCTTCCCTGCTGAAAAGGAGGAAAAGAGAAATAAATTTATTCCTCCCTTTTCTTATATGCGGCACGGCAACAACGAAAAACAAAAATATAATAAATTAAAAATAATAGAAAAAGATGGTGCGAGAAAAACGCACGATGAATTACATATTTAAAAGAGCGATAGAACCGGACGAGTGAACCGGTTTCGTTTTTTGTTGCCGACTCTCCGGTTCATCCGGTTACGACGGTCCGATTTATAGACGGTGAGCCGGTGACTCAATCTGCTGCACCCGACAACTCTATTTCCTTCCCCCCAGACTCGCGGCGACCTGCCAAAGAGGTCACAAAACGCGAGGTGGGGAGACAATGAGGACGGCGCCCAGCGAAGGTGGCGCCGGCGGCGAGGCCGGCCCCAGCTCCCAGCCACCGGCTCCGGCGGCGGAAAGGCGGTTCCCTGCGGCGGCGCAGCCGGAGATCATGAGGGCTGCAGAGAAGGACGATCACTACGCCGCCTTTGTCCATGACGCCTGCCGTGACGCCTTCCGACACCTTTTTGGTCAGTTTATCCCACCCCAAAGTTTCCAATTTTATGTCTTCTTTCCTATAAATTGAGTTACTGATGCTTAACCATCTCGTTGGTTTCTTATATAGGTACCAGGATTGCTGTTGCTTACCAGAGCGAGGTTAGTTTCTTCGAGTATACCCTCTTGTTGTCTTTTTTTACAAATTGGATTCGATAGTTTTACTAATTAATTGCATATAAGAGGAGAAGGCAAGATAAATACAGGATCGAGTAAACGCTGCAAAATCCCTTAGAGGAACATTGTAAAAGATCATTTTTTTCTCCATCGTATTTTTTCGTTTTCTTTTAATTAGATAATTTTAGATTTTTTTTTTTGCACTAATATGGCATTTTTACTGGCAAAAAGGATTTTTTTTGGTTAGCTGGACCATTCAATGTTGATTTAAACCATTTGGAAGGGTTGGGATCTTTTGTGACTTTCTCCAAGCAGTTGAATTGCAGACAGAAGCTCCATACTAGGTAGCAAACCGATATCAGGTTTGAGTTTGTGAATTTAAACAAGATAAAATAATTTCCTAGCAATAAGAAGTGTTATATGTTGAATGTCCTGGAAATCATCTTTGAATGGCTTTATCAGAATTGTCTTTTAAAAAAATTGATCTCCCAAAGCATGTTGGGATCTGCAGGAGTAGTTGCATTGTCGTGAATGCCTATATTGGCAACTCATCTGGAGGTCTAACAGGATGATGAGGCTGAGCAGGCTTATCATCTTCTTTAATGTTAACATACCTCTATGCAATTGGTTGATTGCTACTTGTTCCAAGTGATTTATCAGGAGATCCTTTTGGGTGCCTGAACAATGTCCTAATCAACTGTTAATTTCAGTTCAGCTGCTCCCTTATAGCTGCAGCGACAGCCATCCACAACGTCCATCCTCATTCTCCAAGTTGTACACTTACTCAGAGATTCCTGAGTAATAATAATGGCTATCTCACTTAAGATAACAGTGGTCTTTCTACTTTGGCATATGGTCTTCTAACTCATAGGTAAATTTGCCGACTTAATGCCATGGAGCTTATGCATCAGTTTGTGCTGGCTTTGCTAGCTAGGTTCGATCAAGCTTCGATCCCATGCCATGTTTGCAAAGGTTTGCTTAGGTGTTGAGCGACTCTTGGTCCATGTTGTTGATATTAGGCCTAGATTGCCTTTTCACCACCATTGTGACAATTGAGTGGATGTTTCTTGTACTTCTCCAATGCTTTTCCAATGAAGTTTTAGCTATTTACCTTGAGATTTCATGATCACATATGAGGGTCCATTCTTCTTATTATCAGCTCTTTATCCTATGTTGAACCTCTTGACACATCAATGAAAAGAATAATGTAGAGTTATGCTATTCTAGGGGAGTCACTAGATAACAAAGCTCCACAATACTCTAGTTCTTGTTTGTTCCATCTGCCTAATACTTCATAGAGTTTCACAATCTTTCAGAATTCTATAGAGTGCTCTAGCAAGTTTTTGATCTTTCTTGGCCTTCCCAGGGTTTTCATCTCTCTCATACCTTACATAAAGCTTCATGTCTTTGATTTTGTTTAGTTGCATTTATGCAAGTCTTGCACTCAGCCAAGCTACAGCACTTGAAAAGTTATTGAATTGCTTTTAAGCTCTTAATATGGTAACTTGTCTAGCTTGTGGTGAAAGAAAAATGTCCCCATATTAGTACCTATGAATGTCTTCCATCTCGTACTGGCTTGGTGCTTACTTTTGTAAACTTCTTTCAACCAATGAAAGTTAATTTCTTGAAGTGTGTAGATTTTTTTTGGCTTATCATGATATTTTCTTTATTTTTTCATTGCTTTTCCTGGTTTTATCAATCTTCTGTTTTCCCCTTGTCATTCTTATATTTTGTTATAATCTTTTTACATGATGCTAATATTAGTCATTACTTAATGTATTGCAGATAAAGCTGTTAGGCCAGACACTTTATTATCTACTAACAACAGGTGCAGGGCAGCAAACTCTAGGAGAAGAATATTGTGATATATCTCAGGTTTATGACCTGCTTCCTGCTATCTATAATCATTGTACCCTTTTTTTAGCTACATTATGACAAGGAAATTGGACAAATTACTTCTAGTTCTAATTCCACTTGGTTGATTAAAAATTTTAAAATTGGGATTCTTTTAAATTCAACTATATGATTGGTCTCCTTTTTTCTTTTAGTAGTATCATTGTAAAAGAAACACTCTAAACTTGAAGGCTTTGGTGAATCTCTGTGTCTGTCTGTCTGTCTGTTTTTAGTAGTCTATCAATTTCATAGTCATCTAAGTTTACCTTTAATTGATAATAGAAAGGGCAACTGGACTCAGCGAACTTGATGATGCAGGACAGGAGCAAATATTCTTATTGGGGTTCTAGAATTCTGCTACTTTGAGTATAGCTAAGGTTCTTTATTTCTTGGATTAGAGTTAATTTTATTAGAATTATTTCATGGAATTTTTATGGTTCAAAGGTATCAACCAAAGTCATATTTTGACATTTAATTTCAGCTAAGCCTAAGATGTGTAAGAAGTTCTAGACATTGTTGCATTTTCTTTTAAACGGTAGGTTCAGGAGTTTCCCAATTCATTGTAATGACATATATTGACTGAGTTTGATAGAATTATTGCACAGGACTAAGAACTACTCTTTTTCTTTTCTTAAAAAAACGAACTTTATTATTGTGGTTTGTTGGGTGGTTGAGTTTCTTTCTTTCTTTCTTTTTTAAACTGTTGGTTTTACTTGTTGTAAGGGTTATAACTCTTCATAAAACTCAACAAAAGCATGATTTGCACGTTAAATAGATAATATTGAAAGATTTGTCAAGTTTACAGGTCAGACTTCATTTGTTTGGTTAGTGTTGCTCTGGCCATATTCTCAGTTTCATCAAGACATTATTAAAAGAATGGCGCAACTCTAATTCTTGTATAGGAAGGGAGATGCGAAACCTTTATTTGTTTTTTCTGTCAATTTAGTATTCAACATCAGAGAAAAATATGATCCAATCTTGGGAAAAAATTCTCTATAGCTATCATGATGAACAGATGAGTATCATATGAAATTGTCTAAATTTAAGATTGGACTGCAATAATCCATGATAATAGTTCCTCAAATTTGAAAAAAGCCTTTTTCATTAAGTTATCTCTTGAATTTTTTTGAAGTTATCCATGCTGAATGGAAATGACTTCAGTCCTTTGTGCAGAAAAAAGCATCAATGTCTAAGACCATGAAGGTGCAAAATAAGATAAGTAAGATGGATATCATTAAGAGACTCCAAAGCTTATTTTAAGTTTTTTTTTTCTGATTCTTGTTTGATTATAATTAGGATTATTTAGGTACTGGATCAGACTTAAGGTGTATGTAAAGGGTTTCAATAATTTAAGATAAAAATTTAGTTTTCTTTTTGTCAAATCATTTTTTTGTTTTCATTATACCTAGGTTAGAAAGGTTTGTTCTTGCACTTTATTATACAGATACCAAACAGAGCTCATTGTAATATTGTAAAATATTTACCATTTACTCAACACAAAAGTAGGTGCGGAAAAAAATATTAGCTGTTGCTTTAACAAAAGGATCCCTCTGTGGATTATGTTTTTGATGTTATTTATATTCTGAAATAATTGGGTCTTTCAGATTGCAAGTTCTCATGGGCTTCCACCAACACCTGCAAGACGTGCCCTTTTCATTGTATATGAGACCATAATTCCTTATGTTGCAGAAAGAATCAGGTTTGCTGTTCTCCTCTTATGTAGTTTTAAATGTCCATTGTACTTTACTATGATGAGTATGGTGTCCTTGATGCTGTCAAGCTTTCTGGATTGTACTTTACTCTGAGTATGGTGTCCTTGGTGCTGTCAAGCTTTCTGGCAAATATGTTTTTCCACTAATGCATTACTATTTAGCAGTTCAAGGATGGCTGCTCGCGGTATTATCCTTGCTGACTCTCAGTTTGGGGAGCTGTATGGAAGTGACCACCCTAGAAGGAACCAAGTCCAATCTTCTGATGCTGCTGAGAGCTCAACTTCCACAAGTGTACCTATATCTGCTTTGTCAAAGTTCAGAGAGAGGCTTCATGGTTTGTGGTTGCAGGCTGTTCAGAAATGGCCTACGGTATTTGAGTTTTTTCTCTGAATATTCTGCTGATATTCATATGCCATCTGCATCTTTAGCGCAAAATCCACTTGGTTTTCCATTAGACTAAATTTCATTTTTTAACTTTATTTGTGTAGCTTTCTGTTTAACTATGGCTGTAGATTCACTTAAGTATTCTACCATAAACTTAGTTCTCGTGCTTTGGTGTTATCCAGGTTCTTCCATATGCTCGTGAGATTTTACAATTGGCTCTCCGCACCAACCTTATGTTCTTTTACTTTGAAGGTGATATACAACTACTCTGCCTAATCAAATTCAGTTTTTATGAACATAAAGTTTTTTCAATATAATAGCACTGGATGTATTTATCTGATTTTAAGTCTAATATCTGCGCTTATCATATGTTTAATGTAGAACAATTTCACATGGTTGATTATATAAGTGCATTTTATTGCAGGGTTGTATTATCATATATCAAAACGTGCAGCAGGCATCCGTTATGTATTTATTGGAAAGCCGTTAAATCAAAGGCCTCGGTATTAAGACATAATTTTCTGCATCATATCTTTTATTATACAAGAAATGTTGGCAATCTGGAATGAGTTTGTGAGCTTAAGATTCTAGTTGGCCTTTGATGGGCATTAGAAGTCGTTGCTTGGTTTTTTTATTTGTTATCTACCGTGTCTAGTTTGAAGTAGGCAAATCATTTCTTTTCCTTGTGAATTTCCTTATAACACAGCTGGAATTTTTGAATAATGCCACTGGTTAAGTTGTATTTATCACATTATTTCTCACCTTGCCTCTGCAGATACCAAATTTTGGGTGTGTTCCTTTTGATCCAGCTTTGTATACTTGGTGCTGAAGGACTGCGCAGAAGTAATTTATCTTCAATAACTAGTTCTGTTCATCAGACATCACCTGGGAGCCACCAGTCTTCTACAGGTTCTACACTTGTGGACACTATTTACATATTTGGCTCAAGTGTCTCAATTTGTGAGTATAATAAATTGAAAGGGGACCCAGCCTGGTGTGTTGAGGATTTACATCAATTTAATGAAATTGATGTTTAGAAGATAATGCAACATAATGCCTAAAAAATGTGTTTTCATCAGTGCATCAAGGGATAGAGAATGTACTTGGTGCCAATAATGGTAAGTACTGGGGAGAATGTGGTCATGTGGATCTGAATATTGCTGAAGAAAACATCATTTAATTAATATTGTCCAGCAGAAACATGGAAAGAGATTTAGAGGCTTTCTAAAGCATGTTAGGTTTATTGAGTGTCTGATGCAACAGCTGGGAAATTTGGGGGATTGAGGGCTAGAACTGGAATAGGCTAAAGCCATTTTCATTTTTTTCTGCAATGGTGAAGTAAGCATATCCCAGAGTTTGGGTTCACTTGTAGCTTCTGTTAAACTATATTGTTTCTGTAAGAAATCTATGAATTTTTCTTTGGGTTATTAAGCCCTCAATAACTGCTTATTCTTCATTTCTTCAAAACTATTGAGTGCTTATTTCTCCTGTAATGAAAACTTCATTCTTTATGCTCTATGGGATATCAAAAGCCTAGTATTATAACAATGTTGGTTGAATGATACTAAAACTATGAATAAACAAAATAAATTAGCAAGTTGAAGCTCATTACTTTTTTATCCTGTTGATTTTATGTGGTAGCTTATTGCTGCCTTTTCTTCATATTCATGGTCTGCAGGTCCAGGCTTGCCTGTTTTAAATGAAGATGGCAACCCAGTTACTAATTATAGCCCTGATAAAGGCAGTTGGGCCGCTGATTCCTTGGCTGCACCAGAGGTAGTGTTTTCTCCAGCCAACTTTATTGCATCTTTTTTTTTTGTGTGTGTTTCTTTTTGGTAGCCATTTCTTGCAGACTGGAACTCAGAATAACAAAAATTTAAGCATCTAGCTGCCCCCATAAGTGTCATCTTTTGAGCCATAACCCAGAGGATCGTCTACGTATGTTTTGACTTGTGGTTTAGATCTTCTAAATACTGCAAAATTTTGTCAATAATTTTTCTTTTCAACATAATTTATGCATATGATGGTGTAAAAAGGCATTAAATAGAAAACAAAGCCAATGACTGCAATTCCTGATTTTCTGGTTTCAGCCCCAAGGTTCGGGTGGCATGAGCAAATGTACCCTCTGTCTCAGTACTCGCCAGCATCCTACAGCCACACCATGCGGTCATGTCTTCTGCTGGTATAGCCTACTGTACATAAAGATAATTAACATGAGACGCACAAGCACCTCTTTTATATATTTTCTTCGCTACTAGTTATATACATAATTACAATAATGTCCATACATTTCTTTACTAACACATAAATCTACACATCCTTTTAGTTGATTATTGTTTTTATGATCATGCATAATCATCAGGAATTACTTTGTATGGAGACCACTTGACCTGATACAGCTATAATCCTATTTTCCGATGTTAGCTATACAATTAGTGTGATCTTGTGAAGCATTTTGATACACGTTAGATGGTTGGTACTCGGTGTGTCCGCTGATTTGTATTTTATGATCAACCTGCAGGAACTGCATTATGGAATGGTGCAATGAAAAGCCTGAATGTCCTCTCTGCCGTAATCCCATAACTCATTCGAGTTTGGTTTGTATATATCATGCTGATTTCTAGCATTCTGGTTTGATCCTTTATACGGCAACAGTGGCGGAAGAAACGAATCTGCACCGTGACAGTTGATAAAGAAGCTCATGACCTCTTCAAACTACATATTTCTAGAAGAAAATGCTATAAAGCCTTCTTCCATGGGAACCGGTTCAAGAAAACATGTAGAGAAGTCTCCTTTTGATGTAGTTCATTAACTGATGAAGAAGAATGAGTTTCGTTCAAGTTTGAATCGAAATAGCGAAGCAGCATGCATGGAGAGTGACATCTTGTATTGTTTATAATCTATTTATTTTGTTTGTATAATTGGAATCGCTGTTGGTAATTTTCTGACAGTGAAGTGCCCAAAGCAATTTTCCATGTTATTGCCCATCTAAAACATCTCAGAATTGCATACCAATGAACTCGCTGCGGCACAAACCTAATAGTTAAGAAGCTTAACATCATAAGGCAATTCTGAGGCACCAACAATTCTTACAATAATTACTAGATAATCATTTGTAACCCCTTGATTTTCCAGTTGGTTCAGAAAGGAGGCAAGGGTATTTTCGCCCTCCTGAGAAGCAATTTCAGAAGTGGTTGGATGTCAGTAGTCAATTTACTCGACAAGTTTAAATAGATGCTGTTTAGTCTTCTAACTTCCATCTTGTGTGAGAGAAATCATCATTCATTCAAAGCAACATTCCTGAAATTTCGGTGGGCACCTACTAAAAATGCACCTACTAAGCACAGTGTGCCAAGGCATTATTTACTCAATAGTAAAGTCCACAAAAACGAATCCAATCATGAACACGATCTCCCAGATTCAGTATTTTTATGATCATCAAGTATCCAGTTGCATTGCTCAAGTCATATTATTTATTATAAGTAGAGGTAGTGTACGGTTGACCTCATATTTGCAAGGGACCTTATTTAATACTGTTACGTGGTTTTAAGACGTAAGAAAGTAAAAACCAAAAACACATTTGGAAGAATGGGTATGAACTATCGTCTAACTGTAATGGGATTTGATGAACGATCAATTGACCTTCAAAAGCACCTGTCAAAGGTTCTGCTTTCATTCCTATCACAAATAAAACGGATAGTCATAACACTTATTTACATCAGAATGATCAATTCCAAAGAAATATTCAACCTTAAACCGATCAACTAGTGTAGACGTGATCTCAAAGATGAGAAGTCCTGAATTATACAGAGAGAAAATTTGGCAAGAAAAATGTTGATACCCATGGTTCCTAAGAAGAACAAGCAATGTATTTGTCATCTTCCAGCTTCTTTTCGCATGGTTCCATCTGTAAAGAATATGTTTTCTTGAAGCATAAATTTAACAAGTGTTACAAAATTATTCTAGCAATATTACCATTTTCTGTCTTGATTTTCAGCGTTATCATACAATGGCCTCATAAAGCAAACTCACATCACTTCTTAAACAAACAAATCGCACTTGGCTGAGAACCTGCAAGTACCAAGGGCTGAGAAAGAATGCCTTATGGATTCAGTCGGGTTGTCATTGTAACTCTTCAGTGCTCTTAATCAGTGCTGCAAACCATTCTTTCCAGTCTGGAACCTTCTCATCCCCATTTACCACCTATACACGTAAACAGTATATGCATTAATTGAGAATTAGCCTTGTATTTTATGTGAATGTCCATGTTTTGACTTCTTTGACAGTTCCATTTAGTATTTTTACAGGAAATGCTTGTGTAGTCTAATCCAGCGGACCTCAAAAACTAGCCCTCTCTGAGGAACTGCATCAAGTGCCTCCACGCAAATAACTGCTGCATCCTCTTTGCTAAGTTTTCCCTTTGCTGCCACACCCTGGAATTATAAAAAACAAAAGAAAAATATTTAAATATCAAAAAAAGAAATGATTGATTCCTATGAGAAATCAAACTGCAGTTACCTGCCTCGTTAATCCACTTTGTCAAAATGAAATCAGAAGTATCATGTAGTGATGACTTTTCTTTTCTTTTTTTTTTTATGTAGGGGTGCGGAAGGGACATGCATTGGGTGAAAATAACCGAAAATAATTAAGCATGTTGACTATGTATTATCTATTTCATAGTAGCATAACTTTGCCACGAAGGCAATCATATGTTTAGCACACTGTTCAAGTGCTGTCAATTTTGCACCAATAATAAAACAAATACACTTTTCTATCTTCTTGATTTCCTTAAACTGTTCTAGTTATGCATGCAGTTGTCTTAAATTTCTTGTACCTCTCCAAAGCTGAAACCTTGCATGCCACCTGGAGTATTTTGCAGCAAGCCAGCTCTTATTATAGTGTATGGGATGCCTAATGCAATCAATATTTCTTCATCCTTCTCCGCCAACTTCTTGAGCTTGCTATTCATGACAGCTTGAAGTCCACTACTACGTCTATATACAGCCAACTGCAACCTAACAAAAACTCATATAGCAAGATGGATATCACCGCCAACCATGCATAGGCCAATCTTTCTCAAGGAACACATAAAAGCATGGGAAAAGTAAGCACCTGAGATAGAAGAACAACGTGCTGCACACCCTTCATTTGCCCTATGTCAGAAAAGAAGCCATCCTGTGTAAACATAAACAGAATATAGTTGGAGACTTCACAAATTTTAGCGGTATTTCTAGAAATGCATCAAGTGTATGTTTTAGTGATATTTTTCTCAAGATCACAGACACCATTAAATTACCCCGTATACCACAAGCACATTTTATGTTTGATAAGATAGAATAGATTTTCCAAAGAAGTCAGAGAAATTTTTTACACAAAACCCCGATTAAGATCTTGTTAAGAATAATGATGGCTGAATTAAGCAATCTGCAAATGTATTAGCAACTAAGAGTGAATATAGTGTTAAAAGAAATGCATGGCAGTTAAGGTCCGGAGAACTGCTGAACCGGCCAATATGAAGTGTATCAAACTAGACCAATCGGTTACCGGCATGATTCATTCCATCGATTCGATATTAAACCCTACCATGGCATTCGAAGCTCCTTCGGCCGTATCTCTACCCTCTTGATGTGTTCAAGGCTCTGTTCCATGCTCCCTCTCCCTCTCTACCGGATCTAAAGCTCGAAGTCCTCTCTCTCCCTCTCTTGCCACTTTCTTTGGCCCCTTCAAACCGTTGTTCAACGCTCTGTCCTCGTTCGAAGCCCTAGGTCCCCGTCGTGGGGGTGGTGGAAGATCCAGGTGAGTCTCTCTCTCTCTCCCCCTTTCTCTCGGCCCCTATCGTTGGATCTCTAGTTCTCAAAGCTTCCCAGAGGTCTTGATCTCTCTCTTCCTCCCTCTCCTTCCTCTCCCTCTTCCCCTCACTCTCTTTTCTCCTTTCCTTCCTCTCCTTCTTCCTCTCTCTATTTCAGTACACCCAGACGGACCCATACTGTACCGCACCGGTCACCACCCGTTACGAACCCCGATACCGGTTCGATGGACCTTGATGGCAGCAATGTCTAAGAAAGTGAATAAATTACAATATTAATCATGTGAGAAGAACAATGCAAGATAAATACAATATGGAGTTGAACATACATACATTTGAAGGGCAAATTATTGCACGAACACCTCTCAAAGCCTTTGTAAGAAAGGACCGATCATTTATATCCCCAACCATTGGCTACACATACAAAGCAGAATAAAGTTTGAAGACCGAAGTTAGATAACATTAAACACATTGAACAACGACAGAACAAGCTTGTAACGCAAGTGACATTGGACAATTTTCATACAATATATTCAGGTATCACCAGGGAGGGGCTGCTCACCTTAACATAAGCTCCGAATGCATCTGTTGCAGCTTGCTTATCCTTGACTAATGCTTTTATCGGAGCCCTCTTAAGAATAAGTGATAATATTACCATCTGAATGAGGCATATGGTAAGTTTAAGGTTTCATCATTTATTAGTAGGAAGACAAAATGCTAGATATTCATAATATAATACATACCCAATGGTTCTGAAATTTGATAAGGTTAAACTACACAGTTTAAACAGCAATCAAATTAAATAATCAACAGTAATCAAATTAAATAATCACCAAGGAAAAAACTGATGCACTCATCAAATTTCAACTGTTTTAATCTTTAAGTTGGAAGAAGGATTTGTAGAATCTGTTATGAGATTCATGAAATCGCCAAGAACTAAATATGTAATCGAGGTGTGGATTAGTTGTATTGAAGATGGTGGTCATATGAAATTTATCAATGGGAGAGAGATCTAAATGCTTCTTTTGACAAAAGAGATGCTAATATAAAGATACTAACTTTTAAAAGTGCTATCCTAGGTATTACCATCACTCCAATGTTTGACATGCTTCTCTACAGTAGTTAGATGGTGATGTGAACTGTAAAGTAATTTGACATACTGTCAAAGAGCAAGCTTAGTAGTCTAAGGATTTCTAGAAGAAAGCTAATCAAGATCAAAAACTACTTCAGATTTGTTTTCTTTTCAGTGAGAGTGAGAAGCATCTCTTAAGTCCTAAGGATAGTGAGATGTATCATCATTGCGATGCAGAGACAAACTTTCAGTTTAAAGTCAACTTACCCACCTGGCCAATTTCGCTTTCTCCATCAGTCACCAAAACTGCATCTCGGACTTCTTCAATTTCTGTTCTTCAGCAAGGGAAAAATCAAAAAGGAATCATCAGAGCTCTTTGAATACAAAGGGGTATGCTTGATACCCATGACTGTGGTATTACCTGAAGATTCATCCTCAACTTCGAGACCTCCATCTTCTGGAAGTAGATCAGGTGCTCCATACCATTTCCTCAATTTAGGCCCACCTACATATTAAGGTCCCGAAATTTAGTATAATCTTTTGAGATTATAGGCACTTATGTCTCATCTAGTGACGAAAACTAAAAATTAAACACCAAAAGCGAAGTTAGTGAATAATTAAAGCAGTCGGTTGTATATTAGAGAAATGACCAAATCTATTGTTTGCAATGCGAACCTTAATAAAGCACATGAATGAACGAGTAGAGCTATATAGATTAAAGTAAGCTTTAAAGAATTGCAATGTCTTTGGGGCCAAAATGGGCATTGTGGTAGAATTTAAGCCATGATAATAACTAAAATCTACCATCATGGATCAGAAACGCAAAATGTACCCTCCTATTTCCTTAATGACATGGTTAATGGTCCTTCCCATCTTTTACAACCCAAAAGAAACAAAATTGCATACACTCAAAATGATCAAAAGATGGCCCGCTTGCCATTTTAGCACACCAACCAATACAACTGATGGTGATAGCATGCACAAACTTTTGGATGCATTCATCTAGTAAGCAATCATCTTCTAAATATTGTTTACCTAGTTTATTAAGGGCTTGGCTGGCATCGTTTTGTTTTTATTTTTTAATTTCTCTACAAACTAGTGAAATATCACCTGGAGATTGATATTTAAGATAGCATTTGTAAACACTTCTGCTATCCATTCACTTTGCCGACATTTAGCAAAAAAGAGATTTAATAGCAAAAGCTGTCATTTTGGAGATCACTATGTAACTCCACAATGTTGTTAATCTTATTACCCTAAAATACGGTTAAACAACGATACGCCTACTTAAAAAAAAAAACAAAGATTTGAATCAGAAGCGGAGCTGTTTGATTACCTTCAATGTAGTCGAGGATTTGATCCGTGAAGCTGGTCTCCTTCTTCTTGGAGGAGTAACAGCGGACGAAAGGCTTCCTGGGAATGGAGAAGAAGAGGCGCCCGGCCTCTAAGCGAGACGGAGATAGAGAAGGAGGAGGAGAGAGGGCGGAGAGAGGAGCCGAAGAGAGGCGAAGAGCCATCGGAGCTGGTGGAGAACAGAGAGAGCGCGGTGGAATAGGATTAGATTGGGTTCTCGGGGATATGGTGGGGACGTGGAGAGAGAAACGTTTAACTAGTGTTCCTAAATGCCCCTATGATCCGGTCTAGGCCGGTTCGGATAACCCGGCTCAGAACCGGAGAGGACTTGAAGAGTTGAAGGGGTCCGCACTTCGCCTCTTTATTAGGCGGAGCGGGCTCGGCGGCGTCGAGGTTTGTTAGGGTTTAGATGCAGTGAGCGAGAGGTCGGAGCGAAACCCTTGACGATTCCGGCTCCTTTCTCTCTGAAATCACCATGAGTAGATCTGGCCAGCCTCCGGATCTCAAGAAGTGAGTCTATCACTCTCTTTGGGTTTTCCCTTCCCTCTCTCTTTGATCTGTTTTCTCCTTGTATCAGTTTTGATGGACTTCTTCATTTTTTTTTTTTGATTCTTGAACGGGATGACAGGTATATGGACAAGAAGCTTCAGAGTAAGTTATTTAATGCATTAATGCTTCTTTTTAGAGTTTTTTCAGCTTCTAATGCGTGATTACTTATTCTTTCTTTTTGCTGCCTATGTTTCTTTTTTTTTATGGGCCTTCAACTAGCATGGATTTGTTTGAAAAAAAAAAGAAAATAGGTGATGTAGCTTAAATCTCCACAACTTGTATATTTGTGGAAGAAATTGTTTTTCTTTTAGAGACAAATAGCTTTCGTATTCTCATTTTCACTTGTGTGTGATTGCATTCTTGTATGTTTAACTTCTGACATGTTTTTTTTTTTTTTTTTGACCCGCATGGAAGTGTAGAAAAGAGGGGAGAGGGGGGGGATTGGAACTTGAATTTCCATATGCACTGAAAGAGGTTGATATGCACTGGATTTTCTGCGTAAGAATGTGCTTAAGAGAAAGTGCATCTGTATTTATGGTAAAGAATACCAGCATGCAAGATGGGTTCTTTGTCTGAGTTTGTGGTGAATGCCCATTGCAAGAAGTGGTGATTGGTCAACCCATTTTTGACTATTTAAGTGCTTTTGGTTTATGGACCAACAACACTGACCGTGCCTATGATCAGTTGATCTTAATTGTTTTATCTCTTAATTGTGTTAATTAAGAGAAGAAGGAAATGCCAGTTACCAGAACCTTGGCAGCTGGTTGTATGTTAGCAAGTTGACGATTATATCAACAAGCTCATGATTTTGTGAGTTAATTGCACATGCTTTGTGTAATATTGTTGTTTAATTTTCTATTTTTTTTAAAAAAACAGCTATTGGGAAATTGTGGCCCTAAATGAGGAATACCTCTTTAAATCTATGGATTGATATCCAAATGAATTTTTAGTCATAGTTGCTCTGATAGGGCTTTTCCGTTGCTCTGTTTTGTGATGTTAAATGTAGTATGTTTATATCTAGATGAACTTCGAAAATTTCTGAATAAATATTGTGACATGCAAATGCTTTTGCCTCTGGAGTATGGTTCAGTGGGCTATAAAGTTGCTTAGTGGTAATTAATTTTTGTTTTTTAAAGTGCTCATGATTCTATTTTTAGTTTTGCTCTTTCCTTTTCGTGTTCCATTTTGACCGTTGAAAACAGTGGCCCTAAATGAGGAATCTTCTTAAGAGCTATGGATTTATGTCCAAATGAAGCTCTCGTCATAGTTACTCTGATAGGGCTTTTTTCTCTGTTTTTTTTATGTTAACAGTGGGATGTTCATTTCTATATAAACTAAAATGTAATTTCTAACGGATATTAGTTCATTTAAGAATTTTTGCCTCTGGAATATGGTTGTGTGCGCTAGAGATGTTCATTGGTAATTGATTCGCAATGTGGTCATGGTTCTATAGTTGATGTCCACTCGATACTATGTCTTTCATTGTTTATTTTTTTTCCTTTTTTTGAAGTTAAATATTGGAAATAGTGTCCCTAAATGAGGAATACCTCTTGACTGCCATGAATTTATTTCCAAATGAAGCTTTTGTCATAGTTACTCTGAAAGGGTTTTTTTGGATCTTCATTTAATGCTAAAAGTAATTTCTAAAATTTCTCTGTGGTTTTTATTCCATGCAAAAATCTCTGCCACTGGAGTAGTATAATTGAATGATCTAAGAGTTTTTTTATTGATAATTAGTTTTAAATTGCCATGTTTTTTTCTGCGGCCCCTTCTGACATGTGGTTGAAGAAAGCTAGGGATTAGTATATTTCTGTCTCAAATAAGAGCAGGATCTAGAAGTAATGAAACAATAATGGGGAGAGTAGGTGGAAGTTGGGAAGTGCTTGTTGTTTATGCCTATGTTGCTTCACCTGCAAGCCTTAAAAATTGATGGAAGGATTTCCTATCATTATGGGTGATTGCTACTTGGAAATGATTGATGCTATTACTGTCTGTGCATCTGTGCATTTGCATCTTGTTTCTGGTTTTTTTTCCCACATTGAAATCCACAAAAAAACTAGCTTAGGTACTTGTTGGTAATGACCCAGTGTGATTGCTTTTATGCCTTTGCCATTTGGTTTTGATTCCTCCTTTTACTATATTAGTTGGCTTCCAATTTGGTGGTGGATAAGATTATCGACCTCAGGAAATTGCAAGCCCTTATAAGGAAAAGATAAAATTAATTGATTGTGTGGTGTCTTTCACTTTATCAAATGTTGCTTAAGGTATGATGGATGCAATTTAAAAGCATCAGACCTCTAGAAAGATTTATGTTTTTATTGGTTGTAGTGGAAGCAAGTGAAGGTAAATGAGGGAGGGGCTGGATGGATAGCTTTCAGCCTATGTATCAACTTCGCATGTTCCACCCTCTTTGTCATTTTGTCATTTCCAGGTTTCCTTGGATTTGCAGTATCCAGATAGCGCATTACCAACTATCTGATGTTTGATTTCATGGAAGCATGCAGATGTGTATCTACATGTTATCTATTGTACTTCATCAGGTCTGTGATAGTTTTAAAACTGATTTGTGTTTCTTAGATTCTCTAACTCTCTGAACACATCTGCAGGTCTAGTTTTCGATGTGCTTTGCCAGAATACTCTCTTGCTTTTTTTTCTTTTCATTTTTTTGTTATTTAAGTGTAAAAATCATAATTATAGTTGTTCCTTGGTTCAAGCTAATAGTTGGATTTGCTGGAGGTAGTGTCACTAAATATTTTTCTTTTCCCTCTTTACTAGTCTCTTCATCTATGTGGCCTTGTGTGGTATTTGCATGCAGTGGTGTGGTACAAGATGATGCATCTCTCTGATTGTTCTTATAACTAGAACTTCTGAGTATTCTGAAAAATTGAACTGAACATGGACCGCGAATTTGCACAGTTAGCCATCGCTCCCTACTTTATCTGCCAAAATTTATTTTAACATATATTTGTCGAAACCATTTTTGCAGTCAAGCTGAATGCAAACCGGGTTATTGTTGGCACTCTCCGTGGATTTGACCAATTCATGAATCTGGTGATTGACAATACTGTGGAGGTTAATGGCAGTGAGAAGAATGATATTGGGATGGTGGTAAGTTTCTTTTGCAGAATTCAATAGTATTCTCCCTTGTTCTCATGGTCTCTTGAGGATGCCTCCATGGGAAGGCATGCGACTTAACCTCAAAGGGGCACATGATGAATTCAGACTTATCGTTCTTTCGGAAAAAAAAAAAAAACAAAGGATTCAAGGTAACGTGTCCCTGTCGAAGTTAAGTAGCTTGCCTCTGCTGTGAGGTTTTTCAAACTCTTAACCTGGTAAAGTGGTTTGTTGATATGAACTTTCTCAAATTATCTACAGGTTATCAGGGGGAATAGTGTGGTTATGATTGAAGCATTGGAGCCAGTCAGCAAAACATAATAACTATGTATTGCTCATAGTTTCATGTTTTGAAACAAATGGCCGAGAAATATATGGTTTATGTACTTTAATGACTTGATGACCGTTGTCTTGTCTCTTTCTGTTCTGTATTTTTATGCTAAAATGATGTAAATTTTACTCATTGGTATGGAAAGATGGAATCGCTCCCAGTGACTAGATGCTTGTGAATGTTAGATCAGAGTTTTTAGAAAACTGAATGAATGGATGGTTCTGTAAATATAGAGGTGCTTTGGAAGGTTGTCTCAGGTAAAAGGTGGACAGTTTGATCATGGGTGGCAAAATAAAACAGAAATCAGCAAAAGGTTAATTTACTTTGCCTACGGCACATGATTTTAGACTTATGTGGGACTACCATACATTTCAAATGCCATTATGGGGTTATTTGCTTTTACCACTGGCACCATGACCATGTTACAGCATCAAGGCAGGTGTACATGAAACTATTTTATCTAATATATGAAAGGCTATATTATTTTCATAGAAGGCAGTTAGTCCAAAGCCTACGATTTTTCTATTGTGTCTATGTTGCAGCGAAGCTACCCATGATTTCCTCTTATCGATCATGATAGACTTTGCAATGTGCATTTCATTAGTAGCATCTTTATGTCATGTGGGGATGTTTTTTCAACATTTGTTTGAATAGAGGTGTAAATTTATATCCTGTTAGAGTTTTAATTACCTTATGATTTTCAGGTGTTTTGTTAATTGATTTTACAAACAATAAGGTTGTGCTTGGTTTGGTTGTGGAATCAATTTTGGTAGAATCGGGGAAAGTTATTTGGGCAAGTTAGGAGTAACAAGGCTATTTTGTGGAAGGTGAATTTAGGTAATTAAGCAAAGTTGCTGCATTGTGTTATTGTGTTCTGGGGGGTTATGGTTCGAAATACTAAAACTATTATCTTTTTTATTATCGTCGGAAGATCATGGTTTTAAAATATGAAAACTATTTCTTCACATGCAAAGGCAAGATTGCATGGCTCTAATTTTTCTCAGACCTGAGGAAATAAGTCATGATTTTTTGTTGTATTGGCAAAATTGTCTTGCACTTGTGATTAATTGAAGTTCTTTTAAGAAAACTATCATCGAAAACGGAACACAAATATAACGGTAAAGAAAAGAGTCTAACAAACTCTCGAAGATTATGGATTCAAAATATTAAAACTCTCTCTTTCATTATGATCGAAAATTTAGAGTTTTAAAAATAAAAACTATTTCTTCATATGCAAGGGTAAGATTGCACGGCCCTCCTTCTTTCGGCTAACGTATGCACCATCCGGTTTGTCAAAAAAAAAAAAATATGAATATTGTTAAACAACTATTTGATTATTCGATCCATATTTGAATATCCGATTTTATTTGTAACTCTATTTAATTTTATATAAATTTATAAATTTTTTTAAAAATAAATAATTATATTACTATGTTGTTAATTTGATTATACAGTTTAATTATCCCATTTGTATTCGTTGAAAATAAATATTGATATAATTTTTTGTTTCTATCTAATTTTAGGACTCCAGAGTACTTAGCATAAGCAACTTTTAATAGGCGTAGATAAAAATTCCAGGGTTATGAGCTAAGCTAGGGCTTCAGAAGAAAGGAAAGAAGCAGCCGCCGATCTTAACCCCCGCCCTGTCTGTCTCCCCCCCGTGATAGGAGATCATGGCGACTCAGATAAGCAAGAAGCGAAAAGTTCCGCCTTACTCTGATCGAATTCTTTTTTCTCGTTTTCGCAATCTCGAATTCCTGACAATTTTTCGATTTTTTTTTTTTGATTCTTCTCGTTGTAGTTCGTGGCCGATGGAGTCTTCTTCGCGGAGTTGAACGAGGTGCTCACCAGAGAGCTTGCGGAGGATGGCTACTCCGGCGTCGAGGTTAGGGTTACCCCCATGAGAACCGAGATCATCATCAGGGCTACTCGGACCCAGAATGTACTCGGTGATCTCCTTTGCTGCTCGTTTTCCATTGTTTTAGATTCTTTGGAGCACGAATCTAGGGTTTGCAGTTGGTAATTAGGATTTTGGTTTGGGGTTTAGGTGAGAAGGGGAGAAGGATTAGGGAATTGACTTCAGTGGTCCAGAAAAGATTCAATTTTCCGGAGAACAGCGTCGAGCTGTATGCTGAGAAGGTTAACAATAGGGGACTCTGTGCTATTGCGCAGGCCGAGTCGCTTCGGTACAAACTCCTTGGAGGCCTCGCTGTTCGGAGGTCTGTGGGTCTTTTAACTTTAAAATGTCCATTCTGTTACGCTTGTTTTTCGTTCTTGATTTAGAAAATACGTGGGTTTTCCTGTTGGTTTGTATTTCTTTGATTCTTTGAGTTGTCTTGCAATGCTTGCGGATTTATTGGATTTTGCTTGAAGTTGAAACTTTGTTATTTTTTGTCATTTTTGCGGCAGATTGGTTCCTCGTACCGATGTTGTGTCCGAGGATGACTACATTTTTTTGTTGCCCTTCCTAGTAATCTCGTGTAATAAATATACTCTTGTTATTCTACTGCTTTGGCTTTGAAGGGAAATTGCTCCAAAGGTGCAATTATATGCTATTGTGGGCATGTTTTAATGAAAGCCTATATTATCTGTGGAAAGAGACCTAAGGAAATAATGTGATTGTCTTATTATTATCACAAATCAAAATTAGTTCTCAGTCTTGGTTAATTTTTCAAGGACGGGAACCATTAGTTTTGGCATTATTGTTATTGTTGGAAGCAAGGTTCGCCGTCTTGGTACTGGACCCCATACCGGTGCCACACTAGTACAGTGCTGGTACGGTATGAATTTTTTGGCATACTGATTGTCGGTATGACATCCATATCGGATTTTGGTACCGAACTGGTACGGTACAATAGTTCCGTACCATCCGATTCGGGCTGGTATGACGAACCATGATTTGGAAGTCTGAAATATGGCTTTAAGTTTCGAGCACTAATTAGCACTAGGTGTCCGAAACTTATAATGAAGTGTGCATTCATAATCTTGATGTTATTGAAAATTTAAATTTCAAATTTGCACGTAAAGATATGAAAAAAAGCACGCGTTTTGTTTTTACTGTCCACATCTCCCCTGAGAAATTAATACTCTTAGGGCCTGTTTGGGTAATCCAACAGAATTGGGCCGAATTTCTCCAAAAAAAAGCCAGAAAGTTGTAGGAAGAAAAAAAACTTCTTATGGACCAACAGGTGTATCGGCTGGAATTTACGTTGGGATGTCAGCGGGCTCTTCAAAAATGTGGGTAGGATGGGCCAATATGTTTGATTCATGCAAGAATGTCCAAGCATGCTTTTGTTGCGAGGCTGTTTGGAAAATCTATTTTGCTTTTATTTCGTTACCAAACTAGTATGATGATATCAGAGATCTATTTCAGCACAAGAGATCGTTTGTTTGTGAAAGTACAGTTTTCTTGCATGTTCGTAAGTATGTCCATGTGACTGATGCTGTAGAATTCCTTAAAGAGTCTAGTTTCCTTTTTCTTGTTGTTTTATTTTTACTTATATAGGTTAGCTTGTACAAATTAGCTTGTGGATATAGGGGAGTTTGCTGGAAGTTGAAAGGTTCTTTAAAGATTATTTAAAGATGTTTTAAAGATTCTATTTTCTTTTTTGTGATCTTTACAGCAGATCGATTCCTTGTACCAGTACTGTGTCTGAGGATGACTATTTTTTTGTTGCCTTCCGAGTAATTTTGTGCAATAAATAAATTCTTGTTATTCTATTGCTTTATGCTTTGAAGGGTAATTTCTCCAAAGGTGCAATGATACGCTGTTGTGGGGATATTTTAATGAAAACCTATGTTATCTGTGGAAAGAAAGACCTAATCAAATGATTTTAAGTTTGTACTGCAGAAAATAGTTGTCATGCTAGTGGATGGATTGTCTTGTTACTAGAAGTCAAATTAGTTCTTAGTCTTGGTTATTTTTTTTTGAGGACTGGAACCAATAATGTTGGCATTTTTGTTATTATTTGTAAGTTTGAAACCTGGATTTAACTTCCGTGCACTAACATTAGGACCAGGTGCCAGGAACTTACCATAATGAAGTATGGACTCATATTCTTGATATTGTTGAAAAATATAAGTTCAAATATGCGCAAAAAGAAATGAAAGAAAAGGGCACACCTTTTGTTATTGCTGTCCAACTTCCTGGAGAATTTAAAATGCGTCTGACTCTATTGGGGAAATCAATTTTGCTTCTATTCTGTTGCCAATCTAGCATGGTGATGTCAGTGATCTATTTCGTCACAAGAGTTAATTTGTTTGTAAAAGTCTAAATACATTTTTCTTTCATGTTCATAAGTTTGTCTATGTAACTGATATTGTAGAATTCTTCAAACATTCTAGTTGCCTTTTCTTTTTGTTTTTTGAACTCATATAGGTTAGCTTGCACAATATTAGCCCGTGGATTTATTGGAGTTTGCTTGAAGTTGATTTTTTTTTTTGTCATGTTGACAGCAGATTGGTTCTTCGTACTGGTGTTGTGTCTGCGGATGGCTACATTTTTTTTTGTGGTGCTTTGAAGTAATTTTGTGCAATAAATATATTCTTGTCATTCTATTGCTTTGTGCCTTGAAGGAAAATTTCTCCAAAGGTGCAATGATATGCTATTGTGGTGATGTTTTATTGACAAACCCTACATTATCTGTAGAAAGAGAGACCTAATGAAGATGTGAAGTTTATACCATAGAAAAACTGCTGCTATGTTAGTTTATGGCTTGTCTTATTATCAGAAGTCGAAACTAGCTGTCAGTATTGGTTAATTTTTCGAAGACTGAAACCATTAATTTTGGCATTATTGTTATTGTTAGACGTTCGAAACCTGGCTTTTAGTTTGAGCACTAACATTAAGACCAGGTATCTGGAACTTAACGATAACAATGAAGTGTTTACTCGCAGTCTTGATATTACTGAAAATTTAAAGTTTATCTGTGTACAAAAAGAAATGGAAAAAAAAAAGCACACTTTTTGTTATTGCTGTTCACATCTCACCAAAGAATTTAAAAATCTGAGTTTGACGCTATTTGGAAAATCTATTTTGCTTCTATTATGTTACCAAACTTGTATGGTGATGTCAGAGATCTATTTCATCATAAGAGATCATTTGTTTGTGAAAGTGTAGAATTCTTTAAAGATCCTAGTCGCCTTTTTCTGGTTGTTGTTTTTTTTTTTTACTTATATAGCTTACCTTGTACAATATTTCTTCTGGTTTTATCAGAGTTTGCTTGGACTTGAAATTTGCCATTTTTTTGTCATCTTTACAGCAGATCGGTTCCTTGTACCGATATTGTGTCTGAGGATGACTACATTTTTTTGTTTCCCTTCCAAGTAATTTTGTGCAATAAATATATTCTTGATATTCTATTGCTTTGTGCTTTGAAGGGAAAATTTCTCAAGAGGTGCAATGATATGCTGTTGTGCCGACATTTTAATGAAAACCTGCATTTTCTGTAGAAAGAGAGACCAAATGAAATGATGTGAAGTTTATACCAAAAAAAACTGCTGCTACTAGTGCATGGATTGTCGTATTATCAGAAGTCAAAATTAGTTCCCTGTCTTAATTTTTCAACAGCTGGAACTATTAGTGTTGCCATTATTGTTATCATTGGAAGTTGGGAACCTGGCTTTTAGTTTGTGCACTAGCATTAGGACCAGGTGTTGGGAACTTAACCTTAATAATGGCTGTCATTGCTGTCCACAGTCCCAGAGAATTTGATAATCTAGTCTGACTCATTTGGGAAAATATATTTTGCTTCTATTCTGTTGCCAAACTAGCATGATGATGTCAGAGATCTATTTCATTACAAGGGATGATTTGTTTGTGAAACTTTAAGTACAATTTTCTTGCATGTTTGTAAGTATATCTATGAGACTGATACTGTAGAATTATTTAAAGATTCTAGTTGCCTTTTTCTTTTTTTTCTTTTTATAAAAAATTATATAGGTTTCCTGTACAATATTAGCCTGCTGGTTTATTGGAGTTTGCTTCTAATTGTAGCTTGTTATTTTTTTGTCATCTTTACAGCAGATGGTTCCTCATACCAATGTTGTGTCTGAGGATGACTACATTTTTTTGTTGCCCTTCCTAGTAATTTGGTGCAATAAATATATTCTTGTTATTCTATTGCTTTGTGCTTTGGGGAGAAATTTCTTGAAAGGTGTGATCATATGCTGTTGTGGGATTATTTTAGTGAAACCCTACATTATCTGAGGAAAGAATTCTAATGAAATTATGTGAAGCTTATACTACAGAAAAACTGTTGCTGTGCTAGTACAAGGATTGCCTTATTATCAGAAGTCGAAATTAGTTTGCAGTCTTGGTTAATTTTTCAAGGACTGGAACCAATATTGTTTGGCATTATTGTTACTGTGGGAGGTTTGAAAACTTGCTTTAACTTTCGAGAAGTAACATTAACTCCAGATTTTTGGAACTTAACCATAATAATGAAGCGTGTACTAAAATTTAAAGATCAAAAATGTAATAAAAGAAATGAAAGAAATGCACAATTTTTGTTATTGCTGTCCGCACTCCCCAGAGAATTAAATCTCTTACTCTTAGTCTGACTCTATTGGGAAAATCTATTTTATTTCTATTCTGTTACCAACCTAGCATGGTGATGTCAGAGATCTATTTCGTCCCAAGAGAGAGTTTGTTTGGGAAAGTTATAAGTGCTTTTCTTGCATGTTAGTAGTTACGTCTGTGAGACTGATAGTGTAGAATTCTTCAAAGATTCTACTTGCCTTTTCTTGTTGCTTTGTGTTTTTTTCTTGAACTTATATAGGTTAGCTTGTACAGTATTGGCATGTGTTTTTTTCCCAAAAAACAAGTTCTATGCATATATATTTATGTTTGCAGTGGAATTAGCTTTAAATTTATATGACCATGTATATCATGCCTTGTTATTTATTTTGTATGATGTCCCATATTCCTCATTTTTGGAACTTCTTGTGTTCCATTTTACAATTACTGTTTGAGGTATTTTTGTCCCAACAATGTATTTAATTTATTCATCTTCATGTATTTCTGCCCTAAACATTTCATTATATTTACTGGTTCACTTTCATGTGTCAGTTCCTCTAGGTTTATCATCCATCTGGTTGTTTGAGGGTTTGTCATCTATCAAGCAAATAGGTCATTGAATACCAACTTTGTGTGGGAAGACGACTATATCAACATTGCCATGTATACGAACAATGCTAGCTTCATGGAATTAAACTAGCTAGCTTTCATGTAATAAGTCTGTTTTGGCAACATGCTCACTGGTTTATCCAATTCTCCGCTTTCTTAAAACATGTCCTATTTCTCGTAGATTTTTACTCTGCATTTTTTTCATCTTGTTTTTTCCATATTCCTACCATGGGTTAGTTGTCTCAGTTGGATCTAAGTCCAAATCCTATCACAGAAACTACATGATGGACTAGTTGAGAATGCTAACTGTTAGTCAACCTGCAACTTAAAGTGGCTGAAAAATCAGAGACATGTTTTGGAATCTCTTATTGATGCATCAAGTGGTTAAAAAATGATATGCTTATAATTTGAAACGTGGTAACATGATGTGGTTTGATGTAATTAACTGAACATCATAATAAATTTTTTTTCTATCTTGATCATGCAATCTCTGTTGACTCTGATGCTTTAAATGGTCTTAATAATTTAGCAATAGAGTTAGACTATTTTGTTTCTGATCTCCATTTTGGTTTCAGGGCATGCTATGGTGTTCTGAGGTTTATCATGGAAAGTGGTGCCAAGGGATGTGAGGTATGTTATTATTCATGCAAATGATTTCATTTCTATCATGAAGGTCTATGTATTAATACCTATGATTTTTGTAGGTGATTGTAAGTGGAAAGCTTAGGGCACCACGTGCTAAATCCATGAAGTTCAAGGATGGATACATGATTTCTTCTGGCCGGCCTGTTAATGAGTATATCGACTCAGCAGTGAGACATGTTCTTCTGAGACAGGTTAGCCCCTCATCTGCAAACTGTTTTCAGCCCTTTAGCTATTGGTTAAGATTTCTTTTTACTAGTTGCCCTTTATCCAAACTCAGTAGTTCTCTGGGTTCTTTGATTGAAGTTACCTAACATTGGATGATTGGAGTTGGCATGCTATAAATTAATATTTACTCCTGGCTTGTATCGCCTGCACCTGAAAAATATTGAAGCCAGTTGTGATATTCCCATCTGGCAATATATCTAAGATTGTCATATAGATATTGGGGTTCTGTTGATGTTTAGTTTAACTCGACTTAAACTTTTCTGAACCCTTTTTATAATTAATCTCTTAAATATGGTAGATTTAGGTGGTTTTGTTGTGAAGGTGGCTATAGGCTCATAACATTTTGATATTGCCAGCATGCTATGATCATCGTGCACCATATCTCATTCTAATAATGATCATGGGTTGTTACCTTTCATTTTTTTCTTCTGATATTAATAATTACTAACATTAATAATACCAAAATGCGCTCACCCATCTGCAGCTTTCTGCTATATCAAGCACATTTTAACACATATAAAAAGAAAAAAAAACAATTTTCTCTAACAGTATTTGATTTTGAGACTCTTAGGTTGGTCCCATGCCTATATTTGTGTTCATAAGGCTGCCGATTCACATAAGAGTTCTTTTTCAATGTATTTACATGTTTGCTTTGTTTATGCCTTCCTGTGCCTAGTTTTCTACTCTTATAGCATCTGGTGATTGTTTCTTCGCTGCCTCTTTTGCTTTATGGCTTATGATCTCTCACTCAATTTATACTTCCTTTATGTCAGAGCAATAATTTGGTAAATTACAATTGTACTAAAATTAAGAGGGAAGTTTCATCTAAGGTCTTTACGTTTGTATCCAACCTATGAGATTCATTAATTTTCTTTTATTAGGGTGTTCTTGGGATCAAGGTCAAGATTATGCTGGATTGGGATCCAAAGGGCAAGCAAGGCCCTACAACACCTCTGCCAGATTTGGTCACTATTCACACGCCAAAGGATGAGGATGAGTATTTGAGGCCACCTGTAATGATGGCCACGGAGATAGATATCCCGGTGGCTTAAATTAGCTGAGTCCTTTATAGGAGATCATCGGGTGTTTAACTAGTCTATAAATGCTGTCTTCCTTTTTTAAAGAAGAGTTTGCATGTCCTGTTAAATGTTGAGGTATAATTTCTTCCATATGTAGGAAAGGATTTGCTTGTTTTATCTGAACTTGTCAAAATCTCTTGTTCCTCATTTTTCGTAATCTTTAGTTCAACTTGAATAGCTTTTGTGGAACATTTTTTTCTTTAGGATTATCAGAAGATTGATCACTGGCATCTGTTTCCAGTTCGTAGTTTATCCCTTGTGGCGTTCATCTCGGTTTCCCTACCATATTTTTCTGACGCTTCAGTGTCTGTGTTTGATAATGAGCACTTTGCCATCAGCTGAAATATTGGTGGATTGATTCAATAATCATGATTCTGCAGTCAAATAAGGAATGATTTATGGGAAGGTTATAAAGTTCAACTGTTCATAAGGTTGAACCTTCCTTACGTGGTCTGATTCGTGTTTTAGAGATTTGTTTGCCGTATCTTATGCTTTGTGCTTTGTGTTCGTATTTTTAGCCCATGTCCGGTGTTTGCCACCTCTAGTGCTTCGGATCAAAACTTTGTGCTAGAAATGAAGGTATAGGCTGGATTTCTATTCCTAGACTCGATTAGGATTTGGCTGAGCCTTTTTGTATTTGAACCTCTTAATGCGATATCTATTTGAGAACTAATACCAGGACTTCAGGAGTATATTCCTCTTTGCTTTGTACGTTGAATTTTAGCTTCTCCAATCGTATCCTTTATGCAGCTTAAAAAGGTCATAGACATTATTCTGTATTACTCCCTACTTTGCAAGTTCCTCCAAATTTTGTAGATTTCTGTCTCTTTTGACGTGTAGATCAATCTCCGTGATCTTGCAATTACCACCAGGGCGTCTGTGTCATGCATATTGTAGTTGTATCTTTCAAGAAGTAACGAGCATATAGAAGCTACAAATATACAACATTATTGTTTATATGAGGATTTTTATGGACATATGTTTAGTTTTATATTGGTACTTATATATTCAAATAATACTTGTGGTTAGTTTCATGTGCCGGTGAGATTTTGGGTTGTGACAAATTGTTTTAAGCACTTTTTGCCAACTTATTGTTCAATCATGGTGTGTTAGTGAACAACTCACCTATTATTCAATAACCATGTGTTTGATAACAACTAAACTTAATTGTTCCGTCGTCAGTGTGTTTGTGAACAACTGGGTGTAGAGAATTTTTCGTGGGCAAGAAACGGGCTCCCTTAGCATTACTTCTAAAAATAGAGATAAGATAAATTACCTCTTGAAAAATTCTATCAACAAAAAAATGCAAAAGAAATAATTCGGAAACAAAGAAATCCCACACAAAATAGTTGCCCAGCTAACGTACAACGTTCCCAGTGATGGAAAACTATGAAAAGAGTTCATGGATTTTTATTTTTTTTTACGAAGTTCATGGACTTTTATTAAAAAAGAAAAGAGAGGATGGTTTGAATTCACTCGATGCCATTCCTTCTCTAAAGCCGGTCCAGACTCCGGACTCCAGTGAATTTTGATCCGGTCCGGTTCCTTAACGGCTTGGGACATGCCGGTTCGATCAGGGGAGTCGGCCCCTTCTCCTAGCTGCAGCTCTATATATCGTCCCCAAAGGACCGCTAAAGAACTAGGGTTTTCGATTGAAACCTCTTTCCCTCTTAGGTTCTCGGTGGACGGCGGCCGAAACCTAGAATCGATGTAACGGCTGTAATCGAGTCGATTCGTCGTTTATGATTGGATTTCGAGGTGACAGATTCTTCGAATGCATTTATCTCCTGTTTCTGTTCCGATTTTTTTTTAAAAAAAAACTCGATTTTTTTCCCTCACGAGTAGAACTCCAGCAATCTATTACCGTTGAGGGCGTACGGATCTTTCTTTTCCGTTCCCAATCGAATCAGAATGTTTCTGTATTTCGGATTTTGGTCTTTTCTCATGAATCTTGGAAAAGAAAAGCTTTTTTTTTATTTTTAAAAAAATCCCCCATTCACTTCCATTCGAATCAGAAATCAGAAAGCCAATGAGAAAGCCTTTGGTTATTGCAGGATAGTGTGTATCGGCGTTATGCCCTCCTACGATGGATTTCTTGCCGAAAGTGTTTCCTGCTACAGTCATTTCGGGGAAAATGGGCAGTTGGGTTAAACCCTAATTCTTTTGGGTATCTCAACAATGATTTTCCCCATATTTTCTTCACTGAAAAAGGCTTGAAGATAAAGTTTTACCTCTCTTATTACATTATAGATTAACTTATATATATAATATATTTATACATATATGTGCTTTTGGTAGTTATTTAAATGGAGTTTTTTCGGATTCCTTGCTTAATATTATGTTTATCCTATGGGATCAAACATAGTCAGAAAGATAGAAATGAAGTTAATATTGGTGTGTATCCTATTTTTCTCTCTGTTTCTTTCGGTGGTTTTGGGACATTAATTGGACCTGGATGGATCCTCTTCATCAGCGAAAGTGCAGGATAGTGTGTATCGGTGTTATGCTCTTCTACTATGCATTTCTAGCCGAAAGTGTTTCCTGCTACATTAAATTTGGAGAAAATGGGCAGTTGGACCCCAATCTTTTCATTGGGTATCTCAACAATCATTTTCCCCATATTCTATCTCGGCGTCCATATTATGAACTGACCAGTGCAGAAGGAGCTTGATGAAATAACCATTGTGGAGATGGATTAGATTGTTTTCATGAATGTATCTCCATCCTCTTGCTCTTTCCTCTTCATCTATGATTAATTACCGGTCTTTGATAGGCCGTTCTTAATCGGATATTCCTGACAATTTAATTCCTTGCTGAAATTCTGCAAACTGCAAGATTGTATATAGGAATGCCTCTCTCTACTAATAAGCTGTTAGAGTTATCCATTGAGTTTTCTGCTACATTTTTTGGAAAGATGGACCGCTAAAGAACTAGGGTTTTCGATTGAAACCTCGTTCCCTCTTAGGTTCTCGGTGGACGGCGGCCGAAACCTAGAATCGATGTAACGGCTGTAATCGAGTCGATTCGTCGTTTATGATTGGATTTCGAGGTGACAGATTCTTCGAATGCATTTATCTCCTGTTTCTGTTCCGATTTTTTTTAAAAAAAAAACTCGATTTTTTTCCCTCACGAGTAGAACTCCAGCAATCTATTACCGTTGAGGGCGTACGGATCTTTCTTTTCCGTTCCCAATCGAATCAGAATGTTTCTGTATTTCGGATTTTGGTCTTTTCTCATGAATCTTGGAAAAGAAAAGCTTTTTTTTTTAATTTTTAAAAAAATCCCCCATTCACTTCCATTCGAATCAGAAATCAGAAAGCCAATGAGAAAGCCTTTGGTTATTGCAGGATAGTGTGTATCGGCGTTATGCCCTCCTACGATGGATTTCTTGCCGAAAGTGTTTCCTGCTACAGTCATTTCGGGGAAAATGGGCAGTTGGGTTAAACCCTAATTCTTTTGGATATCTCAACAATCATTTTCCCCATATTTTCTTCACTGAAAAAGGCTTGAAGATAAATTTTTACCTCTCTTATTACATTATAGATTAACTTATATATATAATATATTTATACATATATGTGCTTTTGGTAGTTATTGCAATGGAGTTTTTTCGGATTCCTTGCTTAATATTATGTTTATCCTATGGGATCAGACATAGTCAGAAAGATAGAAATGAAGTTAATATTGGTGTGTATCCTATTTTTCTCTCTGTTTCTTTCGGTGGTTTTGGGACATTAGTTGGACCTGGATGGATCCTCTTCATCAGCGAAAGTGCAGGATAGTGTGTATCGGTGTTATGCTCTTCTACTATGCATTTCTAGCCGAAAGTGTTTCCTGCTACATTAAATTTGGAGAAAATGGGCAGTTGGACCCCAATCTTTTCATTGGGTATCTCAACAATCATTTTCCCCATATTCTATCTCGGCGTCCATATTATGAACTGACCAGTGCAGAAGGAGCTTGATGAAATAACCATTGTGGAGATGGATTAGATTGTTTTCATGAATGTATCTCCATCCTCTTGCTCTTTCCTCTTCATCTATGATTAATTACCGGTCTTTGATAGGCCGTTCTTAATCGGATATTCCTGACAATTTAATTCCTTGCTGATTTCTTGCCGAAAGTGTTTCCTGCTACAGTCATTTCGGGGAAAATGGGCAGTTGGGTTAAACCCTAATTCTTTTGGGTATCTCAACAATCATTTTCCCCATATTTTCTTCACTGGAAAAGGCTTGAAGATAAATTTTTACCTCTCTTATTACATTATAGATTAACTTATATATATAATATATTTATACATATATGTGCTTTTGGTAGTTATTTAAATGGAGTTTTTTCGGATTCCTTGCTTAATATTATGTTTATCCTATGGGATCAGACATAGTCAGAAAGATAGAAATGAAGTTAATATTGGTGTGTATCCTATTTTTCTCTCTGTTTATTTCTGTGGTTTTGGGACATTAATTGGACCTGGATGGATCCTCTTCATCAGCGAAAGTGCAGGATAGTGTGTATCGGTGTTATGCTCTTCTACTATGCATTTCTAGCCGAAAGTGTTTCCTGCTACATTAAGTTTGGAGAAAATGGGCAGTTGGACCCCAATCTTTTCATTGGGTATCTCAACAATCATTTTCCCCATATTCTATCTCGGCGTCCATATTATTAACTGACCAGTGCAGAAGGAGCTTGATGAAATAACCATTGTGGAGATGGATTAGATTGTTTTCATGAATGTATCTCCATCCTCTTGCTCTTTCCTCTTCATCTATGATTAATTACCGGTCTTTGATAGGCCGTTCTTAATCGGATATTCCTGACAATTTAATTCCTTGCTGAAATTCTGCAAACTGCAAGATTGTATATAGGAATGCCTCTCTCTACTAATAAGCTGTTAGAGTTATCCATTGAGTTTTCTGCTACATTTTTTGGAAAGATGGGCAGCATGTTTCACTTAGAGTACTTAATAGTTATTTTTCTTTTTTTATTTTTTCAGGAAGCCTTGATTGTATATACTGATTTGTATACAGTATAGTTAAGATAGCAGTTGTAGTTAAGTCTTTATTGGGTGTAGCAGGTTTTCTGTGTATTTGGGCTTAATTTGTTTGCTAGATGTGGGTTTTGTTGATTCAATGTTGGTCGAAGTGATGGCGTACAAAGTGAATTTGGGGCATGTTTGGTTGAGGGGATTTATGGGCTCTGGAATAAGAATAGGCATAAGTGACTTCTATTCTGGTTGTTTTTTTGGGAGAATCCCATTCCTATTCTAATTTCAGAGAATAGGAATGCCTCTATCCTCCAAAACTCAATGCCGACTCTCATTTAGTATTCAAATGTCATTCTGATTTCAGTCACCAACTAAATGAGAATATGATCATTCTGATTCTCATTCTGAAAATCAAATGCACCATTGTTTGCATCATGTGATCTTATTTAGAGACCTTTTTATGGGTGCATTACTTGCAGTTTGATGAGATAAAAAGTAGAGAACTTCATTGGTGTATCACTGGACCTGTATCAGCATCTTACTCATAATTTGGATTTGTTGCCGAGCGTTCCGTTCCCTACGGTGATGATACTAGAGGAACATAGGCATTTGATTTCCGCTACTATTTTGGTTGGAATCTGGACAACTATTTTTCTCATATTTTGATTAGACTCCATTGTCTCCTGGTAGAAGACCCTTTCCACATGAGCCCTAGGCTGCGGACCACTCCCGAAGACGGGTGTCTCAGCCTCCGAGGCCATCTTTCTATGAATTTGATCACCTGATTAACCTCTACGTTCCTGTGGATCTCTAGGACTTTTAGGGTTTCCCTGCTGTTGTTATAGGTCTCATAAAGTGCTCAAAAGGGAAAAAAATCTTCCAATCTGATTATAGGTATGGATATTCTTCCTGGTGGTCAAGGATATTGCTGGTTATAGGTATGGTAGGAATGGAGCTGTCCTACTGTGTAATTGTGCGAGCTGATTCCCCTGCTATCATACGTCATATTTATGTTTTAACAATCTCGTTTAAATTTTACTGGTTATTTTATTGTGTCTCCTCTTTGAGATCGCTGCTTGATTTGAACCCGAGGCGACAGATTCTTCGAATGCATTTATCTCCTGTTTCTGTTCCGATTTTTTTTTTAAAAAAAATCTCGATTTTTTTCCCTCATGAGTAGAACTCCAGCAATCTATTACCGTTGAGGGCGTACGGATCTTTCTTTTCCGTTCCCAATCGAATCAGAATGTTTCTGTATTTCGGATTTTGGTCTTTTCTCATGAATCTTGGAAAAGAAAAGCTTTTTTTTATTTTTAAAAAAATCCCCCATTCACTTCCATTCGAATCAGAAATCAGAAAGCCAATGAGAATGCCTTTGGTTATTGCAGGATAGTGTGTATCGGCGTTATGCCCTCCTACGATGGATTTCTTGCCGAAAGTGTTTCCTGCTACAGTCATTTCGGGGAAAATGGGCAGTTGGGTTAAACCCTAATTCTTTTGGGTATCTCAACAATCATTTTCCCCATATTTTCTTCACTGAAAAAGGCTTGAAGATAAATTTTTACCTCTCTTATTACATTATAGATTAACTTATATATATAATATATTTATACATATATGTGCTTTTGGTAGTTATTTAAATGGAGTTTTTTCGGATTCCTTGCTTAATATTATGTTTATCCTATGGGATCAAACATAGTCAGAAAGATAGAAATGAAGTTAATATTGGTGTGTATCCTATTTTTCTCTCTGTTTCTTTCGGTGGTTTTGGGACATTAATTGGACCTGGATGGATCCTCTTCATCAGCGAAAGTGCAGGATAGTGTGTATCGGTGTTATGCTCTTCTACTATGCATTTCTAGCCGAAAGTGTTTCCTGCTACATTAAGTTTGGAGAAAATGGGCAGTTGGACCCCAATCTTTTCATTGGGTATCTCAACAATCATTTTCCCCATATTCTATCTCGGCGTCCATATTATGAACTGACCAGTGCAGAAGGAGCTTGATGAAATAACCATTGTGGAGATGGATTAGATTGTTTTCATGAATGTATGTCCATCCTCTTGCTCTTTCCTCTTCATCTATGATTAATTACCGGTCTTTGATAGGCCGTTCTTAATCGGATATTCCTGACAATTTAATTCCTTGCTGAAATTCTGCAAACTGCAAGATTGTATATAGGAATGCCTCTCTCTACTAATAAGCTGTTAGAGTTATCCATTGAGTTTTCTGCTACATTTTTTGGAAAGATGGGCAGCATGTTTCACTTAGAGTACTTAATAGTTATTTTTCTTTTTTTATTTTTTCAGGAAGCCTTGATTGTATATACTGATTTGTATACAGTATAGTTAAGATAGCGGTTGTAGTTAAGTCTTTATTGGGTGTAGCAGGTTTTCTGTGTATTTGGGCTTAATTTGTTTGCTAGATGTGGGTTTTGTTGATTCAATGTTGGTCGAAGTGATGGCGTACAAAGTGAATTTGGGGCATGTTTGGTTGAGGGGATTTATGGGCTCTGGAATAAGAATAGGCATAAGTGACTTCCATTCTGGTTGTTTGTTTGGGAGAATCCCATTCATATTCTAATTTCAGAGAATAGGAATGCCTCTATCCTCCAAAACTCAATGCCGACTCTCATTTAGTATTCAAATGTCATTCTGATTTCAGTCACCAACTAAATGAGAATATGATCATTCTGATTCTCATTCTGAAAATCAAATGCACCATTGTTTGCATCATGTGATCTTAGTTAGAGACCTTTTTATGGGTGCATTACTTGCAGTTTGATGAGATAAAAAGTAGAGAACTTCATTGGTGTATCACTGGACCTGTATCAGCATCTTACTCATAATTTGGATTTGTTGCCGAGCGTTCCGTTCCCTACGGTGATGATACTAGAGGAACATAGGCATTTGATTTCCGCTACTATTTTGGTTGGAATCTGGACAACTATTTTTCTCATATTTTGATTAGACTCCATTGTCTCCTGGTAGAAGACTCTTTCCACATGAGCCCTAGGCTGCGGACCACTCCCGAAGATGGGTGTCTCAGCCTCCGAGGCCATCTTTCTATGAATTCAATCACCTGATTAACCTCTACGTTCCTGTGGATCTCTAGGGCTTTTAGGGTTTCCTGCTGTTGTTATAGGTGTCATAAAGTGCTCAAAAGGGAAAAAAATCTTCCAATCTGATTATAGGTATGGATATTCTTCCTGATGGTCAAGGATATTGCTGGTTATAGGTATGGTAGGAATGGAGTTGTCCTACTGTGTATTGTGCGAGCTGATTCCCCTGCTATCATACGTCATATTTATGTTTTAACAATCTCGTTTAAATTTTGCTGGTTATTTTAGTGTGTCTCCTCTCTGAGATCGCTGCTTGATTTGAACCCTAGTGACTACATAATAGTGTGTGTTGTCGCCCTGCTGGGAAAGGTTGTTGCTAGGTTGAACTGTAGTTTTGTGTTGTTGATATGAGAAGGTCTTTATGCCATTCATTCTTTTCTTTTTTCCATGCTTTCAAATTTGATCTACCTTGTCGTAGATTTTTACTCTGCATTTTTTTCATCTTGTTTTTTCCGTATTCCTACCATGGGTTAGTTGTCTCAGTTGGATCTAAGTCCAAATCCTATCACAGAAGCTACATGATGGACTAGTTGAGAATGCTAACTGTTAGTCAACCTGCAACTTAAAGTGGCTGAAAAATCAGAGACATGTTTTGGAATCTCTTATTGATGCATCAGGTGGTTAAAAAATGATATGCTTATAATTTGAAGCGTGGTAACATGATGTGGTTTGATGTAATTAACTGAACATCATAATAAATTTTTTTCTATCTTGATCATGCAATCTCTGTTGACTCTGATGCTTTAAATGGTCTTAATAATTTAGCAATAGAGTTAGACTATTTTGTTTCTGATCTCCTTTTTGGTTTCAGGGCATGCTATTGTGTTCTGAGGTTTATCATGGAAAGTGGTGCCAAGGGATGTGAGGTATGTTATTATTCATGCAAATGATTTCATTTCTATCATGAAGGGTCTATGTATTAATACCTATGATTTTTGTAGGTGATTGTAAGTGGAAAGCCTAGGGCACAACGTGCTAAATCCATGAAGTTCAAGGATGGATACATGATTTCTTCTGGCCAGCCTGTTAATGAGTATATCGACTCAGCAGTGAGACATGTTCTTCTGAGACAGGTTAGCCCCTCATCTGCAAACTGTTTTCAGCCCTTTAGCTATTGGTTAAGATTTCTTTTTACTAGTTGCTCTTTATCCAAACTCAGTAGTTCTCTGGGTTCTTTGATTGAAGTTACCTAACATTGGATGATTGGAGTTGGCATGCTATAAATTAATATTTACTCCTGGCTTGTATCGCCTGCACCTGAAAAATATTGAAGCCAGTTGTGATATTCCCATCTGGCAATATATCTAAGATTGTCATATAGATATTGGGGTTCTGTTGATGTTTAGTTTAACTCGACTTAAACTTTTCTGAACCCTTTTTATAATTAATCTCTTAAATATGGTAGATTTAGGTGGTTTTGTTGTGAAGGTGGCTATAGGCTCATAACATTTTGATGTTGCCAGCATGCTATGATCATCGTGCACCATATCTCATTCTAATAATGATCATGGGTTGTTACCTTTCATTTTTTTCTTCTGATATTAATAATTACTAACATTAATAATACCAAAATGCGCTCACCCATCTGCAGCTTTCTGCTATATCAAGCACATTTTAACACATATAAAAAGAAAAAAAAAACAATTTTCTCTAACAGTATTTGATTTTGAGACTCTTAGGTTTGTCCCATGCCTATATTTGTGTTCATAAGGCTGCCGATTCACATAAGGGTTCTTTTTCAATGTATTTACATGTTTACTTTGTTTATGCCTTCCTGTGCCTAGTTTTCTACTCTTATAGCATCTGGTGATTGTTTCTTCGCTGCCTCTTTTGCTTTATGGCTTATGATCTCTCACTCAATTTATGCTTCCTTTAAGTCAAAGCAATAATTTGGTAAATTACAATTGTATTAAAATTAAGAGGGAAGTTTCATCTAAGGTCTTTACGTTTGTATCTAACCTATGAGATTCATTAGTTTTCTTTTATTAGGGTGTTCTTGGGATCAAGGTCAAGATTAGGCTGGATTGGGATCCAAAGGGCAATCAAGGCCCTACAACACCTCTGCCAGATTTGCCACTATTCACACGCCAAAGGATGAGGATGAGTATTTGAGGCCACCTGTAATGATGGCCACGGAGATAGATATCCCGGTGGCTTAAATTAGCTGAGTCCTTTATAGGAGATCATCGGGTGTTTAACTAGTCTATAAATGCTGTCTTCCTTTTTCAAAGAAGAGTTTGCCTGTCCTGTTAAATGTTGAGGTATAATTTCTTCCATATGTAGTAAAGGATTTGCTTGTTTTATCTGAACTTGATCAAAATCTCTTGTTCCTCATTTTTCTTAATCTTTAGTTCAACTAGAATAGCTTTTGTGGAACATTTTTTTCTTTAGGATTATCAGAAGATTGATCACTGGCATCTGTTTCCAGTTCGTAGTTTATCCCTTGTGGCGTTCATCTCGGTTTCCCTACCATATTTTTCTGACGCTTCAGTGTCTGTGTTTGATAATGAGCACTTTGCCATCAGCTGAAATATTGGTGGATTGATTCAATAATCATGATTCTGCAGTCAAATAAGGAATGATTTATGGGAAGGTTATAAAGTTCAACTGTTCATAAGGTTGAACCTTCCTTACGTGGTCTGATTCGTGTTTTAGAGATTTGTTTGCCGTATCTTATGCTTTGTGCTTTGTGTTCGTATTTTTAGCCCATGTCTGGTGTTTGCCACCTCTAGTGCTTCGGATCAAAACTTTGTGCTAGAAATGAAGGTATAGGATGGATTTCTATTCCTAGACTCGATTAGGATTTGGCTGAGCCTTTTTGTTTTTGAACCTCTTAATGCGATATCTATTTGAGAACTAATACCAGGACTTCAGGAGTATATTCCTCTTTGCTTTGTACGTTGAATTTTAGCTTCTCCAGTCGTATCCTTTATGCAGCTTAAAAAGGTCATAGACATTATTCTGTATTACTCCCTACTTTGCAAGTTCCTCCAAATTTTGTAGATTTCCGTCTCTTTTGACGTGTAGATCAATCTCCGTGATCTTGCAATTACCACCAGGGCGTCTGTGTCATGCATACTGTAGTTGTATCTAGTTGTATCTTTCAAGAAGTAACGAGCAAATAGAAGCTATACAACATTACTGTTTATATGAGGATTTTTATGGACGTATGTTTAGTTTTATATTGGTACTTATATATTCAAATAATACTTGTGGTTAGTTTCATGTGCCGGTGAGATTTTGGGTTGTGACAAATTGTTTTAAGCACTTTTTGCCAACTTATTGTTCAATCATGGTGTGTTAGTGAACAACTCACCTATTATTCGATAACCATGTGTTTGATAACAACTAAACTTAATTGTTTGGTCGTCAATGTGTTTGTGAACAACTGGGTGTAGAGAATTTTTCGTGGGCAAGAAACGGGCTCCCTTAGCATTACTTCAAAAAACAGAGATAAGATGAATTACCTCTCTTGAAAAATTTATCAACAAAAAAATGCAAAAGAAATAATTCGGAAACAAAGAAATCCCACACAAAATAGTTGCCCAGCTAACATACAACGTTCCCAGTGATGGAAAACTATGAAAAGAGTTCATGGATTTATTTTTTTTTTTTACGAAGTTCATGGACTTTTATTAAAAAAGAAAAGAGAGGATGGCTTGAATTCACCCGATGCCGTTCCTTCTCTAAAGCCGGTCCAGACTCCGGACACTAGTGAATTCTGATCCGGTCCGGTTCCTTAACGGCTTGGGACATGCCGGTTCGATCAGGGGAGTCGGCCCCTTCTCCTAGCTACGGCTCTATATATCGTCCCCAAAGGACCGCTAAAGAACTAGGGTTTTCGATTGAAACCTCTTTCCCTCTTAGGTTCTCGGTGGACGGCGGCTGAAACCTAGAATCGATGTAACGGCTGTAATCGAGTCGATTCGTCGTTTATGATTGGTTTTCGAGGTGACAGATTCTTTGAATGCATTTATCCCCTGTTTTTGTTCCGATTTTTTTTTTAAAAAAAAATCTCGATTTTTTTCCCTCACGAATAGAACTCCAGCAATTTATTACCGTTGAGGGCGTACGGATCTTTCTTTTCCGTTCCCAATCGAATCAGAATGTTTCTGTATTTCGGGTTTTCGTCTTTTCTCATGAATCTTGGAAAAGAAAAGCTTTTTTTATTTTAAAAAAAAAACCCATTCACTTCCATTCGAATCAGAAATCAGAAAGCCAATGAGAAAGCCTTTGGTTATTGCAGGATAGTGTGTATCGGCGTTATGCCCTCCTACGATGGATTTCTTGCCGAAAGTGTTTCCTGCTACAGTCATTTCGGGGAAAATGGGCAGTTGTGTTAAACCCTAATTCTTTTGGATATCTCAACAATCATTTTCTCCATATTTTCTTCACTGAAAAAGGCTTGAAGATAAATTTTTACTCTCTTATTACATGATAGATTAACTTATATATATAATATATTTATACATTTATGTGCTTTTGGTAGTTATTTAAATGGAGTTTTTTCGGATTCCTTGCTTAATATTATATTTATCCTATGGGATCAGACATAGTCAGAAAGATAGAAATGAAGTTAATGTTGGTGTGTATCCTATTTTTTTCTGTTTCTTTCTGTGGTTTTAGGACATTAATTGGACCTGGATGGATCCTCTTCATCAGCGAAAGTGCAGGATAGTGTGTATCGGTGTTATGCTCTTCTACTATGCATTTCTAGCCGAAAGTGTTTTCTGCTACATTAAGTTTGGAGAAAATGGGCAGTTGGACCCCAATCTTTTCATTGGGTATGTCAACAATCATTTTTCCGATATTCTATCTCGGCGTCCATATTATGAGCTGACCAGTGCAGAAGGATCTTGATGAAATAACCATTGTGGAGATGGATTAGATTGTTTTCATGAATGTATCTCCATCCTCTTGCTCTTTCCTCTTCATCTATGATTAATTACCAGTCTTTGATAGGCCGTTCTTAATCGGATATTCCTGACAATTTAATTCCTTGCTGAAATTCTGCAAACTGCAAGATTGTATATAGGAATGCCTCTCTCTACTAATAAGCTGTTAGAGTTATCCATTGAGTTTTCTTCTACATTTTTTGAAAAGATGGGCAGCATGTTTCACTTAGAGTACTTAATAGTTATTTTTCTTTTTTTATTTTTTCAGAAAGCCTTGATTGTATATACTGATTTGTATACAGTATAGTTAAGATAGCGGTTGTAGTTAAGTCTTTATTGGGTGTAGCAGGTTTTCTGTGTATTTGGGCTTAATCTGTTTGCTAGATGTGGGTTTTGTTGATTCAATGTTGGTCGAAGTGATGGCATACAAAGTGAATTTGGGGCATGTTTGGTTGAGGGGATTTATGGGCTCTAGAATAAGAATAGGCATAAGGGACTTCCATTCTGGTTGTTTGTTTGGGAGAATCCCATTCCTATTCTAATTTCAGAGAATAGGAATGCCTCTATCCTCCAAAACTCAATGCTGACTCTCATTTAGTATTCAAATGTCATTCTGATTTCAGTCACCAACTAAATGAGAATATGATCATTCTGATTCTCATTCTGAAAATCAAATGCACCATTGTTTGCATCATGTGATCTTAGTTAGAGACCTTTTTATGGATGCAAAGTTTGATGAGATAAAAAGTAGAGAACTTCATTATTGTATCACTGGACCTGTATCAGCATCTTACTCATTTGGATTTGTTGCCGAGCGTTCCGTTCCCTGCTACGGTGATGATACTAGAGGAACATAGGCATTTGATTTCCGTTGCTATTTTGGTTGGAATCTGGATAACTATTTTTCTCATATTTTGATTAGACTCCATTGTCTCCTGGTAGAAGACCCTTTCCACATGAGCCCTAGGCTGCGGACCACTCCCGGAGACGGGTGTCTCAGCCTCCGAGGCCATCTTTCTATGAATTCGATCATCTGATTAACCTCTACTTTCCTGTGGATCTCTCGGGCTTTTAGGGTTTCCCTGCTATTGTTATAGGTCTCATAAAGTGCTCAAAAGGGAAAAAAATCTTCCAATCTGTTTATAGGTATAGATATTCTTCCTGGTGGTCAAGGATATTGCTGGTTATAGGTATGGTAGGAATGGAGCTATCCTACTGTGTAATTGTGCAAGCTGATTCCCCTGCTATCATACGTCATATTTATGTTTTAACAATCTCGTTTAAATTTTACTAGTTATTTTATTGTGTCTCCTCTTTGAGATTGCTGCTTGATTTGAATCCTAGTGACTACATAATAGTGTGTGTTGTCGCCCTGCTGGGAAAGGTTGTTGCTAGGTTGAACTGTAGTTTTGTGTTGTTGATATGAGAAGGTCTTTATGCCATTCATTCTTTTCTTTTTTAAAAAAAAAATCTTGAAGTATGCTAAATTCTCCATATCCGGTGATTTTTGCAAGCTTGATGTTGTTATCAAGCATGGTAGTACGACCAGATCAGGCGTGTAATGAGTTTGGCTTTCTACCTTTATTCTCCAGGATGGAAGCGTGTGAGGTTGAATGAGGTTTTAAGGCTATGATTGTGGGTTTCGGGTTAAGACAATACTTGCTTTATAAAGTTGTTCGGTCTTCTGTTCTTGCAGTAACATTTCTTTTGTTAATGAATTCACGTGGTTCTGTTCTCACAATAAGCCAAAAATGATCTAGGTAACCAAATGTGAAGGCACAAGAAACCACTGCCACTTTGGCCTCCATGGATGAAGAAGTTAAGGTTGCACCTGCTATGATCGATGGAATCTTATCAAAATGAGCAATGATCGATTACTAGGTTCATTTGATTTTGATGGGCTGTTAAGGGAAAAAAGGATGGTTAAGCTTTACTCCTGCCGACATTTTATATAATCTACGCACTGTAGATGGACGAGCAGAGATCGTTGTTAAAAGTATCATGAATAATTTGCATGGACGCCGGCAAATTTTTGCATTTGCATCAGCCATATTTTTCGTGGATCAAGGGATGCGCATTCCATTTGGTTGGGGGCGGAGGGGTGGTGACCCCTGTTAAGATTCTATGATCTTTCTCTAAGATTGCGAAATACTAATTTCATTCTAAGAACACTTAATGTAGATTACCCTCCCATTACTAGATAAGAAAAAAACGAAAACAAAACTAATACCAAACACGCTTGTGCGCATCAAGAGAGATAGCTGAGAATTTCAAGGGACAGAAAAAAAAAATCAGAGAGAATCCAAGAGCTGAGAAACACGGCATTCAAATGTTCACTTTGGCAGGAAGAGCAAACAGGTAACCGTTAAGGTACATACGATTATAATATAAATCATATCATCGCACGGGGCCTTTTTTTTTTTTTTGGTTGTTGTTGTTCATTTCAGCTCCGCTTCACGGGGTCAAAGTTGGCGACGCCGATGACAGCTCCGACGAGGACGCCGAGCACAACTCCACCAGCCACAATGCTGAGCAGGAAGTTATTTAGTGATGGTGAGATCCCTGGCCGGGCTGCCTCTGCCACGTCCGGTATCACCGTGGCAGCCGCCGCCACCGCTGCTGTCAGACCAGCGATTGCCTTTTCCTTCACTGACGATGCCCGGATGCTCGCTCGTGTCTTGGAAACTGCAGCCCGGGCAGGGAGCCTCTTAAGTGGGTGGAAGAAGGTGTCGGAGCCGATAAACGGCTTCCGGTGGCCTGCTGATGTTTGCGGCATCGCCATGGTGGCGGCGGAAACTGATGCCATCAGGAAGAGATTACCACCGCCTTTGTGTTATGGAAGGATGGTGAAGGAATTGTGCTGCCGACGGAGAGAAAAGAGAACGGAGAATAGGAGGGAAGATATGTAGGTGGGGCTCGAGAAACGAGGTCAGCACTGCATCCCTCGTGGAGGCATATGGTTGTGGCTGCGGACATAAGGTTATCTTTATCTTGGGGAAGGGACAGAGCCAGCAAGCTTTGGTCGGTCAAAAGAAGCTCTCTCGTGAAGAGTGTATCCCGTTAGTGAGAGAAAGTCTGGCGTAGTGAGAGAAAGCACAACGGCTAGTTTCATAGGCGGTGCCTGAGGGGCTTTCGGCCTGGTTTTTGGTGCTCCGGTTGGTCGGCGTGACACTCACGGCGGCCGGGGCTGCGAGAAAGCACTGGTGCTCACCCTCTGAGTGTCCTCAACTCTGCCGGTTTTAAACCGGGGAGCCTGGGACGGCAGCAGGGGTCGGCAGCGGTATCGGCCTTCGGAGAGGGAGTTTCGAGGGAGGTTGTCTGAGCCTGGGGCGATAGGGCCTGCGGCAGCCTCCGGCAAAGCTTCCGGACGAGGGCGCAGATCCCAGCGGCTGAACCTGCCGGCGAGGGGCAGTCTGGTACACCCTATTTCTGTTTTTCTGCTAACTTGTTCCTTCCAGGTCAGCGGCTGCGACACCATGGACCGGAGAGGGAAGCAGCCGGCGGCAAAGGCGGCGGAGGGAGCGGCGAGAGGCCAAGGTAAGGCACCTGGACCTGGACGTGGGGAGCGCCCTGCGGCGTGGTCGAGGCCGGGGCCATGGGTCACTCAATGGCCCACGGCCGTGGAAGTGGAGCGCCTAAGCCGCCGCTTCCCGGATGTCCTTCGACTTCCGGAGGAACCAATAGAAGCGGCTCGGCAGCAGTGGGAGGGGCGGGCGGTGGTCGCTCGCAGTTTTGGCCGCCGGATACTGGCGGAATGGGTGGCCAAGGATGTGGCCGCCCGTGCGAAGTTGCAGGACGTGGTGGCCGTTCCGCTCGCGAACGACCACCTCGCTCTGAGGTTCCGGTCGACGGAGGACCGGGACCGGGCTCTCGGTGAGGGCCTGTGGGTGGTGGCGGGGCAGCTCCTCGCCATGAGCCTGTGGGTTCCGGATTTTGAGCCGGGGGACGACTCGGTGAAGATGGCGATGGTGTGGCTTCGTTTGCCTCGCTTGCCGCCGGAGTACTGGTCGACGTCGACTATCCTCCACATCGCGGCTCGGGCGGGCCAGCCGGTGGGGGTGGACGGGGTCACTGAGCAGCAGCAAGCGATGGGCTTTGCTCGGGTGAAAGTGGTGATCGACACCACCCAACCTCTTCGGCCGGAAATCCTGATACAGGGGAAGACGAAGGTGCGGTGGCAGCCCTTCGTCTTCGAAAGCATCCCTGTCCTCTGCCCCCGCTGTGGGCGGATGGGGCATTTGGAAGCGGCATGTCGTCTCCCGACGGCTGCTCGCACCGATGGGGACCGGCCTCCGGTGGTAGAGGAAACCGGGGATGTGCCTAATCCATCGCCCCCGAGCGTCGGGGAGGAGGTCCAAGGGCCTGTCTATGGCCCTTGGATGGTGGCGACGCGGCAGAAACCACCACCACGGGAGGGGCGGCCGAGGGAGACGACTGGACCCGACCTCGGATCAGGGTCGTCCTCGACTCGGCCACCACCCCCAAAGGCTCAGCCGACCTCACCGGTGTCCCCGGCGGACACGGACGGCTGGCAAAAGCCAGCAAAAGTCGCGCGCCGCCGGTCGCCACTGGGGGGTGAGGGGGATGGGCAGCACGCGGTGCCCCCTTTTGGACCTCTCCTGACTGACTCAGCCGGCGAGCTTGGAGATGGCCTGGCCGAGTCAGTGGACCCGGGGCCGAGCCGGGGGATCGCCCCTCCGCGGGCTGACTCGGGGCCGAGTCAAGGACTCGGCCCTATACGGGCTGACCCGGGGCCCAGTAGCGTGTCCTCGGCCCAGGCCCAAAAACAGAAAAGGCCCAGGCCGCCCGCGGGCCCCGGCCCGAAAGGGGGCCCATGGGATGTGGCCCAGCCGGCCCGTGCGCTCGTCGTGGTGGGCCAGCGGGCCGGCACTGAGCCAGCCCAACGGGCCTGCGCCCAAAAGTCTGGGGCCGCGGGCAGGCGGGGCGGGCCCACGCCGCGTCCCGCGCCGCAGACGCGCCCCGCGCGCGGTCTGCACCTGGTCTACGGACCTCCCCCGCGTTGGGGGAGCGGGACCTGGATGCTTTGGGCCAGGGAGGTTTGGCCGCGGGATCTGAGGATGGCCCGCGGGCCAAGGGCCCCCAGGCCCAGCATCCAGGGGGGCCACATGTGGTTTCTGGTGGGGTCTTGCAGGGCCCGCAGCTGTGGGACGCCTCTGAGGGCTCAGGGCGTAGCTCGGATGGGGTCTTCTGGTTTGGTCCCTCCCCTTCAGGTGGGTACGAGGCGGGGGATCACCCTGCTCCGCACCTGGAGGCCGAGACACTGTTGGTAGGAGGGGGCACAGACCCACCTACTGTCGTGCAGCGTGTCAGGGCGGCAGTTATGAGTCCTGTCATCACTGTATGCGGTGGGGAGGAGGAGCGAGGTAGTCAGGGCGTTGTGCCTGAGGCGGCCCCCGCAACCCTAGGGGAGGATGGTTCTGAGGCCGACTATGTGGACTGTGATCCATGATGATTCTAGCTTGGAATTGTAGGGGGGCGGCTAAGCCGTCCTTCATGTCCTCTTTTAAGCGGTTAGTGCAGGTCCACTGTACGAAGATCTGTTTCCTCTGTGAGACTCGACTATCTGGAGAGGGGCTTGGACGACTGAGGCGACGCTTGGAGCGGGATTGGGAGACCTACGCAGTTGAGTCCCGGGGGTTGTCGGGAGGTATTGTGGTCCTGTGGAGGCGAGGTGTGGTGACAGTCGATGTCTTCCACAACTGCCCCCAACAGGTAGTCATGGTTGTGTCAGAGCCTGATGCCGCTCCGTGGGTCCTGTGTGGTGTGTACGCGAGCACTAATCACAGGGTCAGGAGAGTCCTCTGGCAGGAGATCACCAACCTTATCGCCCAGGGTATACCGACGGTGATGGTAAGTGACTTCAATTGTATTCAGGAGGAGAGTGAGAAACGGGGTGGTGCTGCCTTCACGGATAGGGTGGATAGGAGGGAGTTTCGCGATTTTGCATCGCAGAACGGCCTGGTAGACCTAGGGTTCTCCGGACCACGGTTCACCTGGTGCAATAATCAGCAAGGTAGTGCTAGGGTTTGGGAGCGACTAGATAGGGCTTTTGGGACTCCAGATTGGATTCTCCGATTTTCTACCTGCCGGGTCAGTCATCTGCCCCGGATTGCCTCAGACCACTGTCCTTTGCTTCTTTCCACCTCTTCGGGTCCCGTCCATCATAGCCCCTTCCGCTTTGAGCGGGTCTGGCTATCATACCCCCAGTCGTGGGATATCGTTCGTGATGTGTGGCGCATCCCGGTGCGTGGGGATGCCATGCAGCGGGTCTCACGTAGTCTTGAGTTGACCAAGAGGCTGCTTCGCCGTTGGAACCATGAGGTGGTGGGTAACATTTTCCGGCATTTGGAGGGGGTAAAGTCCTCGATCGCCGAGTTGCAAAGGAAGGAAGACTCAGGAGGGGTGCTTTCGGAGGATGATATGGCTGACCTTCGGGGGCTTCTAGCGACTCACCATTCGCTGCTACGGCAGCATGAGATTTTCTGGCGTCAGAAATCCCGTGTGCAATGGGTGAGTGAGGGCGATCGTAATACCAGTTTTTTCCATCGGTCGACGGTCATTCGAAGGCAGCGGAGTATGATCCACTCTCTGCGAGATGGGCCCGGCCATCGGGTGGTGGGCGAGCCTGCTATCCGACAGACTTTACTTGACTTCTTCCGCGCCAGATGGACGGAGGATGAGGTGGCTAGTGATGGAGATCCCCCACTGAGGGTGGAGGTGGGCATTGATGACGCTGAGAGGGAATCCCTGATCCGACCGGTGTTGGTACAGGAGGTCCAAGAGGCAGTCTGGGCCTTGGCAGCGGACAAGGCCCCGGGACCTGACGGTTTCCCTCCCTTCTTCTTCCGGCAGTATTGGGGTATTATTCGGCGAGCGGTGGTGGCGGCTATCCAGTGTTTCTTTACCCGAGCAGCGATGCCTGAGGACTGGAAGGCCACTTTCATCACGCTTATACCTAAGCGTCAGGATGCTGCTGAGCCGAGTCATTTCAGGCCCATTAGCTTGTGTACAACTTTATATAAGGTTGTGGCAAGAATAATGGTGGGCCGGATGAAGCCCCTATTGCCTGGCATCATTAGTCATGAGCAAGGGGCTTTTGTAGCTGGTAGAAATATCTCACACAATGTTTTGTTGGCCCAGGAAATGATGTGGGATCTTCAAAGAGCACCGAAGCGGCGAGTCCTGATGGTAGTCAAGCTGGATATGGAGAGGGCTTACGACAGGATCAGGTGGAGCTTTCTCCAGCGGGTACTGGAGGCGTACGGCTTTCACAGGCGATGGATTGGTTGGGTCATGGGGTGTGTCCGGGGGCCAAAATTCTCTATTTTGGTCAACGGCACACCATCATCTTTTTTCGAGTCTACTATGGGGTTGCGGCAGGGATGTCCCTTATCCCCATATTGGTTCATTATCTGTACTGATATTTTGTCACGTGCTTTGCAGCGTGTCTACGCCAGCCGGGAGATGGAGGCCTTCACTCCAGCACCGGGGGCCCGACCGCTCTCCCACTTATTTTTTGCTGATGATTGTCTTCTCCTGACCAAGGCACGAGTTGCTGAGGCACGGGTTCTTCGCAGGGTGGTGGCGGACTATTGCACGACGTCCAGCCAGAGAGTGAACCTCATGAAGTCAGCTATCACTTTCAGCCCCAGCACGGAGACCAGAGTCCGGCAGGAGATCCGGGAGATACTGCAGATACCAGAGCAGGAGGGGATGTTGACCTACTTGGGAGTTCCCATCGCTGGCCGGAGGCTACGAGTGGCAGAGTGTTCGGGCCTAGTACAGCGGATCCAGAGTAGGTTGGAGGGATGGAGGGCGTCTTCCCTATCCATGATGGGGAGATTGACTCTGATCAGATCAGTGTTGGGATCCATGCCGATGTATCTCATGGCCAACTCTGTGGTGCCGAAGACGACTTTGTTGAGGATTGAGCGTCTTCTTCGGAGCTTCTTATGGGGGTCCCACAGTGGGGGCCACGGAGTGCATCTGGTGGCTTGGGAGCAGATCTGTCGTCCGACCAGTGAGGGTGGTTTGGAGGTGCAGTCCCTCCTGGAGAGGCGCGAGGCTTTCATTGCTCGGCACGCGGTTCAGTTTATGCTTGAGCCGCACAGCCTCTGGAGTCAGGTGATGGCAGCCAGATATAGCCTAGGGGTCCTACAGGTGGCCCGGAGGGGGCGCCGGGTTTCTTTCATGTGGTGCGAGATTGGGAGGTACATGCCGATCGCATCGGCAAACACCAGGTGGTTGATAGGGGACGGCAGGAGCATTGATGTGACCAGCGATCCGTGGGTAGACACCCTTCCTCTGCGGTGTTGGCCGACTATGGTAGACACAGAGGCAGTAGAGGGACTGCGGGTATGTGATCTCCTAGTTGCAGATGGAGCAGAGTGGGATGAGACCAAACTTCGACGGCTGTTCGGGGCGCACCTAGCTGCGAGGATTCGATCCCTTCCGTTACCAGGATGTGCAGGGCCGGATGTTACGGTTTGGGGTACCTCGAGCCGGGCCAAGGTTAGGCTGGGAGACCTTTCCCATGTTATCCAGCCAGAGCATGAGCGGGGGCCGGATTGCACTTGGATCTGGAGGTCCGGACTCCACCCGCGTGCAGCCCTTTTCTTATGGAAGGTATTTTGGGACCGCCTTCCGACGAGAGCAGTGCTGAGCAGGCGTGGTTGGGGGATCCCCGCAGAGTGTGGGACGTGTGGAGCTGAGGAGTCGGTGGACCATGTGCTTTTTCAGTGCACTTGGGCGAGGTCGACATGGCAGTGGGCCGAGGTCTCGCAGGAGGCTCGGAGCGCGAGGCTACAGTTTCTCCAGGTGATTCGGCAGGGGCTTGCCAGTTCGAGTACCCGGCTGGAGGCCTTTAGAGCGACTTGCACAGCACATCAGATTTGGCTGGCCAGGAACGCTCGTACTCTCGGGGAGCGCAGGGTGTCACCGAGGTTTGTTGCGGAGCTTGCCCGAGCACAGGCCATGGAGATCAGGCCCACCCCTTTAGATAGATCTTTGATAGCTCGGGACACCTGGGGTTCCCCCTCTGCTACGGCAGCTCCTCAGATGGTGTTTTTCACTTGGGAGCCCCCACCCCCGAGTTTCCTCAAGGTCAATTTTGACGGGTCGGTGTTGGATGGCGGTGCGCGGGGCGGTGCAGGCTTTGTCATACGGGGCCCGCATTCCAAGGTGGTGGCAGCAGGTGGCTGCCAGCTGTTCGACACATTGGTACCAGGGGCAGAGCTGCGAGCTGCCTGGGCGGGTCTGCGTCATGCGCGAGTGGTGCTGCAGGCTAGTTCGATTATTCTGGAGGGCGACTCGGCCACGGTTATTCGATGGATTCAGATGGGGCCACGGGGAGACGGCACAGACCACCCCTTGGTCCGTGACATTGAGATAATGATGAGAGATGGGGGGGTCCTTCGGGCCAAGCATGTATTCAGAGAGGCCAATGGGGCAGCTGACTGGGTGGCGGCCCACGCGGCCCACCACTCAGAGTACACCCTTTGGTCAGGAGAGGGAGAGCTACCACCAGCACTCCGTGAGTTGTTGTATTTTGATTTTCTTGGGTGTATTCGTACACGTATTGTATGAAATACCCGTTTCAAGCAAAAAAAAAAAAAAAAAAGAGAAAAGAAAAAAGGACAGAGCCAGTAAGACACGTTTGTGGTTCCTTTCTTTGAATGAATTCGATATTATTTTTTTTACCTACTCCATGTTTGTATTGTTTACTAACGAGACTTCAAGAACAAAACTGGAATTGTCATTACTTTTCGGAGGTTATGTTTCTTTTTAGATATTTGGATGTGTGGCAACCGGCAACCACCGCACGAGGCTCCTTGGGATTTTTAGTTTTGTTCTGCTGGAGTGTTTAAAGGAATCAATTGGGATATAGCCTCACTAATTTGTCATACTGAATTGCATAACAGCAATCAGCAGCAATGAGATGAAAGTGATCCTTGTTGGCAGGCAGCACAGAAGCAAGCACTACCGTATCCGATGTTCTTCACCCCCAAAATAGCTGGCCGATACCAAGAAATCACATATATGCATCAGAATGCATTATCACAACTCATCCTTTTGAACATTCTTGCAATTACATAAATCTGGTTCTTATACAAATAATGGTCCTCTCAAATGCATCATGTGTATGCCTCTTGCACCTAGAATAAAGGCAAAGATACACCACGGTCCTATGATAAGAAATTGATGGAACAGCAAGAAGAAACCCCACCAAGTCAGGAACCAATTCGTCTTTCAAGGGTCTGGAACATTCAGGTTCTCGAAGAGCTCAGGGAGATGGGCGTTGGTCAGCTTGGTCCTTCGGCTAATCTCGCGTCTCTTCTTAGGTTTGGGCTTCGAGGTGATGCCATGGACTTGGGCCATGGCCCGTCTCTTGGCTGTGTTGGTCGCGGGCTTCATGCCATTCTTCTGCAGCTCCTTCTCAATATCAACCATGTCCCGTGGTAGTTCGATCCCACGAAACAGCTGCTTCAGATCATCATCCACCTTTATCATCACCTTGGGGTCATTGGGGTATACAATGTCCTCCTGCGAGTCCATGTTGGACAAAAGCCAAACTTGACCCGCAGACTTCAACGCCTGTAGATATCTAAATCTTAGTTATTCTTTGAAGTTCAAAAATCATCAGAACATACATACAAATATATTTTTCAGTATATTGTGAGAAATTTAAACCAATCCTGCTCAGAGGCGCTGGTATAATTCAAAGAGGTGCAGCAAGAGTCCTCGGTTGAAAGCCTTTAACTTCCAAACTACAAGGGGGCAGAAAAGTGTATCCCACTTTATAGTTTTCTTTTGGTAATGTTATCTCGTTTAGTTGCTAATCATAGAGGACCAAGTGTAACAAGGCTGGACATTTCTTCTATTTATCTTTATGGTGAATTTTGTATAAATTTCTGATAGCACTCAGGTTGTCAAACATCAAAATAACCAGGTTCACTAATTTGTATACCTGAAGAAATATAGAACTTAGAGAAAGAAAACATAAGCATAATATCTGTTTCGGATGACAAAAGAAAGAAAACTCTATAAAATAAAACCAAACAAGCAGAGCAAAACTGGAACAGAATTGGGATCAAGGTAACAGCAGGTTGCACTATCTTCTCAATCTTTCCATACAGCTTCCTTATCTAGGAGTTCTGCTCCATAGCCAACCCATATTTGATGAAAATGCTTGGATGACAATGATGACAAAGGACTCATCCTTCTTTAGATCATCCAAATAAATGAGGGCACGTACCAAAGCAAAACAATCAAACCTATAGATCATTTGTTGCTTTTGTTGTCCTCACATTTATGCCACATTTATGTGGCATATCTGAAATAATTTGTTAGTGTTCAGTATTTACAAGGAAAGGCCACCGAGCATAAGATTTGAGATGCCTGACGCATAACAGTATGTTCACCTTGAATTCACATAAAGAAAATAGAATGCTGCACTTATTAGGGGCACATGCATCGATATCATATAGAAGCAGCAGGGTTTTCAAAAATTACCTGCAGGTCCTCCATCACAGATGTGTATGAATCCTTGACATCCACAACAGGAAGGCCTTCAGGAAACTTCCTTATCAGAGAAAGCAATTGCTCTTTTCCTTTCAGATCATGTTTAGACTGTATAAGATAAACAAAAGAAATTATATCAGTTCTTGGAAGCTCCACAAGTTTATTAATAATGAATTTACGCAACAAGAACACAAAGGGAACAACCAATCTCCATGCACATTGCATTTTGTTAGTTCCAGAATGTAATATATTCTACAACTGAAGTTCTCCCTTTAAAGCTAAAAAAAAAAAGTTCTCCCACAGGATCCTCGAATGCAACAGTAGGTAGAGGTAGGCATAATATAGCATACACTTACTGCACAAATGAAAGTATATTCTGGTGGTCCGACACTGGTATGTCACCAGTATATGATATCAAGCCATTTAAGAGTTTAGACAGTTATTATGCGAAGCATAAGATCAAGCCACCTGAACAATTCTTCTAAGCCATTACCAGTTCATTTTTAAGCATTTTAATATAAATGAAATAACTATATATTTATAAGATTAGCTACTCATAAGAGAATCACTTAGCAATTTGACATGGCCTGTCAATGAGGTTGTAATCTATTGGATAGTCCATATAACTGGACCATGGCACGATCAAAGTCCATGATGGAAAACTAAGTTTAAATGCAGCACTATTCTCAAACTCATGGATGTGAGCATGCAATACGCAAAAGAAAAAAGAAAAGAAAAGAAAGAAAAGAGAAGAGAAGGGGTGGGGAATTCATTGATGAAAGAGGTCTTGAGAAAACAATAAGAATTTATTCATACACACACAGATTGGCATTCTAGTGCAAGAGGACCCTTACCTTGTAAGAAAAACGCTTCCCATCATAATTCACTTTATGATTATTCTTCAAACTGTCAAAGACTGCCTTATTTGCATTTATGTCAACATAGCATGCTTCATTTATCTCTTCTGGTGTGAGGGCTTGTCTTGTCTGCAAAAGTCGAAAGAGAATATATATATATATATTAGTATGCGAGAGAGAGAGAGAGAGAGAGAGAGAGAGAGAAAATCAAGAGTTGATACAACAAATGTTTTAACAACAGCCCCTACAAGAAAAGATGATATCAATGTCACTGGTGTTTCATGGTTCCAGCTACTGCTACAATCAGAAGCAAGAAATCTTCCAAGTTGGCTCAACTGAAGCTTTAAAGCAGAAGCAGGCAGCCCATTTCATGTTTCCTAAATGAAATCTAATTTGCTAGTTTTTCTTTATTCAACTTTAAAACATTTAATACATCATAGATTTACAAAAATAAGACTTTGCTATGCTTTAACTCCCTTGCAAGATATATGCTGTAATCTATTCCAGAATTGTTGCAGGCAGCCACCTCGATGCTTAGGTAAGAAATACGCTGCCTAAGAATTGACCACCTGATTAGACTAAGCGGCCCTTTGGATGTTCAAAATGAATAAATTTGGGAAGATTTAGAATTATAATTATAAAATTGACTATTAACTAAGACATAAGTTGAGTTTTTAACTGCGTGTCAGCATAGCTTATGTATTGAACCATGACTAATGCACTTGACTATAATAATGGATGCATACTTGCATAGGTATATGTGCGATTAATATTATATGTTTGAGTAATACCAATATCTAACAACAATATGATATACAATAGGGTTCGTCTTTCTACTCTTCTACCACTTCTTCCTGTGAAATTTCAGTAGTTGCATTTTTTTGCCTCTCCTTTTCTTTTCTTCTTCAGCACCTTCTACTTTCCTCTTGCTTTTTTCATTTCTTCTCTTCTCAGTTTCTTTTTTGCCTCTTATGTTCCTCTTCATCATTCCTTTTTCTTTCTTTGTTTCTTTCTTCTCTACAATTAGAACAAAGGTTCACTTTCTCCCATTTGGGCTTTTTCTAATTGTTTTATACTTCTATCTCTTCCCCCTCTCCTTCGTCCTACAAATTTTTCTTTTCAAATTTCCCCTTCACTTTGCTCTTCAATTTCTTCTCCTTTCGTCCCTACATCATGTTCTTCTTCCATGTTTTGCTTCTAGCCCTTCTCCCTCTCCTACTTTATCTCTTGTTCCACATGATGATTATGTTTGTTTTACATAAACTCAATAAATGTGTAATTTTCACCTTCATCAATGTGAGTTACTGTAGTTAACAAAATTCAATTATCAAAAAAAAAATCAAATTTAATGACAATACAGATTTTATGCAGCTATTTGCCCTTGTTAAGATTTAGGAGGTTTAGAATAAACTTTTCGTAGGAAATCAATTAATAAACACCATTTATAAAAAATCAATGTATGGGGTATTGTGTATTATCGTTCCATAATCATGATATCTAATTGTTGAATAAGAATTAGCAATAATTAACTTCTTAAAAAGTCATAAATGTTAGTTCTCTCTGGAGTTTCTTGGTGGACCATGTGTCATAGTTAATACAAGCAAGCCAAGCTGCCTAAGCTGCTCAGCACAGCTCATTGTATTAAAACGGGCAACTCATTATATGAATGGGCCAAAGTCATTGTACGAAAGATGTATCCAGGCTCAGCCCAAGCTTGACAGTAGATGTTCGAGCCTGGTTGTTAAAATGAGCTCAAATGAGCTTGTCATCCATCCCAGCCCAAGTGAACATTTATTTTGCAAGCTCAAAGTGTTCAGGCTTGGGTCATTTATAAGTTTCGATGAAGTTCAAGCTCAGGTTGTTTCCAAATTCAACAAGCTCGATCAAGACTATTATCAAGCCAAGCTCAAGCTGTTCGTGAACAGCTAGATACAGCTGCAGCCCTGGTACTCAAAGTATTCTATCTTCCACAACAATGTATAAAAAGAAGACATTTTGTGTTGACATATAAGCATATTATTTCAACTTTATGTTGTAGAAATATCTTCCTGATGGAAGTTGATACAGTTTAATGATCAAGATATACATTTACTTAGTTTTTGTTTTATTCAATCATGTACACAAAAGCTTGATTCACTAAGCACTCTATAGAGGTGCCTATGCTTCAAAGGTCCCTTGGCTTAGTGACCCTATAAGCAATTAAACCATGATTTCTTTACATCAAATTGTGTGGGCAGCCCAGTGCACGAGGCTCTCACCATTCTAGGTCTGAGGAGAGTCGGATGAATGCAGCTTTACCCTAGCATATGGAGAGGCTATTTCTATGTTTCACAGCCTCTAGATTACAATGGAGCAACTGTACCATTGTGCCAAAGTTCATCCTCATCTCAAACTATTTTCTGCATTATCTTTGTCATCAAAGTTTCTTATTCAACCCAGTCCGCATCTCAATCACCTTATGCACTGATTTTATCAGCTATATTCCTTTTTGTTAAAAATAAACTTTGGGATACTTAAAGTCACCATAGTTTCATGATACTGCTGTTGAACCACTAATAAGTTCATGCATGGATGCATTGATAAAAAGCAAGCAAAATTTTCAAGAGATATCTATGACTTTCAAAAGTATGCTTCTTATAGAACCAGCAGGCAAATGGATAAAACTGAATAGCTGACCAGGTTACAGTATGTATCTGCATGTCAAGATAGTGTCAGGCACATACCTCTAAAAGTAGATCAATAACACGTTTAATTTGTGCACCAACAGGTGACTTTCTAATTGCGTTGATGTGCTGTAGCCTTTCTGTGTCATTCGAAAATTTAATTGCGGTAGGTGCTTTTGAAGGAGCTGAAGAACTTGAAGGTGCTGTTTTCTGTGGTTGGGGGGCATGTGGGGGTTTTGAAGATTGTGCTCGGGCAGCTATGCTGGTGAGGGTCGACTGACATTTCTCTTGCTGTTGCTTAAATTTATTCAAGCTTTCCTGCAACGACATCTGGGAAATCGGCAAACACACAATCAGTTGACAGGAAACTATGGGGAAAAAATTATAAGCATCTTAACTCAGAACGAAGATTTTCATTTTCCAATTCTTTGTTTCCAAACAAATAACTACATTATTATCCATTACAACAACAAATTCGGCAGAAACAATGCACAAATCATCTTGATTTTCTTGTCAAAAGCAAGTTAGAAGATGCTTTGCATGACCTAGGACAGCCATAGCATGATGAACCACCAGATCCATCAATCCTTGATAATATCAGATAGCTGAACTTATTTTAGTTGAATTCAACTCAACGAAACCTTAATCCCAAACTAGTTGGGGTCACCTACATGAATCCTTTTCCTCCATTCCGCTCAGTTTAGGGCCACATTTTCTGAAAGATGTAAATGTATTATATCCTTCCTTACTACTTCATCCCATGTGATTTTCAGCTGAACTTGTTTCAGTTACATCATATGAATCTAAACAGCTCCATAGCATAAAATAGTATCATCTTTTCTTCAATTTTGACATAAGCCCCACGAGATTCAGGAACCTGGGTTCCATTGTCCCATGAATTTCCCCTCATTTCCCATATTTAGTTGATTCAGAACATTGGAAAAGCACTATCAAGAGATAAGTGCAACCACTTTAGCATCATCCCCCAAATCTCATGCATAGAAGCTAAACAGTAGGATTAAATTCCAAAAGAATAGCACTTCTTGGACAACTAGGAGTGGAATTCTGGGATAAGGGATCAATGGAGGCCAAAGATCTCCTGCAATTCAAAGAAAACAAAACCACATCCCTCTCTGCCTCTTCTCCTCCCCCTCCTGTGATTCTCCACACCCCGCCCATTCTCATCCACAGAGGTAGGGATGGACGGTGGGGGTGCTGTTCGGGCGGCGGCGGAGAGGAGAGAGAAGGGAAAGCGAGGGGATGAGAGGTCCCATGCCCCCGAGAGAGAGAGAGAGAGAGAGAGACGGATTACCGGTGTTAGAGAGAAGAGGAGGCCGAGCGGTGGCCGGCGGTGGCGGGGAGGAGGGAGGGCGGAGAGGGGCGGCGAGGGGAGGCGGAGATGAGAGAGGTTCTCTCCCGTGCCCTAGTAGAGGAAATACGAGGGGAAAAAGAGGGGGGGGGGGGGGGGGGGAGCAAAGAAGAGATATCGGGCCGATATCGGCAACTACATATAAAAGAAAATAGGAGTTTCTAAATCATAATCAGATCACGCCACCAAGCGGCGATCTTATTGTAACAAATGGACGGCTCTCACTTTTTTACTTTATTGATAATAATAATTAAAATTTAATAATAAATCTCGCTATAATTTATCAATTACATAAAGGGTCAAATTTCTTTTTTTTTTTCCTTTTTTTTATGGTTTATGGTAGCCAATGGTTTGGAGGATTGACCAACTCTATGATTGAGACGCTGATAAGATAAGGATTTTATGTGTCACACGAGGCATGAAGCAGTATTTTATATGACATGTATAAATTAATATTAGAAATTATATATATATGAAGGCAGAGATCTATAAATTATTTGTATGATGACATTTAATGTAGTTGAGTTAGACTCCTGCAAATAGATTTAAACTAACCAGTCTCACTGCAGCTTTGTGGATTACATATTTACTTATGCCCTTGACTTCAAAGTTCTTTTTCTTTTTTTTTATGAAGAAAATTCACATACAATGGTTCATGATTGTCCTCCTCCAAATGCCTTTGACTCTCAAAATTTTTGAAGGCAGGATTTAGAAACTCCTATATAATTATCTAACTTTACTAGCTTGGTAAGAAACTGTTAACGCCAAATGGGTTAGATGTTCTCAAAATCCAACTCGACACCCAATCTAATAAACTCAACCCAAAAAATATCTTAAATCAACTTTTGGTTATAATTGGATCTTTTCCGCCACAACACCCCAGTATGAAGATTGTGATGGAGTTTTATAAAAAATTAATATATAAAAATTCTATGTTTGAAATTTATTCTGATTTGTATGACATGCTCCTATGAAGTTCAATATGACAAGCATGGTTTTGAACCATAACTTAGAATACGCGAGATTTTATGGAGCCGACACGTTTGAGGGATTAGTATTGCATTCCATGGGGAATTTCTTAACGTAAATAGGAAAATAGAATGTATCTTTGCAATCCAAGATAATTTCAAACTTCCTACCTGCTATATTCTTCCTTTAATTTTCTTAGAAGGTAGCCTCTATTCCTTTTTGAGTCATGTCTATCACGAAGTAGAGTTTTTATTTTGAAAATGAGCGCAAATCTTCCTGTTGGATTAGGAAGCATGAGTCATGATAACTTTGTAATAGGAGATTTCTATAATCAATTACAATAATCCAAATTCACTAAGGAAGGTTAGAGAATTCTGGTAATAATAAATTAATAGTTAAAACATCAAAATTGAGGATAAAACATGCTTATTTTTAAAAAAAAATCCAACTTGTAAAGAAAATAGGAAGATAAGTGAATTATAAGAAATCAAATAATACGTTCTTGAAAATCAGAAAAGAAAGATGAGAGAAACAAATTATAAGAAATCAAATAATGATAAAAAATGTTTTAAAAAAAAAATTGCGACCTGCCAGATTTAAATTAATATCTTAGATGAAAACAGCAACCCAAGGGTATTAGTTTACATTAGACAACTACAGTCTGATTTACTGAGTAAGGTAAAATCGGCTTTAAAAAAAAAATAATTATTATATATAATCTATCCTCTCAATGGATAAAAGACTTGTTTTCATTATCAGTTGGCCAGAAAATATGACTCGAAATCCATAAAAAAATTCCTGTGATCAAGCATGCATGCATGCATGCACCTGTTGGGGCTTAATACTGCAATAGACCCTTGAGGTTGATTTTTTATGGAGATCTTAGAAGAATTAACTTGCAACCAGTTTAGGTTGTAAAGAATGACCCTTGATGGGTGTTTTTGTTTTTCGGGTCAGCCCAAATGCATGTGGGCTCAATAGATTTAGATAGTCTGAGCCCATGGTGATCAGGCCCTTTAGTTTTCATGGCTTTTTCCACAAATTTGCAAATGTGTTGAAGATACCAAGAAAATAACGAGACATGGAGGTATCTCACCATGGAAGATAAAATGTAAGAAAAAGAGAATTGACTTTGCCAATAGAAACTCGCGATCGAGGTTTATTACTACGTAGACAGGGGGAGAAAAAGTCGATCAATATGTCGGGAAAAGACTCATACAAGATCAAGGGAATGATATGGAATTATCTTATCGTACTGGATACATTGAAGCAGGGAAGTGGGCAGGTGATTGGTTCCACTAAGATCCAACTTGAGCTCTCAAGTGGAATGAGGGTCCAAGTAAATCATCTCCATGGTTGATTCCATCAGACAGAGAGCACTGAGATCAAATGCTTTTCTGGCTTTTGAGCTGTTTCATATGGTGGAGGTGTTACTTGAGAGGCAGCCTTTGGTTTCATGGCTTAGCACGTTTCGATGGTCGAAATGGGGGGCATTATCACTGCCTCCGATCAGTTCCTGGTCTATCCCAATAGTTTGATTTGAAATGACTCTGTACGATCAAGTATCGTAGCAGAAATGGCCACTGGAATTGAGTGGTGCAATACCTAATTGCCACTTCAGTTATCATCTGAAGGATGGGTAGTTTAGGTGCTAATTTATGTGATTTATAATTTAGACCATCCATTTTAATCTGGCCATCATCACATAACCTTTTTAGTGCGTGTGAGTGTGTGGTTTCCCCACAAAAAAAAAAAGGGAAATACATGAAGCATCCTCACGTCGTCCTTCCCGTAGGTCTTCTTTCTCACAAAACTTTCTATTCGTGAGGCCATCCATCCCATAGTTGTTCTTCCTCATGAAGTCATTTGTCCTTCTTTATATGTTCGTCCATGAGACCTTCCTCCTCATCCCCAAATCCTTTTCTCATCCTCCGTTCTAGATGACTCATTTGTGAAGTGTATATCACGTGGTCATAGATTATGTACTAGTAAATACCATATTATAGAAACTATGTATCAATTTACCTAGCGGTATACGTTGGATCATTGAATAATTAATTTGCCAAGTATATATCATATGGCTATGAACTATATATTAGTGAACACAATATTCTAAAAAATGTCTATCGATTTGGTGATATATATTGTTCACTGAATGACTAATTTACAAAGCATATATGATATAATCATAGACTGAATGCTGATGAATATCTTATTTTGAAAAATGTATATCAGTGTGCATAGAGGTATGTACTAAATCAGTGGATAATTTATTTGCCAACTGTATAACACAAGGCCATAGAGTGTGTACTGGTGAAAAGAGGAGGAGGAAGAACTCACGAGAGAGATAAACAGCTTGATAAGGAAGAAGAGCTATGGGATAGAAGGAAGGTATGAAGATACCTCAAGTACTTTCTTTTTTTTTATTAAGGAAGTTATGGGACGAAGGTATTCCATTAGTAGGAAGAGTTCTATCCTGCCTTGCCTCTTTGGTTTTCACTTTAAGATTAGTGTCATAGGGTACATGACAGGAAAAAGAAAGCAATCCTTAGACGATCTTATTGTGCACGCCCTAGAGGGTTTTTGTTCGAGATATATAGAAAAGAAAGCTCAAGAGGACTCACAAAAATATCCATTGGTGAGGAAAGCTTGATGGGAATCATGAACAGAGTGGAGCGTGGGAAGATTCTGGTCCCACATTGTTAGGCGATTGTCGTCGAGGTCCATGTTGGCCCAATGAATCACACAGCCCAAGGACTGAAAGTGTTCAAAAGTGTGAAAAACAATTGCACAGTGCGATACTATTGGTACTGCCCTGCTATGGTGCTATCTGTCTAGAGTAAAAGGTAACAATAATCACCTCTTTTTCTCTCAAGTATTTCCACTGCAATGTCCTAGTCGTTGTCAAGATTGCAGATAACCGGACCGAGCAATTTCTTCCATTGTCATGGATCTTTTTTTGCTATGCTAGATGTTACTGTGCTGACAAAAAAATGATTCATTACAACATGGTTCGGTTTCTCGAAACCCTCGACCTCTTACCCGAGCGACGGCCGACGAGAGATGGTACTATCTGAACTAAAGTTCGGTGGCATAGCTCATACATGATGGCATTTTAGTTTCTAGAATATACGGATCTCGGGGCTATAAGGTGGCTATACAAAGGAATTAGTATTCTCTTTGTGGACAGTGAGTATTATAATGTATACATCATCAGCAAGCTTCTAGGAAAATTTGGGTGTCACTTAACCATAGTGTCTTTTAGATAATATACCGATGCTTGGAGATGTATTCAAAGGGAAACACCAATTCTACCTGCTACTCCTTGACATGCAAATTTTGAAATAAGACAGACATGAAACTTTCTGCTTGCATCAAAAGAAGAAAAAAATTTGCACAGAAAACTGGCTTTGTTCCCCCCTTCCTTCAAGTGGTATGTGGTTTAAATAGGGGGGCCGGATTAGAAAGAAGAATGTTGCTACTTATTAGGGGAGACTGGATGAAAAAAAGATAATAGGAAAGAAATATGGAGATGCGGGGTATCGATCCCCGTACCTCTCGCATGCTAAGCGAGCGCTCTACCATCTGAGCTACATCCCCAGTGACAGGAAGGTTTTGTTTTCGAGGCACAAGTCCGTATGTGAACTGCTACTTTGCAGACCACCAAACGCCATATCCAAACATAAATTAAACGGTATTTGCTTTTATGTTGCCCCAACTTGTTCACTTTTTCCTAGTAAGTTGGTTTATTTATTCCCATTTTTACTTGGAAAGCATGTTGAAAAGATTGTTAATTGTGATGGATGAAGTTCAGTAATCTTCCAAAGCAAATGACGACAACGGCAACAATGACAAGGAGAATGATAACCTTGATATTATGAATCTCAAAACAACAACGGACCAACCTCTTGTGCAAAGATAAATGCTAAAAAAGGATTTGAAAAAGTGATAATAATGGATTTTTTTTTTGAAAGAATTAAATTCATAGTGTAAAAGTTGGTTTTATATAGACTTGAGCAGGAATAAGCAGAGCTCCATTAAAGATGAATGGGGAGGATTACTATAGCTAGGATAAATTGGTCAACAAAATATACATGATCGTTTTTCCTTTTTTCCCTCATGAGAAGCCATCAAGATGTAATTTAGCTGCTAGAAGAGAAAGTTTCATCTAAATATCTGTATTTGTCTCTAGCCATATGCCAAGTGATTGGACCCTAAATTTGCTAGCTAAAGATGCCTTGGGCGTCCCATAGATTAATAATGAGAAGAGAGTCTTCGCTTCTCAAGTCTAGCATCCGAAACATTGTGGCCTTTAAGCTGACATGATGCTTGACCAAACAAGGAAAAAAAATCCTGCAATTTTGTAGATAACCTAGCAACAATATCATGACTGCGTTTATTCAGTAAATTAGCATTGCTTGCAGCCGCAGGAAGATAAGTTGCTCGGATGCCATCATTCTCATAGGCAGGACCCATGCAGTACGTTCGTGGCCCGGCTAATTAGAACGGCATAGCATGGCTTCTCCTTGGACGGGTTTTAGCGCGTGTCAAGGCTCGCTGGTTGGTAGGAGTGCCAAAGCCACATCAGATGTGTCGCATCAAGTAGAACTTTAGAGTACATAGCCCACCTGATACAGTTTCATGCTTTAAATGCAATGATTTCTATTGTAGTGTAAAGTCATTTTCTATTTTGTTTTTTTTTTTTCCTTGGAGGGAGAGAGGGGGGTCAGGGTGCATTGCAACTTGATGCAGATGCAAGGCACCTATAAAAATTAAAAAAAAAAAAAAAAAAATTCTAGTTTACATATAATTTAAATATCAATTCATATGATTCCTTCTCTATTTATTTTCTCTATTTATTTTCAGATGCTTCGCCATTGAATTTCATCTTTAAAATGTGCATCAAAATTTATTTGATTTGAACTTACGAAACTTTATGTATTGTAACTGATCATCAATTGATCCCAAAAATTTAAAATAATAGATAAAGAACCAATGATGTATATTAAGCTCAATAATTTTATGTGCTTTTAGATATTCTAAATTTTTATTTTTTTAAGACACCGCAAATGCTACGCATATCGTAAAAAAAATGGCACAACATTCAAAAACATAATATTACTTAGACTTTTTTTTTTTTGCATATATACCTCCATAAAAATATCAATACATATTTATTTCCATAAAATTGTTATTGCACATTATCTATTGTGCAAAAATTTCTACTATTTATATATAACATATTTATAAAGTACGAATTTAAATAAGAGTCTATTATTAGCTAGCCATGGTTACAGGGCATCGCAAATAGGTTTAACTTGCAATAAGCTACCTTTGTGTTTAATTGGAGAATAATTTCAAGAAAGCCAGGATCATTATAAGTGATCATAGTCGAAGCTATGTATTGTAAGGATCCGTGCGGACGTGTATTTAGTTTCACATCGGTTATTCACTGGATACTTATACAAGATAAAGAAACTCAAATAATATTTTCCGGCTAGCCATTTTAGATGAAGTCTTGGGTTATTACATGTATCGCGAAGTTTGCAGGATCCACGCAGGCAAACATAAGAATGCCACCTGATTACGGTATGAAATTGAGAAGAAAATTAAACCTTGCTCCAAAGCAACATAAAATGATGAAGAAGTCATTGGAGAAAGAATCATGCACCATTAGGATTCTAAATTCTAAAGATCCAAATTAATGACGGAAATGCTAAACTAATCAATTAACTAAAGCATGCAAGGAGAGATACTAAAGGGAAGGGAGATGCACGTGGGCTAAGTTCACGCGTGGCAGGCAGTGTCAGACATGGCAAAGTTAAATGCAAATAATAATAATAATAATAATACGTTCACAATGGGATGGAATGGAAAATATATGAGTACTAACGTACACCACCTGGTTGGTTGGTGTCTCGGATCCATTTCCCGTCCATTTCCTTGTCTACTACTTGTTATGCTTTCGGAGCTATGAGAACAGAACAAAAGTAAAGAAGAAGGATAAAAGAAGTGAGAGGCCAGGGTGGGGTGGGGGGGGGGGGGGAGGGAACTCTTTTTCCAGCTTTGCCTCTCATTATTCCTCGGGATCGCCCATCTGTTCCTCTGTCTGCCTCTCCTGCTTCTTTGTCACCCCTCCTCTTTCTTTCTCTTTCCCTTTCTCTGCTCCCAAAACAGTACGCTTTAGTTTAAGGAAAGAAAGCCAGAGAGAGCCGAGAAAGAGAGAGAGAGAGGTGTCCTTTTCTATCGCTTCTTTATCCGCATCTCTTTCTTCTGCCACTAAAGCTGGCTAGAAGAGATGGGTCCGGTCGGATTGAGAGCACCCACTGGCCAGAAATACTGACCTAAGACCAAGGGGTTGGGCCTGGTTGTACCACACGTGTGTCCAATGGATCCACATGGCACGTGGCAGCAGAGTGGGTCGCACCATGCATGCATGGAGGGGTGCGTCGAGGCCTTCAGGGAGGATCCTGATTCCTGGGGTACATGATCGATCTTCCTTTTGTCCATTCGCTGGAGCATCCAGATTCGCGCAAAAGATGACTGGGTATCTGCATCAATATCTTGGTGCATGCTTTGGTACTTGGGGTGTCAGCACATTTATTAAAGAACTCAACATATACACAATAAGAATTATAAGTTGATTAGTTCTGATCATTATTTCGACACCCATTGTTTAAAAAGTTTGGGCTGCAAACGAGCCGAGGTTAACCGAGCTCTTTATTTTAATTTGAGGGGTGCATTCAAACTTGTGTCAAGCTTCATTGCACACATTCAAGAGTGATATGTCTCTTGAGCCTGAACGCCTATATTCGAGCTGAGCCTGAGTTGTTAGATCACTATATGAACAATATCATGACTATATAGCTATACAGCACGAAAATATTATATTGGATATAGTCACATCTTTGAAACTATTTTGGATCATTATAAAACTATTAGACACGATTATGTGGATTTTCTTTGAGGTAGACATTTAAGTTATTCTGTCATTGTGTTCGTAATGGTTCGTAATATATCATCGTGGGAATACCGAATACAAAGATAGGATTAACAACATGAACAACATTAATGACCGTTTTAGATTTCAATAAACTTTATATAATATAACATTAATATTTCTTGTTGTACAAATAGTAGCCTAGCTACTAAAAATTAAGATTTCAATATAACTACTGAAAAGTAATGAAATAGCTCAAACTATACCAATGTTTCGTACTAGCTATCGTCGTGTTACGCTGTGGCATGACATAGTTATATTCATTTTCTTTTATTTTAGAATGAGGCTCTCCCCTCCCTTCCTTCACCCATGCACCGACACGCACTCGTGCATGCATAAAAATAAATATGCTGATGAATTAAACCTAGTTTTGCCAACCTAACTCACTTTGATTCGGGGGACAATGTGCTTCCATCTGATCAATTATAAAAGCTTGCATCCATGCATGGCCTACTAAGAAAGAGAATGCATGAAGGAATTGGCTCTATCCTAGGCTTTAGCCATAAGGTCTAGCTAGCCAGTCGTTTCAAGCCTCCATTGACAAGATGAATGTCGTATATGTATGCTCTACCAAAAGTGGCAACCTAGTGTTCGGTTTAGATGGTCCAAGAGAGGAATGTGATAACTTAGGGTTATGTTAAAAAGAGTTATCTGTTTCACCACACAAGAAATGGGGAACCTAGCTAGGGGGAATAGAATTTTGGTATGATTTTGGTTTCGTAGTAAAAATATAAACCAATCATTATCAAATAAGCCCCACGACATATACTTCTGCCCATCTAATAATATAATTAAAATTTAAGATTTGGTCTCATGGTTAGATTAGATAAATGAAGAGACATACAATAAAAAAAAAACCTCATAAAAATAGGCAACCACATACCAAATGTATGTTGTAGTGTTGTGGGTGTAGTGAATTTTGTGGTCCATCCAAATTGTCGAGGGTTGTTAGCTTCCTGAGCTTGACCATCCTACTTCCAATTCCAACCACCAATTCACCTTTTCTTTTGATTTGAGAGATTGTGCACTTTGAAAAGGAGGAGAGGAATTTGTAAACCTTGATTCTCTTTTATTCTAGACCACATTCATCTTCGCCTATCAGATTGTTGCTGATTACTGGCTGTATATATACTGAAGGATTAGCGGTCCAAAACACACTATCGGCTGTTGCATCCTAGCCTACACCAATTTCCTAGTGGCTGTCAATGAACCAGCCATTTGCACATTTGCACAAACCAAACCTGACCTCAACTTGGTGATCTTCTTTTTCTTCCCCTCTTTTTTCAGCTTTTCCGGTTAATAATCATCATTACCTACTGCATGATTTGACAAATTATGAAGAGAATGATTCAGATTCAGATTAAAGGATTGCTAATGCTTCTCTAGCATCTTTTTATTTTCTTCCTTATAAGTATCTGAACTTTAACTTTAGTCATATCTTAAATGCTATATAGCACCTATGTGTTCTTTTGCTCAGAAAGCCTGTGTATTCTTGGTAAACATAAATTATCCGACCCTACATATTTTTACTGCAATCTTGTAAATCATGAGTCAATCCAAACCAAATCAAACTATGAAATTTTGGAATTTTTTCAATTTATCTTCTTTTTTTTTTCACACAAATGTCTTACTTTGCTAAATGTCAGCGATAGGTGTACAGGATTCCATCTTATAAGGTGGCTAGATTCTCGTGGCTTAAAACTTCAAAATCCACTTGACGTGCACGGCCGCCCCACTACATGAAGCAAGGGGAACTTAATTGCTGCGTTCCTACCCACCACTTACTTCCACTGTCGTCAAAATGATAGAGATCTTCGAAAGATTCTAGGTGGGCCTTTTGGGATAAGTTAGAGGAGCATGCATAGTGGTGATAAGTCGAAATGACTAATGAAATCACCTCAGGCTTCATCCCTTCTTTTCAAGGCAATGTGGAACCCTACCTCAAGAAAAACACCTTACTTTACTATTTGTACTTATTTACATTAGTAAAGCTCACTGGCCAGTCAAGACAGCAATTTCATAAATCAAAAATGACCAAGAACATCTCATGCAAGATGCTAAAGGAGGAAATAGTTGACCATGCATGAATCCGTTCCATGGATTGTGTTGTTTTCAGTATGATCAGTTTATATATTTGGAGAACATGGCGAACCAAATAATATTCTTAAAAAAGTTTCAAGTGCTTCGGATCCACTATTATGTCGATCGGAGCACTAAAAACATGTTTGGTTGGAAAGAGATGGGCTATGGAATATATGAATAAATGGCTTCTATTCCGACTGTTTGGTTGGAGAGAATCCTATTCCCATTTAGATTCTAGAAGGAATGAGAACACCCCAGTCCCCTAAAATCCAAACCTGACTCTTCTTTAGCATTCAAGTCTGATTTGGATTCCGATTCTGATTTCAATCACGAATCAAACACGTCATGGGATATGTCCATTCCGATTTTCATTCTGATTCTGATTTCAGGCACGAACCAAACATAGCCCAAGTGCTGGAGGGATGGGTTTTATGACTGTGAAGTGAGCTAAACAATCTGCCACCAAATTTAGCATACACACCAACCTTTGAACCTCTCCCTTATTGTTTGACAAGTTCTATGCCCTCTTATAATCATCTCAAAATCGATTTTGGAACTTCCTTCGTCCCACTTGTCATCTTCATGAACTGAACTAGAATTTGAACACAAAACAAAATGATCCACTTCATTTTTAAAGAAATATTGCCTGCTTAATACCGTAACCAAACCAGAAGGCCTCTCATGTCTCCCCAAATGTATCAGAGCACGTCAATGATATGACCTTTATTATCAACCTCCATAGGCTCTTTCTTCATCGCAAGAAGCACCATATCTACAATTGGATTTCTAATTCTTCTTCATTACACCGATTTATTTCTTCACAAGGAGCAGGATATGTGACCTCCAATGAAGAGATTGCTGCAGCAAGAGAGACGCTATGGAATTCTAAACTCATCAAATTGCTGTACGAAAGAACCTTTTCTTATAAATCATATTTATCTTTTTGAGCAATAAAAATCACATCCATCAAAAGCCCTGGTCCTGGATAGAAACTGCTCTCCTTTTAAAAAATGCTTCAAAGGAATAACAGGCCAACCATTACCACGCTTTTATGGACAAGAATTTGAAGTAACTTGGCGGTGAGAACAGAAGGGGAGCAGTACCTACTGGCTCTGCTTTTCTTTTCCATGGCTTTCTTTTTTCTGTTGCTTTAATCTCACACATTCCGCTCCCATGTCTTATTGTTTATTAAATCCAGTGAGGACGGAGCATGCTTCCTAGGCTTCAGAAACTTCCTTGCCTCCAATTTAAAATCTCAGAGGACCACCCTACTCTCCAAAAGCCTAGAAAGAGGAGCCACGAGGGCAAATGATTAGTGCATCTCCTACCATATTTCTCTGACCCGTCTAAGGCCACGTCACCTTTTTGCCCCCATCTGTGTTCCCTTAAACTAGCCACACGCAAGCAAAAGCTTCCCGCTTAATCGGCAACCCAACAAGCCATGCTTTGCTTAACAGTTGCAAGCAACCAATTGGACACCTCCAAAACCAGATAATAATAAAGATTAAACAACTAATCTTTTGCGGCTCACCATGCTGGAGGATTCGTCTCGATGGACGATGCATCATTGTTAGAGGCCCTAGGCAGTCTTTTGTTTTCTGATTTTATTGGCCGCATTCATACCCGCCGTCATTGTACCAAAAAAAAAAAAACTAATAATTTCTAAGTGAAATAACTGTTTAACTAATTCAGCCACATGATCTAGAACTAGTCCTCATATCACCGGGAAATACGTACATATCCTTTTTTTAAAAAAAAAAAAGAAGAAGAAGAAAATAGGATGAATACAATGTGTCATTTCTATGTAAGTAATTCATCATCATTCATAAGCTTTTATCTTAGTATCTTCAGTCATTGAGTAATATAAGTTGTTCAGACAACATGAGCCGACTTATAGGTAATAATTTGCTGTGCAAGAGCTTACTTATATTCTTTATTGATCTGGTCGGTCATCCTTCGTCTCTCCTTCAAGACTTTTGATAATTGTTATTATCTAGCAAATTTCGATATCATCAAAGCAATTATATTAGAGGTTTTCACACATCTCATGAGATAAAAATTAACTCTGGCTAAGCATCTCTTCAGGTCGATACTTTCACTATTCTAAAACCAAAGCAAATATTTTCATTTAAAACTAATTGCCACACAACTAATTAAGTCACAAAAAATATAGATTATAAGAGTATAACTAACTCGCAAGTGGAGTACCTTGTTCATCAAATTTTGCCTTTAACAAAGTTTGGGAGGTTAAATATACCAAGGAAAAAGTGTACATTCATCGAGTGATCTAGCATAGAAAAAGAAAAAAATATATTTAAAAATATAGTGATATTTAGAATCATCATATAAGTAAATAGCTATAATATGAAAGATGTGATTTCAACATTCAATCCTAGCTATTCCAACACCTGCAGCATGTGTATTCATAAGATATTATTTTCTATACTGTGTGCACAATATTCATCGTGCATGCATCCTAGTACACCGCTACAAAAATGAGCAGTTGTGATTGCTGGGGTGCAATATAGGTAAGAGAGGGAAAAATTTATATTTCAAAATGCCAGTTTTGTTTGCATTTATTGGTTCAATGAAAACATCCATCTTCGGATTTATACCAATCTCCGAGCCCACGTTGTCCATCATATACCCCTTCCACATAAATAAGCAAAATTTGAGACAGAATCGAAGACACCAGCACGGGGGCACGAGCATTCCTTGCTTGAAAAGGACAGCTGGGTATCCATAACTGACCATAATAAAAGCAAAGATTGGAATCCCCGTGCGCCTGCCCTTACCCCTTCACCCACTCACATGCCCCCTTTCTCTCTCTCTAACCTCATGGAATGGTTCCAGTGTGAAATTACTAAAACTACTCCCCTCGTTAACTTAATCTCCCAAAAGCTTGCAAAAAATCATTGAAATAGCAAAAGAATCACCTCCTCCCTTTCCATTTGGGTACGCCTCTTTCCTCCAAAAATTCCCGTTATGTTATTGGGATACGTATAAAAATAGCGAGTAGGGTCATTCGAGGAATGAACTTTGTGTCCCCCCCCCCCCATCTCGCGAGCCCTCCCAAAGTCCCATATGTATCAACCCACGGCCCTTTTATCACGAAACTGCCGTCCATACTCACCTACGGTGACCGGATCTATATGCGTCCGCCACGCCATCGTCTAACTTGACGGCCGTCATGGATATTGTCGATGCTATGATAATTAATAGCAATTTTCTTGTGGCTGGGATAAATACTGACCGTTACTTCCGTTACGGAGTATGATAACAGTAAAGGGGTGAAGCGCACCTGCGGTGAGACGGGCGATAATCCGACGAGCCGCATGATGAAGGGGGCCCACGGGAACACCCCCACCGACATCAGCCGCAGATCCAAGACAATCAGACGGACGACATCACCCGGGGCCCACCCATGAAGAACAGCGAGAAATGCCACGTCAGCGTCCAGCCTCGCGCGTGAGAGCTAAAAAGGGCGGCCAGCCCTCCTCACCTCCCCAGTCCCCCTTCGCACTCCTCTCTCTCTCTCTCTCTCTCTCTCTCTCTCTCTTTTCTCTTCGTCATTGCTCGCTCTCCAACTCTCCTTCTTCTGTTCTCCTCTGCTTCGCTCCTGCCAAAAAAAAAAAAGAAATCAAATTTCTCTAATTTTCGTGGAGGTAATAGAGAAATAAACAGTAAAAGAAAAGGAGGGGAGACGGTCAAAAAAAACCATTTTTCTTTTTTGATTGTCTTTGTCTGGTTTTTTGCCTGGTTGTGGTAATGGAGAGGTGGGCGAAGCCGCCGGTGCGGCGCGGCAACGATAACCCGTCCTTCTCCTCCACTCTCCTCGACGCCATCTACCGCTCCATCGACGAGGCCGACGGCGGAGCCGCGAGGGAGCACTTCACCGGCGGAGCACCCGACCGCCGAGACGCCTCCGTTCCCGCGGCAGCAAAGAAGCAGCAGAGCTTTTTCACCGACGAGTGGCCGGCGGAAGGGAGGAGGACCGCGGTGGTGAGCGAAAAGGCGGTGACACGACTTCGCAAGCCCGAAAACCGCCCCAGGTTCCCGGTGAACTCGACCTCCAGCTCCTCCGACTGCTCCAGTTACGGCGGGTTCTCGTCCTCCGAGGCAGAGTCGGTGCCCCGCCCTTCCGGGCTCCGGCCGATCCGGACCGGCGGTCTTCTTTACCGGTCTGAGAGGGCCCGGTCGAACCCCGCGCCTCCCCAGCCGCCAGCTGTAGGGTCGCCCTCGGCTCACCACCACCAGGAGAAGAAGAAGTCGGGCTCGATCCGGAGCAAGTTCCGGGATCTAAGGAAGGCCAAGGCGCCGGCATCCCCTGGAGCCCGCCTCGCCAGCTTCCTCAACTCCCTCTTCACCGCCAACGGCAACTCGAGGAAGTCCAAATCCGCCGCTGCCGCTTACGGCGGCAGCGGCGTGAGAGGAGGGGAGGAGTCGGCGTGTTCGACGGCAACATCGTACTCGCGGTCGTGCCTGAGCAAGACGCCGTCGTCGAGGGGGCGGCCGGCGGTGGCGGCGGCGGCCGGCCAGGGTGTGAAGAGGTCTGTGAGGTTCTACCCGGTGAGCGTGATCGTGGACGAGGACTGCCGGCCGTGCGGGCAGAAGTGCCTGTACGAAGGGGATTCGGCGGCGGTGGCGCGGCGGCCGCCTGAGGCAGCGACGATTGCGAAGAAGAGGGTGGAGGAGCTTCTCCGAGGGTTTGAGGAAGAGGAGGAGGACGAGGAGGCGAGCGATTCGAGCTCAGATCTGTTCGAGTTGGAGAACCTGACGGCGATCGGAGGGCGAGGATACAGGGATGAACTTCCGGTGTACGAGACCACTCATCTTGGCACTAATCGCGCCATTTCCCACGGTTTCTTCTTGTAATTATTTTTAAAAAAAGAGAGAGAAAAGAGAAAAAAAAATGTTATGGTGGGACAAAAAGAAGTATGTAATTTTCTTGGGGAAATTAAGTGTTTTCTTTTGGTGCTAATTACTGGTTCTGAGGTTAAATGGGAAGAATAACGATGAACTTGTTTATGTTTTGGGGGCAAAATGATTTTTTTGCATCTATTTTCTTATTTATATATTTATTTTGGGTGAAGGGAATTAGAAGGGTGATTAATGCTAATGATCGCATTATAATAAAGGAGGAGAAAGTTTAAGCAGGGGAGAAGGGATTTGGAGATACTAAAGAAAGAGAGAGCTGCACACGCTTTGTTGTCTGCTGCTTGGATGAAAAGAATGTTTAAGAAAATACTTGGAAGAAAGGGATGTGATTCTTTTATGGTTACAATGCTTAACACTGGTTTCTTGGGTGGTTAACTTCAATTCCTCGTTGCAGAGTGGACCTGAAACGAGCAAAAAAAATTACATGGGACATGCACCAGAGAAAAAAATATAAAATAAATTTTCTATTTTGTTATATTTCTTTCAGTATCCATCTTTAAAGAACAAATCCAAAAGTTATAAACTCTTTTTACTAATTGAGTTATCAGACTCATAATTAAAAAAAACCAAAAAAAAAAGGAAAAAAATTGTGTATGGTGCCCTCTTTCTTCTATGTTTATAAGATATGCATTTTATTAGTATATGTTGCATGGCCAAATAATATATACCAAAAAAATCAATCATCTAACAAGTGAATATCTATAAATAGACAAATTAATATATAGTTTTTATAATATAGTGTTCACCAATACACAATATACGACCAGATGATATACACTTATCAAATTAATCATATAGTAACTTAATACACATCTTCAAACAAATTGATACATAGTTTTCAAAATATCATGCTCATCAGTATGCACTACATAGTTGGTGACATATATTCGTCGGCTTTCTAATATATACTACAAGCTTATTTAATATATACCTAGCAATAATCCAATATACATCTTCAGGTAAATAGATATACAGTTTCTAAAGCATGTTTTTTACTCGTATACACTGCATAACCAGACGATATACACCCAGCAAATTAGTCGTCTAACAAGCCAATATATATCTCAAAGCAAATCGACATATAGTTTTCAGAACATGGTGTTCATCAATACCAGTGCACAATTTTCTAGCTTTATCTAATATAAGAAGTTATATACATACCATTGCTTAGATTCTATGAACTCTTAGATGCAAAGATCATAGAAAAGAAGAAGAAAAACCTTGCAGATAAGATAGACAACTTGATAACAAAGAAGATGGATAGAGAAGCTAGACGAGAAAGAAAAAAGATGCGGACGATCTCTTCATGGACAATCTTTCTTGGTACGTGCATTTTTTTTTTTTTTACTTTTTTTTAAGTTATAGAATTAATGGATTTTGTTAGTACGAAGAGTTTTGTCCATGTTTGACTTTTAGCTTTTCTTTTTAAAATGGATGCTAAAAGGAATATGACAAAATAAAAGTTCTATCTCATATGATATTCTATAATGCTCGCCTAGATGACTTTTGTTCACCAAAAACCAGTGAAGTTGTGAATCAAGGGATTGAAAGCTAAAAGAAAGCGAGTGCTTTTAATGCATACGAGTCTCATGTGCTTAATATAACACAATTTGAATAAGTTTACCAGATCATTAGTCCATGCATATATCTTTAGCAATCGTCTTCAAGGAGTTGTCACATTAAGTTGAGATAGCTACTTATTGTCGCTACCTGTTAGGAAATCCTTGGAAAGCAATGGCGATGAGGTTGCAAAATGATAGTTCTCGTCGCTTAGCTAAGTAGGAAGAATTCTCAATTAGTCTCGTGAGGTATCTTGGAGAAAAGCTTTTCTTTGCAAGATTGTTACCAAGACTACCGATATCTAGAGGAAAAAATGAAGCTCAAATTTGATTTAGCATAATGAAAATGTTGTCTCGCTTAGGAGTCAAATCATCGCTTTTGTTGTTTGTATAAAGAGTTGTCGAAAAAAGGCTGAAAATTTGCACCTAGCAGGCGAGCAAGAACTAGATACATATTAGGAGTTGTTTGGAACCTCGTAGGTGATCCTGCAGTGTAGCTCAAGCTATAACACAACTTGAACTGCATGCAGTCCACCTATATAAGCTCCACCTCCCTATTTGGTTGAACAATGAGGAGTTGTGAAGGGGAGAATTATCCTCCATCAATGGACTTGATTGGGACACCCCTCCCTCCATTAGCCCTTACTCCTACCACGAACATCGCCAGCCAAAAAATTGATGTGGGTAAAATCCATGGTGATTCATCCTTGATAATGTCAAGGCGTTACTGTTGCAAGAAGATCAAGATAGAGGTAGAATTGTGAGGATCCACGCACGCAAGTATTTAGTTTCACATTAGCTATGCATTGAATAGATCTGAGGTACTTATATAGGATCAAAAAACTCAAATAATATTGTCCGTCTGATTTTTTTCGAGCGAGGTCCTAGGTTGTGACAGCTAGTACCAGAACTAACCTAATCCATGATCCATATAAACTAGGCGACAATGTAGCATAGGCCCATTAGGGTTGATTGCGAGTTGATCGTGGTATTTATTATTGCATTTATGGCACTTATGATTATATTTGAATGGCGAGGATGCTTGAACAAGAAACTATGTGAGGGCTCATGCGGACACATCTTTAGTCCCATATCGGCCATGTACTTGATGGATCTTGAATATTTATATAGTGCCAATGAACTCAAATAATACCTTCTTGCTAATCTTTTTGAATGAGATCCTGAGTTGTGAGGCATAGCTGGTGGTAATGTTGGTAGGAGCAAAGCAGAAGGCATGGAGGGGCTACAAGGGTCTAAAGTTGGTTCCTGCAGCCTATGGTCGAGTTGCAGCATCTCACCATTAGAAAATGAGTTTGGTTACTTTTTTTCTTTGCCTTTTAACTTCTCTACCAACAGTAACTATCATTCATCATTGCCTGATCGGACTAAACTCATAACTTTTAGATTATATTCTCTTGAATCTGAGGTGCAAACCAAAATCTTTAGTAAAGCATACCTCGTAAGCGTTTAAGGCAGCCAGAGCGTAATCTCCTAAAGTGGCGGCCAGCACAACTTCATGTCATGGCTAATATTAAAAAAGGGGAAAACTTTATTTGAACTCCCTGCTTTTCTCAACATTGCGAGCCATAAACCCAGTTAGAATGTTAAGAAGACTACTGGAAATCACAGTTAAGATGCCCTGCTTTCATGAAAGTAGCCCACAGAGACCCTTGAACTGAAAAAAAAATGAACCAAAAGGCAACCAGGGAACCAAAATAAATCAAGCTTGAACTCCTGTGTGCATTACCTTGTGCCACAGGTAATCCTCTCAGATCCATTTTTTTCCTTTTTTTTTTTTTTTTGCTTCTCTTTTTGTACATGGGCCCTTGCTAATAGCATGGCGTCACAGTCATCATTGTGATATTATACACAAAATCCAAAGTTTATCCTCTTTTTGTGTGAACCGATCCGAGTGTAATTTATATGAAGAGATAATAATCTCTTTTCCTCTCCTTTTGCAGCTTTTGTGACCATCAGTCAAAAAGAAAGAGAGAGCTCAATCCAACCTGGGCAATGAAATCCGGTCATCCCATCAATTGATTCCAATGCTTTTAGCTGGGGGGGTGAAAAAATAAAAGCATGGAAGTTGATGGCAAACATCATGCTTCGTTCTTTGGTTTAGTTGGTCAGAGTGGTCCTTTAAAGTGGCTCGCACCCAAAAACTTGACCTATATATTAACAAGATTTCGCTTCTATGGCTCACCAAGTGGAAGCCAAGCTAACCAGCTAAAGAAAAGTGTGGTTAATTGGTACCAGTTGTGTGCTCATGATCAACTCAGATTCTGGTCCATAATGAGCTTATACTAATCCTTTTTGCATTTCACCTTTTGAGTGAATAGTATCTCACAAATTATTTAGCCAAAATTACTCAAATGATTGTATGCAAGCTACAAACTATAGGATGATTGCAAGCAAAGCATCTTGAAGATAAACAAGAGTAGCAAACCACATGCATTGTCATAGTAGATATATTAGAATAATTTACGTACAACCTTTATTTTGTTATGCTTCTTTGTTGGGACGGCATAGAGTCAAACTTGAACCTCCATTGATGCTAATTCATGATTTCTCATTTGATGAGCGAAATTGTAACTATGGTATAAAGAAATCAAAGTGAGCTTATGACACTAGGACCTAGATTAGCGACGCAAACATACGGTGGACCCGTAATGATCCAATTATAATCATGGCCGGTTGAATGTGAAATATTAAGACTCAACAGAAGCATCATGTCGAAATTTTTCTCTTCTTCTCTTAAGCTGTAATCTCAAGGGCCCCAGCCCCGAACCTAATAAAATTGGCAATTGGCAATTGGCCATTGGCTCTTGGGATGGAGATGCCCAAAAAACACGAGTGAGGATTCATTAATTCAAATAGTCTGAACAGCCTCAGATCCACAGCAACATGTATACATACGTACATACTCTATGCATTATAATATGGCTCGCCGTCCTCTACATCTTTAAAGGGCTATCATTCCTACTTGTCTACCTATCTACATAAATATCATGGTTAAGGTTCTTAGAGAGGAAAAAGGGAATATGGTCCCCAACATGAAAAGGATCTTTCAAGAGATTAATTTTATGCGTTATACTCTCCAGCCCACGTACGGTATTGATGAGAAGTGGGGAACTTGCATTCAATGATAGGGATTTAAGGCACTGGTTGGCATCAGTACTGGAAGTCTTAGTGCGTTGGCTGAGAAAATTTATACCGACCCATTTAAGAGTTGACCTTTTTTTTTTCTTTGTTTTTTTTTTTTTTTTTTTAGAGTGGGCGCATGATACTATACGCATAGGGACATATCCAATAAAATTTCAAAATAAAATATCACGAAATGCCCTAAGCAGCTCTCTCTCTTGGGTCTATAGAGTACCCGTCCGAATGGCCGACCACATAAGCAGCCACCCAATCTGCGACCTTGTTGACTTTCCTAAATACATGTTTGGCCTGGAAAGCCTTTCCATCCCTACCCATCGCCCATATATCTCGAATCAAGGGATGGTCCCCCCATCCTACTTGAGCCCCTCTGAATCCATCTTATCACTGTGGCCGAATCACCCTCCATAATGTAGAGTTGTCCTGTAGGATGCACCGCGCATATTGAAGACATGCCCATACAATTCGCAACTCAGTACCAGAAACCGATGTATCAAGTATCTAACAGCCACCAGCCGCCATCACCCACGAACACGGATCCCTAATGACAAAACTCGTGCCTCCTCTATACCCTCCATCCAGTACCGACCCATCGAAATTGACCTTGAGGAAGCTCGGAGGTGGGGGCTTCTAGGTGAAGAACACCGTACGAGGCGCTACCTGAATAGAAGAGGAGTCCCAGATGTTTCGAACTGTCAAAGGCCTACCTAAAGAGGTACTATGACTGGGCTTCGCTGTCTGTACCGTGCACGCTCCACCGCAAATCTCGGAGACAAGCTGCGTTCACAAAAAGTTCGAGCATTTCTGGCCAACCAGATTTGATAAGCAGTACGAGTAGCTCCAATAGCCATGGGGCGCTGCTGGGGGATACCTGACCAATGCTGGATAACCTGTACGAACTGTCCCTTGGATCCCAAGCATTATGTGGAAGCCCAGAAAGACACCAGATCCTTCTCGTTCACGCGCACTAAAATAGCACGTGGTCTACTGTCTCATCGTCCCCACATATTGTACACTGGGGGTATCCTCGCCCTTCGAGTTGACCACTCCTTCACATCCTATCTTGGATGATCACTCCTAAAATGACCTAGAAACACTACGTTAGGAGTGCCTTTTGGGGCATTAGTAGCTATAGACTCTTCTTTAGCTATTCATATATAACAACTACACGTTGAATCATGTCACTTTATCCAATAATTTACTCTAAAGAATGATTAATATATAATTTTGTTCCTAAGTACGAAAGAGACATGGAATAAAGTGGTATCTACTTCTTAAACATGGTTATTGGACGCAAAGGATTTAGGGACTTGCTGCAGGGCCCGAGCCATCACTACCTCGACCAAAAGTGTGAGAGGAAGTCGTGATAAGACCAAGAAAGGCTACTAGTAGTCAAAGTTACAACAGTAAAGTAGACCTATATCAGCTGACAGGAGCTGATATTAACTGGACCTACTCTCACATCTTCCAACCTCTTTGAAGCCCATGCGCCTTGGGGTACCCATCCAGCATGCAGCATGAGATCTCACTCAAACTAATGGCTAGTCCAAGTTTATCACTAGAATAGCCATGGTTGGTAATCATATGTTTGGCAATTTACTAGGCTTGAATAAAACATATATATTGCCAAGCAACACTGCCATGACCACATGCTATTATCCATGGTAGTAAGTTGATTTTTTTTCATATTCCATAGTTTCATATGCTTTGATGGCTAGATGACAGGCTATGGCAAGCACTAGTCGATACCCTAGTGTGGGATTTTCCACAATCTCTTGAATGGTAAGGGAACTCCACTTGATTCGCTGAAACAATGAAAACTATTATAGGAGAAACAAAGACTTTATGGTTTATCCTTGCATATGTTCAAATATCATTGCAAGCAAGATTAGCTTAAATACTAAAACATCGATCATGGAATTGAATGATAAAATTGAGAAGTACCCTACAAAAGACATAGAAGGAAAAGCTTATGGACAAGAACGATACAACTTGAAAAGAATATGCGAAAAGCAATCTATTCTACACTAGAGATGAAAATGGATCAGATAATATCCATCTAGATCCTCTTTGGTATATGAAACTATCCGAATATGGATACAGATTTTAGCATCTGAATAATATCTATATCTATATTCATAGCCATCAAAGAAAAGTGGATATAAATTTGGACAACTAAATATTTGGTTTATATCCGCATATTTGATTCTGTTTATACTTACATCTAATTTATATGCTTTTCTTATGTTTTAAAGAAAAATAAATGATAGCGTCGGCACTTCTATAACTTAATTTATCTTCCATATATTGCTATTTTTGATTTAGTAGTTCAAAAAATTTAATTATCCAATTTATATCTATATTTATGTTTATATTATCGATATCTGATTTGTTTCTACATCTATATCTGTCAACCAAAAGCAATACAGATATGGTATCCGATTTGCTTATTGAGTTTAAATAACTACTTATTTGCGATGTGGCATAGTAGGGAATATGGCATTTATATGATGGCTATAAATACTGAGCATAGTCTAAAGAATATCAGTTCTTTTAGTTGTTCAGAGTTGTGTTTTTTTTTTCTTCTTTTTTTTGTAAAAATTGTAAGCAACAAATGTCTTGCCCAAACGATGCTAGCTCCTCGCTGCCAAGTATTTTTTTATGTTCAGCAAATTGCCTGATCCAATTTCACCACACCAAATGAAGCATAGTCGAAAATGATAGCCCTACTAATTCAATTGCAACTCTAGCTATATTCACAATATAATTATAATTAGTATCCTTAAGTAATGACACTCCAATACTGCCCTATTTTTATAGACCATATTCGAACCTTGGGCAGGCTAGGTGACACTACATTCCCTTTGTCTATGAAAATCTGAAGCTACTTGTTAGACCTAATGCAAAATGCAAAAGCCTGTGAAGTCCAATTAGGGCACCTATTTTGCTTCAAAAATTCTCTTTTCATAAGTACGAGTTGTTAGGTTATATAGACTTTGTGGTTTAATCAGACTAGTATTCTGCATGCACTTAGATTATTTGAGAGAAAGGAAAAATAACGATTTATGGAATTGAGGAAACAAGATGGTGCATGTAATCTATCTTCTAATGATTTTCTGGTAATAATTGAATAAAAAACTAATTTTAAAAGTTCAGCTACACAAAAAAAAAGGTTCAGTTACCACTTTGAATCTGGTTTCAAAGCCTTTTGTCACTAAAATTGTAGTAGAGATGGATATGCACTTTCTTTCATCATTTCTTTCTCATTAGCTTTAGTTAAAGAATTAACAAAAGAGATTAATCTAATAAAAGCCATTGTACTTGTATACTATTTAGAGAGATGATAATCATATGCTCCGAAGCCACACAAGGCATCATCCAAAATAAAATGAATAAATTTACTCAAAATCACTTCTCTCGTTTATTGTAGGATACTCTACCAAACAATCAAATTTTCTTTTGCAACACAATGACTTCTCTAGTTTATTGTAGTTTCTAAACACTGCAGCAAAGTAGAAAAAGAAGGCACCGAGAGATTGCGGCCAAATTATTCAAACCATAGCTGTGGCAGCACTATACTTGCACATGGTTGCATCGCATGAGATTCGAATTGCTTTATCACAATGTTCACACTACAATTCCACACCTTCTGACTTCTTCCCACATGCCATATTCAAAGTGGTTAGATCGAGTCATGCAAGTTGTCGAGTTGTCTTGAGCTCGCCGTAGTCTTCCTTATGATATCTTTGTTCATCGAACTGATATGGCAGCCATGGCAGCCAGGTCAAATTGGATAAGATACAGATCGAATCAAAAATTTAAATTCAAATGTGATTATTTTTATTGCAGAGATAACCACTTTACAATGAATTGAATGAGCGAAATAAATTAGAGTGCGAAGCATCATTGGTCTTGGAATTGATAAGAAGGTGGTAGAATCAATGGCATTAGTTAGGATTTATTTACTGCCCAAACCATCAGTGGTTGTTGTGTCAGGCGAATTGGGCAGTGACCTTAAATATTTTTCGACCTCTAATATTAGGAGATGGAAGACTTAGCCAATAGCGAGGGCATGGTACGCATGGGATTTAATATGTGAAACAGTAGCTCTAGAATCTTAGGTTTGTCGAGGATTTTGTTGGTACGAGCAGGCGCCGGTGGCCGGACCCCCGCGTGGTCCGCGACGCGCTCGTCCACGTCCACGGGCGGCACGTGAGCACGTACGACGTAGTTTTTCAACAGTGTCGCGCCGCGTCTAGTAGCGAGCCGCTGATAGCCTCATGGTCCCGCCGTCCTTTTTTATTTCGTCCATTCCCCCCGGTGACCTAAACGACAGTTCATTAGAGGACCAAAGGATAGGGGTAGAATGCATGCATATGTATGCTTGTGGGAGTAAGTTGTAACTCAGAAAATAACTTTTGTCTCTTGGCTTGTTTGTTGCCTGGCAAACGGAGGTTTCAAAAGATGTCACCAAACCTATGAATCCTTACCATAGGAATGGCAGTAGTAGTTGTTTGTTGTCGACCAGCTTGATATTTGAATATATATTTTTTTGGTAAAATGAAGAAACTATTAAATTAATATAAAGTAAATATATTCGTAAGCATTTGAAAATAAAATATCGAATAATTCAGAAGAAGAATCACTGTGATCGGCAGCATATGCTGCTATCCGATATGCAGAGTGTATTTTAAAAATAAAGCAATAAAGTTACTTGCTAGAGCTTGTTCAAATTTTTTCTTGGCAACCTGAAGTTTTATTTCAATGGTACAATGTTGATAATGGTTATAGCTCTTAATTATTATGTCGGGTTGATATTTAAATTCTCATTACAAGATATACTTTTGGAACTATTATAATGGCAATGTTAAGCAACTCGTTATCTGAACCTTGCAGCCTAGCTCAAGTATCTCCATGCATGCATGGGATTCTTTTTTGGTTCCTTTCTTTTTTTATTTTTCTTAATGTGGTAGTTTTTTCATCCTTCTTGTTAACATTTAATATGGTGATCTGTGAAGGAAGTGAGAGCTAGTGATTTGCTCGATGTTTATCTTAAAATGACAGAGACTGAATTGTTTAGAGGGGTGCCATTGTAGGACGGGACAGCACATGGCTCAAAATATCTTATAGCCGAGTTCTAGTACGCAAAAGTCTTTTGGAAAAAGAAAAAAAAAAAACAGGAGAATGCCAGTTTTTCAAAGAAGAGACAGTGATTAGAGTACCACCATTTAGAATTATTCATATGGAACTCTGTGAAACAGCTCTCTTCCTCTCCTCTTCTACCAAGAAGAAATCACACAACCTCCCAAAGACCCAACACAAAAACAATCTTAAACATAGAACAAAAAAGTTCAGAGACTATATATATACACACACACACCACAACCTACTAAACGTAGGGCTAGACTTTGAGCAGCTGATGTGTAGCATATTGTCCAAATTTCTAAGTGCCTCATCGACATCGCCATGTCACAACACAACACCTGGAGTCAAAGATTAGCTGGTCGAGGGAGAGGCCTAAAACGACGTGTTCTTTTGTGCTCCACGAGGCTGACATGTAACTGGACTTCATCATCTAATAACCAAAGCTGGAGACTACGTAACCAGGCAATGCAAACTGGGAAATGTCGGATGGAAACACTTTAGAAGACAGCACTTCAAATGAAACGTGCAAAGCTGTCTTCCAAGCCCTACCGTTCGTTCGTTTGTCGTAGAGAGCAATCATGAATTATCCATGTCATGTGATAACAAAGTTTACCGTTTGTTCTATTTTTATCTCATTGAAATATTTCTTTTTTGAAAAGCTGGTTTTAAGAAAAAACAATTTTTGTATGTTTGATTGATTATAAAAAATTGACACATTATAGAATGACTTATATTAATTTTTTTAAAAAAAATATGTAAAATATATGATATGCCCTTAATAAAAAAAATATTATCTTATTCTATCTGAAAACTTAATGGTATATTTGAAAAAATATTTGTTAATTTTCAGCTAGTGGGAATTTGAGTTTTTCATATCCTATATGGATTTTTTTTCCATGAAACATAAGAATAGAAAGGTACTTTTCTATTTCTCTCATCTGAAAACTAATATCCCATTGAAAGATAAAAATGAAATAGTTACATCATATGGTGCTTGCAAGATGGAAGAAGTGTGTTAGAGTTTTCTGGTGAATCCATCCACCAATCTCTCACTGCTATGAACGACTGGATAATTTGGTAATTAGCATGGCAATGCTCTGTTATCGGTGGATATTCTTTTTGATTGTCTTTTTGATAAAGTTTTATATATTTTAGAGAAACCAGGAGGAAATATAAACGAGATCGGAAGTATATTAATTTATCAAAAAATAAAGCTTGTTTATACATCTATATACATTACAATAAATGATTATAGAAACTTATTATTCATAAAATTAATGAAATTATATAGTTGTTTAAAAACTATTCATTACTCTTGAAGCATTTATAGAGATCGCATGAGTTATGCTTTAGTCTATATGAGATGTCAAGCGTAAGATAGGTTTCCTACATTAAATAGTCCAACCATAAAAGCTATCATGTACGGACTTAAATTTTTCCATAATTTCATAGATCTTTTTATTTCATACAGCAATTAGTACTCGATGTAATAGTCATCAACATCGTAACAAATAAGTTATAACATGGACCCTGCCATATGTTTTTTGTTAAAAAAAATGTCTTCAAAAAACAATTATTGAACTATACAATATAGCTCCCCTTGCAAAACTCAAGAAATGTTTTTTTTTTTTTCCAACAAGGCTAAGCCAGTAAAATAATAGTCGAACTGCATGAAGAAACAGGATTAATATCTTGAAACTTCTGCTTCTAATCTAGTGTATAAAGTCTCAAAACAGAGGAAGAGGCATGGAATGAAGGCGAGGAAGAGAAGAAAAGGAAGGAAAGAAAGAAGGAAAGAAAGAAAAAAAAGTGCGTGAGGTGACAAAAGCCACAGAATAAGACAGGAATTGGCGATCCCGAGGAATAAAAGAGAGATGGTAGGAGAAGTCTTGCTTCTTTTGTTTCCAGTCCTGCCTTTCTTTTCTTTTGTTGATACTGAAACACCATCAAAGGTGGGAAAGGGAAGAAGCCGGAAGGAAAGGATCGGGGATCGGATCCGATACACCTGCGGTGAGAGTGACTTGTCATGTTCCCCAACTAATAACACGTACTTTAACATCACCCCAAGGACCTTTACCTCAAAAAAAAAAAAAAAAAAAATCCTCATTACCACAAGGACAGTGTCTGCAACTCCTCTGACACTGTCTGCCACGCGTGAGCTCACCCACGTGCATCTCACCACACTTTAACTCATCCATTGCTCTCTCTCTGTTCTCTCTCTACTTTACTTCAACTGCGTTTACAGGGGCAAAAATCCCGTGAAATGACTCCCCTGTTCGAAAACTTGGCCATAAAATAAAGTGTCGTTCTATTGCTTGTAGGCCCCTGCTGTGCTTTAATGGGGTTCTCTCTCCCCTGTGATGTGTTCACGAGGAGGTGGTTGATGGCTGGATGACTTTTTGGAGTACTGTTCTCTTGTATGACGATCCGGAGGCAGAGGCGACACGAGGGTGGCAGGGGATGTGGATCAAACTGCTGCATTTTTCGCCAATACTGTTTGGCTTGCTAACCAACCATACTGTTGAGATGTCTTTCAAATCATTAGCAACTCAGCCATGGACATCTTATTTCTCGGAAACTTATATATGGATGAGGAGAGACAGAGATGTCAGGACTTTGGTTTTCATGATGATACGTCTCACCTGCAATTGATTCATGTTCAGTCTTTACTTGCAAAGTTAGATGAACAGCAGAACCATCTACATTGTTTCAAGAAGCGAAAAGGTTTCAGGCTTGGGTCCAGCAAGTACTCTAATTCTATGCCAGGCTTTCAAATTTGATGTGCCAAGCTTTCTCACTCACAGAGACATGCAACTTAACTGTTGGCACCTTAACAACCTCCATGGCTGTCTCTGATATCCCACCAACAAGAGGCCATGCAGCCCAACCCATGCACAGTCACGTATTGCGTTGGGTCTGAATCCGGACCCCAATATCATTCACAGGGTAGAGGGGTGAAGAAATTGAGATCATTACTTGAGAATGGTACACGGGGTGGTGTTGGATCCAAACAGCACACCTAAATGAGCAGCGTTCAGCTAATATAACACAAGACTGTCCAAATGGATCTCTCTGATAGCTAGTAATCGTGCACCTTTTTATCATATCCTTTCAGCATTTATTCCTGTTGAGAGATGGCTGCTCTTTGTCAAAACAAAACAAGCTTTTCTTGCATTCTTCCTCGTCGATCTCGTAAAAAAAAATTTCAGGTTCTTCCATCTTTCTCCTGAGAAGTACTCCCTGATACGAGGCCCCCATCTTTGCAGAATCTCGAGAAAGATCAAATATATACACCTTTACTTCCGCATAGAAAAGCTTTTTTTCATATTTCAAATCCATGACTTTAAAAGTCATAATGGATCAACCTTACACCAAATTCGGTAGTCTCATAATAGGCCATATGGATGTTTTGCTGTAATATAAAAAATTGTTGATATTATCATGATACAGAGACTACCATTTAGTCAAGAAATGGCTCAAGTGTCAACACCATTATTGAATACAGCATCCATGGAAAGATGAGCCTTCACAGATTCTAGGTATGAAAGGTACTACATAAATTATCAGGTCCATTAAATCCCCTCACAAAAGTCTAAACAGACAGCTCATCTGATTCAAGCATTTGCAGGAAGGACAAGGACAGGTTGAGTCATTCACCCGTGAAACAGCGAAGCCCACCTTTTTGTCTACTCAGAATTCAGCCTCTGGACATCTACCAACCGATACAGATCCCCACGGCGCTGCTTTTGAAGTGGAAGGTTTGACCTGCATTGAGTGTGACATATAAAACAACATATGAGGAGCCATAACTTTCAAAGCTATCGCAAGACGCTTGAAATTCAAAATATTGTCTAAAGAGAAATGCCAGAGGGATGGATAAAATCAAATGGCAGTCTCTTATTACGTATCTTTCTGATTGTTAAAATTGCATTGAAACATCTGGTGATTTTCTTAATATTAAAGGAGAATTGAGGTTTCATTAAATCATTTTTTTCACTGACATTCCAAATATATTATACTAAGTTATACCATTTATTTTTCACCGTAATCTTTATATTACCAAAAAATGATGCGCGCAAAGTGATACAAGCAAACAAAGAACCATGTCATGGTAGCTGCATACAACTCCACATGCTTATGTAAAACAATTCGATTTATTAATCGTTAGCTTGTGTTTGGTTGATTTGTGAATGCAACTTAAATCATTCACATGAATGAAATTCAAATTATTTTATGTTTCAATCTAATTCACATTGATAATTCCAGAACTACTTCATGCTTTAATCAGATTTGAGACAAAATCTGAATAATAAATCTTATGATTCTGAAAACTTTCACTTAAAAAATAATAAACCTCTCAGAGAATAGACTACCTTCTAAGCTCAATTAACGAATAATCAATCTCGTCTACAATGATTGCCTCCTCATGCTCAGTGGTTGCAATCACTTCTCCAAACTGTCAACCGAATGGGACAGACAAGCAACAATGTGTTAGTTTCAAGAATTTGACAATTTAAGCACAGTAGATTCCGATATTTTGGAAGAAAAAGACAAATCTAGCAGATCAAAGATGTTAAGCGTGATCTGCGCAACATCAATGGACATAGTCTTCTTCAAGAAGTACTTTGAAAAAGTAGCTTGAGATTTTAGGTTTCCACTTACAGGTCCAACGAGTGTGGAATGACCCCAAGCAACGTAACCAGAACTACTATCACGAGCAGGGGAACAAGTAGCCACAAATAACTGAAAGAAAAATCAGAGCATTTCTTTAATATGCTTGGGCAATTATTTGGACAATTTGCCGCAAATAAAAACTCACCATTACTTTTATGTAATACACTAAAAGAAAACATCATAGAGTCCATTCAGGTTATTCATATTTAAAATTAGAGCAATTCTTTAATATTGATAGGCATATTTAGTCATTTACAATTTTCTCAAAAAATAGTTAAAAAAAGGGACAAATTTCCAAATCTTTTTATAAGATGCATGTGATGCACTTTTGTTAGACTTAAATATAAATCAGTCACTGACTGTAAAGATTAAAAGACAGGTTCTTCCAAAGGTAGAGTTTACTTTGCCATAAAGATAGATGGTGAACCAAACAAAGATCTTAGTAAAGGATGGAAAACAAACTAGAAAGAAAGTAATGGACCCAAATTCAAAATATCTGCAGTAGGGTGGCAATTAAAAGTGACTTCAACAATATGCAGGCCATAGAGATTCATATACCTGATTATCAGCAGCCCTGGAAAGAAAATAGAAACTCATCAGCGAACTTAGGAATGTAAACAGAAGAAATAGAAATATCTACTAGATTTAATTTATACATGAGCTGCAATAAGACATGCTTGCACACCATAGCATACTGAAAATCTAGGAAGGATACAGGCCTTGTAGGTCATTCGGCAGGCACCTTTATGACTGAAGATGCCTTGGCTAGAATGTAAAACTCACTGTCTGGCCAAGAACTGGAGAGAAATAATATCCCAAAGTCCAATAGATTGTACCTAGCTACATATAGATGGTAAGGATATGCTGCTTGAGGTATGTATGCTCAAGCATACAAGAGATATGCCCTCTCCTATGACTTCATAGTCTTAACTCTAAGTTTTGTTTCCGTGATAGCACAATATTATATTTCATGCATGGTTCGCTATACCTATCCATACCGTCTTGTACCATCATATTGTACCCTACCCACAAGATACTGGTACAGTACTGAGATTCAATATGGCACAAGGGCCATACCAACATGTATTGAGTGGAATCAACCGGCTCCATATGATTTCATGTTGTACTAACCCATAGCACCCGGTTTCAAGTAGAAATGTGGACGGGCATAAGAAAAAGTCTCCCAACCTTGTGCCAATATAAGGGTTGTACCATTTTATACCAGAAGCATCATACCATATTGGTAAGGTACTAGTATAGTACTCAGTATCAGTATACCAAACCTTGTTATCATGTTCTCAGCTTAGTTCTTGGCTTCCTGCAAATGAGTACTAAATTCCTATTTAACCAATCACACTCAAAAGCATCACATGACCGTCAGTCAAAGGATCCTAATACCAAGGCAAGTCATTCATACACAAACGTGAATATATATGCAGGGAGATGGTTGCATGCTTTCTTTTCTTCTTCTCCCCCTTGCACGTGCATGTGCGGTGGGAGGTTGGGGGTAGCCGTGGTTGGGATTTTGGTAGATGTCGCTTCTGATTATAGTTGTTCCAATGGATATATTTATCTATACTTAAACAAATAGTTTAAGATATAAAAGAGTAATGGCTCATGGTCGTCACAACCTCTCAACAAAATTATTGCAAAAACAGGAAGGAAAAGAAAAATTGCAATCACAGAATACTGATGTAAAACACTAGTTCAAGTCCTGAAAGATGCAGCATTACCTTGCCCTTTGTAGCAATTCCCAATGCAATGGACCAGTAGTCATGTTAAATGCCCCAGGATAGCACAGCAAATGAGCACCTAAAGTCAAAAGTGCCAGTCGTCCAAGGATCAGTAAATGCTTGAAATGTGAGACCATCAAGCATGAAAAAAAGCATCAGGCAATTTAAGGCATGATACTTGTGATCAAAAGAAATTTTATAATAAGAGAATGAACAGAGAACAAAAATAGGAAAACAGCATGATCATGCAGTAATATTATAATTAATGTGGATAGCCATTGTGTCAGAGTATCTAACCTATAACCTTTTCAGAAAGAATAAAGTTTCTTATACTAAAGAAGCATTACTAGCCAGAAACAGAGAAGTATGAGATACATTACTAACAAAGCATGATAAAACAAACAAAAAATACTTACTAACAACTATCCTTATTTATAACTACTAATAACTGGTTGGCTATGCTAGTCACAACCCAGAAATTTAGGGATGGTGGGATATTTTCATATAGAGATACCTTGCCAGCTGTCATCCGATCCAAGAAAATAAAGTGAATAGTTCGAAGAATCTATATGTATCAAATAGTATGGAAATTCTGCATCCTATTATAGATGGGCCCAAGATAAGCGTATTCTTACATATGAAAACCCATGAATTTAACCAAACTGTTAATCACATGATTTTTACAATGCAAAATCTCTACTGGATAATCCTCTCTAGATCCAGAAAGATTAGTAGCACTTACCATGCACAAATTTGGAAAGGCTAGCTAAAGAAGTCATTAAGGGATACTGCTTTCCAATTTGAAGCATTGAAGTTCACAAAGAACATCAATGAAATAATATAAAGCCACAGATTCCAATAGATAGTGAAGGCTGGCATTGCTATGAAATCTAATATCTGATTTTTCAAGTAAAGTTCCCAATTACAGAAAGAATAAAGGAAAATGTTCCCCCACATGCCTCTAGAATATTTGTTCAAACTACACTTTATGTGTGTGTGTATTTATGTAGAGAGAGAGACATCAAGCTAGACTTGGATACACTCAAGTGGATCTCTACTTAGATCCAATCAAGTTTAGATTGAACAATGGGGATCCCACATCGATGATCCAAGCCATTAGATGTGATCTATATTTCTAAACTCCTTACATATAAAAAATCTTGGAATTTAGAGATCTCTAGTCTTTGCATCAAGTGGTGAAAAAATTGGATAGTCTAAATAACACAAAACAATTTTATGTTTTTTGACCACTTGATGCATAGGCTAGGAGTCTCTCTCCAAATTATATGATTTTTAGTGTGTAAGCAATTTAGAGGTAGTAGATTACATCCACAGCTTGGATCATTGATACGGGATCCCATTATCCGTTCTAAACTAACCGAATCTTAGTGGAGATCCACTTGAGTGTAGCCAAGTCCAAATCTCTCTCTCTCTATATATAAATGTATGTATATAGATATATATGTATATATGTATAAATCTATATATGTATGTATGTATAAATCTATATATGTATGTATGTATAAATCTATATATATCTATGTATGTATAAATCTATATATATCTATGTATGTATAAATCTATATATATCTATGTATGTATAAATCTATATATATATATATATATATATATATATATATATGTATGTATATGTGTGTGTGTATATATAGATAGATAGATAGATAGATTTGAACTAATGCTTATCAATTACCTCATGAATCACAAATTCAAATTTTAAGCCAAGTTAGGATTTTTTTTCCTTCCAAAGATGATTCCAAGGAGTTCCAAAGTTATGGAAGAACAAAATCCAATCAGCATCTCTAATGACTTAGGCTAGAAATGATTGAAAATTGTAACTTGTGTTTTCCTAGTGAATGATTCTCTGAAATGTCGACAACTTTATAATTAATTATTTTCCACACAAAGTACTTCCAGAAATTCAAAATACAAAAAAAGCACATTGATTCATTTATTTGCATGAAGAAATCAAGTTACAAATTGAAAGCACATACACATTGCAAATATATGAATGGAAAATACCTCTTGCTGCATATAACATTGCTAGTTCCTGAAAACGGATGTCATAACATATACCTATACCAATACGTCCGACATCTGCAACCACAAATCAGAATCAATCTGCAGCAGAGATTTAAGGTTAAGCAGGTGTATACATATTTAGATGATTATATTTCTTACTAGAAAAGGAAATAAAAGGAAAAAAAGAAAAGGAAGACTACAGAATTAAAACTTATGATTCAGAATATCAAATTATTAGAATCTCTACTACCGGCACTAAAAAATAGGACAAAGCAATATAATGAACAGTATATCTTAAAAGGAATTAAAAAAGGTGACAAGCAATTATATGCAAATATAATATTACAGAATACCCAAAATGGAATAGAAAGGTAAAATTTGCTGCAACAATCAAGTGGGTGCTAATGTGAAAAATTGTGTAGATAGCGAAATGGGGCAGCACAAATGTTGTAGAATTTCCATCAAGCTTGTGCTAGGTGGATGGATAGTATTTGAATTCTCAAAGCTCTTGGGTTTTTGCATTTGCATGGTCTCGAAAATGCTATAAACTGAGAACTTGAGATAGCAACAGGTTAAACAGCCAAGTGTCGTGCATAATTTGATTATGTAGGTGCTAGTAATCAATGTGAATAATTTTGACAGTTTGACTTGATTTGGTTATGACTTGCTCAGTTCATTGCTACAGATAAGGCATTCATTATGATCTTAACATTATTATTATATTCATTAAAAGTAGATTGCAAGTCGTTAGAACAAGATGTTTAAGTTATGTGACTTGAAGACACTACACACTGCCAGAGTTACTTCTGGTGCTATTGCTCATTATCCCTCGGCAATCCAGTATAATGCATCCAAATCACAGATCATACCAGAAATGCTTCCGGCAATGGTGTAATTTCTAGAGGTTAGAAGCTCATCCCTGAGTTTAAAAACAAACTACATTTTAGAGACAAGATATTTAATGTGTGATGTTGTGAACATATTTGAATTTTCATAATTCGACTGATTGTGCAAGATTGGATAATCATTCATAATAGTGTGAAAATGCATGGAGAAGGGGGAGGAAGCATAATACCACAAACAAGCTAAAATCCATTCAACTTCATTTGTATTTTTTCACGATGAACTTTCCACCTTAGGAAAGCTATGGTCCTAACTCAATGGAGACTTGTATTTGAGTGGGATAGTCAAAACAAGTTCAGCAAAAAAGCAGGAAAAAGGAGTTGGATGAAAAGTCTAATGAAAGATCAAAATCACAAGCATCCCATTGATAGGATCAAATCTCAAGACATAGATTGATAAGGCCAAACCCATACGCAAGAAATGTCTTGTTAGTTGGATTATAATAAGTGACTGTGTAAGATTTTTATGGACCATGATGCCCCGTTTGCTATCATATATACTGTAGAGGTTCAGACTTAACACTCATAATTTGCAATGCAAATCAAGAATTATCAGATTTATCTATATTGAGCTACTTTAATCATGTTGTAAACTAAAACCCTTCTACACATGAACTTAACTATTCGAACAGATTGCTAAACTTCTTCGCTTTATGTGGACAGCATAAAAAACCCTTGCAAGTTACCGCAAGCACCTGATAAGCAATAACATGGTTTACGATTCTGATTAATGAGATGCAACATATATTTCAAATATATTAACTACATAAGAGTGGTATACTTGTTGGTGACATTAGTATATGACATTTTTATCTTAGGATGCATCCCTCGTGCAAGATGTGGACTCCTTATCAAATTGGTAATAATGCACCACATAATTTCAAACCTGTATCTACAATGGTAGGGTGCTGCCCAGCAGTAAGAGTCTTCGATTCCTTGAAGGTAATCTTTCCTGGAATATCAATGTCAAAAAGATGTATCTGTGTTTCATAAAATGCATTTCATCAGATATGAGTCCATAAAATTTTATCATGCAGGATATTTTTGCAGGAGAAACAAGAGATAATGAAACAAATGCTCAATATGAACCATACATATCTTTGAAAATGAAGAACAATGCAAATTCTACAATGTGGTTAATATAGAATTGCCATTTAATAAATTTTTATTGGCATCAAATATAGATGTCCACGGGGAAAGATATAGCTTGTTGAAGAACCCTAAAAGAATCACAAGCTTATCCTAAGTTTTGTATACTAAAATTAAAACTAAAATCTATAACCACACTTTCAGAGTTATAAGAATTTTTTATGTCTACGACATAGCAAACTTATCGACTTATATGAGATGCAGCCAACGTCAGAACCGTTCATGTATTGCACCTTCCTGTGTTTTCCCTTGAGCTTCCCATCTGCACCAAAGACACAACATGTGTTGTACAAACAATCACCCGAGCGTTCTGGTATAGATCCACCAACAATTGTAATCTGCAGATTCCGAGCAACTTCTGACAGCATTGAAAATGAGGGAGATGCATCACCACCAGCTTCAATATCCTCAGCATATATTGGAAAGCTATCATTGGAGTAGGGACTATTCCATATTTCCTGATATAAATGATACCAAACAATGTTATAAGGAAAAATTCTCACCACAAGCTGAGGAAATTTTTTTTTGATGAAGAAAAGAAATGCAGATTAAATTGTGATTATCATAATGAGTAAAAACAAGAAATAATAATTTTTCCATTATATACAGCTGTCAAAATAAATTTTCCACAGTAGAACATATATTATGCATGTACTTGGTCACCTATAAATCTTTCTAATTTTAATGACCTTAAAGTTGATAAGAATTATTATAATTAAAAAAATTAAATCAAGAAGCTCCATATATTAAAGAATTTTTTTATCTATCAAAATGGAAAAGGAACAAGCTTACAACTAAATTTGATGGGGCTTTCTGAAGTAGGTTCTCTGTATGTTTGGAGATCTCTTGGATTATGACATGTATATCAAGTTCTATCTTTTGTTGCCAGCCATTTGTGTGGAACTTTTCTCATTTCTTCATTTGTGCTGAATTTCCAAAGCATTTTGTCAAGACTGGCAGGTTAAACTCAAATTCACTGAATTTCATAGTAATTCAGATGAGTCAAATTTTTGCATAGATTTTACCATGCTAGCCTCAATGAGCCCGTGTTGCAGTGTCTCGTAGTCCACATGGGCCATGGGCCAAGTCCGCTCGGATACTATTTGTCACAACCTAGTTTCTCACCCAAAAAGATTAGCTGAAAGATATTATTTAAATTTCTTAGTCTTATATAAGTACCCAAGATCTACCCAGTGCATAGCTGATTGGAGACTGAGTACACGCTTGCACAGATCCTCACATATGTTTAAGTTGAGTGAAAAATAAATTGATATTTACACTCAAAAGAATGTGAAGAATGATTTAAATTTTTGATCTATCTATCTATCAATATAATTTTTTCATTTCTTCATTTGTGCTACAATTGCAAAGCCTTTTGTCAACACTAACAGGTTAAACTTAGATTTTGCCATTTTGAGAGAATTGCAGCACTAAATTCCATAGTAATTTAGATGAGCCAAATTTTTGGCGTAGGTTTCACCATCCTAGAAGACATTTAGATTATCATATGTCTAAGTTGTTTCGTGAAAAATAAACTGATACTTAGACTCAAAACAACCTGAAGATCTATTTATCTATCTATCTATCTAAACCACCAAAACGGTATTCATAAAGGTCCAAAACCATAAAATGTACTTTCAAAATAATGTCAATTAAATTATCTGGACCTATTTTCCTTCACTTTTTTTCCCTTTTTCACTGTTTTTCATTTTTTCTATTTTGTGGTTTAACTTGACAAAACTGGAGTTGAAACTTACAAAATTGCCAAAACTGCCAGAACCAAAACTCTTTTGGCTTACTAAAACTAAAAATGACTTCCCACTTCTTTATTGTCCAGTAGGCATTGCAAATGCATGCACAAAATCAGATATTGTTTTTTTGTTTGGCTTATCATGCTTCGTGAGGATTTTAGTGTTTGAAATGCTAAATTTATAGCTCTGAGCTAAAGGCATCAATTGAAGTACCAAACTTCAGTTTAAAAAGTGAAGTGACACTTCAAATGCTGAATTCATTGTCTTGGCATTGCCGAGACAAATGAAAACTATACCTTAAAACTTTGATCTCCATGCTTTCATAGATGGAGCCAGAAATGCTTTCGTGACATTGAGATTTCATGTGAAATGTCTGCACAGCTAATGCTGACTTCTTGTACTGCTCCTCGATCTAGCAACTTGTAAGTTGTAAGGTGACAGGCAAAAAGGTAGCAATACAAAAGATAGAAATCAGCTTTGCAGGTTTTTTTCGCACGAGCATCACACTGAATTCAAGACACTAAAACGGGCATTTCAAAGCTGAGTTCGTTATCAGTGACTTGGTGTTTCTGATGAAAGAAATGATTACTTTTTTTACAAAAATAGTGTGACTAAATGTTATTATCACCAGAGCAGAAGACCAGATAAAAATATTTCATTTTTAAAGAGAAATCCATTACAAGGATCTGGGAACAGATTAATAGAACCTACAGGCAAGAGAACGAGCTTTGCCCCCTTTCCGGCGGCCTCCTCGATCGCCTTGCGAGCTTGGGCGATGTTCCTCTCCTTGTCCGCAGTCACCGCCAATTGGCAAAGAGCGATTTTAAACTGCCAAAAAAGGGGGAAAGATCAAACTTTTGATCAAAACCAGAGCGGGAATCGAGGAGGCGGAACAGAAGTACCGCACCTTGGAGACCGGGGGAGTGGGAAGCTGGAGGGCAGGCGGAACCCTAGCTTCCTCGGGCTTGTAGGCGGACGCCATGGCGGAAAAGGCGGCGTTGAGGGTCCGGCGAGTCGGCGGCGGCGGCGGCCTCCTCGCCGGGATCCGATTAGAATTGGGGGAAGGGAAGAGGAGAGGTTTGAGAGTGAGGTGAGAAGTGGGGAAGAGATCGGTGGCGAGGAAAGCGGCGGATGACGAGAGGAAGCCGAGTCCTGCTCTCATCGCTCGAAGGGAAGGGTTGGGGAGGGAGAGAAATAGCCAAATAGGGCGGGGGTGGCGTGAAGGCGACGTGTGGTGAGATCCCCCGCGGAGAAATTTAAGTACTTAGGTCGAACGAAGAATTTTTTTATTAAAATATTTTATCCAAAAAAAGCTGTTACACGATGTTTGGAAAAATATTTTTTATATATTTAATTGATCATGAATTTCAGAATAGCTTTCGTTAAGAAATTACTTTTATTTAGTTAAATATTTATTTTTTAAAAAAATGTGTAAAATATTTAGTATATTTTGAATAAATAAAAAGATCTTATTCTATTCTATCTAAAAGTTTGAAGGTATTTTAAAAAAAAAAAAATTTCAATTTTTAGCGGTCGGGAATTAGACTTTCTTATATTCTATATTGTTTTTTTAATTAAATATAAAAATCAAAAAAGTAATTTTCTATTTTTTTTGAAAACTCAAATAGACATTTGTTCTTTTTTTTTGTTGAGTACACTTTTTCTCCTCTCTTCTCGCGAACCAAATGAGTTTTAAGTCTTAAACAAGATTTGGACTTAGATCTACGTATTAGCCCAATATGGCTTGGGCCTCCTATTGCATTGAATTTTCAAACAATTTATACTATTATGATGGTCATAGTGTAAATAAAAATGGTTCAATTTACATAATTATGTAGCAGCAAATCTTACTAACTTAATTAGTTTGATTTTATTATTTTAAGAGTTTTGCTATTTTTTATCATAAATAAATAATAATGCAGAAAGACTCATCAGAATGAGCTTTGCAAGTATAACCGGGTGCAACTTGGCCTAATTTTTCATCATCCACAGACTTTGTATCTCTTCACTGCTCTTTGCCTTACCCTTTTATTTTAATTTTGGTGGAACCTGCTCTTTGTCAATTAGCACTATGCACACTAAATAATTATCATTCAACCTTAATTTCGCTCAAGGAGGCCAAATTTCTCGTGTCTTCATCATTTTTGCCAGAGTTTTCTAATTTCTACAATCTCGACATACCATTGAAAAGGCCGATTTTATCAATAGATTGCAGAAACTTTCTGTGGACAGAACGATGGCATGATGTTCTGGTTTGAACTTGTGGGAACCTTCCGCCATTCTAGAACTCAGGACAAGTTTAAATTGGTCAGAGAGAAAGTGCATCGTTCTCTCTGATGAGATGATACGTAGTACTTACAATTTTACATGTCCCATGCATGCAAGGCACGTAACAAGCAGGAAGCTAGATTTACATCAGCATAGATACATATTTCAGAAAGGTCCAATAGCTAGCATAGGTCAAGTTGCTAGGATAATCATGATCATGATATACATTATGTGATCAGGAGCTCATCGCTAGATGCTGTCCGAGATTCATTGGTGGGTTGAGGCAGAAGGGTTAAACGACCCATGGTGCTAGGAATGGGAGTAAAAGATTTTTGGTCAGACCAGGCCATGATGTGAAGATGAACTTCCTCCATCTGCTCAATGGCAGCTGCAAGCCTCTTCTTGATATCGGCGTGGTCGCAGCAGCGGATGAGCCCCTTGGTCGAGACCTCTGATGGAATTAGGCTTCTTCCTTCCAGCCGACAGATTAAAACAAGTTGCCCGGCGTCGCTCGCTTCCTTATAGAGCTTCAGAAGGCCGGCACGGTCGGCTGCGAGCCCTTTCGACACCGCATTGATGCAGAAGAAACCCTATCCATAGCAACATAAATATTAGTTCTTGCATGAATTTTGTAGTTGCAGTGATTGTTTAATTTTCATAGCATCATAGTACCTCCTCGGTCCGTTTAATATCCATTCCAAAACGGGTTTCGCCCGTCTTGAGCTCCAAGACCACTGGCACCTCTGCAGCACCTGGCAGGAACCAAAACCGGATTCCTTGCACCATCTCAATATTTGGTTTTGAGCTTTGTTGCTTGTACCAGCTCCTCTCTCTCCAGTAACTCTGACCACTGGTGCCTTCAGCAGACGATGCAGTCTTGTCCTTAATTATCGCAAATTAATGGAATAGCATGCACATGGAAAAGTAAATCAGACTCAATTATTCAACACCAACCAATTGTTCATGAATTGCGTACATAATCCTATTGACTTCATTCTACGTGATCAAAGTATATATTTATGTGGATTCTGGTGGGAAAAAGACCACTGGAAGGGTATAAGAGAGGATTATATACGTACTGAGACAGCGATTTGCTCGGTTTGAATGTTGACGAAGATGAGTGGGGCACCGGAGGAGACGGCGGCAGAGAACCAGGCCATGGACCTCGTCGTGACGGCCTCGACGCTGTGCTCGTCGGGAAAGGGCTTGAATAGGATGGAACTGATGACCGTCGAGTGCCGGTCGGGCAAATTGGTGCCCACCTTCTTCTTCCAATCATATTTGATCCCCTTCTTCATGTCGAAAGCAACGAAATCTACACTGACAACCCTTCTGCTCGTTTCTGCATGCAACGAGCACATACTTAAGAGATGGCTTTAGATATCCACGTCGTGCTACTACGGGCTCGTTTGGTTCGCAGGAAAAAGAGAGGGAAAAGTGTGGTCAACGGGAAAGTAATGAAATGCCTCTTGTTTGGTTGGAGTTTTCAAAGGAGAGAGATGGGAAAGTTGTATTCCCATGGGAATATGATTCCCACATTTCGGGCTCGTTTGGTTCGCGGGAAGTATTTTTCCTCCTAGGAATATGATTCCTGGAAATCAGATTCCTAGGAAGAGGATACCTAGGAAAGTACTTTTGGCATGTTTGGTTAACCATGGGAAAGTGACAAATTTCCAAAGTGCTTATGTTTGGTTGACTATCCACTTTTCTAGGAAAGTTATGTATAATTCCTATTATGCCCTTAATAAAAATTAGGTCTTTAATGCCTCTTTAATGCTTCTTTAATGCTGAAGGGTCTTTTTGGGAAAAAATAAAAAAGGAGTGATTCCCATCTCATGGGAAAGTAACTTTCCCATGTTTCTCATGGGAAAGACTTTCCCATGAAATGTGGGAATCATATTCCCATGGGAATACAACTTTCCCATCTCTCTCCTTTGAAAACTCCAACCAAACAAGAGGCATTTCATTACTTTCCCGTTGACCACACTTTCCCCCCTCCTTTTCCTGCGAACCAAACGAGCCCTTCATGGAAAAGTCTTTCCCATGAGAAACATGGGAAAGTTACTTTCCCATGAGGTGGAATTACTCCTTTTTTTTATTTTTTCCCAAAAAGACCCTTCAGCATTAAAGAAGTATTAAAGAGGCATTAAAGACCTAATTTTTATTAAGGGCATAATAGGAATTATACATAACTTTTCTAGGAAAGTGGATGGTCAACTAAACATAAGCACTTTGGAAATTTGTCACTTTCCCATGGTTAACCAAACATATGCCAAAAATACTTTTCTAGGTATCCTCTTCCTAGGAATCTGATTCCCAGGAATCAGATTCCTAGGAGGAAAAATACTTTCCGCGAACCAAACGAGTCCTACTGGTGCATGGATATCTGTTTCTATATAGTATAAGAAAGTGAAACGTGTATAGAAAAGTCTTGTTAAAATTCTAATGCGCGTGCTAACTTCGATGTTCATATATATTGCCATGTCTCTCTTATGATCAAATCCATTAGAGTTTGGTTTTCTTCACCCTGCAGCTCGGCGCAGCGGTCGAGGGTGAGGTCGGCGAGCTTGGCGACGTGGCGGTCGTCCCGGGCGGCGCAAAGGGTGAATCGGCGGTGGAGCGTCGAGCCGCGGTCTGGTGCAACGCGGGCACGGAGGAGTAACACTGCATTCCCCCGCCGGACCTTCACCCAGACCGACCCAGACTGGCGGCCGAGCCGGCCGAGCAGTGAGCTGAGCTCGGACCGGCCCTTGGCCGACGTGAAGGTGGCGCTGTCCTCGTCAGCGTCGGCAACCACTGCGGCGACGCCCTCGATGATATCGCCGGGGAGGAGCATGGACTTGTCCCACTCCTCCTCTGGCATTCCCTCTTTCACCCGCTTCACGCCCACCACCGTCGCCGCGCCGCCCATCTCCGACGTCCAACCAAGCCCCAGGGGATTGACGGTTCTCCCAGAGAGAGAGAGAGAGAGAAAGTGAGGCCTTGGGCCCTTCGCTTTGGATTTTGATCTCTCTCCATATATATATAGCAGAGGAAGAGGATTCGATGATAGCAAGGAAGGGGTTCTTGTTTATTGTCGAGCTTTGTTCTTGTTCTTGGTGATCTTCGATGATAGCAGAACTTTTCTGGTTTTTTGTTAAGGCCATAGGATGGATCCCCAGCCGTGTTTCCTAGTGGAGAGGATGCATTTGAGAGTTACTGTGTCAAACTCAGACTTGGCCCACTCGGTGCACCCCCAGCTACTCGGCTTCCCTGATCCACACTCTTTTTGTATATAAGAAAAATAACATACTAAATTAGAAGTTGATGCATACGACTCATATGAGAAGAACGGCTAGATACATGAATTTTAAACGAATTGAATGCATTTAAAAGAGAAGTCTATATATATTAAAGTGTGCTAGGATTGTGAGCTTGCTGAATGATTGGGGGAGCTTTTGGAGGGCTAAAAAGCACTTTCTGGCTCTCCAAAAGTACTTTTAGCTAAAAAATGGTGTTTGGTAAATTTTCTGAAAAGCTGTTTCAGCTTTTGCGGGAAGCTGAAAACAGCTTTTGGGGGGAAGCTCCAATTTGGAGCTTTCCGAAAATGCTGTTTTCAGCTTTTTCGGAAAGCTGTATTTTTGACCAAAATACCCCCATTTAACAAAAAAATTTCCTTCCAAAAACCTCTCTCTCACATTCTCACGGTCTCTTCCTCTCCCACCCAACCCCATTCCCTCTCCCCCGCTGCCGCACCCTCTCCCTCTGCCCCGCCGTCGCACCCCCTCCCTCTCCCCCGCCCCCATGGTGGGGAGGTGCCGAAGAAGAGGAAGACGGGTGGTCTTCCCCTTCCCGCGGCCGCCGCCGGCGATGATATCCCCGTCACGGAAAGGGACAGTGCCGAAGAAGAAGGAGGTCCCACGGCCCCCCTCCCGCGTCTGCGAGGCCCCGCCGTCGCACCCCCTCCCTCTCCCCCGCCCCCATGGTGGGGAGGTGCCGAAGAAGAGGAAGACAGGTGGTCTTCCCCTTCCCGCGGCCGCCGCCGGCGATGATGTCCCCGTCACGGAAAGGGACGGTTCCGAAGAAGAAGGAGGTCCCACGGCCCCCCTCCCGCGTCTGCGAGGCCCCGCCATCGCACCCCCTCCCTCTCCCCCTTCCTGCGGCCGCCGGCGGTCACGACCCGCCCCCCTCTCGCGTCCGCCACGGCCCGGCCCGGCGCCGTCGGCCTCGCGGGAGAGCACTTCCCAGGGGGCCCGCCGTGGCCGCCGCCGGCCACGACCCGGCCCCCTCCCGCGGCCGCCGCCGGCCGCCGGCCCCGGCCCGGCCCCCTCCTGCGGCCGCGGCGGCCTGGCCCCCTTCCGGCGCCGCCGGCCGCGCGGGAGGAGAAGAAAGGAGAACGGGGGAGAGGAAGGAAGGAGAAGAAGAGAAGAAAAAAAAAGAAAAGGAAAAGAAAAGAAAAAAGAAAAGAAAAGAAAAGAAAATTTTAAAAATAAAATAAATAAATAAATAAATATTTATATAAATGAATGAATGAATGAATAAGATAATAAATAAATATATTTCAACATTATTAATTATTTACACTAATAATTATAATATTTTATACCTTTATTATTGTATTATATTATAAATATTATATTATATTACATTACATTATAATACATTAATATGTTATTTTAAATAATTTAATATTATATTATATTATGAGAAATTAATTTATACTAATAATTATAATATTTTATGTCTTTATTATTGTATTATACTATAAATATAATATATATTACATTATATCATAATACATTAATATGTTATGTTAAATAATTTAATATTATGTTATATTACCAAATATTAATTTACTCTAATAATTATATTACTATTATGCTATATTATGATAATATTAGTTTATATTACAAAAATATTATACTATATCGTATATTTATGTATTAATATATGTTATGTTTTATTATATTCTGTTGTATAATACTATGCAATGTCCTTTATGGTAATTTTGTCATACAAAAATACTTTCCTAGTTTGTTTACCAAACACAAAACAAAGTACCACAGCACTTTACGAATGTAGTTACCAAACAGCAAACAGCTTTTTATAACAGCTCTACTTCAGACAGCTCTACTTCCAACAGCTCTACTTCCAACAGCTCTACTGCCAACAGCTCCCCCAAACAGGGCCTTAAGGTGAATGCATTCAAATGAAGGGCAGACAAATGCCGAATCATATATTGTCGAATCATATATTGTATACATGAATTTTAAACGAATTGAATGCATTTAAAAGAGGAGTCTATATTTATTAAAGTGTGCTTGGATTGTGAGCTTGCTGAATGATATAGTCAATTAGATATCCATCCACCAACTTGCTTTAAAGGTGAATGCATTCAAACAAAGGGCAGACAAACACCGAATCATATATTGTCGAGTTGTTTTTGTAGTGCTACGATCATGCGTGCAATTCAGGTGAGTTGGGTCGAGTCGAGGGTGAACCCTAACTGATCCAATTTTTGGATCTCACAATATGACTTGCTCTTGCACTGGAACCTAATTGTATTTTAAACTAAGCTTGGATTGGGCCAGGTTGGTTAGAGTCAGTCTAGGTTGTGCCATATCAATCAAGTTAGATCTAGTTGAGTAAGAATTTGAGAGAAGAATTTGGAACATATTTGTTGGATTAGTATTAGCTAAGTCGAGGCGCAACCATTCATCAATTTTAACATTAGACTGGGACAAAATTTAGTTTTATGAAAACTGTTACGGGGGAACTTAGCCACCATGCCCCACGTGACCGGCACGCGCGCCTAGGAAGACTACGGCTGCCCCTTGATCCAGCAATCCGACCTCGGGTCGGATATCTTCAGCTCCGCAGCCCGACCCCGAGTCGGCTGCCCCTTGATCCAGCAATCCGACCTCGGGTCGGATATCTTCAGCTCCGCAGCCCGACCCCGAGTCGGCTGCCCCTTGATCCAGCAATCCGACCTCGGGTCGGATATCTTCGGCTCCGCAGCCCGACCCCGAGTCGGCTGCCCCTTGATCCAGCAATCCGACCCCGAGTCGGCAATCTCTCGACAACAACAGACTGTTCCTCTGAGGCACGCCGCGGCCCCCTGCTCCACTACTCCCTGCAACGGCCGTATCCGGCGCTGCCCCACGATCCCCTGTAACAGCCGTACAAAGCGGAGCTCCACTATGCCCTGCCATGGCTGTACCCAGCGCTGCCCCACGACGCCCTGTAACGGCCATGTCAGTGGCAGCCCCATCGTGCCACACGATGACGAATCCCCGGAAAAACCCCCCAGCCTGATATATATGAGGCTGGGGGGGAAGGGGGAGGGTAAGATATATCTTCCAGAGTATCATCCCACCTGCTACCTTCTCCTTCTCCTTCTCCTTCGATCTCCTCTGACTTGATCGTCGGAGGGCCCCCACTACCCCGGTGGTGGTGCGAGGCTTGCTTGCAGGTTTCACGGCGGAGGGCGGAGCGCAACCAAAGCAACTCAAAGGGAACCCCGTTCACACCGCTGTGCCAATCGTTCTCGGTTTGGACCACCAGCAACAAAAACAAATATAAATTATTTGTTTATCGATATATCATATTTTGTTAGATTAAGTTAGGTTAGGATGGGGTGAGGGTTGAGTTTGGATTGGGATAAAGATTAATCCTAAACTAACCGTATTTGAGGTTAGGTTGAGACTTTGCATCTAATACTAATCCAAAATTTTAAGAGCACAAGGAGGCTCCACTTAATGAGCTGGTTAAGCAGGCGAATTTGGGTTTAGCCCAACCTAGTTAAACCTGTAGAGATGATAATGTGGCTTTTAATCTTTGGACGAACTAAATTAGTTAGTTCTTGGGTCTACCCAGTGCAAATCTACATGGTCCAGGTACCAAGATAAAATATCTAAATAAAAAATAAATATGCTCAATCTTGAGGAATGCAGTACTTCACTTGTATGTATAACTATATGCATTGATCATCATAATCAATTTGGCAATCTGCAGTGCTTTAGAGAGTGGGAGTGGTCTAAGCTAACAAGAGAGTTTTACACATATGTGATATGCACGTCAAGACTAGCTCAAAGTTGGCATAAGAAACTTATAATATAGGATACCATATGCAATGATTTTTGGCAAATTCATCTTTAATATATTTTATACATGACTACCGATTTCTCCAAACTTTTATTTATTTAATTTCTGGGTGGAGTTTACTTCTCCAATGTTTACATGGGTAAACCGTTAATCTATACTTTGTTGTTATACTAGTCCTACTATTAGTCCTCCTTAAGATTGACTAAGAGTTATTAAAGTTAGAAAAGGACTAAAAAAACCATTGGAGTTGGCTGAGACGCAAGGAAATCGAGGACTTTGCCTGTTTGCATTGTACTTAAACATGAAGGCTTTGTATCCATGTGGCGAAGAAGTATTTACTAATTTGCATTGTTCCTCAAGCAGAACTATGGGAAGGTCGGTCAACACTAGGAAGTAATTCAGTCATTTGAATATTTTTTTGGAGAGTGATTCTAAAATAGTGATTGCATGGATTAATGATCTGTCGGCCAATAATTGGACAGATAACTTACTCTCGTAGGATGTCAATCATATCAACAACTTTACGATAGCCTTTCTTGCCATCCATATTTACAAGGAAGATAACCAGCCTACCGATTGGCTCTCTAGTTTGAGGTCTCCAATACAAATACAATTTTTTATAGTAGTTAGCTATTATCGGATCTCTTCTATCTGTTAATGCTAATACTCGTTATTGAAAAAAAAAACAAAGACAAAGGACTTTTCTTCTCCAACACTCCCACCCTCCTCCATGTTGAAAAAATTATTTTCTAAAAATTACTATATCATTATTTTATAATAATGTTATAAACAAATAATTTACTAAAAATATTCAAAAGATTGAAAAAAACTTATGTAGCTAAAAGTTGAAGAGAGGAATAAGTTGAAAAGTGAAAAAAAATCTCTGTTAGTAAAAAAAAAATTCTCGAACGATAGAATACCAGTGAGACCGAAGAGATGCGATGGTTGATACATAATGTTTCGAAAACACCATATTCTTTCGAAAAGTTACAACTCTTCTAAAAAAAAGCATCTCACAAAATAGTGTTTTAAAATATTTAAAATAACTAAAGATTAGAAGATAAAAAAATATTTTTTTCAATTAAAACTCCAACATTGAAGTGGCCCTACAATACTAACGCTACTAAAAGAATAAATTATAAATAATTGGTTTATGCATGATTAAGTAAATCCTAGGGACCTGTATGCATGCAACTAGATCAACTTACGGGGATTAACATGCAAGTGTAATGATTAGAAAGATTGTTATATAAATATGAAAAATTATAAGGACTAAACACAATATCCTATATACAACAAATACATTCTTTATTTAGTTCTCACTTTTCAGCAATCCCATGAAGGAGAAGGAACTAGCTCAAAATTGATGGTCATCGCCATCTCATAAAATTCCCCAACAAACAAAATAGTGCATCGAGGTCCCTGATCATGTGTCCGTGAGGTGCTAGATGCATATATACTTGTAAGATAAAATCACAACCATCGATGGAAACATGTCTTCCATTTGGTACCAAAATAGTCCTATGGATGATCAAATTGGGACGTTCCGGGGCGTCTTTTTTTTTTGCTAAAGGATAAGGGGTAGGGGGGAGGAAGGGACAAGCCCACCCCCGCGTAACAGCCCCCACTGAGCCCCCGTCCCGCCAGGAGAATGTTCGATGCGGGCAGAAATGGCCGTGTGTTGGGCACTCCGACCGGTTTTACTCATACTCTCCCCACCCGTAGGTCCGGCTCAGCTACTCTTCTGAGCTCTGGCTCGAGTCCCACGAGTACGTCACACCGGGCACCACCGTTCCCGGGCGTCTTCGGCATCCTACTTGGAGAAGGACCCCACTTCAATAGATAAAAATAATAAAAAAATAAATATCGTGGCAGCCGAAGTCCGAACCTTTCTCTCCATTGGCCTCGGGTTTTGAAAGCGAACCCGATTTCAAAACCCTCGCTCTTTCCTCCAAAGCCTTTCCCCCTCTCCCCGCCCCCACCGCCGCTTCCCACTCCCTTCTCCTCTCTTCCGCGCCCAATCCTTTCCGCCTCTTCTCGTACGCTCTTCCGTCCCTCGTCGCCGGTCTGCGATTTCTCTCCGACCGTCCTCCCCGTCCCCAACTCGTCCGATCTCGAGGGAGATGGTCTTGGCTTCGAAGCTCGACGGTGGGACGCAGACAATCTCGTTCCGCGTCCGGAAGACCATACAATCCATCAAGGAGATCGTCGGAAACCATTCCGACGCCGACATCTACGCCGTGCTCAGAGAGACCGGCATGGATCCGAACGAGACCGCGCAGAAATTGCTCAACCAAGGTCAGTTGGTGCCGATTAGGGTTTTGGGAGGGGTGCATTTGGGATCGCCTTGATGCTCTCTTTCTTATCTCGTGTGGAGTGGACTTCAGAGTGTAGCGATTAGGGTTTGACTTGGGTGGTCTTTCAAGTTACTTGCTTGGACTTAGTTTGGTGATGCTCGAAGTGGTAAAGTTGTTATTTTCAAGGTCTTGGAAGTTGTCTGAACTTTAAATTGAAGCGCTGCCGTTAGAAATCGTTAGAAAGCACTCTCTTTCTGGGTTCGGGATGCATTGGAAATTAATTAATGCTTGCTCACAATGTGTTGTTTCTGTCCCTTCTTTGATTTAAGATCCATGTGAACGATAATGGCAAGAGATTAGTAGCGTTAGTTTACCTTATCCTTAACTACTTTTTTTCAATGTGGAACTACGTTGACGAATCCTTAGTTGGAATTAACGTAGTTGGATAGTTGTTTTTAAGATTTTTTTTATTTTTATAAATGCTTTCGCAACTAAAAGAATTAGTTAGCTAATATATATATATATCAAAAAAGAAATGTAAAAAGGTGCGTGCATTTGAGCGTGCATGTCACGTGCAATCCTCCACTCATGCATTTATTCGTGTGTCCTTCATGCATGCATTTGTTTCTGCGTAGATGAAACGTTGCTCGAGTTTAGTACACGCAATGCCTGCCTCAACCTGGAGTTATTATTTTTTAATAAAAAATATGATACGGGACTGAATAGCGGATTTTGTGCGAAGAGTAATGGTCCAGAGGCAGCATTGCACGCAGAGAAGCTTGGTCGTAAATTTTTGATACCTAAAAGTCAACCTAGGATGTACGTTCTGAATTAAGGATTGGTGAGAATAGTAACATGGGGCGTCTGATCATATAAAAGGAGGACAAAGGGGAGATGGAAGATATCATGTAAGGCCAAATATGTGCCTTATTATGATCTATTTGAGAAATATTTGAATGTAAGAGGAGATGAGAGGGACATTGACAGTATGCTACTTACCTAAGATGAGGGGAGAGGGAAACTAGTGATAATGGTGCATAAAATATGAGGATAATGAGACTTTTGGAAGCTGCTGGGATTAGGAAAATGTGGAAAGGATCTTTGTCAGAAGAATTTGAACAGGGATTATTATTGGGATAGGTTTTTGACGCATTTTGTTCGAGGCATATGTACCAGTGGCTCTGAATTCTGGAAGGAGGGATGGTTTGACATAAGATGCAACAGCGCTAGTTCTAAGGGCCATCTGAGATACAAATATTGCCGTAGATACATTGATTTGATTTTGTTTCTCAATCTTGTGGAAGGGCTATAAGTTGTTCATGGGATTTTTGCTGGGCAGTGAAAAGGGAATGTCAAAAATTGTTGTGTTTGATGCCCTGGAAAAAAAAACCAAGAAAACATCGTGTCATTTTCTTATGGATGTGAAGTGGCTTGTTGTTTAAGTTTAGGTCGAGCTTATCTTTAAATTCTTAAAGATTAATTGGGGTCCAGTTCTTGGTGTGCGGATATTGAGGGAGCCCTATGTCTGGGTGTAAGATACTGAAACACATTTCATTGTTTAGCTGCTCCCCTTTTGCAATATACTATGGCATTTCCGCCTTTGTTTTTTTTTTAAAAAATGTTCTGGCATGAATTAAATGTCTTTCAATAAAAGAAGACCCTTACAGCTCTCTTTGCAGTATGGTGAGGTGACGCTGACGGCTGACACTTCTTCACATTTTAATATTCTAATATTCTTATTATCTCATAATTCATCTATTTAGAACTTTGGTCACATTGACAGGAGCATTATTCATAGTTTCTTTTTGACTATTTAGTTGGTTTCATGGACAAATACCAGTAGATGTAATAACTTATTTTCTTGCCAATGATTTTAAGCATTGATGAAATTTCCTACACAAATGCCTTTTTGTGAGTTCACATTTATATTTGAATGTACATGCTTTGCACACAACAACCTTTATACAATTTTATGCATGTTTTTTTATTTGACCTTGCAGATACATTTCACGAGGTCAAAAGGAAAAGGGACAGAAAGAAAGAGGTATGTTTTTTTTTTTAATATTCCTGTTATTTTTCTATTAATTTTCTTTCCTACTTGAGAAGGTTCTTACCAGGGTTAGCAGCCTTATCGCCCCTCTTATGGAATTGCTAAAGAAAAAGGTGGAGTACAAATGGTTTTCTTTTTTTATGTTAGTTATCAAAACTGCGAAAGCCGAAGTTGGAACTATTAAAATTTTTGAAATTGGAACTCATTATGCCCGATTAATGCAGAGACCAAAACCGGGATCATGAGCAAGAGGTGAAAGGTAGCTCATGGAATTAAAGAGGGTGAATTGTTGCAAATAGAAATGAAGCTAATTTTAGCGACCTGTATATTTAGTTTTGAAGAAAGTAATAATTAATTATATTCATGCAGTTGTTTCTCTCTTTTAACTGGAACAGCAAAATTGCAAATTTGAGACAGGTGAGTTAATGGGTGCTAGGAATTGCAGTGGTAAAAAGAAAAAAAAATATAGGACAGAGTCATGGGTAAGCATGTGAAAAAGGATAATCATGGAAACAAGAGTGCTTGGTGGTGATGTAGGACATGTAGGGGGTGACTTTATATGATACTGAAAGATGTGCAATGTAAAAGTGAGATAAATATGTAACACCTTATTTAATGCTCCATAAAGATGAGTTTAAACTAGTTACAAAGAGAACAAATTAAGCTGAGATTATAGGAATTTAAATGAGTTTATTTTTATTTTTTTATTTGATTTTACTTTTTATTTATATTAATAATATTTCTATTAATATTTGATATTCAAAAATATTATTAAAATTTCAATAATTTAATGGCGATATTTACTGTCGTTTCTTGCTTTGGCTAATGTTGGACTTGGTAAATGAAATGGTTTCTTGCTCTAGCTATGGAACACACATTGAATGCTGAGATTACACATTGAACTTCTGGTAGTAAATTCATCATAAAAAATATGTTAAGAATTAAAAAATCAGCATATTTTTGTTCAAACAGATGCTCAATGCTAGCTGAAGCTTATTATGTTTGTTTTGTAAGTTTCATATGTTAAATTGTGCTTGACATGTTATTGATATGTGGCCTCAGAGTACAGGTTACAGGGCTTCTGTTGATACAAGAATTCGAACAGTCCATAAGATACAACGGGAAAAATCTCAAGCATCATGGGGTCAAAATGCTAAAAGAGGGGGTTATCCTCGAAGTCCTGTACCTGGTAATACAAATCCTGTTTATGTGATAATTAGTTGCCAATGAGAGAGTTGGTATCACTGCTATATCATTTACAGACGTCTATTTGATGTATAAGATATGTCTAGTGCAGGACCCAACCGAGAATTCCGCATTGTGAGGGACAATAGAATGAATCAGAGGGGGAGTGAGGATGTTAAACCTGAATCACTTCATAATTCATCTTCTAGCAATGAGCACATGATATCGAATGTTTCAGGGAAGGGGTATAGTTCTTTTATTTGCAATCTGTAAATAAATATTTCTTTGCAAGAAAAACCTTTAATTTGTTTTATTTTTGAGCACTGTTGTTTAAATTAATCCAAGTTAAATTGCTGTATTTTTTTAGTATCTTTCTGTCCTGTTAGAAGAGCACCTCTACTTGAAATCTTTCTTAAACCACGAGCCTTTTGTTTGTTTTGCTGCACAGAATGGCAGACCTCTGTGTTGCTGTTTTATTTTTGGGGTGATGTATCTTCATAATGTCAAAATTCTGTCTCCAAAATTGACTCTAAATATATCCTGAATTTACTATGAGTTGAACTCTCTTACCTCAAGAAATTCTTCTAGCAAGTCTTAAATCTTTAAAATATTATATGTAATAAACAGGATATTCACTAGATGGTAAGCCTTGGTGCAATGGTCTGGTTGCTCTATTGTGACCTGACGGTCATAGGTTCAAAATATGGAAACAACCTCTCCACATGTAGGGGTAAGGTAGCATACATCTGACCCTTTCTGAACCCTACAATGGCGTGAGCCTCGTGCATTAGGCCACCCTATTGGTAAACGGGGTATGCACTTTGGAAATTTTATTTAAGAATGCAATTCATTTCGGTATATTGATGTTATGAAATTGGAAGTTTTATATTATATTGCATTGGGATATTTTTTTAGGCCATTACCCAGTTATGATCCCGACAATCTAGGATTGTGGGAGGGGTGAATTGGGGATACTTATAACATTTTTTTTCTTGGCACAAAGTGGCTGCCCTATGACTCAAACCTACGCCATTGTACTTGTCAGCCTAAGCCTTTACCATTACACCAAGCAATGGCCCCTTGGATTGGAATACAAATAATTTATACACATGCAAATTGTCTATTCTTGTTTTTTTGATCTTCTTTTCCTCTGCGGTTGTCTTTTCATCAAATGGAACCATTGAACATCTATCTCTTCATGTCATTCTTTGACATGATTCCTAAACAACCAACCATGTTCAAACTATACTCCTACAGAAGCACAATTCTTTACACAAATTGCTCATATATCTTTTAGCAATGTTGTCATGTTGTTTGATGCTCATATTTACATTTTCCTTTAGGGTTCGTTTGGTTGCAAAGAAATCCATGGAAAAGGAAAAAAGGAAAAACTAAAGAAGTTTCAAATGGACGGAAAACTAGATTTTCCAAAAAAATGAATTTTCCAAGCAGTTTTATTGCATCCAAAACATTCCCTTAGCTAACTTTTCTTTGATGGACAGTGTTGAGTAGGAAAAATGCATGATTGTTGCTCCATGTTATTTTATGTTGATTGTTCTCTTGGTTTTGGTAGATATCCATTTCTATGTTTTTTTTGGTCATGAGTCTCTTGTCTGTGTTACTATGAAAAATGCTGGTTCCGTATTGAACCTTAAATATCTTCAGAAAACTCCTTGATTTTGATTAATGTTCATATCATTCAAATCCTTCTTTTTTCTTGAAATCAAGTGATTGATGAACATTGGAAGACTTTTTGTTTGATTATATATCGTGCATTTGACTTTTCTGCATTTCCTGCTTGTTTGATCCATTTCTACTATGTTGTCATTTTAAGATCATGCTGTCTTGTAGTGTTTGTACTGTGCAATATTATATGCTCCTCATTATCTCATAGATAATGTCGGCCTTAGAACTAACAGCTTCTTGGTTATGATGCGCCCAGCAGTAGCATATCTGTTTTCTTTTTCCCGCTCTTGTTGCTTAAGCAGATGGCATGCTTATCTACTATCTAGTTAATTTGCAAGATTCAATATCATGAGCCATTGTTTGCTCTGCAGTGCAACAACTTTATACTGCTGGTAATGTTAGCATATCTTATGCTGGATCGTGGCTGTAGATATGTTTGATGTGTTGTATAATTGCTTATCCATTACTTTTTCTCTGTAGCTCTCCTGGAATTTTAACTGACCAAAAGCAATTAGCTGTCAGAAATTCAGAGGAACAAACGGTAATTCAAGGTTTGAATGGTCGGTGTGATTCTGGACCAGGTCATGCCAAAGACGTGAAATCAACTAGCAATCATAGTACTGCCTCAAATTTGACTACAGTAGGGCAAAGAAGGGTTGAAAATGATTCTCAAGTGCTCTCTCCAACGTTGGCATCAACTAACTCTGTCATTGGAATGTCCTTTTCATCCTCTGACCCAGTTCATGTTCCATCTCCTGATTCCAGATCAGCTGGAACAGTAGGGGCAATTCGACGTGAAGTTGGAGTAGTTGGTGTTCGGAGACAGTCGTCTGATCGTCCAGCAATAAAATCTTCATTTTCAAGTAGTTCAGCTTCAGTTGCATTATTGAAGGATAATGCTTCATCAACAGCAATTTCTGGAAGCTCTGTTACCACATCAAAGAGCAACCAATTTACTCAGTCCTCTTCATTGGAGCCTATTATGCCTAGCATGTCTATTAGCAGATCAATTTCATCTGGCCAGTCTATTGGAAAATTACATCATCTGCCTGCGGGCCATCAGAAAGGTAAAAGCAAATCTTGTCATACTACATTATCTTTAGATAGCTGGGGAAATGAAAATATATTATACATTTAAATATTATTTATTCATTTGATAGTTGGTTGGATTATTTTGTCACTAGTGCTGAAACGGGTTGGATTATATCCGACTGTATCCGTTTCCATATCTGATTCGGGTCGGATTCAGATGCTGTTTTTTTTTGTCCGATCTGATTCGGATACGGATCCGAATAGTCGGTTTAAAATTCCCAGATATGGATGCACCTGATTTTTCTGGATTCGGATTTGGATCCGGATATCCGTATAACAAGAGTGCGTGAAAAGAAGTTGTTTAAGTTAACTTAAATCAGAAAACCAATTAAGTGATTAACCAGACCTAAACTAAAAGAATCTAGATATCGGATGACCATCACTTAAGACAATAAACCAAATACGGAATACCTGATTGGAATAAAATCTTTCAAATCACCCCGCACAGCTGAAAGGCTTAAACCTCTTGTTCGTCTATTTCGTCCCTTTTTCCTCTTCGTCGTCTTCAAGCAACTAGGGTTTTGAAAATTCTGTCTACTTTCTAGTTTCCACCTGGCGATTGCAAACCGACGACAGCTGTGTGACGCCTTAGAGGCTTCATAGATCCTGTCTACTTCAATGATGAGCAACCTTGAGCCGTATATCATTTATGAAATTGTTAGTTTTTGTTATTGAGAAATGCTTGTTAAAATTTTATTTTTTCAAATTAAATCTTCTGTTATATTTATATCTTTGTTGCTAGTTTTTATCATTGAATTTTGCTCAAATTTGATTAATATCCGAAAAAGTATTCAATTTATATCTGTATTCGGATAAAAAAATATGGATATGTTTAATATTCGATACGCATCCGTTTATAACAAATATGGATATGCTTAATATCCGATTCGTATCCGTATCCATTTAGAACAAATATGGATATTAATTTTGATATTCATTGAAAAATATAGATACAAATATGGTTATATCAATATCCAATCCATATTCGATCCGTTTTCAGCCCTACTAGTTATCTTTGTACAACTATTGTTTTAAGTTTTGGCAAATGAAAATTATTTTTTGTGTTTTTCATTTCTTCGTTATGCATGTTTTTGTCGTTTACAAGTGTTGCACTTGTTATGCGTTTGTTGCATTTATTTGATCACCTTATTATTATCAAATTAATTAAATATTTAATTCCTGGCTGGTGCAGCTGCGTTTTGTGCCTGATATCTATCATTTTGTTGGTTTCTTTGGTTCCTAGGCTTTACCAATGGTTGCATGCACACTTGCTCTCTCTCTCTCACACACACTCTCACTCTCTCACGTGCATGCGCATGCGCATGCACGCATACACACACACACCAAAAAAATAGTTTTTGCTGCATGCTTTTGGAAGGAGAGCTTTCTTCATGTTGACATAACAAAGTAGTCCTGGGCTGAGGACTGTGCATTCGGGAAGAGTGGAAGAAGTGGCCATTGGAGGGTCATGATGCAATCTCCACTTACCATTCAATTAGACACAAGGAAGGGCATGCCCTCTTCTCAACTTATGGATGACATGAAGTGGTGTTTGATTTTCTCTGGTGCAGAAAAAGAAGTAGAAGAGAAGACAAGAGAAAATAGGAGAAGAAAGGGGGGGGAGAGAGAGAGAGAGAGAGAGAGAGAGAGAGGATAAGGGGGCAGAAAAGAAAAGAAATGAAAGGAAAAGAAGAAACAAGAGCTGGCCAATTGAGAAAAAGAGCTGGCTAGCCTTTATCCAATAGCCGCCTTCCTCCTTATTAACCAATTTTTCCCCAAGTGTCTTTTTTTTCTTATTGTGTCTATCTGCTTGTTTATGTTTTCATTGTGTTTCACTATATTAATCTTGAGACCATCTAAGGCTTTCAAAAAGGAATGCAAGGTTCTTCTTTCTATAATCCTGGAATTCTTCTGTATCCCACTTTTCCCCTTGTTTTCTCTTATGGTTGTTTTTTCTCTGATCCAGAGCTTGAGGAATTACTTCATAAGCAACTTAACATTCGCAAGTGCAGAAATTTCTGCAAGTTGAATAGAAATTTGAGATGCTCTGGGACCTTGTAGATTCAAATCCCAAAATCTGTTCCAGGGTCATGTTGTGGTCGTGATCAAGATGACTCTGCATGAGATAAGAACGTCTGATGCATCTTAGACATTTTTAAGACACATGGCATGTAGATTATACTTCAGGAACAGTTAATATAATAGTCGTGTATGGAATTTGGTTATATATGGGACCATTAATCCTATGAAAACATGGAAGGGCAAACAAATGTATGGTTTGACTAACATGTGAAAGCATTGAGTGGGTCTTCTAGGCAACTATTACTTTTTTCTAGCATGGTCATTAAGTTACATGTGAAAGTTTTAGGTATTGCTCGTGATTTGGTCTTTATGGTTTGAGGAATGGTCTTTCTGGATTTGGGATGTGATGTTTGTTAGTAGATATGTTACCCTTCATGATGAATGGGAGATGGGGCGATTGTTAGTAGAATTAATGAATGTGACTAAGCTATGCCTTTAGATTATAGTAATGGCCAGTGCTACACATAAATATACATTACAAAAACAGATTCAATTTTTTATTGACTAGTTAGGGCTGGAGCTGGTCTAGTGGAGGAGAATTACTCTTCATCTTCTGTACAACCATTGCTACTGGTTTGGGGAGAGTGTATTTCGAGGAGGGGCTAATCCCCACCTTCTACCACCACCCCACCCCATGGTGATCAAAGCAAGTGCCAAGCAACTTGGAATGGAACTACCATCCTTTTACCGAAGGGACAAGCCTGCACATCTTAGAGTTGAACCACCATCCTCTTACCCAAGGGCAAGCCTACACAACTTATAATCGAACCGTTGTCCTCTTCTGCAAGGGGGCAAGAGGTAAAACCATCCAAGAAAGCACTCAGTGGTAAGTTTTTCTTCTTCTTCTTTTTCCTAGGAGGGTCAAATCCCCACCTGCTACCTCCACCCAACCCATGATGATTGAAGCAAGTGCTAACACAACTTGGAACCAAACCACCGTCCTCCTATCCAAGGGCAAGAGGTAGTACTGTCCAAGCAAGTGCTACTGCTCGGTGTTAACTTTTCTATTTTGTTTTTTTTAATAATTTTTGTTGATGCGATTTAGTACCCATATTACTGATGGAATCCTTGTAAGGTTTGAAATTGGTTTCTCATTCTTGTAGACTAGGAGGGGCTAATCCCCATCTTCTACCCCTCCACACCTCACGGTGATTGAACCAAGCGCCGAGAGAGTTGGAATCGAACCACCATCCTCTTATCCAAGGGGCGAGAGGAAATACCATCCGAGCAAGTGCTCGATGGTAACTTTTTCTGTTTATTTTATATATATATATATATATATTGTGGTGTCCCTTGTTGCAGTTTAGAACCCATATTACTGATGGCATCCCTGTATGGTTGAAGTTTGTTTTCTCGTCATTATAGCCAACCATGATGCTTCATTTTGATTGAAGCACTATCATTTATGTTTAATTCTTATAGTTATAGCCCTTTGATTTATTTAATACTTAAGTACCTCTGTTAGTATTTAATGCTTATTAGCAATTAAAAGAGTTTAACCACTAGATAATTTCCAAAAAGTAAAGCAAACAAATATTTTGGTGGAAGTTGCTGATGCATGCAAGAAAATGTGTAGTGAATCTTTGGTGCACAGTCATGATGTGTTGCTGTAAGATTTTGTTTATATATAAATTGGACTGTGAATAAATTGGACATTGTACTTGTTTTTGGTCATGATGTTTACTGTTAAACAAGAATATCTGGTCATGCAGCAACACAACCCAGCATGGAGTGGAAGCCAAAACCAAGCCCAAAGCTTGGTACTGTCAGCCCTGGTGTTAATGAAACAACTCCTCCTCCATCTTGTGCTAATATTTCTTCAGGCTCAAACCAGGAAGAATTAGCTGGCTTGTCTGAGAAGCTTTCACAAGTTGACTTTTTTGGAGATGAACATGTGATCATACCTGAACATCTTCGAGTCCCAGAGACTGAATGGACACAGCTGATCTTTGGCAGTTTTGGAGCTGGATTTGATTCTACAAAGGGCCTTCCATCTGCTTTACAGGCACAAGGAAATGCAGAAGAGTTGAGTGATGGACCTTCTGCAAGGTTATTTTCCAGTCCACATTTGTTTCTCCTATGTTATTTATCTCTTTTATATGATTCAATATTTGTGTATCTTTCTAACATTTCTATCAATAATTTACGGCCAAAATAAATCTATTGATTATTAGAATACTTAGATTTTTAATTTGATGATCCATTTATGAATCATCATGAGGTGATATGCAGAACTGCTTTATTTGTATCTTATTTCCTCTGCTAAATCCTTTAAAATAAAGTGAGGATTTTGACTGCATATATTAATATTTTGGCTTTGGTTGTTTTTATGTTCCTTAAAAACTTAAAAGCTGTATGCTTACACTTAAGCTTTGATGTTTGTAGTTTATCCGCAGCAGTTCCAGCAGGTTCCAGTGAGGATGCATCTGCGGCTAAGACAGATCCAGTGGACTCTCAGTTAGGAACTTCTCGATCTCATTCTCCAGCAACAGCAGGAGAAGAGAAATTGGTGCCTGGAAAGAAGGATATTTTAAACCCTCAAAATATTGACAGTTATGCTGATATTGGATTGGTTCAAAGCAATAGTCCTTCCTACAGTGCATCCGAACCACAACTACAAAATAATCCAAGCTTGCCAAGTTTCACTGTAAGTTTAACAATCTTTGTTTCAAATCAATCGAAAACTCTAGTTTTCATTTGTTTTTGCACTTGCAATTCGTCAGAAATTAATTTTGGACTTCTGCTGCTAATTAAGATATAGAGGCAGTTACATCGATTGGAAGAAAACGCTTCTTTTAGTTGACATAATCAAAGCATATATGCCTTTTATACTTGCTTCTGTGGAGTGGGGCTATATTGCCTCTGTTGAATTCTGTAAATGAGTAATCATATTCTCTTTCCACAATTTGTTTGAAGCAGGCATATGACCCCCAAACTAGGTATGATCTGCCATTTTTCAGAACAGCAATTGAGGATACTGAACAGGGGCAGGATATAGCATCAGCTACTGAGGTGACTGAACTCACTGCCCAATCTCTTTTTATGATCCCTTTGTTGTTGCTGTGGACAAAATCATTTTCCTTATTCAGTCCACTTGTTTATTGATCATCATCATCATCAAGAGAGATGTTTTCTGTTCTTAAAGTTTATCATCATCATCCTCATTCAAGAGAGATGTTTTCTGTTCTTAAAGTTTGTGTACTATTATCTCGGCTATCCACTTCCGTTGCATAATTACATCCTCACAGAAATTTTGTTATGATTCTCTATTTAATCATAGAAAAGTGCCTTTAACGCATGGTAACCTTGTTTTAGCTTAAATTTGTGCAGCTAGAATCCCTTATTCTATGGCTGTCACATGTAATCCAATAATTGTGCTATGTTGTTCTTTTAGTTTCTCCATGCATTATATCTAAATGATGTCTTTGGTTTGGAGTGAGAAATTAGCATTGCACTTAAGATACTGGTGATGACGTACCAGTTCCTTCTTATTCATACAATTTTTTCTCCCGCTACCAACAGCGCTGTAGGAGTATTATGATTCGACTGTTTTGTGCATTTTCTGAAGCAGGTCCACAGCTCGCACCCAACAAACAGCACCCAGATGTCCATGGTGACCACGGTGCAACAACAGCAGCCGATCCAACAGCAGCAACAGCAGGTTGCGCAACTGTATCCACAGGTCCACATATCACACTTCCCTAATTTTATGCCATACCGTCATGTCTTCTCTCCAGTGTATGTGCCCCCAATGGCGATGCCAAACTATTCTAGCAATGCTGCATACCCTCACCCTCCAAATGGCAGCAACTATCTGGTGATGCCAGGTGGAAACTCCCACATAACTGCCAGTGGCATGAAGTATGCAACATCACAGTACAAGCCAGTTCCCGCTGGAAGTCCTAATGCGTATGGAAGTTATACCAATCCATCTGGCTTCACCATGAGTGCCCCTGGCACTGTTGGGAGCACCAGTGGTCTTGATGAAGCATCCAGGATTAAATACAAAGACAACAGTTCATATGTCCCAAACCCACAGGTACAACCTCGATGTCATTTGTTCTAGAATCGGTTCTGTTTGCAATTAAAAATAGTGGTATGTAAGCATCATGATTGGTGCCTATAAGATGGTATCTTTATCAAGGGATGGGATACGGGAAGTAAAGGTGTTGTTTAAGTATCACATCTCTAAGGCAAGCATCTCCAATTCGGGCCTATCACTTGTCCTGGTTAAAACAAGCATGAAAAGAACAAGAAGAGAAAGCAATAATAGAAGGAACAATTAGCATCGTTATTTAATTATCGACACTAGTTGTTACATTGTGAATTGGAATCTGTCATTCAGAAACCGTGAATCTGCTGTGAGCTTTTGTTGTGTTCTGGATATCGAATATTGGGAATAATTTTTATGTAAGACTGAAAGTTTTGATGTTAGCTGCATCGGTGCTTTGGTAATTTGGAGAATACTGACTTTTCTTGGTTATCGACAGGCCGAGACTTCTGATATTTGGATCCAGAACCCTAGGGACCTTCCAAATTTGCAATCAGCCCCATTCTATAATTTATCTGGACAAGCAGCGGCACCCCATGCAGCTTACTTGCCAACCCACGCCGGCCATGCTTCTTTCAATGCAGCAGCACAGACTTCTCATGTGCAGTACCCAGGCATGTATCATTCCCCACAGCCGGCTTCCATGGCCTCCATTGCGAGCCCTCATCCCCTGGTTCACCAGCAAATGCAACCGGGTTTGGGTGGGAATGTAGGGGTTGGCGTGGCGGCGCCAGGAGCTCAGGTGGGAACTTATCAGCAACCCCAACTCGGTCACCTTGGTTGGACGGCCAACTTTTGAAATAACTCAGTCCAATCTCCGCCTTGTGATCATTTGGATTTAACCTTTATATGTAGGCAGATAATTAAGCTCGAGTTGTAGTGCAAGTAGTCACTGTTCTTTTTGTTAATGTATGGCAAGTTATAGCGTCCCTGTTTCTTTCTCGTTTCTCTTGGCCTCTTTTCTTTTTTCACAGATGCTAAGCTCTGTCATTTTATGTGCCGGTTACTTACTGCTGCTTCCACTATGAAGATTTGAAGCATACTCGCCAGTGTAAAATTTCTGAGGCGAAAGAAACTTCTGATTGCGTCCATTTGGATGTCTTCAGTACGCAATGATAAGAGAAGTGATCCAATTTGATGGGTTGGGGGTTTTCAGGGCCCCATGCCAGCGAGGCCAGGCAGCACTGCGAAATTTTCCTCTGTTTGGGATAGCTCGTCTTCAGGGTCATGGTTCGGTTAGTCTCCTCTCTCGCAACCAAGAATTGTAGTGAAAGGGCCTTTCAGGTGTACGAGAATGGTACCTGAATAATGCACGAGGAGATAACAAAAATATAAAAATAAATTTACGTGACAGAATAATAAATAGTCTTTTTAAAAATAAAATAAAAAAATAAATTCTGCGTGAATTTATTTAGTAATTAATAATTATTTTGGTTCCAATATATTACTAATAAAATATCAGCATTTGTGAAGAAAATAAATTATTTGACGGAACAATTGAATGTTTGTAGTAAGATAAATATATATTTTTTATATAGATATATCTAATCTTTTTGATCGCCATGATCTCAGCTGACATGTCAAATGAGGATTTTATTTTGGTTTCCCAATTACTTCAATTAGGGTGACACTCATTCCATGGAGAAAGAAATAGAGGTGAAGAATATTTTATTTTAGCAAATTTCACTCTCAAATGAGGATTGGCATGTTAAATATAGGAAGAAATATATGGAAGTCTCTAAATGGCTTTTTAAACAAACTTTAAAAGGTTTCTTAAAATATTTTTCCAATTTTTTTCTCCGTATTCATGGAGAAAAATTAGATTTCTAAAAGAATTTTCATAATTAACTTTGACACAGCTTCCTGGCTCTCTAGAATAACTCTGATTTCGATTTTTTTTCTTCCAATGCATGTGGACTCTAAATAACCAACAAATTTTCCTAAAATAATTAAAATTAATGATTTTTATGTACGTGGATGGAAATATTTCTGAAAAAAATCTTTCTCTTTACATGCTTAAAGAAAATTTTCATGAAAGGAAAATTTTATTAATTAATGGCTTCTCAAAATAACTCTGAAAACTAATTTTTTCCTCTGTCTATGTGCCCTCTAGACAACCAATATTTTTTCCAAAAATAATTAAGAAATGAAGGATAATATTCTTGAAAGGAAAATTTTCTTAATTAACTTTGACATAGCTTCATAAAATAATAAATGGCTTTCTAAAGAACTCTAAATTCACCTTTTTTAAAAAATAATCAGGAGGAGTCCCACTCAAATTTAAAATTCATTTCAAATTTTAACATATTTACATAACTTTAATATATCTAGTTAACAGTTATTTTTTAAAAATTTTATAGATATTTTAGATGATTTTCCTATAATTGTTTTAATTTTTTCTGAAATTCAGAAAGGGGTAAAGTCTTCTCTCTTAATATGTTTTGAGATTGCTCGCGATGGACTGCTTGGGTCCGTGATCCTGCACCGGATATCTTTTGGAATATTATTACCACTTTAACCTTTATTATAAACAATACATAAAGAATATTATCTGATTAATATATCACTTACAGAACTGATAGTGGTGTTGATATTTGAAATCTAGAATATTTATTCAAATACAGATTGAAAATATTTTAGATTGTGAGATTCTTGTTAAATATTACTTTTTTACTAGTTGCACTTTTCTTGCTGAAGTTTTGTTAGGGCTGCTACTAAGATGAAACTAAACTTTAATAATATCGATTATAAATATTTCTGTGTTAGTATAATGATCAGCCACTCTTGGTTCTCTTTCACTCCTTGTCAAAAAGAAGCTATGCGTAGAACCCCTGCAATAGAATGGTTTGTTGTATAAATCAAGATTCCAACAACATATAAATCCTAGTATAATACCCTCTCCAACTCTTTTATTGACCATTGTACTGGTCACTAATGTTGTTATCCATCTGAATTTGTTTGGACTAATATTACGCAATTAAAAATAATTCAATGATTATTACAGTAGATGTTGTTTATCATTGTAACAAAAAAATGTAGTTGTAATGGCAAATAATGATTTTACTTGACCAATTGGCTATTCGTTGTGCAAGTATTATTTTTATGGTAAATATGAAAATGTTTTCAATTGGCACAAATGTTAAATAATAACCATTACTCTTGATACTGTTATTATAATAATAAAACAATATGTTGGAATATGCGTAGATATGATTGAAGAAATTAAAGAGATTCAAGAAGGTAGTAAGAAAGAAACATAATGCTCATAGAGATTTATATGGTTTGGCTATAGGTTTACATCCATGGGCAAAGATGGAGCAAAGATTCTACTAAAATCAAAAGAATGGAATACATACAAGAATAAAATTGTTTTTCCATAAAACTCTAACCTCAATACATGTCGTCTCGTATTCTTTCTTAGGGAGACAGAAGAAGGCGTATATCAAAATCGAGAGGATCCCTATAAAGGCCACTTTTGCATGCTCGAAAGAAGTCAATGGTGGATTTTGAGAGACCCAACTCCTCTGCGATCACCATAGATCTCATAAAAAGTTTCCAATCATTTCTTTTATCAAATTTTTGATCTGAATCATAGAGAGTTTTTAGCATTATTGCAGGTAACCCCGGTCCCTCGTGCTTTTGAGTCAATAATATGTGTCGTATTATATCTATTTAATAGCAAGTAGCCTACAGAAAGCTAATTCAGTATAAATAGAGGACCACTTTTAACATAACATTAAGGATCTTCATTTACCATCACATACTAGCTTTGTATTCGTATTCATATTTACCCTCATACTCAATTTGTAAAACAAACCTTTATACGCATGTCAACCGATAATTTTTATATTTTTCTATACTCCATTTCTCAAATCCATATTTATTCTTATTCCATCATCCATCATTATTTTTGACCATCCTATTTTTTACACCTCACTTTATCCATTTAACTATAACACCAGTCTCATCCATGCCTACTCCTTTTTACCCCTTGCTAATCTCACAACGGCCATACCTAATCTCTAAGACCATTCCCTATTACTCAGTCTCTCCCAGTCTTCTTCCCATCCCCTGAGGCCCATGCAAGCCCTACCCGGTCTGGACCGGCCTAAGTTTAATTAAAACGCAATACAATAAATATAAACATTATAATATTCTTTTGTTAATATATATACACAATCCGAGTTCGAATATATCTTTGATCACCCACTTACCCTGGTTCCAGGAGAAAGCCCCTGCGCCCCTTCCTCCTCGTCGACCAGGTTACCGTCCCCCGTCTCCTCCCTTTCCCTATCTCTATCTCTTTGTTCCGCCTCGCCGCCGCCTCGCCGGGTCTCTAACGCCGCCGCGGAGGACGCCTCTCTCTCCCCTGTCTCTCACGGAGGACGCCGGATCTGGTATCCCGCCGCCGCCTCGTCGTCATCGTCGTTCTTCTCCTCCTTCTATATCTCCCCCTCTCTCTCTTCCCCTGCTGCGCACCGAAGGACGCTGCCCTCGCCGGATCTGGTAGGCCCCCCCCCCCCCCCCCCCATCTCCCTCTCTATTTCTCACAGATGCATGCACATATACACTAGCTTTCTCTACCTTGGTCCTCTTTCGCCGGGTTACGGCGGCCATTCTGCCGCTCAAGATCACCGCTGCCCGCCCCTTTCTTTTTTTTCTTTCCACCGACCATGGAATCGTATGGATTCTTTGTGCCCTAGTTTTGATCGGGCCGGGCTGGGCCCCTCATGCTCCAGCCTATAGGCTTTCTGTATGGACTCCGGTTTACCTCTAATTAAGTGCTCGATAATTGTGGTAAGGTTCTGGTTCTTTTTCTTCTTCTTGTTTTTTTTTTTTTTGGTTGAGAGTGAGGTTCTGCTTCTGATGATCTGTGGCACTGGGAATCCTTGCCCGTTGGAAACTACAAATGTCATCTTTTAAGTTTCTTGATTTCTTGATTGCTGTTCTTATGTTCTTAGAATTTATGCTGTACGAGGATCTCCACTCTAGGAGTCCCTGCCTTCTATATATTTCCTTCAAGAAAAGAGTTTTTTGTAGGGGCTCTGGTGACTATTAGAAAGCTGGTTCTTCCCTAATCCCTTCATGAGTTACAGTCTTGCAAACAATTTTTTCCCTGTAAATACTTATTCTTTGACTGGTGGGTGGGCCTTGGCGCAACGGTAAGGTTGCTCTTTTAGTGACCCGGGGGTCACGGATTCGGAATATAGGAACAGCCTCTCGGCATGCAGGGGCTGTGCGCATCTGACCCTCCCCACACCCTGCAGTGGTGGGAGCCTTGTGTTTGCTTGCTCTTTTATCTACCCTGCATCAGAATCAATTTGTTTAGATGTGATTGTTAGATTATCTTCTGTTTGTTCCTGCATGGTTAGAATCTCTAGCGGAGAATGAATGTCCAACAAGCTGTGGCGCCCAGATCTTCTGCCAATGGCTTCGGCCGTAGGAGAGTTGATAGAGAGACGGGGGCCAGGATGGATAATAGGACGCACTCTGGAAAGCCATCTTCTGCTAATTTCAGTAATTCAGGTAAGATTATTCAAGTCTGGCTTGTGGTGCTGCCTCTGCCTAGTTCTAACAGACTTCTCATTTCAGGCTTAGCAAATGGAAGCAAACTAGGAGGTGTTGCAGGTCCTTTACGTGATCGACTAATATATGTCATATCATATCTTATTGGTCAGCGTGTGGAAGTTCTTGTGAAAAATGGGTCTATAATATCTGGATTTTTTCATTCAGCAACTACTGACAAAGATTTCGGTATGCTTATGGGCTTCTGTATATGCTTCCTTCTTATGGAAGGATCTTGATTTAGATAGTATTGTAGATGCTTTCTTTCTGTTTTGCCTGCAAAGCAAATAGTCTTCTCCTTCCTGATGTCAGTACCTCCCTATGTTGTATCTCCTTTAAGTATTTGATTATTTTCTGCAGGAGTTGTTTTGAAAATGGCTCAAGTGATTAAGGATGGTTCCATCAGAGGACATAAGCCGATTAATGATATTGTTAAAAGGCCTCAAACTATGATCATACCTTCTAGAGAACTTGTCCAAATTTTTGCAAAGGTTTGGTTAGCTTCTTGTTTATGCTGTTCTATTATTTCATGTTCTCTAAGAATTTTGAGTATAATATATTGATCTCATTCTAAAGTTGCTCTCTTTGCACACATACAATATGAACCGTAACTTCAACACAAGTAAATGATTTTTCATTTTACTTTGTTAGCAATTTCTTGTATAATTATGTCACGTGCCTGACTTCTGGTAGCACTTTTGGTAATGGCGCACTTGATGTTTAATCAAATATCAGGAGGCATCCTTAAGTAGCGATGAACTCATGAATGGGCACCCAAAGGAGAAGCGCAAGGATCTCTTGATAGATTCTGTTATTTCTCATTCTCATCAAGTGGAAGTGGAGAGAGAGCTTGAGCGCTGGACTCCTGATGAAGATGATCCAGCATGCCCTGAATTGGAGAATATATTTGACAGAACTTGGAATAGGTGGGGATTACTAACTTATTTATCATGAATGGCAGCATGCTAGAATTTTCTTTTTGTAACTAGGTCATCTTTAGCAACATTTCTAGTTTTATTCTCTTTAAAATTATGATGGCTTAATTTTTTTAAAAAATATTGTCCAATTTATACTTTTATTTTTCAAAACATTAACCCAGACATAAATATATTTTAACATTTTGGATTCTTATTAGATTATGTATCCTGCATCACTTCATTCTTTATATGCATTCTCAAGCATGACATTGATGACTTACCAGTGTCTAGTTATTTCTTAAATAAGGCATGCTTGCAATACATAGTTTCAGAATTGCATTTTCTTAAAAAATCAGAGTTTTCCCTTTCTCAAGTTAAGAACCTCTATATGTCCACCATCTATCTGAAATTGGATTACTTCTCTTGTTTTAAGCTTACCTGTTATGTTAGCATTCTGAAGCAATACAATAGCATCTTTACCAACTTTATTATAATAAATTTGACCACTATGTTGCAAACACTTACTTCCCAGGAATTGGGATCAATTTGAAACAAATGAAACTTTGTTTGGAGTGAAGAGTACCTTTAACGAGGAACTTTACACAACAAAGCTTGAGAGAGGTCCTCAAATGAAAGAACTCGAAATTGAAGCTTCAAGAATAGCTAGAGAAATTGAGGGAGAGGAAACACATGATTCTCATTTAGCTGAGGTTACTTTTCTGTGACGCCGCATTGATTGCTTTAATGGGCCATGCTTCTTAGCATGTTGGTTAACTTATTTAAATTCATTCAACAGGAAAGAGGTATCAATTTCCCTGAAAATGTTGATCTTGATGAGGAGAGCAGATATTCTGCAGTACGAAGGGAAGATGATGATGGCAGATATGAAGAAAATGAAAGCTCTTTTTTGGATGCCTGCAATGCAGAAACCTGTGGAGGCTCCTTCGGGTCTGTGGTTAGTAGGTCATATTCTGATGTTTTAAGCAAGAAAATTTATAGTGAAGACAGCAAGAAAGTTAATAGTGAAGCCCAGGCATCATCTACCTTCCCATCAGTGGTACGGCTTTGAGTACCTTCTCCCTCCCTCTCTATTCCCTTTCTATTGAATGTTTGAAGAGCTACATTTCTGTTTCCTTGTGATGATGTTAGTTATATGGCCGCTTATCATTTATCGAGATGTTAATATGGGCTCCACACTTTTTTAATTTCGAACCCATACTGTGACAGGTCCAAATGGATTTTTTATGGAACTTTGTTTTTACATTTTTTTATTCTCAGATCTTTCCCTATATGTGCATTCTGTGATTGTTAGTAGTATATATAAATGAAAAATAGCGTTGCAAATCTACTTGTAGTTTTTATGGAGATTAAAGTGTTAAACTATTCGGTTAAAGCTTGCAATCTTTTACATTTAACACTGCCATCAGATTTTGTAGTATTTTGAAGCAACAATAATGTATATATGGTCTGATTTTATGATTTAACTTGATTAGAAACACTTGAGGTTGAAGAAAATATAATCTAATAATATTTCTTAAATGGTTCTATATAGAACTTGACATGTAAACCAAAATCCAGGAAAATAATTGGCAAGAATTTTGTCTGATTTTTTATTTGATAATGATTAGTAGATGAAATAAAATAATATTGTCTTACATGAGCAGAATCTTCTGCATTTTTTGTAATGTGCAGAATGAGGATTCACAAATCCTTGCTGATAAGGATGTACAGGTTTCTGGTTCCACTGATCATGCTACTCAGCCAACATCCAACTCTCCTGCAAAGCGTTCGTCATTCATGGATGATAAGAACAGGTTTGCAGCCTAACTATCGTTATTGGTATTCTTCTTTTCAAAATTTCCTAATCTTGTTCCTTTAACTTGGCAATCATATAATGAGCTGTATGGTTTGGCATACTGCCTGGTTCGGGGCATACAAAGCTGTACTTGGGGTGGACCGGCACGATTCTGCCCCTCGGTACTGGCAAGTGAGGGGGAGAGGAAGAAGGAGAGAGAGAGGAAAAGAGGGAGGGAGGGGGAGGGCCGGAGGAAGAGCTCCGCCTTGGTTTCCCTGTTTTGAATGAAACATGGACCTCTTTTTATTTTGATGTGTTTAAGCGAAGTCGTTCAAGATAGGTGAACCGAGGGCAGAGCCCTCCTCCGGCCCTCCTCTAGCCTCCTCTAGTCCTTCCCCTCCCTCTCCCTCTCTCTCCCCCTCTCCCTCTCCCTCCCTCTCTCTCTCTCTTTTCCTCTCTCCTCTTCTCGTCCCCTCCCTCCCCGACTCTGCTGTATCGGTATGGGCTCGGCATTGGATGGCGCAGTACTGTACCGAACTGTGCCATTGGGCAACCTGTACCGGCACAACATACCTTGATGAGCTGTGTGATGGATGGAAATTTTGTAACTTTTTATTACATTAATTCTTAATTTTGTATTCTGTATGTTAGGTTGGACAAGAAGAAGACCAAAGATCAGGATGCGGAAAAGAGTTTGTTGAATGAGTGCACAGATAGAGTCGTGAGTAACTTTGAGAAACACCACTTTTTATCTCAAGATTAATACATGAACTTCTTTTCCCCTTCACTTGCATCTGACTCATTTTTTCTCCTTGTTCAGGCTTTCGAGGAAGCTCAAACATCAAAATCTGAGGGTTGGTAGAAGTCCTATATGTTTTTTCTTTACATTTCTGCCTTTTCTTATATATGTGTGTGTGTGTGTGTGTGTGTGTGTGTGTGTGATATTAATATAATTGATTGTTATGGGTGTTGTGGGTCAAAAATCTAAACAACAAGTATTTTTCACTTGAGCTTGCAGTTATTTTTACATACATGATATTGCAAACGAAATAATTAAATACGTGTTGGAAGTTTAAAACATGCTAGTAAGTATGACTCGAAGATAGGCTGAGATTCATGTCTTAACTTTATATATAAATGGTTTATCAGGAACATATACTTTATTATGGGTTTTGTATGCAGAACTCCTTTAAAACTGGTTTTTGGCTACTGAAGAAGCGGTTGTATGTAAACATATTTATTGCTGGCTGGTTGGTAGTATTAAATGGTGAAACATGAGAGAAAGTTTATTCCAATCTTTTATATGTATTTATTATATGTAAGGTTTGTTTCCAATGTTAGGATTTAGGGACTCATATTAAAAAACATGTTGCTTTATGTGAAGTTTATCAGGTCAACTACGGGCTTTGCACATCGTGCTATTGTACTGTGAATGATTGGTGGTGATTCCACTGCTAAGTGTTGACTCCACTCTCCCTTAATCCAAAAATGCCCCAACTAATGGAACTACACCTTTCTCTCACATGCATCACATGTGCTGGGTGCTAGGATATTATGAATTGCAAAGGGTTTCATGCTAAATAAATTCATATGGAGATGAGAATTTCAATGATGTTATAGAACTTTTTTATCCTTAATGAATTACCCACGCAGATGCTTATGTAAAATCAGAGATGGACCTACTAAGGGTTGATGGGTAGCTTTTCACATAGTCGATAGCCAAGAAGATGATTAAAACCATAAAGAAACTTTTGTGAGGAAAGGTTGCGGAAAGGGTATATGACCCTCTATTGGAATAAAAGGCACCGCATGATTTTAGATATTCTGAAGAAGGAAGATGCAGTTTGGTTTGAAATCATATGGTCTTTCAGCAACCAGATTTACTTAACTTGTTAATTAAGTGTATAGTGATTCTAATGGAATCTCCCCTGCCTTATCACCTAAGTTGTGAGGGGCAGGGTCTGCAACTTGTATTGACATCTCTCTCTCTCTCTCTCTAAATATACACATGTCTATATGCACACACACATATACAGGCATAGATATTTAAAAATATGTATATTTGTATATGTATATATGTCACGATTTAACTTGAAGAAGTTATCTATAACTGACTTTCTCATTTGCTCAAAGATTGTACATTATGTTGCTACCATTCTGCAATATATTGATTGCAAATTTCTCAGTTGGTATTTGTCAATATTTTTCCTGCAGGATTGGTTATTATGCAGTTCTACCTGTTTGTGCATTATGTTTTTACCCTGTCCATGGTGATTTAGTGTTGCTTTAGTTTTGCTTTTGCAAACATATCATTATGGCTTCTCATATGCAAAATGACGTGTTTTTTTGCAGATATACACCCATCGGTGCATGTGAAAGGACTGCCCCCTGGTGCCACTACATATGATCCTTTATCTTCTGTTCCAGGAAATAAATGTCCAGTTGATGAATCTTCAGATTCTGCAATATCTGGCAAATTGTCTTCTGCTAATGAAGCTGCAAATCCCACTCTACGACCTGTTAGTTCTACATCATCCACTTCTGAGTGTGTAGGTGCTGGCTCAGTTTCAGGTGGTCCTGGTCTTTCACCAAGCTCTTCAGTAGGATCATTATCTTCAGAAAAGTCAACATTGAATCCTAATGCTAAGGTGGATCATTGACCATGCTTAAAATTCAACTGTAATTTTTCACTACAAGCTGGTTCCTGACTTGATTGACAAGCTTCTATTTCCCTTTATTTTTCCTCTTTATGTTTTGTATAGTACTTTATTTTCCCTTTTATTTTTGTGATCCAGGAGTTCAAGCTCAATCCTAATGCTAAAAGTTTTACGCCATCTGCTCCGTTAAGGCCGCACGCACCGGCATGTGATGGATCGTTTTATTATGCCAGTAATATGCCAGCTGTCCCCCATATGCATGGCATGCCTGTTAGCGTGGGGGTGAGTATTTAAAGACGACCTTTCCATTCGAACCCTGTTTTTTTTTTTTTGACCAAAAAAAGTTTTTGTATATAACGTCATTATTTACTTCATCTTTTTTAAATCTGTTTTAATCCGTTCATGTGTAGTAAAATCTCATTGCTGCCAAAATTATGCTTATCTGAAGCCTAGATTAGCAACTTTCTAAATTAAGCTGTGGTAAGTGGGCAGATATTTGACTGGTATTTTTTCAAACAGTTTCTAAAAATGAAATACATAAAGAAATAACTACAGCAACATTATTAAGAATAACTAGAGATTAGCACTTACAACAGAATTTTTGATATTCAATAATAAAAATTGTAATATTATAAATGACTTGAAGTTATTAGTTTATTACATATGCCTGCATCTGGCTTGCCCAAAATCCACATCTAAGATGCAACCCAACCGTCTACCTGATGCTGCTATTCTGTCGAGGCCTACATAATAGTGGACAGTACATGTGGCTGCATGTTGCTGCTAAGGGGGCCCATGGCCCATAAATGGGCCAAATCACATATAAATATGCATGCATATGTACATACATACATACATACATATGTATACACATTTATATATACATATATGTATATATGTACACATACGTACATGTATATATGTACACATATGCACATGTATATATGTACACATATGCATGTATATATATGTATGCATATGTATGTATGTGTGTATGTATGTGTGCATATGGAATGCAAGGTGGTCATGGGACTGCATCTACCCATGCATCCGCATACACTGTTTTTTATAACATTGTTGATTGGTATGAAGCTGATGCTTTTTTGCAAAACTTATTTCTCTGCTTTCAAAAGTGTTATTGAATAAAGGTTACTCATATTCTGAGTTGTATTTCCAATTCCTGCTTCAAATGATGCTTGCATCAGTTGAAATTTGTTTAAATGCCTGTTATTGGGATTAATACTAGGTTGCTGATACCATCATATATTAATTTTAGCCAAAAATGTGTGGAAAAGAAATGGCCATTTACCAGTTCAGATCATCAGTCTAGTCAAATTTTGTTTGTTTGACATAGATATACTACAAATCTGATTTGTTTCTCATGTTGTTAGTGGACAGCAATTCACGATGGTGCAGTGCTATCTAGTTTAGTTTCTTATTGTCAGCCAGGAGAAAAGGGTTAATGTATGCACAAGTAACAATATCTTCATAATTTTTGCTATGCACTGTTGTTTGCACAAGCCAATATATAGTCATACCCGACACTATATAGACAATGACTGGCGACTCTCAGTAAGGTTTGCACTGTTTCAGTAAGTCGAAAACTGCTATACATCATGTGATGTCTCAAATTAGTACGAGTAATTTGTATTCTTATAACTGGGAGTGGAACGCTCAATTAGTCATGATGTTGTTGAATATGCATTGTACAAATATGATGTTTATCATGTTATACTATAAATTTCTGCTATGGAAAGGGAAAGTATTAACTAAATTTGGTCATTATATCTGCTTGCGACTTGTTTGGAGCTTGCACCAGAGGCTTGCCAGATTGGCCATCTAAAACTTAAGGAAAATTCATAAGTTGAATTATTGAACTATTTTTCCACTATGCCTTCATAAGCTCTTTATTTCCTGCTTGTCAAAGTTTTTTTTTTAAATTTTTAAAGAAGGATATTGTTCTTCCAGAATTTCCACTCAACTGATACTGATTTGGCGCTCAACAGGATGGGTACGAATAGGTTACATTTGCACCCTAGTTATTGTTGCTGTGAGCTACTAATTTTCCAAAATAAACATTGGATGTCAGTGTCTTCTTGCAGAGTTTCATGGGGAATGATTTATTTTCTTCTTGCATTCCCTTCAATTAGAAGTTCAGAACAGTTATTGCTATTTGTAGTTTTTTTATATCTTTTATTGCCGTGTCAAATTTGTCTCTGGTTGTAGCTTGTATTACAGTTTTAAATTTCTATCACATCAAGATCCCTTATTAACATGGAACAATTGTTGTAGATCGGACCATCATTTGGTGCGCAGCAGCCTGTTGTTTACAATCCACAGGCTGCACCAATGCAATCTCCCCAGGCATATATCCATCCAAATGGCCCTTTGGTATGCGATCTGCATATCTTTAAATTTGTGTAATATATGTAGAATTTGTGTATCAGGGTGCAACTTCGTGATTTTGATTCACCTGCCTGATGTATGAGCAGTTATACTGATATCATCATTATCATCTTTTGCAGTATGGACAGCAGATGATTCTTGGGCAGCCTCGGCCAGTTTATTACATGCCAACTTATCCACCTGTGAGCTATCTATATGTCTTTTTCCGTCTTGTTCTTACCACTATTAGTGTCTCCTTCTAGTGAATTATTTTCATAGTAAAACACTATTTTGTAATGCATGTAATACTAATTTTCTTTTTGCAAAATTTCAGTTCTGAAAATAAATTAACATTAATATTTGATAAGTAGGAAGTTAGATGTTGTCACAAGGTGAGTTCTTCATAGTTTCCTAGTTAAGCTTTATGTTTGTATCTTTCCATGTGGAAAAAGAAAAGTGACTCCTTTCCCCCCTTTTCTGGATGAATAATGCTAAAACTGCTTGCCTTATAGAATTTCAAAATTCAAACAGCTGCTTAGGTATTTACATATTCGATATTTAAAGTATTATAAAAGGAAATGCTCATACAAAGCAATTTTAAGGCTTGCTTTTCTAGAATTGTAATTTTAATATGACTTATATGATGTGGGTGAGGATGTAGCTAAAGACTTATTGTCCACAAACTCGCCGAGTGGACTCAAAAGTCTGCCAAGTTGACTTGGTAAGATTTCGGCTCAATGCTGGACATGATGTACATAGAACTTTCAATCCCAGTATTGTTTTGGGATAAGGTGAAACTTGGCTCAGATTGTTCCATTAAATTGGGTTTGAGGCAATATATTTGGGGCTGTCAATGGGCTGGGCTTGCCCTAGCAGCACAAAGACGTAACCTGGAAAAATCTGGCTCCTGGCCTCAAGCTAGAATTTTTAACTGGGAGCCCAACTCGCCCCTACTTTTAGAAAACTTGATTAATTTCAGAAATGGGCCTGGGCTGGGATTTTGGTAGAAAATGAATAATTGCCCAGTTGAAGATTTGCTTGGTCCAAGAAAACACTGAGTCAAGTTGAGCTCAGACATGGTACCCACAGGCTTGGTTTGGGGTAGGTCACACTTAGGCCTGTGTTTTAAACCCTAGACTGGTTTTGGTTCTAGCTCCGATCTAGCCAATTGACAGTTCTAGATATATTAACCCATTTTTATTGTGCCCACTGGTTGCCATCTCTCACAAATAAAAAAAAAGCTGATCGCGACGAGCTGTTTACTATTGCACAGAGAGAGAGAGAGGTTGCTGCCGCAGCTCACTATTATTTTTGGTGGTTGTTTCACCGCTTTGTGGTGCTACAGTCCACCTTTGCCAATCCACTCGCCCAAATCCCTTTCTAATCAGCAGCCTCTGTGGATACCAACTGTCTTGTGTTGCAATCCTAGAGAGAAAGGGGAGGATGACAGTGATGACCCTACTCCCTTGAAAATGACACTAATACCAAGATTTTTGATGTTTGTTAAAATGGCAGGAGTGTTAGATGGAAGGTTGTAATCCCATCAAACATGATCATTAGGACCTGGTTTGATAATAAACTTCATCTTTTAGTTTACAAACTTTGCTTTATGATTTCTAAGGGAGTGAATGTAAAGAGGAGTATTTGCATAAAGGGGTGTCTATATTAGAGGGGATGAGCGGAAGGAAACGAGGCACTTATAGCCTTCTCCTGTCTGTCCTCTTGTTCGGAGCTGAGGAGACGGGCTGCCATGGATTCTTTCTCTGCTTACCCAATAGGAATAATATTACTAAAATAGTAAAATATCCAAATTAGCAATGACCTTTTCATGATGAGTTCCTTTAAGTAGTGAAAAATTCGACCTTTTTAGATCATGATCGCTCTAACAAGAAAGGAAAATGCTGGGGAGTCCTGCTACAAAGCCTTTCTCACATTATATATGATAAGATGAGATATGATAAATTAAACATATTCCCATATGTCATTTATGAACATTTCTTTGTTTCATGGGGGGAAAAGTGAGAAACATTTTTTTAGTGAAAATAAGGGATTATTGGTCAAACTCCATCGTTAACAACCTGTCAATATTGGCATTTATTTAGGCCCAGCCAATATAAATGATTGCATATTAGCTTCATTGTTGTTTTCCTATAATATTCAATGTTATTCATATATTTCATATAATTATATTGTTTTTTGTTTTCGAAATTTTTTTAAAATTCTTGCTTAAGTATTGCTTCTCGCATCCATTTTCCCCTACCGGGGACTATGCCTACATGTTTGCATTTGCAGTTTATACATACACACAATTAGTGTTTCATTACAATATTATATGTATTTTTCACATTATTAATTTATTATCAAGTATTGACATTCAAGATTTATCGAGAAATCGGCTAAATCTTTGAGCCGACCAAACTCAGCTGAATTTGAAGTTGAGTTTTTGAACTATGCTAAGGACTGCTAGAAATGTATAATGTAGCTTAGACTTGATAATAATGCTATATAGTTTTATTTTCTTATGGAATTTTTGAGATCTTACCTAGAATATTCTCAGTTTTTATTGATTGGATTATCACTTCTTTGAAAATTGATGTATTCAAAAAGATGTTATGTTTCCTACAAAATCTTGATCATTTGTTTATTTATTATATACCTAATGTTGAACAATTAAACTAAACATGGCTATCCAAATGACCAAGATATGCACACTAACATATTCCTTTTCGAGCTCTTTATGCCTAAGAAATATTATAATCTTTAGGTTTTGTGACAATCTTTCCTGTAACCTAAAAATAATTGAGATTGTTGTTACAAGTTAGATCACCTGATATCTTACTATGTCTTCATCCTTAGTTGACAATTGGTGCTTAAATTTCAACATGCATTATGATTTCTGTTGGACTTGTGTAGGCCTTGCAAGTAAGGTGTATTTTTTAAGTTTCTAGGACTTAATCAGATCAACTTTAATCAAATAATGCTGGACTGTTCCATCTGTCTCTTAATTAATTGATAAATAATTGATGATCTGTACAGTATTAGAAAAAAGCTGATAATGTAAAAACTAGGTTTTTGAGCTTCGTTGAATTTCATTACTCTTATAGTGTCAATCTTCAGTGCTCCAGTGATTTCTAAGTCAATTTAGTTATAGGTGAATTTGATAATGAAATTTTATTTTAGTTTTGCTATGCCTGACTATGCTTTACCAGACTCTTAAAATGGTTCAGTGACTTTGGTCAATTCTTGAGAAAACAAGCTTTTCTAGATTGACTGATTATTCTGGTTTAGTCCTTGCAAAACTCGCAATGTTTTGTTCAAAATGTTTAATTTTGGTCAATGCACTAGACTGAGGTTAAATCATCTTCAACGTTGTCACCTAGGTAATTTCCTCATCGTTATTCAGGAACAAATGATACGATAAAACACATTACTGTTAGCGTCTTAGAACTGCCAAATTATGTCATTGCCAGGTTGGTGCTTGCAGATGTTTCCAGCAAGGAATGTTGGTAGGGGAAGATCTGCAAAATGCTTTTCTATAATACAGTGCAGCACCTTATCATTTTTATGTGAAAAAAATCTATTACTTGATAATCTAGTTGTCTAGAACTATATCTCTATCCTTGAAACTTTTGAAATTTATTATATACATACATACATAAAAATTCATTTTAATATCTATTTGTATATGGGCAATTTTATCTTTAAAGAAATGCACATCATTTAGACATATGATGTGAGCTTCTCATTTGTTGAAGAGAATAAATTTAAAAACCAATAGGGATCGTTCTTCTTCTGTAATCATTTTTTTAGCCTGAAACTTGTTTTGCGAAGAGATGGACGAGCCTTTATATCTAGATTTTAATTTGAATAGTTTATTTTTGGTGCTAAGCATAGCCATATTTTCGTTTGGGGCCGTAAGCTTACACCTAGGAGTGTACTTCGATTTTGTAATGTATGATTTCAGGTTGTCTCAATGTGACGCATTTCAGAGGTCCATTTGATTGAAGTTATCTAGTTAGAAGGAGGTGCCACAAAGAGTTGAATATGCATATTTATTAAGTTCATTTTGATGGATAGGATTATTCATTTTAAGGGCTTTGTCAAGGTTTCTCATGGCTTCAAGTTTTCTTGAGGGTTTTATGTGGGTTGTAAGGCCATTCCCACAAGAGATGGATTATATTCAATTGAATTTCAGTTTATTTTTTGATTATCTTCTTTTTTTCCTGTGTGGGAGCTGTGGCTAGATCTAGTTTTTTTCTTGGACTTGTAGACTCATACTGGTGATGTATTTTGCTGATTCAATCTTATCCATATGATCATGTGTTTTTCTTTTTTGAAGATCTGAATAAGAATATATTGAGTCTCATTTGTGTTCTTGATCATGAAGGTCTACATCAATTTGGTATCAAAGTAGCAAGGCCATTGTTTGACACATGGATTAGGGCAAACTATTCAAATGTGGATGAGTTTCAGACATGAAGCGATGTAGGACCAGTCAGGGATGTCCTGTAGTGCATTGACCTTGGAATAGGATTAAGTCAGGGCTATGTTCTTTGTTTTGCTGAACCTCCATATAGGAGCCTCAGTGGTCAATTTTTGATATTAAGGGAAAACAAGAGGTCAAATAAATCTGACATAGGGTTTTTCGGATGGGAGGATTGGAGGAATAGTGTTTGAAGGGTTTAAGACTAAACAACAGTCCATAATTGATCTATAACTGAAATTCTGTAAATAGTGTGTGTAGGGTATGATATTGTTAGTAGAGATCAAGACATCAGGAAGAGGGAAATTAGGAGGTCCAAACGTGGCCAAAAGATTTTGTTTTTCAATAAAAACCAAATTCAATGCCTTTTAGTGGCAAGCCATGGGATCCTTTTATAGCTTCTTCATGATGCTTTTTACAGGTACACTGTAGTGTTTACTTCCAAATATCCACTTAGTAGCCAATCTCCACATGGACATCGAATGCCTTCTCTATAAAATGCAAACCTATTAAACCTTGTACTTAAATTTGCTAAAGTAAAATCCTATTAACTTTGTGACAACTTCAGCACTATATATACCTAAAGGAGGATTGTTGTGCTGCAACCCGACTTAAAACAAGATTCTAAAACCACGCTAAAAAATACCAATATAAAAATATTTTAAAAATACAAGAATATCAAGAAATGAACCAAATCTTTTAATGGTTCCCATCTCCACCAGTGATATGGTGAATGTTTTGGTACCTAGGAAGAGTCACAATATAATTAAAATTTGGGTTAAGTTATTGATGATATCAAGGTTTGATTGTTCGCACTAAATTTTAGTTTATGACCTGATCAAACTAGACATGGTTGATGAATGTTCTATGATCTATCTTTTGTATATATTCTGGGAAAAAAACCCACTTGCTGAAGATCATCAAATTTTTTTAATCTATCAATCTAAGGTCTATTGGTTAAAAGTCAATAACTGTTCCGATGGTGGTAAGTGATTATAATTAGAAAGATCATGAGGAATCTAGTCTCATGATGAAATTCTTACATCTAAAGCTAACAGCTACTGAGTAGTGTCCAGATTGCCAGTCTTTCACTTTGTTGCAATATTTTCAAGTTAATGAGGCGGTTTATGTTTGTTCGAAAATTATGAGCAACTTGGCAATCCACTTATTTTATTCCTCAGTGTTTCTTTGAATTCCTAAGTGTGCATGACCAGTCTTTGGTCATGGTCAATCAGCAGTCAACCTCTAGGCTCTTCTGCACATGATCGGGAAGTTTCAAGGTTGGTTACCATTATAAGATTATGTCTGTGATCCAATCATGGAGGCATAAAACTTGAATAATTCAAGACGTCTTCAAGATTTCCACTTTATTTATAAAATTATGCAATAGTTTTCAGATATGAGCTTGGGTTTAGACATCAAACTTGTGTTATTTGATTATTTCTGACTCTTATAAAAGCCACTGTCTTTTAATAACTGTATCTTGAGATCCTGAAGGCTGCTTTAGCTTTTACTATTATAATTTTGGATTCAATAACAGCCATACCTAACATAGATTGAACTTGATCATGCTATGACACAAGAAAGAGACAACTTACATGTTCTGTCACATGATGCAATACAAATGCAATTGATTAACTAGACCAATCTTGATCATTAAATTGTGAGACTAATATAATGCAAAAAATGATCATTAACAGATGCCACAGAAAATAGGTAAACCAAGGAGCAATGCTGCTTATAAACTTATGAGCAAGATGACAAAATTATGTGCGGTGGCTGAGATCATATTTTACTTTTTAATTGGAGTAAAATACATCGTTCTTTTTGTTTGCCCTGCAGGCATCTGTTAACATGTCCTTGTGGACGAGTTTGGTAAACCTAGTATGAACTGGTTAGCTGGTTGATCCTCTAATCTTGCAATCTCACTTCAGATTCTTAAGAAAGACCCTTAATTGTTCGCAAAAATTTGTGTTGCTGTCTTGACAGGAAGTAAACATCTGTGTGATTGTTTAATGTCTTGTGAATTTTGAAGAGAATGCTTGGTTGAGAACTTGAAGCCATTTGTGTGCAGCCAATCATAATGTTTTGCTTCAGAAGGAATGCAATAAAGAGCTTAAATAAATATATAACTTTGCTTGCAATCATGTATTTATTCAATCATTAGATACATTATCGTCTTTGGCTGTCTGCAAGATTTATTTACTCGATTTCCATGGAAATAAACTTCCATGTTTGGTTGTCCATTGATTTTTACCCGTATAATATTACACTTCTTTTATACTTCGGCATGAGAACTCTAAATCATTGCACTCCCAAGTGCCGACTTCAGCTATTCATTCTTCCATGATCTTAATTCCGATGTATGAAAGAAAGAATGATGTTAATTGAAAAAGTCATGTATATTTATGCTGTTACATTGTTGTGATTATGACCTCATCATTCCTTCTCTTTATTGTTTGATTTTTTTTGTTTAGTTATTCCATCTCATGTTGAGCTTGGCTTACCATCTTAATGCTACAGGAAATGCAATATAAAGGGAGGAATTTCTAGTACAGCCTTGGCTCATCCTCCAGTGGTTTCCATGGACCTCCACCAAAGAGTTGCCAACCCGAAGCCTACAGTTGGGTTGAATCACCACTTTTCTTATGGCACATGGATGAAGATTTTGTGCCCCATAGGATTCAATAACTTCTGCAGTTGCCTGGGACAGGTGCATGCCATCAGGAATGTCATGAAATTGTAAATTATTACATTCCACTCATCTTTCAATGACACTGAAAGAAACTTAAGAACTTTAGCAGGAGACTCTTAATCTTCTGTAATATTATTTGTTATGTCCGTTCGATTTGGTTGCAAGGTTGAGTCAGATCAACCAAATTACGGTATTTATCTTGTGACATTCATTGTTTAAACAGTGCATGTATTGCAGCTACGTGGTTTATCTGTGAGAGGTCTTGAGATACGCTCGCGTGCTGCATTATAAAAATAAATATGGAGAAATTTCATGGTGCTCGAAGGAGTTTAGCCGATGAAAGGGAACATGAGATCATCGATCTGAAATGTAGTTTGTCAGAGCGAACGACCTTAAAGCCTGAACCACTTTTCAGGTGGATAGGGGGCAAGATTCGAACTCAGGTTATTGTTATCAGCACACCCTATCCCTCTTGGCTTGGTAGCAACGATGCGATCACGTTTTCAGCGGTCAAGAGGATGCCAACAGGATTCAGTAGATGGTCAAAATTGTGTGCGCGCATGTATGCTTGTTCACGGTTGCGTAACTGTGAGCGCGTTTTTTGATCGGCAAGAATGCCATGGGGAGGAGTTTGAACTGGCGCAGGATTTGCTCGCTATTGTTTTTATTTAAATAGAGCTGCTCGCATGTTTCAAGTGCTTCATTTCATCACAAATCGAACACGTAATGATCAAAAGATCTAGTTGCATGCTTCTTGACTGGACTTTAACATGACTAGTTTCTCTCAGCATGACTGCTGAGGGAGAGAGAGCTCAAGAGTAGATGCCCGTAAAGAATCCCTTGGTCGTGCGAATTCCAGATCACTTGTGCACTCCTGGTTCAGGATAGTAAGGTGGCAGCGGCTCCCGGTCTGTTGTTGGCTCTCCTGGTGGGGGCGGCGAAATATATTCGTAAGCAGGATATGGTTGATATGGCGGTGGCGGAGGCTTGTAGCCGGGCTTGTGTGGGGGCACCGGGGTCTTACGTGCAGGTGGTGGCTTGTATTTTGGCGAGGGCATTTGCTTGGGTGGCGGTCGAGGTTTATGCACTGTTGATGCTGGTGCAGGTGGTGGCGGCGGCTTGTATTTTGGAAGCTGGGGTGGTCCGGGCTTGTATGGTTTTGGCGGTAGAGGCTTATACTTTGGTGGTAATGGTGGAAGTGGTGGTTTGTATGGATTTGGTGGTGGTGATGGGGGCTTGTATGGCTTCGGCGGCAAAGGTTTATTTTTTGGTCGTGGTGGTGGTGGCGCCAATGGTGTCTTGCATGGCTTCGGTGGTGGTGATGCAGGCTTGCATGGCTTCGACGGTGAAGGTTTATAATGTGGTAGTGGTGGCTTGTATTCTGGAGGTGGTTGAGACTTGTACTGCTCCGGTGGCGAAGGTTTATATTTTGGAGGTGGTGGCGGTGGTGGAGGCTTGTACGGCTTCGGAGGCAAAGGTTTGTGCTTTGGTGATGGCGGCTTATATGTTGGAAGTGGCGTAGATGGAGGCTTGCATGTCTTAGGAGGCAAAGGTTTGTATTTTAGCGGTGGTGGCTTGTATTTTGGAGGTGGTGGAGGAGATTTGTAGGGCTTTGGCGGCAAAGGTATATATTTTGGTGGTGGTGGCTTATATATTAGAGGTGGCTCTAGTGGAGGCTTGTATGGCTTTGGCGGCAGCGGTGGATACTTGGAAGGTGGTGGAGACTTATATATGGGTGGCTTGTACTCCGGCGGCGGTGGTGGAGACTTGCACATATTTGATGGTGTTTTTGGAGGCTTTGGTGGACTATAAGCATTAGGCGGAGGCGGCGGCGGAGGCGGCGATCTACGGTGGTAGGGCGGCAAAAAGGGTAAATCCCATGGAGGAAAATGATGGCCTAAGTTCCCAAGGGATGGCGAGGGGAGGAGGAACAGAGAGAGTAGGACAAGAAGGGAGCCCCAGGGACCCATGCTTGCTGTGTGAGGGAACCAAACCACCCTCTCGGGCGCCCTTTATAGTGTGACCACAGAGGGCTTACGAGAAGGAGTCCGGTGGCCTTTAAAGTGGTCCATTGTTTTTTTGGCAGGGTGCACATAAAGGAGGCCCCGCCATGGGGCTTTGGACTTGCAGACGTAGGAGCCCAAAACGGAACCTTATGAAAATAGAGCCAGACGACGTGTAGTCGTGTAGAAGGGCATTGGGGAATGTAATTGTGTGTGCGTGCGTGTGTGTGTGAGAGAGAGAGTGAGACAGAGGTATTACTCCCTTAATGGGAAAATAGTAAGTGTGGGAGAGCGTGGAATTCTATATTAGAATTGGACTCGAGGAGGATGGGCCTTTACTTTAGAGGGTGGTGGCTTTTGCCCATTGAAGCGGGTGAAAAACTTTAATGGGGTTGGCCTCACCAGCGTGGACTATGGTTCTGTTCCCAGCTGGCTTTCTACACGCCATGTGGTTTATGGCAACAATGGAATTATTATTTTTTACTTTGGTAGGAATGGAGTTAATTGTGCTGGCAAAATATTTGGTGAGCTTGCGCTCAGAACTCAGAACCGTGGCCCACTCATCTCATTTGGATTAAGGTTTTAGGTCCCAAAGTTTGATTAGCTTACGGTTTGGGCATAAGTTCCTCGCCAAAGAGTTTAAGTTGTTCGCATTTGGCTTCATAGTTCATAACCTCAAATGATCTTATGTGTGCATAACCTGTTCTATCTTCTTCCTCATTTTACCCTACCATCTTCATCACCATGCCTCCATTCTCACATGGTACTAGAGATCTGACAGCGGTTCCTTCTTTAACTTTCTTTAAACTCCATTTTTGCGGGGTTTAATATGGCACAGTCCAAAGTCTGCTTGGCTTTGAAACCTAGTTTCCACTCCGAGCCTATCTAAAATATGCAGCAAACTTTGAGACTCATAGGTACTTCATGATAACCTTTTGGCTTTTAGTGTATTGTTAAGCATCCGATAGCGTGTGTAAATCTAAAAGTCCATCATGTATTGCAGATGAGCTTGCAGCATGAACTCAATTTTTACTTCATAGAAGACCTAAATTGCACCATGCCAATAGACAATCTAGGTAAGATTTTCAGTCAATCTGATTACAAATTGCTATCTGCTCTGACTGTAGGATCTTTCTCCACCAAGACTCCAGAGATCTTTGACAGACAATTCTCACCAACCATTTACACTTTTGAATAGAGTCATCAGCCTCTTTGTCGCGTTCACACCCAATAAACTCACTCTCATGGGTAAGCTGAACCAATATAGCATTTCATTTGATCCTAACTCCATTCTTTATCCGCTACTAAATCAATGCGACCCAAAGTCTAGGAACAGAGCTGAAATTTCCTACTCATTCAACCAAAAGAGAGAAGAAACAAATAGTAAAAATAAAATCACCGCAGAAGACGAATAGGTGAGAGCTGGCATTCATGATTTAACATTATGGAAAGATTCTCGATAAAGGACAAGATTACAAACATCAACTATCACAACTAGTTCTTACAAGTATTTTTGAAATTATTATTTATTATATTTTTATTTAAGATAGTTTTGAAAGCTAAATGTAATTGTTGGCTTCGTGTTATCATAGACTATATCCCTCGATAGCATGGTCGTATTACGAGGTGGAACAGGTTCGTTACGGTCACAATCATGCATTAGTAATTAAGATAGACTGCACTATTGAAGTAGCTAGAATAAGAGGATTGGCTAGACTACATTTAGTTTGGGTAAATGGTGTTTGCGTCCAAGAAGGATCGGAATTAGGATTGTATTGCTGTTCTCCCTAGTTACATTTGTGCCACCCATCCCCATAAATGGTGGATGGGAAATTAAGAACGAATAGAAATATTAGACACGTTGACTAACGTAAATGTGGGTTCTGGTAAATTGTTTAGTGAGACGCAGTTGAGGAATTTGAAGTACAGTAGGAGACAAAACTGAGGTCTACTGATCACCATTTAATGGGACAGCAACCTATTGATAAAGGAGTCCTTCTTGTCTCCCTACCTCTCTTCGCCAGGTCAAGGCTCAGCTCCCAAGATGTGCATATAAAATACTTTGGTCTGTTTGGACTGCTGGCTTGGCACGCTTATCTGCGTGATAGACTGCACGTGTGGGAAGACCGAGAGAAGACGAGACAGGTTTTGACGGAGGTCATTAGTTCCACATTAGGCTGGCAATTCATTCAAATTTGCTTGTAAACAACTCATGTTCAGCTCAATTAAGCTCAAATCAAATCCTTATACCACAATTAGGCTTGTGGTATGACGGGCAAGTCTCATCTCTTCATTTTGAAGCCCGATCATTATGCGTGCGGGAGAGAGATCAAAATTATAATCTAAAACCTCACTCAAATGGCTAGTCAAATGGCTTTCATCAACTTGTTAATAAGCCAACCAAATCCTCTAGGGCTATAGAGAGTCGAAATGAATCTCTAGATCTTCATCAACTTGGCAAGTAATCAGACAAATCCTCTATGATTACAAGAGATCATAAATGATTCTCCAAATCTGGCAAATCTTCTACGATTATGTAACGTTTATAGCAACATTAGAGATTCTTTCCTTTTATATTGAAAAGATTTTTCTAGTATTTCTTATTCAAGTTTTGAATGTAATATTCTTTATAATCTTGATGATATACAGAATCATGTAATTACAAGTATAATGACATACATGCTCAATTCTCATGTTGAGATTGAGTCACCCGAAGCCTGTCGTCTTTCAATATATTTTTTCCTGATGGTAGAATGCAAAAGGTGATACTTTGTAAGTGATTGTCTCATCTCACTCCACATTGTCGATCTAGGTGAGGTCATCACTTGGAGAATCCAAAGACTGGTTTTAGGATGACGATTTAAGTTAATCTCTTCCATCCGTTCCTTCATGTCGACGCCCGAACATTATGCCAAGATTTCAAGACTGCAGCCAATAGTAGGATGCATACTTGCGAGTGACAGTCTCATCTTCAATTTATCGAACAAGACATGGTCATCATCGCTTGGAGAATGCAGACACTCGTTGTGGATTGCTGATACCTTCAAAACCAGCTGCCAACTGCAGGAGATTTGGCTAATGTCATGCATCTTTGCTTCAAAAGTCTTAATCTTATACCTCTTGAACATGTTTCATGTGCTTATATTATCTCTGGAACGGCCCAATGTCTCAATTTATATCATCAAATACACACACAAATTTATGTACAAAGAAGAGCAATATATATGGCGAATTTTTCTTTTTTTTCCATTTTATCTAAAAAGAAACTCACTCTTTGTGCTAGAGTTGCACTTTGCTCAGCAATAGATAAAGATAGTTTTTGTCAGCTCTTTGAAACAAGTGACCATACAATGCATCAAATTTAAGTATAACGCTTAGCCTGTAGCTAGTGAGATCTAAGGTCTCGATGATGGAGAGTTTAATATATTTATTGTTGGCAAACCATGAGTTTTTATCCTAGCAATAATGAACCTCAATCAAAGTTAGTGTGTCACCATAAATTCCCCACAGAGTTTCCTGATCTCTCAAAATGGGTAATGCGAAGCATGGCTTAGAACAGCTACGTAGGTCCTAAGTTTTAGTCCGTGTTCAGGCCAGGCCACCATGTTAAATTCCAACAAATGTTTTCTAGAGCTAAAGCTAGGCCTCACAGGCCAAAAATATATTCTAAGGTCTGCCTAAAGACTTGGCTGGTCCAGATACAGACATATCCAGCACTATATTGTTTTTATCAAAATGAAGATTATGTCGTTGCATACCTCAAAAACATAGAAAAAAAAAATGTTATAGAATATTTTGGTAGTTGAAAAAAAAGAACAAAATCCTCGATCTTTTTCTAGACCAGCTGCAAGAGTAGTAGCTTCTTGGCAGTCAGGGCAGAATTCATACATCAAACACCATAGTCGCCACACCTTATAGCGATGCCTTACCCATTTGACAAAGAAAGACGATCAAGAAGAAACACTATTGCATGCATGCGAGTTCCCACATGGAATATGAGATCCTGCCTTGCAGGCTGGCTGTAAGTGTTTGGCCTACTTATGATTTTATGGCCAATTTGTATTGCTGTAATTCTAACCCCAACAGAAGAAAGAAAATAATCATAAAGGTTCACTTACAGTACTTGTGTGACGCATTTGCTGCATGTCACTTAAGCAATTGTCAACAAATTCAGCAACAGATTCCATTATTATATCCAAATTATCTTTTAAAGAAAGCTATGCGTGCATTATATTACATAGATGCATGTATTCTTCCAAAGCTGCAAACGTAATGAATAAGAAATGAGCAATCGTTCTACTTGTATGTGTTATCGGTTAGCTTATCAACCTAATTAACCTTCAACAAGCTTTCACGTATACAATTTCATCATATTAAATCAGGATAAGTCAATAGCAGGTGATTTAAGACATTTTATTTTGGATACGGGATTCGGTGGTAAGCCATGGGGAGGCAGGCTGCGAAGTGGACTCCAAATTAATGGGAAAGGCAAGTTGCTTATGACTATTTTGTGCCATAAGAGACATTTACCCTTTCAACGTATAATAAAATCAGAGTAGTCTTTGAATTCCGAAAGGCCGAGCAAAATAACCATGTCTTTAAGCATCACCAATGTCCAGCCAAACCACTGATAGGTCCAACCCTAAAACAATCTCTAATTAAACAAATCCTGGGGACACTAAACTGGATCTATATCGGTTTCATGCCTTCGAACTCGGATACAATTTAAATTGGGCTCGCCGACGAAGGCAATACTTTCTAATTTAGCCACTTGTATATTGCAAATTGCACCATCAAGATTAGATTAAGGCCGGATATTAGATTAAACAAAAGGTGGGATAGGATAACGACATGAGATTGTGACTCATCAAACAAATGGATATGGAAGAGCAAATTATTCCACATTCACTTGCTTGGTCAAAAAAGCTAATAGTGTAACATCAAGTTAGGTTAGGGTGTGGGCGTGTTCACGTTGGATGCGCTGTTGATCCAGCCTAAAACAAGTTGGTTGAGTTTCTGTGCCCGGATGATCCGGCACTCTTCTTGCTTCGTCTGGCTGATCTGGCTAAGGTCACCTTTTTACTCCAGTATAAAATTAAATCAAATCAGTCAAAATAAATAGTGAATCTATTTTAAATAAATTATAAATTAGTGATAATTTTGAATTATTTGTTCACAAAGAAAATTTAGCGAAGCAATTGGTAAAAGGCGAAAAAAACAAGATGATGATTTTTCAATTGTTCAGAGTATATTTGTTTGTAATTATGATATAATTCGCCATGTAGTTCAAAATTAAAAAAAAAAAAGAGCATGCCCGAGTGTTCCTTTTTTTTTTTTTCTTTTCGAGCAAATACAAAGTTGCATATTTCACTTGCCTCAATTCATCAATGATGTGATCCCATTTGCAGCAAATCTTAGTTCATTAAGCCTTCTATGATATATAGGCCATATGTAGTGGTGTTGCCAATTTTTTCCAATTATTCTCTGGTCTTGTTTTAAAATCTTACAAATAGCAACAGAAAATTAAAAAGGTGTAACCAAACAATATTTCTCAGTCTTATTGTTCTTTCTTTTACAATTCTAAAAATAAAAGCAACAAATATAAATATACCAAATGTTTCCACAACTTCTCAATTGGTTCACAAAAGAAACGGTAAGAAAATAATAAACATTAATACGTAAGTTTCTTCTTGGGTAGATTTATTTATGATGACTTTGTGTGGGCTCAGCCTCACAAGCAAACATGAATGGAATGTAGCATCACATGGGCCCACAAACCACCATTTCTTTTTCAATAATGGACCCCCTTTTTAACTTGGAAACAACCCACACGTTTCAGTCACACAAGTTTCCAAAAGAAACGTCACCAGTCCCATCCATAACGACGCGATTGGTTGCCCTGTTCTCACTCAATCCAAATTATCCAATACCAAATACCCTATCCTGTTTTAACAATCTAATGGTTTTCTCCGGCACCGAAAGGCCGCAGAAAGTCTACACCAGTTCCAATCAAAACTTTACATTTATAGATCCTTTGGTCCGCAGAAAGTATTTTAACTCCTATGAATATGATTCCTGAAAAACAAATTTTCAGAAATAGCATGTCTAAAAAAGTACTTTTGGTATGTTTGATTGACCATATAAAAATGACAAATTTGCAAAGTACTTATGTTTGGTTGGCCATCCACTTTTTTGGAAAAGTTATGTATAATTTCTATCATGCCCTTAATAAAAATTAGGTCTTTAATGCCTCTTTAATGCTTCTTTAATGTTGAAGGGTCTTTTTGGAAAAAAAGTAAAAATAGAGTGAATCTGTCTCATGAGAAAATAACTTTCCCATAAAATGTGGGAATCATATTTCCATAGGAATACAACTTTTCCGTCTCTCTCTTTTGTTCGGGCTCGTTTGGTTCGCGGGAAAAGAAGAAGAGAAAGTGTGGTCAACGGAAAAGTAATGAGATGCCTCTTGTTTGGTTGGAGTTTTCAAAAAAGAGATATGGGAAAGTTGTATTCCCATGGAAATATGATTTACACATTTCATGGGAAAGTCTTTCCAATGATTTCCCATGAGGTGGGAATCACTTTATTTTTATTTTTTTTCAAAATGCCCTTCAGCATTAAAGAAGCATTAAAGAGGCATTAAAGACCTAATTTTTATTAAGGGCATAATAGAAATTATACATAACTTTTTCAGGAAAGTGAATGGTCAACCAAACATAAGCACTTTTGAAATTTGTCAATTTTCCATGGTCAACCAAACATGCCAAAAGCATTCTCTTCCTAGGAATTTGTTTCCCAGAAATCATATCCGTAGGAGGAAAAATGCTTCCCGTGGACCAAACGAGCCCGAAAACTCCAACCAAATAAAAAACATCTCATTACTTTTCCGTTGACCACACTTTTTTCCCTTCTTTTCTCGCGAACCAAACGAGCCCTTAAACGTATTTGGACAGAAATAGTATTAGAATGAGTGATCCCCTAAAAAGCCCTCATATTACACTTCTTTTATTTTTCATTCTTTACTGCTAATTGAGTTACCTCTTTTGCTATCCGTCATTCAGCAGAATTTTTCTAGACTAAATATGCTTTTGTTCCTCTATTACTGTGTAGCCTATTTTTTTAAAATTCAACTGGTTGTGCTTACATGAGATTAGTACGAACTGTCGATATAAAAGAAAATCGGCCAGCAGACAATCCCTAGTGAGCAGCGCCCGCTATCTAGACAAAGCCATCCGTGGACGGCCTCCTGTTAGATGGACCCCATCCCACTTTTATAGTTGAGATAGAGCCTAAAAGAGCCCTAGTTTTGAAATGGGAAACCACCCATAGTTTCAGCTGGATTCGTGGGATTAGTTGTTATCTGACACCAAGTACTTGCAAGAATTAAGAGCCGGATATACCGTATAGGTTAGCGGGGAAGAGGGTGCAGAGGAAATTAATTTTTTTTTGGATCCGATAACCTGAATTTGTTTGGATAATACTACGGTATACCCCTTGGAATTGTGATGGAGCGTGGGGTAGGGCTAAAGATAACAAAAACAATCCCACGCCGACGGGACACGTCATTGCCCCCACCGCTACCAAACCCAATCCGAAATGGTCGGGCTAAAACAATTGTGCGCAGAAGGTTGGCCCACATGGATACTGTTCATAGATCATGAAGCTCTGTGGGTGATTCGGAGAATCGATTCCTAGTTCTCCCAAGGACTTGGGATTTGTAGCATTGAGGGCAAAAAAAAAAAAAAAAAAGAAAGAAAAGTTTGCTTGGAGCATGGATAGATTCACGAGAAAAAGGAAATAAAATAAAATAAAATATTTTCTATACTAGTTACAAGCACATATCATCCATGGCATGGTATGACCTGCAATGTCTAAACTTCCAAAAAAAATTGTATAATTTTAATTTTTTTAACATACACATCTATGGCATGGTATGACCTGAAGATGCAAAGAGTAAGAATGGATACTAAGTTGTTTCGAGATTTTAGATCATATCTAATCACTCGAACAATCATGCCTGTAAATCATCTGTAGTCGATTTTACTCGAAAAATTATTAGGTGGACTAGATTTATTGAATCATGGAGAAATGAATCTAGCTAATAATTTCACCCTAAGATAAAATAAACTCGCTTAGAATAATTTTTATTCTAGATTCATGATGTATCTAGTCCATCTAATAATTTCTTATTTTACTTATGGCCAGTAAAGTAAAAGTCAGAAGACAGGTTCAATATGAGAGTCAGAGCATACAGTCTTCCCATGACAAAGGAGCATCCCCTGGTCCTCTAAATTGCGTGATCCTCAACTTGCACGCAATTGCTTCATCCTAAATAGTTGCTGGCGAATCTATGAACTCAATTGCTTCATCCTAATTATTTTTATTTTCTTTCACTTTTTCAACAACCAAAATCATCTAATATTTGTATAGTTAAGTTTCATACATTGCAGCCGCTAGAACATACTACATATGAAAACAAAACAGCTGTATAAGAATCTGGCGTAGATAATTCCAAGTAGATAAGGTTTTGATGCTGACGTGGGATTATGCTCTGCACCCTTTCCTTTCAAGTCGGTTCTTTTATGATGGCAAGTAATTCTGGTAATTTAACCGAAACACTAACGGAGACAAGATCCACAGAATAGATTCCTGTCTTTCCCTCCACCAACCTTCTCTCTCCCCCATCACCTTCCCAATTTTTATCTGCTCTGAAGCCCATCAAAGCTTCAGAAGACAAAAAGAGATCTACGAGAGCCTGCAGCACCAAAAAATTAAAAAAAAAAAAAAAAGAGCCTCCATTTGTACACTCACTTCCCAAACGCCCAAAATCACCAATTTGCTCCCAATGGACAGACTCCATTAAAAGCATTCAAGCTGAAAAAGCACTGACACACGTTTGCAGCTCAAACAGTGCCAATTTGTTTCGTTTCATCCTAGATTTTCTCTTTATTCAAACTATCATCATCACCTTTCTTATCCATTCTCACCAACCAGTCACAAACCCATGAATTTCCAAATAAATTAGTCGCCCCAAAAAATTAGCAGAAAACATAGATTGGATTAGATTCCATTGAAACATCATGCAAGGGGAATTACATCCGTGATATTTTTTTTCATCTCCCATTTTCTCTATCTAAACGGGAGAAAAAAAGGGAAGAAAAAAAACCAATATACAATATATATATATAAGAGAAAATATACGGGGAAAAATTGCAAAACCTGGCCTTTTTTTTTTTTACATTTTCCATTTCCATGCCTCTCAAATGGATCCATCCTTGGCTGAGAGCCGCTTCAAGAACTCGTATGTAGTAATCATGGTGGTCGCCGACAGCGACATCGAAGCCCACCTCGGCCCCAAACCTCTATAGCACGCCCCCCAACCACCTTCTCTCAGTAGTCTCTTTACTGTCCGTCCGATCGTCACCCTCCCCCCGTCCCCTCCGTCGATCACCTGCATCCTCGTCTTGATCGTGTCCAGCGGCATCGTCACCACCGCTGCCGCTCCCCCGGCCAACGCCGCGCTCACGCCCTGCACCGCCACCACAGTCCCGTAGTCCGGCCTCAACGCCCCTCCCCCGCCTCCGCGTCCGCGGCCGTCCGCCGCCGCCGTGGAGAGGCGACGGATGCCGCCGGCGTAGTAGCTGATCCCGCCCCAGATGAGCCGCTGCGAGACGGAATAGGACGCCCACCAGACGGCATTGGAGGGGGCGTAGGTGAGGATCGACATGCCGAAGCCCCGGTAGAGGCCGCGGAGGCCGTCCGATGCGAGGATCTTCTTGAAGGCGTCCACCCCGCCGAGGTACCTCGCGGCGCCGCCGCCGCCCTGGACCATAAGGCGCTGGCTCACCACGTCGATCGGGGTCCACACCACCTGGGCGGCCACTGCCGCGCTGAGCCCCGCGACCGCTGAGGCGGCCGCCGTCGCCGCCGGCTCGGGGACCCCGAGCTGGACCGTGGCGGTGCCGACGGCGCTCTTGGTCACCTCCAGCGCGCTCATATATAGAGCCCGAGCGGGGATGGTCCCCGTGAGCGACGTCGCGAACCCTTTGTAGAACCCCCGGAGACCCTCGTGCCGGAGGATCGCCCCCGCAGCCCGGAGGCACGACGGTGGCGGGTGCGTCACCTGGAGCCGCGTCTTCAGGACTACCGCGGGGTACAGGGCCGCCGATACGCCTGAGAACAGCGCCGCTCCGAGGACAAAAAACCTCGACTTGTCCAGCATCTCCCAGTTCACCTCCGCTGGAAGGTGGATCTCCGCCGCCGCCCCGCTTTCCTCCTCCGCCCCCAAACTCATGTCTCTGTCTTCCTTCCTACCTATTATATTATACCTTCAACCTCTCCTCCATCTATACAATTCCCAACTAAATCCTAACCCTAATCATCTCTCTATATACACTATTCTACCCTAACAAAAAAAAAAAAGAAAAAAAATCCCTTTTTCCGCGATCTCGCCGTGAAAGGAGCAATTCAGAACCGAAGAAGAAGCGAATGGAGCGTCTCTCGGGAGGAGTACCCGACGCCGGTGTGCTCATCCCCCGGCGCCGCCATACCCGCCGCGGAACTCCAGATCTAGTGTGAGGGTTTGGGAGGAGCAGAAGAGGAGACGAAGAAAAGGGAGAATGATGGAAGAAGAAAGACAAGGGAACGGCTTGGCGGATAGGGCGCGAGGGAGAGTAGAGATTTTTCAGGATCGCAGGGGGCTTTTTGCACTTTTATAGATTCGTTCCACCGGTAAGCGAGGAGTTTGAAGGAGACGTGTCTGTGGGCCGTTTGCGGTCGGGGAGCGAAGGCGGTGAGAGCAATTACCTGCACCGCGGCGCCGAGCCCCATATCTATGTGGTATCCGTAGCCTCGGTTACCGGCACTTCCAGTTAAAACGTTTAATTATATGAACACCCAAAGTACGCACCCAGAAATTAACCCACACACGAAATGGCTATTCAGGTCAGGGTTTCAGCGGAGTCTTTTGTAAACGCCGTTAATGAGGTTTTAGTTGACAAAGACGGGTGCTTTTATTGGGGTACGGTTTTTGAGTGGCACTCGGTGTGCGAAAAGTGTGATGCTTTATATATATCAGTGGGCAGGTGGCGCCCACGTAAAAGGGAGGGGGTGGGATTAACGGTGGGCTGTGGCTCATCACGGTGGGTGGGTAGGACGAACAGTAGCCGTTGGATTGGTGGTCCTTGAGAAAAGGGATGCCCATAGATTGCAGGGCTTCACGTGGGCAATCAATGGCTGTGGCAGGAGGCGGCAGCGGGCAGAGTTTGCCACGTGGGCTTCCAGAATTCGCGAAAGCTAGAGGTTCTTCCGTTCTTGTTTCCGTGTTGCAAGCTCCAAGGCGAGAAACGAACATCATTAACTATACTTTAAAGAAATCCATTTGTTAATGATAATTAGGGCATCTCTAGTTCTTGAGATCAAAGCTCACGTGTTCTTATGAGGCCATCTTGTTTTAGTGAAAAATTCAGTCGTATTTAAAACTTCTCTTTTTAAGATATAAAAACATTAATTATAAGTAAGCATGGCAGGTGCATGCATAAGCAGTCTTATTGTTTTGACAAAATGATAGGCTTGGTCAAAATAAATATGTAACAATATGTGAGGATGGATTGAAATTCTATTTTTTTTTTACATGTATACCTTTCTATATAAGATTGCAAAATATTTTTAAAAAATATTAATTGTATGTATTTTTTTTCTTTTTTTGTATATGTACTTGTACCGTCTGACTTCGTAAAATAATAAATGGCTTAAAACTAAAATAACTGAAATACCCTTAAGGATAGATCTAGGAAAAAAAAGTTAAAAAGGGTATATACATAAATAGTAATTTTACGAGAGTATTCATACAATTTTTTTATATTTAGAAGGGTATATATTCAAAAAAAATCACTTAAAAAAAATAAAACTCAGCTAGAACTTGCTAAGTCTTTTATGATTTAGTTGAATCGACAAGTCAAAAAAAGATTGAATCACATTATCAATTTTTTTCGTAAAGATCATGACTCGATCAAGTTGGAATATTAGGTTATTATTTTGATAATACTATTCTCCATTTACTTTTGATATAATTATCGTTATTGAATCTATGACATCTGTATGTTCTTTATTATTTTTACAAGATTTAAATTAGTTATAGATGCTTAGATTTGTACAATATTTTTTAGTAATTTATAAATGTTGAGTTGATGTTTGTTTTTTAGGCAAAAATTTCGTAAAAGCAACATGATTCATTCTATAAAGGTTGATATTAACATGAGATCATGTGACATGATAATATTAATTTTTTTGCCACTTTTTTTTATTAAGAACAACTGAATAATCTTTACTGAATTTTGATCATTTTTTTTTATTAAATTTTGTTAACTCTATACCCTTCTAAATATACGTAATTACATGAATATTCTTGCAAAGTTGTTATTTGCATATGTATCCTTATAATTTTGTTTTATGTGTCTACCTGTAAGAATATTTCAGTCATTTCAAATTTAAATCATTTATTTTTTAACAGCATTAAATGGTATGGGTACATATATAAAAAAAAAAAGAAAAAAAAGGGTATACATGCAAAATAAGTATTTTATCAGGATATACATGTAAATAGCAATTTTACGAAAATATTCATACAATTTTGTATATCTTGAAGAGTATACATGCTAAAAACCCTACAATTAAATATAAAGCAACACATAAGAAAATAGGAGTTGGAAGATAGAGGCAGTTAGATATGGCTCGATAAGGAGTTGGCGTTATATAATAGAATAGAATAGAGGCGTCCTGCTTTAGGAGCGTATTGATCAAGAAACATAGTAGAAAAAAGTTAAGAAAAATGATTACTTACATATCATACTTACCATGCAATTTATATTTTTGTTAGTTGGATTACAGTCATTTATCAGATATTCTGACCAATAACGTAAGAATCATTCTTGAAATCCTCCTCCTCGTCGGTTCTATGGCATGCATTGAATATGCCAAGTCTTAATATGTTTAATTCAAAGATTATGACGGCATTAACTTGATATAAGTCATTGTCTTTTTTTTTTTTGTCACTAATTTCGGTAATCCCCTTTAGACATGCTTCTTTTGTGTATGCCTTATTGCTTGCAAGGCCAACTACCTCAATCGAACCTTTTCATTGAGTAATTCATCTATTCTTACAAATTCATGTATAAGAAGGAAGCTGGCATATTGTGACCAGACTAGGAGGTTGAGCTGCAACCATTCAAGGATATCAAAAGGTTATATTCAAGCAATAATTATATTTTTTGTGCTGTAATTATATCACAAGCATTATGCAAAATTAACTACTTAGCATCTTTGATTACTCGATATTATATCAATTTTATCATTACATGTTTCCTATGGAGGAAATATTGGACATCTCGATCTCAAATTAGACGGACCTTCGTCACCTCGGTATAAACCGAGGTGAACAACTTCGGCAAAAACCGAGGAGCCAATCTGCACGTGCTAATAAAAACTAGCAATTATGACAACGTTGCACGATTAGCGTGATCACTTCGATATACTGCTCATGTGGAACGTTTTCCTCGTTATAAATGTGCAACTGGCTGTTATCTAGCGAATAAAGGCACATCGCGCCAAATCAGGTAACGGATCGATTGACTACTCTATATAAATTAAGAAATAATTCGAAGGTCCTTAAGTAAGTTTTTTCAAAGACTCTACTTTATAAAAATTTCTTCTTTCTACACCGTTGCTTGACCATTCCGACTTAGATATTAGAGAGTCCCCTACCAAAAAATTTCCAGCAAGCGGACTTTTTGTAGGTCATTTTCGAAGAAGACCGGTTATTCCACACATCGGTCGACCCATATAGTTCGATTTTCACCGACCTCAGAGCTATTAGACCCGAGCTCCAGCCTCGCTCACGGATTCCACAACAACGATTACCATCCCTCATCTTTACCGATCACCCTGATCGTAATCAGCCTACAGCAACTCCCCTATCAGCATCACTACTTTACTACAGCTATGACTGTTCCTAATACCATCACTCCTCTCCACATTGTGTCAAAACATGGCATCCAGCCTCCGCAGGTCCCCTCTGCCCTCTTTCCAAGGGAAGGAAAAGTTCTGATGACAAGAACCTCATCACTTTCACCATCTTCCTGTCCTCGCTTTGTTGACAATTTAGATCGGAAGTTTCCTCCCAATTTACTAAGGCAATGCTATCCTCATATCGCATGATGAAAAATTTCCACGCAGGCATGCGACCTCTCGTTCATGTTGCCATCTTGAAGTCGTCTCATCCGCTCGTATGTTGCATCATGTAATCATATTAGGACAGATGGGATGTGTTTTTGGAACCAAGAGGGCGACAGTATATTTTCTTAGATTCTATGTCTGCGTTCGAAAGATAGCCTTCTGCCTCCAAGATTCGTCAATAGGATCCAGGTCATCGATCGTGCTCGCTGTAGTGGTGGACCAAATTATAAGAGATGGGCAGAGGGGCGGAGAACTGGGAAATGGAAGTGGGCTTAGTCAGCGTGATGAATGAAAGAATTAAATTCTACCTAATAGAATGAAAGACTTGCATGCTTCAGCCTTTTTCTACTCAGAAGATGATAACCGATCTAATTGTAGGTGGGTTTGTGATCGGAAGCACCGACCCTTGTGCGACATTGTATCAAAATCTAATTGAATTATTTCATACGAGGGACCGAGATTCTGAGGTTTGATTATAAAAATTACAAAAACTCGTCTCACTTGGCATGACTGCTGAGGAAACTCCCTAGTATAAGAGTGCAATTTCAAGATATAGAACCTCTCCTCTCAAATTTGGGTCCAATATCTGATGTGAGTACGCCCAATGGTTATGGTAATAATAGTAGCACTCGTAGCAGTGGTAGTTGTGAAAATGCTAGGACAAGAAATTATGCAATTTTGAGGTTTGTTACCTATGCACCGAATCGAAGAAAAGAAAAGAAAAACAATTTTATTGGTATGATATTATGACTTCATTTGATCTATTGTCTGAAAGCATTCAAATCAGCGATTTGATTTGTATATTTTAAACTATTTAAATCAAGACTAACGGTTTAGATTTCTAATTATATAATGTAAACATATTTTAGCTTACCGCATATATGGCTGCTATTCATTTTAAACATACATGCTTGATACATAGAAGCAGAACATTCAAAATGAACGTTTTTAAATTTTTAATCGATGATGCTGATTTTCTTTTTAAAAGACGCATAGTGGGACTAAATATAATCAAGTGCATCATAGACTGACCCTAATAATTATTAAAATTGCAGTCATTTGTGTTTTTATTCAGTAATGTTTATTATCTAGATGGTCTTTTTATTTCTTGAAACTTCAAATCTTTGCTCCTAGTCAAGTTGTCCCATATGCCTGATTTTGTGATTATGCCTGGATTCACCAACCTGCAATTGATGAGGTTTCTATTTCCTTTGCCCACCCTGCAGTTATTTATGTTTTGAACATTAGATACAGAATAAGACAACAGCTGCAATTAGTCCAACAACTGCTAAAAAAAAAAAAAACCTTAAAACTTAAAAGTCCATCAAACTTGGTGAAGCAAATATAATTCCAGCGTTAAACCCAACAAACATGCATGTCCAAAATTGCATCTCTGCATCACCCCAACATCTAATTAATCTCGGTGTAATTGAAAAAGTTCTATCAAACTCATGTAGACCTGCATCTATCTGTACAGGAAACTATGAGGATAATGGGCGATACTGGGCAACGAGAACAGGCAGGCAGGAATACATTTAACAATCCACTCAAGTAATCAATGCCATCATTTTCACTTGGGTAGGCAGGAATCCATCCACAAAACCCTCGCAGTGGAGTTGGAGTGCAGTGAATGCCACATTAGAGGCGCATCTCCTTTTCCTAATCATCTCCAGTGATCAAAGCCGTAAAATTATTTATATGGAATCAGAGACCCGAATCTTAAATTTTTAACACCAATTCAGCACGAACCAAACCTGCTCTTTCGACCTTTATCCATCAGCGACACGCCATGAAGCAATGAAAACAACTATATAAATAAAATTACTGTCCGGACCTCAGGTCCCAAGATAATTGGACCTGAAACCAACAACAAACCATAAGAATGGGAACAGTCTTCTTATAAGAAAAATCGACAAAAGAAAACAGCATCCATTAACCACTGGGGAATGATGATACCTACGGTAAAGCAGATAAATATGATGACAGCTAAAGATAGATCATTCTACATCCAGCAGAAGTGTTCTAAATGTAAGAGTGCACGGCATTAAAAAAGAGGATTCTAACACGAGTTAGTTTACAAGATGAACCACTTTTTCCTATAAACTAACAGCAAATTCGGCATCGAGTGCAGCCCCCACCAAGATGCACGGATGAGGACCTTGCAGCAAACCTCTCAGGAGGGGCGAGCTCTCTTATTGCTGCATGATGGGCACTTGTACTGCTTGATGTGCTCAGCTCTAGCAGGGGTAATCTTGACACATTTGCCATGAAACCACTGTTCGCATATGTCACAGCAGATCCAGAACTCATCTGATCCATTGTTATCCCCGCATGCACCACACAAGGTCTCTCCATGCTCCTCTTCATCTTCCTCGTCCAGACCTTCATCTTCTTCCTTTGGCTGCCCCTTTGGATACTTGGCCTGGGACTCTGATGTGCGCTGCTTTATAGTCGGACAACACAAAGGGCGGAGGTGATCAAAAAGAGAAAGTGGAAGATAGTAATTTGACCGCAAGCAAACATAGATCAATGCAGATGAATGATATGTTGGATGGAAGTAGCAAATTTCCATCCTTCACGTAGATAATGGGCCCATGAGTGGATTGGCACCCCATCAAGATGACATGAAGGTCATAATTCCCATATAATTTTCAAAAAACAGTTGGCATATGCATGCTGTGAGCCTTCGTTCATTAAAAAGGGATACCTTGTAGGAAAGAAAAGAAAAAAAGAGGGTACTCGAAACTACAATCCCATATAATCACACTAATCTGCCTGGATGATGATGTGGCCAATCTAGAAGAAGAGTTGCATGCCCATTTAATTCTGCAGAAAAATGTGATTTACTCACCACGCTCCCACAAATTATCAGAAGATTTAATGAGCAAGAACAGATATGCAAACATAAATTCGTGAATAAAAATCAATCAATATTTCCCCCTTATCAAAATCTGCATAAAAAACATGTCTAAACTGAACAATTGTGAAACTTATGAGAAAAGCTATTCTGTTTTAGGGCACAAAAAAATTGTCACCTAATACCATATAACCAATTAAACCTTTGGCTTAGAGAAGTTAGTTTTTTCCCATATAAGGAGACGGTGACAAACATGCAAGACCAATCACACAGTTCGGTCAAACCATCGAGAGGAGGACCGAAAACTTCTTTACCACTTTAGAGTTTGACTTGGATTTTTTGCTGCTGTGGTTGGTACCCGATGTTTTCACTCTGCTCTTCCCATTCACAACTTCGTATATGGTAGGCAGTTCGTTAATCAAGCCAAACAGGCGCTTCCTGCATCATAAATACCAACAGAAACTTACTGGAGTGCCATAAAATTAAAGGTTGGAATCTGCCATTACTTGATTTCACCAGAAAAATGTAACAAGATAAGATGAGCATGCTCTAGAGGAATAGAAATAAGAAGAAACCAAAAATATTGGAAAAGCGAAGTTAATTATCAAATCATGCATAACTATATCAATTCAGAAATAGCAATGCGAGCTAGCAAGTTTGACACAAACATCACTTACATCAAATTTCACAGTCTAGTCAGGTTCCAGAAGAAATTACTTTTATAATGCTATACCTCATATAACTACATTTTACTTATTTCTTTAATAATTTGTCATCAGGTCCGTTTGGTTAATGGTCGCATACTATTCCAAGTTTCTGACCAAATTAGTTTTATGAAATAATAGTAAATAAAGGATATCCAACAATCTCATAACCTAGTTCCAAGGGGAGAATTCAATCCTATTTATATGAAATATCAACAAATCATCAAGTCCTATCAACAATCAAGTTCAATCCTTCACCAAAGCTTTCAGTCAGGCTTTAAACTTCAATTAGATCTTCATTCTTCCCCTCCATATTGCTGATTCATCAAGATTCTTCAAGAAAAGACCCACATCCATGTCCATATTGGGCCTTCTCTCTTAAGTGCATGCACGTACCATCGCAGTCAGTTCTATATTCTGTAGTTTCGAGCAACACCTAAGCTTCGTATAACCTACACAATTCAATCACAATCCATCCTCTTATTACCACACATGATACATTAATTTTAGCACGGTCATCTCTAAGAACTTGTCAGCAATCTTTGTTATTTTACATCTTTCTCTATTCAGACAGTGCAGGTACAGCATTCAAATCAGAAGAGAAACCTGCTTGGGCCCTTTTCATTGCCTAGCCATTATTGTTATCCAACAATACCTGCCCAAGCCCTGTAAACTTTCTTGAACCTCTGAGCATAAGCTGATCACAGAACACTGTGAGACATAATCGATACCACTGACTCCTCAATATTTATAGCAAATACTCTATTTCTGTAACATACAAATATTGTTAATATGCATTTAAAAAATTACATACGTAATGCGTAAATTTTGTTCAAAAATTGCAAGCACTACTTGAATATCAGCACATACATACATACATACATATATTGGTTTGGGGGGGGGGGGGGGGGGGGATAGGAGTATATTAGCATATCAATCTCAAGCAAAAAAAGAGTTTTCCAGTTATTTATTATGTTCATTAATATCCTCTTTACATACCATATGTGCAGACCTCTAAATGACACTGTTCACATAAACAAGCAGACACATGTATGTGCATCTATCTGTACTCCATAGCAATCAGATGTTGAGACCTGAATGCCAGAATAAGAACTATAGCAAAACAAAATATTAGAGTACACTACCAGCTACCAAACCACTGAGCACTGCAAAGTATATAACATAAACAAGACTGACATATTTAAGTGCCGTACCAAACTACTGACTAATGAATCAGACCTATTAAACAAATAAAAATAAATTACAAACATATATTCCCATCATATCACCAAAATATTACGTGTGTAGATGCAGAGTTTGTAAAAATATCTGCTCGCAAGTATTTTGTAACCATAACTTGAAGATAGGAATGATAAAAAATCATAAAACATTTTTATTATTTGCTTGAACTGCGCAAAGCAAGTGTTTTTCTTGAAGACCTACATTATCTGACTTTCTAGAATGTTTAAGAAAAAAAAACTAAAGATTGCTTCATTAGCTTCAAGCAATACTTTAGCATAAAAACACATATCTTTTCATCACTTGATCCAATTAAATCTGCAAAAGAGAGCTAAAAAAAAAGCTCTAGCATTGCTAAAGAAAGTTAACCATGATTTGCATATGTCATAAATTAGTGAAAAACTGCAACTGGAACACCCCTCCCCCTTTTCAGGGTAAAAATCTCTTCATAATAAAATAAATCTTGAATATAAAAATATATTTAACTATTAAAAGAATGAACTTTGTGTGTGGCAGGCATGGATGGTTAGTAACTTAGTATTTACCAAAAGAAGAGCAGATTTATGAAATAGATGGTCTGGCAGCTGGGGAATATTCTTATCATAATAGAAGCCTCAGGCAAGCATCAACTCTAATCCAAGAAGGAATTAAGCAACCAAACAGCTGCAACAATTTTTTTATATTTGTTTCTTTTTCTGGGTTTCCTTGTTAGTAGTCTACCTGCAGGTCTCCAATAAAGATGTCCTGGAAAACTTCCATTCTACCTACCTTGACACCTTTTACAGAATGATACTATTACATAAGCCATGAGGACATTATTATAGCATCATTATTATGGCAAAAATCAGCACTCATATTAAGGAAACTGACATCCAGCGTGCAACTTGCAAGCTGCTGTGACAGGATGGAAGAAATCATACATATGAAATATTAAACAGTAAACCAAAAGATAATCACACAGTCAACCTAAGTAGGAAAAGGGTCACAAATTTCAATACGGTACACCATGTAAGCAATACACAGATGAAACTTCTCGACTTTTAAGCATCTAACCAGAAGAGGTGCGTAAAGGAAAAAATGAAGACAAGAACATTAATAAAAAATCTAATGGACATATAAAATTGGTAAAAAGCAAGGTTTTAACAACCACCGGAACAGGACACCATGGCTGGTAGTCTGGTACCATACCAGTCCAGCAAAAAAGGGGCACGGGTACATAGTGTGCTGGCACAGGATGCAGTCCTGCACCATCTGTTGATACATGGTATCCTACCAGTTTTTCAAAAAACTGGTATGCCCTCCGGTGCCAGTTTTAAAACCTTGGTAAAAAGTGAACATAAGAAATCATTACAATAAATCTCTCCACCAAGCATGATTCTATTAATCACCTGTCAGCTTTATCAAATCCAAATCTAGCACCAAAATAAAATGCAACAGAAAGTAACCACGCATCACTGTGTACAGCGACCAGAGACAACCAATCTTTCTCTTGCATTCCATCCCTCGCAAAGTTAATGCCCAAGACAGGCTCTGGGAGCTCCGGAGGTACCTCTTCCGCAGGCAAATTAACCTCCCAGTGCTCATTGGGAAATCCATAGAGGCATAAATTTTCCTTTTCTGCAACAAGACTCGTTTAGATGAGAAGCACAACCATAAAAATCTATCTTATAAAACTATAATGCTAGCAATCTGCTTGGTCAATAAATAAATAACTCAGTAAATCATTCGGGCATGTGAAACAACTTGTTATTATATATGAAAGTATGAAACTGCATGATTTTACTCAGAATGGACAGAATATCACGGTTTACGGTAATCTTATGTAACATGGCAATGGTCAAAGTAATTTGTGCATACACATATATTAGTAAAGTGGCAAAAACAGAACAGGCAAGCCGCTTCATGCCCCAGCAATGATTACTTACAATTACAAATTACTATATTTAAAGCACCACAAAAATATGTAAACAAGAACATTTCAGTAAAATAAGCTAATTTGGCTTTAACAAGGATCTTTGCCTCTTCCATGTCTTGAGGTGCCTGCCATATTAAATGATAGTGTTCCTCAGCTCATCATTCAAATGTTGTACTTAAACAAAAATATCAGGGTAGTTAACACCAAAGTGAAGCAAGATAAAGGGCATATTGGATATTACATGAAACAAAATCATTATCATCAAGATATAAATGGACAATTTACAAATTTGTCAAACACAATGAAGAATATTGAAGAAAAAATATCAACATACTTTCCTATTGATGCTCAAAATTTTCCTATATTACCTCTCAAAAACTCTCAAGATGGGAAAATTTCCATTGGAAACCCTTTAAATTTTGGTCAACAGAAACATTTTCCAGAACTTCGTTAAAATATCACAAAAGAACTAGGTGGCATCTCCATAGACCTATATCAATATTTCATTGAAAACATTGTAACATAAGATTCTGAAGCATATCTAAGTTAACTAAGTTTTTTATTGTTTTGTACCTAGACAATCAAAAAATTGTTTAAAAAAATTATAACAAAAAAAATCATGTTTAGAGTGCAATTTTTCATTTTAGTGTTTAATGACAATCCAAGATATTGCAATCCAAATGCATATGACATTTGAGCTTTCAGATGGCCATACCAATGTAACATGTCTACTTTCCTTTAGTTATATTTGAAACAAAACATTGCAAATCTTATCAAAAACTCACAAAATCTAAATTTAACATTATTTCCAACATCAAAAAAATGGGAGAAAGAAATGACAAACAAATTAATATAAATAGACATATGTACAATGAGTTAGGCTGCATAAGACACTTTTAGCACAAACTCCTAGAATGGCCCCAGCTTTATATCGACATCAGCTAAATCTGAAATATTTTGTAATTTTAGAGATTCAACTGAAATTTAGTAACATGCTTAGGGATCTAACATTAGTTTGAGGTTTTCAGTAGTTTGGGAAATGAGATTAAGAGGGAAAACTTAATGAAAAGGCACCTTAAAGGAGTCAAATACATAAGACTTTGAAAACCATCCCTATAACTGAATCATAGAATGAGAGCTAGAATGGAATGGAAATTCCAGCATTAGCCCCATTCCAGTAGTCACAATTGCTTAGAATCACCATTCCCTCAAATAGAGGAATTGTGTTTCCACTCTTAAATGGAAGGAACATTACTGAAATAAGAACAAGAATGAATGATATTTATGGTATGAACTAACTACTAGCATTTGTTGTATAAAATGGGAACAAATGGCATATTTGATATGAATAATTTAAAAAATTTCATGGAATAACATGGAAATTAATACTTTAATTAACAATTGAATCTAAAAAAATCGATGCTATTAGGATGAAAAGTGAAAATGTAAAATAATGACCATTAGAATATCCTAATGGTTGTCATTTAAAAATAATGACCATTATAATATACTAATGGTTGTCATTTAAAAGTACTGTCTATAACAGGAAAGCCTTTGAGGCTTGCTTCTTGCAGCTTGCCTCAGGGCTTCATTTTTTTCAGTTCATTCTAAATGCTTCTCAACAGCAGGCTTCATAAAGGGTGAATTTGGGTGTGAGACTTTACCATCTCCACAAAATGGGGCTCACATATATCTTTTCAGGGCCCTACCACACCACTAAAAGTTAAAAAAATTCCTCTCTCAGTGTCCGAGGCCTTCACAGTTCAAGGGCTGCCTCAGTTTCCAACCCATTCTTCTCACCGTGCCCCCCCCCCCCCCCCCCCCCCCAAAAAAAAAAAAGAGAAGAAATTAAAAAATACACACGCATACCCTCCCCTACAAAACTGAATTTCTTTTTTTTTTTTTAAACATATATTAACCCCTCCCCACCATGCACAAAAAAAAGAGTAGAAAACCTCATGCATGCTCTGTTTCCCACAAACTCCTCTCACTCATTTTCAAAAAGCAAAAAATTTCTCCATCCCTAGCCTCACCTAGCTCAGCATACAAAAATAAAAAATAAAAAAAACATATGTGCATGTGGAAGACTCTAGTATGTATAATGTATAAGATAATGAAGGCCTCCAAAACAATTCAGACAGTCATTACCCTAAAATTTGATTATATTCTTTGGTTGAGGATATATTCAATAGATCAATAAACCTAATTGAATAATTAAATGGAATTATCAGTCCTTTCCTATGCAATCCCTCATTCATTCCCAAAAAATGGAATAGGAATGGCAGATCCAATTACGTATCTTTCATTCCCATTTCATTATGTTTCTATTTCATTCTATGAACAAAAAAATAGCATAAATTCAATAATGATGATCTTAAGCATTCTTGAACCTAATATTCCAAAAGTAGAACTGATTTGAGCACTTCCTACTAAAGACTTGATAGCTAAGTTCACCTAAAGTAAACATGCTTGCATGTCTTAAAACTCCCATGACAAAGTATAAAGCCACATGATTGGAATGGCCTAGAAGTAACCCTAAATAACCAATAACAAATCCAGTTATCTATGGAAAGACAGAAATTAAATTGACTAGAATTTTGGGTATTCAATTAATTTTGTTAGTTATAGGTGTTTGTCTTGTAATACTCCAGGCTCTTTGTTTTGCTCATTGTTTTAGGCAAGGTTGGTAATTATTGAGATCACAGACGCCTCGGTGGGTGGCCATACCAAGATGAACCCAGATCTTGGTTTATCTAACCTGAAACGGTGAGTAGGGAAATTATGGAAAGGACCAGCATATTATAAGATTTCAGCCGATATTATCAAAACCAAGATAATATGAAATATCAACAAATTTAGTAAAATCTGGATTAATCATCAGTTAAAGCATTCACTTTAGTGTTGGATCTTTTTTTTCTTTAGAATAGGCCAATCACTAAGTTGTTCAAATAAAGCTATAAAATAGAAGTACAAAATCTCAACCAAAATATTTATATCATATTGGTCGACATATCAGGATAAATCAATAATCTATAGCAGCCAAGATAATGAGGGCCAAGATTTTGTATGATTGTATTGGTAGGCATCCAAAACTGATATGGTTCAAGATCTTGGCCAAAATGAAAACCTTGGTTTTGCGGGCATAAATGATACTGAAGTCTCTAGGGGAAAGTAGGAAAAATTACCTGCCTTTTTGTGTTGTCATTGCCATTGCAACATGTGCATGGACCAAGCCATAACGGCCACACAGACCTGACATCACATCATCCTTAGTTGTCTTCAGTATGTCACTTGCAACTCCTCATGAGTGTTGCACGGGACTTTTTCTTTGTTTTACATGCTTGACAAGTATTTATACATTAAAATTCATAAACTATCATTACAGCTTATAATAACAATGCTGATATCTCTTTCCATCTTCCTTCCTCCTTATCTTTTGTATCCTTACTCTTCTTTGTTCTTCTTTTTGCTATACTAATTTTCATCACTTCAGCAATTAGTTTCTACTGCTTTTTATTATCTGCGTGTATGCACACATACATATGTACGTAAGGGGTTCTTTCAATTTTCAAAGGTTCAGAACACCACTATGTTTCCTGATACATGTGTAGGCAATCAATAGTTTTAGAAAGAAAATGGCACAAAGATTGCATGCCTCAGGGCCGGTGTGGCACTAGATTAACTAGTGTATATGCGTATGTCTATATAAAGTGCAGGTAGAAGTGATATATACCACTTTTCTAATGTTACTTTCTTTGACATTGTAACCTTGCATGGCAAAAAAGTACAAGAAATGAGCAGTTCATAAGAATGAAATAAAAATAGGTACATATTCAAAAAGGAGAAAAAACTCACGCACACTATTGCTTATACATATCTAATCAGCAGGCTTCTACTAAAATTTAGCACGTAGACATCACAGGAAGGAAAAACAAGTGGTGGCAATGTTTCATTGCATTTAGAAACCACATAACGTTTACCATTTAAACCTGGCCATAAATTTCAAACCTCCAACATAAAACAACGGCAATCTATAACTACCGCAACCCTAGGAAATCCCTCATTAGAATTCCTTGCTATTAGCAGTACCGAGAGCCTAAAATAGTTCGCACTTATCAAAGATACTGTAATTTCTCAGTAACAACGTTTCTAGAAGTTAAATTATCTCCGCAGAAAACAGTACAGGCTTGCACAAATGGGCCCTATAAAACTTCCTGCACCTTTTTCCCAAAACAAAAAAAATCAAAGCACAAAAACTAAACAGAAAACAATTACATAAAATATACTAAAACTCAAAAGAACAAACAAATACGGCAATAAAAAAGAAGTACCAGAACCCACACATGCAAGGACAACAAACAACGGGGGGAAGGCAAAAATGAAAAAAAAAAACACAAAAAAATGCAAATTTCTCACCAGGGTCGCACTGTTGGTAGAAATCCTCCACATCTGCATCACCCCAGACCGAAAAAAAACCATTAAATCGACGAAAAATCAGCAAAAACGAACCAAAATGGCATCTTTTTTTTTCTCTCGAAAAGTCCTAAGAAAAGACGAAGTGGAAGATTTGTGCTCACCGGTGGTGAGGGCTTTGACCATCCCGGCCCTCCGGCCCTTGAAGTCCCGGAAGACCTCTTCCACCGTCTTCGGGTTGTACGGCGCCGATCCCCCGTCCATTCCCCAGTTCCAAAGACAAAAACGAAGACAGAATTCGAGAGATAGCGAGAAGATTGAGAGCAAAATAATAGGAAATTAGAGGAATTCGAGGTGGGAGAGGAGAAAGAGAGAGAGACAGTATTTTTTATTTTTTAAGGGAGGGAAAGATGCGAAGAAAAAATAACTATACACTTTGACGCCGTAGAGAGAGAGAGAGAGAGAGAGAGAGAGAGAGAGAGGCGGCTCGGGGAGGAGGGGCGGACTCGAGAGGGTTTTTTTTTTCTTTTTCTTTCGTTGGTACATAGGCTTGATGGGGGTTCGAAAGGGAGGGAATAAACTGGATTGGATACTTGAGGGGACGAGTCCGGGGCGGGCGTGGGGTAACCGCCGGTTTTAGGGTTTCTTTAATTTCCTTCCTGTGGAACGGCCCCAAGAAGCGACCGGACACGTGTGCGGTTTCCTCTGTTTCATCGCTCATTTGGGGAGAAGGAATATTTATTTTTATTAGAAAGGAGGCAAGTTTCTATTATTATTTATATTCTCATGAAGCCCGGTATTATTGCCTCAAAAAAAATAAAAAAGCTTGGAAATACCATAAAGGAGAAGAATTATTAATCAGTCTCTCTCTCCAAGCTTATAGCTGCAGGATGAGAAGTATAAAACGTCGCAGTGAGCCCTTTTTCCAAGCAGCCTGCAACTCAGTCCGAGGTACAGAAAAAATGAGTCAAATGTTTGGACATTACAAATATCATCTGACCTTCATTATTTCTAATAAACAACCCCAAACCTGGTACTGTGAGTAGAGTCGGCACCACGGAAGTTGATTTTAGAAGACTTACAGGTGGAGGAGCATCCATCTAATAAGAGAGGTTGAAAAAATCTAGCAAATGGATACGCAAAGATCACATGATTAATATTCTCAACGTGATCCAAAATGATTAATATCCTCGGAGTAATCTTCTATCATCAACCAAAAGAAACGATCCCACGGAGCTACTTTACACCTTACACTTCCAGATCCATGAAAATTCATCATGTATGCATGTGTGTGTGTGTGTGTGTGAAGATGTATATGCAGAGACAGAGAAGGAGGCTCACCATGAGAGAGCAATTGGTGCCATCCTTCAACTGATTTTTTTGTGGCTGACCCCATTCAAGCATATCAGGTGGAGCTAGTAATGGGAGAGCTGGTGCCATATGATTTAAAGAAGCAATGTCAGAGTAGCAAGAATCTTTCCATTATCCCACTCTGAGATTGTCATCAATTTCTTCGATGTTGAAAGGCACAGGCCAGAGATTAGTTGGTATCGAGGAGAACCAAGGTTAAGCGAAAATATTTTATGAGGACCCGTGCAAGTATGTATTTAGTTCCAAATCGATTTTTTACTGGATAGACCTTAGGTAGTTATACAGAATCAAGAAATCCAAATAATATATTTCTGCTAGCCATTTTGGATGAGGTCCTGAATTGTTATATATTTATTTGCTTACCGTTGCCAATTAATGAGGAGGTTGCTAGAAGATGGCTCTCCAAATTGTGGAGCAGCCTTCAGGAGTTCATATCCCTGCCATGAACCATGGGAAACGACACTGAGGCGTGAGAACCACCTTGATGGCAGCACAGCATGACCCACGAAAGCACACGGTATTTGATTTGCAAGCTTTGCAAACCAACACCACCATCATTATAAGAAGAGCACATGACCCCCCAAGCAATCAAATGCAACTTTTTTCTGATCAGCAGATTGCTCCTTGGTGTTGATAAGATATCAGCCCAAACTTGGTTAATGCAACTCTAACCTGGATGGAGAGAGTGCTTTCTAACTTCCATCCCTCAAGCTTGTTCTTAAGTATGTTAATCAGAGGGTTCCAAACATATCTGAGTTAGCCTGGCACTTGAATCAAATAGGTTTTGATGCAGGCAACCTATTAAAAGGGATTCCTTTGAATTAGCAGACCTTATGTTTCTCCCTTAGCGATAACTTATTCATGGGAATCTTGCAACAAAAAATCTATCCTACTTTTATTTTCGCAAAAAAAAAAAAAGACACTTCTCTACAATTATTCCCATGTAATCATTACTGCTATAATAGAATAACATGTAGGTCGATAAGAAAATTCAGATCAAATTATTTTTCAAAAAAGATAAAAAGGAAAAGTGAAAAATGGAAAGGAAGAGGATTCTTCTACAGAACTTTCTTGATTCATTAATTATTTAAATGTCCATTTGTAAGACGAAAAATTAAAAAGCTATTGCATAAATAGCGGCAGTGAAACAAACTGTTATTTTGTTGTTATCACATGTAGCTTTAGATTGGAACAACTAATTATGCCCATTATAATAATCATTTCTGATCGAATTTGGCAAAGAACAGACCAAGCTTTCCTGTTAATTCTAAGTAACGGTTTTGAGGTCTATTACTAGGAGATATTCATGTAACCAAGACCTTGTTATTTAGTTATGGTTGCATGCATTGTAAGGAAATTTTTTTTGGCACATACATTGCAAGGATGTTTAATCAGCAAGCGGAGTTCCTACCGAGAAAAGAAATTCAGGAAGAAGTTCCAACTCATCTAAATCAAGATTGCTAGAACATGTTCCTGAGGAAAACCAGAGTAGCTTAGCAATATAATTTCAGACATAAATCAGCTATATAAGCAAACGTGGTTAAGGACCAGTTGGCCAAAGCAGTGTTCCAACGCCATGTAAGACTATTATGTGCTGAAAGATGCCTAATTAACTTTTACCCACCTGATTCTTCCAATTCGGTCGTAAAAGATTCGAGATGCTCTCCAGTATAAAGCTTGGCAGAACCAGAAAGGGGAAAAAACATAGAGAAGTATATGATACAAGAACTTTGTATGCTCAAGCATCACATATTTGCAAAACTATTATTTTTTTAACAATCAAGATATTAGGTAATTTTACAAATTATGTTGAATGCAAAAGAAAAAGAAAAGCAATCACAACGCCAGAAATAATTGACCCTGTAGACTATGTATAAATATCTAACCTGTGTAACTACCGAGTTAGAAATACATTCATCTCAAGAACATCAATCTTTTCATCTTATTTCATATAGAGAATGTGTGTCACTATAATGGAACCAGTTAGACAAATTTACATCTTTGGCATCTTCTGGACGTTGCACTGGGAAAGACTAGCAAATTTGACTGAATGCGCTGCACATTGAGACTGGTTGTCACTCCCATTGATAGATTTAACTGCTGCAGCATCAGATATATATGATAGGCATGGTTTGAAAAAGGCAGGCTCTGCCTTAAGAGAATGCTGTGGATCATCATGCTGCAGTATCTAAAAGGGCATGCATAATGTCATTGCAAATCTGGAGAAGATAAAATATTAAATTCCATATTTTCAAGGTCACAAGGCATGAGTGACTATGCAACTGACAAATCTGAATAGAAAACAACTGTCATACCAAACATACAACACCATGAATTATCAAGTATGAACTTCCCCAAGTTTCTAATCTATTAGCTTTGATCATATGTATGCATGCATCTGTATGTGCACATAAAATAAACGGCATGACAATTTGTATGTATGTGATTTAACACACTAGTCAACTAGAGTTGAGTTGATTCCATTGTACACACAAGTATGGAACATGACAACTCAAAATGTTAGAAGAACTAACAGGACAGATTTTTACCATTGTCATCGTCATCGTCATCGACTTTGCAGCTTGATTTGCATTGCTGTATCTCTGGAACATACTGATCCAAGAATAACTGAATATTTCTCCAATACCGATCTCCACCAGAAAACCAAGTGTCCATGTGCATGCCAGTTGGAAAATCAACAAATCTACAATTTCTATTATGTTCTACTGCCTTAGAATACAGCATCTGCATATGAGATGGAGGAACTAACTCATCTTGCAACCCAGATAGGAACAGCATAGGTTGTTTGATCTGCATGACGGACAAAACATTAGGAAAATAGAACATAGAACACAATAAAAAAGGGGCAAAAATCGCAATTCTCAGAAACATCCGAAGCACTCCAGAGGACGAACAAAACCCTTCCTGAAAAGGCTCGGAGGAAGTTGCTCTAATAAGAATGCAAGCTACAAATGGTAAGCTTAATTTATATTACCATTTCCACCTAACAAGCCACAACTCTGGCAACAGTGTGAGCTTCTATCCTCATGAAAGATATATCCAAAGTTTGTAGATTGCCTATTAAAACCAGCAGTCAACCATCAGGTGCAGGCTGGCCAGGTCAAGATTAATTGCCATTACCAGCACTGAGTGGTTTTTCTGAGTTATACCAGCCATAGTTGGATGCCGCTCTCTTCTGAGCTAGCTTAGTGGTTCCCTGACAGTTACGTGTTGTGTAGTTAGTGTCTAATTCCAATGGCTAGCCTTTCAAAATGATCAGGCATCAATTATGATCACCTACACAAAATCCAATGGCCAATTGCTATGAGATTGGCAACAAAGAGACCTTGATGTACATTTGATCTATCCTTTATTTGAACTTCACTGAAAGAGAGAATAAAATTAAAGAAAAAAAATCAGTAGGAGAATATGTAGCATTGCATGCACCCTAAGCCTGAATCCTCCCTTTACCCATCCTGGCTTTTGAGAGACAGCCTTGGACACCCGAATGGGTCACTCCTAGGGGTGACAAAAAACACCATATGTTGGTACCGATATCATGCACAGTTAAGGTGCATTCTATAGGTTCATTTAGTATAAAAAACACAAATTTTCCATACAGGTCAGTATTTACACATAATTTATTATTTTGACTGCTAAATGGCGATACAACATTTAACTATACTCTACAAAAACTCATTTGTTGAAGTCTGGAGTTACTTTAGCTTGTTAGTTAATGAATGCAGGTTCAGGTCAAATAGTTATGGCTCTCAGGTCAAGCGCCAAAGTTATTTTTTAATTGGATCTTCTTTTATTGGAAACCTTGAACTTGAGGAACTAGTATGAAAACATATCAATTGAAGTAAGAAGCATGTCATTCTGGACCTACCGGTAAAATGTTCCTATCCACCTATAGAAGATAGGGCTGGAAATGGGTTCAAGATGGCCCAAGGCCCATCAAGCCAAGCCAGCTTCACATCGAGCCTTGGACCAAGCCCGAGACTACCTTTTTTTTTTGTTAGAAACGGCTACTCATGTCATATAAATCTCACGTGAAGCCTGAGACTGTTCAAGTCAGGCTCGGGCCTAAAAAATAAGGCTCAAATAAATTATAGGTAGCTTTGGCCGATGATTGGACTAATCAGGTCTAAAGCTTGAGCCTAACAATGGACCTGTCTGAGCCAACCCACCTCTCTGCTCTCTCTCCCCTCTATGTTCTCTCTCCTCTCTCCCACCCAGTCTCTCTCTTCTCTCTCCCCCCACCTGATGTCTCTATCCTCCTCTCCCCCCAATCTCTCTCCCCCTCTCTTCTCTCTCTCCCTACGTGATGTCTCTCTCCTCCTCTCCCTCCCGATCTCTCTCCCCCTCTCTTCTCTCTCTTACCTGATCTATCTGCCCTCTAAATTCTCTCCCCTCTCCCATCTCTCTCCCAACCAATCTCTCTCCCCTCTCTCCCAACCAATCTCTCTCCCCTCTCGTTCCTCTCTCTTTGTAATCCCTCCCGATTTCTCTTTCTCGATCTCCTTTCTCGCTCACAATCTCTCATCCCGCTCTCTCTCTCTCTCTCTCCCAATCTATCTCTTCCTATCTCCTCTCTCTCTCCCTCACAATCTCTTTCCTCTCGCTCCCCCTCCGAATCTATCTTCCCCCCCTCTACCTCCTAATCTATCCCTCCATTGTCTTCTTTCTCCACACTCTCTATTCCCATCTCTCTCTCGTTTTGCATTGTAGCCCGCATAGGCCGCAGGAGAAACTAGGGCCTAGATCTGAGCTAGCCAATTGTGCTTCAGGTTGAACTCGAGTTCAGGCTTAGCCAGAATTTGAAAGAAATTTTGGGCCTAGACCTACCCAAAGCCCAAATTTTTTTCATGCGGGTCCATGCTGCATAGAAACCCAACCTAGCCCAACTAAATTCCAGCCTCAGTGAAAGATTCAAAGAACTTTCTTTGATTATATACTTCTGCTTCAAGAAAGTAGAAACTGCATTGAACAATGGCCAGAATCCTAGCATTTTCTAATCAACAATTTCCAAAAATCTGCAAATCTTCTAGAAGTTACTTGAATGGATTTGTTCAGCTGAGCATTTGAACATGTTGCAAATTCAAGAAAACCATGGAAAAAATGTTACAATTCAGCAACTTCAGATTCCTGAGAGCAAGAATTATATCTAACCTAGTAATTCTAACAGAAAATTGGTAAGTGTGATTTATATGCAAATCCTCACAATGGGACAACCTTTTTTTCTTGTGATCTAGATGGCTCGAAATCTAGTGAGTCTAGAGCTAGCCTAGATGAGGAACAGATCAGATTTGGACCAAGGATTTAAATGAACAAAACTTCATTTTGAAAAGATTATGACCCTGTATAGAAACAAACAGTAGAAAAAGAATGGCTAAGAGGGCTCTACAATGATATAACAAGATTTACATGTATGGGTGTCAGATTATGGCTACTAGACAGCATTTCATGTTTTCAAGTATTAAATGAGGAGTCAATTGATTCAGACATAAGATGTCAAAGTTGCATCATTCCAAGCAAATCAGTAAATGAGCACTGAGGCATGTAAAGGAAGAAGATTCCCATTAAAAACAAAAGCTCATAAAATGCCTATTCAAGAAAATTTTGCACGAATATGAAGTCTCACCAGCCCAATGATATCAATGGTACTCCATGGTGAGCTTACAAGACAATTGAGAACCTTTGGACCTCTTGACGCACTGCCACCTATGAACCATTTTAGGAAGGGCATCATAATACCAGCCATGTCCAATATAGAGGTGAAAGTATTCTCCAATATGATAGCAGAAACCTGCCAAAGTACTAAAAGCTGTGACCAATATGGGTAACAATTTAAGCAAAGCATATAAACTCTGACTCGACTGCAATCAGTTTGTAAGAATGAGGAAAATCTAAAAGTTGAATTACAAATGGAATATCAGTATGAAGTACGAACTAAAAAATGACCAGATTTTCTGGTACAATCTGTTCACTATAACCAATTCTGAACATTAGCATATTAAAATACTAAAACTACCTGTTAATCAGTCACCTTATTCAATGCCCAAACAACTTGTCACTCGATGAAAATATCACTTTTTCCAAAGCAGAAAAAGAGAGATAGCTGGTCCTTTTGCTCCATTTCATATGCTTAAAACTGAGGATCAATAGAGTCCAATTTGGGTGGTTCCCTGTGAAAACTACCAAAGTCTTGTCCCATCATGAAGAGAATGTCTACGAGTCAAACCTTGGTATTGCAAAATGGTTCAAAGGGAGGAAACCCTAGTGCAAGTTTCGACAGCATAATGTTTTGACAACATTCATATATATAAAAGATGCGTATACCATACAAAAGAAACAGAAAGGTGGATACAGCAGAAAACAGAGAAAGAAAAAGTAGGCAATAATACCAATGTGATAGTTTTGGACCAGTTCAAATAGATATTCTGCAACCTCCAGAATCAGGATGTCAAAGATACATGCAAAAAGGAAATATGGTTGTAATGGCACACCTTATCAGGATTATTTTTTGCAAGCACCGTTCCAACTGCACCTCCTAAAGATCTCCCAAAAACAACTATTCTGGATGCATCGATATCATTCCTCTGAGTTAGATGATCTAGTGCTGCCTAGTCAATGGGGTAAGCAAGGTAAGGGGACTGAGTGGTTAGAATAGATACAGCCAGATACAGAATGAGACAAAAGAAAATTATGAAGAATATCAGCTAACCTGAGCGTCCTTTATAATACCATGCTGAGATGGGTAACCATCACTTTCCCCATACCTATTGTGCAAACACAAACATTTGAAAATCACTAAATTTTCTAGACATGCATAAAGACCATGAAGGTATAAATACCAAAAGCAACAAGTTGAACTAATCAATTCCTGTAGAAGAAGCATACCCTCTATAAGAAAGCATAAACACATTGCAATGCAGTCTCTGCATCATCACACGGACAAATTCAAGACGGTGAGCAATATCTACAAAGCTGGATAAAGGTCCTCGATAGAAACTAATTCCAGTAAATTTAACATCCTTAGTATAAAATAGATTCTCGTAGAAAAGTACAAGTTAGGATACTGCCAGCATTTTCTTGGAAGAAGAGAATCGTTGGACCTGCAATAATAATGATACCGTTGTTGTAAACTGTGCACTAAAAGATATAAATCACAGAGATCTCCAAAAAAATGGTGGTTAAGGAAATTGAGTCATCCATTCAACTTTGACGGTAACTGATGTATCATAAAATTAGGGACAAGATGTCTTCTGTGTGTGTGTGCAGGGATATTGGGGAGAGGGGATTACCTGATTAAAGACTGGAAATTTGTTTAAACAAGTTCCAGATGACAGGCAATATTTAGTAGACTAGCTCTAACTTGTGACATGTCCATTAGAAACTTAGAATTAGTACACATAAGAATAACAACTTATATCAAATCTATCATTCTTTCATACTAAATACACATTCAGAAACTTAATAATTATAAGAGTTAAAGGTAAACAATAGCCAAAAATGGTATGACTTCACACTCACCAAACTGGAAAAATAGATCAACCAAGTAAATTTTATTACCTATTTCTGTTTGTTAGCAACAAACTGAGAAAACAACTGACAAACAGTAGTATATTGAGTGTAACTAAGGATTGGCATGAAATATGAAGATCACAGACCACACAAACCCAAAGAAACCCGTAGCCATCATCCAAAAAAAAATATTTAATCTTTGTTGAAAAAAATCAAACGAAAATATGATGGTCCAGGGGCAGGTGATCTCCATGCTGTATAACATACCAAAGTGACAAGCTAATAAGGAGAATTGGAGATTAACATCATCTGGAGGAATCAAAAAAGATACAATGCTGAGTATTGTCCATCATGTGCAAAGTAAATAAAGGGATAGGATGGCTAGTTTGTGATTTATACCATCAAACTTGTGGAAAAGGTTTGTGCAGTGGAAGCGAAGTTGCCCTTATAAGTAACAGCTCATAGTCAGTAATGTGTCAAGTTAGGAAACTCACTCAAGTAAGATGGAATTTTAAAGCTGTCCTGGTGTCTACATATATGGTCCTACAATATGAGATTAATTTAGATGGAAGAAACAGGATTATTGCTAACCAGTCTTACCTCAACTGGTTGGCATCCCTCTCCACTTGGGAGAGGTACAGGTTCATACCTTTGTGGTGGTGGTGCTGTCCACACTGTCTTTCTCAACATGGAAGGCTGTCTCTTGTTTGCACAGAACTTTATTTTCCTGTACCTTCCCCATGAGGAGAACCCTTTAACCTCCCAAACCACTTCCTATGAATGTTAAGCTCTCTAGTGAGTCGATATTTCGTCTCCTACTGTATATCTTCTTCTCCAAACAAATTCAAATCACATCAGATATAATAAATTAAGCTGTGATCCCATCTAACAATCACATTGAGAAATTGAGCGACGAAACTCCTAGCTGGATAACAAACATGCTTTACAGTTTCCTTTAGTTGAGGTACTTTGGTCGAGAAGCCTATGAGATTACTTACAAGGATTAGCCTGCAGGTCTAATTGAATTTTCTGATTAATATAAAGGTCAAGTTTGCACAAGCCCTTGCAAGGTTCAATTAGATAATTTGTGGAGTAAAAAATATTGCTAAGTTTAGCAGCGCTTGTTTATGATAAATTGAATTAGGAACTTTGCCTTTTGGGACTGCACAATTCATGTTTCCGGTATATCATGCATTTATATAGATTTTGTATAAAAAATAATTATTAAACTTTCTTTTTTTAAATACCTTCCATGCCTTCTACCTAAGGGGGACATTTTGTCAACCTGTAAACCTTATAAGTAGGGTGTATAGCACTCTTATATGTTCGTTCCATCTTCTTTTGCTAGATAAATTAGATTCATTAGACTCAGTGCACTGTTGGTGATCGCCATTTTTTTAGATCACAATAAGCCTTGAATTGATAATAATCAAAATTACCAAGACATTAGTCCATGCTGCTCTTCTCCTTTGCCTTTAGATACCTGACTAGAAATAACTATAGATAAAATTTTGATGATGTGTCCCATGTGAGGGCAGTTTGCGGTCCGGTAACAATCCACAGGGCTGAAACCTTTTTGTCAAGCAGCACATCGGTAATTAAGTGAAGATAGTCATAAAACTAAGAGAAGGATTTAATTGCAACAAACACATGGATGGAGACAGAAACCCAAACCATACAGGAAGGTATTAAGAAATTTAGTAAAAGATTATTCATAACATGATAAAGGTTTTTTGATCTCAGTTATCTGGTGAGTAAACAATACGAAAATGAACTGAGGTATCAATTTATCTTTGTCAAGCTGGAAAATTGAAGAAGTTTGAAAAGGACCAAGGTATTTAGATACCTCAGCAGGTACAAAATGATCTAGATATTGTTTTTAATATAGTAATAAATAGTTCAAATATGATTCAAGGAATTGTCTTTAATATGTAGCATTAAAAAAATTAAGATAGCCAAAAGGACATTAAGATATCCTGCATAAGTTATCAAAATTGAATAGGCCGATATTTCAGAAAGAACTAATTTTATCGGTCGGTATTTTAACGCGAATGGCTGAGTGCCTGTCACAATACAAACTGGTAACTGGGCCAAAATAAAAATGATAATGTGATTCCAGAGAAACTGCATAAATCTACCAGATGAAAGATAATGTCAATCAGTTTAACAGTACTTTTCTTTTTGTTTGTTCTTTTCTTTTTGGGTGGTGTTGGGGGGCGGGAATTGTTATAACACTGAATAGGCTCTCCATGTATAATTGCCATCCAATCAATCCTGATAGTTGATTTGTTTTGAGCTAAAAGTGACCACAACAGTGATACGGCGCCAAGCATCCAGCAATGGCTAATGGGGGAAGAATAACAGATACATTTAAGTATGTGTTATTCGAATTAGTAAATGAGCATTAGGATAAACATACGTTGGTATTAGTTTTATCGGGAGAAACAACACAGAGAGAACGAACAGCATCCAAATTCTAACATTCCGAACCTTACCAGAATTTAAACTCAAATCAGCCCCAACGTGCATAATTAACAACTAAAGAGGGTCAAACTGAAAGCAAAAGTAATCCTTTTTAGAAACTAGTAATAAACACACACAAGAAAAACCTAGCAGTCCGGAAGAATAAACCAACGCAAATATGAACATCAGAGATACTCTCAAATCTTTGCTCCGTCCCCAAAACGGGGATCACATAGAAAAAGAGTCGAGCAATTCAAAGCTTCCACGAAAGAAGAATGAGACTTTCTTTACTTCCACGAAAGAGAAACTGAAAACCCAACAAGAATCAAGCAATTCAAAGCGGACGCAAAGAAAATGAATAAGAAAACCTTAAGCAAAGAAGAATACCAAGAACCCTAACCCTAGATCGTTCGAGAAGCTAAAGTCGCACCTCGTACTGGGGGATCGTGCTTGACGAACCAGGAGTGGAGGCGGACGCCGTCGGAGGAGCGGATCCAGACGTCCTCATAATCCAGACGAAGGCGGGCGGGGGTCATGGGGTAGGACCGGGGGAGTCCCGGGAGCACCGGCACGTAGACGAGCTTCTCCTGGAACGCCACCAGCGTCGCCACCCCCACCACCACCACACCCCCCGCCCCGTACAGCAGCGCCCTCAGGAACGACACCATCTCCGCCGCCTCCTCCGCCGCGCGCCGCCGGCCGGACTTCCGTCGAACGGGTGGCTCACGTCTCAATCGCGGGGCTTTGAGGGCAGAAGGACGGAAGAGAATTTTTTGAGACCCCGGATGCCAGATTGGAAAGAAGAAGGGTGGGTCGGGTCACCGCCTGCGGGAGGCCTCTAAGCAGTAACAAGGGGATGGACTCGTGATTGGGTTCGTGTTTTCGATATTTACCACTTCGGGTCCGCCCCTCGAGTCACAATCCAAGCCACCTTAGCTTTGGCTATGCAATTAGGCCATGTAATTAATTAACCATGTTGCATGTTAACTTAGGGTTGCCCGCATGTACACATAAATAATTTATTATAACATTAATCGACAAATATAACAATGTTGCATATTAACTTAGAGTTGCCCACATGTACACATAAATGAGTTATTATAACATTAATCTACAAATATAACCATGCTGCATATTAACTTAGGGTTGCTTTGGTAAGGTTTCAGATTTTATCAAATTATGTTGGCAATGAGTCATGATCATGCGACATTGAGACATGATATATCGATTCATGTTAAGTATAGGTTGAGCCAGCTAGCCCAAACCTCATCTCGCCCGCCGAGATGCGGAAATTACCTGCCTAACCTTGTTTTAATTTTGGTTTCAAATATGGCTCTGCCAATCTTAAGTTACACCAAGCAATTGGGCAAGAGCTTGGTTCCTCTTTAATTTGAGGATGAGATGGAGGTATCCATTGCTTGGTAAATTAGATATTATGGAGTAGACAAATCAATGCAGCCTACTAGTATTCGTGGTGCATGCTTGGCATGCGTGTGAGAACATGAATGGGTTTCTGGAATTGCACGTCTTTCAAATCGGGAAATGGTGAGGGAATTAGATTCTGGGAGGATGTATGGCTTGGTCTGATTCCTCTTGCCTCTTTTCCCAAACTTGTTCTTTGGAGACATCCAAAGATTGCTTCATTCTGGAACCAAAGATCACGTCTATTTTAATGGGCCTCTTTCTTCCTTTTGATATACCTTAGATGGATCAGCTATAGGGGTTACTTTCCTCTGTTCATCCATACAATTCATCTGACATAATGCCAGTGTGGAAGTTCTACAAGATAATATGGAAAGCTCTAGTCCAGGGAAGGTCAAAATGTTTGTGTGGCTGGATCTGAAGATCAAGCTTCACACTAAGGGAACTTTGAAGAAAAGGATGGAGGGTTAGTCCTGGTTGCCTCCTATGTCAGTGTTCTATTCTAATATGCTGCTCACCTCTTCTTCAATTGTTCCTTAGCTCAAGTAATTCAGGACCAACTATTTATGGCTCTTATGTAGCATATTTGGCATGAAAGAAATGCAAAGATATTCTTGAAAAGAAAAGCCTCGGTTTCTTCTCGCAAGGTGTAACGGCTCAAGTCCTCACCCAAAATAGCTAGCCGGAAGATATTTTTGGGGTTGCTTAGTTCTATATATATATATATATATATATATATATATATATATATATATATGTATCCAAAATCTTCTCGGCAGATAACCGATATGGGATTAAACACACGTCCGCACGGATTCTCATATACTTTCCTCATTCGAGTCCTAACGTTCTCGTCGGGTTAAGGGTTCAAATCCATTCAAATCTAAGCACCACGATCTATCCGTGGTCAGCCTATATAAACTCGTGCTACAGTATCTCCTAGTCCATGTAGGCTATGGTCTGAGTTCGCTCTGATACCATTTATAACAATCCAAGACCTCATCCAAAATGGCTAGCGATAATGTATTATTTGGATTTCTTGATCCTGTATAATTACTCAAGATGTGCCCAGTGAATAACCGATATGAAACTAAACACATATCCGTACAGGTCCTCACACGAGATCATTTACTCTTTCACCATGTGGCTGATCTTTGACCGGCTAAATCTCGAAACGGTAATAGGATCATCTCCAATAGGCTATCGTCTCCCCAGGTGTTCCTACCTCCTCAATTCTTTTCTCAACCCACCCTCCGTAATTATTCTCTATTTTCTAATAAAGAATGGGAAGTTTCTCACCACAACCGGAGGGGTCTCCACAAGCGACGTTTAATAGTTGCCTACCCCTACGGCTAGGGCAAAAAGAGCGCATGTCCTTGGACTCTTGGATTCGAAGCGATCCGAAGGTAAATTGGCTGTTTTGGCGAATGAAACATCTAACTCTTGCATGATATATCTTAGAATCTATCTCCCTCTACCAAAGTTTATAACTGTGATTATTACAATGTTACAATGGTACTTCTATACCAATAACCTACGTTGCCAAAGGACTTATTGGTTACAAGTTCACGTACCTTTCCGACTTTTCAACTACTTGAGTGCTCTGCTTCCAACCAACAAAGGACTTATTCCAATGGTGAGGTAGTTGAGGAGGCCGTTGGAAATTTTATAATCATGCAACAAATGCTGTCATGGGCTCGAACTATAGGAAGATTCCTTTTCTTTTATATTTTTCTTCTTTGCTCTTTTCTTTTTTTTTTTGTTTTGCTAAGATCCAGTTTAAAAATTTAGATTTTTAGATGGTTAGGTTAAAAAATATATAAGCATGGTCGCCTCTTCTGCTGCTTAGTATTAATTTCAGGAAGATCCTTTGGACACACTATGGAGTCTCTTCCTCATTGCTTTGTCATTTTTTATCTCTTAATTTTGTTGGTTGTACTCATATTAAAATAGTATAAACAGCCGTTGTACCAAATAATATATATATATATATATATATATATATATATATATATATATATATTAGGACTACCATTATTCGACATTTTTTGGAACAGCGATAAAGAAAAAAAATCTGGAGCACTGTCTTTTTCTTTTCTTTTCTTGAACTCATGGTTTTTGATGGGTACATTGGGCCAAGTTCGGATCATACTTGCATTCGGGACTTGGTGTTGGGATTACGATTTGGTCCATGTCTAACAAGCATTTGAAGCTATTTTTGAAGCCAAATTAGTTAGACATCCTTGTCCGGAAGTAGGTTTTTTTGTCAAATTAGTTAGATTTGGGGCCATCCCCCCTATGTCGCATCCAGACAAAGTTGGAACTTGTTTAAATAAATGCTCGTCCTGTTGTCGATGCCCTCATTTTCCATTTGTACATATATTTCTACAATTCCACTCGAGTAGGACAAGGGCCAATCCATGGGACCTTGGAAATGAAAAGCTCAACGACAATATTCTATCCTGCATTTTGATCAAGTTTGTGACCAAAGATTTCATCTACAAAGGAGAGTGCACGGTGCTCATTAATTTGTCATCTGCTAGAGTTTTGCAATTTAAATTTGACATTAGTTTGAAGGGTGAAGAAAGAAAAGTCCTAAAATTACAGAGACAGGGGTGCATCTTTTGCATGAAAGAACGGTTTATTTTTCTTCACATGAATCCACCATTGGATCATCAACTGCTAGTTTTGATATCTATGATGAAGAATGAATTATAGAGTCAGAAGTGCTTTGAGATCTGTATGGTGGATGATCAATGGCAGTTTCTCATGAAGAAAGATGAATCCTTCTTTTGTTACAGTTCGGTTCCAAAATTGAATGCCATTAATTTGGGCACATGATGTTAAAATCTTTCGTCTCATCTTTGGCCACATAAAAAAACATTAGATTATGAATAGGTGATCTCCTATTTATGCTTAAAATTCCTCACTCTTGTTTTCCTCTTCTTGTAATATGTCAGGCAAAAAAAAAAAAAAAGCCTATCAAGTCAGTTGGTAAAGTCAGTGCATGTTGTTACAAGTAACTTGGATTCGAATCACATCCACATTTATTCTTGGTCGTGCTTTCTCTTGTCCTAGCTTTATTTTTTCTTAATTAAAATGGTGAAGGTGACCACTGCATATTTTATTAAAGATGAAACAAAAAAAGAAAAGGAGATTAGGTAAAAGAAATTTAACATCTTATTCTATAATATCATTGTTGTACCCCTAACCCTCATGTTACAAGGATTTTGTATCAATAATATGGTCAAGCTAATCAGCCTGCCAAGTCTATAGCTAATTATGATGTTAGCAGTATGCCAGTATGGCAAAAATAATCTGACCCATTAGAGACTGTAAACCCCGAACCAGATGGACCGGCATGGACCAAAGTCGGCGGTCCATCGGGTGATTTCAGGAATAAGGCGGTGGAGAGCGGCAGCTGTTGAGGCAGTTAAAACTGCCTAACAGCCGCGGTCCCCCACCCCTCTGAGGTGGATGGAGGCTTATAAAAGCCCTGGAGTCTGCTGTAGGGGACTCCATTGATCACCTTCTTACCTCCCTTACTCTCTTTCTTCTGTGCAAGGAGCCGGACCGAGAGCAGTGGCGCCGGAGGGGGGAGGATCTCCAACTCGCCACCATATTGTGCCGCCGGAGCAGACATAGGAGCTTGCCGGAAACATTTCACGGCTCCTCGGAGCTAGGTAAACTTCTAACTTCTCCATTTACATGCTGTTAAGCTAGATCTAACCTAGCTAGGAGATGGTTAATAGTGAAAGATGGGTAGGGAGATGATGTAGTAGAGGGGAAGATCTCATCATGGGCGGCATTCATCCGGCACTGAATCGGTTGACCGAAAACCATTGATGGCCCATGTTGAAGAACCTTCCCCTCCACTCAACAGTGGCTTCCCCTTTCCATTAAAACCCTAGATCTAAAAATCCAAAGATGAACCTACCTCTCGATTCATGGGGAGGGTCCTCGGCTCGTGCAAGTCCGGTTCCATGGGTGAAACCGGCTTGACCTAGACCGGAGGTGGTCGGAGCAGACGAGCCGAAGGGGGATCTTCCCGTTGTGGCCGTCGTGACACCGTTGCGCCGACCGCAGGTGTCGGCGTGCATCACCGGCTTCGGCCGATTCTGCCGCTCTGCGACGGGTGGCCGTGCTCCATCTCCTCCACCGGAGGTGGAGGAGGAGAGCTCCCGATTGGGCCGTGGCTGCTGCAGGTGGAACCACGGCCGCCGCCGGTTGGCTGCAGCACCGCCGGTTTCGGGCCGACCGCCTCCCGAGTGCCTTCCGAGCTCACCTCCTAGTTTCATGGGAGAAGAGGAGAAGAGGAAGAGGAGATCGGGAAGGGAAGAAGAAAGAAAGGAAGAGAAGGTTCGGGAAGGGAGGAGAAGAAAGAAAAAGGAAAAGAAGAAAGAAAAGAAAAAGAAAAGAAAAAGAAAAGAAAAAGAAAAAGAAGAAAAGAAGAAAGAAAAAATAAATAAAAAATGGTTGTGGGCCGAAATGGGCTTGATTCCGAAGTGGGCTTCAAATAAACTTGGCTTTAGAAGCTTGAAGCCGGGCTGGGCCCTGATTCAAGCCTAGTGTTCTTAAAACCAAAACTAACTGGGCTTGAAGAGCTCAAATTTTAATATAGGGACTAAATTGAATATATTTTGAGGCTAGGTTCCCTTTAAATTAATTAAAAATGATACGGTTTAATTATATATTAACTAATTGTATTTCTGGGCCTGAATACAAATGGGCCCAGTAATTGAATCAGGCCAAGGGCCTGATCCAGAACCCAATTAAACTTTGGGCCTAAATGCAAGTGGGCCCTGACCTAAACCAGAGAGCAATTGGGTCAAACCCGAACCAGAAGGTGAACCAGACCTGAACCAGGAATTTAATCAAATCCGAACCAGGAAGTAGATTAGACCAGAACCAGAAATTAAATTGGGCCATGGGCCTGAACCAGAAATTAAATTGGGCTATGGACCCGAAAATGAAATTGAATCCTATGGATGGGTTGTAAATGACTTTAAGATTATAAATAAATAGAAATTAAATGTGCAAGTGACATGTAATTTAATGATCTTGCTAGGTATTGGAGAATTGGCATTTGGTGAGCAAATTAAAGTAAGTAACCTGTCTTAATCTTATTATGGATCATGTATCGCGTTATATAAGATGAAAAGGTATTATTTATGCAATTGGAATTATGTATAAGAATTGTGGAAAAAGTACCTGATATAATCTTATGTTTTATTAAATACTTGTGATTACTCGATTATAAAATTGTATATGATTATTTATGTTTTCACAAAATTAGGATAAGCATGTGTTAGCAAATGATTACATGATTTTGGATACATAGCATCCATCATTATTATTATTATTATGTTATGTACACATGATTATGATGATGTAGAAAGATGCATGGAAAAATAAAGTTTTCAGCATGATCATGAGTTTTATTAGCATGATGCCATTATTCACTTTCCAATGGATCTATGAGAAAAGATTTATGAAAAGCATGATATGTTTTAAGAACTCTCAGATCGCTATGTATGACCCCCGCCAGTGGGTAACAGTAACTAGGCATATGACCCCCACCAGTGGGTAAAAGTAACTTGGCTTTACGACCCCCGTCAGTGGATAATAGTAACTGGAAGATGACCCTGCAGTGGTAAAGGCCTTGCCGTGGGAATAAGAGCGGCCATAGCTACACTACCATCTGAGAGTATGAATTTCAAAGTATGGAATAATGACAAAAGTTTTATGATGCATAATCATATTTATGAAGTTGCATAAATGGACTTGCATAGTTTATGACTGGTTGGATTATATGAAATGTTTACTTTATTACTAGCACAGATTTCAAAACATGAATAATGACAGCACAGATTCAAAGCATGAATAATGATGAGTATGGATTTCAAAGCATGGAATAAAGACAAGTTTTAAGTCTGGTTTGATTATATGTTGTATAAAGTGTTTACTTTATTACAACCTTTAGTTTCTTAAAATAATGCACTAGTATGAAGAATATTATGCTTGATCCGATAAGATTATGTTTGTTTACTTACTGGGCTTTATAGCTCACACCATTTTATTTATGTTTTTACAGATGAATAGGAGATGATAGGAACAAGGAGCGTAACATGCTCCAGGGTTATGGAAAAGACGAATGTTAAATGTAGATATTGTTTTTAGAAGCTTTGTATGCATTTTAATACATGAACATTTAATGACTTTCATGAATATAGTTGTTTACAATTTGAAGTTTTAAAGTGGCTGCGTGTTATTGTATGCTTAACTTGGCGATAACACGGCCGTGTCATGAACCGAATTCAGGGCGTGACAGAGACCACCTTGTTTAGTGGAGCTGGCTTGAAGAAAGGCAATGTGTTATTTACGTTCTTGAATAGTAAAAATGGTTCAGACTTTAAAAAATAAATATATTTATACTACTTAATTAATTAAACGCACCGTAGATGTCCAATTTTTTTCTGGGTGAAGCTAATATTAACCAGCTACCAACTTGTTCTAAGATAGGTCTCATGCGTATCCTATCACAATAGCTAGATTCACCTTTCTCTATTTTTTTTTTTCTTGCACCAAGTAAAAATGGTTTGGGTGCCAAACAAAAGGTAGCACGAAGCCTACCACTCCGATTTAGATTTGTAGATATACACTATAAAAATTCAGACATTGCCGACACTTTCTAATGTATATACTGACGCTTATAAGCATTGGTAGTTTTATTTCCAAAGCTTTCTAAAGCATCGTAAAAACACCAACTATGTTGGCATCAAAAATCAACTTATCGATGCTTTTTGTTATAACCTATGGTTGGCATGGTGCGATTACATGCGAGTAGGATGACCCGGGCCGACGTAGAAGGCCATAAGGATCGGCTTATACTAATTAGCTAATATATTGTTAGATTTTTTTTCCTTACAAAAATGTTAGATGGCTGAATTCAACTGGATGCAAGTCCGCATAAATCTGGAGACATGATTAATTGTTCAACACCTTCGTTAAAATACATCGCGTGTAAATAAGATATCATATCATGAACTTTCCCATCATATAACGTAAAACTCCACAAGTTTGGTTTTACGTCAAGTTTAATATTGTCTTATATTCTTCATGCAGACGAAGACTTAGCACTTCCTTGCACATTGCACCAACTACTCCCATGTGTAATAAAAACACTTTGCACATTCCACCAACTGCTCCCATCTGCAATAAAAAACAAAAAAAGTTTTTCTCTCCAAAATATTTTTTTAAAAAAAATAATTTTAAAAAAATATAATGGCCAAAAAAATAATTTTGATATTTAATTGATCATAAGAAAGTTGTATATTTCAGAGTAGCTTATATTTGGTTAAGTATCTACTTTCTTAAAAAAATTATGCCAAATATCTATTATATTTTTAATAAAAAAAATAATTTTATCCTTAAATTTTGATGGCTTACGAATAGTTCAAAAAAAAAAAACTCAATTCTCAACTAATGGAAAAATAACTTTTTTTATGTCATTTGTGGATTTTTTTTTTATAAGATAGAAATCTTATTTTCATGCGAATGCTATTTTTTCATCTCTCTTCTTTAAAAACTACATCCAAATAAAAGATTTTTCTTCATTTTTCTATTGACTATATATATATATATATTTTTTTTACGAACCAAACAAGTCATCAAATCAGTTCTTACTCTAAAAGATATTTAAAAAAATTATTTATTTATTTATAAATTAGAATAAAAGGCAAACTATATAATTATAATAATTGACACTCTGCGAAGAACGAAAAGTTTACTTTACACTACTTTGCTGAAAAAAATACATTGACCAATTAATTTAATGAAACGATTCTAATCAAATGGCGAATCAAATTCCTCCATATTTAATTTCACGTGTGTAGCACGTGACAGTGGGATGGAATAGACATCCATGAGTAGATTACTCCATCCTTTTATTAAGAAAGTGAAGCTGATGCATCAATTTACTTCAGCTGCCTCCATGGTTTGAAGATTTTGCAAGAAGCTGATGCATATGGAGTGGGCTATATGAGAAATGGTTAGGTTCAATTTAGTGTAACTATTAGGGGTTGCGATGCCTAATCTATTTAACTTATTTAAATAAACAAAAAAAAGTAAAACCGGAACAAAGCATAAAAGCTTGGTGAAGAAGCTCGAAAGTTTTTATGGCATTATCACACGAGGAAAACCTTTCAATGCTCGATGGCTATCATTAAAAAACTTGATGCCGATCAATAGCAATATGTCTATCTTATTCGATAAATAGTCATCGAGTACTGCATAACACTCTGTGTTGCAAACTATATACCATAAGAATCAGTGCTTAGAGAATACATTTCGAGCACGACTAAGTCACGGTCATTGGAGGTCTATTTTTAAGGTTAGCATCAATCACATATCAACATCTCATTAGGGTCAATACAACACATGTTAGCACCAACCACTAGTATTGAAAGTTTTGAGAAAACGAAGCATTTTCCATTAAAAAAGGTCCATTGGACTCGGTCGGTCATGTACGTCCAAACCCTTGCAAGGGGAAACGAGCCAAGAATCGAATCAAAAGCTGGCCTTGGGAATACTAAACATGGTATCTTAAAAATCCAAAACCATATCAAATAAAATAAATTATTTTAATTGACACTTGAATCCTTCTCTTGGCCAGTGAACTTATCCAAGAACATCCAAGACTTCCATCCATATGTCTTTTGTCTGCATTGTAATTCTTGCACTTGTTTTTTTTTTGGGTGTCTTAAAAATCCAAAACAAATAACAGTGAGAAACAACAAAACATACCTAATTTTTCATTTGGATAGCATTTTACCCTTTTTATTTGGGAAAAATGGGCAGAGCCATACCTAATAGATCAATGGTGATCCTGAGACTATGGCTGGATTTAAACAGGCTTAAGTGATCACTCTTCATTTTATGCAAGTCAAACTTTGAAGAAAAGTCAAAGATCATTGCAGGGATAAAATGTCAACTTTTTTTAAAAGGAAAAGAAGTGGAACGATTAGCAATTTGCGAGGTACCAATCATTTATTTGTTCCCTTATTAGTTTTGTAATTACACTACTTGATTAAGATATAAAGTTTGGTGGCACCATTGGAACAGGAATAAAAAGATAGCTTTGACCTGCTATTGAGTGAATAACAAAAATTGAAACCAGGGTAATCCTCTTCTTTTTTCTGAAAAACAAAAACTTAATTCATCTTGTTTAGGTGTTAATGAATACTTAATATGTGATCTAACTTATTAATATTAATACAAATGATGATATTTAACGGTATTTGAGATATCAAGAATGTTAAGCACTGAACCTTGTGGTGGTCTTTTGAGTAAGATTTTTCTGTCACTCGAATACTTCTTCATTTGGAGGTCCTTGAGCCTTATTTGACGTGGACTGGATGTTTTATCTTGTCCACCAATAAAATCCAAAGGAATCCAGCTAGTCATTACGTTGTCCAAGTCGATCTTAAACAAACCTAGACAGATGCATGCTTAAAGATTTTACTCAACATAAACATTTTTTGTTTAAATCAAAAGGAGGTTAAAAAAAAAGTTGACAATTAGAAGGTGTTAGTGAAATAAATTATGCAAAATGTAATAATTTGCAAAGAGAGACTAGAGAAAAGACAGTTAAGGAATTCACAGTTTTTTTATCAAAAAAAAAAGATATTTTTTTTTCCTCTCTTTTCCAAGAGGCAAGGTATCTAATCTACAAATGCTTCAATCTCACTTCTTCTCTTTTTTTTTTCTCCCGTACAATGGCGCTTCACACCTAATGGATATGGGCACAACCAACAAAATCAAAAAAAAAAGATGGCATAAAAAAAAAAATAGACATGTGGTTCTTCCAAAAAAAAAAAGCCATTGGAGTAATGAGCTTCATAGATAGTCATCCAGTCAGCTGCAGTATTTGTTCTTCAATCTCACTCTTTATTGTCATGAAATCCCATGCTTTGCCAGAACACCAACCAACATGGAACCATAAGGATTTCTATTGCTAGGCCTTGCAGGACAAAATACAAAACAAAAATGGGAAGGACGATATCAACATACGCACCTAACCAAACAACATATTTATTTATATTTATAACTCTTACTCTTTCTCATTGATTAAAAGATACAAAGTTTTGGTGGTTAGGGCCTACCGGCAATACTAGGAAACCTTTTAAATAAATCTTTACATCAGTGACGATAATGCCCTCAATTTACGAGGGGGTAACACTAAATGAGCAAGGGTGATGATGTCTTTTCATCTCCATCTTTGGACCCGCACGCGAACCATCCTTTTCGTTCGATGGGTCAAGTCGATTGACCCGGATCTACAGTCGTAGGTCCCTATCCTACGGCCCCTTACCACGCTCACCAAGGCCAGTTCAGAAACCCACTCTTCTTAAATATTACCATCCTTACCACACTCGTTTTGTGCTAATGGGATATTGGTTGGGGTAGAAAAAAAGCATCTTTGCTTCTGGCATTCGTTTTTATATATATATAGTCCTACATTGATTATTCATTAGGTAGATTCTAATCCAAATAATATCTTCTGAATAATTTTTTTTGGGTGAAATCTCATATTATGACAGAAATAGTATCAAAGCAGATCTAACCCATAGCCTATGTGGATTGAGGGATACATGAGTTCATAGAGACTTGCTATGAACTGATCGTGGTGTTTGTGATTGGATTTGAATGGATTTGGATCCATAGCTCCCTGAGGACGCCAAAGCTTAGATAGAGAAAGTATGTGAGGATCCGTGCAGGCATGTATTTAGTCTCATATCAGTTATCTGCTGGGCAGATCTCTGGATATTTATACATGATCAAAAAAACCTAATAATATCTTCTGGTTAACCTTTTTGAAGAACGAATTGTCTGAATAGATTGGATCGCTGTGACCACCATGAATGCACTTGATGCTTGAAAAATATCTCATACCGATTAGCTTCAAGATTTTTCATCTTCATAGATACCACCAAGCAAGCAAACACACTCCCATACTTGCACAAAAGCATGACAAGTGTAACTACATATACGCATGCCAGGTGAGGCTGTGGCAATGAAGGCATGCATCATGGCATAGCCAACCGCTTTATCTCCGACAACATTAACTCATGCATACTTTTTCATCAATCCATTAGTTCACATGCAGAGTGAGGCTTCTTGGATTATGCTAGCTCTACTGCCCATAGTATATTTGCAACATGGTTCGATGTCATAATTAAATATCATTAACAACTAAATATTTTTTCCATTGGCAAATTGTAACATTCCATAGAAAAAACAAATTTATGATGCAATTTTAACTTATCAAATTGGTGTAGATTTGTTTGTGGTGGGTTTTTCAGAGCTTGCTTGGGTGTCCTCTGCCCCTGACCCGGAGAACAGGGGGCATGAGTCATCGTCAAGTCCCCTCCATCTGGAGCCAGTCCAAGGTAAAGTTACAGGTGGCGGCAGGGCGCAGGGACTAGGTGTCCCCTATGCCATTTAAGCTAATAGCACCCAAGGCCAAGGGCATTTGGAGAGGCATATGATTACATCGAATACTAATAATTTATTAGAAAACAGAGGAGGGAGAAAGCAGGGGAGAGGGCGGCTGCTGGTGTTGGAAGTGGTGAGATACCAAAGTTTTCGTCTTTTTCAAGTAATTAGAAAATCATAAATGAGAGAGGTGGCGTAGTATATGTGGGAAGAGAGAGATATTAATTAAAGCTTTTAACTTTTTCTTATGCGTTTGTTTTTATTTTATCTGCTTGAAAGGAGGGAGAGGGAGAGCGGGGGCAGAGAAGAGGAGAGGCAGGGGAGGAGGACGAGGAGGGAGGAAGGGAGGCAGGAGGAGCGAGGGGCTCCGAGAAAGGGGACATGTCCCCCTCCAAAAGGTCTTCCCCTTGCCCCAAAATCGCTCCTTTATTTACCATTCCGCCCTGCTCTGCTTTAGCCTTTGCTTTCTGGCCTCTGTTTTGTGATTCGCCATGAGTTCTTTTGTGTTCCTTTTGGTTTCTGTTTTGTGGCCCCGGGAAATTTTTTTTCCGAGAAGGAGTTTTCCGTTTGTTGGTCGAAAGCAAAAGAGTTTCTGTGTCACTATTTTACGTTTTTATGTGAAAGTTTTGGTCTTCTTCTGGCAGATTATGTTTGTGTTGTGCGTCTTGGCTTGTTGATTTCCTCTTCTTCCTTGTAATATATGTTCTGGGATCTGTTTGATGGGTTGGATTTGTGTCCGTGGTCTCTTCATCCTAATGATCTCTCTCTCTCTCTCTCTCTCTCTCTCTCTCTCTCTCTCTCTTCCTCTCTCTCTCTCTCTCTCAGTATTAGTAGTATGTTGCTTTTGGTTTCTGCTTCCTAGCCCTGTGATGGCTTCATCGCCCCATGTTAATTTAGTTTTTGTTGGGCGTTGAATGCTGTGTTGGTTGGAATCTTTTAGCTTGTCAAAGCTTTGTATTCCTTTTGCAGTTGATGCACATTTTTGTGGTTTTCGCTTTATCTAAACATTGGAGCCAACAATTTTGCTGGTGGAGTGCTGGATTTTGCATTTAGGGCTGCGGATTTTTGATGGCTCTCTCAATTGGTCATGCTGGATTACAATTTTCGGATTTTGATTGCAGTAACTGAAATCGTAGGGCGTGTATCGGTCGCCATTTTGTTGTCAATAGCCAAGGCCATTCACCTTCTTTGAACAAATAAACGCCTGAATTCTAAATAGGAAGGAGGTATATGAGCATGGTGGGCTGTCGGCAAAACTAGATGTAGTTTTTCTTTTTCTAGAATTTTGTTGATATGTTTTTGACTTTTCTGTAAGAAAAATTTTGCTTGTCTTGAAATATGGTCAGGTCCTAACATTTCTGTCACTCGAAATGGTGAAGCTAAGAAAGGACATAAATTATATTCTTCATTGAAATTTTCTATATCTAATGAAAGAAGGTGCTTGGAATTGTATATCATTCTCATTTGCAGTTGCATGCTTTATCTGCTACTTTCAATGACTAAGGTGTTATGCATTTGTTGATCGGTGGCCATGGTGGCAAACTCAATGTTTTTTGGATTCTCATGACTTTGTCCCAAGAAAGAGTTTCAAATTTTCATAAATTATCTGGAATATATAGAGAGGAGAGAATTGGAAAACTAATAGACCTTCTTGTGCTTGGAAACAAGTCACAAAGTGGATTTGTGAAGTGATCTACAATCAATTTAAGAGGCATTTGTATGTAATCTGGGAGACTAGTCTACTGCATGGGGCAGTATGGATCTATCTAAACTGTGTCTAGCTCCATTTTGTGGAACAGTTGTCGCCTTTAATGGAGATAAATGGAGCTATATGAAGTGATAAATCATATGAAAAATATTATGGGAGAGCAATCTGATGCTGGTATGGGACTTTCTTCTTTCATCCTTTATGCGTGTACTTGTCACGTTGCCTCTACAGCTTGCTGTTCTACTCAAGCGTACAAAGTGCAGACTAAATTCAACGCATCTTGGCTTTTTGATGGAGATTAAACAAAGGGAATAATAAAGCTTCTGGCAACTAGTGCAAAGAAAAAGTGAAGCTTGTCGAAGGAAAAACTTATTGATGTTCTCGTATTTGTTGAAATGCGAGTATATGAGCCATATGATTTGGGATGGAGCTGTTGTGGTTGTATTCACATAATTGTTCAAGCGTCTTGATTTTGAGCATAAATTTTAAGACAACAAAGATTTTACTCATTTCTTTTTATTGATTATTGTGAAGATTCATAGGCTTATCTCAAAACCATTTAGTAGCAGTGATTTGTTCAATCCCTCTCAAAATCTAGAGGCATTTTAATAACAAGAAGACAGGCATCATGCTTACACAAACTAGATGCCCCGTAGCATAAAGACTTGCTTCTTTCTTGATAATATAGTGGGCCACTTTCCCATATAGTTTCTCTTTCTTTCTTTGATGCTGCATGGCTCTGTGGCGAGGATTCAGGATCATGGTGATGAAAAGGACATGGTATATACATGCCTCTTAGATTAAACGTGCGAGATTTGCATGTAAACCCCAAGTAATAGAGTTGATTTAGCTGTGGCTTATTAGAAAGCAAAATTACCAAGAGATTGCACAGTGTTTACAGGACCTCTTGGATGGGCAGTGGGAAATTTCATGGTCAATTATGCCCACAAACACTATAGTAAGTTAGGGATATTCTTGGGTATAGCTTTCCCAAGAATCTTGTTGAATATCCTAGGAGAATCTAGAGAAGACCAGAGCGCTATAAGTAGGCTATGGAATGATGGAATGTGTTTGAGCACTCCAAGGAGATATTTGTGTAGTTATACGGAGTATGCTGTGAGTGAAATTACACTTTGGTATACTTATCCTAAGATCGTTTGACATGTCACATGAGAATCTAGCGAAGAGTGGAGTGTTTGAAGGGGGCATGGAGAAGGTTCTGGAGTGCTGCAGAGTTTGTTACGAACAGACAACTTATTGGGTCATTAAAATTTAAAAGTTCTTACAGTTCTTGTAACCTTGTCGAGCGGACCGGGGGGGGGAGTGTAGGCGGCGAGGGGAAGGATTTGTTTAGATTTATTGTAGATTTTATTGCAAGTTATTTGAAATCTTATGCCTAATTTAAAATGAATTTGCCGAATTTTCAATAACACATTTTGAGATGAGAAGTTACCTTTTCTCTCTAGCTCTTTTCTGTCCGGATGTTGGATGTTAAGTTGCTCTGATCATCAGAGGGACACTTTAAGATTTAAATGAATGAATATTTTGTGCCCACACTCCCCTTTAATTTCCTCTTATTTTTCCTCCTCTTCTATCTTTTCTTTTCATTTCTACCTAAGTATACAACAATAAACTTGTTTCTCAACAAAAGATGGAAGGAACATGCTGTTTCGAGATTAATTTTGAATATAGAGCCCACATTTTTTTTTTGCTCATAGCAAAGGAGTCTTGCACATAATTAATTTTTGTTATGTGATTTCCAAGTTAATAAATCAAGAGGTTTGATATCAAAGCTTCAAACATACAACTTGAAAAAATAACGTATTAGTCATTCTTATTCCTAATTTTTTTAGAAAAAATTATATGGCCTGTATAGGCTTCCAACTGGACTGCTTTTAAAAACTACAACTAATACCTGCAATATGTTCTTTTTTTGATTTTGATCGTTAGTATCTAGTTTGATGTTTTTTCCCAGATTAGGTACTTATGCCATTTATTAGTTTCTCTTTGTGTATTTGTTCAATTCTAACTTTGATATCTATTGGGCCTTTTCTTACCATTCTATAAAATGTACTTTGGTAACTCCTGATGTATGGTTTAATATGTTTATTTCAGTCTTCCAATGATACTGCCCTCTTGTTTATAAAAATTCATTCAATTGTGCTGGAATATGTATATCAAGTTCTTTGTGACAGTGGTTTAGGATGATATAAATTCTGGATTGCAGTTTTCTTATGTTCCTTTCAGTGCATGATTATTTAAATAGCTTGGTTTTTTATTATAACAATATTGCAGTAAAAGCAAGAAGCGTGCAACATCTCTTAGGACTTGCAATATCTGTGGAACTGAGAGATGCCTCTTAATAATGTAAAGGCTTATGACAGGCAACCCTTTAGCAACAAATACTCAGAGAGTAGTTTAGTCCGTTCAGCATCAAATTGTGTAGATAATTGCGCATCCTGGTTGAATTCAAGTGGTTCAAGCTTTCCACAATCATCTTATTTCACAAACATATATATGAACATGGACTTCCTGGCACAACATGGTAATCAGATAAAGCAACTGGGTGGCCAAATCCCTGACCAGGACTCATCGTCAACTCAATCAACTGGTCAATCTCATCAAGAAGTGTCTGGAACAAGTGAAGGCAACCTTCATGAGCAGCGTGTTTCAGCGCAAGCTGGTATGACCTCTAGCAATGTCACATGTGTTTTTCTGTTAAATTATGAATCTGTAATTTAACTATTATTCTTTTGTTTCTTATCTTCTCTTTAGATTTGGTAAACTATGGTGGTGTGAAATCCTTAGTGATGGTGAAGCTCAGTTTTACTGTAGCCAATTCTTTTACCATTTTTTACTTTTTCCTCTTGTTATGTACTTACTTTAGAAGAACATTACTTGATAAAAGTTGTTCTTTTTGGTTCCCAATAATTGTTGATAAGCAGTCAAAGACAGAGGCAGTTATTTGTGAGCATGACTACTTCCTATTTTTGCTAATTAAATTGAATCTAACATGTGCAGTTTTATGTTGTGGAAGTCTGGCTTTCTTATCAATGAGTTTGTATGTCTTGTCTGCTATATGCTCAGTGTTAGTTCAGGCGGTTCAGTTTATGCAAACCGATGCATTCTGGTACCTCTTTTGATTTAATTATAAAGACTTGTATTCATTCTAGTAAGTTGGATAGTGAACTTGAAATTATCTTACAGAAAGTTCAGTTGACAGCTACGATATGTAAAAGGACCAGTCACCATGATTAGGCCTTGTACTCAGCCTTAACAAACAGTGAAGTTGATCGTTATGATCTGTACAACGATGTTATCATAATTCAAATGAATATTTCAATATTTTAGCTAATATGCTGTTAATTTCACTTCAACCTGTTTCAGCTTGAAAATCTCAGAAACCAAACACAAATTAATTATCTTGACCCAAAGACAGCTGAAAAAAGGTTCCAACTTCAAAATTTGGCATTTTAAATGAAACCAAGTGCTTTAAGATCTCTTGTTCCGCACCCCCCCCCCCCCCCCCCCCCAACTTTGGTTTTGCCAGCTATGTATTGTAATATTGTAACTTCATGTGATAAAACTTTTGTATACTGTGAAAACAAAATCATGACTAAGTGCCTAGTGCAATCTTAGAGATATTGTAATTTCATGTGATAAAACTTTTTTATACTGTGAAAACAAAATCCTGACTAAATGCCTAATGCAATCTTAGAGATGATCAATGGCACAAAATATGTTCTTCAAGTTTTGATCTGGGGAGTTCTCACGATACAAAGAAGTTTTGCGGCCAATTTATTGGCAATAAGCTGGCAGCTTGGCAGTCATTATTATTTATTCAATTGTGAATGGTATTCTAAGTCACTGATTTGACCTTGTGTGCATATATAAGGTGGTAGTTGTTGTGAAATATATTTTTTTGAAACTTATATCTTAGGCTTTCTTTTTCTCGCAATGTAATGAGGTCTGCCATTGTGCCACCAGATGTAAGCCATCTGATGCTGGGCGTTTTTTTTTTCCCACTTAGGTAATGCTAATACATGTGGAAAGCGGGTTGAGGGTCACATGAACTCAGGTTTATCTCTGGGGACTCCAGAAGCTGCCTTTGTACCTCCAAGACCCGATTATAGCCGGCCTTTTGTAAGTTGATGCCATATTCTTGAAATTTTAAGTGGTCTTGACTGCTTTAGACCGTTTGTAACCACATATTTCTGTGTTCATGTGTATGCTTCAGCATATGCTTGATGGTTATTGTGGTGTTTCTGTAACAGGCTTGTGTCCCTTACCCTTATGCTGATCCAAGCTTCGTTGGCATGCTGGCTGCGTATGGGTCACATGCAATTGTATGTATTATTGAGCATGTTCTTCCTTTTTTTTCTTTTTAGCAACAGAAAATGGCAACTTGACCTTTCTTCAGGCAAGGTCGAACTCTTCATTATGCATGCCCATTGCTTTACGCCTTCCATAGGCTCAAACATTTTGAGTAATGAATGGAAATTTGTTTGGAAACTGTTCTCCTGAAATGTGGAGGAGAACAAATTTGGTATTTTATTCTTAGGTTTATGTTGGTTTTAGTCAGGGCATTATTTAATGGTTTCAAGGTTATTATATCATTCCATCATTACTAATAAAATGCTAGTGCTACAACCAATGATATTTTATAAAATAAATACCTGTAGAAGTCATTAAGAGACATCCGCTTTTACTTTTCAGTGATATATAAGACTTCTTGTGAAACGATAAGATCAATGCAATCGAAACTGCATTTGTGACAGAAACATCAACAACATTACTTGTCGGGTGGCCTTTAGGTTAAGCCAATATGGACCTGCTATAATACAAAGGTTGAAACATGGGCCAAGGATGGGAATGGCATTAGTATTTTGAAGCCATGACTCTTACCTACGTGCTTGTTGTATACTTTTTTTTGTCAATTATCCTAATATTTGTCTTCCATAATTGAGCCAAAATACAGTCAAAAAATATAATTTATTTGAACTTAAAAGATTTTTTTGTCTTTCGAATTGGTAAATAGAGAGAGCTGGAACCAAAAGTTCTTTCCAGTCTCTCATCTTTTTGCCGGAAGTATGTTTGGTTGAACTTAAAGAATATTTCAGGGAATGTGTATTTCATTCCGAGCTCATTAGTTCTTCCTCCACTGTATCGTCTATGTCAATGCTTTGCCTTTTCAGTTTGATGTTACCTTATATTTATGCCTTAACCAGTGATTCTTGTCATTTTGATGAGTGAGTGGCATCAGAAGCTTCAGAAACTTAAGATTTCTGCTTTTATTCAGGCATGAACTCATATTATTACTCTCTTTAGTTATAGGATTTTATTCATGCATCCTCCACGAGACAAGAAGTTTTCTATATCATCCCAGCTGTACTGATCTTGGTCTGCTGTGCAATTGAACTTCACCCAGATTCATCCCCAAATGATGGGAATGACACCTTCTTCTCGTGTTCCATTGCCTCTTGAGCCTGCAGCGGAGGAACCCATTTATGTCAATGCAAAACAATACCGTGCAATACTACGAAGGAGGCAGCTGCGTGCAAAGTTGGAGGCTCAAAATAAACTCGTCAAAGTTCGAAAGGTATAAAATTTTTTAATCTTAAGCTTGGTCTCAGTCCTTTTGGGGTTGATGTTGTGTTAAAATTATCTCCTAAGCAATACTTATGAATGTAAGTTTCTATAGCATGATTCCTTAGAAATTTGGCCAAGATCACCCTACCAAATTCCAAACGCTGCGTTGTAGCTTCTACTTGTTTTCCTCTTTCAAATATGATCGATGGTCTCAAGATGTCATATGGTGGTTCAACATGCCTTAATTTGTTCCAATTGCTCTCCTATTTTTTTCTGCTCCCCCCAGCCATACCTTCATGAGTCTCGGCATCTTCATGCAATGAAAAGAGCAAGGGGATCTGGTGGGCGCTTCCTAAATATAAATCAACTCCAGCAGCAGCAGCAGCAGCTCCAACCTTCCGTTACCACAGGTCTTGAGAATGTCTCGGGCTCTAATCTCCACTCTGAAAATGGTCCTGTTGGTTCGTCTGCCACTCCTACGAGCTCCGATGTTACAAGTGTTTCCACCAGCGGAGGCATGCTGTTAGGACAGCAGGATCACCTCGGCTTTTTGTCCGCTGATTTCCGCTCCCATGTTAGAGGGAGTACTCAAGGTGGAGGTGGCATGATAGGCAACGGATCCCAACCTCGGATTACCATCATGCAGTAAACAATAGGAATTGGCTCGATGCTGTTTCCCTGGCAATTCATCCTTGGCTTATGATATTTCATCAGAAATGCTTTATTTTCCAATGCTAGCAAAACTCGATAGGACTCCAAAACTGAACCTTCACATTGTAATTTAAGTGCTTGACATGTTTTGGTTATGTTTATGGATAAATAGATGTATGAGTTCCTCAGATTTTATCCTTCAATGTTTAGAACAACATGTGGAATTGTATCCTCTAAATATTAGATTTTCTCTCAGGGACTGAATTGGAGGGTGAGAATTTCAGGTTAAAGACCCATTGGCTGATGATGGACCAGATGGTTCTTCAGGCTGTTATATCTGCTCTGCTCCATCCATGCCCATGAATAATCCTAGCATTTCACAAATGACAACCAGGATACATACCCATCCATCTTTCATCAAATGCCTTAAATCTGTTGCCACCAAATGTTCCTCAAACCACTATTGTCAAGAGGAGGTTCGTCCAAGTTCGGAGTTCCTTCACAAGCATTTCAGGGTTGCAGTCCATTTTCCAAAGCGCAGCCATCATATTAATATGATAATGCATCAAGTGGTCAGGCATGGAAGAGCAAACTAGGCTTTTCTTTTGTTCTCTAACCAATATTTTGATTAGGATGTGCTAAAATATATTGGCTTGATTCAACTGCAGACTTTAGAGTGTATTTAGTTGCCTTGTTTGATACCTAACTGATAAAATACAGGGCTACTATGATAAAAGTTCTAGCATTTTTGAATAACATTAACCGGCAGCAACTCTCTCTCATTCTCTAAGACATTCTTTGAGACTATGCTGGTTATGATGGCATAGTATATGGGTGATGATGTACCATAATATATAAAAAAAATTATTTTGATGATGCACCATATAGGTGATAAAGTGGCATATAGGTCATGCTATAACATATAGGTACCAATGTGGTATAACAAATGAAAATTTCTGTTTTGATGATGCTCGCCGGGAGCCACATCATCATCTATATACCATAAATTATATTTTTGATCCTCTAACTTTCAAAAATACTTTTATATAATCTTTATTATTTAAAAAATTTTAATTAAATTTAAATATAGATATTAAGTCGAATAGTTAAATTTTATAACTACATAATCTAAAATATTACTAAATGAATGATAAAAAAAAAAAAAAGTTGCTAAAGAGTTTCTCTCTCTCTCTCTCTCTCTCTATATATATATATATATATATATATATATATATATATACTGTAGAGTGTCACATCCACAAAATGCTGTTTTATCATCTAGTTTGAGCAAGATGCTGAATAAAACAATAAATGCCGACTTGCTGATAAAATTGATACAAGTTTCTGGTGGATAATTGGACTAGTGACTGGCTTCCTGCATGTTGGCTAAATGTTCAACCGGAGAGGATTTTGTTCATCAAATTCTCTTCAAACATGCGTTGCATGCACCCAAGTTATTTCTTTTTGTTTATAAATGACCAACCTCCTTGGATAACTAATCATCAAGGCTATAATTCGCTTTTATAGCTGCTGAGGATTCCATTATCAAAAAAGAGTTTGTGATGCTAAATTCCAACAATCTGGAATAAGAAAACTTTCTTTCATAGTTTCGTGGCAATACGGTATATTTTGGAGCATACATGAGAAATCCTCATAGTTCAAACAAAAACAAAGAAAAGAAAAGAAGGTTCTCTATGTTTTTTGTTAGCACAACACCAAGGCATGAGAAATCCCAAAACCCCTCTCTGTTGCATTCGAATACGCAAGCACCAGGCGTGCAGTTGTCTGCAGCCACCTTCAGCACCACCATCTCAACTGCAATAATACATCACAACTTGCAAGCGTTACATTTAGATGAACATGAAAAGAAAGAATATATATGCATGCATAAACATAGACAAATCTTATATACATAGATACATGCAACACAATATAAGAATGCTACTATATATTTTGTCTTATCTTCAAATTTTAATGAAGCGTTTATTATATTTTTCAGAAATTTATATCATAGTACTGTTGGAGACTTTCCACAAAACTAATTTTGGTTCTCTTCCCTGCATAAAAATACCACACCAGATGGATATAGTTGTTCCCACATTCTTTTCATCTCTATTCTAATTAACTTCTCCCAAACTTTTATATCTCCATCTCTTTACATTAACCTCGCTATGAGCCTTATATTTTTATAAATGTATATTCTTTATCTCTATTTCAAAAATTTGACATTTATTTTTATTGTTCTCTATTTAACATATTAATACAAATATTTAAAACAAATCTTCATTAGAATAATAAGAAATAAAGGAATAAAAATAATGAAAATATAAGGGGGGAAAAGAGAGAGGCAGAGGGTAGCAACATGAGATCTAAAATCTTGATGATAATGTTTTCAAAAACAAGTTTAATAGAAAACAATAGAATAAAGCTTTAGTAGATCTCTTTTTCCCTCTCGTTAAAAAAAATAGGGTTCCAATTTCCATAGAATTTAACTAAAGTTTTTATTAAAAAATTAGAACCTAACCCAAGGTGTTAAAGGGTGTGATCATGAACATAAAATTGAAGATGGTTCTACAAAGAGCTATTCTACTGGTCTACAAGAGAAGTATGTGAGAAGAGCTTAGCAATTACCCCCGGCGACGACGAGGAGGACCAAGAGAAAATAGGAGAGCCTGGCCATCTTTGCTTTGCTCGGGAAACAGAGTAGAAGAAGGCGTATTTATAGTGCCAAGGATCAAGCTGGAGGAACGAAAAGTTCGAGATTTTTTTCTTTTTCTTATCGCATGCAAATCATCGCGAATACATTACCATATATGGAGTACAATAATTTGTGCGATTAGATTTTTAAGCGAACTGAGCGCTTTCATTGTTATTATTGATCTTAAACTTAAGGAGTAATTTGCTAATGTTGCTTTCCTAATTGTTTTATGTAATTAATTAGGTAAGGCAAAGATACATTCCAGCTGTATCCATGATTCTTTAGAAGATTTCATTTGATCCGATGAAAATCTTTATAGATTTCATTTGATCCGATGAAAATCATTTTAGATTTCATCATTTCTATATGCGAGGGAATAGCTGAGTGACGGATAGAGTTATTTCTATATGTGAGGGAATCGTAAAAATTATTGAAAAATCAACTCTAATTAATTATATTTGGAAGTCATGCAAAAGAAAAATAAAATCCAAATCTAACCTGCAGGCAAGAAAATAACTTATTGTGATTTAAACTCAACATAAGAAAAAATCTGTGGTGCTTGGAATTTCTGTATTTTCTTATTGATGCTACAAGATTAGGTGAGTACTTGCATAATGAACATTTAGAAAGGCAAAACAATACCATGTTCACAAAAGAAAAAAAATCCCAAGTCATGTAAAAAATAGAAAAAAAGAATTTTGTTCAAAAATATTCAAAAAGAGAAAAACTACCATGCACAAATCCAAAATAAGTTTCATGTAAAAAAGAAAAAAAATGGGTTCAAAAATTACATTCCCTTGCAATCCAAATTGGAACGAAATAAACAAGGTATTGTAACAGATTTCCAAATAAAGAGTTGAGGATAGACTAGATATTGTGGCAAGGGTGTTTCGCATCAAAATGAAACAATTTTTAAATAATGTGAAAAAATTATTTAAAAAAATACTAGCAAGTATGGAACTTAACAATATATCTTATTATTTTTAATTCCAAAAACTTTTAAAGTTATGCTTAAATTTTCATCATTCCCCGTGCATCGCACGTGTGTCATTCTTGTACCCTACTAACATGAAATAATTTTCATATTATTTCAATTTTTCATTATATAATAATAAATAAATTTATGAAATATTAGTAGTATTAGAAGGTATTAAATAATTTTCATGATTTGAACATAAATTGGTAAATTTTCGCTAAAGAGGAACAAATCATTATAAAATAGCAAAATTTAAACTTAAAACTTTATATATATAATATATGTCTCTCGCAAGAATAAATTACTTCATGAACCATCCATCCATGTATGGCATACATTGAGGGTATACCAAGAAACACCCTCTTTAGTAAGAGTTCTTAGTTTATTGGCTGATGTGCACAGTCATCGATACACATGGATCCCAACTCGTCAGTCTTAAGATTTTTTAAAATATGTTGCTTTTTTCTTACTCTTGATTCTGCTGGCCGCACTTACAACAACATGTTGCTTCTTCGGACCACAAATTCCAGCATTTCATAGCGCATACTTTAACAGTGCAGTCACGGTCCATGACACAAAAATCGCACACGGCTGCGCTCATCTTGGGCACCAACGTCTCAACTGAAATATATCACAACATCTGAGTACTAATTTGCATGAATATATAAGCAAGTCAAGAGAAAATACATTCATCTTTTTTTTCTTTTTCCCTTTTTTTTTAAAGATATAATACTGTGGGAATGGCACTGTCTTGGTTAAACCTGGATCCTCTCCATTATTAGTTATATTAAACACCTATGAGTCTCAATTAAACATAATGTTATATCTGTAAGATATCATATAACATAATATAGATCTATAAAAAGGAGTAAAATATGTTAGAGGAAAATGATATCTAAATAACTTCTTTGGCATTATAAATAATGTAATTGCTGCTGTTATTTTAATTGTAAATCCTGGTTTGAGTTAGCCTTATGGTCCTTTAACCTTTTAGTGGTGTCGGTCCGGTTAATGGTTGAACCGCCCCCACAACCCACCCTGAGCCAGACCGAACCGGAAGGAACCGGAACCGTCAACGGGCAGGAACCTAAGCCTTCCATTCCCATCCCTCCCCCCGCTCTCTTTCTCTCTCTGCGAACTGAGATGGCGAAGGCCGAGGGATTCGAGGGTTTGGTCCTCCGCCGCGCCCTCCTCTCGAGGCTACTCATCCTAACCCTCATACTTCTCTGGCGTCTCCTTTTCCGCCCGTACGACACCTCCGCCTCCCTGAACCCTAGTTGTCTCTCCGCCGCAGGCGGCCGGTCGCTGTCGGCCGGACCCATTCTATGGCCACGGATCGGGGCGGCCATCGAGGCTAGCGTTGTCTGGGACGGCGTCTACTTCGTCCGCATCGCCGAGTGCGGGTACGAGTACGAGCAGACCTACGCCTTCTTCCCTCTCCTACCCCTCTGCATCTCCCTCCTCTCCCGATCCGGTGAGCTTCAAATTCTTTCTTTTGATCCGCGAGGGGTAGATTTGGTTAGGGGTTCTTGAATTCTTTGTTTTTTTTTTTGTTTTGGTTTCTTGCGTGCAGTTTTTGCTCCGTTGGAACCGATGATTGGGTCCCGGGCAGTCTTGGCTTTGTCGGGGTATGTGCTGAATAATGTCGCATTTTTGTTCGCTGCGGTTTATTTCTACAGGTAAACCTGGGATTCTGACTTTCTATTTATGAAAAAATTCAAACTTTTTTCCCCTTTTGCTTTCTCGAGTAAAAAGAATTGGATTATATTGTGGCACATCATTTGAATTGTAGAGAGACCTCATGTAGTTGTTAGACTCTGAAGGATATTTATGTGTGCGAACTGCTTGTGATTGGAGGTGAAGACCCATGAAGGAAAGAAATGAGAAGTTTGATAAGAAACCAAAACAAACTTTAAAATTGTGAAAAATGTGATTTGTTTAGAAAAAAAAATACCAGGCCTTTTTTGAAGGCATCAGCCGATCTTTTTTTTTTTTATATTATGCTGGGTGAGAACAGTGTGAGGAGGCTATCAGGTTGGACAGGTTGAGATTATTGAATTAGTGTGGTGTAGGGCAGACAGTATGAGGGAAGGATTTTTTTCCTTTTTTCTGCTCATCATTAGAGCGCCCCCCATGCCCCAAAATATTTAGAGCACAGTAATGCTGCATTTGACTAGAATTTTGTTTACACATATGGTTGTCCATTTCTTATTAGCTACATATATCAAGACCTTTGAGTGATCATCTTATAAACAAACCTCGTCACCCTTGGAGTTAACCACTGAGCATAATATCAAGAAATAGAGGTTTTGAGTCCTGCTTCTTTTTGCTGCCATCAGTAATAGTAGAAAATATTCTATATTTAGGTGATTATAAGCACATGTGGGTTCTAATAGAAACCTGGGATGATAACATAAATTCGTGTCAGAATGGTATGCACCACATAAGCGTTATACTTCTACTATGTTGCTTAAGTTCTATCTTTCTGTGGTATTCAATCTTTTTTCTTATCTGTTATTTTGAATTTGACTTTTAATTACTGTATAAATATTGTCAATTAATCTCTTATTTTGGTTGTAGCAGACTGTCGGTTTTGATTTTAAAGGACCCAGCAGCTGCTTTTCGGGCATCTATTTTGTTTTGCTTCAATCCAGCTTCAGTGTTCTACTCATCAATGTAATCCTGTTAGTCTTGCCCTTCTTTTTGTAGTGAATGAACATATTTCTTCTTCTCCTTTTCTTGTTTCAATTTGATTAATACTCTAGATGTCATTGACAGATACACAGAGAGTCTATATGCGCTATTTTCACTTGGAGGACTATACTACTTATTTTCTGGTGCAACTACCGTAGCCATGCTTCTGCTTGCTCTATCTGGTTCAGCTAGGTCCAACGGAGTGCTTAATGCTGGTTATTTCTGTTTTCAGGCAATGCAACATGCTTATGATGCCATCATCCAAAAGAAAAGGCCCATAGTAGGTTTTCATTAATTTTGATTTTGTTGCATCGTTTCTTCTTTCTTATGATGTACTGCGATAGCAGCTAATATAATTTTTGAAATATGGGATATGAAACCTTGAATTCCTGGAGTCAATACTGCATTCTACCAATGAAATTATCTATTTTTGAATGCAAACCACAAGAATTAGGAGAAAATTATATATTTAATATTAAATAATTTCCCAAACTGATTGTATCTATTCAACATAGTAGTTAAATAACCTTTGAAATATTGGATAAGAAACCTTGAATTCCTGGAGTCAATATTGCATTCTACCAATTAAATTGTCTCTTTCTGAACGCAAACCATAGAATTAGGAGAAAATTATATATTTAGTATTAAATAATTTCTCAAACTGACTGTATCTATTTTCTGCAGTAGCTAATATAACCTTTGAAATACTGGATACAAAACCTTGATTGCCTGGAATTAATACTACATTGTACCAATTAAATTGTCTATCTTTTGTTCTAGCAAACTGCAAGATCTAGGGGAAAATTATATATTTAGTATTACATAACTTCCCAAACTAATTGTATCTATTTTCCTTGAAGTTGGCAGGGCATGCTGTTATTGGTGGTGTTGCATGCTCTATTTGTATATTTGTGCCATTTCTTGCTTTCCAAGCATATGGATATTCCAACATCTGTCTAGGTGGCTTTTCTTATGAGTTGAGGCCTTGGTGTCAGGCAAGAATCCCAAATTTGTATGGTTTTCTCCAAAGTCACTATTGGTACTAATTTATCTCCTCTAGCCATTTGCCATTTTTCTTCGGCTTACTAATATGACCAATTCTTTTTGTTCAATTCCTTTTGTTTTATTTGTTGCTTCTAAATGATTTAACATGTATAAAATTGTTCATTTTACTTTTAGATTTGCGAAAGGTTCATGCGGTGCATGGATATTTGTGCTGCATGTAGAATGTAGCAAGTGTGTAGGAACACATGGTGATAAATACATATAAACGACTAGGCTCTCGATAATTATACTTGTAGATAATGAGAAAAGAGTTTAGAGCAAAGTTTGTTGGACTAGTAGCGGGGTTAGTATTGCCTAGCGATTGGGTTGGCGAGGTCCATATGGTATGGGTCCATACCATACTATGCTGGGGCATATTGAAACAGCGAGAGGGAGAAGAGGGAGAGGGAGGGGAGAAAGGGAGTTGTACCTATTCAGCCAAGCCGGAGTTGGAGTCACTATCGGGGGCAATTAGCCATCATCGGTGGTCTTTGCATTGCATATGGTGGAACTTCAAAGCTCCTTTCATGGTGGAAGAGGAAGAGATCGATCAAGAGAGAGAGAGAGATCAAGCAAAGATCGGGATTGTGGAGGGGAAGAGAGGGGCTTTATTAAGGGCCAAACTATTCAGTTCAGGATGGTTTGACTAACCTTGGTTCAGATTACCTAGAGTTTTGTTTAGGTTATACATTTCATGTGAAGTAGGTAAGACAAATTCACTATTTTTGCCAAGCCTTTTTGATTATTTCTGTCAATTAGGTAATGTTATGGATTGTTGACAACCCCCTTTCATGCATCGAACCAAGAAGCATGACTCCTCTACAACTTGTTTTTTATTGGCTAAGCTACAACTATAACCAACAATTCTTATCATTCACATTGGTATGAAGCTTGTTCCATCATTATTCCATTCTTACAAATCCAAGCCCATATTGTCTATGACTGCCAATTTTTCTCATATTATTTTTAGCCGCTTCCCCTTAGCTCTTCTTTGGCACATCCTGCTCTCCAACTTGTCTACCAAAGTATACTTTCGCTCCATAATGGGAATATTTTTAGTTTCTTCTATTTGAGAAACCACTATTTATTTTCATAATCTCTTGCAGCCAGTTATTATCTTTATGAATCCTATTTTCACTACAATATGTTCACTAAAACATTCTCAATCTATGTAAAGCATGTGCAACTTTCAATTCATGCAATATGCTAGGTTTTTCTACCATCTGATATCATATCCCATAGAGTCTAGCCCTACATGTGATTTACACGACTCGTCAACAATGCAAAAGTGCTTTCCACTTCATCTATTTCTTCCAAATTCATTTGAAAGTATCCTCATTTGTCTTTCTATTTTCTGATAGAATAAAATCAGGTATAAGTATCATCATTAATGTACCTAGTATTCTTCAATGCCAACACCTACTTTTGTAGCGACCTAGGACCTCACCCAAAAAGGGTAGCCAAGAAGGTGTAATTTGGGTCCTTGACCTTGTATAAAAGTATCCGAAAATTTCATTGCACATAGCTGATGTGGGGCTAAACACAGTGGCACGGGTCATCACATACTCCCCATTAAGCCCAAGCGTCTTTGTCATGCCGAAGGTCCAATCTCAAATGCAATCATATACTATTAATTGGTTGGTAGTTAGCTCCAAAAGATCCCATGCTGCAGCCTCCCCTAGTCTACATGGGCCATAAACCAAGTCTACTCTGATATGATTTATAACAAACCAGGAACCTACTTAGAAAGGCTAGTAAAAAGTTATTATTTGGCTTCCTTGTCCTTGTGTAAGTATCTATAATCTGCCCAGTGCATAATTGATGTTGGACTAAATACATGCCCACATGAGTCCTTACACATTCCTCTCATTTAAGCCCTCGCATCCTCACTAGGTTAAGGATCTACCCAATCAAATCCAATACATACACTACGATCTGCTTGTGGTCAGTCATAAAAAGCCTCCTGCTATAGGGTCCCCTAGTCTGCATGGTTTGTAGGATGCGGTGGCTCTGATACCATTTGTAAGGATGCGGGGCCTCACTCAACAAAGCTCGCTAGAAGATAAATGGGGGAGTACATGAGGACCTGTCGTGGTGTGTGCAAGCATATGTTTAATCCCATATTGGTTGTGCATTGGAAAGATCTTGGATACTTATTATAGGGCCAAAGGAACTCCGGTAATATTTTCTTGATTAGTCTTTTTAGGTGAGATCCTGGGCCCTTACAACTTCACCTTCAGTTTTTTTAACTAAATTGAGATTCTTGATGATTTTAATTTCTTTAAAAAATAGATAACTTTTCTTTCAAAGCATTTGTTCATGCTAGTTTAGTTCTACATGTTTTGTATAATCATTTGTTTCTTTTTGTTCCATGTTATATAGTTTCATCTTATCTGATTTTACATGGTTCTTTCTTCTTTGAATCAGGGGTGTTGGTTTCTTGCGATATTTTCAAGTGAAACAATTGCCAAACTTTCTTCTTGCATCTCCAATATTATCTCTAGCAATTTGCTCAATTATTCATTATGCAAGCGTGCTGCTTCAAGTTTTTCGATCATTAGATGCACATGATCACAACAGTTTTGCTGCTTTGCTGAGTTTGCTTGGAACAAATGAAATTTCAGATGCTGTTGGTGTTTCAAAGAACAATTTATCTTCTAAAACTTTCCAAGGTACTTCTTCCTCAGCCTTTTCAAATTTTGCACGGTATTCTTATTGAGGATATTCATTGATTACCTTCACAATGCTCTTTTTTGGGATATTGAGCAGTATTATGGTGTCCATTCGTTCTAGTCCTTACCTTGATGTGTCATTACACTCTGATTTAGCAGTATTAGTTGTCAGTGTTTTATGCTTTTCTTTTGTTTTTTGGTGAATCAGTGTTTTTATGCTTTGACCATATTTGGAACAGAACATACGGTTAGACGTAGGAAACAAGAGAGAAAGAACAAAAGTACCGAGTCTTTCCAACATCTCATGGCGACTGACCATGCTCTGCTTCAATCAACGCAAGGATACCCTTCCGTCTTAGTTTTTCCTTTCATTTTACATCTGGCATTCTTGACATTCACAGCTCTCTTCGTGATGCACGTGCAGGTGAGGCTTCTTCTTTTCCCCACCCTTCCTCCGTCTGACTTTGAAGTTAATTCCTAGAATATCAACTTTTGAATATGCCTTGCATTTGTACAGGTCAATCTATGGTTGCTTATTCTGCTTCATATGATAATTGGGGAAAGAAATCTAGCCAGACTGGTTCAGATTGATTTGTTGTCCGCTTTAGAATCCCATGCATAAAAGCTTTAACTTTGCAGATTATACATTGCGTCATTTGTTCTTATTTTTCTACTACTTCAGAAACTAGCTAGCATGATTTTCATTTACCTTCTTGGTTGCTAATAGCAGCACGCTGTTTTTGTAATTTAGAGAAGGGAAGTAGCTACTGAAATTCTTGTGATCATTGTTGTTCGCCTTGCTTATGTTAAGTCCCAATTTGACTGATGACTATTCTCTCTCAGGTCTCAACCCGCTTCTTATCTGCCAGCCCTCCGATTTATTGGTTTGCTTCCTGTATGCTGGTCTCTCCCAGGAGCACATCTAGAAGATGGGGTTACTTCATCTGGGTTTACTTTATCACCTTCGTTCTTCTTGGCAGTCTGCTCTTCTCCAACTTCTACCCGTTCACATGAAAAGCAGGATCAGTTGTTCTCCTACGATTATTCTTTTCTTCCCTTCTCTTTTTTTGTCTGTATATTTACTGAGGAAAAAAAAAGGTAATTTTGGAAGATATTTAATCCATCTACTCAACTCAGTTCAGTTGTCCCTTTTTTTTTAAAAAAAAAAATTATTTCCTTTTTACGGACCAGAGGTATCTGATTGTAACTTTGTACGTAAATTATCTACTAGTGAAGATAATTCAGCTTGGTATCTGACTTTCTCTGCTCTGTATTTTCTAGGATATGTTCTGCTTTGGAAAAAAATTGGAGCCATGAGCTCGTTTTGGAACTCCGGTTATGAACTGTTCGGTACTGCTGCGTGACCCACAGTTTTGGACCTTGCCAGATATATAGTCAATAGCATCTCATGTTGGAATAGAAGCAGCCTGCTACTTTTATAAGGAAAAGTTTTTAGAGCATCGAACCACAGGAACATCAAATGGTGAGCTTGAATGAACAATTTATGAGCTGTGAGTTCAAGGGAGATTTTGAGAATCCTTTGTTAGCAACTCGAAACGGTGATGTGACTGAGACTATTATGAGGCTAACGCCTCTGAAGAACTTATATATTTAATGCTTGATGGTCTGTTTGGTTGTCATGATACTGTGTCAATGTAAAAGCTGCTGCTATCCATGTGGTCTGAAGTTTTTCTAGTTCCCTGTTGCAGAGGTACAGGTAATGAGTGGAAATGCGAGGCCTAAGAATCTACAATAAAATGCCTCATAGATCTTATTAGGAAGCTAATTTTGCTCGTTGATTACCCATATAAGTAGGGTTGATACTGTGGAAACTAATTTTGCTTGTTGACTGCAAGCTACGCTAGAAATAAATTTTTTACTTACCTAATTTGTTGAATTTTTTTTGGTATAACGGCGGTTCACACATGATGGATATGAAGGCGGTTAATAAAATTAAAAAAAATAGTACAAAGAATAAGACATAAATACATAGTTTTTTCAGATAAAATTTCACTCCGAAGAAAGTAATTCAATATTTGTTTTTTTACGCTTCCAACTAGGCTTTAGAAACAGTAAGAAGAAAACACTTCAAATAACAACTAACACTTAGCGACAAAATAAATAGGTGTACATGTACATCAGCAAGTAATTAAGTAAACGCGTGTGGAAAATGTAGCGCGACTCAGAGTGTCGGATATGGTCCGTTTATTCTAGTATGAACGGTTGAGATTGCTTTGCAAGTGACCGGTTAGTTCATGGTGGCAAGTATCGTAATTCATGGAGAGTTGAATGGTGACAAGACAACAGTCTGTCGAAAGGTATCAAGTTGTTTTAAGATATCACCCACGCAGCATGTGGTTCGGTTCCTTAATTGCCAGACCAGGAGCCGTGAACAAGAATAAATAATAAATGCCTACCATACCCTCATTATAAGATATGACCTTGATCTCCTTTTGCTGCATTTTCTTGCCTTGGTACGAGTGGTGAAATTTTTTTATCATGATTAGCAATCAGATGAACTAAAATATCGTACCTGTTGGAATAATTGCATCTAAAAGCTAACTATTTTGCTTTAAATAGTAAAATAGATTAAAAATTTATTATCTGCTAAATTTTGAAAATCGATTGGCTGAAAGCTAGTCTAGATTGAATCAATGTGAAAATATTGCCATGAGGATATGGTTTGCTCCCTATATACGGATCTGCAGCGATTTTATCGGCTCAGTCCGATCCTTCTCTAATAACCACGGTCGAAGAAAAGCAGAGTTTCTAAAAGTAGAAGCAGCATGTGCAATGCGCTCTTATCCTGCTAGGCACACACACAGCACGGCTGGCCAAGCGTGCACATGTATGGTCACCACCTACTTCCCTCAAAGGCTCAAAGCCGACTTGAGTTTCTTGGAAAAGGATTTTAATTTAAGTAAGAAGACTTGCTTCCACTTATCCGATACGATACTGAAAAAAAAAAGTTCTACGATCTTTGAAACAATTAAGAGATAGGGGATAATATTGGTTTTTTTTAAAGAATTAGATCTTAAGGATTGCACAACTTACTCATAATTAATCAAGTAGGTATTTTATAATGACACCCCCCAATTGAGTAGGACCTGAACCCAATTTAATTATAGTGTAGACTTATTATTAAAGTTAATTTAACAACAACATGTGCTAATCCAATTTAGAAATCATTCCAGTTGAGAATCTTGCAGTTATGATTGGGTTCAAGTGGTTGAGATCATTATCAAGTCTTATTGGTTTTGCACTGGGCAGCAACGTTGTGTTCTGTGTCCAGGGCAGCAAAAGTTTGAGATACCCAAAGTTATAATCCAAACCCAAGGCCTTCTCTCTCAAACATCAGTCTAATCGCAAGGCCAGAATACCACCATAATTCTCTTATAATGAACTCTAGCTAAAACCATTATTGGTCCCACCAATTTTTTCTCAAAAGCAGGAAGAAACATTATCAACTATTTTAGTGGTTTTACTTGTGTTCAAATGTGCCTATTTTTTTCTTAAGCAAGATTATTATGAATTGGTCTTAACTATTTAACCATCCATATTTAATTTATAATGAAAAATAATAGTCAATGAGAATCAGACCACATCATTTATTTAATTTTTTATTCATTGAATAAAAATATCTATTCCAACTACAATAAAAATTTAACTTAAAAGTAGCTAATAAATAGAGAACATATCTTGGTACAATGGTATCGTTGTTTCGTTACGACTTGAATGTTACGACTTTCAAATACCGAGACAATCTTTCCACTTACGGTAAGGTTGTATATATCTGATCCTCTTCAGATTTTATAGTGGTAGGCGTTGTTTCTGTCCACTTGGATGACCGTTAATATGATAATAAATAATAATTGTTATTACAAAATAGTTATAAAAGACTTTTTTTTTATTTATATTTTACTTATTAACACATTCCCTCCCAAACCGTTATGATGGCCGTTATTTGAGCCAGACTTGACTTGCTCCAAAGTACCCCCGTCTCATGAATGCACAGGATTTCTTTTCCCGTGGCTGAGAGTTAACGCTGAACAGTGACACACGTCGTTCCTCACCGTACGCGTGGCCAGCTTTAATCATGTACCGTTCGTACGTCAGCCCCCGTGATGCCCGGCCTGCCTACGAACTTCACAGCATCAAATCATGAATGGACACGTAGCGTTCGTGTCTTAGCCCACGTAGAGTTGGTACCGAGCTTAAACAGTGAAAAAATAGCCTATTATCCGTTACTATCGTTCAGTCCATTGGTCTTTGGAAATGAGACGATGCCTCTTGTAATGGCTTTCATTTATTTGATAATGGTAAGTTTATTAAGTTTATTTCTTACTCAACTTGTATTTGTATTCATTTTCTTTACTAAAGAATAACGATACTGGTTTCAAGATTTAAATGATACATGTATTTGAATGGGATGACAAAATGCTAATATATAGATGAATATGGAAATCTTCTATAAGTATTAATTCAAAGCTTACTTAAACCATCATGTGCGACGTCTAATTAATCTCTAGGTTTGTGAGGAAGGAGAGAGAGAGGAGGGTGAGTAATGAGAAATAGAGATCATTTCCCTGACTCTTTTGCTTGGCCAAGCATCATGTTGTCTCCTAGCAAGCCTAATCCCTAATTTGAACCAGTTTAGGAGATGGTGATGTCACTTTAATTCCAAGATGTATACGATTTATCTAAAGGAATGAAGCATTTGATAAATAGATGTGAAATAATTAATTTGATTAAAATAAATTTGATAAAGATAATTCTAGTTTATTAAATTATTTTTTCCCCTTTGTCTTGGAGTATTAGAGGGGATTATTAATTAAAAGAAAAAAAGTGTGAATATGAGAGGGAAGGGAGATGCAAGTCCATGTTGCTGACAAGTGTTTCGAGGCTGGAGTTGAAAAATAAGAGGTGGAGATGAATGAGCAAACTTATGAGTCCAAACTTAAGATTTTGTATTATGCATATAGAAGACAATTAATTTAAACTTTAAAAGCTATACATTTGTCATGGGCACGAATCTATTATATATGAGTTTCAATTGTTTTAACTAAAAATAATTATGTTAAAAGTTAAGGTAATTTGAAAAACTTATCTTAGAAATGAAAAATCTAATCTTTCTGTTGCTTCTTTCGAAAAAAATATGTACCGCTAAATAGAAGGCATAGAAATATTCCATATTCTATCATTTTGAGATGAATTGGGGCTTGTTCAGTGACCTTATCTAGGAACTAGAAGCTTTGGGTTTAAGACCTATGTGGTGGATATGCAGAATTAAGACCTCAATGATCATAGTGCAAGTCGGTCTCGTTCTTCCTCTTGAAATATAACTAAATAAATCTAACAAATAAACAGTGATGTTATATAGGTTTTGTTGCCGACAAAAATCGAGGTCTACACAACATTTATCGATACTTGGACTCATGAATCCAATTGACTAATTTGATATTTTGTCTATACTATATTAAAAAGAACATCATTTGTCCCAAGATTAAATATTGTTTGATATAGAATATTTTATTACATAATAATTATTTTCAGAAAAAAATATGTATGCAACTAATCTTTGTCCCATGTCCAAATCCATGTTTGATAGATCTCTTTAACATTCCCTAATTCTTTTATCTCTATCCTATATTCCTAAATAACCTCTCCTTTCTCTCTTCAACAACCTGTACGTCCAACCTTCCCTTTCCAATTTTCTTTCAAAAGTTTGGCATTTATATTTTTATTATTCTTTATTCTCTAAATTTATATAAATGATCATGACAAATCTTTACTAAAAAAAATATAATATAATACAAACATATTAAAAATACTTAAATAAATTTACTTTACAATGGATGCAGCCTTGTACTATAGTATATAGAAATAGGTCTAGGATGGAGGCCAAAAGACATCAACAATACTCCATGTCATTTATGTCCTGAACAATAACTATCATATTGGTTAAAAACTCTGAACCTTCCATTTCGGCATCATGGCATTCTAATTACATTAATTTTTTTGTCCACTTATAACCTTAAATATTTTTTGCCAATAAAAAGTGTTTTCTTTTGTAGTTTTACGTATTCATTATATTCTATATAACATTTCTTGCAAGAATCGAGCTTCCCTCTGCTTCCAGATGAATGGCATCGAGGACCAAATAATCGACCCACAACCAAACCTGTACCGGAACGTGGATGCAGTATATCTTCGTGTCAAAGATGTCAAGTCACGAGACAGGTGTAATTGAATTACACCACCATGTTGTCTAAGTTTCGTCATAAATGGGACAAAACTAGGGGCCGCAGCAATCAGCTCATCAAGTCAGAACCACTTTATAGATGGTGTATTGGCAATTAAATTCCAACTTGTTTTGGACAAATTCACAATTTGTTTGTGTCACAGAGAATTAGGTCTCTCTCTCTACACCATAAGCTACTATAGTCGAGCACCGATCTCCTATGGTACACATTTTGCACTGCAGAGAATGATATAGCTGCCACAATATCCAATTATAAAGATAGACAGATATTTATCAAAGGAGCGGGTGTTGCATACCATACACCATATGTTTTATGTGTCATACACCGTGCTCCATTTGATAGTCAAGTGCATCCATGATCGGATGATATGGTGGCTATCCATGCCTGTACCACTTTCTATGGTGCAAAATGTGCATCGTAGGGGATCCTGGATCCTCCGCTAAAGGATTCAGTAAGCCAAGTAGCTCATCTTTAAAGGTGACCCTGCAGAGACCGAAGATCCAACTTGAATTAGCTGGCCATATTTGATTAGGCTGCCAGAGAGGAGCCAGGTTCGATTGGACTCTTTGTGGATTTTTGCGCCATTTTCCGATGTGGCATATCTCACAATATTCTTGAAAAAGACATTAACTGATATCAAGCATGTGTTGCTGATTTCCTTCATCCTAGTTAGCAATTATTGTGTTCCTTGACTACTCTCTGCTCCTAGCTATAGAGTCCAAGGCACTGCCTTGTACTCGATAGTCTTTTATTCAGTGCATTGCACATGAAAAATAGAGTTAAGCCTGCGAGATCTCCATCTCTTTTACAAGAGGACACTCTCTTTCAGCATTTTATTATGAGATATGCTTCTCAATCTTTCAATGGTGAGTATCCATTTGAGGATATAAGTAGGTTCTTATGGGATCAGATTGGCAGCTTGGTATTTGGCTGGACTCTGCGAGACATCTGACCCACCATGGCAGGTGAAAGGACTTACATTTTACTGCCACATGTTAAACAAGCTTAAAGCTTGTAGGGCTGCCCCTTTGTACCACTGTCTACTTTACACTACTTACATGAGGTAAAAGAACTCAGGTGAATCCACCCCATCGCACTTGTAGATTAACCTGAGTTCTTTTACCTCATGTAAGTGCTGTAAAGTAATGCAATTGCATTGCCTTTTGCCCCCCTTTGCAGATTAATTCTTTTATTTGACCATTATAAGGTTTTCCTAGGGGGGCAAAAAGCAATTAATGTAATTGCTTTAGAGTTTGTAATAAAGAAAGCTAGCAGGATAAATCAAGAAATATTCAACAAAATGCATTGTGATCGAATGTTGATGCCATTGGTCTCTTGGGTACAACTCCTCGTTTATTAATGTAATGCCACCACAATCTCTTCACAGGAATTTATGTGCTACTGTAGTGAAATAATCTCAAAATTGGGTAGGATACCATATGAACTAAATGTCAGAGATTTTATTGCTGAATTGAACAATGCTGTTTGTGTTATTTCATGACATAGCGAGCTCCTTGACCTCAATAAAAAATAATGGATAATTAGTTTCGATGAATAGTTTGTGTTTAAGAATCCTTTACTTAGTATATATATCTAGCTATAAGTTTATATACATACATTCATACATAGATACATATAGTTATTAATTCCCATCTGAATAAGTAATGCTGTTAATCATATTCTAAAGCTTCATCATCTAACCGCAACCGATCGTACACCAATTATTCTTGAATCTGGTGAACCGACCCTTCTAATCATTGTATAACCACCTCTTGTCCTTTGTTGTGCACATCTTAACCAATAGAGCCTGTGTGATGTGTCTCAATGGATTCTATGTCAGTTGTTACGCCATAAAACATCTTAAAAGATCAGTAGAATGCTAGCTCCTTAAAGGCATTTACATAGGTATTCACATAGAAAGTATGTCTGTGCATCAGTCTTGCAGATTTTTCATATTTAGGTCATCATTCGATATTCGAACAAACAATTAATGAGATTAATAGGTTGTGGAACCTTAGCTCTTGAATCACATATTTGCTACTATAATTTTCTGTGGAATTTGCAAGATCTCATCTTAAGTTAGCAATGCTATTAATGCTTGAAGCTCCTCAAACTCCCCACTCTTATCTCAATATAATGAAAAATTAGCAATAATTATGCAAAATGCCAACACATAGACTCAAAAAAAAAAAAGAAACCCAAATTTATGAAAATCAAGAATGGTAGCAATCTAGAATTCCCAATTTTACATTAAATGTCCTTTGTAAGTCAGTAAGACCAAAGAACAGTGGAACAGTTGAAACAGCTTTGAAGATATACGGTAGCAACAACAAAAACTTAGAACTATAGATATGGTTATGGTTGGATAGAATGCAACGTATGACTACAGAAATTAGATAAAAAAGTTCTTCAACAGTAAAAAAGAAAATATTCAAAATTATTATGCTTGTGGTGCAAGCAAAAATGTACGATGGGAATGTAGATTCTAACTGTGGTAACTGCCTGAAAATTTCCAAATTTGGCGTTCTTCTCAAAAACAAAAAAAAAAAAGAAAAAAGAAAAAGAAAAATCCAAGTCCAAAGATCAATGTCATTTAGAAGATCTAAATTAATATAAACAAAACATGGTGGATATATATGAATTATACATAAATTTAAACCTCACATCACCAAATATCAGTTCAATAATTTATGATTTAAAATTGTGGATAGAAGTTTTTCTTTCTGTTATTAATCTTTTTTTATTTTCAAAACCAAAGAATTTCCTAACAATTTTGACAAATAAGGGGCCATTAATTCCTTGAAATAATCAACAAAGAAGAGACAGTCGGCCAAGGATAGAGCAATTAAAAACAGCACACATTTTGATTAAAAATTCTGCATAATTCGCTATTTAATCACAGGTGCAGATCCAAACTCACATTCTCTTTGACGCCAGATTCATAGCTCTGTGGAGGTGTAGAAGAAGAGGTGGAAGGAAAAGAACCAATATTAGTACTCAAACCAACACTGCCTCCCCCACCTCCCATCACTCTGGGCTCTTCCCCTCCGAACAAGGGCAATGGCGTTGCTCGGTCCCGGTGGACTAGTCCGACGCCCGCGCCGCCATGCACCACCGTGGGAAGCCTCCAGAGGCCCGGCAGCGGGCTTCCGTTGATAGGCTGGCTCACCGATCCGAGCCCGCCGTAGAACCGGGTGCCGGCGCTGCTGCTAGTGGTGCTAGGGCTGTTCCATGAGGGATAGTGGTGGCTGGCAGGGGGGTCGAAGGCAAAGCGGGCGGCGGTCGGCACCGAGCCAAGGCGGTGGTAGTTGAGGAAGGCGTACATGTGGTGGCCCTCGGCGGTGGATGGGTGGTGGGCTGCCATGGCTGACTGGAATTGGGCTCTCTTGGCATGCTGCCGCTCGCGTTTGTGGGCATTCTGGTGCCCGCCGAGGGCTTGTGATGTCGGGAAGTGGCGGCAGCAGTAGTGGCACTCGAACTTGCGACCACTCTCGCCGCTGCTGCCATTGCCGTTGCTGCTGCTGTTGGGGTTGGCGGTGGCGTTGGGGTCTCTGGAGGGATCTTCTTCACTGTCAGGCTCATGGGGAACCTCGATGCCAAAGAGGCGGATGGCGGAGGCGGAGGAGGGCTTCTCGCGAGGCGCCGGGCGAATAAACGGGAGCTGCGAGAAGGAGTCGACGCTCATGAAGTCGCGGGTCTCTCGCTCGCTCATCTCTGTCACTGCCGATGCGACTACAGTGGCTTTGGGCTGCCTAGCCCAGCCTCACAATTCTAAAAGTAGGATAAAGATCGAGGAAGGGAAGGAAGACAAAGATTGGAAGAAAAAGAGGGGGGGGGGGGGGGGGGGGGGGAGGAGAGAAAAAATTAACCTTCTTCCTGTTCTTCGCTTCCTCCTTTCTCTCACTCGATATGTTTCAAGTTGATCAGACCCTTGGAGAAAACCTTTTGTTTCTAGGCATGAAGTAGGAGATGGAGGGAAAGAGGAGGAGCGCAGAAAAGAGAGTGGGGGGAAAAAGAGTCGACCTTCTCTCTTTTTCTCTCTTCTACTCCGCTCTCTTACTTGCCATGTTTTGGATGCGAACTCTATTGCTGTAAGTTTTTGTGAGCAGGCCTCGCAGAAGGAGATGGAGAGGAAGGGAAGGGGAATTCTGTTTCTTGTTTGATATGGCTTGGATATTGGGGATTAGGACCATTGATATTGGTTTTTGAAAAAGAAATATTATTTTTCTGGTTGTTCTGAAAGAGGTGGGGGCTATGGAGGGAGAGGAGGGTGGACAATTGGAGCTGACCCCATCGGTAAGAGCACTGACGATGGCTGCTGCTGCTGCTGCTGGTGAAGGAGGCTTTTGGCTTCTCAAATAACAACCAAGTACCAGTCCAACAACACCATCACCTCACCATCTCACCCTTCCTCTGTCCATCTCTTCTTTTTCTTCTCTTCTTTATATCTCTGGCTTTCATGCAAGTGTAACCATCAGTCAAGAGGAGGGTAAGTATGTGACCAGCTCTGTTGGTGGGTCTCTCTCTCTCTCTCTCTCTCTCTCTCTCTCTTATTTTGTGACACTCCATCTAGTACTGGTTGCTGTGGAGGCTCTTTATAGCTGTTGGCTTCTTTAAACCTGGAGCTGCAGAGATGGGTGTGGAAGTGGTCCTGAAGATGTGTTTGGTGATTAGAATGAGAGGAGCTGTACATGGGACTTTAGTTTTCTACCCTTTAATTTTTGTTTCATTACCTGATCACCTCAGTATGACATGTAACCTCCTTCCTTTTATCCTTCTCCGTTTTGTCTATATTCTCACCGAGCCCATACCTATTTCCATTTCAGAACTCAAAACATTTTTCTCAGGAGAAAGGAGACACTCAAACAAACATGCCTTGTCGTACTCATACGGTGTCATTTTATGCATTGACTCCATCAGAATTTGATCAACATCTTATATCTGATCCTCTATCTAACTCAAATCTTTGAAAAAAATCCAAATTTTAAATAAAATAATAGAATCACAATTTATCATTGAAAAAACTAATGAAACCGTTCTGACAAGTTTCAAGTTTCGGTCTAGTTTTTACCTATTTTACCATTTCTTCAGATCCTTACATCTCAAGACTGTGACATAATCAGTACATCGGCTTAACCTTGCAATCCAACCTTGTGTTAGTAATGGCTTCCAATGATCACACACATGACTTCGCTATCCACCGAATGAAGCTACATGGGATGGATTTGGATGCACAGTGATACAATAACTTTGTAGACCTCTCCAAGGTGCCCCCACAAGCCATATTTGCATGCCATGCAGAGATTCCTGATTTAGATGGAATTGGATGGTAGTTGATTGATCTGGACCACTAGGCAGGTGTTTCATGCAGCTCTCTTGGGTGGTTATGGATGTTTTATCTCTGAACCACACACTTGACATTTATATTTGTGCTAACCTAAAAGGACCTCCTTGTCATTTTCAGTAAAAGAAGAAGGGTGAAAGCCAGAAAAAAAAAACCAACACTTCTGTCCATCCCTCTCTTTCTAGTTTCTACCTCTCCATCCAAAAGTCTTGCCTTTTAACCTCTCATGAGCCAAGTAAAAAGCCTTGTTTGTGCAGTAAGGTTGGTGTAAGTCTGCAAGGTTTCTGTGTGCGAGGGTGCTCCCTCCCTTCCCTTTTAGGGTCTTCAGTATTTTTTACCCTTTCAGGTATTCAGGTATCTGTTGTTTTGCGTAGGCTTTGGCTGAAATAGTAATTTAATGATCAAGACATGCATGGGACCTCAAACTACAAAGCCCTGCAAACCACCCCCCAAAAGAAGTTTTTTTACTAGAATATATTTGTGTGTCCAAAAATTAGCCTCTCTCTCTCTCTCTCTCAATCTCTAGTTTTTTTCTCTGCAGAGTTGGTTGCTTTATTCATGCATACCTGACCCATTTTGCAATTATTCCCCCTCATAACTGTACACATCCTCCCTCATTATTCTCTCTCTTCTCCTCCCAAGGACCAGTCACTGTCCCCCTCCTCCAGCTTCCCCAATCTACCACCTTGGGCTTGTGATATGGACACAAGACTGTAAGGCTCAGCCCACTGCACCCACATTTGCTCCTTTAGGAGCCCTATTAATGAAAACTACTTCTATGTCTCTCCTACCCCACCACAAGAAAGCAAATGCCTAGCAACCCACATCCCACCCCAAACCCTAACAACAACAGCAGCAACAACAAAAACCTCCTCATGTTCATGCAGCCTCTCCCTTGACACCCCCTCTTTTATCAATTAAAGCCTCACTTTGGGTCCACCTTTGGGGCCCCTGCCCTTGTCTTGGGCGTCCATGGCTCAGTGCCCTTCCCCTCGCCATCTCGCCTTGCACTCTGTTGCAGCCGCATCCAAACCCCTTAGCCGGCCTGACATGGCTTGGGTTCGGCAGGGCACTGCTCGCTCGTTAATTTGGGTCGTCACCTCGTCCTTCTTCGCCCAAAGTCCTTTTCTTTTCTGGCGTGGGACCGGACATGTACTTGATTTGTCCCCCAGGCCAGACTGGCAGGATAAGGTTGGATACATGAAGCATGACACGTAAGCTGCTATTGTACACAATTGCTTTAAACACGTGAGCTTAATTAGTGCATAATTAATCCTACAAAAAAAAAAAACAACGTTGTAGCCTAGTAATTGCACCCATGTACTTTTGGCAGGAATATATGTGTTCTGGATTTTCCAAATTACTCGACATGGATAGGTCATCCATAATTCCCGGCCAACATGATTTGTGGTGCCCCCCATTTGTCATCAAAAAGAATTAATTGTTGTATTACACAATTTTTATTGTCATGCCATCAATGAACTTGAGATTGGATTTTGTATTATTTGCCTGATTATTCGCATCATTAATTAAAACAATCCATGAATTGCATAGTGAATTGTATTCAATCATATTGATGCAGTCCCCATGGTTCCTGCATTTTTTTAATAGATATATCATAGATTACGAATAAGAATACAGCTAAAAAAGTCGACCAAATAACCTCCTTTCTCCCATCCAAAGAGTATTCCCGAACCACCCAATCCGCTGTCCCATTGGCCTCTTTATACACATACTTTGCCGGCAGGGCCAGCCCATCATAGTTCATTGTCCGAATGTCCTTAAGCAGTGGATGGTAGTCGTCAACCCCATCTAGATTCTGCTAGATCCAACTAATGACTATCGCCGAATCGTCCTTGAGCAGTACAGCTCTAGCCTGCAGCACCTATCGAGCATAACTCAAGCCAGTCCAAGCCGCCCTCAACCCTCTATGATCCCTATTTGGTCTTTGGGTTTTTTTTTTCTTAAAAAAAAAGAGTAAAATTTGGCAATTGGTGTCAAATCCTTGAGAATGTGATATTCGTTTAGATTATTTCTCACATAAAACCATGACACAAATTTTATCCCCCCCAAAAAAAAATAATCATGATAGTAGATTTGGATGTAATAGTTGCAAGAATGCCGGGACCCTGGGGTGTGGGACCAACATTGGTGTGAAATCTACAGTAAGATTTCTAATATATCGACCTCCGAGGGCGATGGCTTTCTACATGTTGACACCCACATCAATGTCGTCAATACGGATGGGTCTGGCCCTTTAAAGGCTCTGGTGGTGTTCTCAAGGCTTGGTATGATAGCGCTGTCGGGGGAGAGATCTAAACTTAGGACCACCAGAGAGCGCATCTCTAAGCTGAGGTCACCTAAAAGAGAGAGTTGTTTTGAAGTCTTTTGAGGGGCCAGGGAAAAAGAAGGGGATGTGGGGGTTCCCTTCACATGAGCTATGAATGCACAGGAGTCACTGTGGGGCCATCTTCGAGCTTGAAATATGATTGGTCCCTCCTCCTTTTTTCTTTTTTTTTTTTTTAATTATGTACCTGGGTTTAGACAGCTTGGTACTGCTCCTATCATGGGTGATTTGCCTCTCTTGCTGTATTTGACCTTTGCCTGGTGGATTCCTTTGCATTTCTAAGCTCATGGAAGGTAATGGATGATGTACATGAGTAGTGATTAGGTTGCACTCTGTGCCAGTCCCAAGTCTTGATAAAATATATACATACATAGATAGACCTCTAACCCAATACCTAGGAGTATGGATGATACCAACCCAATAAGTAATCCACTGGATCTTACTTTTCTATCCTATAGACTGACTTAATTAACAGATGTTGAGCATGTATTAATTCTTTGTTGGACCAGTCTTAGGGATTCAGTTGCAGATCCAATCAAGGGACATCCTGTATGGGATGTCTCTCTCCACCACATTATATTATTATTTGAACATGCATCAGCATTGCAGTTAGAAGTTGCATGGTCTCTTTCCACTGGGTGTGACATCATAAGAGGGGTAGATAGGATGAATTGATGGAAAATCAGACATCTGTACATGTTTTGGTAATTTTTTGTATACTTTTTACATAAAGGAAATGAACCTTTGGAATTCCACCTACTTCATTAAGATAACTAGGAAATACGAGCTGAGAGAGGATCTACTTACAGCAAGAAGATATTTTCAGAAAAAGGTTAGGTTCTTGTAAGACACCAGAATTTCCTTGGATAGGAGAAATTATAGACTGTGGAGCTTTAACAATGCACTTGTGAATCTTAGCCAAGAGCAGTTTCCACAATTCAAGTCTTCACTCTCCCCTCTACTTGGAGAAATCAGACCTCCAGAGTTGTCATTTCAAATCCAGCAGTCACACTAGGTTTGAATTCGGATCTTGGAAGATCCAATGCCAGCATGACACGTTTGCATCCCCACCTAAAACTTCATCAAGTGGTGCTTATGAGAGTTGAACTTGGATCCCTCCTTGTGCCGAAGACAGCTTTTGTATGCTTATTTAGAAGGCAGGAGCCAATTGACAGGGGAGGAGTGAAGCATGGCCTGGACAAACACATTGTCTTGGAGACCACATCACGAGGGTGCTGTCCTACAAGAATTGATGGCTTTCTTGAATGACCCAGAAGAATTGTCATTGGTATGAGAACTAGGACCACAGGAACATCTCGTGGTAAAGCATCTTTGTTTTGACTGGCCCGAAGATAATTTTAACTGGAGATTCTTCAACTAGAAGCCTAATCAGCTGGAAGAAATGAATGCCTTTCTCATCATCATTTGAGAGACCTCCGAGTTTTCTTTCGCAAAGCTCATATATAGCATCGCATAGGTATAATTTCGTTCTAGGAGTAGGATTATTCTTAGCATTTACGTGCTTGGAAAGGCATAAAGGTTGAAATTAAAGTGACAGGTCGCATGATAGTTTGTAAATCGTAGCACTTTGCAATAAAAAATAATGCTACTAATAGAAGCAACGATGAGGTAGAGAGGACATGACTGCAATTCAAATTCTGTGGAAAGTTTTCAAGGTTCCATGGAAAATGTGTATGCCCAAAGTCATTAACTATCCTGACTAATTTGTTGTAGCTCCTCTTTTAGGATTTAACTGCAACTAATGTACCATATAGCTGTGAGGACCTGTATGCGCGTGTGTTTAGTCCTGCATCAATTATTCGTTGGGTAGATTTTAGGTACTTATATAAAATCAAGAAATCCAAATAATATCTTTCCGCTAGTCTTTTTGTGTGAGGTCTTTGGTTGTTACAAATAGTATCAGAGCAGACATGACCTATAACCAATATAGACTAGGGGACACTGTAGTACGGATTCATTGGGGCTGACCACGGGCAGAACGTGATGCTTATGATTAGATTTGAACCCTTAATCCAACGAAGATATTAGGGTTTAAACGGAAAGAGTATGTGAGGATCCATGCATGCATATGTTTAGTCCCACATCGGTTATTCGCTAGAAAGATCTTGGATACTTATACAGGATCAAGAAATCCAAATCATACCTTCCAGCTAGCCTTTTTGGATGAGATCCTAAATTGTTATAATAGCAAAGCTCGGTTTTGAGATATCTATTCATTCCATTGGACTTCCAGACGTGCCATGAAAGAAATTGAGCTATGATAGTCAGGTATCCATCAAGATGAGATCTACACTTAGATTCTGATATTTATCTCACTTCCAAAATCTTGATATCTAATAACTCGAGTACTTCTATGTGATATTGTGTCTCCATTTGACTGCAAGTTTCTTCTTCTCATATAGAGCTGTCCAAAGCTCTCCACCATTCATTCTGCTGCTACTGAAGTTACATATATCCACCTGAAAACTATGTTAATACTCTATAATTTACATATTTCCTTTGCTGACGTTTTTTTACAGGAAAAGCTTCGTTCCGTTAATCATGGTCTATCAACGAAAATAAAGATAAGAATTACTGCTTTTTGTCGTAGGGATGTTGTCATGTGCATCAAAAGAAAAGAAAGAACTGTGTGGATGGCATCCTCCCACGTCTCATGGTTCCATCCAAAGAAAGACTTTGTACTCGTCAAAGTCTACCTATATGTGCTTGCTGAATATAAAGCATTCAAGGTGAATTATTCGCTATCAGACGTCCATTTCATCCCACTATTTCCACTAGTTACTAAGAGGAAGAAAGCATAAGATTTTCGATGCGTCGCAACATCGACATGTACCAGACCAGGAGTCGAAAAGGATGCTCGTCCTTCCCTGTCTTGTGACTTTGGCATCAAACTTAGGGGTGAGATTTCCAGAGCCCAGGATTTTTGGCAGGTGAAAGTTAAGAGAGATTCACATTAACTACATTCCAACAATAATTCGACCCCTTATAACATATGGTCCCATTTATTTTATTATCGAAGTCGACATGATGCATTATACTGAAAGGAGTAGCAGTATTTGTATGCTCTTCGTACCACTAAGCCTGGCGATGCATTCTTTCCCAGTACTGAGGCAGTGAGAGATGAAAGGGAGAAAAAAATATGTAGAGGTGCTTTATTAATCTACCAAGTTTGGGACAGTACTCTGGTTCTACGAGGAGACTGCTGATTAAATGATCATAGCAATAGTAGTAGCCTAACGATTTTGATGCGATAGGCCATTTCTTAGCAACTTCATGACTCAAAATACAGTTCTCTGAATGCTCTTGGGGCTGTTCAACTAGTCCCCACCTAATGAAGAAAGTAAGGTGCAGTCCATGCTCTTGGTAGGCCATGTTGCCCCCCTCCTTGAGCCACCCTTTGGAATCACTAGTAGTACTGGTCCCGTTCAAAATTTTCTCCTGTTCCTAAGCTCTCTCTCTCTCTGTGTGTTTGTGTGTGTGTGTGGTATAGGAGCATTGTATTCCTCTCAAATAGTTTTCCAGCTTCTCTTGGCACTCTCAAGTAGGGCCCCTGATGGGCACTAGTTGTTGGAGAACCATTGGAGTTCCCAAAGAAAGATGCCATTGGCATGAAGTAAAGACAAGTACAACACCATGCATGCCTGGTTGTGGAAGTCTTATAAAAGAGTCACTATAGCATGACCTCCATGCTTTGGTATGCGAGCCAAAGCAGCCTTTTTGTTCCATTTTTGTATGACGCAGCTGAGGATATGAACCCCTAGGGAATGAAAGTCGCATATTTCTGCTTCACAAATAAAAACTTGCTACTGTTGGCTGATGGCGAACCTCATTCATCATCCTGCTTTAGACCATTCCACTCTTCCCTCATCAACCCTGCAAGTATTTAGTTATTAAACTACTTCAAATGGAAGCAAGATGGTGCTTTCATGGGCCACCATCTGATGGGTCAGGTCGAACCGCATCATTTATTCGTGCCACGGGAAAACAAGTCAATGCCATGCTAGGATACGATCACGACACGATGATCCTACGACAACCGCATTTGAGGATATTCTTGTGCACTGCATTATAAGTAGGTGCATGCTAGTTACAATAATCTTTTTATCATCAATCAAAATTTTAGTTCACATTCGTGGGGAGACGAAGTCGACATGCCCGCATCAACGTCTGAGATTGCAGTCGAACGATTTGAACTCATGCAGGTCTCTGGTGAACAAACTACTAAGAAACTTTAATTACCAGCTAAGGCCATAGTTACTGCTAAATGTTGTTTTCTATGAAATTAGTTGTATCTTAGAGGACTTTTGGAGTTAGAGCTTGCTTTGCTTTAATCAAAACTAGCTAAACATAGGAAAAATAAAGGATGGGACAGCTTTGTGAATCCACTGCTTGCTAGAAACATATAAACTAAGAGAAGGCCTATCACATCTCTGCAAGTCTCGTTGCAGGTTCTCTAAATCATTTCACGATTCTGGTGCACAATTTTCCAGAATAACAACTATGAGTCCACCAAACTTACCTCGTGAGTACGCTAAACAGCTCCAGTTTCCATAACAGAAGGGCGTGGCTTTAATTCATGCTCCTTCGGTCAAAGAGGTAGGATTGGTCTCATCTTCTCGCCATTATGAGCAGCAATGGTCTGTGCTCATTGGCTAACACTTAGGATTCCATTGCCTTTTGCTTAGAAAGTGGAGCAACTATTTTGGATGATACAATCTCACAAGACGGCATGATTGATTTGGCCTCTTTTTTTCTCAATCTCCTTGATTTTTGGCAAGCTCTATAAAGTATTCAAATGAATTTGAAACTAGTAGCAAGGACCACAAGCATTCTGCTGGACCACCAACATGACTCCTGACAACATCTTGATCCAGGCCATTCACTTGATGGCCCAAGTCCTGAAGGGCCAGCAGTAAAAGGCTTCATTGAAGGTGGGGAGTTACCGACCATTGATAGCTTGGCTAGCTTTAGACAGCTAGCAAAGCCAAATGCTTCAGTCTGGATATTGGAGTACCACTGGAGGAAACATCATTTAGTTTCATATTTGGGACCATGGCACCTCCAAAAGGTGGTACAGCGTAGATCGGGTGGTCGGGGTTAAGTCCTCATTAGATATTGATGGGCCCATGAATTGTGCTACTAGATTGATAATAAATTTTGGCGATAAACCTCAGGATTATTTAGTCAGCCTTGTGTCATTATTCTTTGATGTCATGTTGAGTGGATTTGAGTTTTCTGAAGGAAGGGTTGTGTGTTACTTTTGAAGGATATTGGGGCTTTTGGGTGGCTCAGCAATTAGGCTCCCCTTAGCTTGGTCACTGGGGATGTTGGCAGCTCCGAAGTTAGACGCCATGTATTTCTATATCAATTTAGCTTGAAATAGAATGATGAAGATTTAGGGGGGAAAAGAATGGTCAAGAAGAAAGCAAAGCTCTTTTATGAAATTTAAACTTGCTTTCGCCCTAGCTAGCTAATTAAGTAAGACCGTAGCCATGAGTTGATTCCTTTAACTAACTGCCAATAACTTCTTATCATGTTTAAAGGCCTGCAAGCATGAGATTAAGTATGCCCTACTTGAGGAATGCTAGAGTGAGAGGAGAGTGTAGGAAAAGAATTTGGAAGTGCTTGAATCATCTTTAAAAAGTATATAACTGGGACATCAAAGTGTTCCCAATAGACAGCATTCCCTGTAGTCCAAGAATTTTCTCCTTTAACTGCAAGATTCATTTTGCATTGGGCCTAAAAGCTGATATCTCATGATATATGACTTTATAGTGACTGAGGTAAAACAAGCCAATGTCTTATATGCAGTAAAACTAGCATAGCATAAATGAAAGTAATTCAACTAGTGGTTAATTTGCTAGATAGCTAGCTGGCTATTAGTTAGTTATTTTGGGCATTGTTCATTGATCAAGAACCGAGAATAATAACTGAAATAGTTCAGATTTTTTTTTCTTTTTTTCAATTGGTTTTTCAACACAGAGAATAGTATGGGGTACACAATTCAAGGGCTAGCCCTCTACTGGTGACATGTCATATGGCCGCAGAAGACAAATAGGAAGATAGTTTGATGCCCCACAATCCACTTCACTCATATGTATATGTCTGGATTCTCATAATTGCAACCTCCTGCAATTCAGTGGATCTTCAAAACTGGCATATATTAGAAGAATCCCCAAGCTATCAGAATTTTAAGTATTGCCCACCATGTATCTCCATTAAAGTATTTCTGTTTCACTATTAAAGTGCTCCTTCATACTTGTGCTTATAAATCCATTGATGATCTTCACAACACTGTAACTTGGTCATTAGTTGTATTTAGTATATATTAGTTATTTTTGAGAATTAATCCTCAAGAAGCATTTTATTTGTTGATGATTCCAAGGGGACAGGTCTTTTCTCTATGTTAGGCTGTGTTTGGTTAACTGTGAGAAGATAGGTGAGAACTCAAATTGCCAAGGTAAGTTCCCCACCAACTAAAGTCATCTCCTCCACTTTTTAGTATGTGTTTTGTTTCGTAAAATGGGCATCCAAAATTATTTCAGACATGCGGAAAATCATGCAGGCGTTTGGTTATCCCAAAGTCATCCAAAATGAGTTTTTTTAAGAGTGGAGTCTTGCTAGAAATTATCCTGATTTATTTTGAAGTTTTATTCAAGAGAGCCAAACAAGGATACAACTCAAAGAAAATCGTAGATAATATCCATTTACGACGATCGATATATATAAAAATCATATAGTAGCATGTCGATACTATAGAAAAAAGGCTTAATGTGTTTTAAAAGCCTCCCTTTAACATCCTTCCAAACTAAGGTGTTTAAATTAGACCGTAAAAACTAACACCTACAAGATATTCAACCATTATAGATTTGTAGTCTAATTGCTAAAAAGAACTTATTGAGTGGCTAACCATTTATTGGACTTAAATTGGAACTTGTGACCAATTACAATTACAAGGCCAAATTTTTAATTTTCCTTGGCAACTTCTAATCTTCTTTAAAGTTGGGGTGGAAGTGGAAGAAATTTATTTGGTATCTACAGCCTATTAGGGGTTAAATAAATTGATGATAGTACTGTCGGCAAGTCGGTTACCGATATTAGCTCAAATAATTTTTCCCGTTTCCCCTTCCGCTGTCCTAGCGGTTCCCTTCAATTCTTTTTTTTTTTTTTGCTAAACCGTTCCCTTCAATTCTTGGACGGTTAGTTTAAGCTCCCACTCCGTGGCCGCTCAACGTAGAGCCTTCTGCGCCCGTATACAAAACAACGAAATTGGGGTAGAAGACTTCGAAATTTCTTCCAGTTTTAAGCGATCCAAAGGTGAGGTCTTGATCCCTAAGCTTCTCGTTTTTACCATTTTAAGCTAAATTGTTCCAGAAACCCTAATCTTTTCTTCGTTTCCCCATTGTCTCCTCGAATTTACTATAAGATCCATGGTATAGTTGTTCTTTTTGACGACAGATCATCTGATCGAAACCCTAGTTCTGAATCCCCTTGAGAAATGAACTCATAATTAGTATTCAACTGGTTTGGTTATAACCCCTAGCTGCAATTTCTCGGTTGGAATGAGTTCTTTTTGGTTGTCTTATTTGTTATAGTTTTGCCGTTTTGGCTCTCTTGATGAGTGCGGTCGTCTATGGATTTCGTGTAGAATATCATGCAGTTTTTTTCTCTTTTTCAGCGATTGGTTAAATGAAAGACAGAAAGAATACTTCTTTCTGGAAGCGTGTACTGCTGAATTGTGTTTTGCAGGTCCATGCTCACCGATCTTTATCTATTTTGGTCACATAAATGGGTGTATTCCTTAGTTGAAGTGCTTTTTGCTTGATACTAAGTTGGATGAATGTTGGCTATGCGGTACTCTTTGAATCAGGCTTTGGACATTTATGTGTGTTTCTTTGATTGCTTAGGTGCGGTTCATGTTCATTTCTTGGATAATAATATGCTATTTGCAAGGAGTATGTTCACTTAGTGAAGCACAAATGCATACCCCCAAACCAAAATATGTTTTTTTTAACTGAATATCTGGACAATTTATTTTTATCTGCTTGTTAGCTTTCTGCAGCTTACAAAATCCAGGGGAATATTTATTTGAAGTAATGGTCATTGACTTTGATTAATAGCTTATTGATAGCCATGAAGCTCTCTTGCAGTTCACTCACTCTTGTCACTTTGATCTATATAGGCCTAATGGAACTTTTATTTGTTCCTAAATAATCTATAATATGGTACGCCATCTCGATACTGGTGCCACCCTGTTACTGGGTCGGTATGCCCAGTACGGAGGCCGGTTTAGTGTACCGAGTGTCAATATTGCCCCATACCACGTATTGGTATTGAATCAGCACGGTACACCTCCGTACCGTTCGGTTTGGTATGGCATGGCATACCTTGATATGTAATTTCTCCTTCTAAAAATTGATTCTTTTTTTTTCTCTATTTTGAAAGTTGTTGCATGTTCGATCTTTTAAGGTCCATAACCTAATTATAATCATCAATGATATCACCATAACCCATTGCATGCCAGTGATTCAATTTTGCTTTCAACAACACCCCGTACCGGTGCTACACTAGCACGGTGTTGGTATGGCACGATACAAAATTTTTTTTGTGCATCGAGTGTCGGTACGCTACGTGTACCGAGTACAGGTACCAAATCAGTACGGTACACCCCGTACCATCTGGTTCGCGCTGGTACGTACCATGGCAGCACCTATTATATTGCTTATGTTATATGCACAGCAGTAAATGGTTTTATCTCAGGTATGTTACCATGATAGATAAAGGTTATGTCAGGTACCATACCATGATACACAAAGTTTGACCAAAGTAGCCTGAAACAGAAGTAGGTATAGGTGTAGATCTAGGTGTTGGAATGAGTAAGTGGACTTTTGTAAAATAAAATATCAGGAAGTGCAAACAACTAAACGCATATAAAATAAAATATCCCCAAATACTCTAAAGTAGCTAGGATATACTTATCTGGATACTGTATTTTAGAGAGTACATGCTACATGTACTATGCAAACGTAGAAGGCAATCAATACGATAACTTGATTCAACTGTATATGTAAAGGACGGAAAATACTTGGTTAAAAACCCACTTAGAAGCATTAATGCAGGCATGGTTGAGGCCAAAATCCTAAAGCTAGCTAGGCACCCCAAGGGTAAGATTTCTGGTTACAAAACGTTTGATATTTTTTGGACAGAAATATACCTTAATAAAGCAACTATCAAATCTTATGAATAACCAACACAAATGACCATATTTTTATTTCATGTCTTGAACTGAAACAAGACTACTGAAAGCCAGCACATAATGAGAAGGATGTCTTCGAAGGATCACTAAAAACTGATTGTTTGCCTTGCAACTTTTTGTTAGTGCTGTGTGATGCTTAGCCACCTTGGTCTTGGGTGTTTCAAGGATATCCTGTTCAATTCATCGCTATCAATTTTTTCGCAAGCTAGACCATATAATTTTCTTTTGCTTTAAGTTTTTTGCCTTATTGTGATATGTTATATTGCATTTTGCTAGCCTCTTCCTATTTATCAAACATGGAAACAAGAAGGGATAAAGTGAACCCAAAAAATTGAAATGGAATCCAAGCAGAAATTTGCAAAAATCATCCAATACAGGTAGCTGAGAGAAGAATGCCAGATAATCATAGTTTCAGTATTGTATTTTTTGTATATATGACATTATTGATCTCTCTACAAACTCGAGTGAAGCGAACAGTCAGCTGCAAGAAAAGGGCATACAGGTAGCATGTTCAAGTAGACAGGCTAATTTATTATTTTTATTGAAATATGCTCATGCTTGCAATCATAAAAAAAAATCATGAGTACTTATTTGAAAAGATATAGTTCCAGTTTGAAATCCAAAATCGAGAAAAAAAAGCTCCTCCCGATCATCATTAAAAAACTTTAAGAGTGTCTTCTTAAATTGTATTGTCAAAATTTATTTGGGATATCTTTATGGCTATCTGTGTTCTCTTTCAACATCTTGATGGTTAAGCGAAAGAGTATCCAACCTGTCCGTGCACTAATATTGGCCTTGGTATGGAAATTGCAAATATACTGATTTTTTTTCTCTCTTTCTTTATTGTTTCCTTATATTTCATAACTTTTCAGGCAAAAGATTATGGAAATGCATTGCAGGAAAGGTCTCAGAGATTGAACGTGACATGTGTTTAATGGAATTTCTTGTGCTAAAATCATGCATGCAGAACATGGTACTCGGAGTTCATACATATGCAAGTATATATAATATTTTCCAGATGATGATGCTCTCATCTTTTATTCTCTTGATCGCTATTCTAGTAACATGAACTGTCTCTTTTGCTCTTAAAGATTGGAAACAAGGTGTAAGGTTTTGAAAGGATTATAGCAAACTGTGTGAAGTTCTATCGTCAAACTAAGAGATCTGGAATCAGCATGCAGAGATTTGGTGAAAATGTATGTTTGACATTATATGATTGTCTAAGGTTCTGAAGGTATACGTATCTGGTTTTCTTTTATCTGTGCTACTATTGGATGCAGTATTTTTTTCTATCATCGATTATTAAAGACGTATATTGTGAGGACCCGTGCGGGCGTGTGCTTAGTCCCACATTGGTTATTTGCTGGGTAGATCTTGGATACTTAAACAGGATCAAGGAACCCAAATAACACCTTTCGGCTAGCCTTTTTGAATGAGATCCTGGGTTGTAACAAATGATATCAGAATAAACCCAGCCCATAACCTATGTGGACTAAAGGACACTGCAGCACGGATCCATTGGGGTTGACCATGGGCCGATTGTGGTGTTTATGATTAGATTTGAATGGATTTGAACCCTTAGCCTGACGAGGACGTCAGTGCTTGAACGGGAGGAGTATGTCAGAACCTGTGTGGGCGTGTGTTTAGTCCCACATCAGTTATTTGCTGGGTAGATCTTGGATACTTATATAAGATTAAGGAACCAAAATAATACCTTCCAGCTAGCTATTTTGGGTGAGGTCCTAGATTGTTACAAGTAGTATCAAAGCGGATCCGGCCCATAACCTATATAGACTAGGAAACACTGCAACACAGATTCATTGAGGCTGACCACAAGTCGATCGTAGTATTTGTGATTAGATTTGAATGGATTTGAACCCTTAGCCTGACAAGAACGTCAGGGCTTAAATGGAAGGAGTATGTGAGGACCCGTGTGGGCGTATGTTTAGTCTCACATCGGTTATTTGCTGAGTAGATCTTGGGTACTTATACAGGATCAAGAAATCCAAATAATACCTTTCGGTTAGCCTTTTTGGGTAAGGTCCTGGGTTGTGATATATATACTAGGCAGTCGAGTTGCATAATAAAGCTACAGACTGGGAAAAAAACGACATGTTAGAGTAAGTATCTAGTGATCAACCATGGGTAGGTAGTAGGTTTGTATGGTTCAGAGGCACAATCTCATGTTTATATTCAGCTTCCACCCCTACGATGCAGCATTCATGAAACACAGGGTCTCTATTATGATGATGGGAACGGATTGATTCTTGCCCCAACATCTGATCAGGTAGTGTAACACGCGTTCAAGGAACATCAATTGCACCCCGCTCCACGGCATTAATAAGGTGGTCCCTGACCTTCACTGTGTGGGTTACATAGTTATTTTTATAGGCTTCTTAGATGTATTTTCCAGGTTGAGATGTTATCAATTACCTGGAGGGGACCTACTGTTGCAGGTTTTATCATGGAACGTTGGTCCATCTACTCAGCTTGATCCACCAAAATCAGATTCAATCAGTGAAGCACCAGTTTTATTTATTTGATATTCTCTGGATAAGAAGGTCATAGGGATCCAGCGATCGAATCATGAGATTCAGTTTAAAAATGGGGAAACTGGTGAGAGCTTTACTCGAAGATGCAGGCAAGGTTCTGAAAGCATACTTGGCTTTTTCTGGACAGGCTGCTCATCTTGTGACATCATATTCATAAAGACAAGGTACATTCCCAAGCCTCCTGGTGTCTGATAAGTGGCGTGTCAAACTTACATGAATGTAAAGAAGGCAGCAACTTTTCTTTGAAGTTATATTGGCTATGAAACTTGCATTTTTATTCAGGGTTCTCATACATATCTCAATATATGTTTCATGCATTTCTTATAATCGACCTTATAGTTAACTTCTGATGAGTGAACGAATGAATGAATACTATCTTCTAGATCGAGAATCCGTATAGAAGTTTTTATTCATGCATTTGGAACCTCTAATCAGGGGAGGCAATTATTACATCACAAAAATCTTGATGGCATTTTATTTTTCATATTTGCTTCTATCTTCATATGAAAGAAAAGTTTTAGATTGTAACAATCCCTTGTGATCGCAATTGATTGGTGTACAGAGGGATGAATACTTCCTTAATTCATTGTGATCAAACAGGCTGCAACTTTATTGGACTTCTGCCGTCTTTTTGGCAAAGAAGAGACTTTGGAACATATTTTATTGGAATGCTCTATTGCAAAAACCTTAAAGACTCTTTGAGCCCGATGGCATCTTTCTTTTCATCCAAAAGGCCTACAGATGCCCAGCACTTATTGCTAATGGAGAATGGCTCCTTAGGTCCGTTAGGAATGAATAAAATCTTCCAAAATCTAACCAATGATCCCTTGTGTGTAGCTCGTCAAACCATGCAAATGGCCAAGGAATTTTGTGAAATAACTTCGGGCTTGTCTCCATCCCAGCGGCACTAGGATATCTGCAGCTCAAGTAGCTCACCTCCTCAATTTCCCGTATTAGTTCATTGGGTTATCCCTTTCCCACGGCTTGGTGAATGTAACCTTCGATGGCTCTTTCAAAGGAGGACTTTCTGATACTGGTTGCATTATCTTGGCAAAGTTGTTCGAGTAGGATTAATAGTCGTTCCATCTACTATGGTTGTACTTGCTGAATTATAGGCTGCTTGGGAGAGGCTAATGACTACCTTCTTCATTCTAAATTGTACCAAGGTCGTCTTAGAAGATTATTCTATCGCTGTTATCAATGACACTTCTATCTCTCATTCTCGTCATCCACTCCTCCAAGATGTTCGAAACAAAGCTTCGAGACTGAATTCATTTCCAATGGCATACATTTTTAGAGAAGCCAACTCTGCAGCTGATTGGCTAGCCAGAAGACATGTCAATGGTGATTATAATGATGCATCTAATATTCATGCTGATTTATCTATCTTAATACAATTCGATGCCATGGGTTGTGCGTTCGTTTATTCTTAATCTTTCCCTAGCATCCTCCATTGTACCCAAAAAAAAATGCTGCAACTTACACACTTCCCTTGAATTACACTTATTTTAGTCAATGCACAAAATATTAGTAACGGATCATAACCATACAATTTAATAAATACAAATTGGTCCAATAAAATTCATTCACAAGTTCAAAACAGACTATATGTATGTAAAAATATAACCCTTGTCATCAATTTCAGGAGTCAGGTTTTTGGGGCATGAGGACAAAAAACGTTACAAAGCAGCAACCCGTGGCTTAAACCCCGGCCGCGGACCCTATTCTTCTCAAGATGAGTGTCTTCTGCAGCCGCCTGGGGCGGCGAGGCCTCGCGTGCATCGCCGCCGCTCGCCGGCCACCTTGCAATGCGCCATCCTCCGCCGTCGATCCTTCCTCCGCCCCACCGCCGGCCGTCGAGCCACCTCCCTCCGTTCCCGAGCCCCACGCGGATTCCATCGTCGCTTCCGTCCTCCGCTCCCAATGGACCTCCCTCGATACCCTCCTCCCCACCCTCTCCCCTCCCCTCGTCTCCGCCGTCCTCCTCCACCTCCGCCGCTACCCGGACATCATCCTCCCTTTCCTCCACCGCCTCGGCCTCCACCGCCTCGACCTCCGCTCCCTGTCCATCGCCGCTTCCCTCCTATGCTCCCTCCGGCCGCCGAACCCCGCCTTCAACCTCCTCAAAGAGGCGATCGCCACTGGCCGCTTCGACTCCTCCCAGAAGTTCTTCAACGCTCTGGTGGCCGCCGGCGAAGAACTCAAGCCATCCAAGCCCCAACTGGTGTTCGATCTTCTCCTCAGGGCCTATCTCGATTCGGGTCAGATCCAGGAAGCCCTTGACGTGTTTTATTTAATGAAAGACGCTAACTTTCTTCCAAAGATCGAATCTTGCAACTGTTTATTGAGTGCCTTCTTGAAATCACACCAAACGGAAAAGGCTTGGGTTTTGTATGCTGAAATGTTTCGGATGAGGATCCCGTCGTCAGTAGTGACCTTCAATATTATGATCAATGTGTTGTGCAAGGAAGGGAAACTCAAAAAGGCGAAAGCTTTCATCCAGTTCATGGAGAGTTCGGGTGTTCGGCCGACCGTTGTCACGTACAATACAATAATTCACGGGCATTGCTCGAGGGAAAAGGTCCAAATGGGCCTCGAGATGTTGGATGTAATGAAGGAGAAGGGTATCAAACCCGACGCATACACTTATGGCACTCTCATATCGGGGATGTGTAAAGAAGGGAGGGTTGAAGATGCTTCGGTGATGTTCGATGATATGTTGGAGAGAGGTTTGATTCCAAGTGCTGTCAATTACAATGCTTTGATTGATGGGTATTGTAACAAGGGGAAATTAGATGTTGCTTTTCGATACAGGGATGAGATGGGGAGGAAAGGGATTGAGCCAACTGTTTGCACGTATAATTTGCTCGTGCATGCATTGTTCATGGAGGGGAGGAATGAGGAAGCTAATGCATTGATTAAGGAGATGGAGGCGAAGGGAATGGCGCCCGATGCGATAACATATAACATTTTAATAAATGGGTATTGCAAGGAAGGGAATGTAAAGAAGGCCTTTGATGTTTTTGAAGAAATGTCAAGGAAAGGGGTTCGGCCAACCATGGTGACCTACACGTCTTTAATTTATGTTCTTTGCAAGAGGAGTCGAGTAACCGAGGCAGATAGGATGTTCAAAGAGGTAACAGAGAAGGGTCTCTATCCAGATCTCGTGATGTACAATGCCTTGATTGATGGCCATTGTGCGAATGGAAACATGGAGCGGGCATTTCAGCTTTTGAAGGAGATGGAAAGTAAGAGACTTGCTCCTGATGAAGTTACCTACAATACACTGATGAGAGGGCTCTGCTTGTTGGGGGAAGTTGAAGAGGCTCGTAAGTTAATCGATGAGATGAGCAGACAGGGTATCAAACCTGATTTAATCAGTTATAATACACTGATTAGTGGTTATAGCAGGAGAGGTGATGTCAAGGATGCTTTTAAGGTTAGGGATGAGATGTTGAGCAAGGGATTCAATCCTACACTTCTTACATACAATGCCCTCATACAAGGGCTGTGTAAAAATGGGGAAGGTGATCATGCTGAGGGTCTCCTCAAAGAGATGGTGAACAAGGGCATTACTCCAGATGATAGTACTTACATTTCACTGATAGAAGGGCTCAGCAATGGTGAAGACTGCGCGAAGAATGAAAATGTGTAAATCTATGCATTCAATTCAATTCTCCTGCTTCAATGCTAGAGCTCCACTCCCTCCACCACACCTCCTCCCCATTGTTCTCCTCCCTAATCCTAAGGCAGCTAAGTCTTGTCCTCAGCATCCCTCTCTTCATCCCCGCTCCTCATAGCCCATGGAGCCTCTTCAACAAGATCAAATTCACTCCACTCTGCTCCGCCCCCTTCACCTACTCCCCATTGCGAGTATCTTTCCATCTCCCTCACCTTCCTCATCTACTCTTGTTCACATTCCTTTTCAACTGCCTCAGTGCTATATCTTTGCGACTCCTCATGTTCCACCTCGACTTGGCCAACTGCATGGGTTCCCAGGGGCTGCACCACCTACTCCTTCAAATTGTAATCATTCGACCACTTGCAACCATGCTAGCGGGCATTTGTTATTTACAGAGCTGCATCTTTAGCTTCGATTCTGCGCCATTGACCCTGGAGTTCATTCTAGAAAGCTGCTTCGTGAACTTGGGAGACAGGCACAAGGTAGTCTGATGCCATAGAGATGAATGAGTTGCTTGATCGATCTAAGTCACTCGGGAACCTTTAATTCAGCTGGTTCTTGGCGGGTGCTATGGTCTTCTCAACGACGTTGTACTTGTTCACGATGAAAAGTACCTCAAGATGACTGAATATGAGTCCCTGATGATGACAAAGGAGGAAACACTTTAATCATAGAGGATGGTTGGAGAATTGTAGTGGAGAAAAGGACTGAAGTCCATGGAACTGGAAAGATAAGAGAAAGGTGTTATTATCAGGCTTTAGATTTTTTTTTTTAATCTTTTGTTCAAATTTTATATTTGTTTACAACAAATGAGTTGGTGGTTGGACTGGGTTTTCCTGCTCTTCTTCTGAGGTTGGTGGTTTCTCGGGTGCCAGTTGTGTTTCAGCGTCTAAAGAAACTAAGAAAGTTCAACTACTGTAGTCCATCTGTGGTATTTCTTCTCTTTGACATCATTTGTCTGGGCTTCTTGTGGTTGGCAGGTTTGTGCAGGCTAGGCATGCCCTCTGATAATTAGCAATATGAAATGCCTTGTAATTTTTGATGATATAATTGTAAAGCTATTTATAATCGTGTGACATTAAGAGATTGCAGGTATATAGCTCTGTAAATTTGGCTAATCACTATATACCTTGCTGGTTTTCTTCTCTCACTCGAGATATTATGCAACAAATCTTATCCTTGCTATGAGCATCATGAGAAAATTACATGTCCAGTTTCTTCGAGCGGAAAATTATTCTTCCACTAGGACTAGGTTGACTCAAGATTGCTTTCGAAGGGTCCAAAGCTCCATTCCAATCTCCGCCGGCTCCATTCCTGACTTTTATCACTACCATCTCGACTCTTGCGTGCTCTCTCCTTCCAATCCCAACTCCCACCCCAACCAACCAGTGAGGTATCACTGAAGAACGAATCAGAACACTATCCCTTAAATGATGGATTACTCGATATGTTTCATGTATCTCTTGAAACCATAGAGCCAAAGCATATCCTTCCTTCTCATTCTCATTACAAACAAAAAGCACTAATGGCCTGAAACTAACTAGTCTTTACCTCTTAGCCGTTTAGGCTGCTTTTACTGCTTAGCTGCTGAGGCTTTTTTGGCCTGTCGATGGAGGTTATTGGTTAAGGTTTATATAAGAAGCTCAGGTTCAGATTCTCAAAGCAGCCAAGCAAATAACCAGCAAGAATAGATTTTTGCGAGAAGATTTTTCTCCTTTGGCCTGAACCTAACTAGCCTTTACTATTTATTCGATAGGTTACTGGTTAAACTCTACATAAAAAGTAGAGGTTTAGGAACTCAATATAGATAATTAAATAAGCTAACGAGAATAGCCCTTTGTAAGAAAGATCCTACACCTCTGGTGTTTCCACTCTCTCCTTCTTTCATTTTCTCTTCGAGGCACAAAGTTTTGCAAAATAGATTCTTCTCCTCCTATGTTTAACCCTCTACTTTTCTTTTGCATTCTCTCTCTACTTTCGTGCTCGATAACCAAATTAGTCTTTTGCATCACACCTCTATCTGATTGCACTTAATGATAAGAGGTTGAGTTTTGTACCTTGGGTACGATATCGTAGGAGACACATAAGAGGCAAAAATTGTTTTTAGGATAACGTATTCTACACACCTCGAATCCAAGTACACCATCTAATCCTAACTTTATAATATTGTATTTATCAATATATTTTATAATTTATTTTTTCAATTTTATTTCCAAATAGAACGATATAGATACTTAATGTAGCATTTCAATTCCATTATGGATTTGTAAAACTCTATCTATGCTCGTTTATTTTACATTCATCATCTTTTCTTAACTAATAGTTGGATACTAAATATGTGTAAATCATAAGTAAAACTGTAATTAGCAACTTTATGTCATTGACGATCATAGTTTTTCCTTTTTATTGGGGGATCTAACCGCTGATAATGGCGATCTTATGCATTAGAGCTGTTATAAGGGATCCATGTTGGACAATTTTTTTAATCAGCTAATACTTGGAATCCTGCCATGTTTGGCTAGTCCAACTCCCACGACAGACTTTGAGCAAAGTGGAGATGGGTTCTGTTTGGGCGGACCTTCATTATGTTCGACGTGATGTATAAGCCAGCTTTTATTATTCTGGAGGGTGACTCGGCCATGGTTATCAGTTGGATTCAGAAGGGCCAAGAGATAACAACTGCGTCCACCAATTGCTCCGAGATATTTGGACAATGTTGAAGAACAGAGGGGCTTTTCAGGTCAAGTATATTTTTCGAAAAGCCAATGAGACTGCGGATTGGGTGGCTGCTTATGTGGCCGGTCATTCCAGTAGTACCTTATGGGTTGGGATGAAAAGTTATCTTGGGCACTCCGAAATATTTTGTTTTTTAACTCTGTACTCGTCAGATATGATCTAGTTGCTTTAGTAAAAAAAAAGAAAAAAGAAAAAGAAAAAGGGATATGGGTTATATGCAATGTTACTAAGGTGAAGCAGTTTATTCTTTTATTTTTGTCTTGGGTGATCCCTAGCTTTTTCCTTACATAACGTCAGCGGCAAATTATTTGCCGACATTAGTTTGTTTTCCTGTGGAAGCCATCTCCACTTCCGCTACATGGGGTTTTCGGGCCCCCGTCCTCCCCTCACGGTCGGCACCCCGCCCCCGCCCAAACCCAACCCCAACCCCAAACCCAACCCCCCGCTTTGCCTCCTTTTTTGGGAGCCTAGTTCTTGCTCTCCGAGGGACTTCTTCGATTTCCTCTCCTCTCTTCCTCCTTAAAACCCTAGTTTCCTCTCCTGATGCCTTAAAACTCTAGTTTCCTTCCCCTTCTTCGGCTTTTCATTCACGTCTCTCATCCCTTAAGGTCTTTCATCCTCCAGAACCCTAGCCTTTCTTCTCCATTCTTGTCGTTTCTGACACAAAAACCCTCGTTTCTTTCTTCCCCAATTCCTCCCTTTCTTCTTTGATCTTGTGAGTTTGGAGACCTGGTGATCATGGCGTCTGGAAAGAGGGAGAACGAGGCTAGAGGGCACGGCCTCGGGGACCAGAATGAACAGGTTGGAAGCTTCTCTACCCGTTTCATTTCTAAAGTTTTTTTTCTTATTTTATTTTTAAAATTAGGTTTTTTTACTTAGCATTTCTTCGGTGGGGGGTGTATCTTTTGGAATCAAGAACAACTCTAAATTCATCAGGATATAGATGAAAATAAAATATTTCTTGATATAGCTGGTATTGGTGACCGTGAAAAATTTGAGAATTCTGGATCTTTTCTGTTTGATTTGTGAATTGAGCAGGGAGAATTCTGGGTCTTTTCTGTTTTCTTTTGTGAATTGAGCAGGGTTATGAATTTGACCTATTCAATATTATTATTTTTACTTTTTTTAGGAATAGTAGTTTGTACAGATATATACTGATTCTTAGTGAGATTCTTCTGGGGTAACTTCTAAAATATAGATGAAAATGAAATAAATTGAAAACTATCATGACATTAAGTCTTGTCTTTCCATGACTATCGTCACACACTTACATGTTCCTGTGAATTTTGATGTTGGTCCATGAATTCTTTGTTTTTATTTTGGAAGGTAGAAAACAAAAAACAGAAGGTTAAAAGACCAGAAAATTCTGACCAAGCTTGGTTAGGGATAAAACTTGAGGTTTCCCCTGTCCTCGTCTCTTGAGATAGTGTAATTTGCTGCATCTATTGAGTTTATATAGGGGGAACAAAAACAGAATTCAAGCACTGGCCCTTGTAAATAACTTGTAATATGTCCAAATTTGTTTTTTACGTAAAGAAACTTTTAGTTGGACCGTACACTTTTAATTATTCTACTCCAATTTTTAAAATATTTTAGAAACATTAGGATTTGAAAGAGGAGAACCCAAATTGGTATTTGGATCCTTGTTTTGCTGAATGCCAGGATGATACTATAGCTTCTCCTACTGCAGCACATGTCTCTTGAGCATTCTTGTATATTATACGCATTATACCTGGCTGGACTGAGGGAGCATTCTGCTTGAACTGATTCAGGCTCAAGCAGAAATCTTTTCTGGTTTGGGCTTTATTTGGTTCTGATTTGGCCAGACTGAACTGATTCAAGCTTTCATTCATTAGTAGACAATTACCAATGATTTGTCCACTTCCCAGTTAATGATGAACAAATAAGTTAAGAAGTTCCACTATGAAGCATGCCGTACTTTTTATTGAGGAGTAAATTATTGTTGCGAGGCTAAGCTTTGGTTCAACGACAAGGTTACTCCATTGTGACACGGAGGTCACGGGTTTGAAAAATGGAAACAGCCTCCCCGCACGCGGAGGTAAGGTTACATACTTCCGACCCTCTTTAGATCCTATAATGGTAAAAGCCTTGTGCACTAGGCCACCCTTACTATTACCATGCATGTGTCGGTCATGGTCTATCATGTTACAGAATTTGTCATGCCATATTAAGCTGTACTGAACACAAGCTCAACCATCTGTGGAGGCTCATGTCAAGAAAAATGGGTCCATGTTGGCTTGCATCAGTCCATTCAAATGTGTACACATATACCAGCATATAATTCTTAAACAAGAATTGAGGAGCATGAGCAGAAATCAGATTTAAACTCCAAAATGTCAAATGTAATTCTTAGGGCAATAGTAATGTTTCCAGACTTTGGGCAGATGAATTATGATTCAGTAATTTTTCTTCTGAGATTGAAGTTTAGGATTGTAAGAGTCTTAAGACTAGATTCTTAATTGATAGGTGATATGGTTATAAAGAACTGTTAGTCAGATCTGATTTTGGCTGTCATAAATAGAAACACTAATTTTGTACATATCAATATCATTTTGGAATTTGGAGGTGGTTGATTTTGGAGCAATTATACATGCTCTTTCTCAGAAAGCCTTTCTAAAGTTTCATATAGCGAAGCTAAATTCTCAGTTTCAAGTGGGTCGATTTCTCGCATATGCTCTAAAAATGAGTGCATCTCATTAGATGCCACTTAATTGGAGCAGTCTTCTGCATATCTGTGTTAGTTGGATCATCTTTTTTGGAAGCTTTGGTTCCACCTCTTTGATACTCCGTGGCATTGTTTGTATTCTTCTAGGTCTTCTTAAGGGTTAGTTGAAAGTTGGGAGACCTGAAAAGAAGAGATAAAAATTGGAAATTGGCATCTTTTGGTATTGTAGGAATTGAGATAAGAGGGATTGAAAAGCCACCAATTGCTGAGGAAGTAACTATTGTCATTTTCCGCTATATTCACTTCTTAACACCTTGTTGGCTTGGGCACATGATATAAAGCTGTAGCAAAAAATCAAAATCTCCTTGTGGGATTGGTAATCTCTATGTGCTTGTAAGTTTGGATGTTCTTTCTCCCCTAGAGAACTCATCATAATCATACTCTTTGGCTACTTATATATATATCTTATTGATATCAACCGATCAGCTAATATTTCTCTTTTACAAGCTTATCTTTAATAGTATTCGTCAATTTAACTATTAAATATTTATGATTTGTCATTTGAAATATCTTAAGGCATTGTTTTTACAGGTGGATGCTGCAGTTCTACATCACCAGAATCAAAGGCTTGTTCAACAGCTAGAGGCCCAGAAAGCAGAAATGCATACATTAGAAGGGAAGTTCAAAGAATTGAGAGAAGAGCAAGATTCTTATGACAAGACTTTGATTTCTGTAAATAAAATGTGGAATCAGGTCATCTGGCAACTGTTTTGCTTATTTCATTTTATTTCTTCTCTTCTATTTTTCTGATACAGTATTTCTAATTGGCATTCGAATTCTTCTCAAAATTATAGTTGGTTGATGATTTAGTCCTGCTTGGAGTACGAGCTGGTGGCGATTTACGTTATTTGCAAGCATTGGACCGTGAAGATCTGCGCACAGGTTCTTTTCGAAATTCTATATTTACTAATCTTCACCAAAAATTAGTTTTCATAAAAAATGATCTTTTTCCTCTATAATCTTAAGGTGCTTATTGTTGATGGCTTCTTTTTCTCTTTTTACAGATGCACTTGCATCATGTCCTCCAGAGGACACATTTCTCTGTAGGCTCTTAAGAGCTGGCCCTGTTGAAAAACATGAAGGAAATGGAGCCATTAAATATGTTCAAGAAGCCCTTGCTCTTCGCCATTCAGCCACGCTGGATCTGATGAAACATGTCCAAGAGACTATTGCTGCTCGACAGGCTAAAAATGATTGCTTAGCAATGGCTTTACATGGGAAGTTATCATCTGAAGGTCCTAAAAATCTTAAGCATGCTCCTAATTATTCAGATCCCTAGCAAACCAGTACTAATTATCAGCTTGGGCATTAAATCAATGGCTGCCTTGGTTATAATGTTCTTGTAGATGCTATTATGCAAGTCCAGAAACTTAATGATTACATGGGAGAGGTAGCTAACAATATGCGTCAGGCTATTAACGTTCTCCATCAGAAGCACAAACAATATACAGATGAAATAAACAAGTATCTTGAGAGACATTCAAGGGAACAATCTGAAATAAAATGTCTGTCAGGTACTGAAACACATTCTTCTTCTATTTCTTTTTTTTTGAATATCCATTTATCAGCATACTGTCTTAATGACAATTCCATCAATTTATTTCTGTGACCATGACTTCACAATTCGTTGTCAATGCTGCAAACTAAGGGGTCTCATTTCCTATGGAAGAAGGTCTACCATCCAAATTATCCAGTGTTTCTAAAAATTTGTTACTATGCTAAACACCCAGTCCTGAAAAGTCAGAGGGTTATAACCTTCCCTTTACAGCTTAGTTTTGGGAATTTAAGAAGAAAGCCACCTACTTGAGATTTTTTCCACCCATTTTATTCTGTCGGTATGCAAAATTCTGTCTCAAATGGAAATTTAATAGAGGCTCCGAAAGCTGGTGATTTGAGCATCACATGGTAAACTTGATTGTACTGCTTACCAAACTTAGGGAATGTATGTTCATGTCATGTAGAATATTCATTGTGCTTGATGTTGTTCCTGTCTCTTTGTTATGCTAAACATATATCTTGTTTATATCTGGGTGATTAAGGTGAGTTGGAAGAAAGCATGGCTGAGCTTGAGGAAAGCCGACGCAAGTTGGTTATTCTACAAATGCAGAAACATGGAACATCTGTAATGAGTGCTTCAGTTGCCAATGCTGTAAATGGAAGCAGTTCACCAGATAAACCTGCAGATAGGACTGTGGGTTTGCGGGAGCTGAAAAATTCAGTTGAGGAGGCTAAGGTATCATGAACATTTATTTAGTCTTTAATTATGGTTTCAGAAAGAAACCTAGCTTTAATTTTATTTTATCAAAGTTACTTGTTATCTTTATTAATAATTGAAGTCTTTGACTTTTAATTTCTTGTGCAAATGAATGACAGACACTGGCAGCAAGCCGTCTTTTTGAACTTCAAGAGGCCCAAGAAAAAAACTTAAATATGTCAAAGCAAGTGGAAGATCTTCAAGTTAGGATCTCTTGGGATACTCTAATTTGTTTTTATCTCAAAACTCTTGTTATTGGCTAATTTCATTATTTTTGAAGCTTACAATTTAAAATTTCACTTCTTTTCTGTTCTTTCTTCATGTATATAGAACAAATTGAAGGATGATAAATACATAGTCACATCAAAACCTTACTGTCTATTAAGCGATAAACTCCAGCATCTTAATATGGAACTTGAGCAGTACAAGGGATTGATGGAATCCTTGCAGGTAACATTGTATTTCTCACCTTTTTTAAAAAAAGTTGCTTAGTTGGTCTTGGATTCTAATTATAACTAGATAAAGTCAGGCAGAGAGGAATCATATGCTGCGAAGAGAGAAAGAATTGAATGCAAAGGCAGAGTCAGCTGATGCTGCAAAGATTTCTCTTAGCACATATCAGGCCAAGATTGAGGAGCTGGAGCTTCAGATTCAGAAGTTTATTGCTGAAAGAAATGATCTTGAAATTAAATTGGAAGAAGCTGTGCAGGATTCAGGTGATAAATGACCCCCATTTTTTCCAGACTAGCTTGTGCATATCTTCAAACAGATTCTGAATCTGTTACTGTTCCAGGGAGGAAAGATATCAAGGATGAGATTCATGTCATGGCATCAGCACTATACAAAGAAATGGAAATGTTGGAGACCCAGCTAACTAGGTCTAAAATTGCTGCTCGTGATGCACTTAAATCACGTGAAGATGCGGATTCTTTGAGAGCTGTATTAGATAGGAAGGTATTTACCAATACTTGCTCTCTGTGCTCTAGTGTTATGTTTTGTAGAGGTATAATCTTCACACTATTCTAGTGGTTCTTTTTGAATATATATTTTTGTCTGTAGTTATATAAATATCTAATATTGAGATCTCTGAGTATTTAACTAGAAGTGATCTTAGCACCGAATGTGTGACAGAAAGTTGTATAATGTAATAGGTAATATAAATTGTTAGTTTCTTTCTCCTTTCTATTTCTAAATTCTTGAAGTATTCTTTCTATACATTCTCAAGAAAATAGGTATTTGAAGATTTCATAAGAATATTAATTGCTGACTAGAATTTAGAATTGGTTTTGGTATTATTCTAGAATGATAGATAGGCTTGTTGAAAGCAGAATAAGATCGAAAGTGTAATTGCTTGTTGCTGATGGAAACCATACAATAGGCTTATTGAGCTGGGCCTGTGCCTGAGCATTAAATTTGTTATACAAGTCATGCTTGGGTTCTTTGTCATACCTCCTCTGCTCCCAAGTATGCATATTGGGTTGGCCTTAGGTTTTTTATGTCCGATCTTTTAGATAACCAAACCTGTTCTGAATTTTAACAGACATCTTTACTGTTCTCGTTGTGCTTTCTGTCATTATTTTTTGGTTTATTATCTTTGTGGTATCCTTTTAGAATTTCATGGATATTGCAATACACTTCTGCTTTCTGTACATGGCTGTCTGTTTCTGTGAAAGTAACCTCCTTCTTGCCAACCATCTAAGATAACTTTCTCTGCAACTTGAGACCTTGATTACCATCACTCACTTGTTTTCAAAGGATGGTTTTTTTCATATGATTAAATTTTAAAGTTCTTGATGAGGAAATAGGTGGGATGTTTAGATTTCATGCCTGAAAAGAAAGGGCGTCCACAATCTTAACATATGTGTTCGGAATGCTTTAACTTTCATATCAATGCAGCAAGATGAAAACAGGCTGGGAAGAATAATGTTTTCTGGACTTGCAAACCTTCTCGAAGAATTTAATAACATAGGAAAAAACAGGATAGTAATCTTCCAATTAAGCATATATTGAGAGAATATAAAGGTATGTATACCAGCTATCATGAACCAACCTAAAAAGAAATTATAAGTTAAAGCCTAATATCAGCTAGCTTTGCTACCATTTTGACGTCGGTTATTACCGTGCATGATTAATCTATTATGCAAAGAAATCTTAAATCTGGTTAATAAGGTTTTGATATAGCTTGACCACGGATACAAATTTCCCCATTGGTTGAGGTCTTCTTAAGGTGATTAGCTATATGCAATAAGCAATGCAGCTAAAGTTTTTAATTATTGCGGATCCATAAATGTCAAGGTAGGCTTATCAGCATTGATGTACAACTAAGTGGACACTGAAGTTATCACTTATCGTTGATTCTTCACATGTTAAGTTTATCAAGGAATGCTGTGTCTCGGCCAAATTTTCCTATTGGCATGCATGTTAATCTTTGATTCAGATATTGTTGTACACTGGCTTATGATGTTGTAGGCCATTTTTCATTGTCTTTTTGCAGAGATATCACATGTCCTCTGAGTATGTTCTCTTCTCTTTAGCTTGGTGATTCATCTGGCTTCTTAGTCTTTCTTGGAGATTCTCCTAAAAGTCCAGTAAATTTTGATATTTTTTCCATCTCATGTTAAGCTTTAACATGTTCTTGTCAACACGGTTATTTTTATGTTATTACCTTACTTGTTGCAACAGTAGAAGTGTCATTTACATTACTAAAAATTCAATGCCTAATGAGCAGCAGAGGAATAATATGAAATGGCCTTTCTTTAACATGTCATCATGATGGGATGCCTGTAATCATATGTCCTCCATTTAAATAGCTTCTTAACTTTTCTGAAGGTGACTAACCACATCACTTATTTCGGCTTTGTAAATTTTGTGTATAATCCACGTTGATTTTGCGCATGTGTGCATGCATTATTTTATTGTATGTGAGCTTTGACATATTGTAGATTTTTTTTTATTTGAACTATGCCATTCTTGTATCTTGTATATATATTAAGCTACTGCCTTACATCAGCTAGCAACATTCATCTCTTAAACATCTGTTCTCCAAGCAACAAGGGGTAACCTGGAGAGCACAGCTTGTGCAGCAAATGAGCTTTTAGGTGCATGAGCCTCTTGTATAACCACATGCATGCCAACCCTTGAATGTGCATGAATCGAAATTGTTTCATCTTGTAGTTGATTTAATAATGATGATTACTTGCAGTTTCAATTCTGTTTTTCCACACATTAGCTGTAGATGAGCCATGACATGTCCATCACAGCCTCTTAAACTTTGGTCTCTCTCCAAATGAGCTTATGGGTGCATGCATGAGCATCATGTGTAACCATGAACATGTTTTGCCAACCCAACTGTATGGAAATCAAAACTGTATATTCTATTAATTGACTCAATTGTCTAGACATAAGCCAAAGATGAGCCATGCATGCTCATCTTACAGCCTAGATATTTTTTCAGAAAAAGGGAGATACTCCCACCCGCTCTTTAATTACCTAGGTCCAAATACTTGGGGATGTGCGGCCTAAGATACAAATTCAGAACCTCTGGTTGTTGAGCAAAAGAGTGTGACCATTAGGACAAGTCCCCATTAACAAGCTATCTTGATATTTTAACTTCATTTATTTAACCATGAAATGAATGCTAAATGTTCTTATATGGTATGTTCTATATTTAAAACCCACAATTGCAGGAATCCACACCTACTAAGGGTATGTTTGGATGATTGGGCTGAAAATTCTATTCGATTCGTAGATTGGGCTAGGACAACCAACAAGATCATAGGATTATAGGTTGGGCTAGGCCTATATTCATAAATACCTAAGAATAGTTCTGGAGTGGGCCGACTCGAATCCCATAGGGAGAAAAAAAGGCCCAATCCACGAATCTTATAGGATTTCCAGTCCAATCATCCAAACTGGCCCTAAATTGTTTTAGCCAAGATACGCTAAACCGGTACCTACCGGACTGGTTCGAGACCGGTTCATACCGGAACCGGTCCAGTACGAATCGGTCTTTTGTTTATATTTTAGTAGACAAAGAATTGTTTTTTTTTGGTTCACGTCCATGAGTGGATGCGCGCGGAGGCTTCAGGACTGGCCACAGAGTGGCATTTATGACCCGCGCGTGGGGCGATTTCCAGCGCGGGGAATCGCACCCGCGCAGGGTGCTCTGCCTCGAGGGAGCGGGTGGCCCTTTCGGGCCATGCGCTCTGACACCACGGCGTGCGCGCTGTGATTAAAAAAAAATGGTACCGGTGGGAACCGGCTGGTTCGCATCGATACTGGTCGGTATGCGACCAGTACACATGCATACCGGTCGATACCGGCCCGAGACATCCTGGAACCGGTTTCCACGCTGTCCGGGTACCGGTTCCAGGCCGGACCGGTTCAATATGGCCCAAACCGGCTGGTACGGACCGGTTCGGCAGACTATGGTTTTAGCTATGTTACCTGTATCCTTTGATTTTGCTATAAGTACCTCCACCTTGGTGCACTTGGATATGTGTTTGTTAGAAGAAATTCTTAGATATTGGAAGGTTCTAGCATTTAAACATGCACCTACATCCAACACATGCATATATGCGTGCGCAGACCTATGCATACATGTATGTATGAATGCATGTGTGCGTGCCAAGTACACACTTGAGGACACTTGGACACTTCAGACCCATGCCAAGTGTTTAGGTAACATTGCTGAAAGTACAAACTAGACTTTGTGAAAGATATACTCGTTGCGACTTATCTATATATATTAATATATATGGGTCCAGTGACATTATTTACTTATATTTAAATGTTCATGTGGCTCTGTCGATATGCCTTCACATCATTATTTTCATACTGCCGGTTGCATTCGTGAATTACAATTGGTTGTTTAAGTTTCACTTTGATCTTTCAGTTACAAGCATCGTAATTGTGTTATCCTACAATAACTGCTTGCCTGATGAAAGAATATGTTCTATGTTTCTAGATTAGTGAACACAAAATATTATCAGATAAATGTGCAGAACAAATGGGTGAGATCAAGTCCTATAAAGCACAGGTATGCCCTGTCTGGCATATGGTTTTTTATTGGTTGTTTTCTGTCCACTAGATGTTAATTATATCTCTTTGTTCTTCTTCTAATTGAATAGACTTTTGAAATTTGAATACAGAATATATCATATATTCTTGGGTCTTTACACTGAAGTGAATGAAATTGCAGATTGAGAAATTGGAAAAGGAAAAACAGGAGTTGCAAATTTTCTTGGATATGTATGCACAAGAATGTTTTGACACTAGGTATGTTCGTAGTTGATCCCATGCCTTGTTCCTATTCATTGATCTCATTATGTTCTCACTTTTTGCCTTCCTTGCCCTCTTTCATACATGCTAGTGTCTTGTTGAGCCTCTTCTGGCTTCACAAGTACTTGAATGCAATTAATGATGCAGAAAGATCTATACTTATTAGTGTGAATCTTGAAAAGTGCACTATTGTTAGCTAGTAGTAAAAGCTCTAGAATTTAATTTCAACTAATTTAATCATGTCAAGTTGTACCATAGCTTAATAATAATGATCGAGCTCTCCAGTTTTGTGATCCCTGTGATTCTTTCCTTTGAAGGATCTGGGAATTGTTTACTCCTTGTTTTTACATGTGCATACTATGTCATTTAAGTTAATTCCTTCGTGACCGCAGCCACTAGGTGCTGCATCATGTACATTTCGTTCTGTTTTAAATGGTTCCTCAAATCTTCCAAGATCACGTTATTTTGATCAGTGTTTGCTAGTTTTCTGTGGTTGGTAAAGCAAACATGAGTTAATATATGAAAGATAGAATCACTATATAGTAGTTTAAGAACATGTTGATTAGCTAAGAGGCTAAAATGGTGAACGGCAAAGCTATACTACAGATATTCATAATCACATCAGATACACCATTTAGTGAGGATACCTGGGCTTTAATCCAAGGAAAAGGAGAAGAACAAGGTGAAGCTGGCTATTGCCAGTGATAAGGGGCAGGATATCAGGTTAAGTACAGTAAGAGTATACTGAGCTTTGGTGAAAGACAAGGCGAAAATGATCATCAAAAGAATGTGTTGTATGAATTTCAAGAGGTCGACTTTAGAAGAAGATAGGCTATGTTGGCTAAAAGAGACAGGAAACTATAAATTCAAATAATATCTATGTATTTGAGGATAACATGATATTGGTCGAATGTTTCTTTTGATAGTGGAAAAGGGAAAGTACGGGTACACAATGTAATAAGTTCAAAGGCAAATTACACTAAGTCATGCATGCATACAGCTGATTAATTTGGATAGCAAGAATCAAGGTTCACAAGACCAATGCATACCATATCATACCGGTATGGAACTGACATTCAGTACGGAGGGCGTAAAGTGTTGGTATGCTGAATTGACTCCCATACTAGAAGTACAGACATTGTACCAACATGATTCAATGCGAGGTTCGATAATGAGATTGCAAACCTTGACAAAAATTGGGAGGAGAGGGCAATGCAAGATTCTCATCCTTCTTCGTAGAAGTAGGAAGGGCAGGGCATCGCTTTCAAGGCTCGCACAGTGTGCATTTCTCATTGTGTACTCCAATCACCAGTCTCTAAGAGAGCAAATAGCAAGACCGCACACCTCAAGGAAACTGTGGTTTAAGCCACTAGATTCTCTACCCACACTGTTAAATTTTTAAATAGTTTCACGCAATTTGGCATATGATTAATGGACTATTGGCATGTAATCGACCAAAAATCGATGGTTACAACTTACAACCATAAAGTGTATGGTGAGAACCATTTCTGCACTTTGAGCAAGGCGATTGTTAATATTGTGGATCATATAATATCTATTAAATTTTTGACTAAAAGTGTCTTGACAAGTTTCCTCTCAAGGGTGAAGTGGCATTATTAGCACCCTTGGTACCTAAGGAACCAGTATGGCATGATACCAGTAACATATCAATGCACGGTATGGTAGTTGGTGTTGGCTTTAGCAAAAGGATCTTTAAAACACAAAATATATATTTGCACGGCTTTTCAAGCCTTATATTCCTGCATGTGGGTTTGTACTGTTGTCTATACATAACCCGAAACATGATGGTATGCTGGTATCTTTTTTTTCCCTTTTTTAAAGCCACAAGCTCAAATGAGTTACCTAATTGATTGAAGAGGATAGGAAGGGTTCAACCATGGCGGCCATTTATGATGATTTCTTATGGTGGAAGCGGCTGCACGACAGGGTATTTTGTCAGGTCTTATAGAGGAGCTTGGGGCAAGTTGATCTTGGAGAAGAGTCTTGGTTATGATAGCATTGCTGATGGAAGAGGAGGATGATCTGGTGGTGGCAAAATAAGGGGAAAAACTTGGAAATTCTGTTCATGGGGCAATGGCATAGGAAATTGAAGGTGACGATGAAGGAGATGAGGATGTTGATGGAATCGGGGGAGAACAAAGGGACAGAGTTTTGTTGGGGTGAGGGAGGGAAGGGGAGAGAGAGAACTGAAGGAAGATGAGATTAGTGGAATTTAGGAATGAGAGAGACAGAGAGCTGAAGGAAGACGAGATTAGTGGAATTTAGGAATTTTGTAAGGTTATTGATGTCTTTTACATTGGAAAATTTTTTGAGTTTATGCTTTCTAGTTTAATGGTGGTTTAACTCAGAGTCATATATTAATTTCTCTAACCTAGAGGGCTGTATAAAAACAGGATTCTAGTGTGATATATGTAGACATTTAAATTTACAAGGAATACATGTGAAAAGTTCAAATGTAAACATCTGAGAATGAAAAGCCATAGTCTAGTATCAAGAAATGTAGCTATTGCAGTCTATTAAGAGAGAATATCAGGTTTTTATGCAAAACAATGCTATTCTTTTATATGAGTTGATGATAAGTATTTGTTATAGTGTTATCATTATTTATGTGGTTTATTCAAAAGGATAGAGATTTGATGGATGACTTTAATCCCAGTGGTTATAACTGTTTGGAGTAGATTTGATAAATATACCTTTTTCAGTTATGTACTTCTTTCTCATTTTTAGTCATGGATCAGAGTGAACACAGAGGGGTGCATATATTAAAAGAAGAATTTTGGTTGAAAAGAGGTGAGATACATGGCCTTACACACTCTGGGTGTTCTTATCATATATAGTAGGGATGAAGACACATCTTCTTGTATGCTTTTTAAAAAAAATGAAGAAAGGAATACACATTTGAACAGCTCAAGGAAGATAATGTAATATGAATTTTATTTGTTAAAAGGCTCACTGGAACTAAAAGCTTGACATGGTTGTCAAACCAAGGTATATCCGAGGAATATGTTGAGGCGGAATCTCCTAGGAGTCAAAGCAACCAAGGGCAATGGACCTTAATTTGCAGGTGTTTTTGATGGGAATTGACTTTACAGATTGAACAGTGATAACATTTAAAAATGTGAATAATTTATTAATGTTTCATAGATGAAAAAAGCCATGTAAAGTTGATTTTGGAAAGTAACCAACTGTAAACCGTTATGCATTGCATCTGTATGATACTCTTGTAGTGCTTGTGTGTTTTAAATTTAAAGATAGAAATTATGTGACTTTTATTGCCTGAAATTACTAGAGCTTCATTATAATGCAGCCATTTTGAGGTACATTATCCACTGCTCCCTTCATATAATCATTAATCAAAACCATAAACATCCAGCCTTGCACCATATATTTGTGATCTTGGTTGTGAATCCTCAAGTTCCACCTCTGATGTAAAAAAATAGTTTCATCCTTTTCTGACCTGAATAAAAATATAAGGAATTTACTAGACAAATAAATTTAAGAAGTTGACATGAAGACCATATGTATATGTACACACCAGGCAATATTTATTTGAATATGTTAACACAACTCAATACTGGTCTATTACTCAACAAAATATGATAATCTATATATCTTGTCTCTCCATGCGCTGATAGCCAAAAAAGCAATGGATCAGCCAAAACTTTTAGCCCGTGAGAATAATGCATATTGTTATTTTTTTAAGAAAAAACAATGTCTTTCTTTATATCCTTATGTGAGCGCTTGTGGATATTATCCTATTGTGGTGCTACATCTTCATTTTAAATTCGATACTTCTATACAGATTGATTATGTTTTCAAGTTAAGAAGTGTTTTGACCCTATAAAATTACAGGTGCAATTGATTTGAATCCTTCTGATTGTATACAGAACCATAATGGAAATCAAAGAATCAGAACATAGAGCTCGTGCGCAAGCTGAAATCTTGAAAACTCTACTGGATGAACACAGTCTTGAATTGCGAGTGAAAGCAGCAAATGAGGCTGAGGCAGCTTGCCAGCAAAGGCTTTCTACTGCGGAAGCTGAAATAGCAGAATTACAGACAAAACTAGATGCTTCTGAAAGGTTGGATGTCTGCTTTTATTCACTTACAGCTAAGTTTATTTCGATACAATACTGCAAGTACTCTTAAGCATCATAACTATTGCAGCTTTCTTCCTACCTGGAACTTTTATGCTATATCAGTTACTTTAGCATTAACTTTTTAATGGTATTAAATACAGTAATTCAGATGCATTATAATAGTTGATGGGTTTACTGAATTGTGGTTTCTAGGCTCGGAAGTTGAAAAAGAATTTCATGGATTTTTTTTTCTTTTTATGGCTAAGTTTCAATGGACTGAAAAGTTCCTTGGAAGATAATAGTAGCTGTGCATTTTTATTGCATAGGATCATTCAGTTTCCAGTGAAATGAGCAGACCATATGCTCTGAACTCTTTCATAGTGGTTAACATTGTCTTTGCAGAGATGTCTGGGAGCTTAAAGAGGCTATAAAAATCAAAGATGCAGAAGGAAAGGCATATATTTCTGAAATCGAGGTTGGGCTATGCTAATACTTTGTTCCTTTGTAATTGCACCCCTTCATGCTGTTATGTATGCTTTTATTTTAAAAGAAATCCCAATTTTCAGACAATCGGTCAAGCATATGAAGATATGCAGACACAGAACCAACATTTACTTCAACAGGTTGCTGATAGAGATGATTACAATATCAAGGTTTGTGGCTTGTATTGATTCTCAACTCGTTTCATTGTTTACTAGTCTAGATTTGCTCAAAGCAATCACTTTGTGAGTTGCATTTAGTAATGTTTATGTCCTCAAGATATCTGCACTTTGATATACCATTGAATTACAGCTATTTAATAGTTAGCAAACTTTGTCCTTTGTGATTAATGTGATGATCTCAGGCTTGCATCGCCAAGTTTTAGTAACTGGTCTATTCGATATTGCGTCATACCATAAGACTTGTCCCAGGGAAGACTTGGTACGATGCAAGAGGCACATCCTTTGTATTACCGTATCACGTAGGATCAAATCATACATTATATGCTTACGAGAAGCTCATATGTCACATACCAATGGCTTACCATAATTTATTATATCAATCATAAGATGATATGAAGCCTTTGGCAGAGGTGATTTCAGCCTTTTCTAGTTGCAAGCTAGCATGCACTTATATTGCTTCCTGCTTCCTTGTGATGTCGGAGTTGTTCAATGACAGTCAGCATATCCCTCGTTGCAATTAGCATATAATATTGAACCTTGACAATTTTTAAAGTTTTTTCTTTAAGTCCAATGTTTAAGCAATTCACCAGTGCCCTGGCTCTGCTTTATACTTTGATGTATGCCAGCTGGTATCGGATAGCGTGAAAATGAAGCAAACCTACAGCTCTCTTCTCTCTGAAAAGCAAGCCAAAGCAAAGCAACTCCAACAAATAAATGGATCGCTCGAGTTTTACAAAATGAAAGTTGCTCGTGGTGAAGAGCAGGTGCTCTTTTTTGCTTACCTTTCTTCTCTTGAAATTTTACTCTCTGGTCATGCAGCTGTCTGACTATATCATACAGATGAAGATATATGTTGCCCAAGCTTGCAAAGCTTCCCTGGAAAATAGGCACCTTACAATCAATCTGGACAAAGCTACAGTAGAGTTAGCTGATTCAGAGAAAGAATTGATGTGGCTTCGATCTACTTATGATGATTCTCGGAAGGAATATGAGCGAAACCAGAAAAGGATTGCTGACTTGAGGTTGGAGTTAGAGCGGGAAAGGTGCTTTTGCTTGTTTCAGTTAATTTAACATGGTTTAAGCTCATAATTAACTTGCATTCTGCTCTTTATCCCTCTATTTGCCATGCCTATCTTTAATCCAACTAATCGTAAACTCAGAAATGAGAGGAAAAGGCTTGCAGAAGAGCTTGAGGAAGTGAAAACTGAAGTTATGGAGATGAGCAGTGAGAATGAAGAAACCACAATCCAGAAACTTCAGGATGAAATCAAGGAGTGCAAGGCCATTCTTAAATGCGGTGTATGTTTCGACCGTCCCAAGGAGGTAATATGAGAGAATACGTCGTTAGATGTAAACAATCATTTATCATTGGATGTGCTTTTCTATTTTATGCAAATGCGGTTATCATTATTGTTGATGCATTCGTCAAATTATAGAAAACATGTATTTCAGTCAATTTTTCACTCCACAAGTTAAATTTCGGACAATCAATCTATAGACAGAGAAGTGTGTCCCATTTCTTTCTCATTGGTATAAAATTAGTTGCTCTATTTTTTTTTGTTTGCAGGTTGTAATTACGAAGTGCTTCCACCTATTCTGCTATCCATGCATCCAGAGGAACCTGGAGATTCGTCATCGTAAGTGTCCTGGGTGTGGCACCCCATTTGGACAAAGTGATGTCCGTGAGGTGAAAATATGAACTTTCTGACAGGGCATATCTTTTTCTGCTCCTTCCTCTCCAGTATCTGGACCTCATCTTGTGATACGGATGTCCGGCATCTCTTGCTGACCATGGGCAGAGCCTCTGGCCTATACTATATTTCTTTTTAGTCGGACTTTGGACTAAGTTTACCCAAAATTTGATATTTTTCGTGCCGAAGCTCGCCCATGATCAGCTCTATGTCTGCTTTTGTGTTGCATATATTAGATAATAGTTTTATATAAACGAAATATATACAAAAGAAAATGCATAAGTAATTCTATAGCACTCGGCAACTGTTTGGCCTATGCTTAAGCCTCGAGAAGCTTCCTAGTTGGAACATTCTATCTTGATCACCTGAGTTTATCTGATTGAATGAAGTAGATTGTAATCTAAGCTTATTGTTGGTTTTGCCCACCTGCTTTTACTTCTCATACCATGAAGAGTGTCTGAGGAAAGAAAAAAAAGGTTTGAGGACTCGAGGAAGGTGATGCTACGAAGTTTAGAGCCTCATCATCTTTGAAGTAAGTGGAGGTGGAATCCTGGAAAGGGCGGAAACATCATAGAAGTGGTCTACTCCGACTAAAGCAAGACTTACCATGCACAACTATCGCATCAGCGTGGGAAAAAAAAAACCCGTAGCGTTCGTTGTTCCCGTTCCATTGTTTCGTCGCATGTTTGTTGCTTCCGTCTCTGCATAAAATCTTAACAGGAAAGCTGCAAAACCTCTGCGTCGGAAAGGCTATCAAAGCAGGCACCATTATAATATCATGGATCCATTGGATGAAATCTTTGATTGCTGTGTGTGAATTAAGAATTCGAAAGGCATCTTGGGTTCGTCCCATTAGCAGGCTTGTTCAAGCTAATTCCCCTATGGGGCATCTCAAGCTTAAAGGACTCAAGCCAGATGTTGAAGCCAGGTTACGAATGAGCTTAATGAAGTTGTTTATTGATGAAAAAGTGATTGGTGGCTTGGGCCTGGCTCGACAATCAACTCTTTCTAGCTGATAACTATATAAAAAAAAAGCGTGTATACTTAACTTTTCTATTGAATCTCTTACAGAGTCTCTGACATGGCACAAGCTGTTAAGAAACAGGAAAATTATATGTGAACTTTATAATTTTGTTATAGTATTTCTTTCTGATTTCCTGCCGCTACAAAAATTATTGCAAGAATCTTATCGCTGAGAGTGAGGTGGAAACAAGAAGGATGAAATCTAAAGATTGGTCGGGACAAAAATAAAGCTCAAAAATGTCGAATTAATAGCGAAGTCCCCAAAAAGGCGGTACCCAAATGAAAAAGAAGAAAAATAACACTAAACAAACAAGGAGGGGAGGCGGCGAACATAAACATCGAGGAGGGGGCAAGCAAGCAAGGGTGTATTTTGGATACCCGGGTCGAGGTTGAGGCTATTCTCAGGTGATGCGAGAGGGGTATTGTGTGGTTCCTCCAATATCTCAGCCGGCTGCCATCAAGGATTGAAATGACCGAGTTTTTGTAGGCATACACAAAAGCTTTTGAATTATATTGGCAGAAGAGGGTCCATTTTCCCACTACCATGCACATAGTTTTAGTGACAAGGTGTCTCTCGCTGTTTGCATTTTGTTGCTTCCAATGGTTGTTCAGCATATGCTCTTGGTAGTCCGAGTTTGGTCGTCCGCATGATCGCCACAGTGAGAATGAGAGGCTTCGTACATTCATGTCATCTAAGTGCATTCATGTATCCAAAGATGGTTACTGGCCAGCAGACCGGCTTGTCAAGAAACTACTAAAAGCCTGTAAGTTGTCAGCATCTAGATTTGCTGACGAAGTTGTGTCTCAAGTTAAATTGCAGTAGATATGTCAGCATTTAAGATATCTCTGGATAGAAATAGTAGTCTTGATGTTCACAGTGCGTCAATGGTCATGACTTTGAATATTGAAACTATTAAAATATAGAGTCAGAATTTTCATAGAGTCATCTCGAACTTTTGATAAGTCATAATGAAAGGAAAAAAAAACAAAACAAAGAAATCTTCAAGGCGGCATCACTCGTGAGAAATTCATCAACTCTGCTAGTGTCTTGCAGGACTGACTTTCAGGATTCAAGAAAACTTGGATTGCAGGGAGACATTCAACTAAGATAGGTTAAGAAACTCAGAAATTTTGCATCATGATGTAATTTCTACAAGCACATGACTCATACATGATGGAGCTGAACAGGTGTAGTTATGTAGTGCCTGTCCACTATGACTTTCCTAAAGCTGCTGGAATCAACGAGAGTTTTGGCAACTAGGCTAACCCAGAGATTGGTGAACCCTCTCCTGGATCTGCTGCAATGTTACTGTAGATAAAGCCCTTCCAACAGATTTGGATTCATTGCAATTGTCTCATCCAATGGTTGGACATGCATACATGCATGAGAAAAACATACTTGCAAACAGCTTATGCATGAAAATTACTTTCCAATACATTCAGACCTTGAAACCATTGGATGTGATAGGTGTCGCACGGCCAAGCCTATTTGAAGGCAACACTTGGAACCAAGACATGCACCAAATTTAGCTATCAACTTGGGCCATCACACTCTTCTCATGGAGCCCTACGCAAGAAATTCTTTACACTATGCTTTTTTACCTCCTTTATTCCTCATCCAATAGCATGGTCGGTGGCATGTGGCACCATGCCATTGGTAGGTTGCTTTTATACCTTGAATCCTAGCCATGGAAGGACTATGGTCCATGGACTGTCAAATTGGAAGGATTTCTCCAAGCACAAGAAAAGCTAACACACTTTCTTCCAAAGGATGTTTTGGTTCTTAAAAAGGCAAGAAGCATCTAGGTAGTTAAATCTACATTCTTCTATTCTTTATTGACAAGTTTTACAAAATGCTCCTTATTGCTCCTCTATGTTTTGTGATCATGAAGCTGCATTCCAAATCAACATTTGAACAATTTAATGTAATCTAATATCTTAAGTATTCCGATTTTCGGATGTAAGCAAGGAGCCGGGTCCTTGCAAAAATTTTCATACCTTAATATCATCATCAACAAGCAATGTAAAAGGGTTTGAAAACAAGCATCCTAAGTATAATTAAATAGCATAATTTGACCATCCAACTAGGGTCGGTCAGCCTTCCTAGATATATAAGATACTAGATGGCAGGCAATGAGATGCCTGATTCCAAATTTCTAATATGTACTATATAATTTCAGAAGCAATTAGATTTATAAAGCTAGATAAGCACTACAAACAAAAGTGACTTAGAAGTATCAATATACTGACCGACTCTTGTACCATTAAGGGAGGGAGCCGGGGTAACCTTTTGAATGTTAAGCTCTTATTAATAAGGTGCCGAGCAACTATGCTAATAGTTATCGGCCATTAAAATCATGAAATCAAAAATGCGTGAACAACTTAGTACAAAATTGAATTCATTTTGGATCGATTTAAGATCATCAAGCCAATCAAAAGTAGACTTGTATCTAAGATGATTTAAAACTAAACTCAATCAAACAATAAGGAGCCAAGTTAGAATTTCTTATTTCAAACTGGTTAATAAATTTCAAGCTAAGCTTGATCGAGCTTGCCTCAACTACACACCTAAGTGGTAAATGACTCAGACAATTCGAAGGGGGAAGTTATTAGGTTCAAGGTTCGAAGATCGATCTTTGCAATTCTGACTTAACCACACCAGAATTTGTTTTAAAATAAAAATCAAGCTTTAGACTAACTGTAGATTATTACCCCTTAAAGTAAAGCACAAGCCTGTCACTATATAAGCTCACTGCACTCACCTCCTCCCTCACATGAACTTAATTCCCACCACCCTGGCTGCAATCCTAATGCTCTCATACCCAAGCCCCTCCCATGTCACTCCACCTCTGGCTTCTCCTTTCCATAGTATTCATCTCCCTTGGCTTCTCATGGTATGCGAGCTATGAGTCAGTCTTGGAGAGCCTGGTCGACCAGCTCAGGCTCGCCATCATGGTGCTGCCGCTTGTGCTGCTGCTGGCCGTCCACTGGCTATCGAGCGGTGATAGAAGGTGGGTCCCGTTCTTGATCCAGCTTCCGGAGAGGGAGTCATTCCATCGAGCTGGGGGCTCACCGTGGGGCGTCGGGCTGCTTCTGGTGCTCCTCATCTTCTTGATCTCCTACCAGTCCTACTTCCAGGACCGTTGGTTTCCGCTCCTTAGCCGGCGAAGATGATGAGAGTGATGGTGTTTGGAGGAAGAACAAGAGTGGAGCTGGGAAGTATTTAATGTAATTACGTACGTATGAAGGTGAAATGGAGGAGTCTCTGCTCGCTTATTATTAATCTGTAACAAAGCTTGATTCCTTTTGTTTTCTTCTATTATGGTTTGCTATCAGATTGGCTGCTGTTTTCTTCTTATTATAATTACATATGAAGGTGAAATGTAGGAGTCTTGTCGTTTATAATCTCTAACGAAGCTTGCTTCTTTTTGTTTTCTTTTGCTTTTATTATTGTTTGCTGACAGATTGGCTGTTGCTCGTTTCTTCTAGGGTGGAAGATTCTTACTCTTTTTTCTTTCTTTATTCTTACTATTACTTTAGAGGATTCCAACAGGATCCAAACCGAGCTTTTAGCTTTTAGTTTAAGCCTCATATCCAAGGAAGAGGATCTAATTGCTTGCCAGCTCCAAGTATGATGCTCGATAAATAAATATTTTTGACAGAATCACTTCCCAAATATGATTGAAGTCGTTGTCAGCTTCTCAAACTCCTTAACCCTTGCTGAATTATTCAATATATGCATGTTTTTAAGGTTTGAGATCCTCTTGCCAGAATTAGGACGCTTTCATGTTTCCAGTCCCCACATGCACGCACGTACATGTGTGTATGTATGTATGTATGTTTGTGTGTATATATATATATATTATTTATACATATTTATAAAGAAATTCCCTCCTGACTGGGAAACCAAATAAAAGGTTGTAATGAACCAAATAAAAAAAGTGGTCTTACACAAAGAAAGTAGGTCTTATCATATTCAAGGATGTTATCAAACAATCATATATTTGCATCAACCCCCCTCCCGTTCCCCTCGCTATATATGTCCCCTCTTCATCGCTCATCATTTAGGAGCGCAATTCTTAGAAGTTTACTTAATTTCTTTCGAAGCTCAGATATTCTAGCAAGTTTCTCACCAAAAAAAAGAAAAAAAAGAATTTTCCAAACCAGTTTCCTGAAAATCTTTAACTGATGAGTGAGAAACCAATTTCTTAATTATAACTATATCTGTATAATACGTATCTAAGCCGCACAAAAATAAAAAATAAAATCTGAGTTAGATGCACGTACGGTATATTTCTGTGATTAGAATCATTAGATGTTCTAATCTGGCTTACATCCTAACCCAGTCCTCTATTTCAAACACCGGATATGGAGCATCCTTTCCTTTTGTTTTCACTTTTCGGCACAAACATCAGTTAAAGTAGCTTTTTTCACTTCGTTCCAATGTATATGACCTGCTTGGACGGTGGTGAATATCATAAAAGTTTCAAAAAGATGCGATAAAACACTTTAAAAGTCAATCATAGTTGGGACTCGAATCATTGCAGGAAGCAAACTGTTGTTACCTCTCTTAGGAACCCATGGGTTCTTCTGTCTCTCATTCATGGTTACGATGTTCTCTTTTGTATTTTATACTTCTATAGGTGTGAAAGTGACTGAGAGATTATCAATTCAAAAGTTCACCATTCCACTGGATGATGATGAGTTACATGAGTATAATTATGGACTTGTTTAGTTTGAGAAAAAAATTTTACCTTACTAACATATATTCTCTAAGAAGCTAATGTTGGGGTATATTATATCTAAAAAAATGGTTTCAGTATGTTTGGCTGATTACGGAAAAATGGCATGAAAGCATATTTTCTGACATGGCTTTTATTTAGTTAAACATTTAATTTTTTGAAAAAATTATATAAAATATTTTTTATATTCTTAATAAATTGACTGCATGGAAAAAAAATTATAATCCGTCAGACATTTCTGAAGAAAAAAAGAGATTTTATCTTGATTCCTGGCTCATAAAAAAGTAGATTTTACAAGTCCCACATAAATTTTAATTTTTCTAGGAGGTGAAAAAGTCACTTTTCCAACTCTCTTATTTGAAAATTTTACCATACTCTGCCCCTTCTGATTCTATGAACCAAACCACATTTATCTCTTTCCTCTTCCCAAGAACCAAGTATATGCTATGCATCATTAGGTGCCCAAACTATTTCAAAAAATAACATCAATAGATATACCTGCATATATCCGGGACACTTCTACATTTAATTCTCTATAATTTTATTTACTTAGTAATTTAACTAATTGCTGATCTAATATATACTCTTTACTGATTATTTTATTCTAAATAAATTCTACTTGGCTCCTGATACTACTTCGTTCTAACATTCCCCCAGTCTTGTGCATGCAAGTGCCACACAAGTGTTCATCCAAAGAGAGACATTTTAACGATGGCTAAGATCCAGTGATCTAGTAAGGAAGATTTGCCAGTTCTCAGACGAATTTCATTTAAGAAGAAAATTAAACTAAATCCCATTAAATATAAAAGAGGAGCAATAGATAAAAGTTTGATTTATTTATTTGAACATAATTGAACTTGTAAGATAGGTGCACACACATACACACACTATTATTAATAAGTACACGAATGAAGAAGCGAGGCGAGCGACGCATCCCACCGGCCATACATAAAAATCCTCCATACATAAAACTCGTACACGTACCCTTCCCGGTCCCACAGACCATATATAACAACAATAATAACAATTTCCAAAACGATCCAGTACTCCGCGGTGAGTTTACGTGACAAGCAACGAAAGTCACTTCGCTTCGCCGGCGATCTTGGCGGCCTCGAGGTCGGCGGCCTGCTGGAGGAAGTTATGGCCGTCGTCTTCGACGGCGATCTGGATCGGAGACGAGCCGAGGCCGTCGGCGATGGCGAGCATGATCCGCCGCATCTCCCGCCGGAACTCCTCCCGATCGACGGTGCCGCTGTGGTCGCAATCGAACTGCTCGAAGATGGAGTCGTAGAGGGAGGCGACCTCCGCCGGGGGGGTCACCACGTCCACCCCGAAGTGAGTCTCCAGGAGCCGGAACGTCTCCAGAGCCCGGCGGAGCTCCGCCCGGGAGAGCACGCCGTCGCCGTTGAGGTCCAGGGAGGCGAACCGCTCGTCGACGCTTTTCTGGAAGGCCGCCTCGTCGCCGACGAACTCCCGGACTGTGGAGCCGTCCAAGACCAGTACTCCCATCTCTCTCTCGCTCCCTCCCTCGAGAAGGCTTGGTCTTATCTTGGAAGAAGAGGGTTTGCGGTTGGGGTTTTTATTTGGGTGTGGGTGGGGGGATTATCTTGTGGGGGGAGGATGTCAGTGAAAGTACGAGAATGCCATTTTGGGATCCGATGCCATTACCATGGGCGACGGCACTACCGGTTTCTTGTGCCGTGGGTTTCGATATCTATATTGCATGGATAAAATTACTCAAGTTTCTAGCGATACACAGAGGCACTCCACTTCTTTAAAAAAATTCTATTAATTTTTTTAAAATTTTTAATTTGATCCAATGTCATCATTTCCCTCATAATGCTCTATATAACATCATTAAAGGTGTTCATAAAATAACCAAATTACCCTTGCCCTTGTTTTTATTCTCTCAAATAACCAAATTAAGAGGGTTCATATCATTCTTTCCCTTATCCGCTCTTTGCTATCATTAAGGGTGTTTTATAAAATAACCAAATTGCCCTTTCACGTTGTCGTACTCCGCTCCCTCGGCTGCGCCTCCGTCTCGATCGCCGGAGATCGGCAGCAACTCCTGTTCACCCTCACCACGACCCACCCCCTTCACCTACTCTCTACCGATCCCTCTCCCGATTTCTCTCAATCAAACCGTCTCGTGCTCTATGGAACAATGCCTCATCGATTTTGGAGTTGGACAAAAGCGGCGGGCGTTCCATTTGGTTCGACTCCGATCGGCGCCCAAGATCCAGGGAGTCTAGCCGACAGACGGGCGTTCCATTTGGTGATGCCGTGAACTTATCCGCCAAAAGCCTCAGACGGCGACGGCGACGTGCGCAGCGATGGATTTGAACGGAGTGGAGTCATGGTGGAGGCAGGCGCCGGGGACGGCACAATGGATTCGACATCATCAAAGAGACCACCTCTCACTCATTCAAACCCAGCTAAAGTTCTTTCCCCCTAGATTCGACATCATCAAAGAGACCAACAATTCAACTAAAATATCCTTTTGTCAAATAAGGTCTCTCTTTGCCGAACGAATTTAATTCCTACTTTTGTTCTGGTCAAGCTTGCTAAAAATATTGAATTGACTGATCTCCTACGAGATTCTGTTGAAACATTGTAAGCTTCAAACATAACTCATCTAAAAAAAATAGTAGAAATATGATGTTTGAATTCTTTAGTACCCTGTAAATGCCAAAAAAGCTCTTCAATGAATAACATAGGACTAAACATACACCCGTACGGATTACACTAAGCAAACAATGGCAAATGATCAACAAGATGCAACAGTAGTAAAAGATCAACAAGATGCAACAGTAGCAAAAGATCAACAAGATGCAACAGTAGTACAAGATCAGCAAGTTGCAATAGAACAAGATTAACCAGATACAACAAGGCACTCTACTGTCAGACTGCTTGCAGTGCCATATGAATGTATCAAAATAATTAAAACAATGCATGGCAAACAATTATTACCATGGACTGAAATGTATTTGGAAATAATCACATATACACCATCCAAGTTTATTCTACAACTTCATCAGCTTCCACTCTTCTCTCTGAAGAGGACTGATCCAAGCGAGGAAACTTTTGCGGAAGCGTAAAGACAGGCTGCTGGCTGCATTTGCCTTGAAAAGCCAATCCCAAAGAGTATCCAAGTGCTCGAGCAACGGGTACAGCAACAGCATTTCCAACTTGTATATAGCTGAAACAATTAAAGAAGTCAAACTTAGTGAGGCATTAAGCATTAAGAGCAATATCACAACCACTAAAAGATTTGAAATATATATATATATATATAGAGAGAGAGAGAGAGAGAGAGAGAGAGAGAGTTGTCTGCACTTAAGTGAATCACTACTCAAATCCAGTTGAATCTATACTGACCAATAAAAATCCTGCATTGCTGATCCAAGCCGTTAGTATGATCTACTACCTCTAAACTACTTAGAATCAAATATTATATGATTTAAAAACTCCTAACTTATGCATCAAATGATTAATGTGTGTGTGTATATATATAATTCAGTATTATTTAGCCTATCCATTATTGGATCTTTTAATGCATAGACTAAACATTTTCAAATCATATAATTTTGGTATATCAGTAATCTAGAAATAGTCGATGACATCCAATCGCTTGGATTATCCAGATCTGACCAAATCTAAGTGAAGATCCACTGAGGTGCAACCCAATCTCTCTCTCTCTCTCTCTCTCTCTCTCTCTCTCTCTCTCTCTCTCTCTCTCTCTCTCTCTCTCTCTGTCTGTATATATATATGTGTGTGTGTGTATGAACAAAATATATTTCTATCTCAAAGCTAACCAAAAGTTTTAACACAGCAACAAGGGAGGAATAGCTCTCATGACCAGACAAGTTGAAAATAACTCATCAAATGGAAAAGTAATTACCGCTCTTTAACAGGGCCACGAAGTCTGTAAAAATCAGGAAAGCCCTGGAGCCTTGCATTCTCCCGAATTGAAAGTACTCTATCCTGCTCGGGATGTAGCACTGCCTATTGACACTTGAAGCATAAGAAACATGATAATTCATAAGCAAGAAAATAGAACATGCATTTTCATTTAAGGTACCTGATTGTGAGGCTCGGCTCTTGTTACAACTGTAGGGACAGTTTCATCCCACCATAGACGTCCAAAAGGTCTGTAGCATATTTCAAAAGTGAGTTCCAATGCAAAAGAAGAGAATCAAAGACAGCATGAGGACTTACTTCAAAGATTTCCCTTTTATAAAAGTCATAGCATAGTCAGGGACCTGGCATTGAAAATTCATCAGACACCACAATACAGAAATTTTAGAACCATAACACGAAGAAACAAGAAAGTTACCAAAGGTTTCCCCGAGGGTAATAATACTCTCTCAATTTCCGGATCCCATTCAACAGCTTTGTCAGGCCCAACCTTAACCCCAGGCAAATCCCTAAAGTTTGCACCCTGCAAGGGAGAGGCAAACCATTAAACAGACCCATCACAGGAGTATCTCGGACAACAAATAAGACATGTCAGCTGCAATACTTGATTCAGAATAATTGACAACTGACCTTCCTTTTGGGAATCCGGCAAACTCGTAAGTAATCATCTTCATTCAACTGAAGGGCCCTATGATCGAAAAGAGTGGCCTTCTGTGAAGGCCTACCAGCACCAGAAGCAGAATTGACCAGTTCTGCGTGTGATACCAAAAAAGCTATCACAAAAATGTAGGGCGCAGGTGCCGGACAATAACAGACAAAACTTTCAAGCTATGATACAGTATTAAGATATTGTGTCACACAGGAATAACTACTAGACTGCAGTATTCAATTGCAGTTACTATATAGATTTATCATAAAGGCAGATAATTGGAATGCCAAAAAGTAAAAAGGTTATAACTAGAACATTTTCTTCTAAGATAACAAGTTTCTTCAGGATAAACACAGGAAAATATGGAAAATATATACTATACAACTCCAGTAACCAGAACTACACCATTCGCACATCTCACATTCATTATGTTTTTGTCTCACAACCACATTTACGGGTATAACTGAAATAGCATTATATCTTCACATTCTACAGCAGACTCTTGAACTAGTGCATTGTTAAGAAACAAGTACATCTATAGTTTACATATATGAACATATTATTAGAAACTAAATGGCAAACTAACAATTTTTTTCCATTGGTTGAGCTAGCACACCTTCTCTTGTAAGCCGAATAAAGTGTTGAAATACCGTCCTTGGAGGTCGTCCATATGGCATTTCATCCCTTGTTTCATCATTGCCAACCTAAACATACAATAACATTGGAAATGAATAAACAAAGAAATAAGTTCATTAAATACTATTCCAAACTCTTAAATATAGACATTTTTTACCGGAGGAAGATCAGATATGGCATCCTCAAGTAACAAGGCACGTTCAAGCTGCCGATGTTGATTTTCATCATATGCAACTATATTTTGCTACAAGAACAATGAAGGTTGGTGATTGTTTATAACGTAATGAAAACGGCATTTGATTTGTAGTCAAACCTCAAACTCATTGAGCTAATAAAATAATGAAATAGGCAGTTCATCTGCAATCATACCCCCAAACTCATTATGAAAAGGCATTATAATTTCAAGTCATACCTCAAACTCACTAGGAGTAACACCACGCACAACAACATCATGCGTAGGTAATGGAAACTGAGGAAGAATCTGATAATCCAAACAAATTAACAGAATAAGACATTCATTGGAAGAACACAAAACCATGGTGGCATGAGTACCCCAAAGAAAAACAAGCCTTGTCTAAAGAAAACAAACCTCAGTGGGACGAGCACCCCACAGAAACACCCGCATCCGAAATTGTGGAAGTCCATAGCAGCCTGCAACCATCATTCCCAATCTGGCTTGGTAATTCATTGCAACTAGCCTACTCAAAGCATATCTTCCCAAAAATCCATGAGCAAACTTGAGGATATCCACAACATTCTCCATGAGAACATATTTTGGCATAAGAAAATCAACAATATCCATGAAAACAACCATTTGTTGATTTTTTGGGTCTTCTAGTGGAGCTTCGTAATTTCTAAACCGATTAAATCCACTTATTCCTTGGCACGGAGGCCCTCCACATATCACATCAACCTTGCCCTGAGGATTGAAGACATAAAATGAAGCAAATTATTATCAGGAAATGAATTGACAGAACGCTCAAGAAAGGTCTGTCTGATTATGAGTTAATAGCAGGAGAAAGACAGCAATACTTACGGGCAATGGTAAGATATTTTTCTTGTATCCATTTATCACAAAGACTTTGATATGTTCTTGACACTTGCTGAAGCATAATAATTTTAGAAATTAGAAATGCACTGGCAAAACAAAGGCAGAAGACCATATGCAACATCAGTACCTTAAACCATCTATAGGTTCCCATGTGTCTTCACTTGGACCGTAGCCCTTCCATCGAACCTAAACAAAAGAATAGTTGGAAAAAATTAATGTTAGCACGCACTGCAGTTAAAGATGCTATTTTGAACAGACCATGTCCCCATCTATTTTCATAATAAAGAAAACTTTTGTTCCACATTGAATTAGCAATAGACAAAGACATTCAAATTTGAACAGGAAGGACATGAAATAAGCTATGAGGACACTATGCAATTACACCACTTAATTACCTTAAACTTCAGTCCAACTTTGCCTATGTTGCTGGGATCACCATAACATATCCCAACTAGTTTTCCAACTTCAAATTCTCCTTTAGGAACTTCAGAAGAAATGCCAGACACATCTTCATCATCTGAGCTGCTTGATTCAGACTCTTGGGCAAAAAAATTCTCCATTCCAACGAGATTGTACTGTGTGCACAACTTCTCCCACTCTCTTAGAAGAGCCAAAAAGTCTTCTGCCTTCTCATTTCTTACCTAAAAGAGTTCCATACATATAACATGGCATATTATATATAGCATTCAGAGAATTCAAGAAATAGAGGAAAATTCAACAGAGCAGCTCAAATCAAATTCCAATAATCAAACAACAATACCCTAATCAAAAACAAGATCTAAATTGAAGTATGGGTATAAAATAAGAAAAAACCGAAGCCCAGCATTACCTCTGTGTGAGGATGATTTAATTTCAGACTTTCACATGCATATGGGTTTACATCAACAGCCCAGCGCTGCATGAGACTAACATAAATAAGCTACAAGAATAACAAAGGCAATAGTAGAAAGCAGAAAATATACATAAATGTAGACTAAATATACTCACTGTTTCAAGTTTTAAACCAGAGAGATTTGTGCCAAGACATAACCCTGTTGACATGGCACCACAACCAGAATATAGGTCCAGAAGTGACAGTACACGCTTTTCCCCGGAGGATGATGCCTCTGAATCTGATTGACATTTGCCTTTGCAATTATTTGATGCATCCTCCGAAGATATAGTTGATGATGTCTCGCTGCCAGCCCTCAAGTTTTCTGAAAACAATAACACAGATCACCATGAGTACAAAAACTACGGGAAAAACAACATCAGAAATAACAGAAGGTAAGAGATATTAAACATTACCTGGGGGTAAATTTCCAAAGGTTGAATAAGGTAAAGAATAGGACATATCATAATAAAGATCACAAGGTGGGATGCTATCCTCCTTTGCCTTCAGATCAATCTAAGATGATTTCAAATCACAAACCACTTAGTATGACAATCTTGAAAACAAAACAGATAAAAAAAGAACTTATTTCAGGCAGAAAATATTGAGCACTTTATAATTACATTTGGTTCCACATGAACAATTCTAATCTTAGAGACAATGCAGTCCAATATATTGTCATTTTTCTCCTCTGACAGAAAAACTCTTCTAGGGTCATGAACTGTTTTAGGGCCATGAGCAAGCTCCTTGATAACCTAAAAACCAAAAAAAGTAATGAAACAATTGACGTGCATTTCTTATAATATTGAGTTTTTAATATAGTAAGGAATAAATAATGAGGAGATTACTTACAGTATCTTCAGCCCTAAAGAACCATTGAGCTGTAAAATATAATTGCCTATCAATTGTTTCAAAAAATTCAACAATTCGGCCAATGTAATCTGGCTCCCCATCACCAGCCTGAATAATTGCAGATTAAGTTAGCAAGAAGGCATGAGATGGAGAAACTGACAAGAACAACCACAACTAAAGGCCTTTTGTTTTGAGAATTCAAGCCAAAAAAGTAATTTGATTATACAACATGCAGTAGCCTATTCCCCTTATTCTACCCTCAACCAGGTATACAAAATAAACCAAGTTTATAATTGGCAAGCAATTGATAAGAACTATAAGTAGAATTGTCACTAAGTAGCAAGAAGTAAACCTAGACTCTTAGTAAACCTATCAAAAATTTGGGTAGATCATATTTTCTACATTTGCTTTGAAAAGAAAAGAAAAGAAAAGACAGAAATATAGGAAAAGATTCCATATTCACATTACCAAATCTGCCATAGCAAGAAAACCATCATTACAACAGTCCAATTCAGATATTCCAATACAAACTACACGCAGTGACCTAAGGAAGCTCATGAAAAAAAAAACAGATCCTAGAGGAAACTGAATAAACCCAAATGACACGAAAAAAATCCAGTGAGTTGAAGCCATAAAACCATCTGAAGAAATACAATAGTACTAAAAAGGAAAAGGAAAAACAATACCATATGGCATCTGTATCACATCAACTATCATAAATCCAAAATAGTATGATAAACGTGCCATCGACTGTCATAAATCCAAAATTATAATAAAGAACAGGTTATCATTGCCACAATAGGAAAGCTACTTTTTATGACCACATGTCACATAGCCACACATCTATGTGCACAGGAATAGTTCATAAGGCCTACCATTTGCTGATATGGCAACTCCATGATCTTTTTTAGGGCATAGACAACCCTACAATCAACCAACCTCCTTCCTTTTTGCAGCAAATCCCACAAGCTGAACCAATTTTCTCTTACACCATGGCAAGAGAATTGTTTGTGTGCACATGACAGAGACCAATAGCATTAGTCTACATCTATTAATTATGTTAATGGGGACTTATTACTTAGTATTATCGTCATGCACCAATTTTGTGCATTCATATTAATGGATTTTAGCAAGGTTTACCATACCAATCGATACTGGTGCATACCAACCATACCAGTATCAAACGGATATATAGTACGAAAGATATACCGACACTCAGAACATCGAACCAGACCCTATGCTAGGCATACCGATACTCTAATAGGATGGTACCGGTACAAGGTCCAGTACTGAAATGGCAACCTTAGATTATAATTTTTCTTACATTATATTATTACGTGTATCATAATTTGTGACTTAAGATATTAATAATTTATGAACTGTAGATAATTGACTATGAAATATAGATAATTATTTATGAAATGTAGAAAGTAAGGGTATGCCTTGATGCAATGGTAAGGTCGCTTCATTGCGACCAAAAGGTCACATGCTCAAAACACAAGCTCTTCACCCACATGGATAAAGCTGCATATATCTAACCCACCGCAAATCCCGCAAAAGTAGGAGTCTCATGCATTGCACCGCCCTTTTGAGACAAAGATTGCAGTATTTAGATTAGTTTGTACAGATTTAATACTTAAAGACTACAAAATACATACAAAGAGAGAGATGTCTGCCAATTTAAATTTAAATCCACCAAATATGGATCAAGTTAAATTTGATTGACTACATAAGTGAAAGTCCTTATTTCTGCTAAAAACCTTAAATCTTGACATAAATTCATTCTAACATATAATGCCAACTTTATTAACATTAGCACACACGAAGCGTGTCATGATGTCTGCATTTCCATGCATACCCACTCTTGCATCTCATGTTTCCCCACTTCACATGCACTCCTCATGCCTTTCAATCCCCCATCCCGCATGTCAGTTGAAGCATGCAGCTGTTAACATATGGACGAAAATTCAAACCCTTCTCCTTGCATTTTTTTCCAAAAAACACACGCATCACACATACCACACTCTGGTAGGGCCATAGTTATAACAAAGTAGCAGTTACACTATAGGCAGCGACCTTTTATTAAGAATACGTTGATGTGATAATTAAGGGAAAATGCTAACAAGTTCCCTAGGGCATTGTAAACAATAATTGCCATCAGTATAGAATACAATATATTTTCTGATTGGACAAATAATAGTATATTATGATCAATTAAAAATTCAATGAGGTAAAGATTTTAAAATTATTCAAACATATGGATTAACATGTCTGCTCTTCCTTGACTACCTGATCATAATAGTGATTCATTTCAAGTCCAAGGAAGAACACTCAACCGCATTCAACTGTCTGTTATTGTCTCAGTAAATGGATTTTTAAATTTGTACTGAATCTTATTTTAAGAAAGCATTGATGATGAATTTGAAGAAGATGGATATTGTCCAGAAGTTAAGAGGTAAAGCACGAGGGATTGTAATGGGATGCCATTTGAGCATCAGATATTAGAGATACCAAACTTTGACAGATACATCAGTTGCATCTCATAACACATCAAAGGTTTGGAGTGATTATACTGCTAAAAAACTAGTGAACTCATATGGAAGGGGTGTCAACTAAAAGCAACTGAACAAAAAAAATCTAATGCTGCGACAAAACTCACTTTTATGTAGGCGTCATCATTTAGATTGTAAATGACATTGTCTACCATTGCTTGCCAGTAGTGGCGCCTAGCTTTCACTACCTCCTCTTCGTCAACCCTGAATTAACAGTAAAGGATTCAGAAATCAGCAAATAATGGAAAATTATATAAATGTGAAGATACAACTAGGAAGATCCGAGTCATTTATCTCAGAAACTTACTTTTTACTGCTCCCAGAAGCTGGTGCCCGCTTCCCAGCATTCTATCAATGCAAATTTTAAAAACGGCAGCAATATAAACTCAGCAATCATATGAAGATCGTCTCTTTAATCCAAGAAGTGCATGAACTTTGTTGCAACTAAGACCTAGATGGAAACGGAGGGAAAGAAGTGGAAAAGGAGAAGACTCTTTATTTTCCGAACCTACCTTCTTGTGGTATCTTTCAGGCCATCGCTTCTTAGCTTCATCGTCAGGAACCGGGTCGCCGACAAAGCAGTGCTCCACCTCATTGCCATCCCCTTTTTTCTTGGATTTCTTGGCCGGCGCCGCCCTTTTCTGGGGCGACAGGCTCTGTTTCCCTCCTGCATCCTCCTCCCCTTCATCAGCACCAACCGTCTCGACGTCTCCCAAAGCCAGGATCGGCGGCGTCTTTTTAGCCGATCGGCTCCGTCCGAACTCTTCCACCTCCATCTCGACTGCCTCCATGTTCTCTAGTAGCAAAGGCTCCTCCGACGAAGATCCGCCGCAGGCGGCGGCGACGGAGGAGGAGGAGGAGCAGGCGCGCGTTCTCTTGGATATGGACGCCTTGGCAGGGACCGTATGCCCCACCTCCTGCTCCGCGGCCCTCTTCATGCGGCGCACGCGCTTCTCCGCCGCGGCCGTGCTCATCGCCGGCTGGAGTTAGTGGGGCGGAGAGAGAGGTAGAGGGATAGATCGGCGGGGGAGAGCGAGCTCTGGCGTGGGCGGAGGCGGCGAAAGGAAGGGGGAAGAAGGATTTCTAGGGTTTTGGAATGGGATTGGGGGATCGGAGATGGGTCGGTGGGTTTTGAAGGGGTGGGCGACTGGGATCGGATGGGCGGGAAAACGGAAATTTTGGACGGGGTTTAACGAAATTAAATTTTCACGTTGGAGTCCGACGTTTCGGGGTGGCAGCCTTTTGGCGAAGGGGTTGGCTCATAACAGGCGGGATCCTCCGCACGATTCAAATTTGAGTTTTTTATTTTTTTTTTATTTCTTCTTTTTATTTTGCAACATGAGGAATTTGGTCGCGACTTTCAAGGCATGAAGCGACTTTCCAAAAATTGGGCCCATCTCAATCACAACGCGGGACACTTCTAGCAACGCTAGGGTCACGTTTTAAGGGATGAAATGGCCGTTAATTGCTAGGTTAAGTGTGGATTTGGATTATTTCTAGAAATAAAATGGCTCCCATGTTGTCTTGGTTGTTTTCTAATGATAGAAAAGGAATTTTTTTTCTGTGAATGGCAAGTAAAAGGATAATAGAAAATTTTTTTGTATGATAGGTGAGTAAATTTGACTTTATATATATATATATAGTGGTCGTTAATCGTTACAGTGAGATAGGCATGAGGCTCCTGCCATCACAAGAGATGGAAAGTTCAAATATATACAACCTTATCCTCATGCAGGGATAGGAATATATACATAACTAAGACCAATAATAGACATATAAAATTACAGTTATTAATTCATTTATATAGTGGTCGTTAATCGTTACAACAATATTGGCATAAGGCTCCCACCATTAATGGAAAGTTCAGATGTATACAAAATTATCTTCATGCATGGATAGAAATATATACATAACTAAGACTAAAGGAAGAGACGTAAAATTACAATTGTCAATTCCTTGATATAGTGGGTGTTAATCGTTACAACAAGATAGGCATGAGGCCCCCACCATTACGGAATATGGAAAATTCAAATATATGCAACCTTATCCTCATGCATGGATAGGAACACACATACATAACTAAGACCAATGGTAGATATGTAAAATTATAGTTGTCAATTTATTTATATAATAGTTGTTAATCGTTACAACAAGATAGGTATGAGGTTGCCGCCATTACAGGATCTAAAAAGTTCAAATATATGCAACTTTTTCTTTGCACGCATATGCTATTTCTATATTTTGAACATCTTATGTATAAATCATAACAGAACAATCTTACCGTTGCATTAAAGCTTACTTTTTATGTATAGATCTTGTAAAGTAATAAAAAGCTTTCGACTCTTTACGTAGATTCTCTATTGTCGGGATATAAAGCATTACTCTCTATCTCATTATTACATACACAACATCGATTCATACTATTTGAGTACATTAGTGGTGCAATCAGCTTGTATTGGTCAATGCACAATTCCAGGGCAAATGAAACACATGTAACCATAAAACATGCATGCCCAAGAAAGGGGTGGTTTTAACAACCCAACAAAAAGATAATATCACTCCATTACATTATACAATATAAAATAACACTTGTCATCCTATTTATACAATAGTTGTCAATCATAACAATATGATAATAGCTAGATGACAACTACGATCTAAATGCCCATTATTTATGGACTGCATGATTCTTTATGTATGGATTCTCTCTTGCTAGGGCATGAGACGTTTGCGTGCGCATGCAGGATAGCAACCCTAGCAACATAATCATCCCATTTGCATAACAGTCATTAATTGTTAGAGTAGGATAATAGTTAAATGATAGCCATAATCCAAAACCCTGTTATTGTAGAATTCAAAACATAATAAAAGACTTCCAACTTTCAATGCATGTTTGATATTGTCGAGAAATAGTCTGCTATCTCCACCTCCTAGCTAGGTGCATGTTGTTGTTGCTTGCAAGATATTAGTTATGCAATGTGTTTATGCTTGCCAATGCGCAATTAGGGCTGGCAAATTCTAATATGATATATATCCAACCTAACATAAGCAAATTTGGGTTTGGGCTAAATAGGTTTAAGTCGTAAATAGGTTAACCCATCTTAGCTTGTTTACCTACCTAAATGGATCGAACAGGTCCCATGCAAGCGCCCGCTAGGCTGCTACCCATTTAGTTTTACCTCGGAATGGCTTCGTGTTGTAGAGATTTTCGGTCTTTTCGAGCGATTGAGACTTCAAGTCTTCTTATTCTGCTTTATGGTTATGGTTAGGGTTTCTCGACAAAAGGAAGAGCACCCCCTCTTGGTGAAAGGAAGAGCCCTCACACGGCACTTGAGCTCTTCATGGTAGGGTTTGATTGCTGCATTTCTCTATCCTTCAAGGTACTTGAGCTCTACCCCTCTTATTTCCTTCTATCACTTTTTTCTTGCTCCATATCTACATTTTTATGATCTAGAAATGGCGGATCCTTGTGAAATGCTTGATGTCATATTAGAAATTGAATAGAATGAGCTTGCACTTCCCTTTTTTTCTTCTTTTTTTTGCTTATATTTTGTGTTTTAGCCTTGGATCATTGTGTCTTTCCTTTTGAATCTGCGTCTGCAAGTTTGATCTCTTAATACTCGATTTTCACTAAGTTTTGCTTGAAAAACACTTCCAATTTTAGAGGATTTGGTCTCTACTCGTGCATTTCTTGTAACCGACTATGATGATTTACTTGTTTCTTAGATTGTTTTGTTTTGGAAATGTTATTTCGAGGAGTTGCTTTCTCATTTATCAACTCTGCGACTTTCTTTTATTTATTTATTGGTAGTTCTTGCTTCTTTCTTATAAGATCTTGTTGCACATGTTATGTGTCTAAATATGATGCTATTGATGAATTGATACTTGAGTGTCGGTGAAGCTTTGTAGAATTAATATTTTGGAGCTTGATTACTCTTGGATTTAAAACTCTGTTTAGATCTCTTTATATGAGGACCAGTGGAGATGTTTGTTTAGTCCTATATCGGCTATACACTGAGTAGATCTTTAATACTTATACAAGAACACAGTACCTAAATAATACTTTCCAGCTAGCTTTGTTTAGAGAATGTCCTGAGTCGTTACAAATAATATCAGAGCAAATCTAGCCCATGGTTCATATGAATTAGGCGAAACTATAGTATAAACCCATTAGAGCTAACCACAAGCCGATTGCGGTACTTGTGATTAGATTTGTAGTACTTGTATAATTAGATTCGTGATTCTTGTGAATGGATTTGTGATTCTTGTGAAATGCACAAGTAGAGACCAAATCCCCTAAAATTGGAAGTGTTTTTCAAGCAAAACTTAGCGAAAATCGAGTATTGAGAGATCAAACTTGCAGACGTTGATTCAAAAGGCAAGAGGCTATGATCCAAGGCTAAAACGCAAAATATGGCTAAAATAAAGAAGAAAGAAAAGGAAGTGCAAGCTCATTCTTTTTTATTTTCCTTTTTTTTTGTCTCGAGGGGTGGGGAGGTGAATACGGGAAATTACATCTCAAAATTTCATCCTTTTGAACCTCCATTTATACGCATGAGCTGAAATTTTGACCCTCCCAATTTTTACGTAATCTAGAGTGAGAAATAAAAACCTAATATTGATGAAATCCATCTTTTATTATTCGTCATTAAGTGTCCAGAGTATAGCTTGTGCCGTCGCCCAACCAAGCATGCCGGGTGATCAGCTATCTAATTGCCCTCCTAAATACATGAATGATCTTGGATCCCATCACAGTTAAAATACATGGTTGATCAAGGATGAAGAGGGGATCCAAGTTCCTTTATCCCCTCCAGCCAAACTCTTAAAACTTATAGAGAAGCAAGGAGGGTGATCAGATTTTATCACATGCATCTCACGTGCGATAACCCCATCGGTTTATCAGAAAGGAAAACGAAACCGGACTGCATTTCAATCAGCCCCGATGCTCATCGACTCTCTCTCCGTCTCTCCCATGGCTCCACCCCGCCTCGCCTCCTCCTCCTCCTCCTCCTCCTCCTCCTCCATCGTTCCGCTCTCTCAAACCCTAAACCAAACCCTAACGCTAATCTACCCGCATCCCCGCCGTCTCGCCTTCAAATCCCGCCATCCCCCACCTGGGCTCTCGTATTCCCCTCCCCTCCGCCTCTCCTGCACCTCCGCCGTCGCCGCATCCGCCTCCATGTTCCCGTCGGAGGACCTCGTCGAGAGGGACTGGTCCTTCCTCGAGCCCGACTCCGTCGGCTACGACCAGGAGTGGGCCGAAAAGGCCCGCCGGATTATCGCGGCCGGCCAGATCCACGAGGGCTCCCGGGTCCTCGCCGCCCTCCCCACCATCGGCTTCGCCGGCCTACTCGCTGACCTCTCCCCATGTGAGCTCCTCCTGGCCACCCACGAGTCCCTCTTCGTGCTCGCCATGATCAAGGAGAGCCACGACCGGGTCCGGTGCTGGCAGGGGGAGATCGCCGCCGTGCCGGAGAGGTTCTCGCCCTTCGATGTTGTGTTCGCGTGCTACTTTCCCGGGTTGGGCGTTTCTGTCGACCAGCTCTTGACCTTGCTACCTGGGAGATGCTCTCCAGGTCTGATTCTTTTCTCTCCTTCTTCTTCATTACCTAAAGCATCGGTCTCCAGTCTGTTCAAAGTTGGTTTCTTTAATTCATATCAGGTCCAAATTCTCTGCATAAACTCCTTGAGATCCTAATTCTGGACTCAAAAGTTTAAAACCCGGACCCTTGACTGACTCGCATATGAACTTGTGACAACCACATTCCAAAACTAAATTAAAAATTCATTTGTTTAATTCTTTGTATTGTTTGAAGTTGGTTTCTTTGATCTGTACTCTGTAAAACCAAGAAATCTCTTATAATCATAATCTGAAACTAAACAAAAGATCACAAGATAAGTTACTTGGTTCTTCTTTAATCTGCATCAGAATTGGAACCTGATGGTGGATGGTATGTAGAAATGTGTGTAAGCAAGACTGAAATTTGTGCATTCATGACGAAGAATGAGTAATTTTTGTACTGAAAAAACTAAAATTGGGACTTTATTTACTTCAGGCATATTATATTTTCTTGCAGTTTTATCCTCAATTTTCATGCTACTCTTAGTAGATTTTGACCCTGCCTTAAATAGGATTATTACCGATAGATTCTTTAAATGAATGTTGGGTCATGAAAGTTTTTAAGTCATCATGATTGTCTTTTGAAGTGCTATCAATGGCTTTCTATGCAGGCTTCCATGGGTGACTTATATTTTAGAATTTTTTTAGTTATGTTTTGTTAGGAAAGTGGATTATCATATTCCCATAGTTGTTTTAGTCAAATTTAGATATATAGGAGGAGAGAAGAAGGTGCAAAATCAAATTATGAAAATAAATTCCAGACCTCTCCATCTCTCACAGTCCCTCTCTCTCTCTCTCTATCTCTTGTTTCGGCTTCAATCCGGGCTCATGATTGTTGAGGAATTCCTTCTTTTGTTCACTTATCGATTTCTATCCTCTAACCAATATAATTTCTTTCTCAATTCTGGAAAAAGAATCATCTTATAACAATTCTAGATTCAACTCTTCAAGGTATTGGTACCAGAGCACAAAAGATCCGCTGTTGCAAGACCACATTCTTGTCCTAATTGAATAAGCTTGGAGTCCAAGGAATCTCTCGTGTGACTCCACGGGAACTTTAGTGTGTAATTTATGTTTCAAAGGTCTTATCTTTAAGTCTTAAGGAGTCTTTTTGTCCAACAGTCACATGAAGCCATTTTGCAGAGATTTCTTAATATATGAGCTGTATAGTTTATCTGCATGAATAATGTAGTTGCTTGCAAGTATATTGTCCCTCCACCTTCTTAAACATGGAGAAAAAGATGTCATTTCCCTTCTATTTTTTCTTTTCCTGTGGTGCTCTATTAGGGCTTTAAGGAGGAGAAACAAGAATGTTCGTAGTTTCTAACATTGGCAAAAAATAATTAAAAAGTAATGTTATTCCTCTGCTTAGTCATTTTTCATAAATGTGAGGCCTTGTTTTATAGTCCTAGGTGCTAATGGTATTGCATGGACACGGATATGAGAATCAAGTTTAGACAAATATCCAAGTTTTTGACCCGGCAAGAGGAAAGACACGGGGATATGTAGGACAAAATATAATTTTATCTCTAAGTATCATTTGTTTAAATATTAAAAGGATATTGTTGGTTAAGGTCTTTTGATATACAAGTTTCATCCAAACTTTCTAATTAACTTAAAGGCTACAAGAAAAATGATATTTTGGATGGTTATTTCCATATCTACATCTTTGACTAATTTCTGAAAAAGAACAAACACTCTCGTATAATGTTAAAGTGGAGGGTCAAATTCATAGTTGAAAGAGTCCAACTCGCCACTTGTCTTCAAAAGCCGCAACTTGAGAACTTCATAAGTGTCCAAGCGTCTTACATGTATCCAGTTCGGATACAATCCAATGACTTTTTGAGCTGGACGCCGGTGTCCAGATAACCCAGGGATGCTAGTTGTTTACCCCACCATTGGAAGTTTGAGGTTTATTAAAAGAGATTTGTATTTGAAATGAAATATTGATCTTGAGTCTATATGTGATGTCCGATCAAGTCACATGAATTGAAAATAAAGGCTTTTATTTATTGGAGTCTGTTAGCTCATTTTAGTTGGTGTGTACCCTTATACGTGATGTAAGTATGGTAGCTTACTAAATTGCATTTTCATGTTAGCAGTTCTGCATTCTTTGACAAATTTCCTTTTGAAAGTGCACCTAGGTTATTTTCTTATAATTTTGTGATATGCGACAAGTGAAACTAATATTGTTGGCGTGCATGCTAACGTTGTTTGGCATGCAAATACGGTTCAAAAGTAGTTCTAGCAAGCAACTTGGAAAGTTAGAGCATACTGAAAATTGGAAAAGGGAAAGGATGGTGTGAAGTGGGGGTTGCAGTTGTGAATGTCTAGATTGTGGTTTTTTATATGGTGTAATGGATTATGAGTAGACCTATTATGATGAAGAAGGTTGGCTATTTCTACTTTTTGACCTGTTATGATTAAGAAGGTTTAGAATTGAGGCATAGAAGGTGGCTATTTCTACTTTTTGCTGTGAAGTGAGGGGTTGTAATGTCCAGCCTAAGGTTTAGTCTCATGGTTTTAGAAAATGACCAACTTGGCTGCCTAGCCTGCCTATCTAGGGCTCTATGGGCCACGCCTTGGGAGTTCACATCATTTATGAGTATGGAATGAGATGGATTTATAAATTATCATCAGATGTTCCTAAGTTAACACTTGCCATTGACTTACTACATCTTTTCGGATATGTTTTGCCTCACTTATTGGATTATAAATATTTTTAAAACTATTTTTTAAGATTTTCTCCACTTTTTTTTTTTTACATTTACTATTCTTGGGCTGCAATGACTTCGGTACTTACCCAGGTGCTTGTGCACCCCTCCCCATCCTCCAAAAGCAGGCCCACTTGCCTGCCATATACAATCTTTCAAAACATGAGTTAGTCTTCAATGAAAATAATTTCTGCAAACATGGGAGCTCAGTGAAATTTTTGGGATTCTTTTCTTAAGGACTTTTAATTGAAATGCACCTATATTCTTATGTGCGACAGGTTCTTTATTTTGATTGTGTGCCCCTTGGGCACAGATTTGGTATATGCAATTTGCCTTTAGATTTTACTTTCATACTGTCTCCTCAGTAAACATTGCCTCCTTGGCGATGAAAAATTGATCAGCTATCTAATGTAAAAGTTCAATTTATATAGTTCAAAGAACTTGAATGATCTTAATAAAAAATGCTGAAGCCTATGCCGTGTAACCTAAATCTCTATCCCTACATTATTGAGAACCCTTGAACTTCAAAGCTTAATTTACAGTATCCTTCTTTATTGACATGCAAATCTTAGATGTATAACTTTGCATTCAGAGTCCTGCAACTTGATTCCGACAGCAACTTCTTCATTCTCAATTTATGGATTTTATTGTCCTACAATTATGATGAGATCTTATATAGGTGCAAGACTGGTCATTGGCTTTGATCGAGGGAGGGAAATCATCGAGCAAAATCATCGGCAGCAATATCCAGATATGGTCACTTTTGACTTGCCTGACAAAATAACTTTAGCCAAGGCAGCCACTGATCATTCGTTTCAGATAACAGAATTTGTTGATGAACCTACGTTTTACCTTGCTGTATTGAGACTTCAGGAACGGGGAATCCCAAATCAGTAAATGCTGTCTATGTTTTTTTAACTTGATGTCTAGTGGATGTCTTTTGTATTGGAAATACATGATCTTAACTGTAATCCAATAAAACTATGTTTCCTTTCCCACCATCTTTTAGGTGAAGATTGGCCATAATTTTTAAGAAATTGGCATGTCTTAAGAACATTTAAACAAAAAAAAGGAAAAAGAAAGAGAGCAATTTGACCACTACCTCCATTTCGTGCATACAAAAAGTTCCTCCTGTACGTGTGAGGATTGGTGCTACTCTTCAATTGAGGAGCAGGGCAGCATCAGATGGGCTCAAAGAACCTACCACATGTATATCGAGACATCTCAAAGCTTAAAGTATTTTTCCTTTTTTCTTTTTTTCTATCAAAACTCAAAAATATCTTCCTTTTGTTTTTTCATTTTTGGTGTTGCAAAGAGGTGCACTCTCCAATTCTCTACTTCCAAAATATTTCTTCTTAAAGAGTATACTTGGCTGTCAGAAAAATTATATAAAAAACATGTTTTCCTTGAAAGACTTGCAAATTCAGAGAAATTATTACTATATTTTAAGATTTTTCTATATGAAAATAATTTTATTTTGCCCTTCTTCACGTATTTTCTTACAACCAAATATTTCCTAGTAGTATATTTTCTGTGTTAAAAAAAATTTAAAAAAAAAAGAAAAATCTAGTTAAATTTGAACAATCGTTTTCTATATCATTAGTTATTCCCATCAGCCATCCAGCCAATGAAATTTAATATTTCCAAATTTTTTAAACCTTTTCCAAGGAACCACCCTAAAGAAAATGTCAAAACTTAGGAACCTCAAAACTTGTTGGCTCGTAAACTAATCCATGAAGCCGATGCTATATATAGATGGTATAATGCTTGCCGAGATTTCTTACCTGTCAAATACCCACAAAATAGAGCAACATTTTCTTTTTAATAGAACATAGAGAACAATGTCTCTGATGGCTTATCGTGGCTTAATTGGACACTATATGATATGAAACAAAACTCACACCTTTCGACTTCCCGTTGTCGTGAGGGAAGAAGATCAAAATGTTCACCCCTTTGGCGGGACTCCTATAACAGCACTCATGGCATCGGAAAAAAAAAAAAAAAAAGAGTTTGAGACACTCTTGGTGGGACTACAATTATGCCTGTAGGATATATTAATAATATTTACTACCTTGTCAGAAAAATTGTCCAATAACTTGGAACGTTTGTTTTATAAAATATATCTATGGGAAAAAAAAGGTTTCTGAATCCTTCACAACTAGCATGAGATAGCCGGTCGATGTTAGCTCAGCTAATTGACACCCCACTCCAATTGTCCCTAAAAGCTCATCATATATGAACTACCAAGCCACGTAATTCATGCACCAAGAATTCCAAAGGCAAAACTTAGGGATCTTTTCCTGCCCCTTTCCTTTTCTTTTATTCTCTCTTCTTCCTTTGGTTTGAAATAATGTTATCCGACGAAAGTGGAGCACAACCACCATCCTAAGCCATAACCATTAACATGTTGTTTGTTAAAAAAGATTCTTAATGAAAACAGAGGAAATCACCATTCTACAGGTGCCAGTCCTATTGTAGGCATTTTTCTGAAGGATAAAAAGACATCAAACTTAGCAAAGGGTAAAAACTGATAATCCCATTCCAAGTATCTTACGATACATCATTGTGAGTTGTTGCAAGTCATTCAAAAGGGTTGGTTTGCTGCGGTCCAGTAAACAGCAAGAGATTTTCTTCAGTCTAATCATTGCTTCCTTACGAGGCTCTAATTGTCTACTGTGTATAGTGAAAAACAACATCCATAAAACCTTCATTTAAAATCCCAAACCCACCATTGTGAATGCTGCACCGAATATATTAACAACTTGCACCTTTTTAGGGGCCTAATCTTGTCTGGAATCTCCATTATAGTCCAGGTGCATGTGTTCAAATAAAAAATTTTCAGGTGGCAATCCGCTCCAGCGCATGATTTAGAAGAAAAAGATATGATGCCAAAAGTGCTAGATTTTATGACCTAGGTCCTGGTTGAAGAATAAGTTAGGATTTAGGAAAGAGCCCATGAAAAACTAAAAGGGAAATAAGAAGTTTGCTTGCATGCTCAATTGTCTCCACAATATGTCTTAACAGGAGACAAAGCAGCTTGCCGGAGATGATGGAAGAGAAGGGTGCGCTAGCACCCGGCGGGGAGGCAGGTTCGTGCACCAGCCAGATCAAGTTGTTAGCGGACAAGTGCTGTGCTAAAGTAGCGGCCGTTAGTGCCGTGAGCTCCCAACACGGCCCCCCAACACACAAAAAAAAAAGGTAAAAACAGGAAAAAAGTTTAACATTCAGTGGTACGGGTGAAATTAGCTTACAAGTTACAACAGATAGCAGAAATTGGTCAAGGAAAATTCTGAAACTGTGCTGGACATGGAAAATTTATATCAAAGAAGGAAGTAGGATTTCAAAGTATAGCCATCGTCAAATCACATAGAAAACACATAAAGATAAACTGCAATCATTTCAGAACACATCGACAGTTTATTTTAGAACCAATTGATAGTTCAGCGAGAAGAAAGAGAGTAAATCGTTTCACTAGAAATGGCTATGTATCATCAATTTATAGAGTTCTCTCTGTGGCAATAACATTCCTAGAGAAATCAAAGAGGTATTACGAACACCTAAAGATGGAAAACCCATGAATGATTTTTTTTTTTTTAACAGTCAACACAAATGTATATTGATGCAGCACAAAGTGCACCCAATAGAAACTACAACCACGTGGAGCATGCCAAACTTCTTAGGAGCCAGCGGATTCATAGACGTAGACTTTGACAAGCAAATATTTAATTTATTCTCCATCCTATGAGATAGCGTGCAAGCAAACAGAATTCCGGGTTTTTATGTAAATTGCCCATTATGGACAATATTGAATTTTAGTCAGATTTCTATATTTGTAATAGAATAATTCTAGCATATTTCCTTATTGTTGATTCCTATTTCGAGTATGATTCTATATCGGGTTTAATACTCGAACTAGAATTAGGGATCATTTCCTATATACGTGCATCTAATACATTGTATACCCTTTTGATATATTAATAAAATTTCTTCGAGAGAATTTTCTTCACCAATGAAGGGCTTCAATCCAGTTTGCTTCTATTTGTTTGTTAATCTTCAAAGTGTAATCCCAACAATCAAATCACCCCATCACCCCCTTTCCTACTATATGCCTTCATATTTTCACAACTTAAGAAAGTAGCAAGAAGAATATGAACTCCTTAGAAGGCTGTAATCTAAGCACATTGTCTAAAGTCTAAACACACATTAACATGTGTTCATGATGAAGGTAATCTTACAAGAACGTATCCTCTCAGATAATACAAAAGCTAGTTCTCCACAAATAAACTTGCAGAGAAATGAGTTTTTTATGATTTCAAAGAATGTCTACAGCTTGAATGTCAATCAATATTCCATTCATAGCAGAAAGCTTTCCTCACTTAGCGGTAAAAACAGAAAAGCTATATCACTCGCAATTTTTTCTACAATCCGAAACAATAAAGCACAAATTGGAAGCATCGACAAATCAAAATAAAATAAAATTTTTGAGAAAGATTATTTTACCACATACAAGTGCTCACACTTTTCACAACCGAAGCAGTGAAGCAGACAGAATGCTCCAGCAGAACTCTTGCAACCACTCTAGAGACTGCACTAGAAGAACGAAAAGCTAACACCATTTCTAGCAGAAAATAAGCTGTATTCTTCAATCTTTGTCTCTTCCTTTGAGCATGTATGAGCCTGAGCTGCAGGTAACTTCGAGACAAATCCTCCAGTAGTTTCTTCTTTTATAGAAAGTGAATTCAGATTGGACCCGGCAGCAACCCCATCCACCGGACCACCAAAGTGAAACAACGAGAAGGATGGACTGTCATTATGGGATCTAGAAGCATTTTCAACACTATCATTTTGTCCCCCTGATGGTGTTTTTGAAGGCACCTGTCTAGTTGGAAATGACTTTTCCAGAGGATGGTTACTTCCTGTCAGCTCACCAACAGCATCGACTTTCTGGAATCCACATGAACCAAGATTCTTGTATCGCTCCTTTGAGCTTGCAATGTTGACTCTATTAGCAGTCCGATACAAGGAATGTTGGTTTGCATCAAATGCAGGAACTGATAAAGGTTGAAGGGTACTGTACTGCATACAGAAATCCGAGGATTGATATCCAAGTGGGCTAGGGAGTATATATTGGCTGGGCTGGGAAAACGGCATCAATCCATTGGTAGGAGTAGCTGACCAAGAAGTTGCACTATGATTATGATACCCCATGGTTGGAGAAGGAAACAACGGCACATGGATGCTTTGATTATGCGCTGATAACATGTGCTGCTGAGAAGGGCCCATATTAAATCCAAATTGACCATTATCAGAATTGTGAACAGATTTTGTTGAACTTTCTCTTGAAAAGTTTGGCACCATACAGCTCTCTGCTGCAAAACCTGCAGTTGTCCTGGTGAAAGAATCATATCCATTTGTTCTGTGATTGCCGTCTGCAGTTTCATCGTGATATTTGTGAAAATTATTGCCATCACATATTGATATATCTCTGCCATCTGATTGTTGGCTAGCATCTTCTGAATCTGAAGTTGATGATGATTCTGCATTTTGAGTACTTGAGGAACTGGTGCTGGTGTCCCCCTCGCTAAGACATGATGAGCAGTTATCCGAACTAGAAGAGTTCGTTACAGGATCACAAGCATTATGCATCAAAAAGGTAGACATGATGGGGCATGAGTCAACTTCTTCCTTTGCACCATTCTTGGAATAGCAATCCGACTTAGCTGCTGGGACAAATCCATTCTGGTTACCATTCTGGGAGCTTGAAAAGGATTTATCGGAGTCCTTCATGGTATTCTCATGAAGTTGATAACTTTTCAAAGTTTCAGCTTTTCCTGAACTTACAGAATGCTCGGATGAGCAGAAATGAATTGCTTCAAGTACATTACAAGGTTGCTGGCGTTCATTCTTATCCTTATCAAATCTAGCTTCTTCAGATGGAACAACCTTAATAGTAGCTCCCAAGGTAAAGTCAGGATCAGAACTGCTTCTAGAGCACTTTTTGCGTGTATTCAGTGGTTCCCAAACCTGTTTTGTGTGGAAACTATCCTTGCCATGTGTGCCTCCAACATGCTTTCCCTTTGAAATTAGTGTACTATCTGGCACATAACAGCCATTATTGTATCTAACACTTCGATTGAATGACCTAGGCATATCCAGTGTAGCTTCTGTTTTATTTGCAATCTTGATCTCGCTACCTGACCTGACTGTAGAAATGTGATGCCCATCCTTTCCTTTGTAATCAGCCTGTTGGATGCAGCTACAAGCCTGGAAGTCAAATCTATCTCGCATTCTGCTGTTTGAACCGTGGAATTTATCACTGTATTTCATATTGGAATTTCTAGCACTGCTCTTCACAACCCTTTCCCTTGATGGCCTGTGAAGCCCATTCATGCCCCTAGATGAAGACATCATGCATCCATTTGAATCAGGCTCATCTTGCTGAATGCTACTCTCATTGCTCATGCTAGATTGGCACATGTCATACCAACTAGAAGCCTGATCCACAAGAGAATGAGAATCTTTTCCGAATCTCAATTTTCTCCTCGATGATTTTGACTGCTCAAGTACAAAAGAGCCATTGCCATCCCTAGCACCAAGCTCTCCATCGACATGACACTGATGCTGCAGACTATCATTCTTCAGGTTCTTCATACTGATGTTCTCAGTTGAGGTTTGTTCATCTGTACCATTAGGAGAAATAGGCCTGGGAAGCAGAGTGATATCTCCTGGTTGACTAACTGAGTCCCCAGACTCAAAAGGATTTGGTGATTCATCATGTGAATTTGTGGGCGAGTCATTCAAGAAGGAAGCTGAATCCTCACTAAGTGATTTTGACTCAACAAGTTTCTTGTCTCTTTCCCTTTCTTTTCCTTTTAGCCTCTCTTTTCTTCTAAGCTTTTTTTCTCTTTCTTTTGTCCTCCTCCTCTCCTTGCGCTCTTCTTCTTCACGTTTCTCTTTTTCTTCCTCCTCTAGAAGCTTGGTCTGTAAGACAAATCAGATGAGGTTGTAGAAATTCAACAAGAATGTGATGAACTCGCCACTTCATTGAAATTTTGCCCCTTATTTATAATGAAAATAGTAACTTAAATTTTTCAACCAGATAAATAAGAAAACATCAAATTACCTGCTTTTCTAAGGTAATAATCTCTTTGCAGGCAACATGAAGACGTTCTTCCAGCAATTTTAGGGCAAGACAAACAAACATACTGTGTGCATTTTGTCGAGCTGTACCTTCTCTGAAAGCCTTTTCTACCTAGAAGAACCTGATGAATTAGTTGCGAGACATACTGTGTATGCATGATATGAAATCGAGAACAAAACTGAAATCTTATTGCTACGGTTTTGCTTTGTTCCTTTATTATTTTCTGAATACATTATATAATACTGCTAAGATATATGTGTATATAGTAACAACAGTGAAGGTAGAATGCTACTGCCTCAATCAGCCTACATAAATTTACGAGGGGATCATAATCTAAAAGAGATACAGCCCATCAAACCAGATGAAATGACATATTAATCGGCAAGATCAAATCTGCAGATATAAATAATTAACATTAACTGATCATTGATCCAACTTACATCACGGCCATAGTCCTTGTGCACATTATAAAAATATGAAAACTTACATTATAAAAATATGAAAACTTATAAATTCCTAAATCTAAGTCATTGCTCAATTTTTGTTCACTAATTATTTTTTGCTATCCGGATGGTTTTCTTAAAGTCAAGACACAATCTCACAGGATTTGGACATTAAAGGCATGGCCAGGAATAATAGCTGCTTCCTTGCCCGAATTCTCCATGGTTGTAACTTTTCCGCTTAAAGTTCCCCAGCTAATGTTGCAGGAGAAAATGATTATGATGTCCCCATAAACATTAAGATTAAGTTACAAACAAAGAGCTTTTTGGTTCTTAACCTACTCCAAACTTTGTCTGCCATATCATGTGCAGCCTACAAGGAATGAGTAAAAATAGTAACACCAATACTCGTAGTATCTCTGTCACATCTAATAAAATTGCAAGTCACAAGGATTTTGCTTAATCCTTAACCCAAACAGAGACCTTTCTTCCGCCTTCTTCACTATCATCAACTTATTGATGCTTGTTTAAAGTTTCTACAGCATGATGTATTTTCTTATTTAAATTCGATGCATTTCTTCATTTTAATTCTTCAATTTGACACAAAAAAATAAAGGCAGAGCAAGCCACCATCATCCACAACAATCAAAAGTAAAAAGGTCAGGCCAGGATTTCCAAAAGAATTGATAACAAAATTCAAGTTTATACTCAGTCAAAAGGAAGTCAACAAGGTTTGAAGGTGTTCTTGCTTTCATAGGTTGGATATAATCATTCCACTTAAGACAATGTCATGAAACTGTGCTCTCTAAAAGTATCAATCTACCCATGTTATGTTATATATTTGATCACATCTATGAATTATAGTTCATGCTGGCTTTTACATGTCTCCTATCTTTATTCCTCTTCTCCACAATTCCTCGCATCACTACCTCAATAATACCTAGCTTAAGCCATTAAAAAAATCATAAAATCACAATTATGATGCCTAGAACAGTTTTATTCAAGCACACCAATAGCAGGAAACGAGAAAACATCAATCCATACATGCAGGTCAGCAGTATAAGTTAACATTATTTTTACATATGAATCCACATTTCAGTCACAGCTTCACAACGAGTAATAAGCTACAAAAACTTCACAGCTTCTTAAAGTCGGATCTTCCAGACACAGTAACTATTTAAGATCTTATTTTGCTTTTTTTCTTCTTCTGAATGTCCCCCGCGGGGGGGGGGGGGGGGGGGGGGGGTAAGAGTCCTTATTTTGGTTTACCTGCTAAGAAAGCATGTTATTTCCTGATTAAAAAAAAAATTAATTCCAAAATGTTATCCACTTCTAAATTTTCGTAAGTGGAATACATCATCCCTACAAACTTTGTAAAAAGCAAAAGAGGAATAAAACCAACTTCATGTGGTTAGGATAAGGATTGTCGGTCACGGTAGTCTCTGAATCTTTAGGTAGCAAACAATTTAACTGTTATGTGAGTTCAAGTTGGACTAGCAGATGAACGATACATGCATCTATTAAAATCATCAAAGTTTTCACTTGCTAATAACCATTTTTTTTTGGTGCAAGCTAAGTTCATCACCACATGGATTGAGTAGCCAATGTAATCTAGACAGCTAATGTTCATCAGCAATCTCATGCATCCACAAGTCAAAATGTGTCTTATTTTTGGAAATTGTGGAGTCAATTATCAAGTTGATAACAGTGTAAGTCTGCAAGTCAATACAGTGAATGCATTCTATTGCTATAAAATAACAAATATGATAATTATGAAATAGAATAGACATCTGTATAATTAAAATCCAGTTTAGAAATCATTTATCTTTAATTTTATCAATGGAATAGATTACATAATCTGCCCCCGTGTCATGATGATCTGCTCTTGAAGTCTAGGCCCTCAACACAAATCAAGGTCTGACACTCAAATCATAGTCCACATAACAGTACGAGATGTTGTAGGAACTTCTATAAAAGTTTAGAATATCTCTAAGAGAGAGTGGATAAGATGACTTGGAAGAAAAAATCCATTTTATTAATACTCAAATCAGCACATTCAAATCCACGACAAGGACTTGCTTTGCAGAGAACTCGGTACAGTTCACTAATTGGAAAGGCTAAATATATGCAAATTGTACCCCATTTTGAAAGGGGCTAGGTTATTTTAATAGAGTACTACTGCAACACTACTCATATAATTGTCTAATGGTAATAATGTTTTGTTCTTGGCACACAGTTTCTCCATCTTACACCACGAAGATGCTAGTACCAGTCCCACATGAAGAAGGTGGTGGGGTAACATTAAGTGGACAGTCAGCCACGGAAAAATGAAATGGATCCAAATTCAATACACAGCCAACCCTCAATAGATCGGACGAGGATTGGTGGTTGTGACTTGTGACAATGACTGATGACATAGTTTCTTCATTCAGGCTGTACTTGGAATAGCCTCAGAATAATACAATTTGCCAGATCAGTAACAGAATAAAAGGAGATTACAATGATGGTAACAGCAAACGGATATGAGCTTGTAAAAAATTTACAAAAAGTGGAAGAAGAGTGTAGCATGCGGAGAGAACAACAAGCTGCTCTGCTTAAAATACCTGTTCTTTGAATATAACTGTCGCAGCATCGAGAAGAAATTCTCGTGCAAGTTCAGGACTCTTGGCATGCTTCTGTGGACGGGTTCCCTCACTGTCAAGTTCATTTCCATCCTTGTCCATAGCATCATCATCCTGCTCTTACAAATCAACAAAAATCAGCTAGCATGGACTATTGAAAAATCACACCCTTTTTTTCACATCATCATCCACTAGTACTATTAAAGACAATTCGTTCTATAAGCATTATACGCAGCAGGCCCTCAATTGAACATACCTCTTCTTCCTCAGCTTCTTCGGCATGCTCAAAAAACCTTCTGATACTTTCCCCCTTAGTTATTGTTACAAAACCATCCCCTACTATTAGTCTGCGATGGACACATGGTTGTCCCTTCAATGCATGTGCCTTTACACAGAGCTCAGTGCAGCGACCATCAAGCTTCCAAGCCCTAAGTGTAATAAAGCATGCACTCAGACCACCAAGATCAAGTCCATTCACCTGGACCTTTCCATTCATTCCAACATCTTCGAAGTCTAAAATGTCTGATTTCCCTTCTCCTGTTCCAACTGCCCATTCAAAATGATGATATGTTCCAACTGTGTCCGTAAATGACTGGTGCCAATCAGCTTGGATGGTGTCCTCTGATACCTGAAAATGATATGACAAAAAATCCAGGTCATCTGATAGCTCAATGAGGAAGAGTTTTTATTCTTGCAATTCTCATCATGCTTCTGTAGAATAAATCATATTTCTCCTAAGAAACTGCCTGTTAAATTGTTAAACAATATGAACAGGCAAGTAAAATTTAGACATGCATCTTTGAAAACACTGGCAAATGCAAACCTCATATTGGAAAGCTGTATCTGCAACACAAAACCAACTAGTGCATCGGGGTTCCCTTCGCATGCGCTTTAGTTCCTTCAACTCTTTGAATTCACGAATGACATTTCTTCGGCAATCTCTGCAAAACCTCTTGCTCTCAAACCTGTGAAAAGAAAATTGAATTCACAATAATGTTAACCCGTTCTAACTGTGCATATAATTCAAAAAACATTTACCCAATAATGGCAGTTGGACGAAATTCAATTTGACATTTAAAGCCACTTCAAGATCATTAGCACTATTAACTTACTACTAACACTAGCCCAACCATATCAGCTAACAGAATATTAACTGGAAGTAAGAGAGAACCATCTCATGGCTAATATCTGGAACCAAGCTTCATCATGGCTAGTTTTCGAAATGCCCAACCTATATATTTATATATTGAAGAGTTCCACATTATGCATCTAATGTCAAAGGAATTGATCGTCCTATCTAGATTAGCAAGGGAATAAAAACAAATGATACCCCATTGATTCTCATAGGTAGGTCAATGTATGCTTCTGCTAGCATGGATTGCAAGCAAACAGTAATCTTGGCGTTCATCCTAAATTCAACAGTCCAACTTCTTTAGCAAACTCAATAGGGCAAGTAAAATAGTATAAATAAACGATAATATGACCGGTGGGTGAAGAAGAAAACTGAACAACGGCAACCAACAATAGATAATCTAATCTCTTGATCTTGGCAACACACTGCTTCCACTGAAATAATACATAATTCCTGAAGAAGATTATACAGTATAAAAAACTTGGATTAGCATCAATATGGGACAACTTAGGAGTTAGTAGGACTGATGATCATATCATATTCTACCTTACCTATATTGTATGTTGGGTCATAAGAACCCAAAGTTTGTAAACATTGGACTATACAAGTAGAAACTACACATCCAGCTTCTCTTAGGCATGAGGCCAATAAGTTTGTTCTTTGACAACTTTCATTGACAGTGCTCAAGGAAACAAAAAGTTTTGAAGATGAAAAAACTAATCCCAGTTTCTTCCATGTTAACTCCTCCTTTGGTATGTGCGCTCCTGTTTAGTCTTATAAGGGAAGGCTGAGAACCATCTTTGGATGAAAGAAACTGGAGGATAAAGTAAGCTAACAAAGGAAACGCAACTACCCTCTTGTGTTCAGCTTAGAACATGGCACCACCTACTGGTTTTTCTTGGCAACAAGGAAATACTCCTAGTATAATAAAACAGGAAGCCATTTAGTGCATAAAATAGTAACGCATATTTCAACCAATTATTCGAGCTTATGTTTTCAGTATGCTATATGAAAAGGCTTAGAAGGAGGGAAAACCAACTTCAAAATCAAGGTGGAATTTATGGGGTCAAGGAGTGAGGGGGGAAGTGTTTTATAGAAAGTTCTAAAAGATTATGCGGATTTAAGAGATGTTAGCAATTTATAAACCCAACGCAACTCATAAAAGATCATATTGATTTAGGAGATTTACTTGTGGTAGGTGCCACCAAATTAGTCACAAATCCACCATTCGCTTCAGCCCTTGTTTTATTAAAGCTACTATGGAAGATGCTTGTTATACAGGGACCACCACAGTACCTTCAATCAATCACATTTCCAGTGACTCGAGCCATTGAGAAGTTGGTAACGCAAAATCTTACAATATGTTATTGCAGAAGGAAGATGATATACCTATGTCATGCATGAAATTGTGGCTAGCTCATCTATGTTCTCTGTACCCAACTGAAGATTGCAACTTTTGTGTTTCCTACTTCCATATGTTGTTGTCATTTTCATAAGGATTTTAAATAACATGGCCTTTTACTTGTGACCACAATTATTACCATTGCTTGTCCATAATTTGATGTAAGGTCTACTGTTATTCCATTAAACTCTACTGATTCAACATTCTTGGTTTTTCAAGCAAGTAGTTGTTTTTGTGATTGAAAAATTCACATCATCAATCACATTCTGTAGCCCCATTCAGAAAATGACTTAACAGATGTGCTTCTTTCAGTATGAAGGCAAGGAGAGCCAACCTAAGACAAACAGCAAGTGATACAGGAATTCAATGTGGTGCATATCAGAGTTGAAAAGTATGGTACCTAGGAAAAACAAAAATGACAGACAAGATGTAAAAGACAACAGCCAAGCAATGAAATTCCTTGTAAGAGGAAACAACGCAACATAGCCAGAGTGATGATGAAGTCAAAAATCTATCCCCAATAATGGCATCACTAGGGATCCAAACAATTGGATAGTAACGGATGTGAAGACACCACAACTACTCCGTTCAGGATAATTGTGTGTGCCAAGTATGATACCCTATTTTGAATTTCAGAGCTTCAATGAGCAATAACCACATAAACTGATTTTATCAGAGAAGTTTAGAAAGTAATCTCAATGACTTCATCCAACCTTCTCATCTTAAAGGAACAAAAGCCCTAGCTATGCCCTTGATAATGTGTGGCACATACATCAACTATTTCAATTTGGTGTCTTCGTTGACCTGATTGTTAGTTCTAACAAGTAGGCTCTCTGAAAATAACAAAAATACCTGCTTAGAATACGTGCACCTCTATTGACTGTATCCATTTCTTGTTGCAAGCACTTTGAACATTAGACAGTTCTGATGCTACTTCACAATTTACTGGGACAACAGTTCTGAGTTGAAATTCAGAAATTGTAAAAGTTTCCTATGAACATGTTCGGTGAGAATATTCAAAAGTGGCATGTATGCTTGCTCCATCAGTAACCTTAGCCCGAATTAAAAGAGGTCAGTCATTTATGTTTGACATTCTATTATAATATTTGAGCATTACAGGTGATCCACAGCCCATGTAGCATGACGAACAGTACTAAGGGTCAACGGCAACAAGGCTTATTGTTCAACAATCTACCTCATGAATGGGATTAGACAAAATTTTTGACATAATAACGAGAATTACATGACTGAATACTTAAATGACTTCCAGATATTCGAAGACCAAGACAGAATATCTGATCTAAGTGCAGTGAGGGTCAAGGGAAACTAAGATTTATTCTCCGACAATCTGCCTCATGAAATAACAATAGACCCAATTTTGGACATAATAGAAGTGATTCACATGGATGCATATTTGATTTACTTCCCATATTCAATGAGGCCGACAGTCTATCTATCTAAGTGAACTTTGATCTCCAAAATGCAAGTGCTTCACTGATGAATGTGGATCATGTTAGTGAAGGAACTATATCAAACAATGTTGAGTGGATATCAGCCACCAGGGAACAGTTTCATAATGAGTTTGTAAAGTGCATAAATTTAGAATTTCTTTTTAAGCTAGATAAGTGGAGAACCACATGGACTTTTTTTTTGTTTAGGTAATTGAGAACCATATGGACTTTCAATATAAAAGGCATGCCCTATACAGTCGTTTATAGTTATACTTATTCCTCCCTCATAAGAAAGCTTAAGGTATTACTCAGTTTTAATTCTTATAGAAGATTAAATTATCCAGTAAATATTAGATGAAAAACAAACCTCCTCAAGCCTTCACAGATTTGATGAACTTCTAAACTAACTCTACACATCTAGCTAAAAACTCTGCAAATGTTACCTAAACAGAATAGTACTTCTGTCATAAATGAGTAAGTCATCTCTACTTCTTGAGAATATTATCAACAATCAGCCAGATTTTCATACTGAATGTGTGCTCAAAATATGTCTTACCAAGACCTTCACATATACTTCCGCACTGCCAATAGAAGATTTTCATGAGGTCCTTTTCTACTCTCAGTCCTCTGAAATTATTTTATTTGCAATGGTTGAAATTTGTTAATTCTGCAGGAACCTGTTTTGGATTACAAGAGTTATCTTTCCACCTAATACCATGTCCAACCTAAATAAACATGAATGACAAGATAGCAGCAATACTATCTACTTTAGATAACTACGACATTCTTCCATGATAATTCCTTGTTTTCTCTTTCTTTTCCAGACAGACTAGAGCCTCTAACAATTGCTTGGACACAATGGTTTCACAAACAAATGCCAGTTTTGTGGAGTTCTCACTGACAAGTGGTTCATAAAAGCTTCTTCTCTTATAGAGACAATTGCTAAAGCAGTGAGCATTTACCTTTAAGCTTGTGTAGAGCTACCTTGGTCGAAATCTATAAGAAATGCATGTAATGTTCTAGTGTCATCTTAGCTAGCTTAGAGATAAGAAGCATACTTTCTAGGCCTTGAAGTTTGTTTTTGGCATTCTGCTTATGTTCTGAGCAACTAAGAATTGATCTTTCCCTCCTATGTAGTATGACCCTGATAATAAATTTTCTCATGACCAATTATGGAAAAAAATGCACATTCTTTGTTGGGGCTGATTGTACAAGCTTTCTTTGGATGCCTTTCCACTAACCAACCAAGCCCTTTTATCCCTATTTCTTGTAATCAAACAACAAAGAATTTTCAGTACCTAAATTATTCATTTTGCTTGCCGTAGTAGGTTCACTGTCATCAATAGCTCATCCTTTATGCAAATAAGATTTCTTGAAGATTAAATATCTTAACATAAAGAATCTAAGACAAAATATACTCACCTGAACATAAGTCTATCCATGAAATCACCCTCCTTCATCCTCAGAAGAGATAATCTAGTTTCATCACCCAGCGCAGACCAAAAATCCACTAATGTATCACAAGAAAGCCTGGCAGTGTGCAAAGCACAGGTTTCTCGACTTCCGTGCCCTCTGCCATAATTAGACATCCCTTGACTTATCCATCCCCTGCCTCCCCCACCACATGCATCAGGGTAGAGCAGCTCACGTTCACGTTCCCTCGCTCGGGCACTGTCAAAAACCTACACGAACCAGTACAGCAGACTTCAATGATCATATAACTAAAGTGGTGAGACAGTTAGCAATTTCATAAAGTGGAAAGTTCAGTCTATCAATGATAATCATGAAGCAGGATTTGAGAGAACTCCAGAACAAAGTGCAAGTCTCATAGCAGAAACTTATTAAAAATTTAGCAAGAAATGAAGATGTGAAGAAAAAGGGACACGGCATGGAATGGAAGCACTAAACAAGACATCAGAAATTGGAAAGCTTAAGAGATTGACACAGAACAATGTGAAAAGAGTTGGATGCTGCAATGTCATCAATGCAGCACACAACATGAAAATAGGGGATAGTGGGGCTAGCTTATTTGCTGAATGAAAAAAAAGAGAGAAAAAAGTGAGAGTTGTGATAGTGTATTATGACTTACATTCTGGAGCGTCTTCAGTGACTTAGCATATGTAAAGCAGTCAAGAAGCGTTAGTATGCCATCCTTGGTTGCTATCAGGCCTCCCCAAGGGTGTACAGCCGGGTCCTGAACTTCATCTAATTCACTATCATTCAGAATCTTGGAGGCCCCCATTTTGTTGGGCAGGTGCATGCCCGCACCTTCCAGCTGCAATGACTTTGCATACATGACAATCTGTGTGAAGCCATCCAGAAGCAACCCATTGCACCTGGAACAGTAAAGGTTTTTGCGGCCTTGTTCAAAGAGGGCATGCTTATCAATCCTCAGGAGCTGCTGTCGAGCTTTACGAGGTAACTCACTCCAGAACTAGTCCAAATGCATAAAAAATCCAATTACGATTTGTTTTTCTCATATCACAATCATTTAAAACATAGAAAATCACAGGTACGAATTAGATTCTTTCAGTGAAGAACATGAACCGGAGCACATTTCTTCAACTACAGTATTCTCCGTTGCTTCTTGAATCTGACATGAATTATGTCAGAAACCCATTCTTGAAGTAAGATTGGTTCATTGTCACGCTAAATTCTCATGGCATACATTTTTTTTAGCAACTGAAGAGGCTTTGAAAAAAAAACAGCAGGATTACTCTCACCCGGATTACTCACACCAGGAGTTTGGAATGACGAAAGAAAGAAAAACTTAAGAAAAAAATTTACAAGATAATACAAGCATGCTCGGCAATAAGTACTCATATCAACGAGTGAAAAATGTGACTCGATGCAAATTTCCATTCAAAAACAGGATCATGCTAAGGTTAATTATCGAGCTACTGACTTGAATCACACGCACAAAAAAAGTTGCGTATGAACATTAGCTTGTGCTTTCAAAGATATTTCGAACCTCTTTACATATTAAAACAAGAAAATAGGATAAAAACAAAATAAATTTGTTTTAATATCTAAATCTACATCCAATCCAGCTGCAAATCCAATCAACACAAAACAGGACCGCAAACTAGATCTATCAAATCAAGAAACAGAAAATCCGATCAACATCGCACGTGAAACCAATCAAGAACCCGATTAAAACCAGGAAAGACCCAGAAACCACGAGGAATCCAATCAAAAGATCGAACGAACCGGCGCCGATCGATCGGGGCCGATACCTTCTGGAGCTGATCAAAGGTGATGTCGTCCCGGTGCCTGGACCAGATTCCGTAAATGGACGCGGATCTGGGGGCGGCGGGCGTGGCCGGAGCATTGCCGAATTGGGCGTTCCTCTGCAAAAGGCCAGGCATCTTCTCGTCTCCCCTCAACAGCGGCTCGTCGATCCCTCCCCCCTCGAGCTGCTATCCATCCACGGCCGGGGGATCTTGGTGGGATGATCGGGGCGGAGGAGGAGAGATCGCCGAGTCCTGTAGCGGCGGGGGCGCAGGGATCCGAATCGCGATCGCGGGGCCGCCGGATTCGGATCGGACGGGTTGCCGGGGATCGGATTAGAGACGACGGCGGGGGCGATCAGATTCGGCGGCGAGCGTGGGTTGGGGGATTGGGGGCGAGAGACGACGGAAGGAGATGGACGAAGGGTGGGGGTTTTGTTGATGAGATTTGCTGGTCTCTTCTTTTGTAGAGAGAGAGAGAGAGAGAAGGTTTACATGAAGTCCGCTATCGTGGGGGTGGGCGCAGGGGTTAAAGGTAAAAGAAGTGGAGGGTATATACGAAACTGCCGTCATTCCCTTCCCCGTAGCGATCGAAATGTAAATTATGATACGTACGAGGGGATTCCTGTAATTCTGGGCGAGAGTTCGTCTACTCGTTGTAAAAGGACCCGTATAACATTGGCATCGAAGGAAGGAGTGCTTTTAAATTGTATCTTTCCCACAAAAGTATGATCGCTCTTCTTTCATGATATCATCCATTGGATCCCACCCCATACAACTCTCAATGCACTCTAAACTCTTTCATTCATCAGCTTGCATAGGTTTTAAAATAATATTTGCACAATCTACTAGCAAATTCATGCAAAAAAAGGTGAATCATTCTATCGTGCGGAAGATACAACTTTTTATCTGTTTTTAATATTTTAGGCAAGGAAGCTTATCTAGACCTCCACTGAATAAAAGTAACTCAATCTAAACTAGTGAGTTGTATTTAAAGAGGCATGTGCGAATGTGTGTTGATGGAAGAGTTCCATGCATGGTTTGTTGACATCCGAGGGAGCGCAGGTTAGTCGGTGCTCGTGCCAGTGATTTCTCGATAGAAATATAGGAACCACGCCAAGCTAGGGGCATTGGGCATTACTATTGTGAACCGAACATTAAAAATTCTTTGCAAAAATCTGTTTAGCAATTTTATGCCAATCATTGGACCTACTATCAATTTTACTATGGTCGTGATAAGCTTTGAGAACAAATGAATGACGGATCTTGTATATTTCGTATTAATTTCTATGCAAATAGAACGGCATCATATATATTCGATGGTAGCAGATTCCGGCAACATGCATAAATACAAGTCAAAAAGCACACCTAATTTCTAAAACACACCAAGTTCAAATCCTGCACTGAGAATAAGAAGAGAACTTTGAAACCTAAGATCTAACCTGCACCATCTAATAATGACCTATTTCGAGGCTTTGAATCATCTCAGCCGTCCAAATATTAAATTTTTCATGACAAAAAATATAGCTGTTCATCCAAATAGAAAACCTTCAATTTACCGTACACCCACTTTGTATCTACTTAAACTTTTCCACGGATAAAGGGAGAGTATAGCTGGAAAGGAAGGTATAGCGATGAATGTGCTAAAATTCCGCACTTCTTTACTAAAAACACCTCCACTATAATTAGTTACGCAAAACTCCCTTAAGTTCCAAAATCGTATTACCTCGGTTATTCGTTCGCATGATGAATTTACGCTTCACGAGCTGCCTTTTCTGCCCTATAATTTCCCAGATGTAAAGGGCATTTTTGTTAACTTGATTATCTTTTTTGTCCTTGGAGGGGCAATGTCGTTATCTTCGGGAACAGTGTCGTCATTTTGATTGACCAGATTCTTCCTCCTATGAATCGCGATGACGATAACATCCTGACATTATTTCGTGAGGTTAAATGACGGTTTTGATTTTGATCCGTTGGATTGGAAGGTGATGCGATGAGGTGCGGTATCGGTGGATTATGAGATGGATGGCTGTTCTGATTCTTTGATTTGGATCACTTGTCATATTTTAGTGGATGTTGGAAAATATTCATGAAAAATGCTAAAGATTATCACCTACTGGATCAATGCTTGGGTCACCAAACTTATATGGAAGTTGGCAGTTGGTTGAGTGATGGATAGGATCTAATTGTCACCATTAATTCATCCGGGTATTGCACCAATCTTGGATTGCCACTTTAGCCTGAGGGCAATCAAAAATAGTACTCAATATCGATTTATGATGGTTGTGTGATGATACTCGTTGTATGATGATTCGATATCAAATTTTTGTAGAATTCATTTTTCACGTAACAAAAAAAATCTATTTTTGAAATTATAAAGGGCTCGTTATTTGCTAGGAGATAGAAAATCATGATATTGAGCGTCGAGCATGCTATATGCTTGGTTTAAGTTGCTATCCTATGATTTACTTTAGACCAGTCCACAATAGTATTAAGAAAATATCTTACTAATAATGGATGGTATTTTGAGAAAAATGATTAGAAAATGCTATATGGAATTACTATTGATTTGATTTATTGTTTATGGAAGAAATAATATCATGCATGATCATGGACCATCAAGTCTCATTTTTATTGCATGCTCGATATGTATAGCTATTGGATGATGATTGTGATACTTTATCTATATTATTTATTATGTTTTACTGAATTTTAGGAATTTTTCGTGAAATATGCATGTTGGATCCATGCCTAGGTCATCAATTTTATGTGGAAGTTGGTAGTTGAGTAGGAGATAGGGTCTAACCGTCATCCCAATCTCTGATTTCCATGTTAGCCTAGTGAACTGAGCGATAACTTGACTACGATCGATAACAATACTCAATATCAATTTATGATAGCTGGCTTTGTGATGCTGCTCACTGCATCGTAACCCAACATCAAATTTTTGTAGAATCCAATTCTTGTGTAACTAAGAAAAACTATTTTTGAATTATAAATGATCCATTATTTGCCGGGAGATGGAAAAACATGAAAATTGAGCATGGAGCATGCCATGTGCTTGATTTAAGTTGCCATCTGATGGGTTGCTTCAGAAAAGATTTTACTAATAATGGATAATATATTTAGAAAATGCTACATGGAATTACTATCAATTTGATTGATTGTTTATGGGAAAATCACTATCATGCATGATCATGGACACTCGAGTCTAATTTTTATCACGGATAGTCAAGTCTAATTTTTATCACCTACTTGATTTGTATTACTATCGTATGATAGTTTTGATTCTTTGACATGTATTACTTATAATATTTTAATGGATCTTGGAAAATGTTCATGAAAAATTCTAAGTATCATCACCTGCTAAATCAATGCTCAGGTCACTTATCTAATATAAAAGTTGGTAGTTAGTTGAGTGTTAGATAGAGCCTAACCGTCATGGCTAATTCATCATGGTATTGCACCAATTCCTAATTGCTGTGTTAGCCTAGTGAACTAACCGATAACTAGAGGGCAATCAATGATAGTACTAAATATCGATTTATGATAGTTGGCTATATGATACTACTCTCTGCATCGTGACCTATCATCAAACTCTTATATGACCCAATTCTCATATAGCCCAATTCTTATGTAATTGAAAAAAAAACTATTTCTAAATTTATAAAGAGCTCATTGTTTGTTAGGAGATAGAAAATCATGAAATTGAGCATCGAGCATGCCACATTCTTGATTTAAGTTGCTATAATGCTATATGAAATTACTATTGATTTGAATGTTTTTATTTGGGAAAATGCTATCATGCATGATCGTGGACAATCAAGTCTAATTTTTATCGCACTCAAGGTGACTATACTCTGTAGACATGTCTGATTGTTATGCATATGATAGGTCTAGTGAAATGCATATCACAGTTATAATTTTATGCAACAGTATATGTTGCAACAAAGATAAAATTAGGCACAATCTTTGCTATTCATGATTAGGCTAGTCTGGCTTAAAAATACCCTTAAACATGCACTTTGTGATGCTAATTATTTGGCAAATGACCAACAAGTTGGCTTGTGAGATTTTGTACAAGCGACTTAAGCTTGTAAATTATAAGAAATGGTATTGACTGGGAAGAACTCTAGACTACTTTTGGTTCATCAAAGGTTATTTGCCGAATATAGGGTTCATTTGGATGTATTAGAAAATAATGATATCTCATGAATTTTGAATTTAACCATCTAGATTTTGTGATGTGGGGTGTCTGGTTGTGCCGTGAAATCTTTAAATATTCTTAAAATCATGAAATCAAATTTTTTTACGTTGAGTAGAAATCTTTGAATTCATCTTTTTTTTTTTTTTTTTTTCTTCCCCCCATCTTAGCCATCTTTAAATACTTATGTTCTTAAACTTTGTTTGTGTAACCACCAAGCACTTTTGGAGACATATTAAGTTTTAAAATTTTTAAAATTTAATCAATGAAAAAAATGGAAACATAATTTTTAGATTTGCAAATTTTAAAAGAAGCCATAGATTTATTGGCTAATCTGCATTCATGATGAAAGGAGGACTGCAAGAAACCAAGTCAGCAAGGTTTTGTTGGCAAAGTAATTCATAAATTCTGTTAGATGTTAACATAATGTATTTGCAAAAGCTAGAAATCTTTTTTGTTTTTTTTAAATTTTAAAGTAATTCATATTTTTTATTTTTATCAATTTCTCATTTTCATCCGCGTCAAAATTCACGCTACCTGCCGTCAAACGTGCTCGCCAACCCCCTTCCCCTACCCCCACCGCACCCACCGCACCCAATTGTAAGCCGCCAAGGAGCACTCGTGCGATTGCACACGAGCTGAAAACTCACGTGTTGGCCGCCCACTCGACGAGCACCCACTCTGAGAGATCATATGCAGTTCCATCTTCTATTTTATTTTATTTTTTTATTTCACAAAGATTCCACGCGTCGTCTCCAATCTCCTCTCAAGGGTTTAATCTCTTCCTCTCGCTCCTTTATTTATCTCTTCGAGCCGCTTCGTGGAAAAAATATATCCCCAAATCTTCCCCCTTTCGTCGGCGACCGATCGCCCAAGAAGAAGGCGGCGACGAGAAGAATAATCGATCAAATCGATTCTTCTATATTTCAGGTCGTTCTTCGATCTCTTCTTGTTTATTTTCTCCCGATTCTTGCGAAACTCTAAAGATCGAGGTGTTTTTTTTACCCGATTTGGACTTGATCTGGGGTTTTCCAGGGTTGGGAGACTGAAATGGCGGAGAACTTGGGGCGAGATTGAGGAGATAATGGTCGGAATCCGAGGCCGGCTTCGCGATTGCATGGGTGAAGAATGCCAGAGCTGCGGAGCGGGGCGCGTCGAGGAGGCCGTGCTCCACCACCGGCCGCGGCGGTAGATCGCCCGGCGCGGAAGCCGAGGACCCGGGCGGCGAAGAAGCCGGCCGGGGCGGCGGCGGCTGCTACCGGGGTCAGGCGGCGGGTGAGGACCCGGGCAGAGGCTCGGCGGCCGGCCGCAAAGGGGCGGCCGAGGGCGAGGTCGGCGAAGAGGTTGGTTTTGGTGGACGAGGAGGACGGGAAGGGGGAAGGGGAGGTGAGAGTGTCCGATCAGTCGAAGGAGGTAGTGGTTGTCGAAGAGGAGGAAAAAAGAGGAGGCCGAGGGAAGCGGGTAGAGGAAGGGGTAAAGGAGGAGGTACGGGGGAAGGGGATGATGGGGGACGATAGCGGTGGATTGAGTGCCAATCGGGTTGCAGCGCAGGAAGAGGAAGGGAGCACTGCTCCTTTTCCGGAAAGGGTATATGCCTCCTATTTTCTTTATAGATCTATCTTTAAAAAACCAGAAATTTCTTCTTGTTAAAAATCATTATTGTTTATGATGTTTTAGTTCTTGTTATATAATTCGTAGGGTCTGTTGTTAATCTTCTGAAATCTTATCGGCAAAGTCTGAATTCTCACCGTAGATGCTTACATATGCAAGGAATCTGTTTCAAGCCTAAATTTTTGTCCGCAGAATTATTCTTCCAATTGCACAGCTTTCAATGCTTGTTACAAATTTTGAGTTTTAATTTATTCATTTCCCTGCATCCCCTTTCTCTCTAAATTTGAAGAGTAACATGAACTTGTTTTCCCCGTCTCGGGTGCATAATTTCTAGGTTTTTATCTTCCTCTTCAAGCGTAATGCATCCCGTTTTGTTATACTGCTGGTCCCAGGTCTTTTTCTTTGGTTTCTTTAAATGCATAATCTGATACACGCATGTTAAACATAAACATAATTAAACATAAGATCTTCTTGTCAATGTAGGATCAACTATATTGACCATACTCTGCTTTGGAATCTGGCTAATGTCATCGCAAGATGAAGAGTTAATCTGCTTCTTATACGCCTTGTTCACGGGGCATTTCAAGCCAACTCTAGAATATATTCATATCGTCTAATTTAACAATTTAACATCATTAATCCTCTGTAGGTACCTATTCCGACCTTTCTCTATTATACAAATTTATAATGTTAGACCTTTTATGTGCATTCATCTAATTGCTTATGTTCATAAGCCCCAATGATTTCCTGAAATCTAAGAAATGCAAGCATGTTCAAAGTCAACTTATTATCTAGTTGTTGTTGTTGAATTATCAATATTTGTATAGTTCTTGCATGCTATAAATCATGCTCCTGTATTTTTTTAATATAAACAATAGTTCTCCTGATATGAGCTATGTGTCTGTAATTCTTTCTTTTTTTGTTGTTGGATCTTATTGTTGGGTTTTGGGTCCATGTGGTTTATTCTTCTTTCTCGTCATAGTTGTTTTTGAATATTTACCTGTTGATTCATTGCTTAGATATTTTACTCTCACTATTTCTTATACCGCCTTCCCTGAGTCATGGTTTATCTAAGTGCTATTTGTATGTGAGAGTGAGGGTTAATCTTTAGTCAAATTTGTTTCTCAGGTCCAGGTAGGAGGGTCTCCTCTTTATAAGATTGAGAGGAAGTTGGGCAAAGGTGGGTTTGGTCAGGTTTTTGTCGGTCGCCGTGTTTCTGTTTCTGGAGGAGGCAGTGAACGTACAACAGGTGCTGGTGCATTAGAGGTATTTTTTTAATAATTATTTTCTTATCTGTTTGTTTATTTTCTGCAGGGTAGATGGTAAGTTTTAGATTTAAAGAATTATGTAAAGATTTGTTTCTTTAAATAGTGTTTTCTTAAAAGGTTTGCTTCTTACTGTTGCTTAATTTTTTCAGCAGGTGGCTATAAAATTTGAGCACAGAAGCAGCAAAGGCTGTAACTATGGTCCTCCATATGAATGGCAAGTTTACAGGTCTGTCTGGCTCTTATCTTTGCAGAAGTCATCTCATGATTCTTTCTATCCACTGATACCACTGAACTGCTGTTGTTCGATTTTGGACAGTGCTCTTGGGGGCAGCCACGGTGTACCTAAGGTGCATTATAAAGGGCGGCAGGGAGACTACTATGTGATGGTATTATCTAATATGGTTGTTCTTATGACATTTTTTTTTGGCTGCTCTGCATCATCAGATAGTGTTTTTTCCATTTCACATCATTTTTTAGCAAGTAACTTTTCTAAAAGCTTTTCTACTTCTTATCTGCTTTCCCTTTGTCTTTTCACTTACAGATTATGGATATGTTGGGCCCTAGTTTATGGGATGCATGGAATTCATCAGGTCAAGCGTGAGTATCTTGCTGGCATAGTTCTCTTATCATCTTGAAGTATTTAAGTGTTGTATAGTTAAGGTATTGCAATGTGAGTGGATGATGCATGGTGATGCTGTAGGACAAGGATTTTTAGCATCTTATTAATATATTATTGTTGCTTCATCTATTTCTTTTTGTACATTGTCAAAGATGTATCTTTTACTGGGGTCAATTTTGGCAATGGTCTTATATTTGGTATGAGCTTGACCAGTGTAATTGATGCTTGTGGTGAAAGTAGTTTGAAACTCATGTATGTTCTTTTTGTAGTTGCTAGGAGATGTATGTTAGGGCAGTTGTTTCCAATCTGGCAATCATGGATTCTCTCCCTCTTTTGATTAGTTAAATTGGAAAAAAATAGTCAGTTGTGATTCAAGTCCTTGTTGCTTATTTCTGTGGATTGTACCACAATTCCATTATTTTTGCATCATCCAGGACCTCTTGCACAAAACTCAAATACGCCAATCTTTGTTGTGATATGAGTGGGATCCTTCGTTCCTTTTTTTGGGTCTCATGCATCAAAGTGGAAGCAATCCCCTACTAAATTTAGCAGTGTCTTTGTTGCAGATTTGACACTCTTCTAAACTTTGAAATACAGTGCATGCCAATCTATATTTATTTTTCATGTATATACTTTCCATAGTGCTGACTTCCACCTGCCCTGCATGTTCAATTTTATTGCCACTATATTTGGTTCTGTGTCTGTAGAAGTGAAGTGAATTTCTTTCATACTGTTTTAGTCAAATAAACTTACTTCTACAACTACTAAAATCTGGCTTATGGTGCATGTTTGAGCGGCACTCTCGTTATCGAAAGATGGGCTACTCAACTTCCTTTTTGCTTTACCTCTTCTGTTTATGCAGACATTCCTGATATGTTTTAGTAAGTGTGAACTTACATTCACGCATGCATATTTGGTTGGTTAGCAAACAATGATTATATTAGGTTGGTTCTTTGTAATGGTTGATGGGTAAGAATGCCATAGCTTTTGTGAAGGACCTAACAGCTTATCATTTTTGTGCCTTATGGTTGTTTCTGTAATGTTTCAGGATGTCATCTGAAATGGTAGCTTGTATTGCTGCTGAGTCCATATCAATTCTTGAGAAGATGCATTCTAAAGGGTGAGCTTGCACTTACATGGATGTTTTTATATTGAGATGATCACATCTTTGCTTGACTGCAATATGTGGATGGTGTATTGACAGCTATTTGATAGAAATCTGCCTTCTATTCAGTTCTGTTCTGATAAATTTTATGCTGTACCTGTTATTAGATATGTACATGGAGATGTAAAGCCCGAGAATTTTCTACTTGGCCAGCCGTCAACACCTCAAGAGAAGAAGTTGTATCTTGTTGACCTTGGATTAGGTTAGTAGAATTTTATTGAATAGATGGCAATCTTTCGTTTTTTGTGCTCCAATTCATATCAATGCCTTCTATTATCTTAATCATGCTTTCTATGTTCCTGTAATTGTTTTTTCATTACCTGTTAGTTAATCTCCTTAGATGACTATTCCTGACTTTTTCAACTTTTTCTTAATGCCTTTTTCTCTTGTCCATGTTCCCTTTAACTGATTTTACATGAATTACTTTATAGCGACAAGATGGAAAGACTCTGCTAGCGGACAGCATGTTGAGTATGATCAGCGCCCAGATGTGTTCAGGTATGCAATTTCTTTCTTATGTGATAATGTCAATCAGAAATAATCTTCCCTCCCTGGATATATTATAGTTTGAAGTTTCATTCCTCAAACTGAGATTTAATTCTTGTAGAGGAACCGTCCGATATGCGAGCGTGCATGCACACTTAGGAAGAACTGCAAGTAGGAGAGACGATCTGGAGTCTCTTGCATACACACTTATTTTTCTACACCGTGGGAGGTTACCATGGCAGGGATACCAGGTAATTGAATTCTATCTACTGAAGAATTGTTAGAGCACTTGCTATTGCATTCTCAAAATAACCTGTTCATTTCTTTGAATTCATTATGTGCTTACTTGTATGTTATTATCACAGGGTGATAACAAGTCATTTTTAGTTTGCAAGAAAAAGATGGCGACATCTCCTGAGATGCTCTGTTGCTTCTGTCCAGCACCTTTTAAGCAGTTTCTTGAGATTGTAGTGAACATGAAGTTTGATGAGGAGCCAAACTACTCTAAATTAATATCACTGTTTGATGGGTTAATCGGACCAAATCCAGCAATCAGGCCCATAAATACTGATGGTGCTCAGAAGGTGATACATGGCTCTGTGCGAATATATCTTGATATTCTTTTATATATTGAAGTTGAAATCCCTTATGGTATCTAACATAATCAATCATGCAATCATGCTAAGATTATCTATCAGGTTGGCCAAAAGCGGGGCCGACTGACTCTTGATGAAGAAGATGAAGCTCATTTAAAGAAGAAGATCCGTTTAGGAGTTCCTGCCACCCAGTGGATTTCAGTATATAATGCCAGGCTTCCTATGAAACAGAGGTACATCTTTCTTGCTTTTCAACTTAGTTTGCTGGTGATTTGAGACCTAAAGAGATCTGTCATTGTATCTTGACTTGTTTCATCTATATCTACAAGAGCTGTATATAAATATATAGAACATGGATTGTTTAGGGCCTGTTTGGCACCATTGCCATTTCTGTTTTTGTTTCTCTACAAATTAGTGAAATTCTTCTTGGAGCTTGATGTGGACGACAGCGTTCCTGCACTATTTCCACTGTTCCTTAGTTTTTTATTTCATGCATTTCTCAAAGCAATAAAGTTTTGCTTCCGAACCCTCCAAAATTGTTTACAAAACAATTTGAAAACACGAAAGCGATTCAGCATATGGGTGTTGGTACAGTACATTCTCTTCTTTGGTTTCTAAAAACAAAAAAAGAAAATGAAGGCAATGCCAAACAAGCCCCTATTATTTTTTTTAAATTTTTTTCCCTATCCTTAACTTTTATGTGCTAGTATGGACAATTTGGTTAGTAGTATGCACCAATATCTATTTGAAATGGCTAGCTAATCATTAAGCATTTGTTTGGCTAGAAAAGATTGTTAGCCGTCTTTTAAAATACAACCAATATTGATAATTTCCTAGTTTGATGGTAGTAGATTAGTTACAAGTTGTATTGCAATTTTCGATTATGTTACATTTTGAGTCCTCCACTATAATCTACCAAATCAAATTAAATTTGAAGAGGGTATTTCACCAAAATATCAAAGTAAAACCCCAAAACATCAGAATGTGATTAATGTTATTTCTTTCCAAAAAAAAAAGTACACAGAACAGACAAGGAAAAAAATTCATTTGGAAAAGAATGGGTAAGCTGATTAAAGATTTTTGGATATGAAGTTAGAAAATATATACACAACTTGTAGGAATTAAAAAAAGGAGATGGAATTTAGAAGAGAAAGTAGTTTTTATGGAAATGATATGAATTAGGTTCTGGAGTAATGAATGATATAAATTATCAGGGATCAATTTAAATTCCAGATTTTAAATAAAGGAGACATAAGAAAGTAATTTAAGGTTGAAATTGTAAGGCTGACAGGAGTTAGTCTACCATAGTCAAACAAGTCCTAAAGAAGAAATCATTCTAAGTAAAGTTGATGATGTGAGTGTAACAAAAGTTAGTCTGCCATAATCATAACTAACGGGTCTTGAGTGAAGTGTTGGAGCTGGTTTTGTTCCTCCTAATTTATTTGATCTTGTTAAATGCATGATACTAGATCAACTAGATCTTTCTGGACTCTTTATGATGGTCTTCATACGACTTTCTTGTGGTCTTTCTTCTATCCTGTGTCTCCTCTTTTTGCAGTCCCAGTCCCACAGTGCAAGTTCTTCTGGTTCATAACCATTTTACTCTACCATTTCTCTGTATATTTTGGTATCTCAGACGTTCACTTGGACCACTTCAATATCTCATTTGCAACACTCATTTTACAATTTCATTTAGTTTCTTCACAGGAGTTCACTATAATTGGAAAAGAAACTGTAGGTTTTTAATCAGTTCTTCATAATTTTTCACAAACAAATGCTTATCAACCTCAATTCTCCATAATTTTTGCAAAAGAATGCTTTCAAACTGCTATCCAGTGAGTATTTTTTTTTTTTTCTCTCTGAAAAAGAGAGTTCTTTTAAAGCGAGTTCCCACTGTTATCTGATTACATTTTATTGTTTTAACTCTGGCTAAAGTTGAGCGAGGAAAATGACCCAGCCTATTCTTCTATTTTTCAAACATCAACTCATTATTTTTCATGGCTTTTTGTTGCAAAATAAGTTGATGTGGATTTTAAGTTGTGCTAAACTAAAATATGCACCTCAATCTGGCTTCACCACTTGCATACTTGCATTAGGTATCATTATAATGTGGCTGATTCACGGTTGGCGCAACATGTGGAGAGAGGAAATGAAGATGGTCTGCTTATAAGCTGTGTTGCATCATGCTCCAATTTGTGGGCGCTCATTATGGATGCAGGAACTGGTTTCACATCTCAGGTTTATGAATTGTCCCCTTTGTTCCTTCACAAGGTATGGAGTCACATTATGGAATTTAGCTTTTTAGTAACTTCTGAGTTTCCATTGCCATTATTTGCTTAGACCCTCTTCTGCAGGAATGGATTATGGAACAGTGGGAGAAAAACTACTATATCAGCTCTATAGCTGGTGCTAACAATGGAAGTTCTCTTGTAGTGATGTCTAAAGGTTAGTCTCTTTCGTTTTGGGGTTTGTGATCATTTGTCTGACTTTCTCATTGACATCGCCGAACATTGATCAATGCAAAACCATTGTGGGATAAGTTGAAAATGATTTTTAGAAAGCAATGTATGGGGTCAATTTTGACTAATAATTGTAAGCAAATTCGAATCAACTGTTATAGTGCAATCCATTTGTAACTCTTTGTGAATGTGGCCATGTGCAAGCTTTACTTAGTTTTACATTGTCAAAATGGTCTTCAGAGTGAAAAAGATAGGTCTGTAAATTTAGAACAACCAAACTCTGGGAAGGATTTACCCCTATGACTATTTTGAGACTCAAAATATAACATTAAGGATGGAGTCATAAAATTGAATATGGAAACATCCAAACACAGCCTAAATGACTAGTTGCATCCTATTTATTTGAGACAATTTTCGTCCCGGTATTCCAAGATGACCTAAAATGTCAAGATCATTGGTTCATGACTTTTGTCCATATAAATTTTGGATAAGAACTATGAAGGAGATATTCTCCATTTGAACAGTTCTGATTTCTGAACTGCTGGCGATGGTTACTGCTGTGCCTTGTGGGATGACATATTTATTGGGGTCTTAGCATATCGAATAGATTGGCTCCTTTCTGGTGTAATTTATAACATCCATGACTGCAACTAACACTAGTTTAACATTCTGTAAGACACAAAAAAAAGAGAAAAATTTCCAACCAGATGAGGTTCATCGTCTTTCATGAACTGGAGCTTGTCCATACCCCTCCACCTAGCAATTAGAGGTTCTGGGTTCGAATCTTGGGTCGTGTATCCCAAGCAATTGGGACGTACAGTAAGTATAGTGCAGGTGGATTTTCCACCCCTTCTCTTTCTCTCTCTCTCTCTCTCTCAGAAAAAAAAAGGAAAGGAGAAGGAAAAAGTAATGTTCTTTCATATTGTTGTGTTCATGTTGCAGTTTATCTTTCTAGTTTTTCTGTATCAGCCAGATATATTGAATTCTCCCCATATATTTCCTTTTCAATTTATATCAGATCTCTAATTGAATCTGCAATCAAACTCTTTCAGGCACTCCGTATACACAACAATCTTACAAGGTTAGTGAATCTTTCCCCTTCAAATGGATAAACAAAAAGTGGAAAGAAGGATTTCATGTCACATCGATGGCAACTTCTGGAAGCCGATGGGGAATTGTCATGTCCCGAAATGCTGGCTTTAGTGATCAGGTTTGGTGGCATTACTCCTACACGTAAAATTACTTGTGGTGAATAATAATCTTCTTGTCTTAATGTTGGCCTAACCATGAAGCATTGCATTCAACTTTTACCGTTCATGTTAGCTTATGCTTTACAAGACTTTGCAGGGGGAAAAAATTACCAATTTTCACTATTGCAAAGAAGGGAAAAAGATTACCAATTTTCAGTATTGCAAAAAAGGGTCAACATTTTTGCAGGAATAATCTGCTTACCACTTGGGACCATTATTGGCGTGCCTTGAAGAGTACTGCCTAAATGCTTAAAGTTGACATGCTATTGTTATGAGGGCAGGGGCATAATGGTCCACTAGAGTCCAAATGGACCATGTCCACAAAAACGAGATAATTGTTGCTTTTTCTGCAAAAATTAAGAAAATTCCGGAGCATTTTCACAAAATTCTCCATCTTTTATAAAGATATACGAGAACGACTACTGCTTCTTTCGTAATTATCCTTTGATATAAGATGTTTAAATGCCCTGGTCCAATTCAGCTAGATATTCTTTTTCTCTGATTGAATGGAAAAACTTATCTAATTTTTGCTGCTGCCCTTATGGTGCCCATCATGTGTCTGGATTTTTGAGATACAATTCAGATAAGCTTATGCTTTGTGGTTATCCTCCAGCACATGCTTGAAACCTTGACTTTCCATTGTATTGGCTCTTTCGTGGTGCTATCTTTAGCTTTCAGATGTAACAGAATCCTTCATGCTTCTTGACCCCTCTCTTTTCCCCAGGTTGTTGAATTAGACTTTCTCTATCCCAGCGAGGGAATCCACAGGCGTTGGGATAATGGGTATCGCATCACTTCAATGGCTGCCACTTGGGATCAGGCTGCCCTTATTCTAAGCGTGCCCAAGCGAAGGCCTGGAGATGAGACTCAGGAGACCCTTCGAACCTCGGCATTCCCAAGTGCTCATGTCAAGGTAAAGTGTGATTACATCATTTTTACATGAATAAATTTGCGACATCCACCAGGAAGTTGGATTAATGGCGATTTGATACTTCAATCTCAATTAATGTAAAGACAAATGACGAGAAAATAGTAACATCAATCATAGTATCTGCATCATTTGCTAGATGGTTACGTGCTGGTCTAGTGCAATTGAATGGCTGTTTTTAGTTATTATTTTTTTAGTTTGGATGAAGTAACAAGTATCTTGACTGCTTTATCCATACATTCTTCGGCTAATTTTCTTTATGAGTTTTAATTTAAATTTCATTTTATTGTTTGTATTGGCAGGATAAATGGGCCAAGAATCTTTATCTTGCTGCTGTGTGCTATGGACGCACTGTATCGTGACATTTATGCCAACCTTCATTTCAGAACTAGAGAAACCAAGCCATGCAGCCTTATTTTATTTAGTGCTCTCTTTTTGATTGTAGATTTTTCATCCAGCGAAATTAACTGCGGAGGACTGAGATTCCGTTGTATGATGTATGTTTTATATATACCATGAAAGGGCCTAACTCTGAAGGCCCGTTGCATGTAAGAAACAAACTCTGCACTGAAACACCATTCAAACAGGTAAAAAGGGGCATGCTATCCATGGTTGGCAAAGGTCATTTGAGAGTCTGAATTATTGAACAAAATGTCAATTACTGCAGCCCACGCATGGGACGTTTAACATAGCCCATGGGAATTGAGATGCGGACCAATTCTCTGGCCGAGTCTAAAGAGCCACGCTTTTGTGTTTCATGCCGTCTAAGAGAGAAGAAATGTCGATCATCTTGTGTTTATCTTAGCTTAGATGTCCTTGATGTCACTTTGCAGCAGGATTATATAAGGGGTAGATCGTTCGAGCGATTGGATGATGGTAATTTGTCAAGGCTCGTGATGGAGAGGCTCATTCTCATATGTGCTAAACTGATTCAACAAGACAAATAAATAAATAAGTAGAGCTGATCATGGGCTGGCCTTCGGCTTAACTTTTTTGCGGTTTTAATGGGTTTTGGGCTGTGTCCAAGTCTGGCTTATGATCAGCTGTGGACATAATGATGAAAAGATGTGATTCCGTTGGATGGTTGTGGTCCCTCGTTTAGCGGACCGTGCGGAACGAACATGCTTCAAGCCAGGAGAAGTTGTGGCTCTTACGGCTGGCATGGGAAGTTTGTCCTTCGTTTCCAGCAACTCTTTACGGCCTGCTTGGGAAATACTTCGAGATTGGCTAGAAGCAGCGTACCTCTGGGTGTCGTGTACGATTTTGTTGAACTTTGTTTCTGTTTTTGAGAACGGGAGGGGGAGAAATCTCCGGTATGCAGCTGAACTCGTTTTTGTTGGTTCATGGAAAAGTTGTATATTGATGTCGGTTCCCAATTACTACTTCAATAGGCACAAAGCTGCATTTAGATTTCAGTATGTAAGGGGAGGGATTAAGCAGATGGATGGGAGGAATGCAAGTTAAACAGTTGTAGCATGGATTCGTGAACCTTTTGATCTACCTGACAAAACCCAGCTAACATTTGGCTTTTTGATTTTACCTAGTAAAGCCCTCTGGACCAGCCAACTTTTTAAAGCCCCGAGTTGGGCAGTCAAAAACTTTATTATGGAACCAGTTTTTCTTACTAGATGTTGAAGGACATGCAATTGGCTTCTCGGGCACAGAAACTGGACTCCAGACTCTTACGAGCTTGCTATTAAATTGGCTTTCACACGAAATCATCGTTTTGCTTTCAGCAGCAGTTAATTTATCTTGGCTCCTTCTACTGTTATCGTTATCTACAATGCGACATGATGTGTTTGATTTCTTAAACTCTATATTTCCATCTCAAGATACCACTAGGACGAACTAACATTTGTTTCTGCTTCATTATTGAATTTTTTTGTATGGCATTTTTATGTTCTGTGTTACTTTGAACTCGAAGTTCTGGCAACCAAATGGGTGAATAAATTCTTAAAGCATCGAGAATTTGTGATTACGTTGGGGGAGTTTCTGCTGAGACATTTCCACTAGTTAAAGTGGATGCTCATCAGAAGTTGAATGATTAGGAATTTATGTAGAACATGGATGAATTCTAATCCGATACATGTGAAATCAAAAAAGCTGTTGGACTTTCCGAGAGCTTCTTCAGATGTTACAGTACGTTTCTTCTATCACTTTTAGGGGTTTTTGCATGATGCATGCTGGCTTTCACCATTTCTCTTTGCTTCATTACTTTTGGGTGGAATCTTAGATAGTAACAATCTTATATATCTCTCATATTGGTCTACTTTAGAATCATTCTTTGCACTTACAAAAATTTTCAGCATTTCTTGAAATATGAGAACCAACTCATCTCTCATTCTCAACAAGAAGTGAGCTCAAAAAATCAAAAAAAGGTTCTATTCTGTCCTTGAGGATGCACCGATCAGTAGTCTTGAGGTTTTTTGCTTGTCATCTCGAGCCAAGTTAGGAGCCTAACTCACAATTCTCCCCCATTCCTCTCCCACACACTCTCCGCTAAAAGCACAATTAACAATTTTATTGGAAATTTTCATCTACTTACCCATGTCCGGCATGAAGATGCATATGAGAGAAAAGAACGATGGTTATGACTCTCATCTGATCAATTATTTTTCTTCATTATTCAACCATCTAGCTCGTAGTTACATGCATTCTCATTTTTCGCTGTTATATAATCTCTGGTTTCCTTCATGGAGTAGCAAAACGTGAACCAATATGTTGGTGTTCTCCTATAAAATCATGAAGGGTGGAGACACATCTATTTTTTTTCATTAACTTCTATGTATAAGATCATTACTCCTATTGATTCGATAGAATACATTACATAAATATAGTCTACAACACTGAACAGTTATATATTTTTCTCTTCTCCTTTTCTTATCCTAGATTTTATTTCTATTTTTCTTAATTGATTTGATGAGACTGCTGTCAACTTAAAAAAAAAAAATCTGCAGCATAGTAAAATTCTTGAGATGGTATAGATCTTGAGAAATCTTTTATTTAACTAATACAAGAGACACATATTAGTATTTACACTTCCCCGGGGTTGTGAACCTTGAACAAAAGTCGGGGATTGAAATACCGACATCAGTTCTAATAATAACTGAACCGCGCGATGTAGGGCCGCGGAACAACCAAAGCCGTCATCCAAACCGACCGCTCCATGATCGCGATACCCTTACAAGGTTGCACGGCATTTAGTTCCTAATGATGACCCCTCCTCGCCGTGAGCCCGTGAAGCATCATAAGTAACGTATGATTGCGGAACAATCGAACCCATCTTTCCGGATGTAAGTAGACTACCAAACCAACTCGACTTCCCGATCGCAACCCCAACAAGAGACGGGACGAGGACTACGGAGACCAAGAGATCTCTTCGATCGTGAGAGCTCCGTGCTCGGCGGCCATGGCGACGGTCCTCTCCTCGTTCCGCTACGCCGACAGCCTCGTGGTCGTGGGGATCTCCGTCTGCACCGCCTTCCTCTGCGAGGGCATCTCCTGGCTCCTCATCTACCGCACCTCCACCTACAAATCCCTCCGCTCCTCCATCGACAAGGCCTCCAAGAAGCTCGAATCTATGAAGTCCACCTCCTCCTCCTCCTCCTCGTCCGCCGGTGGCGCCGTCGGGGCCCCCGCCGCCTCCTCCAAGAAGCCCTCCTCCCGGGCAAAGAAGATGGACCGGGTTGAGACCAGCCTCAAGGAGTCCACCCGCGACCTCTCTCTCTCCAAGTTCAAGTCCGGTGCCGTCGTCGCCGCCGTCCTCTTCGTTGTTTTCGGCCTCCTCAACTCTCTGTTCGAGGGACGGGCCGTGGCGAAGCTCCCCTTCTCGCCGATCCCGTTGGTGCTAAAGATGAGTCACCGGGGGCTTCCGGGGACCGATCCCACTGACTGTTCCATGGTGTTTCTTTACTTCCTTTGCTCCATTAGTATCCGGACCAATCTCCAGAAGTTCTTGGGGTTCTCGCCCCCGAGAGGGGCCGCCGGAGCAGGGCTCTTTCCCATGCCTGATCCCAAGACCAGCTGATCATAGGAAATATGATGATTTCGGTTCATGGTATGACGACTAACCCTGTCTCAAATTTAGGGTTTTTTATTAATAAATAAGAGATGTTCTTTTGTTTGATTATCTGACTTTCTGGTGGTTAGGGCTTTCTTTTATCGTTTCGAGTGAGTTGTTTTATCGAGCCACTATGCATTAGATTAGCTTTCGCTTTTGGAGGAAGCTTGTGCGCTTACTAATCCCCTTGCTTCAGTCCATAACCAGTCAAAACATTCTGTTGGCCAATCTAATCCAAGTAAAATATCACCTTGATGAGGAATTTAGAGTTCTTTTTCGTGGGGTGGGGGTGGGGATTCATATTTGTTTACCTTTTCATCTTGGGGCCTCTCTTGCGCAAGAAAGATTTTATAGGGTTGCTTCCATGGATAGCATATTCTGAAGAACTCAAAGTTGGCTTCTTGGTATGATTCATTGTTGTTTGTCGGTGATCTTGGACGACCATATTCTCTTCTAGTTGTTTGCTGAAATCCTCTTTCACCAAGTATGGTACTATAAGTCATGATGGGACATAAGTTGATAGTTGATGGAAAGACCTTCGAAGATTTGACTTGTGTGGCATTATGGATGACAAACTTTGGAGATCTATTTATCTATGATAACTATATTGCTTTTGGTTATGCATTATGAACACGTTATTGATCTAGTCACTTGATCTGGATAAATGACCACAGGATTTGGTAATTATGAAGGGAATGTGCATAGGCATGAAAAATTGAGAGGGATTATAATGGTCATTAAAGCATCTAATTGTAGCTTGTCTATTTCTGCATGAAGAGATGATCTTAAGGCCTTGTTGTGATCATTGGACAGTTTTTCCATGAAATAAATCCATATATGGCCTAAAAAAGAGATTTTGAGGAGAAGTACTGCAATGGGGGGAGAGAGTTTTACGAATATAGAGAAGTTTGATCCCTATGAGCTAGTATAATGTAAATGGCTTTCCAAACAGAGGGAAGTATCCTATGTTTTGTGGGATTGCTTGATCCAGGGACTTCCCGAATTAACTAAGATTCTTCTCTTCTCGTCAGTGTGAGACAGTATCCTCACCTTCTGTAATATAAGAGGCTATTCTAGGGGTAATTTATCCAGGCTTCCAAACAGGCCCTAACTTAATAATAAGTGTTGTAAGTATCTGTTGCACTATGCTGGTGCTAAATTTTTGAGGCTTGGCTCTTTTTACCTATATATGAAGGCAGAAAAGCTTTGGTATTGCCTTTTATGTTTAAGACTGATGTTAAACTGAGAAATAATCATTGAAATAGGAAGATCAGAAATGTTTTATAATGCCAAATATTGTAGAGTACTACTTTTAAGTCCTACAATTATTCAAGAGTGTAAGATGAACCATGCAACTTTCTGGTTTTTGAGCATCGAGTTGTAGCCAAATATAGTGGCACGACAGACAAACAAATATTGCGTAGAGAGTATCATGGTTATATGTCACTAAACTTCACCCTAAAGTTATACACCATTTATTATTATTTGAAAAACTTCATTGATTTATGTTCTTTGTCATTAGAGTCTGCTATAAATATTTTTCTGGTCTTGTATTATACTCTCTCTCTCTCTCTCTTGTTTTGAGATCAGGAGGGGCCAATCTCCATCTTTCTGCCTTATATCCATGGCACCCCTGAGGGCTGACTCTAACTAGAAACAAACCCACAACCCCGTTCTTAAGTGGCAAGGGTGATACCATCGGTGTTTATACTTGTTTATTATGATGATCTTTTTTCTCACATAAAACATAACAAGGTTAAATGCCAAACTCACCCAATGAAACAGAAAATAAAATAACAAAAATCAAATGCCCACTTAGAGGGAGAGGATTTCTACTCATATAAACCATGTATACATATTACATATATTTGTGTATATTAAGAGAGAAGTGGACCTACATTCTTAGAAGGATAGAATATCTACTCATATTAACTATTGGAAGGTCAGATATGTAGTTGGATAGTATGGACATAGAAATCTTGGCTACATTAGAGAGGAGACAAAAAGGCAAAGCCTTTGGTTGTGCACTTCTCCTTCTCCCAGTCTCCCTCTTTTGATCTTGCTACTCGTGATCCCTCTCTCTATGCTTGCATTTTCATCCTCCATGCATGCCGTCTTCCTATCTTTGCTATCCCATCCATAATTAGCATTGTTTTGACTTACCCGCCAAGGTCCTCTCTTCCTGTTTTTGCCTTAACCTCCCTCACATGATATCTCCACTTCCATAGGCCTAGGACTCCCTCACTATGGTTGTTGCTTCATTGCACAGTGATCCTTGAGATTTGAGGTTGTTAATGGCCATGGTGGTGCTTGTGGTTGACACCAAGATTACAAGGGATTTTTGGTTTAGTAGGGGTGATGGAGAATAAAGGTGCTGGAGGAGATAGGGGAATTTGGAGAAGAAAGAGAGGGGCGGAGCAGGTGCAGTAGGTGATGGATCAGGATTGGGCTCGATTGGGGGTGGGGTTGCTAGGTGTAAATGGTGTCTCTTGCTCTTTCTCTCTCATCATATTCAAAGTGGATGCTTAGGGGACCATCTGGATTTAAATTTAGTAGCTGGCAAAGTAAGAGGACTGGATATGTTCTCCTTTGAACTGGAGGAAAGCAAACTAATTTATGTTGCCTTGTGCCAAAACAGATGGTGTGGGCATGCAAGTTGATGATTCAAATTGTCCATCTACTTCTACATACCTTAGAATATATGTGAACAAAATTTCAAGTGGTTCGAATAGATCACAGACCCAAATAAACCTTTCTGTCGAATAATGAAAACCGATTTAAAAATTATTTCATACATAGGTTACTCTCCAAAAGATTTAATTGTTTTCATGTGTACTCATCGAGATAGTTGACTCCTGTGTCTTGAATTAAGTATCCATACAGTTGATCTTTATTTATGTGCAAAATGTTTATAACCAAAATTCTATGTCTACAGGGTAGTTGCCTCTGCATGAACTGGTCAAAAATAGACAGTTTTAATGGCTTGATTCAATATTTTTATATTTGATTTATGGTTTAGAAACACCCGAACCAATTTATTTTTAGTTTATACATGCTTTCATGTGTACTCTTCGAGATAGTTGACTTCTGTGTCTTGAATTAAGTATCCATCCAGTTGATCATTATTTACGTGCACAATATTTATAACCAAAATTCTATGTCTACAGGGTTAGTTGCCTCTGCATGAACTGGTCAAAATAGACAGTTTTAATGGCTCGATTCAATTTTTTTAATTTGATTTATGGTTTAGAAACACCCGAACCAATTGATTTTTAGTTTATACACGCTTTAAAATGCAACAATGTGGATCCCAAACTTTATATATATTATCCTCTATTTTAACATGATAGTGCTATTAGTGTTGTTTATGTTATGTCCATATGGATGAATAACCTCAAAAAGTTTTTGGTTTATAAGTATTTTAGATTTAAGTTATGATCAAGTGTGTGGATCCTCAATTTAAAGCATCATCTTGATTTTTTGCCAATTGGTTCGAGGACTGAATACCATCAGAATGAGTGTACTCTCTCAATAAGCACACACATAGCTCTCTTGGGTTGCGATGTTCGGCAATGGTCATACAGCTTATACAGGGTTCGAATCTTTGGTTTTGTTGTTAGTTGACCACTTCTTTATTTGTCTAGGAGGACTTGGTGAATTTCCTTTTAAGTTGCTAAGGTTGGGGATAATATGTGTATACAGCAAAAAAACATGGGAATGTTAAGAAGAAGAAGTCTTACGGATCCGATGTTAACCATCGAGACCAGTCATCATGAAGAGAAAACAACGGCATGATCTTACCATTGATTCTATGGACTTATTCAATATTTTAATAACATCAGCTGCAGCCTCAGCAATTAGTTTTTGTAAGATAATATTGAATATGAGATAGCAATTCCACTGGATTTGTATAGGTTTCTTTTATGTTTTCCTCAGGATTACGTAAACTTTCCTGGGTGTAATAATTAATGGGGAAGAGGTAAAATACATGATCAATACAGTCAATGTAAAACAAGCTGTTGGGTTTGTTGAGATACAATTTTATTTGATGATGTACATTGCTATATCTGATTAGTTAGTCATATCCAACAGGAAGGAAAAATTAAATTTCAGTTGCTTCCCAATGTAGCATTGGGGGGGGTGGGGGGTGGGGGGGAAGACAAATGAAAGCTTATATTTGTTTTTTTTGGCATTTTAATCTGCTTCTTTTTTTTTAAAAAAAAATGTGCATGCGCGTGATCAATAAATTGAACAAAGAGCAATCCAGAAAATCAATTATATTTGTGCTCTTTGCATGGTTTAGAACTTTGAAGCGAACTAAAAGTAATTAGCTAAATCTCCAATTATTTTTTTACTAGTTTCTTTTCTTTTCCCCCTATGTTATTAAAAGCACCTGAGATTTGCTCATGGCAATCAGTGGACCCTCATGGTCTATTAATCCTTTATCTGCTTCTTCATGTGTCATTTACCTTTTTTCCCTGCTAAAAAAAAAACCTTGAATGTCACAAAAGATGTTTCTTAAGACTGATAGGAAACATCAAGATCAGCATGCCAAAAATATTATATCATATCATATTGTTGAATGAACTATATTGGGGATTTTACTTTTCAGTGTAGCTGCCATTTTCTAGGATATTGCGACCGTCTTTGGATAATAAATAAGCATCTGCTTTTAGAAGCATCAATTTGCAACTAAACTGAAGTGGTTTTTGTTCCCATACTTGGCCAGTTTGCATCTCATTTTGCTGGAAGACTGGATCCAAAAACTCTCATTGGAGGACACAGTGAATTAGTAATTGTTGAATAATACTTATTTATTGTAGTAGTCAAGAATTTTGTTGAAGTATGGCATGGATTTTATGCAAAATGCCTTTTTGCTAATTACATGCATCTACTCAAAACTCAACTTGCATTGAGGCTACTCATCACATGTATCAACCTAGCATATCTGGGGGTCTGAACCATTCTTTTCTTTTTGCTGCTTCTCATTTTTCTTGCAGCAAATAATTCTACTCATAATTTCGTATGTCTGAACCTTGCACATTTGTTAGTCAACAGATTGAAAATTAAATTCTGTTCTGCAAGTGTGTACACATTGTCTTTAACACATATGACTGATGAAGGACTCATACACCAACCACGATAGTCAGGGTGAATTGCATTATATGCTGAGACTATCAGTTACTACTGCCACTACATCAATGCCACTTCTAGCTTTGCATGTTTCTCCATTTCCTTTTTTTCCTTCTCTGTCTTTGTAGTCAAGCCCAGACTGTACAGATCCTGGTAAACACGATCACCAAACTGACAACCTTTTCAAGCTATGCACGATTTTTTCTTTTTCTGTTGTTTCTTTTAATATGCATGCTTGCTTTTTTATATTCATGAAATTTCTACCCAAGTGTCGGCAGGCCCTATGACATAAGAGACAAATGCCATCCCTATGCACAGCCAGAGTAATATCAACCACTGCAATCCTAATAAGTTTCATGATATGGAATTTATTTATTTTTTTCGGAGAGGGGTGGCGGGGGAGGCGGCGGCACGAAATGGACAGCCAGAACCAGGCATGATGGATTTGGTTTAGGGCTATTGTGATGGATTTGGTATTAATTTTCAGACTTTGTGGGCAGTGAATGTAGAGAAACAGTGGGCTGCAACAGGAATTATGCCAATGAAGTTGGAAATCTTTCTAATGGAGAAAAAGAGTTTCATGAGATGGTAGAGAGGTTCAGGAAGTTGACTATATGATAGTGAAAAAAAAGAACTCTCCACATCCTTGACGTTGTAATTGGTCACAACCATGAATGTTTTTATCAAGATGATACAACAGTAAATTTAATACATTCTAGTTCAATTTCTTTTTTTTTTTTTGTTTCAGTATTTTTCCACCAACTGCTAGTATGTATATCATTCATTGGATTTGTCATTGAAACAAGAGTGGGCACTATGATTGATATGAATGATCAGACATCAAGCATATTTCATGATGAAGCTTATAGTTTATGCTTTGGTGAATTGTTTAAAAATCAAGATATATTAGAAGGGTTTCTAAGCTATATACACAATGATGTATAATCTTTGAGGCCAAGGATGTAACGGAGCTTACTGGTTCCTGCATTCTTAGGGCCATTTAAAATGACTACATATGGCTGTTAGCAGACTATTGTTATATAAAAAACAAGCGTTCAGAGTGAACATGTTCCCTCTGCGGTGACTTGCAACAATTTGACTTTTCCTCAATGAATGTATACATGCCTAAGTTTTTTTTACTACTTTACAGTGTTTACTTACTTTCTTCTAATGTCCTTCCATAGTGCTGATCTCTGCTTTGCTTTTTTGTAGTGCAACAATTAATCAACAAGAGGGCATCTTACTGAGGTAGCAGAATGGATCTTTTAGGGATAAGCAGCCAACAAAAATAAGATTTAAATAGGAAGGACAAAGTATTTCAATTTGTTTATTTGAGCAAGCATGGAATTTCTAAGGTTTCAGGTTGTAATGTTTCTCACTTTTAGCGAGAATATTCCTCAACTTTGAATTTCTGATGGAACTTTATGAAGACCCATTTCTAGAAATACAGTACAAAAATCAGTGAGGTGCTGTCAGATTTCTTCAAATAATTTCTTGGTTCTTGTTTCAATGTGGAAAACTTGATGCATGTATTCAAGTACAAGGAGTACTAACTAATCTGTTATTAAACATGAGCAAGGAAATGAAAAGTTCTCCCGCGGGGGGGGGGGGGGGGGGGGGGGGGGTGACAGTGAAATAAGACCGACGATGCACTTATAATTCCTAATTTTTAATGGAATTTGGTGCAAATGCTAGTTCAAGGTTTATTTGTTGGTTTACAGTAAACTTGGAAACACTAAATTACATGGCAAACAGGTCCTGTGTATGGTATATCATTGCAATCCGTAGTATGCTTTTAAAATGTTGTATTGGCTTGGAGGTAAGCATGGGGAGACGTATGGGATAAGAAACCGGATCTATAGTTTATACGGGTCTATAACAGAGGTCATTCTTGTCTGAAATAGTTACCTAAAGGAATTAGAATTAGATGCAGAACAATTGAGAATTGTGGGCTCTATATTTCAAAACTCAAAATAGATCTGTCAGTCCTCAGAGGACGTTTAATCTCAGTACAAATCAAACATGGTTATCATTAAAACCTTCCGACTTAGGACATACAATATTGAAGATCAGATGACGTAGTCTTTATACGTATGTTCTCATTCCGAAAACTTCTAGTCTTGCTTAACCATTTAGAATAACACACTACAACCAAGCTGGTGAAATTAATTAGCATTGGCTTCAAACAGCTGAAATTTGATTAATGAAGAACCTTTCACGTACGCGCACCTTCATCTCTGGTTAATGGGTTGGACGTCCCACTATGATGTGCAGAATTAAAAGACAGCTAAAAATAAGCAATGCTTGGAGCTCAAGGCTGTCTGCTGGGCAGCTTGACAAGAATAGAATGCTCTGGCTTGTGGCTGCATTCAAAATCAAGATGCACAAATGCCCGTTCGGCTTCTGGAAGTTCCTCAATCTTTATCTGTAGCGATTCTCCTATGCAATGTGCTTCTTTCAAAGGCAAATCTTCTGGAAGTTCAATGTCAACCTATCCCAGCATGTAGAGCTCAAACAAGTTAGATTAGAATGCAACAACTATAATATCACAAAATTCTATTAAGAAGAGCAAGAATGTTATGCTGCTGTGGTGCTCGGCTCTTTGACATTGCTACTCAACATTTTCATTCCCTAAGATCAGTTGTAAAGACATATCTGCACTGCATGCAAAATGAACAACCACAAAAGATTTCTGAACTGGACCCCCAAACATGTCATAAATATGGTTATATCAATTGTAGGAATATACGATCTATGGACAAGATTTGAAATCGCCATATATATTTTTGTTATATGTAAGTTCGAAAGATATAGGCCTGTAGGTAGCGTATCTTTTATTGCTTCTCTCCTAAAACATAGTTACAGAGGAAGAAAATTGAGAGGGACTGCAATCTGTTCTAGATATAGATAGCCTCATGTGAAGCATCGGTTTAATATAGTAAATAGAATACATGTTATATGAATTCAACAAACACCTGTTCTTTTATAACCTCTTTTCTTAGTACGCACAAATGTTACCCCCAACAACACTAACATATGCTTTTTCGATATCAAGAAAACCATGTATAAAATCTTACTCCTCTTTAAAGTAGCTACCAATAGCACAAGCAATGACTAGCCTCATAGTGACTTCAATAAGCACAAAGCCAAATGGTTCTTGGTCTATGTTTATGATTTGTGTTCATGTTCTCTCTCCTGCAACTTTATCTGCGAATTGTTTCAGCAATAGGTTGGGTAATTAATTTCATCTAACATTTCTTTTAAAAAAATGGTACAAGTGATTTGGCATTCCAGTTAGAAGCAATATTTTATCGTATGAGCTACTTAACTAAATTAGCCATGGTTTTTCATATTTTATATGCCAAAATGGTTATTCTAGTGAAGTTTCTTATTCATAACTACGCCATTTAATAAGGTAAAACAACAAAAAAAACCAGTAAAAAAACAGCAATAAACTAGTTTTTTGAATCACAATGGCACAGTTACACTCCTAGTATAGCAATTGTATTTCTATGTTTTGAATGATGAAACATAAATAGGTTTGTAAATAATCTGTCTCTTAGAATTCTTCAGTTAGATATAGTATTTGGGTTTCAATGATAGAAACGACTGTTATATGGCATCAAAAATGCACTAACATTGCAATGAGTAAACTTCTAGCAAAGAAACTATGAAGACCAAAAAGACAACATTTATGTTCTTGCTTTCAGGAAGGATCACTAGAAACTCTCAGATTGCTTCATTATTTGCGTTGAATATACAATGAATTAAAACGAAGCCAACATTTCAGTGGTCCATCTTGTTTAATATTTATTTCCCTGATTGCCTGTTGCCCAAATATGTTATTTAGATATATCCAATGATGATATTGTAGCATCCACTACAAGGAAATAAAGCTTAGACTGAGAGTTTAGAAGCTAGTATAATATGCGAGTTTAACTTTAAAATATGCAAATATCAAAAATATATTTTTGATTTATTCTAAGTTTTGTCTTCCAATATCACCAAATTTCTGCTAACAATTGATAGAAGTGAGATAAAACAAATAAAATACACATTTTACAATCTTTATACCAAAAACATATCCTGTTTTCATATTCATCTATTTGAGACCTTACGAGAACAACAACTATTGACTAACCTCCACAAAGTAGAGGACTCCGAAAGTATAAGCTCGAACTGTGTCAACACGTTTAATTTGAGGATCATGCCTTAGAACAAGATACGTCAATTTCTGCAACACCTCTGGAGGAGCTGATTGACCAACCAGTGAAACTGCATGAAGTAGTACAGCACAATATGTTTGAATTATGCATGATTGGAGATATAACAAACATATGACAAAGGGAAGAATTAAGTTCATGTGCAGATATTAAATAGATGGCGACTTGCCATAATAAAAAGTTTCCGATATACTAATTGTTCTATAACCAGGAGCTGTCACAATTTTATTGTCGATTCCCTGCTAGCAATAAACATAGTATCTCTGACATGTTTTTATTCTTTCTTCTAAAGTTTGTGCACTGAACACATGCATACCATACAATTTCAGGTCAAGTTCTTAAAAGAAACTTTCTTTATAAATTTTAAGAATTATTCTTTACATGATTCAACAAACTTCCTATTGATTGGCTAATGTAATAATCTTCATCATGGACTAAATCATAGAGAAAGTACATTTCCAAATAAAAGGGCAACGTATAATAGGACTACTATTTGACAACATCATGATGTTTTAAAACTTCAAGAAAATATCTTAGAGCAAAAAGCTTGAATATAAAGGTAGTTGATAGTCCATAAAAGTCATGTTAGAATAACCAGAAGATCAAGTTACGAAAAGAAACCTGCATTTTCCCAAACAGTACCAGACCAATTTGAAATTGTATAAATTGCAAGGACAATTGCCCCAGTAGGGTCCATCCACCAATAAAAGTTATCGCCAAGAACAGCAGCAGCCAAGCCCAGAATATTGGTTACAACATCAAAATAGTGGTCCTGGATAATACCGATGATATTTAGCCGTTTAAAACGGAACGAATGTAGTTGATGTCAAAGAAATCAAAATAAAAATGTCACAGCAACTTAAATCAGTGAGTGTCATTGACAAAACCTGAGCATAGGCCCGGACTATCTTGTTCCCTGAGGTTCTGCAATAAAGCCAGAGAGCTAGTTTTACCACAGTGGCAGACAGCATGATTGAGTAGAGCCACACAAGTTGCGCACGGGACATTTTCTCAGGTGCTTCATTTTCTATCAAGCGTTCAAGGGCTTGAACTAGAACTTGAAATCCTGGAAACATGAGAAAAATAGCATTACTGTTTAGATTATAACATTTTTGGGAGAACCATTAATAACATATAAATCATGAAGCGCTAACCATTTCTGTGCTTATTTAAAGGGTATTACAATATTATTTTTTATAGACAAAATTATTAAAGTGCTGGAGCTTAGGGTTCTCACATGGCGTTGTGCAGATATAATAGGCCTTCACTTGCCAAGTCACATAAAACCACTCTTAAACGTGAATGACCTAAGAAACATAGAATGCAGTACAAACTTTATTCATAAATGATAGCCTTGTTCCACCTATATTGGGTTTCTATCTTATCCTTGTTTTCAAAGTTTATTATTGTCTCTCAACCATAAAAAGCTTTTTTACATCCCGTAAGTCTTCTATGGCTAGTTATGGGTTCCGAAGTTTAAAGCTTGTTTACATCCCATAAGACTTCTATGGCTAGTTATGGGTCTGATACTTATAACTAGTCCTACATATGAGAAACTAAATTCCAGTAATCCCTTTTGTGGTGTCATGCTGAATATGTAATCCATCCAACTAGAATAGTACAAAGGCCACGTAAGAAGAAAAAAATATACCTAATGTAGCCATGACGGCAGCAAATATAATGATGCCTACTGGCTGCACGCGCAACTTGCCAATTGGGTATTTGTAAATATTTATATGCTTCATTGATAGATGAGTAAACCAAAGAATTCCACCGGCCATAAGATCCAACAGGGAATCAAGTGTTGAAGCAGCAATAGCAATGGATCCACTTCTTATAGTAGCATAAATCTGCATTTCGTTGTAAATATTGAAGTCATTAGATGAAACAACAAATACAGTTGCAGAATAATAAACTCGAAACATCATGCCATAAATCAAATCTTAATAGCTTAATGAAAAAAAAAACAGGAGAACTACATCACCTTTAGTGCCAACAGAGCAATATTTGCATAATTTGATATTCTCATTGCAGATTCACTTTGGGCTTGCTCCTGAAGATCTTGATCGCTGTTGTATTCATTGGGAATATTTATAGTCTCAACTTCCTCAAAAGATCTAAGCGTAGCAAACTGTTTTTCATAGTATTCTCTCTCTCCTGAAAGAAATAACAAAGAAGAGGCATCTCAATTGGCACTCGGGTGAAAAAGTGAGAAACAACATCAACTTTTGAGCCTAAATGGTGATCAAAAGATAAAGCAATTTTGAAAAACAAAAGCAACGCTGCAATACTGAATTACAGGTAGAAATGAGCTTATAGTTGGGAAAAGAATCACAAATCTTAGGCAACTCAGAATAATGTCGAAGCAACTTATTGGACAGAATAGGGAGGAATGGCAGAAGCTTTGACAGAAAAAAAAGAAGGAAACCGTTAGAAAAAGATCATATGATTTTGAAACTCAAGATCAACATGAAAGATATAAAAATTCTTCCAATAAACCAAAGACAAATTTTTGCAAGCATTAGACTGTTAATAGCACATCATATAATTCTAAAAACCTACAACTGGTTTCTGAACTTATAGATAAACAGGCAAAGTCAAGAATTCCAGCGGCCAGCAGAAGCTGATTTTCTCCAAAAAAAAAAGTTTTTTTTATAGATAATCTGGATTTTTATGACAATCAATAGATGGACAAGATGAGGTTTCAGGACAATATCTCCATTCCATTCTTATGAGCATCCTCCTCCTCTGTTCTACCTGCCTTTCCCCTTAGTTCTTCCTTCCATTTAGCTCATCTCTACTCTCCATTTCTGCCGTTAATATCTTCTGATTTTCAACAAAAGCCGGGTGACTCTGTTTTAGCCTCCCTTATCATAAAAAAATACTACATAATTTTGAAAGTAAGACGGGAAACTCAAACCATTTTCTCTATTTTCTTTTTTTTAAAAAAATACTGAAACGTAGGCGGTCCACGACAAAATTGGACTATTTGCTTTCAGAAAACCTGTTCAATTCAAACACCCAAAGACCACCAGAAGAGCAAAGAAAGAGCAATTTTGAGATGCTTCTTAAATTCCCACACAGCAAATCCAAAACTGTAAATCAAATTTCAGATGGAGAAATAAGAAAAGCAACCATGAAACTTCACTCCCACAAACATTAATAGAAGCACATTTTATAACTCGCTAAGACTGCATTAAACAAAACACAAATAGACCAAATGAAAAAAAAAAAAAAACTGAAGCTTTGAGCTAATTAGAGCAGGAGCAACTATAAATCATTATAAAAGAAGTGAAATTTCAAGAAAACACCAAACACATGTTCCAAAATTGACCTAAAAGTCGAAAACTTTGATCCATTCTTGTAGAAATCTAAAGACATTTATCTTTGGCACTAACCATCCCTCAAGCCTTTCATCCGGGAGACATCGATTTGGAAGGGATTCTCCGGGTCGACCCCCTGCTTCACCTTCTCCGGCAACCTCGCCATGAACACCCCTCGCATTGAGTTTACATTATTTCTCCGTCCCCGGTTCTCTGCCGCCCCCCCGCCGGCGGCGGCCACCCAGCCCTCCAACAACGGCGCCCTCTCTTCCGCCCCTTCTTCCATCCTCTCTTTCTCTCTCTCTGGCCCTAAGAAATTTTCCGAGCCGAAGAAGGCTCCAAAGATTTCATTCTTACAGGGGAGGAAAATTCCAAAGAAGAGAAGGATAAGAGTAAGAGGAGAGAGAAAGAGGAAACCTACTGCATGGAGGCGCGCTTCTTATGTTCTTTCCCCCTCCTTTTTGTTATGGTTACGTCGACCTGCCCCCTGTTTTTTTATATGCAAGATTTTCTCCCTTTTCCCTTCTATATTTGATATTTATCCTTCCTTATTAGGTTTCTTTTTGGTGGGAATGCTTCTTTATTTTTTAGGTATGAGTGGAATATTTTTTTATTAGTTGACTGGTCGAATTAGCAACCTAACGTTCTTTATTTATTAATATCATTTTCTTCTATAATTAGATGTTCTAGTTTTTCATTATTTAAGTTGGTCAATCACCTAATATTCACCTACCATTATATGTTTCGATTTCTATAACCAATATTATTATACATAAGTTTTTGAATATTTTATTATTGATCATAATATGTTAGATGATATCATTGGTTGGTGCATCATAGATTTATCTTACATATTTGTTTAGCATCGAAGACTTTTTATAAAACTATAAAACATCAAAATCAACTATCAAATCCAATAATCGTCCAAATGGATGGAGATTGATGATTGATTAACTTGATGATTATTGGAAGAAAAATATTAAGAAAGTAATTAGAGTTGGCATAATAAATTTAGAGCTAAATATTATGGAAGAAATAATATAAAACTATATATTTATTTAAAATAAATATAAGAAAGATGATATCTACAAAACATGATGAGCATCGAACAATGAAACCATCGTTACTTTATTGTTTATACAAATTAGACATGGTTATGAATAAATTAGAAAATTTGAGAATCATAAAAAATCTGATTAATTGACTCTTCGATTATTATTCATAAAGTTATTCCAAGTCAATATATAACTTGAGGATAATAATTTTCCTATTTGGTGATTGATTGTTTCACCAAATTTTTGGGTCTTCTGGCTGGATAAGAAGATCAGCATGGGTATGAATAAGAAAAGGCTCGAGTGGAAGTATCAATAATCCCACGCCATAATAAGAGTTTGAAAGGTGAGGCCTATCCGGCCATCTGGGCGTCGCGCCAAAATACTCGTGTAAGCTAACGGTCGGATCGGTCGACGGGGCGGAAGCGAGATTTCCTCCTGTGCGTCTTCTTCCTTCCCACTTTCTGACCGGACTCTAAGGGAGAGGCCCAGAGACACGTGGTGCAGTGCGGCCCACCTTGTTTGTTTCCTTCAGGAGGCACCGAGAACATTGAGTGAGAATTCGTACAGACATGAGTTTAGTTTTATATTAGTTATTCGTTAAATAGATTTTGGATACTTATGTAGCATTAAAGAATTCAAATAATAATATCTTTTGGATAGTCATTTTGGATAGAGTCCTGAGTTGTTACAAATAAATTTTGTTTATGATAAATGTTCCTAAGCTGCTTCTTCCTTCCCTAAAAAATGAATGAATGTGTGACAGCAATTGTTACGAAAAAAAAGTGGATGATTGACGACATCTCATCCTTGCATATGCCAGAATTTATAAAACAGCATGTATTATGGTTATTTCTGGTTTGAGCCAAAGTGGAACATCATCCTAGCAAAAGGTAGGCCAAGACCTGGTTCTCATCTCATCCAAGATATGTTGTCTGTGTGTATTGTGAATTTGTAAAATAAATTAAATAATAAATATATGAATAAATAAATCTGACCTCAAATGAAGATTCAACTATGTTAGATCAAGGCTAGTGTTTGACACTATGTCCTTAAGACAGATTTCGCCCTCCACACAGGTGCTTTGGATCTCGTGAGCGTCTGCCTCCCAGGATACAATGATCTTCACAAACAAAAGGAGCACACCAATTTGTTTGTACGGTGAACAAAAACTGAGTTTTTGTACTCTCTTTGAATGAACTCACTTATGCTCTCTAAGAACTCTAGAATGAGAGAACTAGATGAATTGGAAAAATTCCATGTGTAGAATGGTTGGAGGAAGGCTCTATTTATAGAGTTTATGGTGACTTTTCAGAATAGACACCAAGTGAAGAGACATGTCTTTTCTATTCAAATGAATAGACACATCCCTATAAATAGTTATGTCTTTCATTCTAATAGTCATGTCTTTTAAATGAAAAGATGCATCCATACAAAGATGCAATGAAAAGATGCATCCATACAAAGATGCAATGAAAAGATGCAACTCTTTTGAAGAGACATACCTCTTCTAAGAAGCACCCTTTCAAGTGGGTCATTTTGCAGCCTATTTTCTCATTCACCTATTATAGTCTAACAATCCCCCACATGAATAGAAAATTGGCTGAATGCATGTAAATGTTAATGCAGACACTTAAGAGAGTACATTGCGAAAAGATTCTGCATCGAGATAGGTAGCTTTTGGCCTTGAACCTTCTCTAGTGAAAGGCTATCGGATTTACTGGCTAAATAGTGAACAAGATGTCTTGAACTATTCAGCTGATTAAGTAAATCGAATCAAATAGACTTCACACAGTCTCTTTTCTAACACAGTTAGTTCTCATGATTGTGTTCATTTTGGCCCTGAACAACTCCTGGTATTCATGAGTGCTCTAGAGAATTCAGCCTTATAAAAAATTCTCATAGAAGCGGCCCCTTCACACTCATATAGGTGACTCTTATTAGGAATATCCTGCTATATCCCACTTAGATTTTCAAGATATAAGAGTTCATTAAAAGCGAAGCTTACCCTTAATTATAAACGTTGCAGGCAGCACTAGTTAATCTTAGGAATAGGTTGGAGATTTTGTCTCCCTAGTGCTTATGTTAAGCCACACATAATTCGGTTGTCCCTTTGAACATAGATCTTGGGATCTCCAGTCAACTAGGTTGGGTTGCCATTATGATGACTCTTTAATTATAGGCTTTAATCCCATTCCCCTCGATGTGCAATTTACTTGCTCTCTAGTTAAACCTTTAGTAAGCGGATCCGCAAGATTCTCTTTAGACTTTATATAGTCTATCGATATAATTCCATTTGAGAGCAATTGTCTTATGGTATTATGTCTTCGACGGATATGTCGAGATTTACCATTATACATATTACTCTGTGCCCTTCCTATTGCTGATTGGCTATCACAATGTATACATATTGCTGGCACAGGTTTTGGCCATATTGGAATATCCTCTAGAAAATATCGAAGCCACTCTGCTTCTTCTCCTGCTTTATCTAAAGCAATGAATTCAGATTCCATTGTGGATCTTGCAATATATGTTTGCTTAGAAGATTTCCAAGACACGGCACCACCACCAAGTGTAAATACATAACCACTTGTGGATTTTGTATCTTTGGTATCAGATATCCAGTTTGCATCACTGTATCCCTCAAGTACAGCTGGATATCTTGTATAGTGCAAACCAAAGTTTAGAGTGTATCTCAAATATCTAAGCACTCTAATAATTGCCTTCCAATGATCAACTCCAGGATTACTCGTATATCTACTCAATTTGCTAACTGAGTATGCTATATCGGGTCTGGTGCAATTCATGACATACATTAGACTACCAATTATACGAGAGTATTCCACTTGAGAAATGCACTCTCCAGTATTTTTGGCTAAATGAAGATTTATGTCAACAGGTATTCTAGCTACATTGTTATCTTCTTTGTTGAACTTTTCAAGTATTTTCTCAATGTAGTGAGATTGAGATAATATAAGTCCATCAGATGTTTTAGAAATCTTAATTCCTAATATAACATCTGCAACACCTAAATCCTTCATGTCAAACTTATTGGATAGCATTCTCTTGGTAGTTTTAATGATTTCATTATTACTACCCAGAATGATCATATCATCCACATAGAGGCAAACAATGACATAGGCTTGGCTATCATTTTTGACATAAACACATTTATCACATTCATTGATTTTAAATCCATTTGTGATCATGTGTTTGTCAAATTTCTCATGCCATTGCTTAGGTGCTTGTTTTAATCCATACAGGGATTTAACAAGTTTGCACACTTTCTTTTCTTGTCCTGGAACAATGGTACCTTCAGGTTGTTCCATATAAATCTCCTCATTTAAATCACCATTTAGGAAAGCTGTTTTAACATCCATTTGATGTATTTCAAGGTTATACAATGCTGCAATAGCAATTAGCATACGAATGGATGTTATTCTCGTAACAGGCGAGTAGGTATCGAAATAATCAATACCTTCCTTTTGCTTGTAACCCTTTGCCACAAGTCTAGCCTTGTATTTATCAATTGATCCATCAGCTTTCATTTTTCTCTTGAAAATCCATTTACTACCCAAAGGTTTACTTCCAGGTGGAAGATCTACTAATTCCCAGGTGTGATTTTGCATAATGGATTCAATTTCACTATTAACAGCTTCTTTCCAAAAAGGTGCTTCAGGAGTGGACATTGCTTCTTTGAAGCTTTGAGGCTCATTTTCTAATAAATATGTTAGAAAATCGGGACCAAATGACTTTGCAGTCTTTGCCCTCTTACTGCGTCTAATTTCATTGCCTCTTTCTTTTTCAATGGACTCATGATCCATGTCACTAGTTGCAACATCATAAGTTCTTTTATGAGAACTTGTATCACTTATATTTTTGCATGGAAAAATATTCTCAAAAAATGATGCATTTCTAGATTCAATAATTGTATTGACATGTATTTCAGAAATATTAGATTTATGCACAAGAAATCTATAAGCACTACTATTATTTGCATATCCAATAAATATGCAATCAATGGTTTTAGGTCCTATTTTGCTCTTTTTGGGAGTAGGAACTAATACCTTAGCCAAACACCCCCACACTTTTAAATATTTGTAGGAAGGTCTTCTACCTTTCCATGCTTCATAAGGGATTTTGTTTGTTTTCTTATGGGGTAACTTATTGAGTATGTAATTTGCAGAAAGCAAAGCTTCCCCCCATAAATTCTGAGGTAATCCTGAACTTATCAACATAGCATTCATCATCTCTTTTAGAGTTCTATTCTTTCTTTCAGCAACACCGTTTTGCTGAGATGAATAAGGTGCAGTAGTTTGGTGAATAATGCCATGTTCTTGACAGAACTTATTAAGCGGTGCATCATATTCACCACCTCTATCACTTCTAATTGCCTTAATTCTTTTGCTAAGTTGATTTTCAACTTCATCCTTATATTGGACAAACATATCTAATGCCTCATCTTTGCTTCTAAGTAAATACACATAGCAGTACCTTGTGCAATCATCAATAAAAGTAATAAAATACTTTTTTCCTCCTCTAGTTTGAACATTTTTCAAATCACATATGTCAGTATGTATCAATTCTAAAGGTTCAGTACTCCTTTCAATTGAATGAAAAGAGGATCTTGTTAGTTTTGATTCTATACAAGTCTCACATTTATTACTAGTATTAATATCAAATTTAGGCAATAAATCTAAACTTACCAATCTACGCATAGTATCAAAGTTAACATGTCCTAATCTACCATGCCACACATTTGAGGACTCAATAATATAAGCAGAAGATAAATTCTTATTATTAATAGATGGTACAATAGTCATTACATTCATCTTAAAGAGCCCTTCGCTCATGTACCCTTTGCCTAAATAAATTCCACTTTTAGTGAGTACAAATATGTCAGACTCAAAAACCAACTTAAAGCCATTTTTGCTCAACAATGACCCAGACACGAGGTTCTTTCTAATATCAGGCACGTGCAGCACTTCGTTTAGAGTAAGTTCTTTTTCCGAAGTCATCTTCAATATAACCTTGCCCTTGCCTTCAACTTTTGAAGTGGCAGAATTACCCATGAATAGTTTTTCACCACTAACTGTTTCATAGGAGGTGAACATGTTCTTATCAGAACATATGTGTCGAGTAGCCCCAGTGTCTACCCACCATGTCTTGGTATTGGAAACCAAATTTGCTTCAGATATGACAGCAGAAAAATTTAATTCTGCAACATTCGAAGCTAGCTTATCCACCTCGGTTATATTAGCTTGTGGAGATTTTTTCTTGAAATTCTCGTGTGCCTTTCGGTAGCGACAATCCTTAGCACGATGGCCAGGTTTGTTGCACACATAGCAATTTCCCTTGAACCTCTTTCTATTGCCACTCTTGGTATCTTGTTGATCATTATTCTTTCTTTTTCTTTTGTTGGTCTTGTGTCCCTCTTCCACCACATGAGCCTTGGACTCCATGAAATGGTTTCCAATCTTTTTCTCAGAATTTTGATTGTCTTCTTCAATTCTCAATCTAACAATCAAGTCTTCAAGTTTCATCTCCTTGCGCTTATGCTTGAGATAATTTTTGAAATCCTTCCAAAGTGGTGGTAATTTTTCAATAATTGCAGCCACTTGAAAAGACTCACTTAGTATCATCCCTTCAGCATGAATGTCATGGATGATCACTTGGAGATCTTGAACTTGACTTATGACATCCTTGGAGTCGACCATTTTGTAGTCTAAGAATTTGCCCACAACGAACTTCTTTGTTCCAGCATCTTCCGTTTTGTACTTCTTGTCCAAGGATTCCCATAGTAATTCCTTTGCCGACTTGAGAGAACTATACACATTATATAATGTGTTGTCCAATCCATTGAGAATGTAGTTTTTACATAGAAAGTCAGAATGCTTCCATGCTTCTACAGCAGCCATAGTTTGAGCACTCTCTTCACCCTCGGCAAGAATAGGAGCCTCTTCACGAAGAACCTTCACAAGATTCAACGTTGTGAGATAGAACAACATTTTTTGTTGCCATCTTTTGAAATCGTTCCCATTGAACTTTTCGGGCTTCTCTCCATGGCTCACATGTGAGGCAATGGGAATGGCGGTAGGCACCACATTGCTTGAACTTAAAGCCATCTCTAATTACTAAATAAATGAATAATCTCAAATTAGAATGAGTAATATCAAAATTTAGTTTGTCAAGTGAATGCAAACCAACAATGAACAAATTTTGCAAACAGAATTAAAAAGTGTATATATAAAACTATTTGCAAAAAATTAAATAAATACAAAATCACAATATACACAATATAAAAAGTGGAGATCTGTCTTAAGATTGTTGTCTGTGTGTATTATGAATTTGTAAAATAAATTAAATAATAAATATATGAATAAATAAATCTGACCTCAAATGAAGATTCAACTATGTTAGATCAAGGCTAGTGTTTGACACTATGTCCTTAAGACAGATTTCGCCCTCCACACAGGTGCTTTGGATCTCGTGAGCGTCTGCCTCCCAGGATACAATGATCTTCACAAATAAAAGGAGCACACCAATTTGTTTGTACGGTGAACAAAAACTGAGTTTTTGTACTCTCTTTGAATGAACTCACTTATGCTCTCTAAGAACTCTAGAATGAGAGAACTAGATGAATTGGAAAAATTCCATGTGTAGAATGGTTGGAGGAAGGCTCTATTTATAGAGTTCATGGTGACTTTTCAGAATAGACACCAAGTGAAGAGACATGTCTTTTCTATTCAAATGAATAGACACATCCCTATGAATAGTTATGTCTTTCATGCTAATAGTCATGTCTTTTAAATGAAAAGATGCATCCATACAAAGATGCAATGAAAAGATGCAACTCTTTTGAAGAGACATACCTCTTCTAAGAAGCACCCTTTCAAGTGGGTCATTTTGCAGCCTATTTTCTCATTCACCTATTATAGTCTAACAAGATATCACTTAATCTCTCTCTCTCTCTTTCTCCCCCTATATATATAGAGAGAGGGAAAGTAAATTTAATTAAAAACATAGTGAGAGGAAATCAATCCCGAGACTGGAAATAATAATAATAACACATGGGCAATTATAGTTTTGGATATTACTAATTGTAGTTGTTTTTTCAACTAGGATGAGCAAAAAGTGTGCAATTCAATACTATTGTTAGTGTGTCTGGTATAATATGAATCTTAGTTTATTGTATGATAGTAGCTACCATGTGGAAAGATATTAGCAAGTTCAATATATATAAATGCATAAGTTATATCTTGGATTGAGCCTATCCCACATCTAGCCTAGTCCGCTCGATAAATAGATCTATATATATATATATATATATATATATATATATATATATATATATATATACTTACTTCCCATTCCACAGGTTTTTTTTTTTTTTTTTGGGGGGGGGGGGGGGGGGGGGGTCAAAAAATGGTTTTTTATTTCATATAACTCGAACGTCAAGTTAAACTTGTCTAGACAATTTCTCCAAAATGTCAGATGATATAAAAAACGACTCAGTCGACTGAGTTATGTTTCCGCTGCCGTTGGGTGGCCGCTGGAAAACAAAGCCTAACCTTCTCTCGAAAAACTGAGGTTGGGTCCAACAAGCACTTGCAGCAGAGAAGGCCCACAGACAAGCATCCGGCAAGCTCCTACTTACTCAGTAAAGCTGGCCTCTTTTCACCAGTGCCGACACAGTGCACACGTAGGTAAAGAAAACAAAATTTCAGTAGGGGTCGGTGTCTTTTTGCGGCCTAAACTCCTCTATTTGTCAGTCGTGGAAAATTACTTATTTATGTCTGAGACGAGGGAGAGGGATATATATAGGCCTACCTATCTTGATAAGACCCCCATAAAGGAGGGACCTAAAGGTTTCATACTACTGGGCCAAAAGGCAGAACTTCTGAATGTAATCGTACGTAGTATATATCATTTCATTTCATCCTTGTATATATATATATTTTCATCGCTACGCAGAGTTACTGTATTTTCCACTGTGGGCACCTGATCATCCCACCAATCATTAAGCATGGGAACTCGAGCAGGGATGATGGTCATGCAATGAAGTATTTTTAATATATAATTAACAGATAGCTTATTTAAGGTCTATAAGGTTTTTTTTTTTTTTTTAAAGTAAATGGGCCACTGAGCAAATGGTGACCCATTGTCCACGAGCTAACCCAAATCAACTCATTTACGTTCTATTTGGTCACATGTAAATGAAATCGGATCTGATCATGAAAAATTGTGGTCCACATTCAGTACTTATTTCGGATGGTCACTGTGTTGTACATGCAGATGAAACATTGTTATCCTTACCAGCAACTGAATTCCCTTGGAAGGCAAATATTTTGGATAGGGTTGTTAGTCCTGAAAACAAAAAATTCAATATTTTCGAGTTAGGTCTAAAACTATGAGCCCAAATTAGGGCTGGCCATACTTAACTATCTAGTCTGTTTAACTTGATTCGATATGGCCAATTATCTGTTTAATAAAGGTTGGGTTTAGATTGATAAATTTTTAATCTGCTGATACCCAAGCGAAAAAAAGAGAAATTTTTACATGAATACCCTTCTAAAATTCAAATTTGCATGAATACCCTCTTATAATTTATATGTATGTTCGTATTCTTATACAATACTGTTTTTGCACAAATACCCTTAATATAATAGTTCTTCTAACACCGTTAATAAAAATTATATTTATTTTAATTAAAAATAAAATAGGATTTTGAAATTACTTTTTTTGTCTTCCATCGTGATTGCCTTATAAATATTTTTTCTTTACACATCTACTCATTAAAAGTATTTTAGTTATTTTATTTTGAAACTGTTAATTTTTTAACGACGTTAGATGACATGAGCACATATGCAAGATAAGGATAAAAAAATAACAGAATAGCAAAATAAGTGTTTTACGAGTATATACATACAAATATCAATATGGAAGAATATTCATGCAAAATTTGATTTTTATGAGGGTATCGATGTAAAAAAAATCCTCAAAAAAATTAATGAGATATATCACCCATGCCCTCCAACTTGCGCCCACTCTCGCACCCTATTGTAGTACTCACACAGAGCTCCACGTGTCAGTGGTGGTGAAAAATTTTGGTGTGGGTTATGAATATAAAGCAGCTAGGATTTACCGAAATATAAAACAGCTGGGCGACGTGGGACGTGCATGCACGTCCGATGGCATGCCTCCATGCTAAGGTGGCGGTCGGTTAGCGGTCGAAAGCCGCTTCGAAACCAAAAAAGCCCGATTTTCCCGCGAAACGCGCGACGCCACCCCTCGCCTCTCTTCCTCCCTCTCTCTCTAACCAATTCCTCCTCCTCCACCACCTTCCCTTGCCAACTCTCCTCCCGTTTAAACTTCTTTTCTCTCCTTTTCTTTCTTTTACATTTCCTTTCCTCTTTAGGCGGGGTGGAGGTCTTTGATATTAGATTCCAATTGTCATTTCTTTTAAATTCCTCCTCAAGTTTTGGTTTCATAATTTTGTTTTGGAGCCTTGGTTCAATATTGAATCGCTCTGCTAATTGATCCTTGGTGAGTTTTGCATTCCCTTTCTCTATAGGCTGATGATTGTTAGAAGAATCTTGTTATGGCAATATGGTTGGCTGCACCTACACTGCATTGTTAAATTCTTGGGATCTCAATGATTCATACCTTAGAGACCTTTCTTCTCCTTTTAGGTTTCATTGAATTTTTGGGTGTTAATAAATAATTAACGTTAGGTGATAATTGGTTGGCTTGACAAGTGGGTATCTCTTAGAGGCTTGTATTGCATTGGAAACTATATAAAGAAGGGATGGATTCGATACTAAGTTCTTGTTATGTTTGCAGGATTGATCCCTCTTTCATCAATATGGGAATTGGTTTTTTTTAAGTTGCTCTGGCGATCAATTTTTAAGTGATCTTGCGAAGGTGTTCATATTGTGGATTTTTGAGTGCAGACAACTTTGGACATGTTCTGCTGTGGAGGTGCCGAGGAAGAGAGCTTTGGTCCACCGGCTAGCCAACATGCTGCACCACCAAACCGCTATGTTCCAGGTAAAATCCCTCCTTTGCATATCGGCTCATCTACTGCTTTCGAGAGCAAACTGTTTAGAACCAAATCAGCTGTTCATCATAATTGAGATCGAGCTTGTTTTCCTTTATAAGCACAAAGATTTGATGGAAGCTATGATAACTTGGCGGCTCTAATGATGGTAATATAGATATCTAGGTGCAAGCAACTAATGCTTGTCTTTTGAAAGATCTTTTATTTCATATGAAATGATGCTTCGGGGTTTCTTGAAAAGGGAGTGAAGAGGTTGTTCTCAACATAGCGGCATCATTGAGATACAGAGCCATCTAATAACTTTCTAAGTATCAAATATGTAATGTTGGTTCTTGATTGCTGAAGGTATAATCATGATAGGAATGCATCAGGCCGCCGCTATGTGACCGTTCGGGACATGCTTTTGAACCCTTTAGAGACTCTTGGAATTTCCTGATAAATATGAGCCACAAGGCTACTGATGTTGTTCAGACATTCTTGCATTAACCGATCCAACTTGGAAATACTGAAGAGAGCTCTGTTTGTATACTTAATTTGCTCATGAAACTCAAATGTGGAAGTAGCCACAGTTGTTAGCTGAACAGGTGCTGCATGCTAAATGGTTATCCATTTGTTATAATACTGATGGGTGCCCAATGTTTGTTACAAACATGATATGCATGCTTCCAGATTAATTATCAACCCAATGCATGCATTTAGCCGCTATGAAACATGCTAGATTTATGAGGATTCTCAACTTATATGGATTGAATTGGTAATTGAATCGATTCGTACTGTAGGTGTTTGCAAATTTTAGATAATGACTTACAGGCATCATTGCTGACTGATTATTTAGGTCATGATAGAGATCCAAGAGGTCCGAATCCTGCCAGAAATGGCGCCCCACAAAAAGCTTTGCCAATCGAGATACCTGCAATACCGTTGGCCGAACTGAATCGACTAACCTCTAATTTTGGCCAGAAGGCTTTGATTGGGGAAGGTTCCTATGGTAAGGTTTTTCATGCAATTCTGAGTACAGGAGAGCCTGCTGCCATAAAGAAGCTCGATCCTAGTGTCTCGAGCGATCCCGATTCAGATTTCACTGCTCAGGTAATTCTTGCATAGCAGAAACTGTTCCATTATCCTCGTCGCAAGTGCATGGTTTGGCACTAACTTCGCCTCAATCTGATTATCTCCTTCTTATCATGGTTGATGCAGTTATCCATGGTTTCAAGACTTAAACATGAGTATTTCGTTCAGCTGCTGGGCTACTGTTTAGACGCAAACAATCGGATATTAGTATATCAGTTTGCAACCAATGGGTCTTTACATGACGTTTTACATGGTAGTGGATTTATATCCTATCAACAGGTTGCGCGATTTTATCGATCAAGCTTAACATTAGGGAAAATTTTCTGGCACAGGGAGGAAAGGAGTGCAAGGTGCTGAACCTGGACCTGTCCTGAGCTGGAATCAAAGAGTGAAGATTGCCTATGGTGCAGCAAGAGGTCTCGAGTATCTTCACGAAAAAGTCCATCCATCGATTGTTCATCGGGATGTCAGATCCAGCAATGTTCTTCTTTTCGACGATTATGAATCCAAAATTGCTGACTTCAATCTCACCAACCAGTCTCCTGACACAGCAGCTCGTCTACATTCGACTCGAGTTCTAGGAACTTTCGGCTATCATGCTCCAGAGTAAGCTTAGCTTTCAGTACTCCCTCCTTCCCCACTTTTCTTTGCTATCGATGGAAACAGTAAAAATTGGTGAAAATTTAGCAAATTGGAACAAGTTCAGACTAACATTCCCAGACCTTCATAATATATAATAATGAAACAGAGAAACTTCTTATTCAAAGTTCGATCAGATGCAGGGCCTCCAATATAGACTTTGTGTAGCTTTCACTCATAAACTAAACTCATACAATAATAAACTGTGGATGATGATAAAGAATTTCTTCTATATTTCTTATATGGCTAAAGTGCAGGTATGCAATGACAGGACAATTGACACAGAAAAGTGATGTTTATAGCTTTGGAGTCGTTCTTTTAGAGCTTCTAACAGGAAGAAAGCCTGTAGACCATACAATGCCAAAAGGACAACAGAGCCTTGTTACTTGGGTAGGTTCCACTCTCCACAGTGTTATCATCACTATAGTTATTTCTTCTTTGCTCTTGAATTATGTGATGATGCAGGCAACTCCAAGGTTGAGCGAAGACAAAGTGAAACAGTGTGTGGATCCTAAGCTAAATAATGATTATCCACCAAAAGCTGTTGCAAAGGTATCTGATTGTTCTCCTTTCTACTTGTGGATTGAAGTGTAATCTACTTACTACCTGTGGATGCAATCTATATGCAACAAAACAAATGCAAGGCTCTCTATATCTTAAGAGGAACATCTTTTTTTTCTCCCTCTTAGTTTTATCCACTTTGGGGATTTGAAATCCTCGAGTATCTAACATGTTCTATGGATACATACATCATCTGTGTGTGTTTGTGATGTTCAGATGGCAGCAGTTGCAGCACTATGTGTTCAGTATGAAGCCGACTTCCGGCCGAATATGACGATCGTTGTGAAGGCTCTGCAGCCTCTCCTCAACAAACCGGGGGGAGACAACCATAACTGACCTCATAGAGCTGTTGTTCCTTCCCAATTATTATTGGTCATTACACCATCCTGATTCGGTTCTCTGTGTATCAAGCAAATTTTGTGGATAAAAACCGATAATATGCCCTAGTATATCAATGTATCACACAAGTAATTAATTAAATAAAGTAATACTATTTCTTCTTGGATGAAGCAAATTTTTGCTGATGTTGGTTTATTGCTGATTGAATGTAGACCAAACCTTGTATCAAAAACAATATGGCAAGGGCATCGATTTGCGAATTTTATGTGGTTCTTGTAATCGATCCAAACGCATGCAGCTTCGCTTGCATCTTACTTAAAAATAAGATGATTATTGACTCAAGCATGATCTTGTTGGTGTTTTACTATTTGAATGATGTTCCAAAAAGCCTATCCATCAATTGAGCCTTAGAGGCCAAGTTCCGTTCATTTTTCTAATCCAATGAACAATTTATGGCATTACCACCAAGGTGGTAGCACGGTTGGAATAGGGCTAAGATTCTACCGGAGTGGCTCAGGTTCAAAACGTGCGGGCGTCGATTAAATGCGGGGACTGGATGCCCCCCGCATAGTTTACTCGGTGGAGTCGCCATTTGGTTCGCCGGTACTGGCCCCCCCCCCCTCCTTAAGCAAAAAAAAAAAAAAAAAGGAAAAACAATTTATTTTATTTGCACATTTAGAGAGATCAAAGTCGCTATTCCAGCTATGTTAAAAAAAAAAGGGGTTAAGATATTATATTTAAGAGGAAATATGAAAATAAAATTAAAAAAAAAAGCCAAGGAAATCCGTCGCCTGAGAGATTCGAACTCTCGCGGGGAAACCCCATGTACTTAGCAGGCACACGCCTTAACCACTCGGCCAAAGCGACGAGGCGTTTAGCTTCTTTCCTAGTATAGTTTCTAGATGTTAAAAGAAAGTAGAGCTTACTTCCCTCTCCGCCTCCACCGGAAACTCCTTTGGACCTCGATTCCGCCCTCTCCCCGGCCACCGACTCCTACGACTCCGTCCTCTCCGCCCTTCCCACCGGAATCTGTGCTAAAAGAAACATTTCTTGTGATGAAAAAACCGTCGGTTACACCCAAGAAGACGAAATTTATCTCCAGGTCGCGTGAACGGTTCTTTTTCCGGTGCCGTGCACGCTTAAACGTTGGAAGCCTCGTCTGATATTAAACCGAGCCGCGTCTGATCCTATCGTCCGCATCCGGGAATTTTTCAAACCACTCGATTTTTGCTCTTCCCATTATTCCATTATTATTTATTATTAATTGTTATGTTCCATTACGTGGCCAATAAAAGATTGCTTACACCACAAGAATAAATTGATAAACAAATATATCGAATATTTGAGCTAAGCAAGCACAAAACAAAATTTGTCGTGATGGTTTCAGGCGATGGTCGTTGTAAAGTTTTATAACGTCACTGCCATAATCACAACCTGCCAATGTTTAGACTTTCACCGTGGTCAAGATAATTACTGCTGACGTGGCATTCCAATGGACGACTTGGTGAGAGCTATATAACACCTCGGATGGTCATCTCGTCACAACAAATTCCCAGATCCTAAGTTTCCATTCCGGCAACCATGTTCGGCCTAGATGGGTTGTTTTCCCAGCCAAGCGACCTTCTGTTGAAGGTGGCCATGTTTGTGTTGATCCAGGCTCTGGTTTATCTCATACTATCCAAGTCATCAAACATCTTCTCAACTACTAAGATGCGATCTCTTAGCTTCCGGACGGTCCGATCGGTGAGCATCCGGCGCATGTTGGCTGCTCTCTCCGACCTACCTCCCGGCGGCGAGCCCTCACCATCATCTTCGCTGTCTCCTGCCAGCAATCGATCGTCCGATCGAGAAGATTAACGCATACTGGATGGCATGGCCATGTCCATCATCAGTTTGGAAGGCTTTGATTTTTACAGCTGAGGATCATTTGATCTTGATATAGGTTATGTAGATGGTGCACCACATTTGTTGGTGATATATTAGGTATGGGGGAGATTTTGTTAATTTGATGTATTGAAATTGGTGGTGCTGTAACTATTGATTGATTCCTAGGTTGTAGCTGTTGTCTCTTTGATCATGGATATTTTCTTCCTTAGTTGATTATCAGGGGATGATGGGCAGATTTCATATAACTTTGATATGAACATTGAAAATTTTGATAAATATTTTTTTTCCCCATACTATCTCTATTTGTTTAAGACATAGAGATACCGATGAAAGCAATATTTATATCTATGATATCTACGTATTCTTAAACAGAAATAGGTCTGGTGCAACCAATTAGATCTAGGCATGGTCATCCCAGAGTTTGATTCAGGCTACAAATTCAATGGCCTGGTCAGAATTTGAGCCAAGCTGGGGCTGAGTAAAAGTTACCTGCATGCAACTAATAAACAGATAGAACAACACGAATACCATGATTTTGTAGATGAAATGTTTCTCTCTCTCTACAAAGGTTAAGATGTACTAAATCTAATGTAAATTTCATGGTGTAGAACAAGTAAGGCAGCCATCATCTTGTTTTCCTCTCGTTGGACAGGAAGGTTGAGGGACACCATTGATATCATCACACTCCCCAACAATAAGGGCTTCATAGAGGCCAGCTACAAGCATTTACGTCAACAAATTGTAATAAATTATCTATGAATAGGTTTCAAGTGCAATCAGATTTTTCTCCTGTAGGACATTCCTTTTGAAAGGCACTAAGTTTGCATCTGCATGATGTCAAGGGAATTGGTCCGCAGTCCCTAACCACCCAGGGATGCGCAGCTACAGACTCTAATGTCATCCTCTGCTTTGGATCTGCCAAGGAATTCAGAACCGTTCCAGTCAAACTCTAATGGATAAATAAGACAAGTGCATGGCCAGCCACATTAACCACACAATACTAAAGAAGCAGTTGAAAAAGTAAATGACCCCATCAAAATGGAAACACCGCAAAGAGTTTTTAGCTCATTCTGCAGTGTGTTAATTCCGTGTGGAGCAAAGTTCCTAAAGATTTGAGGACTTCTGGTCCTCGGATGTTAAAAGATCAGGGCCATAAAACCACCAAGTATATAACATGGTCGACGACACAAAACTGACCTTTACAAAGAAGTCCTTGTAGTAAATCCTTAAGATCTGGATCAACTTCCCCAGGGAGATACAATGGACTACTGAGTATCTGAAATGAGAAAGAGTACACCCGCAATGAAAAAATATGGTAAAAGAGATGCAATACCAAAGGAGCCTTAAGAAGTAACTACCTTGTCATAAGTATCTTGTAGACAGTCCCCGACAAATGGACAATATCCAAGTACCATACAGTATAATGTAACACCAACAGCCCATATATCAGCAGTTTTACCATGGTAAGTACTGCCTGCTTAGAAAACATTCCGAACTTTAAGATATGTATGACCTGAGAGAAACCCCACATGTCTTAAATTTATCTAATTTTTGAAAGTGAAGGATGGATGTCTTACCCAGACAACATTCAGGTGCAGTAAAAACAGGGGTTCCAGGTGACCTCCAAAGCTCATCGTTGCCATCCTACAAAAAACACAGAAGTCAATAAGGCTAATTGCATACTATCGGCACCACTGATCGAGATGGACTGAATATTCAATCTGATCTTGGACATTCAAAAGACATAAAAGCTGCATGGAGAAATTTAAAAGAGCAAAGATCAATCATTAGGAGAAATTATATCTAATGGCAAAAGGCTTGACAATGACACCTGTCCTTGCAAACACACTCGTTCTAAACTTGTTTTCCCACAAGGTCATCAGCCTCAACTGGGCTCATTTAAGATAGAAGACATACCCACACAAAGTAAAGCCACCAAAAAGCAAACAAATTCAGAGTAGTCTCAACTGTCAAGAAAAAAACTTAGGCTTCAAGTATATATAAATAACTAAAATAAAAAAAAAATGAGGTCCAAATTACCTCGAAAGCATGGCTAACACTGAAATCACCAATTTTTACTGTTCCACTACTTGTTAGCAAAATATTTTCAGGCTTGATATCCCCATGCACAATACCCTGTGAACAGAAAACATAAATATATTTTCACCACCAAATCGCAGTATCTGACATGCCATTTTGTATTTAAGTCTGTACAGCAAAACTGACTTTTATCAAGAAAGTTCGTTCATATGTATGAGCCTGAGAATTTTTTTCTCTACTTTATCTTCATATGATTTTCACAGATGTGTACTTTTTATAATTCCTGATATACCTTAAATGATTACGTGCCAGTTGGCTCAACGTCACAGTCTACTCAACAAAACATGACTATAGATCATGCTTGTCACAGTGTAACCTGCCAAAATTCCATACTCAAGCAAACAATATCTGCACTGGAAAACAATAGTGCTTCACAATAGCACCAAAATTAATGTTACAATTTCTCCTCTATTACACTGTTTCTTGTCTTCTCTTTTCTTGCAACCAACTGATTCACAATCTGTTATTATCCTTATCATCCAGATTCTTGACTCCATGAAGATCATCTACACCCCACTCATTGCATCTAAAAGCTCTAAAGATATAACATTAGCCTCAATTAAGGATAATATGATTTTCTGCTAGCTATATAACTAGTACCATATGAGACAATGGTCATGCTAGCTCTAAACTTAGCTTCCACTTTCTTTCAGTCTTAAGAATCAGTGATGCTGTAACTTAAAAAATCAGGTTGCTTATTAACCAGTAATGTCAAATAAGCTTTGGGGGAAAAATTAGCTTCTTGAGGCGATAAATAAGTATTTCATTCTGAAGCCATTAAGGAATGATAGCTATTTGAATTATTCAAAATACTGCACTAGCTATGTGATTAGAACGGTCAGATGAAATATTGTGGTGTACAAATAAAAGGGAGCTGCATGCCCCAAATTCACAAGATACTTGTACCTAAAGAAAATAAAAAAGCAAAAGAAAACTTACATGAGCATGTAGATACATAAGCCCAGAAACTATGTCTCTCAAATATCTCCTAGAGGTATTCTCCCCCAACCCATCACATGTTCCAGATGCATTGCAAATTGACTTGCCTTCCACATACTCTAGAACTACATGACAAACAAGCTAACGTAATGAAATAATAATTCATAAGTACATATCCTTATAAAAAGGACATTCAAATATGGCCAGAATATAAAAATTTGCAGAAAATGTATCATCAAGATACCTATATAAAATTGATCCGAGTCTGGGTCATCGATCACCTCAATAAGATTGATTATATTTGGATGTTCTAATATCTTCATGATTGAAACCTGGAAAAGGATAAAAAGAAAACAAAATAACAACTTTAAAGCCTTTATACATCAGAATGTGCAGAATAAAACTCATATACAAGTGATTAAACCATAAAGTAGAATAGCTAGAGAATATTTTAGCAAATAAGACTAACAATATGCATAAACAAAACAGCTGTTCCAACAAGCTATGCTGAATATGTTCCAAAGTTTATAATAGTTTCTAGGAGCATTACTACATTTCATCTCATTAGTGTTTCTAAATAGGATGGTCTACAAAATGCATACCAACATTTAGCATATAACCTAATAATAAAATCTGTCAATAAATGGAAAATACCCTCAAACAAGCATAAACCGTCTTAGCATTTTTATAGTGTCATCTAAGTCATTATTCCTGGTTTCTGGCTCTGATACTTGTTTAAATTTCCAGATGGTGTAATGTCACATCAAAATATACAATATGAACTAAGGAGCTTCCAGATAAGTAACAGTAAGTGGGATCTTTCTTTAAAATTATCAGGGATCTTTCTATTTTGGAAAACAAAGTTGAAAGCTAAACAAGGAGTGATGTGGAAAATAAGGCCAGCAATCCCACTAACCCCAACTTTCCCATCCCACTAATTTAAACTACTTACTCAACCAAGGAAGTCTAATAGTTTTACGTTACCTCTCAACACTGACCCATGTCCCTTCTTCTCCCATAGAAGCTAAGTAGATGCACTGCTCCATTTCCATGCAGCACCTCACATCTCCTCGAGCAGTAACCCATGAAAAAGGACCCCCATCCCTCTCTCTCTCTAAAAAATGCTTTTTATTTTCCTTAAAATTGTTTTATTTTTTTTATTGTTTCTTTTTGGTTTTCATGGTCCCTTTGGGTCTTGCAAGGTGTTATGTTCTTGATTGGTTTGGATATTGCTTTATTAGATACAATATTTCACTCATAATCTTTGGTAGTAAATTAGTCATATTAATATTAATATCACCCATTATTTTAGAAAAGCTGTACTGCCAATGACATGTACAAGGGAGAATAACAACTTACATAGGCAATATAAACTTTCCAACGGGCATGGGAGTCAGAAATAACATCTTGCTGATTCACACTAGTTATGGATGTTAGCTACTGATATTTATGAAGCCCGGCCCCGTCATTATAGCATGAACCTTACAACTTTGGACTTAGGTAAAGCACATGATAGCATTGTACTTAAAAACAGAAAAGAGCACAGAGAAATTCAATACTTTCAGCATCTAGAAGCAATTAAGATAAAAGGGAAAAAGTAACTACCTCCCTACGGGCATCTGCCAAAGCTGTTTCAAAAGGAGTGACTCTCACTCTTGATAGCCGAGACTTGTAAAATGCCTGTGCAGGAAAGCAAACCAAAACATTATAAAGGATAAAGAAATTATTTCTTTTATCTTCTTGTTGATCAAACTCTTAGATCATGATTAATGATATGAATTTTCATTTGAAGCTGCTATTATTGACTTTGCCAACAGTTGTTAGGTCAGCTGGTTGGCATCTCTTTCCTGAGGTGTTGCCCTGGGGATGTCAGGGCTCAAACCCTGAAGGTGGCATATTACCACAGTATTGCTTGCTCGCGCGCATGTGCACACAAGAGAGAGAGAGATGGGGGAGGGAGCGAGAGAAAAGGGGGAGGGAGGGAGAGAGTATTTCGGGGCAAATAATAGTGGGCAAATTAAGATTTCTTTACAACATCAAAGAAAAAGCAAGACAAAATTGTGAGCTTACAGCATGAAAAAGACTCCTTATACTATAACTCTTCTCGAGTACATATAATAAATACATAAAAATATTAAAAAGCATTAGCAATGAACGTTAATAACTTTACCCATGAAATGCATATAAAAAATTTCCAATTGAAAGAAAAAAATTATACATGTTGCGATAAAAAATAAAATACATACCTTGACTGCATATTGTTTTCCATCGATACTGCTTCGGTACAAAACCTACCAAATCATATGAAAGATCTAAGTATCCTTTTAATGTTCAAACCAAAAAGTTTCCTGATGATCATCTGAATATTCATACCACTCCACAGATCAAATAATAAATTCATACCACTTTGCCATAGCTCCCACGACCTATAGTACACTCTCGAACATATTCATTTATCATTTTCCGACCACAAGCAGTCTGCACATATACATCGAACAAAACAATCAATATATTGGTTTTGCATGCATCCTAAAAGTAAAGTATCCCAAGCTATCATACAACTGAAATATGATACACCGAAATGGGATGAGTACTAATTGTAATTCTGAAACCACTGTAGGCAAAAATAAATTATCAAACTCTTCCATGCCTGTAGACTAAACTCAAATCCTAGAATTTCTCAACAATCACATTGTAACAATAAGTTCAAACATACGAGACAATCTTTAAAAAAAAAAAAAAAAATTTAACCATCAGAGTTATATTTCATACCGCACCCCTTGTGATATGGGTGGTTTCCTTCGCAGGGCTTTCTCTACAAATCACCCGATTCTTTCCCGGAAGAAGAGGATCAAACTTTCTATATCCCTCACAAGAATATCCATACGAGCCATCGAAATCCTCATTTAGAAAGCGTTCCTGATCGAACCGGTCGTCGAGATCAATCTCCTTGTCAGGCTTCCCAAGAAACCCAAGGCAGCCGCAGCAATCCATTCCCCGACTAGAATTGGAAAACAACCAGGACATTGCAAGAAATCCAACCAATTTCAAGGAATTACCGTCAAAAATCCGCCCGGAGAAATCCAAAATAGGTTGCGGTAGATGGAATATTCTCGTAGAAAACTCCGTCTTACTGCGCAGAAGAGAAATTAGGGATTTCAGAAAACCCAAGAAAGAGACGATTTTTAATTGGAGAAATCCATCCTGGGGTTTGGGGGGCGTACCTCGGAGGGGTGGTTTTATTCTTAAATGAGTCGTTTAGGGCAAGTTCACATCGAAGTCTTTTTCTCCCCCTCTCCCTCTCTTTCCTTTTTTGAACCGTCCCTGTAGATTCCGTAGAATAATCGGCAGTTGGCCTGAACCGCTTTATAACTGTTTGTAGTTGTAACCATTACGCCTGTACCTTCTCCGCCACCGGCAGCTGCGGTTAAAAAAATATTTTTTACAGCGATGTTAGTTATAATAATTAATATTATTATCATCATTATTATACTGATAAAAGCTGCAAAATATCAAGACATATCCATCCTAACAGGTTTCTGAAATCAAAATTTTTCTGCACAAAAAAAAAAAGGTTGACGACTTTTTTAATACAAAAATATGGATGGCGTTAAAAAATGAGCCATCATCTTCACAACCATCACTCTCGAAGGGCAGTGAACCATATCTCCTGTAGAAGAATTAAAAGATTTCTAGTTATAAGGTTCCAAAAAGGATAAGATGGTTTGAGAAGGATATGGATTTTGAGAAATACTAAATGTAATTTTCAATTATGGTGTATCTTTCTCCTAATTGGATCAAATAAAAATATTGACACAACTATACAACTTAATTTTGTCCATATAGCTTGTACTAGTACTTGCACTTGATTGAGCCCAGTAACCTTCATGACATGGCTGACTACATCATCCTGACTTTTGCTTGGCATTGAGGATTAGGATTCCTCCTCAAGAACTATTGAAATTTGAAGCAAAGTAGATTTCAGGCTTCCTGATGGGAACCCCACAGTGTTATGTTGCTGTCATTGGTTGACTCTTCTAATGATGAATGGGGTTCACAAAAATCAAACTTGTGCCCTAACATGATTTATTAGACCTATATATTTGGATTGGAAAAAAAATTGTGGGTTTATTTTTGGACCCATACCCAACCTAGAAGCCTATGGGTCTAAATAGAATTCTGATAAGAGTCTTGTATTTGTGAGTCTTAATGATAGGCCTAATTGAAAATAATGCATTTCTAATAAAACTAGTCAGTTCAAATCATGATTCTGTTTTATCAGATTATGCCGTTATATTTTCAAATCTAATGCCATCTATGATATAGGAATTCGCACTGTTAAAGTTCATTTTTGTTAATTTTTTTACATAAAATCAACAATTTGGACATCCATTTATTTTTGAATTTTCATTTCAAGCACTCACAATTAATCTATATGACTTGTTATAAAATTTTGAACTTCAAGACTAATAAATAGTAATTTGTCATTTACGAACATATAATTAATTTTTCTTAGTATTTTTGGATATAAAGTGAAGTTCACAAATATTACGAGTATTTATATGAAACCCATAACCAGAGACTTATAAATAGTTAAAATGTTCGTTTGAGAGCTTATAACTTATAAGTAGTTTAGTAAAGCTAGTAGTTTTTGTTGACTTGATATGAAGATGGTTAAAAGGTTCGATGAGGTTCTACAAAAAATAAAAAAGGGTTCCATGAAGGACAAACAAATAGCTTTTCCTCGTTTTTGGTTGTTCTTGAAAATCTAGCTATTTATTTATTTATTTTATAAAAAAATTAATCAATTTGAAAAATTTATAATTAATTAAAACACTCTCTCCTTTTCTAAGGAAAATTTTTATTTGTCTTCTTGTAGATTTTTCTACAACCAAACTTAACATAAAAGTGAAGTCCGTCTAATTTTTTGACCTTGTATAGAACTTCCAACTTCAAAATCTATCTACAGAAAAAGGAAGAAAAACTTGAGCACCTGTAAGTAATTAAGGACTCAATGAACGATCTACAAGTCGTTTTCCCAATAAACTCAGAAGTCCAAACAGAACGAAGTTGGTAGCTTGCGACTTAGGGACTTATAAGTAGCTAAAAACTCCACATAACGAACAACCAGAGCTTGCAGGCTAGGGGAGAAATAGGTGAGGAGTCGTTTCTCCAGTATGGAGCCTATTTTTCAGTGCGAGCCACATGAAAACTTCACTTTTTCTGCTTTCCATGATGATTTGTAGTAGGAGGCAAGAGTCCTCAATTACTGAGGAAAGAACAGAAAAAGCTGGTCCAAAATGGGAAAAGTTCCTTGTTGATGTCTAGCCACAGATGAGATGGGTTGCGGATTGAGTATCTCATTCTCATACCCCAACATTTTTCTGGCATGGCACGTAAATTGAATCAGATTCTTCCATCTGACATTAGGCTCAGGTTTCGATAATTTTTATGCCCATCTGGTTAGCATAGAGCTATTCATAGTTTTGATGTCCTTGATCCCCCAACCTCCTCCTTGCTTTTCTTCACATGCATTCGACCATTTCGCAAGGCATTGAAATCCACTAATTTATCACTCCCTTTCCATAAGAATAATTTTCACAGTTTTTCCATCCTTTTAACCATCTAAGCAGGTAAAGAGCACTATTATTAAGTAGGTTGGCAAGGTAGAAAGGATAGCATTTACCATCTCCCAATGAGCAAAACTTCCCTTTTCCAAGATGCCGGTCTAGCTTCCATCTTTTCAATGAGAGAGAGCCAGCGCTCTATTCAGAAGTACATTCATCTTGGCATCCAGGCCGCTAGAGATGTATCATAGAGCCATGCTATATACAAGAATGCTCGGTATAAATGCTGTCTCTTTGTGCAATTCAAGGAGTCAAGAAATTTTTCAGGGCTAATATAACTTTGCCCCTAGAAGTTAATGAGAACCAAAGTCACTATTCGTTCTTGAGCAACCACAGTCAGTCATACCAATTCGTCTCATGCTTGTCTAGCAACTGCAACCAGGAGGTGAAATCAGATGCAAGAAACAGAGAGTACCACTAAATAATGATTTGGTCTAATATATTTCAAGTGTAAATTTCTGGCTGCCTCAACTCTCAACTCAACTGCACAAAGGGTCCAAGACAAACTTTTTCCCAGTACATCTCCAGATGGTTGGCTTCCTGGATCAACATCCCAACATAAGATTCAGCCAACAAGAAACAAGAGTTCCTGCACATGATCACGAGTTCTCTCACACAGACGTCTTATATATAACATGATACAAGATCCTGAGCTTTGAAAACAGATGCATCCCTAGACGCGCTCCATTAAAAGGTAACATATTATCACAAGAATACTGTAGGACTAATTAATCAGCCAGAACCTTTCTTTTCCTTGGATAAAGTACTCCTCCAAATATACATTACTTGCTACACAAAAGATTCCAGCTTAACAACTCATCTAGGGATTACATTATCAGAGAAAGCAGTACAGAGACAACCCCAAAGGCACAAAGCAACAATAAGAACTAAATATGCAGGAACATTTTATACTTTTCTCTGTTATCCCATTCATATTCTGGAGCCAACTAAACCATTCTCACATAACTAGAGCCAGTTATCCGAAATGCTACACAACTTCACTGTCTGGGCGAACACAACAAACGCACAGTTGATGTAGCAAAGGGACATCAAGGAGTTGTCTGTTTATGCAAGTTCGCTCGGTTGTGCATCAGTTTCCTTGAGCAGTATCGTTCCTCCCTAGTTCACTTGGTGGTGGAAGGAGAAGGGCAAGTCTTTGTTTATATCTTTCAATCCGCAGTAAGCGCTCTTTTCTCAACCTGTGGTAGATAAACAAAACAAGATTAAAAATTTTCTGTTTACCAGCCTCTGGTTATCGCCATGTATATGAAGATGACCAAAAGCTCCACCACTAGATATGTTGCAAGGAAATCTGAAGCTAAATTGTGTCAATGCAACTTAGGTATGGCAGTGCAGCACACAGTTCCAATGCGCTATAACCGCTATAAATTGACCAACCTGTTAGTGGTTTGTAATTTGCAACTTGCAGTAGCATCTGCATGTGCTGTGTTTGACACATCAGTTTCATGCCCCTCGTATAGTAATATCACAAACAATCATATACATACAAATGCACAAGCTAATGCATCACACTGGAATGCGCGCACACTCCATATTGTAATTTAACACACTTGAATGAATGGAGTGTCAACAAACAAGACAAACAAGGAACAAGCTTAGGGAGTGAAACATTTCTTTAATTGATAAAGTTCAGCACTGGCAATGCCAAGACAACAGAGCAAGAAAAAACAATTTATGAACAACGGACAGCCTGTTATTAGTAAGGAGTTCAATTCTAAGCAATCACTGTCAACATAAGGAACAATTATGATTTTTCAAACTGGCTACAGTGGAAAGATGGAGTTCACATAAGAGATTAGCTTTCTTCATGTCATCTTTGGTAAACAGGGTAGCTGTGATCCTTTAAGTTCATTATATATTAAAAAGCACTCTCTGTATGCCCACACGTAACCATTTGCATTTAATGCATATGAAACAACTAATTCATTTCACATCCACTTGATCCTAATGTCACACACTGTATCCAACAACGTGATGGTGCCACATCCATTATCAGGACTATGCTATACAAATTTATGCGTTAGCATAGTAGTAATAGCACAAGAACTGATGCCAATAACTAGTATTAACTAATTCTTTTTTAGCAAAATTTGGATTTAAGGGTTTGTTTGGATGGTCAATTAGTGGATTCCAAGATAGAACATGAGAGGAGTTAGCAGAGATGAAGTGACAGGGAGGGCAAGAGGAGAATTGAGGCCAAAGGACCCCCTAATCACCATAGTTTTAAAAACTGAAATCCACCTGAAAAGATGATTCTTAGTGTCCCAATGTTATTGAAATTCTAGGGATTGAGTAGCCTTGCTTATCCATACAATTCTCTTTTCCACCCATGTCTCTCCTTCTCAGACTCCCAACTATATGAGGGCAATCTGTGGACATGGCAATCAACCATCCAAGCAGATGCAAAATATGCAACATTATAGTTATATCAAGCATGATGCCAACTGTCAATGAATCTCAAGGTAAATTCAGCTCTGAAAATTGTAATAGGTTTAAGAACAACAAATAATTATATCCGAGAGAGCACTGAAAACTCACTGTGCCCGAACCCTTTTGGCACGCTTTATATGCCCTTCTAACAGATCACGTGCTGATAACTGCTCAACAGAACCAACATCCTGCAGAAGCCTTCAAGTTAAAATTCATTCTCATCTCTAAGACATAATATCTTATATATGGCTTAAATTCATAAAATAAACAAGCAACAAACCAATGGTACTTCCAACAACACAGATAAAACACTACCGAAAACTAAAGCGCCAGTCAAATAATTCAAACCAAAACTATGAGTTTAGTTAGGATACAGTGTAAATTCTATATCTTCATGCTAGTGTTTTAAAAGGTTATTGCAGCGTGCAGGTAGTGAAGGGACTGTATAGAGTACATGCAGTATGCAGGCCACATGTGCGGGTGCATATGCAGTTAATATTTTTCTAGCTATTTAAAATACACAAAATAGATTGAACACAATAAAAGACCAATAGAACAATAACAACTAATTATCAGTTATTATTTAATACTGAATACCGAATGATAATAGCTGTAACATACTTAACATATCAACATTCTCCGTATCCCATATCAAACCCATCTAAACTGACATTGTACCTATCCATCAGTTTGAATCTAATCCATTTGCAAAGGTCCACATGAGAGTGGACCATATATATAGCCCCAAAATGCTAAGTAGGCCGTAGATACAGCTGCAGAATGCTAAGTGGACCACTTTTGCAAGCCACATGCAGTATGAATTCATAAAGTAACTGCAAATAGGCAACACGGGGTGCTCAGGGACCATATCTGCATATACAGCCATATACATTGCATTCCAAGAATGCTAACCCTTACATCACCACCCTCGCTAATGGTTCAATAATGTGGCCTATCATAGCATAAACAGTAATAGAGAAAATTCAGGTCTATGTGATATAACTTGGTCACGGTTCATTTATTGGCTTTCTAACATCCAAACCAAGAATTCTCATAATCAAACTATAATAAGTTTAGAAAATGGTCAAATGCTATGTTCATTCCGAATTACAGAAACAACAAAACACAGGATTCTTGCAATAGCAGTCTGAGCAAATTGATAGACTTGTCTAGCTTGCTCACTGTAACATCATCCAACTCTTTCTCTGAGACCAAAGAATGGTGCAAAAAATGCACCCTGACCAGATAAGTTGTCATTGTCTCGTGCCACAATAAATCATGAGAATACTCGTAGCCTTGAGCCAACCGGCTTCTTACACATGATCTAAATAATATGGTTAAACATCTTTTCTATTCTCCTTTACAGCTCCAAACTTCTACAAACACAACCCACCCCTTGTGCAACATTCAAATTTTGGTGTCCTGCAACAGCTCATAAGCCTCCATGGCCCCCTGAAGTTCCCTACACCTGAGTGGCTAACCTTTGTGCATATTGTAAACCTCAAAGGCTATAGAGGGTGTAACATAATTCAGGCACTACATAGTACTATGCCTCCTCCCTCCTACCCAGCCTTGTGTACTCCACTTCCTCTCCTCATTCTCCTTCCCCACTGTCTTGCTCTTCCTTCGCCTCCTCAACCCTCTATCCTTCTCCCCCTCCTCTTTCTTGCTATGTCCCTCCAGCTCCACCACCTGTCTCTCCTCCTCCCCTCCTCTTCTGCACAGGCACCCACACTGCCAAAGCACTATGCAATCCCCTGTACTGTCTCCCTTCCATGGCAGGCATGGTTCCTGTTTCATTTACACCCCTACATAAAAGGGTGAGGTGATATGGATGCATCTCAATGTATCTAATATCATCTAGCAATAGTGTAATGCCTGACAAACCCACTTTCACATTCCCATTAATCAATCTCGATGCTCGGGCAAATGGGACACCCCATGGTCCCACCTGTATTTAAAACCTGGCCCGAGCAATTATATTCCTTGAGTCCTTTACCCATGATCTTCTCAATGTCAATGTAGTGTCTCTAATACCATCTAGCAATAGTTCAAGGCCTGCACACACCATATCAGTTATCATTTCCTACCACTTGATCAGGTCCGCAGAGAGTTAAGGATGACATATGCTGATGCTAGGGACTCAACTAATCAAGTTAGGTCAACCTTAATTTGATCATGACCTGACCAATTTGCACCAAAAACACTTCTGGTATCAACCCACTCATATAAATTCTGGGTCAGGTGAATGTGTCTTATGTGTTGCCACCCTTCAAGAGTTTATAGAGAGCCAAAGATCATATAAAAACATATGATGGCTGCTTTCCCTTATTGTTATCTGCTCCTTTTCAAAATTTTGTTCTCCATCTTGGAGACAACTCATCAAATAATAGAAGATAAACCAAATTCTGTTACAACTCATTTGTTTGAAAGCTACATGCAACATATTCAAAGTTGGCTCAGCTGCAATGATGATTTTTTCACTCTGCTGAAAAAAAAAGCATGCATCACATAAGATTTAAGAGCAATTCTGGAAATGAAGGATTAAAACGGAGTTGCATGACAAGTTCGTCTTTGCTGATCATAGCTCAAAACAAACTTGTTAATTCATTAAGGATCACATGCAGTCTAATTTACAATGTAAGCTAGAAAGATCATATGACATACTAAATGCAACCTTAAGCCTAAGAACCTCCTCCAAGATTATGCTGTACTCATGCCCAAACATGTTCTGTTATTGCTTTCAATGATGCATAAATGTAAAGCAAAAACAGGTCAACATAACATGCATATGACTAGTTAGAAAAAAATAAGTATTTTGTAAAAATAGACCTCTTCCTTGATAGGATCTTCGCCTTCATTGTTGTCTTCACTCTTTTTCAACATGTGAGTGTCAACCATTGATGGAGGCAAAGGTCTCGGCAGAAGCTTCACACCATCCCCGAAATTTGGCTGCACGAAATAGACATGATGTGAAAACTTGATGGAGGGGCAAACAAGATGGAGCCAAATGCCATAAAAAAATCATTAGAATACAAAGAACATAAAAATATGCATGTAAAAGAAATGGTGCGAAAGCAAAATTACCAACCAGTTAGAAGGGGGGGAAGCCAAAGAAAAAAGAAAGTGATTCTTGCAATTAAAACAAGAAATTGATAATGACCTATTTCTGCATTGAAATCACAAGATATACAATGATTATTGTACAGAACTATTGCTTTATGTTAAGCAAATTGACACATTCATCAAGAAAATATCATCTTATCATATTATTTGCACTTCTAGTACAAGGCAAGCTGTTGCACAAGTGCAGGTACAGTACTTTTTCCAATACATTTTTAGCCAAAGAAGACTTGGTACCATTAACGAGCTATACTAGTATGTGCTTGCATTTATGCCTTAGCACGACTATCATAACCATTAGTTATCAGAACATATTTCTAGACAAACCTGTCATGAAGATGACTGCGTAAGTATCAAACTATATATCCCGGAACAGAACAGAAAATTCAAAGGGCATGTTTGGTTCACCATTTTTGGTTGGAAGTGAAGGCTGTAAGTCACCAAAGTGACTTCAGACTGCCACAAGCCAAAGTCCCTTCAGCACCTTTTTTGGAAAGTCAAGCATAACAGAGAACTTCTGTGAACATTTCCCCTAAACCAAACACAGGAAAGTCAATTTCATGATATGACTTCCTTTCCCTTCTGCTCGCTTGTGGCAAAACAAATACATCCAAAGTAGACTATATAGCCTGCCTTCTGAAAGAATGTACACTTTTACCCAAAAAAATGGCATCAATCAGTAATCTCTTAGAATCTAAATTGAGGGTTGGAGAAGGAAGGGAAGGCCTCTATGACATTCAGGAAAAAATATTCATATAATTGACTCCATATATTTGGGACTAGGCTTGATTGTTAATGCAAATATATATCACACTGGTGATACCTAAGGCAATTTCTGTGCCAATTTACAGACAGCTGATCTTGAATCTTGACAACCAAGAAAACTGAATGCCAATCATCATCGAAAACAAGTAATCATGAACATTCAAATTAGAGGAAAAAAAAAAAGCTGCCGGATGAAGAATATCAGCACCATGAGCATGAAGGAACCTTGTTCGGCAATCTGGAATAACTTAAAGAACAACAAAGTATTTGGTCTAGTTAACATGGTACCAACAAAAAACATATGCAGCAAAGAGGATATGCTCAAACCTGACTTTCATGAGGCAAACCATTTCGAACCCAAGATCGGCAAAGAGCATATAAAGAGCCTGATTCACCATCAGATAGTCTAACCTTCAAACAAATGACAAGAGGTAGGTAAGTAACACTAGTAAAGAGCATTTCCTTGTCAAGTACACTAAACCTGCCATGAGTTTGAGCTCAATTATGTATCTAAGTCCAATTTTTCATCAGCAGTTCATGCATAGCTAATTAATTATTTTTAGACAGTGATTTCTAATTTCATAATATCAAAGAGCAAGTTGCTGTAATAATGCAGGTTCTCCGGTCCCTTGGGAACACAAGGATATATCCTTTTATACACTAAAGAAACATTATGATTCAAGCCAAAACAATTTGATGATGCACATGTAATGATTATGGGACAATCTAGTAAGATCTTGGGTAGCAACAGCACATGTGCTCTCAATTTATGTAAGAATTCTCCCATACAAATAAGCCAAGTTCTGCAGCTGTTGAAATGTTGACAACAACACAACTAATCTGCAGGCTTCAATTAAATTCTAAATTTGCAATCAATTTGCACCTTTAATTTTGGATGGATAAACAATAGTTGGTACAAGATAAATCTTATGCATGCTGCGGGAGATCTGAAGATTAAAGTGATCATTTTTTTAAAAAAGCAGTTTACAGGAAAATGTTCCTGACCATGTGATCAGATACCTCATAACAAATATTAAAATGCTGCAGTTTCTGACCATGACTTGTAATATATCTAGTGACACCTAAAAGCTCAAAGATGTCCATGCAATGAGAAACTCATTACATAGAATATCAGAACAAATATAACAGCCACGTTATCTGATGGTTCTGAACTAAAGTTGAAAAGTCATATTTCAACCATCAGCACAAGATAGCTCTCTGAAATCTAGTATAGTTTTTTCAATCACTTTGAATCCCATGAATTTATCTTATGCAAATCTTAGTCTCACCTGTCTCTGCTGATTTAAACAATGCAAGCCACATGAAAATGCAAGCTAGATAACCATCACAATTTCATAGTTATGTTTGTTGATGGTGGTTGGCTAGATTAATTTTGGAGAAGCATAATTAGGCATACACTTGCAGTCTTGCACTGAATGCTTTTTTCCGAATTTTGCAGCTTTAGGTGCTTCTAGTCATAGTCTTCTGTCCTTTTCTAGTTCAAAATTATTTGTTGCTCTAACATATTAGCAACAACAATCAAGAAAAATACTTGCTCTAATATATGCACCTCAATAATATCATAACAAGTAGGAAGTATACATCAAATTTTATCATCATTTTCGGAATGTATATCTCTTCCAAGCCATAAACGTCAGCTTTCAGCAGCATGCGTCAAAAGATGACACCATCCTTTTCCACCACCAATTCCCATTTAATGACATGCTTGCATATAATGCTCCATCAATCTTACACATAATTTTCCATAAATGCCCAGAATTGCATTTTTCCTATATTATGACACATCCATCAGCAAACAAGCTTTTTACATTATGCAGTTCCCTTCTACATTGCCAGAATATCCAAATTCTTTTAAAGACAATCCATGTCTTATCATTTAAAAGAATTTAGAGGAATGACCTTGGTGCGATAGTAAGGTTGCTCCATTGTGACCTGGTGTCACAGGTTCAAAGCATGGAAACAACCTCTCCGCATATGTGGGTAAGGTTCTATATATCTAACCTTCCCCAAACTTTGCAGTGGTGCGAGACTTGTGCACTAAGATGTCCTCTTTTTGTATCTTATTATTTATAAGATGGTGATCAAGAATTTCAGTTATCATTATTTTGAAATAATCCTTCCGCTCACTTCAAAGAAGTGCAGTTCATATGCAGAAAGCACATCTTAAAAAATTGTAGAAATCAAAATCCTGCAGGAAGAGGAGGAATAGGGAGGGAGGTGAAGTCAGGTGGTTTGCTTACTTTCCGGTCGTTAATCATGACAATTGTATCTTCTCTAGTCTTGTCCCTGAAATTAATTAGATATCACTCACTGCTTGTATGTGACAAAATATATCTAAATCCAAAACAAGCACAAGTACTGCATGTTACCTCTCCTTACTGTTGTTATACTCATATGTTGAAGACACCGCTGGGAACGAAGTAACCTAAGCAAATCAGGATGAAGGAGCATGCTGTTAAATGAGATGAAAAAGTATAGAATCAAATAATGGCATATGGCCATGTTGCAAAGGAACATTACAATGATGAAAGAAAAATATAACAAAGATTTTAAATAACATATTCAAGTGAAAAATATAAGCTTCCTAAGGCAAACATATGATATATCTGTCATAACATCATTTATATATGCCCCGTACACCTAATGTTATTGCAGCTGATGAATATATTATGATGTATTAAGCATCACTTGGATGAGGTAAGAAAAGGGCTATAGTGTTGGTATAGTTGGGAACTAGTGCATATCTTAAAAGGACCTTCAAAGGAACTAGAAAACATACAAATTAAGTCAAACAGCATCCAAGCAATAACACAGTAGCACAGGTCGTCAATATGGCTTGTGGAGGCTTAAACCGCTTATGCTACACTAATTCAGGCGATCGCTTAATACAGAAACCCAGTCTAATGCCTAATAGCCAATATACGAGTATTGGTTCAACAATTGCCCTAATTAGAATATAGGATCGCAGTACATGTCTGTGACTGTGAATGAGTAGAGCAAGAAAAGTTATGATGCATCACTTGAAAGTGCCGACAAAAAGATCAATGACGAGTAATTATTTGGTAGTTCTAAAAGAAGAATGTAGTAATGAATGAATCAATATCATTATCAATATGTCTATGAGTTATAAAATGAGTTATTGTGGTTCGCGAAACATATACCCTTAAAATTCGATGGTTGCACAAAGAATGGAATCAATCAAACAACAACTGCTGCATAAAGAGAGAGTAAGAGAGACTGGGAGAAAGAGAGATGAAAGAAGAAACCTTAGGGTGAGTAGCGGCCGGATTAACGCTCTTGGGAGTACCAGCCACACCAACGGTAGCAGCGCCGACCGACCTCGGGACTACGAAGGCCGGCGGCACGGGCAACGCCTGAGGCGGCCTCATCGCATGGGGCGGCGGGATCTGGGCGGCATGATCGGCGGCGGTGGCGGCAAAAACAAAGGGTCTGGCCTGGGCGGCGAAGGTCATGACCGCCGTAGGGCTCGCATTCCTGATATACCCGGCGGGGTTGGCAACGGTGACGGTCTGATCGGCGGCCGGCGGACGGACGGCGGCGGTGCGAGGGGAGAAGGCGCGGTGGGCGGCAGGGAAGAGGACGCCCTGGGGAGGCGGCGGGGGCGGCGGAGGGTGGAGGGGTTTGCCGAGGAGGGGTTGGGGCGAGGGGGAGAAGAGGGGGCTGGGAGGGGGGCGGAGGGAGGAGGGGAGGGGGGAGGAGAGGAAGGGTTTGGGAGGGGGCTGAGAGGATGTGGGGGGAGGGGCGGTGGCGGAATCCGGGCCGGTGGCGGTGGCGCAGGAGGAAGAGGATGGGGAGGTCGCCATGGCGGGGAGATTTGGGGAGGTTCAAAAGCTTTCGGGGATGGACTCAGTCTCGTCTATTTCAGCCAAACTGGCTCGCGTGCATGGCACGTGTGTAAAAAAAATAGATCTGCGATTGATTTAAAGGAATATTTGAAAAGCTACAACTCCACCTTAGGCATTAACATGGAGGTGGAACTACTGAATTTCGAATTATAAACCTAGCGCTTGGTAAGGGGGGAGCCAGGACTCTGGAATAGGAATAGAATAAGTTACTCCTATTCCAGTGGTTTGGTTTGGGATAGTCTTATTTCTATTCTTATGAGGAGAATAAAAATATCTCAATTCATCAAAATCCAATCTCTACTCATATTCAAATTCTATTATAATTCTGATTCTAATTTCGGTCGTGAACTAAATACATTGGAGGATATGTCCATTTCAATTCTCATTCCGATTTCGATTTTAATTTCAATTCTAGTCAAACACTTTTAATATTTATTTTTCAAAGACTGCAGCAGCAAGTAGCTTTTCAACATTTGTTCATCTCCAACAAAAAGTTGCAACTATATCTCATCTCTTTGATTGGTCATGTAAGTGGGATATCTCATCATCCTGAAATGAAGTAGTGAGCTTACCTCTCAACCTGTCATATTTTTATAAAACTACTCAAGTAACCATTAAATCAAACACAAAATCTTGCATTTAAATCTCTATAAGGCTCTAATCTAATAAAATTAATATCATGCCAACCAACAATTTAATCCACCAGCTATCATACTTCAACAATGAGTCATGCCTTTTTGGTGAGGTCCTGAGTTATTGTAAATGGTATCGAAGCGAAGCTGGCCCATAACCTATGTGAACTAGGGGATATTGTAGCACAGCTTTCTTAGGGCTGACCACGAGCTGATCGTGATGCTTATGATTAGATTTGAATGAATTTGAACTTTTAGCCTGACGAGAATTTTAAAGCTTAAAAATGGGGAGTATGTGAAGATCCGTGTGGGTGTATGTTTAGTCCGACGTCGGTTATTCACTGGGTACCTTCCGACTAGTCTTTTTAGATGAGGTTCTGGATTATTATAGTTTAGTAGTGAATTGGTTGTATTTTTCCACCTCTAGTATGGCACCTACTTCCTCACCATTTGCAGGTAAGTGAAGGGCGGTGACTTGGTAAGCCTCAGATGCCGGATAAAACATTGAAATTGGGAATCACTGATCTATTTGGTGTTTTGCATTTCAAACATAAAAGAGACCCTTGCTTTAGTTTCACATTGGCTGATAGAATTGGGTGTTGGTTTTTAAAACTCTTGGGCCACGGGTCTTGCATGCAGGTGTGAATGCATGGGCCAGAGAAGTTGGGCCGCTTGTGCACAAAGCATAACGCGTGGACCGGGCCAGTGTTCACTGATGCTGTGCTTCTTTTTTTTTGGGGGGGGGGGGGGGGGGGGGGGAGTTAGTGAGTGGTAAAACAGATGGTCGAGATCCATCTAGTTTGAGTGCAGCCAATCATATCAGAAAACAAACAATACTGAATAAAAGGCAAGGTTTAGTATTACCGTCTGTTAATTTATAAGGTTCTGCCCGAATGATCGGCAACATAGGATGCCATCTAGTCTGCTGTCTTGTTTGTCTTTCTGTAAATATGTGGAACACTGAATGATACACATGTTCCGGAAAGAAACCATATATCTGTAGGCAATGTATCTCTATCTATAGTCGAGCTAGATCCAGCCTATCACTAATGTTGAATCACCTTCTAGAAGAGCTATGCTATTATTTTGCTCTGTCGGTGTTGGGTTTGATTAACTCCGGCATGTGCTCGATTTTTTTTATGCTATAGAACTGTTTAAATTCTTTTTAAAATTTTCCTTTTGGTAGAGGAGGCCAAGCCTCAAATAATAGAGATCTAATCGAAAGCAAAAAAGAATCAATCATGGAAAGAGCTCCATTGGCCAACCAATCTACTGGCTCAGCAGCTTATCTTGGATGTCGACTGAATGCAGAATGCTCCAAATTTCCTGCAGTGATGGACTGGGGCTATTTGTTTGTGTCCCACTGGACTATTGTCATGAAAACTCCCTTCTAGCTATACATTATTGGAGTCCAGCTTATTTTTTATGTGAAAGAAAACAAAGAAGGCACCGAGTGTGGATCCCCACTCACCATCAGGCCATCTACTGCACAAGCAAAAATCTTACTGTTGTTGGCCAATATATCAATGGTTTAAATTGTGATATTTTTTAATTACAGGAAACTCCAACTGTCCTAATTAAGTCTGAAACCTGCAGTCTTCTTGAGGTCGAAAAACTATGGAGGAATAGAAGTTTTTTATTGAAGACTTTTGAGAGAAAACTAAATGCTACAATTGTTAAGGCCTGATATATATTGTCACTCCCTTCCTAACAGCTTAGGTTTTTTACTCCGGCAGTAAGTCAACAAAAATAACTTTTAGCAAAAATTTTGAGAAAAAAATAATGATGGCCGACCTTCTGTAATGACAAATATGGTACACTAAATCTAATTAAATTGATAGAGCAGTTTTTACCCTAAAAATATTATTTTCCTTTTAAATTCTGCCGTAGACTTTAAAGTTGCATGAGTATGAATTTGGATTTAAGCCATAAAGGTATATTGCACCTTGTAGTAATTTGGGCTTTGGAGGCCATGAGGATGCAAAATCATTTCGCATCTATAGATTAAATACCATAAGATCATAACCATCATTTGTCCACCCAAGGTTTTGTAGAGCGTGGCTAAATGAATACTTATTTGCTCTTGGATTTCTATGGATGGAAAGGAAAAAAATCCCTAATAGCAAGAAAGAGAAAAAAAAAAGTTGAATATTTAAATTTATCTTTTCTCAAAAAAGAGTATTTTTTTGAAAGAAAAATATTTAAATTTATCCTAAAGTTTACTGTCCTTTTATAATCTATTGAATAGCTCAAATCGAAATATATCTGAACAAACCTGTACGAAACTTAGAGAGTTCCTAGATCTGGTTTAGTATGAGCTAAAATTAGTCCGTACTGGTCCAAATTAAGTGGAACAATTCCGTATCATCCTGCACTGACCTGTTGTACCACAGTTGATGACAAGAAAAAAGTGTTGTGGCGTTAGTGCAATCATACTGGTACGGTTTTTAATACTGGCATGGTTTCTCGGATCTTGCTTCCTTGCATTTCTTATTTCTAATGGGCTCTTGATTTCCATCAAAAGAGGATCTATCGTCAATGGAGAAAAGCTAAAGAACCAGTTATGAACATTTTTTTTATTTAAATTGGGAATAATCTTTTTTCATTGTCTCAGAGAAGCTCTGACTTATATTGACATTATTATTGTTTACATGCTGACATGAGATGCCAGGTAGATAGCTCATTACTTGACACCATGCGTCAACTTTAGAGTGCTTGGCCAAATTTTCTCCTATTTATTTCATTAAGGACGAGCAAACAGGCATTTTGCCTTGTTTTTACTCTTAGCTGATACAAGTTGAGCACTTGGCTCGCATAACCAAAGCCTTGCAGAACAACTGCTTGCCACACAACTTCTTGTGGGCTTTATTCGTATACTATCCCTGCTTACAACCAACCCTCCTCCTCCAACTTCAAAAATCCTCAGCTCCCATTGACCTTCCTGCAGTTGCTCCTTATCTGCCCCCTGCTCCCTGTGAGGGGACTAATGTTCCCCATATTTATCATCGACCGAACGAAGTTCTGGAAGAAGACGGTCTGGCTGCTCGCAAAGCTGTTGACGATCGAAGCGGTGGGAGCTCCACTTGTTGAGAGGAGCTCTTGGTCCGACTGTAGAAGCCCGCGGTTGCCCTGAAGGTTGGTGAAGTAGTTCCTGTCGAAGGTGTTCGGCGTGGTCGGGTCGAGATTGTTGAGATTACTGCTACCTGCCCCTCCCTGAGGGCAGTTCTGCTGCAGTGTGGCCCGGTAAGAGGGGTTCAAGGTTGGGTCCGGTTTGCCTGTGCTGCTGAAGTTATAGAGCCGGCTGCTAAAGGTTCTGCACTGTGCTCGACCAAAGGTGTGGGCTCCTGTGATAAATATTAAGCATTCACAAGAAGTTTTCGTCAGAATTATGGACACACTAGTTAGGATATTGTGTGTGTTCTTCTTCTTCTTCTTCTAACCTGATAAGGCGACGAGATCAGTATTGCTGAGGCCGACGGCAGAGAATTTGGACTGGAGTCCAGTTAAGCTGTCGAAGGGGCTGGGAAGGTTGTTGGCAGCGTTCATGTTGGCGGTGGTGCTATCCCTTCTTCCAAGTAACACAGACCATGAGGGACCTCCTGACTGTTAGCAATAGTCAGTGTGTAAGTAGACTGGAATTCTTCGATCTTTCACTTATGTTGGCTTATTTCATAGGCTGATTTGATTTGGCTTCGAAACAACTGAGTCAGGTCATGAGGCAGTACGAGAATGTTTTCACAAACCTTGCTTTGATGTAACCTTTTCAAACTTCTAAGATTCACCTTTTCTAGTTGTAAGAGATCTTATTCCTACATGGCTCTGTTGATCAGTAAGTTCAGTCAACTTGGTCTATTTTGATTTTAATAATCCAATGAGGTCAGCTCATGCTATTTATTTGGTAGTCGGCAGTGCCTTATTAACCGAGATATATACTAAGTAAACGCGATAAAAAAGGACTTTATGAAGGTCTTCATGTTTTGTTTACAAAGAAAGATAAAAAAGGATGAAGGAAATTTTTTGGGATAAAAATAAAGTGGTTGTAATTTTTTAAATAATCTTTGTATATTTTATTGGAGAAAACTAATAGAGTGCTCCAAAGATAGAAGCTCTCCATTTTCAGTGGACATTAATTACCAATCTATCCTCTTAATTTTCTCCTCTTGTGGAGAAAAACCATCTAGATTTTGTTTGTCTATAGCACTGGAAGAGCCAGAATATATATATATATGAGAACTACTGCAATCATCTTTGTTTTTATTGCTCTCATTTAGCAGAAGAAGTAGGAGTATTAATAACTACTAATAAGTAACACAAGAAGGAAGAATCAAATGGAAAAGATAAGTAAAAATGGCTTACAGATCTAACTGAAGCTTCGGCAGCAAGGGCAAGGATATCAGCGCACGAGACTACTCCTGGGCAAGCTCTCTCCACTGCAGCCTTGATGTTGTCAACCACATTAAAACCTCGAAGCGAGTTGGCATTCGGAGCGGCACCCTTCTCACTCACTATGGTAGAGCTGCTGTCCAGCAAAACAGATCCATCGCAGCCCTAACACAAACAGAGTTCATTTAGCCTAAAAGAGAAGAAAGCCATATGTAGCCTTTCGTTTTATTTGTTAGCTAGAACATATAAGATAGATATATATATAGCTTTTGAATTCTATATTTATGGACAAAGAAGTCGTTCTTGCATATATCAGATTGCGCAAAAGATATAGAGCAGCCATATATATCTATTAGCCAGCAGCGTCAAAATGAATGAAAAAAAAGAACTGCAGCATATCTTTCAAGGAAGGAAGGCATGGAGGGACGAGTTGAAGGTTTACTTGGACAAAACAATCATGGAAGAAGAGTCGAGTCAGGCTTGCAGTGATCCGAACATCGGACGTTTGGGCTTGTCGAACTACGCTAAGCACAATGGCTGACACATTAGAGCATGTGGTATTGTAGAAGGAAGGGCTCAGTTGAGCTCGGGATCCTTGGAATAGCAAAGCCAAGCAGATGGCTAAGGCAACCGGAAGAGAAGAAGAAGAACAAGAAAACGAGGAAGACATCGATCCTTCTCTCTCCTATGGATGATGAGAGCATAAATAAGGCTTGCGTCCCTTTTTGCTTCTAGGTTTATTGTAAGTTTTCTGTGGTTTAAGATGGCCTCCAAGTGCGCATGTTTATAGCTTAGAGGAACGGCCTGGCAAGTTGAGGCCTGAGCTAGCTTGTGGACAATAGAAGGAAGGCTGTGAGGTGTGGTGAGGTGTTGAAATCATCACTTGTCCTAGAAGCTTAAGCTAGAGATAAAGTTTGAACTTAGGATCTCTGCTCTCATATCATGTCGAAAACACCATTTTTTTTCATAAACTTAAGCTGATAGAATAAAATAAAATTATTTATATATTTTATATTTTTTTATTGAAGGAAGGCATAAAAAAATGTTATTGCCACCTTAAGATTATAAAATTGTGGCAGCCCATTTTGCGTGTCGTTGGGTCAGCAGTCAAAATCATGCAGTACTCGGAATAATCTGCTCACCTCCGAAGACTCATTTCCCCTCCCTTGTTCGCGCAAGTCGCCACGCGCGCACACAGAGAAAGAGAGAGAGAGAGAGAGAGAGAGCACGTGGTTTGGTAGATTCAAATCATTGCATGCATTACGACCTTACGAGGCCGGCCCGGGTATTGTTTGGGTGGGGCCGGAGCTTTTTCGCTCGGCAAAGCAATATCAGCGTAGGATAGGGACCTCCTTCGAAGATGTTTGGCGTCCAGCTCGGCTACTGTGATTGCCAATTCAAAATTAGCAAGAGAGAGGTGCACACCAGCTGGATGATGGATTCTTTTGAGCAGTATTAATCCATCAATATAAACTATATATCATCCTTAGATAAAAATTTTTCACCAGCCATGCTATTGCAATAGGAATTAATCGAAGGACTTGTTTCCTAAGTGTTTGACCTAGATAATTTTGATCGGTATTGCTTCAACTAATGTTTACAAAAAAAATTGTTTATATCATATTGAGAGCAAATATTCGGTAATTAAATATATTCAAGGGGTAGTTAGCGATTCGGTAGCCAAATATATATCAGTTACTAACATGTTATCAACTTAACTGGCCAAACCCATGCCAAATAGTGAATGTTAGAAGATATTTGGTCAAAGCTCCTAAAAGCCATTTAGCCTGTACCAAGCGCGTTTTCCTCGCTTTCTTTATTTTTCACTTTTTCTATAACTTTAACCTATTGGTTAGCTGGTCAGCAGGTGGCCGTTAGAAATAGTTAAATCTATCCATCCCCTAATTAGCTTTTCAATATTAAAATTAAAATGGTGTAAGAAATCTATGCTCCCAATAACCATGTATATATGCTGGTCAAACTAATTAAAGGTGTTTACAAGGTTTATAGATGATATGTTATATGCATGGAATTTATAGTAGGCAAAAACCTGTCTTTGTTCATTAAATGGAAACCAAATTGATAGAACTTTAGAGTCATGTGAGAGTGCAACCGGTTCAAAATGATGAATACAACTTTGCAAGTATAAAACAACAAGGACGATCCTTGTCTTCGTGTCTAACAATTGCTAATTGGAAGTAGATTTTCTAAAGAGCTATCGGGTGGATTTAGTCGTGCTCTTGTTTGGCTTCACTATGACTTAGCTTTGGTTTGCTCCAAGATGTGTTATTTGCATAAAAATGGGCAGCCAAAGTCACATTACGTATTAATAGCCCAACTGAAGTGTTTGGGAGCTCAGTATGACAAATTTTCAGCAAAAAATACACAAAATGACTCCAATTTGTAGGGCTCTGACACGATTTTGGAAAAATTGATTCTTGTTTCCCCTCTTACTTGCAATCGGACATCCTTTTAATTAACTTGTTCTTTAAAAAACATGCTCTTAACTTGGACTAGTTTAGTTTGTATCTAGTACTTAACTTTGATTAAGACCGTTCAATTTTTTGGCTAGTTCAAGATGAGGCCTCTTTTTAATTTGTCTCACTTATTTAGGGTTGTATCTTGATCCAAAATTTGAAACAACATTTCATCAAGTCAAAGCATCAAATTGGATTAAATCCACTTTTTCGCAAGATCAATATATCTTTGTAATTAATAAAAAAAAAATCGAATCTTTCATGATTTTGTGAGCTCAATTTAGTTTCCAGGTGGGAGAGAGGGGGGGTGGTCCCCTGCACAAACCTGCTTTCCTTTCATGCCAGTTCCAGTAGTACTCCACTTGGTTGGTAGATTAGACATTAACTTTTCAAAAGATTCCATCATTAGCGAAGCCAGCTAAAGGGCACGTCAACTTGTCACCCACGTAGATTTTTCATGCACATGATGATAAAGTGAACCAACCACCATGGGTTTTCTTTTTTATATAAATTATAAAAACCTCCTTAGATCAGAAATAAATTACATTTATATCTAATACTTTATAAAATTATGCTTAATGCTTAATTTTCTAAAATTTATTTTTATCTAATACTTTAATTTATAACTTAATAGAACATCAGCCAATCCGTTAATCTTAAATAAGACCCAACTACCATGAAAAATGACCAAAATAAGCTTAGATGATATAATCATTATTCAAAAATATAAAAAAAAATATATGTATCCTTCTTTTCACTTAAGGACAATTTTGATTTTTATATGAGATATATGTTTTTACCGACATCATAAATTTAATTGGATGTAAGTGTCGGTTTTACAAAATATCAAATATAAATGTAACAAACGTTAATATTAGAAGGTTTTTATAATTTTTTTTTACAAACCAGAATATCATATTATCTTATAATAGTAAATAGATATTTGTTAATCAACTATAAGCTTACCGAAGAAAGCGTCGATTCAAATAAAAGGGATGCTTCTCCTCTGCTACAAAATTTTCCATCTAATCAGCGGAGTCAGCTTTAAGATTTTTAAGTGACGGACATGGCGACCTTATGCCAGATATTACCTTATGTTAATTCCTGTATTGATCTTTTCTCTATATGCTTAAATTGTTGAGATCAATTAATTAAAATTATTTATTTATTTATTTCCAAGTAGATTTCAAAAACCCATGATGTTTCTTATAATGCATAAATTTAAAATATCTTTATAAATACAAACTTCAGGAAGCATCAAATGGCCACGATTTACAATTATAATGACTTACTTGGACGACTATAACAACAATAAAAAAATAATTAATTACTTTAATATCATAATTTCATCCTTGAAAACCTTTAAATTATCTAGTTCACTATTAAAAGAGACATTATGATCCATTAAATAAAAATACCATGCATCCATATACCTTAACTTTATTATTTTTTAAGAAATAGGTGTACTATTTACCATTGATACTCTATTGACACAACAATAATAAAATAAAGAAAGTTTTTTCGAAAAATAAACATTAAGAAAGACACGACTAGGACATGCATGGCACGTGCGGACGTGCCCCACCTTGGAATTGGAGTTACGCAACAAAAACCAGCACTTCGCGAAGGAGATCGACTGCGAAGAAGCCACCTTCTGCCAAAAAATAGAGGAAACCTCTGCCATTTAATTTTATTCGCCCACATGAAATAACTTACCTAGATAAGGTTATATGTGGCTCGGCCCATCAAGGTTGGAAAATGAGGGTTGATATGTTCATGCACTGGTTTTATTTAAAAAGAAGAATAAGAGAAGATAATTGTATTTTTATCTGCTAGCCTTTATATAGACTAGGAGGTTGACGAAGTTTGGTAACACCGACTAAATTTGGCACAATTAATCACAAATTAATCAAGATGAAGTTTAGTAAGACTGACTAAGTTAGGCACAATCAATCAATCAATGGATTCTAACATCTCCCCTCAAACTCAAGGTGGTAAAGTAGACACTAACTTGAGTTTGAAAACAAGAGATCGAAAGATGCCAGGAGGATGAGTTATGGTAAAGATGTCTACAAGCTGATCAGTCGTAGAAACTGAATCACGAATGTACTGAAAAATTGACGTACCAGATCAAGAGTAGGAGTAGGAGCTGTCCGGGTTTGGAGCGAGATCGCGCCTGCCAAGTTTGCCTTCGCGCAAGCTTCTGACGGTACTATTTGACACGCTGCTGTTGGGGTATGGAGCGAGACCGTGCCTGCCAAGTTTAGCCACCAAGCTTCTGACGGTACAGTTGGACGCGCTGCTGCTGGGGTTTGGAGCGAGATCGCACCTGCCAAATTTATCCGCCAAGCTTCTGAAGGTACGGTTTGACGTGCTGCTGCTGAGGTTTGAAGCGAGACCGTGCCTGCTAAGTTTACCTGCTAAGCTTCTGACGGTACGGTTTGGCGCGTTGCTGCTGGAGTTTGGAACAAGACTGCACCTGCCAAGTTTACCCGCTAAGCTTCTGACGATATGGTTTAGCGCGCTGCTGCTGGGGTTTGGAGCAGGACCGCGCCTGCCAAGTTTACCCGCTAAGCTTCTGACGATATGGTTTGGCGCGCTGTTGCTGAGGTTTGGAGCAGGACCGCGTCTGCCAAGTTTACTTGCCAAGTTTCTGACCGTACAGTTTGGCGCGCTGCTGCTGAGGTTTAGAGCAGGACCGTGCCTGCCAAGTTTATCCGCCAAGATTCTAACGGTATGGTTTGGCGCGCGACTGCTGATAGAGATAAAAGTGGGCCATGATTTTGGGCCATGATTCAGAAAAGTGGTAGCCGAAAAAGTCATCGAAAAAGGGTTTGCTGGTGCGGATGTGAGGAGCCTCACGAGCTTGGTTCAGCTTGAGAGAGAGAGGACGGAAGGGCTGAGAGGATTGACTCTTCCATTCGAAGCCTTACGGAACCTTTGGTATGTGATAAGCCCCACGGGCTTGGGTCAGCTTGAAAGAGAGGGGATGGAAGGGCTGAGGGGACGGAAGGGAGAGATACCTACCGCAGAGCTTCCGTTAAGGATTTAAGAACCTCACTTTAAGCTTGGAGGGAGCAATTGCATGGCAGCAGAGAAGCCGGTCGTGAGGCCCAACAAGACGCACATAGGAAGAACAAGACGCGCGTAGGAAGAGAAGGCACAAGAAGAAGTTGTCGAAGACATGCGTGGGGGCACAACTGCTTAGGGACGAGACAGGACAACCTTGTTCTGATACCGAGTTTATAAAGAAAAATAAGAGAAAAAAATTGTATTTCTACATGCCAGTTATAATGTACAGAAGCAGCCTTTATATAGACTAAAACGCTGACGAAGTTTGATAAGGCCGACTAAGTTTGGCACAGTCAATCACAAATCAATCAAGGTGAAGTTTAGTAAGACCAACTAAGTTTGGCACAATCAATTAATCAATAAATTCTAACATGCTTATTCTAAATGTTTTTTTTTCTCCCTCTCTCTCTCTCTCTCTCTCTTCTGACCTTCGAGAACTTATTGGCCCATGGGTGGAGTAAATTAGGATTCTGGATCAATCCTATCTAATGTTGCTGTCAAATTTGAGTTTGATGTGTTATCGGAGATCCGGATCAGGAAGATCTCAATATCTTAGTTTTTAAATGGTCTATTCTGCATTGCGTTCTATTATTGAGATCCAGATTTAGTATTTAATTCGCTCAATATAATCATGCATGTCATGTTCGGCTGTTACTGCATCCAAATCTGCCAGAGTGCTGGACATTGGCCACATTGGCCAGATTGATGGTGTTCAAACTCATCTCTTGTCACTATGTGCAACTTGTCTAGTGTTCTTATGTGCTTGCAGTTCAAAGCCTCCATCATGACAAGCACTCGAGCAGCTAGTATAGGTCCAAGACAAATTAAGACATTAGCCATTGGTGTTTGCTTGTTTGTCATACTTGGAAAAATATGCTTTTGCCCATAAGACCACTAATACATTGTGCTCTGAAAATATTCTTTGGCAAGAAGGATGTTGCAGATCAATGAAAGATGCCTAGTGAAAGAGAATCTACCATCCTCAGCTATGATACAAATATAAACTATGACAAGGTACTAACATCGATCAACATACAAAATTTGTATAGGCTTTTGCCAGGAATTATACCATAATTGTCAAAATGGCAACCTTTTCGGCTATGGGATTTCAGTGCATGCCATGCATGCAAATTGCCGACCGATTATATTCATAATGATAGCCTGATGAAAACGTCAGGATTTAAATAGAAGAGTATATGGGAACCCATGTGAGTGGGTGTTTAGTCCCATATTGATTATTCGTTGGGTAGAACTTGGGTACTTAAACCCAAATAATACTTTTCGGCTAGCCATTTTGGATGAGGTCCTGAGTTGTTACAAATGGTATCATAGTGGATCTGGCCCATAATCTATGTGAATTAGGGGACACTGCAGCACAAATCTATTGAAGCTGACCACAGGCCAATCGTGGTATTTATGATTAGATTTCAATGGATTCAAACTTTTAGCCTGACGAGAACGTCGGGGTGTGCGGGCGTGTGTTTAGTCTCACATCGGTTATTTGGTAGGTAGATTTTGGATACTTATATAGGATCAAGGAATCTAAATAATACCTTCCGGCTAGCCATTTTTGGTGAGGTCTTAGGTTGTTACATCATGGTTGGGTTATACAGCGATTTGGTTTTTTTTCAAGAAAAAAATAATAATATGGGTTGGTCGATGGCTGATAATGAAGTTTAGGTATCTTGGCCGCAAAATTTGTGCCCCTTTTTTTTCCACATCTAAGGTGTAACAGTATTTAGTCAATCCGTACTGCGACACTTCATGCATTGCGTCATGCAACTCCTTCAAATCTAACATGGTATCCAGATGCTATTTTCATTATCTTTGTCACACCGAACTCGTTTACTAAAGATTGTGACATCTATAGCTTCAAAGGTTCTAGAAATTAAGGAACTTGCTACGTCTTCAAGGAGAAGTCCTTGAATTAGTCTAAATAGTGATGATTCTTGTTCCAAAACACTGATCAGTGATGTGAGTTATGAAAGTGTTGACTGATCTTTTTCTTTTTTAGAGTTGGGCCCAGCCTGTTAGTATAAAAGCCCACTTAATGTTAATGTTAATCTTACCAGAAGTCTATATAGTTTTTTTTTTTTTTTAATCAGAGGTCTATATTATTTGAACACAACTTATATTTTTTTTCTAGCTCATAAACTAGTGTTGCACGCGTTATGTATATAAAAGGAAGCATGAAAGGCTGTGCTTCTCTCATCAAATTAATAGAAATGCGTGGTAATTTTTCTCAAGGCACATTTTTCTGTTTTATCTTGCTTGAAATAAGAATAAAATTGATTATTTATTAAAAAGATATAAGTATCTCCGGAGACGAAAGGAGATATATCGAGCGACTATGCGAGGCAAAGAGTTTGCATTGGATTAGTATAGTGTCAAAATATGTGCTATGCCTTTAATTTGAAAATGTCCTCGGATGGCCAAAAATGAAATCTTTTATAGATAGTGTAGGCAATATATTAATATTATGTTATACCCAATATTTAGAGGGTATATTTCTAGAATTTGAGAACCATTTTTTATTTGGAGCTCTTGAGTGCTACCAAAATTGAGAAACTAGTATTGGAGATTTTCTCTCCTTTATGCTCTTTCCTTATTTGTGAGCATCCTTAACCGTCTCTAATCTCGTGGACGTACTATATAAATTCTTATATTTTGTATTTTTTTTTGATTGATGTGCTACCTCTAAATCTAGCTTTTTTGCATAATAATTGATTGTATTGATGGCATCTTCTTATTTGTAGTGCATTCTAGTTGAGAATATATACTGCATCAAATAGTATGGTATTATTGTTAGCTCCATTACCTTGGAGAGAAAATTGGTATACCAACATGATTGATTAATTGATTAAAGAGTCAAAAAGCATAGAAAAGGAGATGTTTCCCAATCAAAAACAAGAGAGAAATGATTGATTTCGATCCATTAATCAACATAGAAAAGTTTTTGAAAATGGTTAATAACAATAATCCTTGAAGTACATAGGTTCTTTAGATAAAAATCTGTTAGCAACATCAATTGCCATTTTATAATACAACAAACTTTTAGTGAAATGTATATATTATCTTGATCAAGAGCATATGTGGGGAACTCAGATAGGTTGTCCACAGTTCTATAAAAGGGATTGGCAGGTATGATTCAGATAGCTGCATCATGCTACTTCATCGAGCTGAATCAACAGACATGAGAATGCCATTGTCTCACTGAGTTGATGTCTCCATGCAAGTTGGCCAGACTAAAATATTCCTTCCTTTAAATGCATAGGCACATGTTGCAGATCTTGGTCATTAGAAAGCATGAATTGCTTACTATGTTGTAATATGGTTGAACCTGATCCACTGCCCAAGGTAAAATCTACTATGATATGATGCATACTATGAAGACAAGCTGCAAGAAAATCTACTTGTCTCTGCCATTACTTATATGATTTTCTTTCAAAAAAAAAATCTGTCTATCTATCTATCTATATACTTTTTTTCTGAAAAACTTATGTTTAATTAACATTAATCAAGTTTTGAGTTTATAATACATGTATGATAAATGATGGTTATAATACCAACACCTGAATTTGGGAACTTGTCCAGTAACTTTGGTAGAAAGTTGGTAGGTCTACTCACATTTATGAAGCAAACATGGAAGTGGAGTCGGAGCATAGATTTCCCCATCATCATCTCCTTCATGAGAGCTTTTGTGACTTCATGGCGGATTACATCGAAGACATTAGGGCAGCTAGTCGCATAGAAACCGGGGGTCGATTGCGCGCTTACTTCTAATTACATGCAACAAAGGATGGCTAATAAAATTGCAAGCCTCCATCTTTCTCGTTCCAAGGTTTGATGAAACATCAATTCTATCAAGCTCTAAGTTGGCCTATGGAACTTAAGGAGAGCTGGCATTTTATAGATAGTTGCAAAGCTAGTTCAGAAGGTATGAAATTGATGGCTTGCTTCACTTCTACTTGCTTCACTCCTTTGGGGCTACACCCACATCCTAGAAGATGGAGTTGTTTGGAAAGTAAACACTTGTTCTCTTGCACCGATAAGTGTAATGGAGCTGCATTAATCCCCACATACTGAACTAATTGCTAGTGCGAGCCAAAAGAGCAGTCCTCTGACTGCTTTGGTGGCTCTCAGTTTCGTATACAATTCTACAATGGCAAAATGCAATGGCGCCTCAAACAGGTTAAGCACATTGACTACTCCCGATGTGAGAATTGTGGGTTTTGGACTTAATTGAGACAATAATGTTAATTGGTGCTAAAGAGTTCTTGACCTTATCATATTCCCGGGAGTGCCCATATTATTATTATTATGATTATTATTTTTCTAATTTCATTTCGTTGAAGAGAAACAATGTCAAAAAGCCATCATTGGGCCATTCGATGGTAGATTTTACCATTTTCAATTTGATCTAAGACAAAATTTGCATCATTGATTTGATGCAAGTTTTTATCATTGATCCCATTTACTAAATTAGGCCCTATTGATGAGGTCCAACCTTTGATTTTTCACAAATTGTAAAAGTTTTTTTTGCCGTCCATTTTATATATTTTGATAAATTTATACATGAGTCCCTTCCAGGGTGTTGTGGCCCGGGAGGGTGCTATTCGATAAATTTATAAGTGTTCCAACTATAGATTTATTTATATGATGGAACAATATTAATGTCTTATATATTATATTATTCTGATTAATTAAATTATAAATGCACTCTTGGGGCTTTAAGAAAATTATGCCAGTGACAAAACTTTTTGATAGATATTAAGTTAATCATATTTATCAATTTTACTATTTTTCACAGGATTTGATTACCATAAATTACATAGAATTTAAAGTGTATATCTTTAACCCAACCTTATTAGGTGTATAATTTATTGGATGGGTTTTAGATTAATTTTGCTCGTTAGATTTACTATTTTTTGTGGTACTTGATTATTATAGTTGCTATATTTTAATGACAACATCTATTCCAGTGCATTGGTAAAATGCTTTTTTTCATGCAATAAGCATATACTCTTTTTCTTAATTTATGGGCTTAAAATTGATGAGAAGATATTTTATCAAAATTATTCATATTTACCTTGTTTCCTGTATACTTATGGATTATGCAAAGAGATCGAGAAGTTACCATCAACCTCAATCGGTGGGACTTCACAGTAAGAATGCCATGAAAACAAGTTTGCAACGTTAGATTACAGAACAATTTGATGTGGCTTAATATTTTTATATCAAAGTATGAGAAATATTTTTTAGCCTTAGCATCCACTAAATTGTACTTCTATTAGAAATGCAACAAGTTGCAATTGTGGCAGTGGAAATATTTTAGTAAATATTTGATTGATGCATGCCAATTAGGAAGGAGAGATATTGGGTTAGATAGACTCGAACTTCATTTTTTTTTATAAAGAAAAAAAAAAGAGGAGAAGGCTTCATCCACTTCATGAGTAAATGAAGTTAAAATAGTATGAAGATAGTAGTATAGAGGTGGAAGAAGAGAAATGTATAAGATGAGATATAAGATTGCGGATCGTAAGCGAAACTTATAATCGAACCATGTCTTCAGAAATATTTTTGAGTAGTTATGTTGTCTATTAAATCTTGGAAGAAAATTTTATTGTTTTTTTTTCACATTATTCATGCGATAACCCTAACCCGGAAAAGAAATACATATATCCAAGAAGCTCTCTGAAATACATGTATTCAAAAACTCCAAGCCCCAATTATTTTGGAACGACTTTTTCTTTTTTTTGCTATGGCAGATTTTTCATACAATGCATGTACGAATACATCCAATAAAATCAAAATACACTAGCTCACGAAGTGTCAGCGGCAGCTCCCCCTCCTCTGACAAAAGGATATACTCTGAATGGTGGGCCGCGTAGGCAGCCACCCAATCGACCGCCCCATTTGCTTCTCCAAATATATGCTCGGTCTGGAAGGCCACCCCATCCCTCATCATCATCCCTATGTTCCGGATCAAGGGGTGGTCTGTGCTCTCACCCCTCGCCCCTGCACCTCCGTATCCGTCCGATAATCGTGGCCGAATCGTCCTCTAGAATAACCGACCTGGCCTGCAGCGCCAGCCGCGCATGTCGAAGATCAGCCCAGGCAGCTCGCAGTTCTACCTCCGAAACCGACGTATCAAACAACTGGCAGCCACCCGCTGCCACCACCCTGAAGTGCAGGCCCCGTATAACAAAGCCCGCATCGCCCGCATACCTCGATCTAGCACCGATCCATCGAAGTTGACTTTGAGGAAACTCGAAGGTAGGGGTTTACAGGTGAAGAACACCGTCTGAGGAGCTGCCTGAGCAAAAGGAAATTCTAGGTGCCTTAAGCTATCAAAGGTCTATTTGAAGAATAGCTGGCCTGTTAGAGTAATATGAGCTGCCGTTTTTACCAAAAAAAAAAAAAAAAAAATAGCTGGCCTGATGTGACTAGGTTTGTTTTTAAATGTCCCGGTGTGACTTTGGGGCGGGTTAACCTGAACAGGACCCAAACCCAACGCGTGGATTTTGCCCGAAATCTCTTTCTCCTCCTCGCGGCGGCTCCAGCTACCCTCTTCCGCCGTCCGGATCCCCACCAACATTTTCCTTCTTTCTTGGGTGCGCTTCGATCTCCTTCTTTATCTCGAGATCTTCCTCTCTCTTTTCCGTTTGATCGATCTCCATCGCCTCCTCCTCCGGTTGCGGAGGGAGTTCTCGGTGTCGGCGAAGGGCTCGGCCGGCTCTCGGTGATGTGATGTCTCTTTCTTGGATCATTCTTGGCCAGTTAGAATCGATCGAAGCCATGGTAATCTCTCTGCCTTCCTTTCTTTACTGGTTCACGACTCAATTGGATGATCAACGGTTTTGGAGATCCAATGAGGCTAGTTGAACCTTTTCCCGACCCTTCTATTAGTTCTTTATTTTTTTTTACTGCGTTGCCGGTGATTCTTGATATAGATTTTAGTCTCATACTGGAAAAACGTTGGAGTAGTATCGAGTTCGTTAGGGTTTTGCTTATATTTTGACGTCAATTTGGGAGATTTGGGAAATTTATGCATTTTTTTAATGTCGATTCGGTCCCACATGGTGCAGTCGACGTCAAAGAAGGTAATTACGAGAGATGAATGGGAAAGAAAGCTCAAAGATGTGAAGATTAGGAAGGAGGATATGAATAAGCTGGTAATGAACTTTCTCGTAACAGAAGGTTTTGTTGAGGCTGCAGAGAAATTCCGGATCGAATCTGGGACCGAACGTATCCTTTGTTTCTTTGGATCTGTTCTGGGTCCTGTTGATGCATTTTTGTTTAGTGTTGAATCTTGATGTAATATTATTACATTTAATGCCGTTCCTTATTGATGATTAGCGGGCATAGATCTTGGGACGATAACCGATCGCATGGCTGTGAAGAAAGCTGTGCAGTTTGGCAATGTGAAGGATGCAATTGAGAAAGTCAATGATTTGAACCCTATGGTATGTTTCCTTTCTTGCTGACAATCTCCAATGTAATATTTGTGCTCCTTTACTGGATGAGGATGTGCATGTTGTGCTTCTTTCGCCCTTTATACAACCAGTTGCTTTTACATCAGTAAGGGAAACATGGCAGCACAAGGCTGCTAGGGTACCTTTTCATTCACACTATTTTCTTGCCTCACATTTTTCATACTATATTTAAGCATGTAATTGCTGTGGAATATACTCATGTGTTAGATTAGCATAATTCTTGTAGGCATGAAGTTCCCTTTAAGACTAATCACTACAAAGTGTATAGCTTTCTGAGCCAATGAGGGATGTAATTGGGAACATGTTGCACATATGTCGACATAAAAATTGTGTTTTATGTTGAGCTAAATTTTGTTGTTTCAATCTAATCCAAAGATTCAAAATGGCTAAGAGAAGGAATTATCTGTCTTTTAGAGATATTTTATTAAAAGTTGGCCTTCCTTCTTTTTGTTGTTCAACAAATATAACCACAAGTAAAAAGCTTCAAAGCTAAGCCTCACCTTGTAAGCCGATCATTCTTTTCTTTTAGCTTAGTTCCAAGGTTTTGGACCTAGTTGCATTGAGATTGGTTTTGGAAAATGAATTTGTGGTACTCTGCAACTTGTGAGTGATCTTTAGATGGTTGGTTGGTGACAATTCTTAGGTGTCTTCTGACTTCCAGAAACAAATATTTTGATTATAAAGGAGATTCTAAATAAATTAGAAACATCAAGTAATTTTCTAACAATTTGATAAACTGTTAAATGATCCTAAATGATCCAATATGCCCACTTGGACTTGGACATTGAGATCTCCATGGATTTTTTATATTTGTTTCGTTAGTTTTATTAAGCTGTCTTGTCACTTGTAAATAGTTATATTTTAGTTCATGCAATAAATTTACTTGCTCAACTAGTTTAGCTGTGAGACCACCAAGGCCCTACGTGGTTGGTTAGGATAACTTGTTGTAAGTCTGACATACATTTATGCAGGTTTCCAACCCGCAATATACATTCAGGGAAAATAGCAATACGGGTTTGTATCCTTCCTGTTATTTTTGTTTGAGTGTTGTATGAATGAACTTATCTTATAAAATGTAATATCATAAATAATAACTAAAACATCATTTTTGTTCATTATAGAAATATCCATGCTAGCCTTTGTTTCTTCAAATTCTTAAACACCATGTTTTTTTTTGCTAAAGCGGGTATTTTATACAATATGAGTATGGATGCACCCAACAAAATCAGGGCAGCTCCCCCTCCTCAACCCACAAGGTGCCTCCAGAGTGGCTAGCCACATAAGCAGCCACTCAGTCCACGACTCCATTGGCCTCTTTGAATACATGCTTGTCCTAAAAGGCCACCCTGTCCCTCACCATCGCCCAAATGTCTCGAAGCAGGGGTTGACCCGCCCCACCATCGCACGAACCCCTTTGGATCCAACGAATCACTATGGCCGAGTCACCCTCCAATATAATCGAGCTGGCCCGTAACACTCGCCGCGCATGACCAAGGCCAGCCCAAGCAGCCCGCAGCTCAGCCCGTAACCCCATGTTTCATTCTGAATCAATTTTTAACTTAACCATTGTCATATACCAATTGAGGACTATATTAGTCTGCGGCCTACCTTAACTGTATATGTTATTTTGATCTAGTATGGGCATGTTGCATGATAACACGTGAGTATTCATTGTTGAGATATATGTTGTCAGCATATTCCAAAGAGCAAAAGGAGGAACCTGTTGCTAAAACTTCAAATTGATCCATGCCCTAAATGTGTGAACTCCCTCGATGCATTTATGAAAGCAAATTCCAAGGAGTCTTCTGATTCAAATCAGTCCATGTCGGGATACATGACATCCCTATTGTAGATACATGTTCAAAAATGAAAGTTGAGGTAGTTAAATAAAGTTTGTCTTTTACTGCAATATTTAGAAACCATAAACAATTGGATTAGAACAACACATTATGCAGGTTTGTATATTTCTTCCTTTTTTGTATGAAGCAAGATCAGAAATTTTCTTTGCCCTTTGCTACATTTTGAAAAAGCACTAGATAAACCGTACTGTAAGCAAGGAGCGAGCTTAGCTGCCAACCAGAGAAGCCTGTGGAGTGGGGATCCCCATGATGCATGCATATACAGACCAATTTTTGTAGTTGGGCGAACGAATGTGCAATGGGATCTCATCATGCAAACCCTAGCAGGAGAATCTTCAGACCCTTGGGAATGGGGAGTTACTTCTTTTTGGTGGAAGATTAGGAAAATTGCAGTAGATATTGAATGAAAGTGATAGTGGTGCTGCTTTTGATGATGGCAGTTACTGGTAGCCTCCACAATGGTAGGTGAGCATAGGGTAGATGGGGGAGTCAGTGATGAGGAAAAGACAAAAAGCAAAGAAACAATGAAAGTAGAGGAACAGGAGAATTCTTTTGTGGCCGTGGAAGTTGTTGACTTATAAGAACTGGTTCTAGCACATTTGTGAACTTCACCACTGGGCATATACCACATGCTTTCCAACCTGTAAATTGCTCATAAGACCCTATTTCAGGCTGTTTTATGCATTTATTGCATCTTGTAGGATTGAGAAATGAAAATGCATACTGCAGGATTTTGTCCTACCCACAGGCCCTAAGATGCTTTCATATAATATCATAGATGGTATAATCCTAGTCCAGCGTCATTGATTCTATAACGTTGTTAAGGACACTTGTTGTTAAATTATATGTTACCTTTCTTTCCTCAGAGCTGGCTTTTGGCTCATTTTGTTACTTGATTTTAGTATTATTCAGTAATTTTTAAGCTTTATTGGTTGCCGTGTTCTGAGCCACAAACTATAACAACTATATATTGAAGGGAACTAGGCATTGATGCTTGAATTCATAAATGAACCTAAATCTTCTTTGGAAGCAAGGAATTTACAGAAACATGACCAGCACAGACCCAGTATTCTTCTGGGGATGAAAACAGGGATTGGCTGCCAGGTGATTTTTAAGGATTGGATAGCTCTCTTGATACAGTCACGGGGCAGTTTATTGGAAAAATAATAACACTTAAAAAAAAGAAAAACATGACAATCAATATTTTTTATGTACAAATGTCAGTTCTACATGTTATACTGTTATTCGGTGTTGCAATCTAATGTTGGAATGACCCGTGTGCTACTGGTCATTAAGAGTGGCAGTGACAAAGCAAGATAACTGGAGGCTTAACCTTAACAAAATGTAAAACATTAAGTTAATAAAAGGGGATAACTAGAGGTATGACCATAGGAAAGTCAACACTCGTAGGGTTCTTGCTCCAAATATGATAATACAAAGTTTATCCTTTGGGCACAAAATCAAATATATTGCACAAACTCTTTATTTATAATGTTTTGTTTAGGAAACCAGTAAAACTGCAAAATTTTATAGGAGTCAACATGGGAAGGCCCAGGGTTCATAAACATGATTACGTAAGACAAGTTGTCAGTAAGCTCCTAGTTTTGTATTACTAGGAGGGTTCATAAACATTATTCAAAGGCCTAAGGCTGCTTTGACCTGAATTATTTTGGAGTGGAAAACATCTACCTCTGTACATTCACTTTGTCAATAATGCCAATGTAATTCCTATTCTTCTGCAATTTCATATGATGAGACTTGCCCTATAGTTAAAAGAAAAAGAAGCTGTATAGCTACCAACTTTTCTTATTTTTGATTGAAAAACCTGTCTGATTGCCTTTATATATTTTGCTGCTCGATGAGACAATGGATCAGATTCTACCAGATCAACCAACCTGTGGGATTCGTGATCAGTTTGATGATTTTATCCAGTTTTCTGGATGACCTTACATGCAATTTAATCTTAATATATGGATGATGTGGATTTTTCTTGCGTTGGGCTTTCTTTAGAAATTTGATTGCCTGCAAATATATAATGCTATCATCTGTATGAAAGGGACAAAAATTCTGTGTACCAGGGGAACTTCACCGTACTCCAGATTTGATATAATTTTGCAGATTCTGTATGCAAATCCCCAGCTGCATTTCCATCTACAGCAACAGAGATTGATTGAGTTGATTCGCATTGGAAAGGTAGAAGAGGCTTTGGAGTTCGCTCAGGAGGAGCTTGCACCCAGGGGCAAGGAAAATGTAATTCTCTTTTCAAAATTTTACCATGCCGGTTTATTATTATCCACAGCATTCTGAAGTTGATTGGCCTCATATAGGTGGCATGCTTTATTTATCTTGTTTGCTTGTCTGACTCTATTTCAGTAACATTATATGTGAATTGTTATTCTTTGTCAACTAGTTGTGTGGTCTTTTCCCTAACATGATTGTAGTAGAAAATCATATAATGGTGTGGACTGCATAATAGACCAGGATGGAGGGAAATTGAAGCTACATAGGCATGTCGTCAAGATAATAATGTATTTATTTGATATTTATGAAATTGAAATTCGGTGTGTGCAGCAAAGTTTTTTGGAGGAATTGGAGAGGACGGTGGCTCTTTTGGCATTTGAAGATGTAAAGAACTGCCCTTATGGAGAGCTTTTAGATGTGTCGCAACGTTTGAAAACTGCAAGTGAGGTGAATGCTGCCATACTTGCAAACCAAAGTCATGAAAAAGGTTGGTGATATTTTCCATCATCTCCAGTTCTCCCTAGGTGCTATTTTTAGATGAACTGAAGGGTTGGGGTGGAGTTAGCATTGTATAATATTAACAAGTAGTATGTTTCTGAAACCCTATGATAGAAAGTTAAATCAAAAGGGGGAAAACCTATGATAGAACACTCCTTGAAGCTGTATGCAATTTGAAGGACATAAGTTGCACGAATTTGAAATGAAGCACCTCTACAAAATCTTGTCACAATTTTGTCCTACCAACTTCTCCAAGCAATAACCATGCATTGTATTCGAGGTGCTTTTTTTTGAAGGTCTGGGTCGGAATCAGCAATCACAGTTTTTTATGGCAGAATAGTGTCAACAATGCGAACAAGTAATGCATCCTTGAAAACCTTATGAAAACCCGTCCACCAAAGTATTTATGCATTTAGTAAGACATGTTTGAATTGGATTGTTCCTGGATCTGGTTTACTATCAACTGTTTTCCTATTTGGCAGACCCAAAGCTTCCAAGCTTGCTGAAAATGTTGATATGGGCTCAAAACCAGTTGGATGAGAAGGCTGCTTATCCACAAATCAACAACTTATCCACAGCCATGCTCGAAGACCCAGCCATATAAAGTATATAGAAGTTTCTTTATTTGTAACTAGATTAGTTTCTTCTATACTCTGTATCATGTATCAAAATAATGCTTGGAGGCTCGAGCATCCTGTGAATAGCTTCGTACAGGCTTTGTGCTTGTTGCTTTCTAGAATTTAGCTTCTTGATACTACACGGTGCAGAGTGTTTGGGAAATCCTTGTACGCACATATTATGAAATGGATTTAGGCTTGGCATCCAGATTATGTGGTTTATGATGATTTTGCATATTATGTTACCTATCTGATACCAATAGAAAGGAGACATGTTTTGTATGCAAGGGCGGTCCAATACATTTGGGGGCCTTAGGCGAACTCATTAGAAGGGGCATTTTTTATTATTATTTAAATAATATTGTTTTTAATAAGTATAAAAATATTTTAAAATTTTTATTTAAAAATAATTCGCCTAGCTTTTTGAGAAGCAAAATTACTAATTAAACTTTTATACTCAAGATCCATTAAAATACTATTTTCAATCAATAAATTTATAGGAATAGAACTAGTTTCACAATCTTTTTCCTTGTTTATCCTATCTCCATCTGATTCTCCATTATGTTCTTCACTAGATATTGTTTCACTGGCAATCTCATTTTTTAACTCTATTTCGGGTGCCTGTTCTATTGCTAATTCTTGAGTTGAATTTGATGTAGTGTTATGTTTGTTTGTAACAACAAATCTATCTAGAGCTCCTTTTTGAGATTGAATGAGTTTATCGATTTTTCTTTTTTTTTTTGAGTTTTTCATGCCCACAGTCATATTTTCTATTAGACATTTTAATCTATAAATAATATTATCAAACTAAGCAATTAAAAAAACACCACAAACAAATCAAAATATAAAAAAGTTAAAAATGATAAAACTTAATTGTGTCAAGAAAAACAAACTCGGATCCCGACAAGTAGTGCCGAACTTAATTGTATCGAGAAGAGGTGGAATAGTTCCGAACTCGACGGCGAGAAGAGGCCGAATAATGCCGAACCGCTGAAGTAGTGAAGTCACAACCAATCTACAATTGAACCAAAAAATAACAAATTTTAAATTAATTACTTAACTAAATAAAAATTAATTAGACCAAAAAATAATTAATAAACTAATGAACAGGGTTACAGCTTTACGGTTACAGGGGACTGAGGTCTGAGGGAGTGAGGGGAGGAGGTCGGGACTCGGCCCACTCGGGTCTCGGGAGGTGGCCCGGTGGGAGTGGGACCGTGGGAGGCTGGGAGCCTGGGCCCTGGCCGGCTGGCCCCTGGGAGTCTGGGACTTGGGAGGAGCCGAGGAGGTCGGGCTCGGGTCCGTCGGGACTCGGGAACCGGGAAGTGGTCCAAGTGGAACCCCGAGGCCCGAGGAGGCCGTCGGCCGGAGCGGCGGAGGAGCTGAGGAGAGGGCCTGGGTCACCGCCGGCGCCGGTCACAGCCTCACGGGAGGCCGAGGACGGCGAGTCAGCGACGTCGGCGAGAAGAGGATGGGAGGCCTCACCGCCTCGGCCCTCGGTCGCCGCGGAGTCGGATGTCGGACAGTCGGAGGAGCCGAGGACGGCGACTCGGAGTCTCGGAGTCGGCGAGGACGCTGGACGCCGAGGAGAGGACGGGAGTCACGGCCTCACGGGACTCTGCACGGACGCACAGTGGACCGGAGAGGGTTTTGCCGAGTGCCGAGTGCCGAGAACCGGAGAAGGTTCCGGCATTAAAAAGGCAGAGAAGGGGCCCAAGGGGGGAGAGTCGGACTGTCGGAGAGAAGGGAGGAGTCGGGGAGGAAAAAGCCGTTGCGTTGCCACTTGCCCGTTGCTTGTCGCCCGTCGTCCGTCGCCCGTCGCCCGTCGCCTGTCGCGTCGCCGCCGCCCAAACCCGCTGCCCACTCCCTCCATTACTCCATAGCCCATAGCCCCATAGCTAAGCGCCTAAGCCAGATAGCCCTGGCCCCTGAGCCCCTGCTGCCCTTGCCGGCTTGCTCCTGGTCCCTGGAATAAATAATAATAATAATAATAAAAAAAAACTGGGTGGGGGCCTTCCCTGGGCCGGGGGCCTTAGGCGACCGCCTCGGTCGCCTAAGGCTCGAGCCGGCACTGTTTGTATGTCGGAGAGGCGGTCGCCTAAGGCTCGAGCCGGCACTGTTTGTATGTCGGATTCGGTCGCCTAAGGCTCGAGCCGGCACTGTTTGTATGTCGGAGAGGCGGTCGCCTAAGGCTCGAGCCGGCACTGTTTGTATGTCGGATTCGTTTTAGTTGATGATGATACCCAGTGCGCCCGGGTAGGGCACAGAGAATCATTCTGGTAGTTGTTGCAGTATTTGGTTATATCTGTAAGAATCTGATCCCTCGGTCAGGCGGCCTGCGATTCATCCGAGCCAATATCACACCAATATGTGAGGCTTCTTGCCCTTTTCTCATTTGTTTAAATTATAAAGCTGTACGAGAGATGATGAAAAAGTCTTGCGAGTTCATTATCTACAGGGGGTTGGAGATGGAAAAGATAAAAAAAATCAGTCTATGATTGAGGTTTGTTTATGCGAAGGCCAGTTTTCTTGGGACAGATGAACAGGGTCGCCACGGCTCATGGAGGCTCCACGATCGAGAGTACGAGAAATGGGATACAGCCATTATGACGGGGTGAGAACTTACGTCAGCATCAAGAGATGAACAGAAGCATAAGATAGCTGGGAAACTGCGGGGAAACATGAGAAACCATGGGTAGACCATGGACAAAAGAACATAAGAAACGCTTTCCCATCGACAGGCACAAAGTTGCATGGGATGCCCATCCTTAAGCTTATACGATGCGATAACATCAAAGGAATAATATATCAATATGATGATGGACAGACAGCAACTCTGCAGCGCTTTCCCTGAAATAAGAATTAAGGTCAAAAACAGTATGCAAACATCATGTTAACAACTTCGATGAAAACTAGAGACTTACAGCTCCACTAATTGTCATCAATCAAGGCATAATCAAGAAAAGGAGTTCTTCTAAGATTTGACCATCAAATGGTTGTTGATCTCCTTGAATCAAAATAAACTCAGTGGCAAGCTGCTCATATTGGCGGCTAGGAAGGTGCATTTGAGCTTTATAATTACCAGAAGGCTTTAAATGTTGCTTATTCCTGTCAATTTGTGATTCATCCATCATTAGTTCAGATGTCTGAACAATTACGAACTCCCAGACAAATCTACATATTCTGCTAAAGCCCCGCAAACAAAAGGCCATTAAACCGACAGGTCAATCATATCTGACACACACTCCAAAGCCGTTCCTATGCTCCAAAACAGATGTATGCAGTATATATTATGACATGTTAGCCATACATATACAGTTGTTTTGCAGAATCTGCTTCCTGCTTTTGAGTGGTCCCAGAGCTAGAATGAGAGGAGCCATTCATGGAACTTGCTTTCCTCTTCAGACGCCTTTGTCTGTATCTCCACACTACTTGAATGTGGGTTGCAGCCTTATTCCTCCAGTAGGGTGATTCATATCTGTAACCAAAAGGGAAAAATACATCAGCCTCAAGATATCAAAGAACTACAATCATCGTTAGCACTGGTTACGGTATTCCGATGACAACCTACAGGACATCTTACCTAACAAAGAAAAGGACATGAAGAAAATAAATGAAAACAGTTCTATGATAATGGCATTACACAAAAAGCCCATTAATAACGTTTCACCAAAGTTCAATGCGAAAAAGAATCCCCTGGTAGACTCACGCAAGTCTCCTATTGAGTAGAAACCAATGTATGGAATATGGCGCAACGTAAAAAATACGAGCAACAATCCTCTCCCTCTCTCACTCTCAAAAAAAAAAAAAGAAACAAAAAGAGAAAAGAAAAAGAAATCAGGCTGCAAGATGAAAATCTTGGAAGTTTGATTCAATAGTCTGTAGGAAGACAATACTAAACCAATTATGCGAGAACAGAACTTGAAACATGCTCCACCTGCAAGTCCATCCTGAGCTGCAATATGGGCATAGACTTGGCAGTGTAAGGTATGAAGTCACTGGAACAAGCTTGGCCGCAAGAAGCTACTGTGCATAAGCTGTGGAAACAAGCTTAAGTAGGCCATGATGGAAATTAAAGTCTATTCATTGTGGTATAAGGTTAGCATGAGTACAATAATAAATTTGTGAAGGCCAACAAGAACCTAGATAATGACTTGAAACTGAGACAATGCTTCCATGTAGTGAAAAAAGCATGAGTAAAATAAATTTGCAAAGACAAATTGAAAACTTGAACATGACCCAAAATGTTTGATCTTCTCATGCAAACTCTTTCCACATTACCGTGATGCAACCATACGTCAGAGTTAGATCAACATAAGGCAAGAATTGCATTGTCTCAAGGACAATGCTGATGAAATCTGTTGTCTTTTTTCTGAAAACAACTTGATCAAAAGATGAGACATTAAGGATGGATGGTAACATACATCTTTTATCTCAGACTATGAATAGATATCTCATTAGCTACTTTCCTCCTAAATGAAGATGATGATCAAAAGAAATGAATGATATTACTGTTCTTAAAAATGAATATGAAATAGGAAATGAAATCTATTGAATATCCTCCAAAAGCAATTTGATCGAAACATAGAACTATAGGGATAGATGGTAATAGACATCTTTAATGTTGAACAATGGAGAAGATGTATAAATAGAGGTTTCAGTAAAAACTTCTTTTTTTTACAGAAAGAAGATGATGATGATTTAGCAATGCTTTTGTTAACAGTGGATGTATCTTTTTCTGAAAAACAATGAAATAGTGATTCTGTTAATGCATGTATTTCTATTGTATTGAAAAAGTATCTCATAAGTTGATTGTTAAAGACAATTTTGAAGTACATTTGCATCTTTGCAAAGGATATGAAGGCCCATCAAGAAAAATATCATCAAGGAAAAAAAAACTTTATCAACACAAGATGAGGACGATTCTCACAACAAATGAAATAGATACAAATGTGACGAAGGATACTAATATACTCTGTCAAGTAGAGGGCAATAGATTCAAAAGAGATGGTTATTACTATATTATTACTGAAAGACAAATGGCACAAGGATTGCTCATGGTGTTCAGCCATTCTTTGGATCACAACTAAAAGAAAAGTTTCTTTAGACCTTTAAAGGACCTGTCGACTTAAGATCATGTTTTCTTTAGCTTTGGCAGATTGATTAGTCAATATCATCCAAATATGTCCATAAATCGACAAGATGTGCAGGCCAAAAAAAATTATCTAGAATAGGATATCTGAGAATTGGTTAGGGACAACACTATCTTCCAGAACAATGTGAGCATGCATGTGAAATCCACCGATCCACTTCTTCCCATGTGAAGCAAGCTGTTTACTCATTCATGAGCAGCTGGCAAATATGACAGGGAAAACAATCAGGTGGATCACACCTGCTGCTTGTCCCATCCATAAAACAGGATTCCCACAGTTTGGGGGATCACGTCATTAGCTTTTGACTGCAACTAGTTCAACGGAGTCCTTCAGAAGAGGCACGTCAAATCAAGAAAACTTTTAAGTTATTTCAATTCAAACACTGAATTTGAACTGAAATGAGTGTCATAACCATAATAACAACAATTGACTCCTAACTATCTGGTGTCTTCTTTATGAATTCCTAGTTGCAAATCATTCACAATGAGGGCTATATTTATTGTTATTGGAAGTTTCTCTAAATCATTTTTCACAACTTCCATCCATATGGATGAGAATCTTCCCCACCACTTTCACCCTTTGACAAAGATCCAAGAACCTCATCTTGCCAGACCTTCCTTCCACATGCAACGTCTCAGTCAATTCTCCATCACTTCGTCATCTAATCAATATAACCCCTATGACTCTAATATACTCATTCCTTGCACTCTTGTTACCAAATTTTCCACACATCCATGTCAACTTTTCCATATTTCATGATCTTATTGTCATTTAAACAAATTCTACCCCTTCATTTTCCATTCAACATCACAAAATATGTTGGTCATATGACATACTAAGTAACAACACCTCTCAGCTTCATCTCCTCACTCGAATATGTTAGATATGTCTTCGCATATCTCTCTATTCCTTTATTAAAGAGTCAATATAACGAAACTACTCACACTAAGAAAATTATAAATGAAGATAAAGAAACTAGTCACATGAAGAAAGTTATGTCATTTTCTTAGAAACAAGTAAGAAGTGTTCTATAGGAGAATCAAGCATGGTAGATTATTTGAAGGCATCTTTTTTGGGGACAAGCTGATTTAAAGAGACAGCTTTATGACTAGAGGTTGACCAAATGTTGTGCCAAAATTTATGCATGATTGCATAAGTATTACATAAATTAGGGTTCTGATCATACATCTTTTTTTAAAAAAAACATAGGCTTTTCAGATGCAAAAAACATTTTCATCAATTTAAAAATACAAAGAAATATTAATAGTGTGGGAATGTTTGATTTTTGCATTTTCACATGACTATATGTTCTGATAACTGGTTAGCAACATATACAAGAACAACATAAAGCAAACTATCAAAATCCCCTAGGTTCCTTCCTACATTAGCAGTATACGTATATCACCAATTCTCATGCATGCATAATCCATGACATAAAACAAGATGAAGCATATCATCATGGATAGTAACTGCTGTTATAGTGCTCATGGTAGCAGGCAACATCAAGACCATCATGGGTAGGGGTTGTAGCTATGGTCTTCGCCACAATCTGTTTAACTGCAATGTCAAAAATCAATAGACCATATGGTAACTATGTTTTGGATCCCAACCATTTAGTATGTTATAAAGCAGCAATATTGCACTGTTCCATTTTTCTATTCATTCTTGTCATTATTATAATTTCACAAATCACACCGCTATTTGCTTTTCCAGATTTTCAGCATACTAGACATGCACACATACACACACATGCACACACACAAAGAGAGAGGTAGATAGTTAGAAAGAGAGAGAGAGAATACATAATCAAAAATTGGGCAAAAAAGAAAGGGTTATGACTGCCAACATTCACACATAAGTTGTGCTGTTAAGAATTAAAGATGATATTAGAACAGGCTATGTCTACCTAATTGCTCGTTGAATGCGAGGATTCCGCAGGAGTCGTGGAAACATGGTAGTGACTTCTTCAAGATCAGCAGTACGGAGTGCAAAGGTTTCAACATTTGTCAAACATTTAACTGTCCTGGTAGAAAATAAATGCAGTCCAGGGAACCTAATTTTTCCCCCATCTGCAAAATAAAACAATTGCAAACAGATTTATGATGAAGTATCTTATTTTATGGCTACTTTGATAACCAAAAAGCGGTCTCAGAAGTCAAGAACCTAATTATCTTTACAAACCGGCAAAACACTTACTTGCAACCACATTATGCAACCACATTTTCCTAAGATGGAGAACAATATACAAATTAAGATCATCGCTAGGTTTATTAAAATCGTTACATCATTTCATCAACGCAACTGGGAAACAAATTCTCTAAATAACTAACAGTTCAAGATACAAATAGTGATAATTTGAAAAGCAAGGAATATCATTTTTTTAATCTTTCTGTAGAAATTCAGCTATCAATCACTAACATAACGTTCATCATCTATCCTTGTCCCAACTGTTTAGGAACTGTTTTAGAATCCTCATCATGCAATTAATCACTATAATTATCAAATTTAAAATAACAACAGTAATCAGAGGCACAAATATAAGAGAATATCAAGTTTAGAATATTTGAATTCAAAGTTTATTATAAGAAATTTCCAGATATATTTTAGCAAAAGAAGAAGATGCTGTGTGGAATGAAATGTGTAATGCTGTTTAAATCAATGGAGTCCACAATTCTAAGTTACCTTTATATACCGAAGAGTGTTCAAGATACCATGTGAGGAGCTCCTCACCACAAACATCTCCTTCTGACAAGGGAGCTATATTTCCATCTACTCCAATGCTCTCTACTTTGCCCCGCACTATGAAAACCATTTTTTCAACAGGACCTCCTTGATATAGAATATCGCTTCCTTGTATGCAAAACTTTTGCCTTAATCTTTTACATATAGCATCTAAGATTGGTTCATCCATTAGGGTGAAAATCTGCACCTGCCAATCATTAGCTTTTAGATTACTAATAGACAGACTGAGTGATATTACAATGGCATGCACTGCTTCTCATAACTTGCTTGCTGGCTTTCACAGTATTGCACATTGTCTAAATCTTTGCTCCAAAATCCAAATTGTGCTATATCCATTTACACCTAATATTAGTTTTTCCTGGCAATCCCACAAGCCTTGCATGCATGTCAGAGATTGGAAGAGGGAATAAAGATCATAGACCCGTAATTGAAAATACAAAATACAACCCATGTGTTCTGTATTCAACATGAAATCGACATTTGAAGTTGGACTGACAGCCGGCAAAAAGTCCTTTACATTTTTTAATTACTTTGCCTACTATATATTATAATGAAGTCGCCTTGGTCGTGGCTCGAGATTTGTACGAGGCCATGAGGTTAGCATGAGTGCCATTTATTTACACATAATATATAATGCAGCCCTCCAAAAGTACACACCCCTTTTCAGTAAAAGTGCCCTTGATTCTCTCTCTGAGAACATTCCTGGAAAAATCGAACTAATTGAGTGCCATAAGGCATTTAATTTAGATATTCTACTAAGGAAAATTTCTATTAGAAAGATAATTTGTATTGGTGCAACTAGAGATTAAAATAAATCCAACTTTAACTGACATGATTCAGCATAGATATCACATATTTCTATCATGCTATAAAATTAAACAAAATAAAAGAATCTTTAACAATAAGTCATCTGTGACCAACAGAAATATTCACTATCATTAACTTTTCCATTTGTAACTTGAAAAATACTAGATATTATTCAAAAATGAAAAACAATATGGTAAAGTTTGACAAAATCGTAATGGATATGCTAGAACTTAAACCAGTCTACCTGACCCTATTTTCGTCTCAAAGGTTAAAGAGAATGGATTAGTGACTGTATGAAATAACATACAATCTACAACATGATTCTGCTAGTGCACATGATCAAATTGGCCTTAAAATTCAAATTGCTCTTCTTTTTTCTAACAATTGATTGAGTATTTATGATCTCTTGGTAATTAAATTTGGCCTGAACCGTTAAGGAATCATGAATAAGTGAAAAATAAGTATTTCAACCCATAGTACTTTCATTATGTAAAAACATAGATGATGTTTCTATGGTCTGTTAAAAGGACAAATTGGACTAAAAAATTAAAAGGAAAAATAATTTGTCAACATTATGTTTCTGCTTCAACTACTATAGCAGGCATGTGACCTCATGTTTAAAAACTCACCTTTTTGAGAAATTTAAAGAAATGGCGGCGTATGTCTCTCTGTATGTTCTCTGGTAGATTCTCGAGTAGTTCTTCTTCATTTACGCCTCGTGTGGCAGCCCAACTAAATCTCTCTGCTTGTCTCACTTGCCTAATATTTCAAAATTCAAAAGGTATTGATGCGAAAACTAGCAATACGATTTGTACAATATATGGAGGAAAAAAAAACTAGCATGATGGATAACTTGGGTTTAAACCACAATATAGGTGACAATGGGCTCTATGTCAACCATATACGTATGATCATAAAATAGAAAAGAAAATCCATAACATTTACAATATAAAAAATAAAATATGAAACTGAAAGTAAAGTGTGAAACTGCAAACACAGACTCATTGTTTTGAATATTTTGTCCTTTTCATATACATATAAGAATTTAAAGTGATTATGACAGAGACCCAATAGCTTGACATGTTTATAATTTTCAAAATCTAGAAGACTAGGATTTGTTTGAGGGATGGTGATATGGCGGCTTGGTATTACTGGAACCCTAGGAGCTTAAGCACAAGATGAAGAAAATATTAGGATAGAGTAGAAGAACGTAGGGAAGGTAGATATAAAATGGAATCTACCACTAAAATCAACTATACATAAATATACCAAGTCTTCGTTCACTGCTTTCTCTTGCCAAAAGAACGCTTAGACATTGTTTGCTTCACATCCCTTGAAGTAAAATAAAGAAAACTTTTTAAAAGAATAACTACTTCTTTAAACCTGAAGAGATATATGAATGAAGCACAGTTAACAAAGCCTTGAACTCCAAAAGTCAAATTCCATGTCCACGAACGCATATTTGAAGCTTAACCACTAGCTATTAACTATCTAATATATAGTTTAACTTAAAATAGGAATATGGTTCCTCCAAAATGGGCTGAGGCAAAATGGTTGGTTGATTGCTCCTTTTGTCACTTAGGAGAATTAGCTGTTCTTTATAGTCTGGATGCAACTAAGGACAGCATTTTTTTTTTTTTTGAGATTCCTTTGGAAAGACAAATTCCCCTAAAACATGAAGTTGACAGACAATGGAAAAATATTAGGATTAAATTATATATAATTTCCTATGCTTGCATTTGTAAAGAGTATAGTTAACATACTAAATTACCATTAATCAACTAAAAATAGAATACTGAGAGCAGAATAAGCAAATTGAAATTATCTATATTTTTTTTAGTCATACAATGTCATCCTCTAAAAAATAACCAAACCTAAGCCATACTGATGCAGGTTGGAAAACCCTTATCTTTTGGCTACATAATCCAAGTCCCTCATATGTCAAATTAGGTGACCAAAGGCTTCCAAGGACCAAAATAATGGGGAAAAAACAACCAAGGCTCAAGAAGATGTCAAGGATGCACTGGAAAATGTGCTAGAATAAAATCAAAGATCGCTTCCTCAAGATTTGTGGAAGGGCAAGAAAGTAGCTAAAGCACCACCCTTAGGGAGCCTCGGTTGATGCCCAAGCACAACCACGTAGCATGACTCGACTCTAGGTGCTTAAAGAGCCAAAAATTTTGCAATATTAGGATAGATGTACGTACCGGCAAATTCAAAGATTCACCAAAAACAACACAAGTAAAATTTGAGAATGAAACCGCTCCCATCCTGTCGATCTATTATCAAATAAGCTTTCTACAGCTTGAACCACAACAATCAACAGTCAAATAAGGAAGTTATGGCTAATTGAGTGGATTTTTTTTTGTTGAGAAATAAGGAGGGAAATGCATGAATTTAATTGCTCAAGACATACCCGCAAGTGCACCATTTGGGACTCGAACCTGGAACCTTTGCCTTAAAGCTAGGGTTGATACCACCGAGCCACTAATTGAGGGGATGATGAAGCATAAAAAGTTTAACTATTGGGAGTGGGAACCAATGGTCACACAACTTTAACATCCAACATTTATTTCCTAGCACTAAACTTGCTTTATTACCTAGCATCACATTAGCATTAACCATTTCAAGGACCTCAAACAATCACTAGCCAAAACCAACCATTATTCGGATTTGGAAAAGTTGTGGGATTTCTTGCAATGGGGTCAACACATATTTGGTGCCATTAAGAATGAGAGAAAGGAAAAGGAAGTAGGTGCTCAGGCAGAGAGGGGCATCCAGGGAAAGAGAAAGAAGGCAGCTGCTCAGGCCAGCAAGAAAAAAAGCAAAGGCAACTGCAGATCAGTTAGAGTCGAGGAGGAATTTTTTCATTTATATTCGAAGATCGGTGAGCTCTTGGATGACCGGTTGCTCAAATCATCCCACGATACCAGAAATGTTGGCAGTTCGAGCGATGTTGCATCTAGTAGCCAGAGAGGTAGTGGTGGATATGGCATGACAGTTTATGGCCAATATTCCCAAGGTGGTCTTCCATACACCAGTTAGTTTTCGGTATATTTATGCCACACAAGATAGGGGCATAATGCACGACCTGATAGAGCCCATGGAGTAGGACCGCTGGATGTATTTAGATTCGAGTCATATGTTAGATCCTATTCCACACAACGAAGCTACAACCTTCACGCATATCCTTCCTTTGAGGTGTCGTATTCAAGTAGCTACCATCCTCCGTAGCCTCAGGGTAGCTTAAGGGATGGCTTTTGCTACAATAATCTTCAGATAACCAGTCCAGTATCAGATGGAGGATCAGTATCACGATGGCTATCCAGTGGACGAGTATTATAAGGAGGGTGGCGGAGGGTCGGCGGAGGCCGGCAACCCAAGCAGGAGGCAGAGGAAGGCTCCATGTTTGAAAAACAAGCCGGGTCTCCGATTTCGTTCGAAACAAGAGGTCTAGCTTTTTTTTTTTCTTTATTTCAAGATTTTTAAGTGAAGTTGGCAAATCGCTTGCCGACTTCACTTAAAAATCGCTAAATTAAAAAGGAGTTCGGGCCTCTATTTCAAACGAAACAAGGGACACGGCCTATTTTTCGGTTGTGGAGCCCGGAGGAGCGTCTTCCATGCGGCTCGCCGGCCTCCGTCGGCCGGCCTCCACCTCCCTCTCTCTTTCTTCCTCTCCCTCTCCCTTCCTTCCCTGCTCGCTCTTTCTTTTCCTCTCTTTCCATCTCCTTCTCTCCCTCTAGCAACGAGTTTTGTTTTCGTTGCCGGAATTGTCCCGGTCTGCCGCTAGGATGGCTCGGTACGACCAAAACCGTCTGGTTCGGAACGGTTCCGCCGACCTTGCTATAAAATATTTAAGTTAATCTTAATCAACAAGCATCACACCATTATTAAGAAAATTATAGTGACTAATTCTAATAAATTTACATTGAAGGTCAAAGTGTCGTTCACCCTCTATAAGATGGTGAACCAAAAATTCCCATCTAATTGTCATTAAAGTGTAGAGAATAAATAATCAAAGAGCTATTAAACAATAAAAATACATTGTAATGCACAATGGAGCAAGGTCAAGAGCCAAAACATGATTATGGCCCTAGAAAAATATTATTTAAACTTAGAAAAACATTCATAAACTATTTAGCTCAAAATCAAACATGTGTTTTAAGTGGTTTTATCCTTGTGAGCTTATGAATGTACCGAGCATGAACCTTAATGTAAAACATCATGAATGAATTTTGTCAATGAAGATTTGTCAAAACCACTTTCCAACATGATTGGCACTAAAGTTCATTTTCCAAATAAATCATTACCATGTTTAATATTCCTTTAAGATGAGTACAATGTGGGCATTAGCTCGGGCTAAAGACTAACCTCCAAGACCAAAAAAATTTTCACTACAAAGGAGTTACTTCTAAACCACTCAATCTATCTATATTTAGATAAAAATTTGAAAACATAAATTATATTCCTAGATTATGCAAACAAATGTATGTATTTGAATATATGGAGATACAAGAAAAAATTTTGAACCATCTGCAGCAGCAGAACTAAGACCTAGCTCTCCTCAAACCTAGCAAGGGTTAACATCTACATGCTTAGATAATCCTAGGCTCTAACTCTAAAGAGACTAAAACTTCTATGCCATGATTGACAAAGACTAGCCGTTGATGCTGACATGCACATTCTGCTATACAGTTTGTTCCCACATCTTTTTACTTTTCTTTACATAACTATATGCTTCTTCATATTCATCTCCATAGATTGATGTACATGTAGGTGCCACATTTTGGAGGCTTGCAGGCTAACACCATCAGGCTAAGAAGAGTTTGAATGATGAATTATAAAGTGAGTTGGGCAATGCACTTGAACAGAATGGAGTTCATAAAAGCAACCATGTCATCAAGGACTTGGCCTAGATTCTTGTATTGTTATAGCCAAGCATTTCTAATAAAAGCTATTTTTTGATGTTGTAAATAATGGGATAGAAATTCTTGAAACAGAAAAGACAATGACAGAGATCTTATAAGAAACTATTTTTGTTCCAAAATATAAATAGCTCAGGAAAGTTGAATTTAATTGGTAAAAATCAAGAAATATTAACCAAAAGTGCTTGATAAAAATGCACTAAAGAGCATAACTTCCAAATTTCAAGATGCATTCGAGTTTCTTCCAACCAATAGGCAGATGAGGGGATCAGGTGTACTTCATGCTTCTAGGAGCTGCATTAAGCAATCTCATTTGTATCCCTCTATTCCCCTACAAGTTAAAGGATGAGGTTAAAATTTATCAGGTACTTATGTATTCCACAAGAATTCTTGTTTTTCTTACCATATAATTAGTGCAAGGTTATTAATAACATGAGTTTCTGTGTTTTCTTTACTATTAATTATGTAAAGTTTTGCAACCACTTATTTTTACTTCCATGAATCTGTGAATAAATTAAATCTTAGTGCTTATTTTATTAGATGAATTTTACTACAACCGATCAAGCTGCTAGAATTAGTAATATAATTTTTAAGAAAGAGTCAACAACACAGCAACCATCAGAGAGAAGGAAGAATTGCATAGAGAAATACAGAAAAAGAAGAAAAAAAAAAGTATTTAGAAACTGGCTACTACTGTAAAATAGATCATAATGCACCGCATCATCAATCTTGATATACATAAAAGTAAAACCAAGCCAAAAGAAAATTACATAATATAGAAGGTAATAAATTAAAAAGAAAAATAAGACTGAAAAAGGATACATTAAGAATATGAAATAGATAATTAAGACTCAAATCAAACATTCAAAGGTCTATTAGTCCGTCAAACCTCTGCAGATCTTCTGGCAAGCGTCGATGGCTCATCCATTGTTCGAAATCACGTTGTCTTATTTGCATTTCAAATCTCCTAATAAAGTGAGATACATAAATATCATTAGATGGGAGGCTCAAGGTATAATAAATATAGGTATATGGAATAGCATACAACTATTTCCTACTAATAAATAAGAAAATACAACTGGACTTGTCAGTATTACCTGCATAAAGAATCAATTCATGGGACTTTTCAAGAATATCAGTGGATTAGCTACTGTCATATTAATTCCATGAAAAAATGGAAGTATTTGGAAAACATAGATACCCTTAATATTTACAATATACATTGAGAAAAAACTTTGTCTTCAGTGGATCATGCACCCTGACTTGGTCATCCAACTTCATACCATTGGATCACCTAGCTAACAGGATTTATCCATGTACTTGGATCAGAATTCATGTCATTGTCTTGATAACAAAAATATAGCTCTATATAAATATATATATATATGCATAAAGAATTCAATGATGTGATTATGTTATGGATTTTGGCAATGCCCATATTGAGGCACTTCTTGAGAGCAAAACAGTACAGTATATATATATGGATGTATGTTTTTTTTTTTTTTTTTGCTTAAGAGGATGTATGTTTTCTGTGACTGTGATTCCATACACATATATACATCATTGATCATATTAAGGAATTGATGTTACAAATTAATAAATTCACAGCAACTATTAACCCAAATATGGTTTTTACAGTGTTGTGTAACAGCCATATGGAAAGAAGAACTTGTGCATATTCTGGACTCAAGGGCACATGTGATTATGTTATGGATTTTGGCAATGCCCATATTGAGGCACTTCTTGAGAGCAAAACAGTACAGTTCAGAATTCATATTCAAATATGGAGATAACCAAGCAGTTTAATCAAAATATGACCTATTTATGATTCGGTAAGACAAACATCATATTATATAAAAATCACAACAGAATTTGTTTAACTATAGAAATGATCGGTAGCAGCAACTAGATTATTTTAGAGTGCAACATTAGATCTGGTCCCAATCTGTCTCTGTACTTATCAACAACATGGGATAGCAATATGCCAGCAAATTAATTTCTTGATCAAGAACATTTCCTCAAAGCAATCCTATAGACATTGATTATCTTCATATATTTGGAATCCTTGTTTTATTAGCATGTTTGTATGCATAAAGATATCATAAGCACAGAACTACCCAGTACCAACGCAGATGTGATGGGAAATTGCAAATGTTGCCGCCTATATTCTCATGGTATTGAATTCCATCCAATTAGCGAATCAGAGAAAAGAAAAGAGAAGAGGAAAGAAAGAACAAAGAATACAGTAAAGAGGACAGTGTGTCCCCAAAAAAGATAGAATTTAGACAATTTATATAAATAGTCTAAATCTTCATTGGTCCAATACATTGCTGTGCTTCGAGGCCTCAAAACTGTAATGTGATCCTCAATGGTGGTTCAGTGGCTAAAAAATAGAGGAATGGTGGCAAAAAGGAAAGAAGTTAGAAAAGGAGCAGAATGTGGAGAGGAGGTGTGGGGCATAGCTCTTATGATAATTAAGGCATCAGAACTGAGAGGACTAGCGTACCCCTATCTGGAAGATGGCCACTTATGGCATTGTTGATCATTATACAAATTTAAGCAAGAAAACAGGCATCTGAGGCATGCAACCAAGGCCTGACAAATGACAGACAAGCCAATAGCTCTTTTACACCTGAAGTATATAGATTTCTGAGCATGCAATAATATTTTCTTGAACCATAAAAGAGCATAAGCAGCAACCAAAGGTCAATAATGGAAAAATATTTAACGTTTTAAACGTCCACCCAGACAAAAGCATGTGTTTGACCAAAGCTATGATTTCTTACACATCAAAGGTAGTCAACAATTTTTTATGTCAAGAACTGATATGAAAAAGAATCTGGCATAATGTGTGAGTAGTTTGTAATTTGCATACCTCCTACCAAGAGCCGATAGAAAGTTCTGAATATTTCCAAGTAGCCAAGCAAAAAGCAACAGTCCCAATCCAATGAGAAAAGTAGTGAACAGAATCTCCCCCACTTTATAAGATGGAATTTGGTTCCCAACTAGTGTAGCCATTTGCTAAGACAGAAAAACAAATTAACTTTTAAAACATCAAAATACAGTTCACGTTATGTTAGCATACAACGTTACAACTAACATATTTTCATTTTAAAAACTTCAACACACTTTGTATAGGATGATTAGGGTGCTTAAATTGACATTTCTTCCATATCTTTTAGGAAAACATAATATTAAGAAATAAAAAGCAAGAAAAATATGGAAATGCATATGGAGGCGCAAACAGGCTGGGCATACCAAACATGTCAAAGTGTATGGTTGATATCCTTTATCAATAGGAGGGCGATATGGTGGATACCATACCATACCTTGGTTTATATAGATTTGATAGTTGATATTTTAAACCTTTATACAAAGGCAACAAAATCATTTCCATATCTTTCAAACTTGAATATCTCAACATAATATAAAATAATTCATAAAAGTTTTACATTACATATAACAGTAACTACTTAGGGTCAAAATCGTGCATAACATACATTGCAGTATGAAATAACACATTACATCAAAATTTATTTTGTGTTCCAAATCTCATGCAAAACAAAATGATATCAGTTTTAGGACCAAAAGCAAAAACATTTAAAGGGAAGTTGAAAGGATAACATACCAGGAAACCCCAACACAATGCATAAATAAGTCGTGTGATGATACTAGGTTGCATAGTTAAGAGAACAGCTTGATTAAAAATTCCATATGTGTAACTACCATCTGTAGTAAAGCAATCACTAGAGTTTGAATCCTTTAACCATTCTTGCCAAGCTGATATTGGATTTTTATTCCCATGTCCACATTCAATGAATGATTCACAATGCAAGATATGAGAATCAGAGCAGGCGCCCCGTAGACATTCATTAACCCTCTGAAACAGAAAAATGTAAAGTTAAAAATATGCAGAGTCATGAACAGGTTAATGTTGCATTATACTTTTCCTATAAGGATTGGGATCAGGATCAAAATATATGCATGGATGCAGGTTAGACCTGCAGCAAAGAGAAAATAAGGCTTCTAATTCAGGGATGAGACATAGGTAACTTTGAAACTAGTGATCAAAGAATCATGTCCGTAGAGTGGTTGACAGGGATATTTGAATCTGATCCTCCTCCAAAGTCCAAACACAGTATAGAAGTCCCTTGTGCATAGCAGAAAGCATGAAGCAGACATAAAGATTCTACTTCAGCTAAACTTGACCCTATACAATCTCCATTATGGAAGTGGATTATATCAAGCAAGCATGTATGTCAGAAAGGCTTTTACCAACCTGTAGCCCAAAGATGTACCAGATTGCACCCACAACATGTCCAGACAATAAATACATAAGCACGTTCATAACAAAACTTGTCCATGCCGACTCAAATACGAAGCCACCTGTTGACCGACCAGCTAGCAATTGGAAAAATTTAATCATTCTTGGTATATACTGAATTGTAACTGTTAAGCATAAGATATCTCTTGCATAGATTCCTGCTGTTGGTTCCACAGCTTCTGGTATGACGAACAATAGCATAATCTTCATCAGAAACAGAAGAGAAAAGATTCTTGGTAAGTACAAAGGACCAAAAAAGCCACAGCCAGAAAATATGCTTTGGATCCTAATTTTTTATAGCATGAGTATGCTACTGAAAAAGAACTGTATGACCATAAATACTGTTTCTAAGAAATAATGCGGCAGCAGCAGTTTCATGATTTGGAGCAAGAACAACATTAACCAGCTGCATTTCTTAAATACATATCAAGGATTTACAAGCTGACCACAAGCCATTGGAACTATTTGTTTTAGGTTGTATTCTGAGAGACAATATGGTATAAGCAGTTTCTTATATTTCAAGCACAAATAGCATCAACTAGCTCTAATTTTTGAATAAAAATCAGTGATTCAAGTGTTGCAGGCACCGGCACAATATATGCCAGCTAGTAGCTGGCATAGCATGTGCTATGCAGTGGCTCATGACATGCTGGATGTGTCAACCATGGTCCAACCATGATTCATCTGCCACAGGGATGGGGGAAGGGGGCAGTTTAAAGGTAGCAACTTAACATGCAACAAAGGCCTAATATTAATCCTAACTTAAATCAAAAAAAGAAATCTAACTTATTCATATTGCATTTTTCAGAAAAAAGAACATGTGAATTACAATTGGAGGAACAAGTGTTCCTTGTGTTCATGAAAAAGAGGAATTTTGTGACACAAGCTGGGACCAAAGTCAATGACAGCAGTAATATCATGGTAGATAAGGAGTGACAGAGATGAGTGCTGGTTTGCTCATTATGGGCCATTTGCTATGTGAATTTTGGCTGTCAGTCTTGAGACTTCAAGGCTCCTAACAATTGTGACAACTGACAACTATGGAGTCTCAATGTGCAAAGAAGAGGCCTATTTCCCTCCGTCGAAGAAAACCTCCATGTAGCTCCATTCTTGCAGGTCAATATGTGACAGCAGGCTTGATACCTAGTACTGACACAGTGTCGAGTGGCAATGGTAGGCCAGCATAGTACATGCTAACACATGGATTGGCACAGGATGACGCTTATATCCTTGATACAAATGCAAAATATACTATACCAAATTACCAATGCATAGTAATAGCCTGGCACTGTACATGCCAATGCATGGAATGGCAGAGTACAAGGAAAAAAAAGTACATAGCTACTTTACACTCAAAATTATTATGCATAATGGACAAAAGAATGAGTTCATTTACACCAAAACCTTGAGTTTCTCTAGTCATAAAAAAATTTATTATTATTAGGGTAATGGCAGAAACTGCAGTCCGACTTTTGATGACAGTGACCTTATTTCATGTTTTAACACACCTAATTTACTCATTCATGTAATACAAGAGCAATAGGCTTTCACATGTAAGAAAAATAAACAATAAAACTCACTATCAGTTAAGCAGAGTTTATTCTAACTTCACACTAAATGGAAAGACAACATGTAAAATTGATGAAGAAGAGAGAGGAAAGAGACTAAGGGTGGGGTGAAGAAAATACCAGAAGAAAAAAAGTGTGATGGATGGAGCCAATCCTCACATATTCCTTAATCCTCTTTCACCTAATTAAGTGCACTACTGGTGAAATTAAATTAAAGTTTTGCCCCTAAAAAAGCTACACCAATAATTTATATGCAGAAAAGAAAAAAAAAAAAAGATGCTGATAACAACTGTTGAAGAGCAATAAGCAACTTGTAAGGAGTAAGATCTCACCTGAGGAAGTGGTAATGCAACACACAGGTCAAGTATAAAATTATGTCGAAGATAATGAAGAGCAATTCTCTTTGGTTGATCAACTAAATCCCCAGCACCCACCACTCTAGATTCAGGAGCCACATATGCCACCCTGAACTGCAGCAAATGATATGATTATATTGATAAGCAAAGTTCAATATAACTTATGCTTATGCGGGTTAGATATATGAAAAATGATTTTATTTCACATGGCTAATTGTCAGATTTACAAAGAGTGAATGATTCATATATACATATAATAGTAAAAATAGGCACAAGCTTTACCAAGCAAACTCTAAGCCTCCGAGGGCTTGTAGACTTCAAAACTCATATAAAAGAAAATGAGACAGGCAACATTTAAGGATGCAATTATTCTGATACAGGGAAGGAATAAAAATTCTGAGGGATCCAAAATGTTGATGTTCCATCTTTTAAATCCTGAAAAATAGACTATAACAAGCAACTAGTTCTTTACCCTCACGTAGGAAACACATGCTCATTTTTGCACGTGTTGATTAAATATACTAACACAAGAACTAGTAGCTGGCTGCTTTTTGTCAGTACTTCTTTGCAATCAGAGAATCTTTTCCATCAGAATAGCAAAGTCTTAAAACATTTCAGACCCAACTATAGTAATAATAACCAAGGGCAATTACCCAGTTATGTTCCAGCAATCTGGGGTCCTGGGAGGGGCATACTAAGGAGACCTAATGTTTGGCCCTTTTTTTTTCTCACAAAGCGGCTGGCATAGGACTCAAACCCCTCTATGTACTAATAAACAATTTTGTGAAAAAGAAGCATAATCATTGATCATAAGCAGAATTCCAACTTTGGTACTCATAATTTGACCACAAGATTGCACAATCAGTGAAATGTTAAAAAGATAACAGCTTTTAGAAGGAAAAAACATTAAATGAGCAAACTTTGAGCATTAAATATGTCAAATACTCATACATTTGCAACTTCATGAGATTTTGTGTTTTCACAATTGCATATATGAAGCATGCACATGGATATGGAATACAAATACAACATTACATGGATATGCCAATACAAGAAGTCTTGAAAGTGTAGGACATGATGTGGCTAGGATATGTCGAGAAATACATGTATTTTATACAAAAATACATGTATAACTATGTAGATATACGTCTACGTACATATATACGGATGTAAAAAAGTATCTATAAAGGATGGTATGCTATTGAAAATTCACAATAACATAGACCATACTTTATACAATAGTATCAACTTTACAAGCTCATAATTTAGTCATCCTTCACCATAGACCCCAGCCTATACTTCATGTTTTATCATTAACATCATAACCTCCAATATTAATATTAACCATTAAAAAGCTAATATTAAAAAAAAAGCACGCTCCCCCTCATTTTTGAAGGTATCGAGGTAGCATCTCAAGTGTATATGGGAAGTATCCAGAATATTATTTTTTAATTTTGAAAAATAGGATACTTAACACAAGTATATGACACATATCTGGGAAGTATCTAATGAGTCTCGATACCTGATATGTATCTAATATGGACACCACATGTGATTTGAAGTATCCTTGCTTCCTCAGATTGTATGTATTGGCATTTAAAACTCTATTAAGGCCAAATCAACTTGCAATATGCTAGTCAAAACATGGTAACCCTATTAATCATATGGTTGGTTTGGTCTCTTGATAGAAGTTCTTAATGATTGCAACTTTATTGTCTCATTCTATAGAAAGTAGGCTAGTGTAGGCTAGTATTTTTTTCTTCCCACCTCATCCAAGTTCCAAGTATCAGCATTGCTCAACTAAAAGAGAAAGGATAATTATGAAAAAAAATGCTAGTGAACTGAGACCAATATTATGACGGGATAGGCCTCTTCAAAAGCACCAAGTAGTTTCACCCAAGTAACTGACCTGAAGAAGCATGTGTATGAAGTAGATGAAATCAATTACACTTCTCACAACTGCAAATGATGTTGCCAAGGACCAGTCCATGATTATACACTTGTTGTCCTGCTCTTGAAAGGAAAAAATGGAAAGAAATATTATTATGTACCAAAAATGGACCAAAAAGATTCGAAAGGTTGGGTTCATGCATGAACATATCAGATGAAAGTCATAAAGCTTGATCATGCAAGTGATGCTTTAGATAATTTAGTCCTAAGAATTAAAAAACTGTTAAACAATATGTCATGTAAGCATGATATTTAAAACAATATAAAGCTAAACCAGAAAAATAAGGAATAGTCAATATTGAATATATCTCTTGTCAATATTTTTACAGGTAATATTAAAATGCAAATAAAAAATTAAACCTTGTACAAGGGTCTCCTTAAATATATTTTTTCAACCTAAAAAGAACTATATTCTATTTTAGATTGAATAAAATCTCAATTAAAAAATAAAAAAAAAACAACACGTTATTAAGCATATTATGCTACCTTCAAAGGAAAAGAAGAAAAGGAAGTGTAACAATCTTATATTTAACCTCAAGAGGTATATTATTTGCAAGAACGAGAATGCTTCATTGATATATGGTTCTTGCAAGCATTTCTATGCCCCCTTGCCATACATCATTCCCATTGCTGGTCCATTTTTCACCCACAATATTGATCAAAGTAGCGGGTCTGAGGAGGATGCATGACAGTAAGAAAAGCTTTAGCATATATCAGGATATTTGTTCTGAGTTTGTGGTAAACTGACATCAGGTAGCATTAGAAATGAACACACGTAAGAGTACAAGGAGTCGCACCAACAATAGAAAAGGTGCTAAGAAATCCTTTCAGATGGGTGGGCAATGTGCAGCATACACCAAAGACAGATTTAGCGAGGTGGGATCGCAACTATGGATCAAAAAGGAGGACCAAAAGACTAAGAAGATACTTGGATGAAAGTAGCTATGCTATCTATAAAAAAAGATGTGAAAGAATTTGGCATGGAATAAGAAAATAATGGCAAAATAATCCATATATGCATCAGTGGACCACATCAATGTAAAAGACCCCCAAGTAAATAACTTGAGATTCAATAATTATATATTTTAGTTGATAATTGAAAGGAGCTCTTGCTTCCATAGTTGTTCTTTCTATGTTGCATTAATGCAACTTCTAAGTTTACCCACTTCTGTGTCGATTCAGACAATTCTGGAAACTAGATCAAATTTAGTTAACTTTTGATCTGCACTACTAGTTGTCATTGGAATTCTGTACCATGAAAAATATAAAGAATGTAATGTATGAACCATCTCTTATATAATTTATGTATTTCCAGAAGGTATGAAGAAGTTAAAAGACAATGTACTTAACTGATTAACTAAAGAGACGAGAAAGAAGTCCAAATAACTGAACAGAAGAAGAACAAAAATTGCTCTTGATGACTCCTGCTGTTTCAATATTTCATAAAGTATCATGCCTATGTTCTGATATCATGATAATAAGCACTTGTATATATTCATATTGTATTGAGGCAAGCTGTGGATGTGTCATGATAAAAAGTTATCATGTTTCAAGTTTTTGAGTTTCTGCTAACAATGGAATAAAACACAAAACATACTATCATGAATGATACTTATTCTCTCCTTCATAATTTTGTTGGCACTGTGAAGACCCGAACTGAAGTCGGCAAGGAGTGCCGACTTCAGTTGGGTCATCGTGGTCTGCCCACGAAGACCACGCCGGCCGAACGGCCAGCGGGATCTCCGCCCCACCCCCCTCTTCCCTCTTCCCTCTCCCTCTCTCTCTCTCTCTCTCCCTCTTTCTCTCCTCTGAGAGCCTCATCCGAGCCCCATCCTTTTCCCCATCCCTCTAAAAAAAAAAAAAAAAAACTTGAGTTTTTCCCCTCATCTTCTTCCTTTTTTTTTAAAGGATCGCCGGAGCCACCGTCGCCGCCACCGCCGCCGGGTATCCTTTCGTCGACGACCGGAGGTGAGCAAGACAACATAGACCTATTTTTTTTGGATTTAAGGGGAGAGAAACGATGGGAATCAATGGGTTTTACTTCCCCTGTTTCGGGGAAGTTCCTTTTGGGAGATTCGGCCGGCCGACGGTGGCCGGCCGGGGTCAATCCGGCCGAAATGGGTTCGGCCGGAGGTGGGTGAACGGGGGCCGGGCTTCCAGCCCCGGTCTCCCTCTCTTTCCTCCCTTTTCTTCCTCTCTCTCTCCTTCTTCTCTTCTTCTTCCCGTTCGGTGCCGCCTGTGAAGGTGGGGTAACCGACGGCGGCTGGCCGAGCGCCGCCGTCGAGGACCACGGTCGACCGCCGAGGGCCGACCGGAACCACCAGGCACACCCCCCCCTCTTCTTCTTCTTCTTCTTCTTCTTCTTCTTCTTCTTTTCTTCTTTCTTCTTCCTGGGTGTATACCTTGCTTTGATTTCCGTTGCCTGTTTGGGTCTCAAACCAGACACAAACAGACCCTGATCCGATTGAACCATGGGATTTAGCCTGAACTTGAGTTGGGTAGTGTGGATCAGACCGTGAACCGGTTCCACCCATTTCTTGAATTGGGTTGGGTCTGAGTTTAAGTGAATGGGTTTTGTTATGGTCTGATCAGATCTGGTCTGGGTTGGGTTGGGGGTCTGTGTTGGGCTGAGTCGGGCCAAATTGGAACTGTGGGCTGGTTTGGGTTGGGCCCGAAATCTGATCCGGACCTGTTATCCGGTTTGGTTCAATTGGGCCTAATCTGTTTGGGCCACAATTGACTTGGGTTTAAAGGATCCTGATTTTAGGGTCTATGTTTGATCTTAGGGGCCCATTCTTAGATCCATGAACTTAGAAATTTAAGGGATTGGGAATAGTTTAAATTATGTTTCTTAGTTAATTAAATAATTAATGTTTGTGTTTTAATCAGGGGTTCGTGATATCAGTGGCAGGGATTTTTAAGCGAACCCAGGTAGGTAACCTTGCTTAAAGTATGATTTACATGTACTATGCATATGTGTGATTATTTCCAGCATATTAATATGTTTTATATTCTTGGCAGTATTATCATTTAGAAGCATGTTTTTGACTGTAAATCGATCATCTGAAAATCTATTATGCATATATATTGGTTTTGAAAACTTATGTTTATATTAAGTTTGATTGTTGGAATTTGTGGATGTGATTTTGGAGACCGCGTGACTATTGTCTAGGATTCCCGCCAATGGGGTGGAAACGTTGGCCCTGTCGACTTGTATGAGGAGCTAGTTCCGGCACTATGGGGTGTTTTGGCTCTGCGGAGCATGCTCTGAGGAGCAGAGATTGGGGCACCCTGGGGTGCAGCACTGCGGTGCAGGGCTCCATTTGGAGCAGAGTGTTGACACTTCGGTGTGACCATGCCACTGGGTGATGTGGCCGTAGTCATGCGGTTGAGTTATTTTGAGTCTCGGATTGGGTTTACAGATTATTGTGTGGATTTTTGGATTTATGTGTTTAGCTGCTTTTATATGCATTATGACATGTTATATGATGACTTTATTGCATGATGTCGCCTACTGAGCTGTTAGCTCACTCCTACCATTTACATTTTTGCAGGTGATGATATATGATTATGGGGAGCCTTGCACGCCCGTGCGGTCCGCCGTGCGGGTGTGCGGCGTCTGGCGCGTCCCGGGCCTAAGTTCGGGTTCGGGGCGTGACAGATTTAGTGGTATCAGAGCTTAAGGTTAAGGTATCCTAGGGTTTATGTTTAGGTGAGTATCAGTGGAGAATTATGATAGAAAAACTATCAGAGATTTGGTTTATAATCACTTGAGATTGTAACAAGAATGATATTATAATCTAAGGTTTAAGACCACTAGGGACTGTGGCCTTAGTGGCATTAAAGTTTGAGGTTTAAGCTTATTGGAAAATGTGACCAGTTGGAATCTGAGCATATGTTTAAGATCACTAGGGATCGTGACAGAAATATATCATAGCTTAAGGTTATGATAATTTGAGACATGATAATTAAATTCAGTGCTTAAGGTGTGAGATCACTGGGCATTGTGATAAAATGTATGCATCGGATTTGGTTTTCGATGAGTGTGGAAGGAAAGTATAAATTGTCTTTGATCATGATAAGAGAGGGTAGACCTAAGGCATGTATAGGAAGGTTAGCCTTGGCATACTAGTTATATCATGTTTAGATGTTGTGTAAGTGATCTGAAAGTTCAAACATGATATGGGTGCAGATGTAATAGTACTTTTGGTTTTGTTGGTAATTATTAGAGTAGAGTTTGTGCATGGATCTATTATAGCATTGGAGTGAGCTAAGAACGATTTTTCATAATATTAAAGCAAATTGTTCTTCGAGGTTAAATCTGTATATGAAATTATATTTGGTATTGACATGTTTGGATATTTTAAATAGATGTATTTCTATTGGTGGGTTAAATTTTTAGGGCTAGTAAGCAAATTGGTGGAGAATTCTAATTACTTGAATTTGTATATTCGGATTGGGCTCCTGAATTTTCTTATAATTGTTGGAGACTATTGGATGTGTTAATTTGAACTCAAGTCTCGGTTTATGATCTAACTAGAAATTTTTGTCATTGTAAAATACAAAATTGAGTAGAAATTTCGATTTTAAGAAGCTTATGTGAGTTATTATGTGTAGCATTGATCATAGACATTAAGAATTTTGGTGAAAAAGAATTTGGAGGTTGATAGGGTTAATTCCTACTCATAGGGATATTGGCTCAACAGTTCTAACCCATTGAATTTGAAGTAAATTCTGTTGGAAGGAAAATCAATGTAGATTTTCTGATTAAATTGCTAAAGGAATACAAGAATTACCCCTTTAAATTAAACCTAGATATTTTTGGATTCTAAGAAGGTTGTGGAGATCACGTAGTGACCTTAAACTTGACTAAAGGATTGGGGGTTAGTTATGGTAAGTATACTCTATATAAATTGAGGACAAAAAGATCTAGAGGTTTTGCTCTAGTTCTACTTGAAAATTTGAAATTTGGAGTTTCTTAGTCTTAATGCAAAGTGATACTTTAGTCAGAAATCATTTGTGACTTTAAAGAATTAAATGAATTAAATCAGAGTGTGCAGCGGAAGTCTGGTGGTTTGACTTATTTTGAAACTGGTTAAGATCATTAATATTTGATCTAAAAGGCATTATGATGAAATACTTGAGTTAGTTTCAGGAGAATGTTGTTGATTCTATGGATGATCTAAAGGTAGCTCTGTAATTTTCACCAGTGGATCTTCTATTGTTGACAACTTTTGGGAGAATCTTGGGCATGTTAAATTTAGCATTTACGATTGATGATTCCTTGGTTGGTCTTAGACTTGGAATGTTTTAACATGGATCTCTTATTTGTTGGAATGATGTGGGAGAAAGAAAAGAAAAAAGAAAAATGATTATAGAATATTAAGAGTATTTGATACTAAAGATTTCTCCTATTTCTGTCAAGCCAATTATGATCTCTGGGTAGAATCAAGAGAAATTAATTTGTTTGGGATATAATTATGGCATTTTAATCCAAGGTTGGGAGTTTGGAATTCTTTTGAAGGAGATCAAAAGAACTTACTACGTGTGGTAAATAGGAAGGACCAAGTTTTGAGGAGGCGCACGATTCCTTATGTAAAGGTGCAGTGGAGCAATCACAGTAAGAGAGAAGCCACCTGGGAGCTGGAGGAGGAGATGAGAGAGAAGTTCCCTGCCTTGTTCTTGGATTGAGGTATGTTTTAATTTCGAGGACGAAATTTCTTTTTAGTTGGTTAGAGTGTGAAGACCCGAACTGAAGTCGGCAAGGAGTGCCGACTTCAATTGGGTCATCGTGGTCTGCCCACGAAGACCACGCCGGCCGAACGGCCAGCGGGATCTCCGCCCCACCCCCCTCTTCCCTCTTCCCTCTCCCTCTCTCTCTCTCTCTCCCTCTTTCTCTCCTCTGAGAGCCTCATCCGAGCCCCATCCTTTTCCCCATCCCTCTAAAAAAAAAAAAAAAAACTTGAGTTTTTCCCCTCATCTTCTTCCTTTTTTTTTAAAGGATCGCCGGAGCCACCGTCGCCGCCGCCGGGTATCCTTTCGTCGACGACCGGAGGTGAGCAAGACAACATAGACCTATTTTTTTTGGATTTAAGGGGAGAGAAACGATGGGAATCAATGGGTTTTACTTCCCCTGTTTCGGGGAAGTTCCTTTTGGGAGATTCGGCCGGCCGACGGTGGCCGGCCGGGGTCAATCCGGCCGAAATGGGTTCGGCCGGAGGTGGGTGAACGGGGGCCGGGCTTCCAGCCCCGGTCTCCCTCTCTTTCCTCCCTTTTCTTCCTCTCTCTCTCCTTCTTCTCTTCTTCTTCCCGTTCGGTGCCGCCTGTGAAGGTGGGGTAACCGACGGCGGCTGGCCGAGCGCCGCCGTCGAGGACCACGGTCGACCGCCGAAGGCCGACCGGAACCACCAGGCACACCACCCCCCCTCTTCTTCTTCTTCTTCTTCTTCTTCTTCTTCTTTTCTTCTTTCTTCTTCCTGGGTGTATACCTTGCTTTGATTTCCGTTGCCTGTTTGGGTCTCAAACCAGACACAAACAGACCCTGATCCGATTGAACCATGGGATTTAGCCTGAACTTGAGTTGGGTAGTGTGGATCAGACCGTGAACCGGTTCCACCCATTTCTTGAATTGGGTTGGGTCTGAGTTTAAGTGAATGGGTTTTGTTATGGTCTGATCAGATCTGGTCTGGGTTGGGTTGGGGGTCTGTGTTGGGCTGAGTCGGGCCAAATTGGAACTGTGGGCTGGTTTGGGTTGGGCCCGAAATCTGATCCGGACCTGTTATCCGGTTTGGTTCAATTGGGCCTAATCTGTTTGGGCCACAATTGACTTGGGTTTAAAGGATCCTGATTTTAGGGTCTATGTTTGATCTTAGGGGCCCATTCTTAGATCCATGAACTTAGAAATTTAAGGGATTGGGAATAGTTTAAATTATGTTTCTTAGTTAATTAAATAATTAATGTTTGTGTTTTAATCAGGGGTTCGTGATATCAGTGGCAGGGATTTTTAAGCGAACCCAGGTAGGTAACCTTGCTTAAAGTATGATTTACATGTACTATGCATATGTGTGATTATTTCCAGCATATTAATATGTTTTATATTCTTGGCAGTATTATCATTTAGAAGCATGTTTTTGACTGTAAATTGATCATCTGAAAATCTATTATGCATATATATTGGTTTTGAAAACTTATGTTTATATTAAGTTTGATTGTTGGAATTTGTGGATGTGATTTTGGAGACCGCGTGACTATTGTCTAGGATTCCCGCCAATGGGGTGGAAACGTTGGCCCTGTCGACTTGTATGAGGAGCTAGTTCCGGCACTATGGGGTGTTTTGGCTCTGCGGAGCATGCTCTGAGGAGCAGAGATTGGGGCACCCTGGGGTGCAGCACTGCGGTGCAGGGCTCCATTTGGAGCAGAGTGTTGACACTTCGGTGTGACCATGCCACTGGGTGATGTGGCCGTAGTCATGCGGTTTGATCTGTGGATTATGTTATGCGTGATATGATAAACTGAGATGGTATATATATATATTACTTGAGTATCGGATTGGTTTGCGGATCATCATATTTATTTGTGCACATGACCTGTAGTTATATTGCATATGCTTTAATACATGTTATCGTGACTTTATGCATGTTGTTACCTACTGAGCTGTTGTAGCTCATACCTGTTTTTGACATAATTGCAGGAGATGATTGATAGGGGATTCGGGAGGAGAGGACTTATGACATTGGACATAGATAGATTTAGATTCATTTTGTCATAAGTAATTGATCTTGTAAATAAATGTTACCAACTTTATTTGAGACATTTGAAATTGAATTATTGATTTGATTATCATAAATGATAGATTTTTAGTATTGATATTGTGATCTGATGTTGTGACTTGAGTGTCTGATTATTCAGCCTTGCACGCCCGTGCGGTCCGCCGTGCGGGTGTGCGGCGTCTGGCGCGTCCCGGGCCTAAGTTCGGGTTCGGGGCGTGACAGGCACGAAATAATATGCATATACGAAGGATGTTGTCTCAAATCATTGATGCATATAAGTAAATCTGATTAATCCAAATGATTTTAGTGAACTATAAGAAATATGCTAACATACAACCAATTTCTGCTTAGAAAAGAATGAAACATGAGAATTGAAGCTCACCAATTACAAGACTAATTTAATGCATGAGCATAGCATAAAATTACATAATTAAGCTTAAAACAAAAAAGAAATCGTTTGATGGAACCAGGATGTACTCCCTAGATGTAGAAAAAAGCAAATGCATACCATTTGTATAGAGGGAAGCAAGAAAAATATTGGATCAAATACAACCATCACCAGGCAACAAATAAAAATAAATTGGTTCCATTGTTGGATAACCCTGGTATGTGGATTCATGATTGGAAAATATGAATTAAAACAAGAAGTAATTTTCCTTGCCCCTCCTTCAGCATCCCCATATAGAATTTCATGAAGCTGCACAAGAAAAGAAACAAAGAGAAAGTAAAACACAAATTTAACTAATAATACATGAAAGCTTAGATAATTTATGCTATATAAAGTCATCCATAGTGATATTGAATCCTTCACAGACATTTTTCTTTTAAATTTTAACTAGAAATAATCTAAGAAGAGCAGTATGATCGACCAAAAAAGCTAAGGAGTGATGCAAAACTCGTTAAACTAAGACAAAAATGTGCTTCAGAGTATTAGCATAAATTTCTTTGATCAATGCTTGATTGGAAAACGAGATAATAGATGATTTGGTCAGTTCAATGCCCTTCCCTCCTTAATTTTAATTGAAAAAATTCTGCCATCTTTGCTTATATGCACTGCATGCCTGTATAATGCCATTTTCATGTAACAGTAGTAGAATCCTGGTTCAACAACAATCAAGTACTCTACTTAAACCAGTGAAAGCTCATGTCCGCACTTTAAGGTGAAAGTCAACCTTAAGGCCGTGGTAATTGGTTAACATAACTCCCAGTCATTTCCTTGATAAAATAAGTAGTCTATGATATCCATTCAACATCTAATTATAAATTTTAAACACATGTTACTCATCATAATGGTTGCATAGGTTTCCATGCACAAAAGGAGAGTTTCTGAGGGAAAGAAATGCACCTTGCTATCAAGATGAATTGAACCTCGGAGATGATCCCATTTCACTTTATAAGCTGCTGGACAATTAATGCAATCAGGATTGCTGCATAACGCCAAGCTCCCAGATTTTGGCAGATGCTCATTCCTTCCTTCATGGTTACCATCTGACCGGTTCTTCCGAGCAGTTTCTTCAGGCATTACTGCTGGTAAGTTTTGTTGTTTGCCAAACTTAGAGCCAGAAACCTTATCAAGCTTCTGCTTGCCACATAGAGGGATGCTTAAAGGTACAAATTGTGTTGTCCTCTTGCTACACGGATGACCAGTATGAGACACAAAGTCATCTTCATTTTCATAGGATGAACTTGCTGGCTTAGACATGGATGCACTCCCAGCAGTTGAATTTTGATATTCACCTTCTCTGTTTGAAGGCATGGGAATTTGAAATTTGACCCAAACCAGATACTTCTCAAGAGCTGGCCTTGGATAAGAGGATTTTGAAATGCATGTGAGCAAAATGACAACGACAACAACAACAAAGATGAAAAAAAAAAGAGAAAAATTACCTTGAATTACTCATCAGTTTGATCAAAAATGTTCCTCGATACTTGAGAGTATTAATGAAAATAAGAAATTATTAGCAAATAAGAAATGAATATGTATATAATTATTTTCCATCTAAAAAAAAATTCATAATCTATTTGATGTACAAAATTAAAATTTTCATGAGATAAAATATGAGCGAATTCAATAGAAAGGACCCTAAGCAGGTTTGCAACTATGATAATTTGGTCAAAAACCACAGTTCCCAAAGCTTGTTTCTACCATATGGAGCTAGCTTTGTGAACTTGATTCACCAGCATTCTTTTAAATAACCTGGACAAAAACAGAAAGATAGAACTGAATATTTTTTTTGCAAGAACTAATCTTTTTCCAAAAACAAATTTAGAACCATGTAACAATTCTAATGTTCATTTAAACAAGAGGATTTAAAGAAATATTTATTTGAAATCTTAAACTATGAGTGGATTCCCAAATCATGTCGGCCAGTGCTAAAGTGATTGGGCTTGGATGGAAGTTACAGGCACAAATTAAAGAAACTTTAAGCACTAATTAAAGGAACCTGCCCTGATGAAGAGCATGATTCCAACAGAAATGAATTAAGCAACTTTTCGGGCAAGGCATGTTGGTCATTAACCCACAGTTGCAATATGACAACTAAAATTTTTGAATGTTATTAATTCTAATAGATTGTCAAGAAAATGGCGAGCTCATTCACAATAAAAATACGACATATCACATTGTACTTCATATCGCGTGCAAAATGACGCCGGTTCGTTATCTTAAATTATATGCTAACAAGCTTCAGGCCTAACTATATATTTCAAAGATGTTTGCAGATTTATTAGTTTTCATGGGCTGATCCACCTTCTAAATCACAATAACAGGAGCCTTCTTATTCATTTAAAAATTTATAGCATATACCAAACTTTGGAATTTTGAACCAAAAAAAACCTTGATCAGGATGTGTATCACACATATATATGGTTTCACTATAGTAAACCTCCCAGAAAAGGGGAATTTCTAATCTGTCACAGGTGATGCAACCCCATCTTTAAAAATGGGTTTGGTTATTACAGTCAATAGTAGACGCAAAGCTACCAGAGAATAATTTTTCTTTTAAGATTTCAGACTAAAAATAGTAATCCCGAAAGAGATGATAAATATGAAACCACAGAGAATAAATTTCAAGATCTTAGCCTGGCGCAGAATTCCTGAAAAAAAACTAAAAGATTAAAAAAACCCATAGTTTGCAAGAAAACATTGTAGCATTTCCTAGAAGAGAAAAAGAATGAAAGAATCTCAAAAAATATTAAAGATTTCACAAGAAAGCATTTTTAAAGAAGAAGCCAAGAAACTCTCGTAAAATTAAAGATTTCATGCCAAAGATAGATATAGAATTCCCGAAAAACGTAAACGGAACCCCAAAATTTACATGAAAATGATGTCACAAAAGAAGCCAAGATTCCAGACAAGACTCTCATATTAAAATTCCACAAAAGGGAAAAGAACAAAAAAAGATCCTACAGCTCGCAAGAAAACGATGTTGAACAAGACAAGAAACAAAAATAGTAGCAAAAAATTGGCGACAACGCGAACGAGAACCAGCGCTCGAGAATGTTCGCATGAAAACAGAGAAGGAATTCTTTATACACCAAAAATTTCCCAAGAAAACGTTGTACAAACTTCAAAGAACATGCCAAGACACAAATACTAAAGAAATTGGGGAAGAGGAGAACCTCGTCGCTAGTGAGCCGTCTTCTTCACATGAGAGAGCGAGAAGGAGAGGGAGAGAGCGTTTTGCCTCCAATTCAAAGTTCGAGAGTGACTTCGCATGCAAGCCACCCCTCAAATAAAATTTAAGAAATAAAATGTTTTACATAAACACCCTTCTAAATATTAAATTTTGCATGAATATGTTTTCCAAAATTCATAGTTATATAGCATATCCTCGTAAAACACTTATTTTGCTATTCTACCCCTTTTTATCCTTATTTTTGCATATATACCCATGCCATCAAGGCTGCAAATGGGTCGAATCGACCTGAGACCCGATCCGACCCGACCCACGTAGACCCGACCCGATCCGAATTTTAGGACCTGCGGATCCGGATCGGATCCTAAAATTGGACTGAATCATTTTTTGGGTCGGATCTGGGTTCACCGAACGGATCCGATCCGATCCGTTCTTTTTTTTTTTTTTTTTGTGGGTCGTGATACTATTGGTCTGTGAGGATCCTCTCTCGGTCTATTACACTATTGATACCTCTGGTGTCTCGGTAGCAGGCTTTTTTTTCTTTTTTTCCTTCTGTTTTTTGGTTTCTGTTTTTTTTAACTTTTGCAGGGAGGAAGTGAGGGAACATCGAACTGAATATGGGTCATGTGCCAGTTTTCTGCAATGGAATTGGATTTTGGAAGAAGGTCTGGGATTTTTTTTGTCCTCGTGAGAGGGGAGCCGGGAGACACCAAGTTCCGGCCAATCAGTCATATGGACAAAAAATAGTGTGATATGAAATTTGGCTTGTAGACCGACTTAGTCAGGGGCCATCTGTTCTGACTGGAGGTCAATTGCAAGTCTTTCAAGAGTCATGGGTCACCCAGCACCTCATAATTATGATATGACCAAATTAGATTTGCCCAAATCCTTTTCCAAAAGTATAAAAAAAATGGAATCTGATTTGGATCCGAACCCGACTCGGATCCGGATCCCGACCCGAACTCGACTCGGATCCGACCCGACCCGAACTCGACTCGGATCCGACCCGACCCGAACTCGACTCGGATCCGACCCGATCCGATCCGATCTTCAACCGGATCGGATCTGGATCCAAAATTAAAATCCGAACAAAAAACCGGGTCGGATCGAGGTCACCCAAGACTCGATCCGACCCGTTTGCACCCCTAATGCCATCTAACACCATTAAAAAATAAACAGTTTTAAATTAAAATGACCAAAATATTCTTAATGGATAGATGTACAAAAAAAAATAAAAATTAATAAAGCGATCGTGTTGGAGGACAAATAAATAATTTCAAAATTTTATTTTATTTTTAATTAAAATAAATATGGTTTTTATTAACGGTGTTAGAACTGTTCTATTGTGCAAAAACAGTATTCTACAAAAATATAAAAATAAGTATAAATTTTAAGAAGGTATTTATATAAATTTAATTTTTTAGAAAAATATCTATACAAAAATAAAATTCTAAAAAATAATATCAATGATAAAATTCTAAAAAATAATATCAATGACAGAGTGGACTTGACAAAGCCATTAACGCTTTCTTCTCTTGGATAGAAACCATCGGGAGTGGGGGTCCCATGTGGGGTTATTTTTCCGAAAAGGGGAAATTGTTTTTGTTGTAAAGATTTCTTTTGTCTGAGGATCATTAGGCAGAACCTCAATATTTCAAATGTTATGTAGTATAATGAGGAATAAAAGGTTCACATAAAGATTTACTCAGGGTGAGATTTCACGGTGACTTTAGCATTTTTGGTTAAGAAAAAAGGAATGTGATAATTACTGAATCTTTTCTTTAATCACTGTATCTTCCATTTAGATTTTTATACTTTTTTATCTAGTATGGACTCTACTGTTGTTAAGTAAGTTTGCATTTTTGAAAGATTTACATAAACTTTTCATATCACTTTTGCAATTACTGAATCTTTCTTTGATCACTACATTTATGCATGTCTCGTTTACTTACATTTTTTTTCTTTTACACTGCTATAGCAATTATTGCATGAGATATTTGGATTTGTCACCCAAGCCAAATGGGAAAGTAGTAAAATTTCTCTCATCCAGTAACTGGATATGTGCATGTCTTCTTACATTGTCTTAAGAGTAATGCTAAAAGGCTCCCATCATGTGCACACAAATAATTCTCATGGCAAAAGATGATTGGTACAATTTGGAGGATTTGTTGCCAAACATGGAGTAGCTTGAGTATGGAGTTGCCAAATCAATAGTTATTAGCCTAGTGAACTTTTCCTGTGATCATAACGAGTGCCCTAAGTATTTTCTTAATTTTGGAAAGACGATACATAGGTGGGATGTATGTGTCAAACAAATAGGGTCTGCATTCATCTTCTCATTTTGTGGGGTTTGAGTTTTATTGGTGTTAATTTAGATGGATAAGTGCATTTATCATTGTCATTTGTAGCTCCTCCATTCGATGCATTCAAGTATGAGTAATATAATTGGAATAGAAAGCACCAGTTTTAGGGTTCGCAAGCCTTCAACTAATCAAAATCTATTTCATATCCAAGTTGTAAAATTCCTCTGTGATTCGACTATAGAGAATTTAGTGCACACAATAATCTTCCTTTTTAAGGAAGAAGATTTGCCCAACAATGGAGCAGCAAGCTAGAAGAAAGAAGCAACAATAAATGAACTCTCGTGTAGCAATAGAGAATAGAAGTAAAAATTTTATTTGATTTAAGATGCTTTTTATAATGGCTAGACAACCCCATTTATAGTTGTATGACACTTTGAGCCTAGCCATTAATATGTCCCGTTCATCGATTGTTGAAAAGGCTAAAACTTTTACAAATAAGAAAAGGAAAAAAATATTCTCCTTAATAGGATTTGATTTGGTGCAAATATGTTAGAATTTGATATCGAGTTCTTCTAAATTTGTCTACATGCTATTGGTATCAACCTTATTTAATTAGATCTTTATGATTATTTTCTAACTTGTAGTGGCTTTCTAAAATTCACTTAACCCAAATCCAATATCAAATTCTTTTGATCCTTTGGTCAGCCTTTGATATACATGAGTTCAAATATATGTCGGCCAAGTCTATAATATATGCATCATCCTCTCAGAGTGGAGAGAACTTTTCCTCGAGTTGAAAGCTTTGTAGTTCTCTAACAAAGCAAGGAAGAGCTTCCTCAACTCGGCTTCCAACATCCAAGAATCTCTGGCTAGTTTGTCCTTCCAATTCTCCATAGTGTAGTTCTTGGATTATATTCTCTCTCATGAAACAATTTGGAATATAAAATTGAGTTTCGAAGAAGAGAAAACCATTGGCAAGAGAGAAGTTAGGAGTACCTCCATGCTCGAAGAAAGATCAAACAGCTCCAAAATGTGTATCTTCCTTATACATGGGTTTTAGTAGGTCAAAACTCACTATCTTCATAGAGAGTATAAAATGAGTGGAATATGCCAGCAGCTGAGTGCATCTACTACCCAATTCATCGCATCGAACTTGAGCCCGCTCAAAGTTGAACTGTTGGAGGAACATAGCCTATCTTCCATGTCAGTAATTAAGATGGTGATTGCTATTAAGGAAGGACAATGCCTCATGGTCAGAATAAAACAAAAGGTTACATTGTTGATGGTATGGCTTCCAATATTGCAAGGCTTGCAGAATAATATAAAACTCTACGTTGCTAGCAGAGTAGTGGAGGCTGCTTCCCTCCAACTTTTTAATAAAGTAGGCCACTGGTCAACATTCCTGAGAGAGAATAGCCCGATTGCCACTTGGTTCCGTCGCACTTTACCTCAAATAAAATACTGTGACAATGTCAAGTAGCACCAAGATAGATATTTGTTTGTTAACTTTTCAATTTGTGGAGGCTCTTCTCAATGTTGAGCAATCAAATGAACTTTCCTTTCTTCATGCAATTGGCGATAGGGACAATGATGGAGAAGAAGTTCTTGATGAAGCATCGATAAAATGATGCATGGGCATGGAGGCTCCAGCTATTGTGGATATTTCGGAAAGTTGGCCATTCTCCGGTCAACTTGCATGTCGTCTTTGGATACGGCATATCATAGGAAGATCAATTTAGGCATCATCCAGGAACACTTCTTCGAGTTCATATATAGCTTCTTTTAGCACAAGGTTCCAAGCATTTATCTCAAATGCTTGATCTACTTGCAAGAATTGCAATTGTATACAAGTATGTTATCAAAATGCACAACTAAAAAACTTTTACAAGTTATGACTGTTTATCTCCATGCTTTTTTAACCTAAAACTACAAGCTATCTTTAATCACATTCTGAGTACCGAAAAGATTTTCCATAAATGAGACCATGTTGTACACCCATGATTGTCGAATGATAATTATAAAATGGATTCCTGGAATGAAAAAGCGTTTTCTTATACCAATCCTTGTCGACTCGAATGGTTATTGTACAAGATATGACATCATCACATAATAGTTCTTCCATGTCAATAAGAGATAAATTGATGAGGCAATCGACCACTGGCACTTAAAAAATAGTATGCACCACCAGTTTTTCCTCCCTGGCAGAAATTAGCTTGGATCCGGCTTACATGCTTGCAAGCGGGCCTCCTCCAGTGCACAGCTGATATTTATTTGCAATTTTTACTTCAGATATCATACTACATCTCTTCCTGCCTGAGACACCATTGGATGTTCTCTAGAGCATTACCACTATCTCTGTACTTTATGAATGCAAGAAAAATAAAGTCCCGGAAAGGAAATAGACGACTCCATGCAGCATCCTCCTCAAGCTGCTCACAAGCGAATACCTCATATCTTCAATTTGAGAAAGCAATGCCAATATTTCTGGAAAATATGTCAAACAATGATGATTTTCCAAAGTATATTTTGCATATATGTACTTAAGGGCTTATGGAAAGCATAATGAAAGCTTACCAATAAGTATTCTGAACTGAATATAACTCACATTTGTTCTAATTTGGGAGAGTGCATACGTAACTCTTGAACCTAAATCAATAACAATGCATTAAAAACAAAACCTCAGTTTGCAAGTTTGCAGTCCCAAAGATGCTATAAAACCGTACCAGAGTTGATGCTGGACTGTGATCCTAGGCCATATGCAGCATACCTAGCATATGCAAGAAGACGCACACGTCGTGGTGCACCCAGCTTGCTGATTATGGACCTCAACAATCCGCTGAGAAGAAATTGTGGGAGAATGAATATGATAAAACTGAAAAGAAATTGTGGGAGAATGAATATGATATATAACATCTATATGCAGCTGAATGAATGATTTCCTACTCTGTTCGTAATATGGATAGAAAGTCATCTGGCAATGATTCTAGGAATGATGAAATGTCTTCCATCCTCAGGGAGCGCAGTTCTTGTTTCAGACGTTTCTTCTCTTCATTTGACATTTGTCCCCCAAGAGCTGATTTGCTGATAAGCAATGCAAAAACAATAGTGTTTCATGAATTCTTGACAAGAAAAATCGTTACAGGAACTTAAAAAGCAAGGAAGAAAAAACGGTAATAACTAGAACAAGTTTAGTGGATGTAATTATACATACCAGAATTATAGCACCGGATTCCATAGAACTTAATATGTTTAATATGTTGATTGGTTCCAGAAACAAGGAAAAATTATTCAATGGATTTAATAAGAATTCATCTTGTATTGTGACTTGTAATTCTGTTCAGAGTGGATATAGGATGAATTTCCCTTTGAAAAAGATTATTTTGTTTAGGACAGGTTTCCTGGCAACATGATTAGGCCCCATTTAAATTAGTCTTACGTACCTAATTGCTATGCAAGGAAAAATAGCAGTATGCACCATCCAACTGATCTGTAGCCCTCAACAGCATGGAATTATGGCCATCTCTGAACATAGGGATATTACAAATGAAACAAAAGCAACTTTTTGCAGCTGACATGTAAGTTCAGACTCAGAAGCTACTATATTCTTAAATTTATTGCTTCCATATAAGAACTCCCATCTTTTGACATGTGTTTCAGAATAGTTTCCAGAGTCCCAAGTGCATAGCATGTATTTTACTGGATTTTTTGCATGTTTGTGATTTTCACTGATGAGACCCTATGATGCAGTACAACACCAGCACACTTAAGTTTTTCTTTCTCATGTCAAACATGAAGAGCCCAAAACTTCCATTCTGAACTAGGCGAAAGAAAATGCCTGGAAGGGTTTCTAACAGCTACTAGAACAGGAATACATTAGGAAAAAGAAGTCTGAAGTAGAGTTACAAGTAATACTTGGATTACTCTGTACAGATATGAGAACAAGACATACAAAAAGAACATGTTAATTAACATGAAAACTAACTTTTAGAAATTGAAAATGTAGATAAAGCTGAAAGCAGTTTGAAGACATTTGTAAAATCCTTGCTTTTCTAGGTGCTTGATTATATCTCAATTTTATAATGATATGCAAAAAGGGCAGAAAGTTTAAGTGGAGAATGAAAATAAAAGCTGTCCAGAGAGTTTGAAAGTGAATAAACACCATGGTCTTGCATGAATGCCCCGGTGAAATCAAGAAAAAGCTAAATAATCATTCATATAACTACTTACAACATCAAATCTTGAAGACAACGAACGACCAAAATGACAATAAATGTATACAGAAAGTTAATAAAATCACCTATCTATGGTCCTCCCAGTGAAAATAACAGGGAAGTATTTTGAGTATTTGCCAACGCCAAACCGTTCACCTAGATGTTGTATTTTCTGTGAATCCAATAAAATTAGAGCCTTCCACAGCTGACAATAGTCCAATCTGAACCTTTCATCCAGCTCTCTATAGATTCCATGATCCAAAAGAACTGCATATTTGGAAGGCATGGAAATTATTTGTTGAAATGCATATAGAAGTAAGAGATTCGAAAAATAATAGAAACATTGATGTTTTTCAATTTCCAGGGAAGATAAAGATATAAGGCACACCTAGTGAGAATCTATGATGACCTTCTGGAGAAACCAATATATTTCCAGGGTGGGGATCTCCATGCAGAAAACCGTGAACAAATATCATTTCAGCAAATACCTCCATCAATGCTTTGGCAACCTGTGATAACAAACATACAAATGTTGGTAGATATTTATGGAGTGTTAATCTTATTAATGGGCCTTAATAGATGGAGTTGAGAAAATCTCTGAATAGCAATGCAGCAGAGTACAACATAAATAGGCATTCGCCTAATATTAAAAGAAATATAAAAGAACAAAAGACTGACAGACTAGCTAAAACACAGCTTTTATTTTCTCAAACAAATACAAAATACATTAGCAAGAAGAGTATTAAGTTAAATACTTGTCGGCACAAAAGCTGACAAATTGCAACTGATACGTCAGAACATTTTTCAAGATTATTGCTTAGGAAGAGGAGTGATATTCCATTTAGTTAAGAAATATGTTACATTTGTTTTAATTTTATTGTTTGTTAAGGATTTCACATTTGAAGTTCCCAAGAATCGGAATATATGTTCATGTTGTAGATGCATTACAATTTTTTGACTTGAAAAAAGAGACCTATTGCTAAAAGTACCATGATAGGGGTTTTGACAGAAGAAGAATTTATTATTGGAGATAAGTAGTAAGTTGCTTGGTCGACTCTCTTCCTCTTTCATATCATGGGCTCTTGCAAGGCCCATATCATCTCACCTACTGGTTGAGAGGATGAATAAGCTATCTGGCTCCTGGAAAAGAAGATATTTGAAAGAAGAACTTGGACTCATGATTCACCCTGACAATTTCCATAACTACCATACATCTTTTTGTTTAGTAAGTATTAGCCATTATTACCAAAGTGGAGAAAATTAAAAGATGGATCAGAAGAGATTAGTAGATATTGTTTAGCAAAATAAGTTGATAAAGCCCAAGGTTTTCAAAACTGGTCCATGCTAGTCTGCGACGATGAGCATGTATTGTACCGAGCATGGAATGGATAAGCACTCTAGCTCCTGGAAGAGAAGACACTTTTCTTTGGAAGGAGGGCATGGACTCATATGATTCACCCTTATAAATTCGCTACCCACCATACATCTTTTTGTTTAATAAATATTTGCAATTGTTACCAAGTGGAGAAAATTGAAAAATGGGTCAGAAGGTATTAGTAAATATTGTTTAACAAAATGAGTAGACAAATCCTGAGGTTCCAAGCACTGGATCATGCCAGTCTGCGGCGATCAGCATGTATTGTGCCTGGCAATTATCAGTATCAGCATGGGATGGCATGACACCTATGAATACTTTTAAAAAATATATTTTTTATTAAAAATAAAACTTTTTTGTAGATTGCCATTTGTTGGCAGCGCACAGCACATGTGCTGGCACAGCACAAAAATTCATTTTCTCTTTAGGGAAAAAAATGGCATGAACACAGCATAGCACACTATGGGCCTCCTAGTGGTCGCCATCCCCACCAGCACAAGCACTTAAATTCAAAACAAACCATACAGAAGGTGGATTAGTTCATCACAAAAGAGAAGCCAAAGTCTGCGCCACACAAAGTTGATTTGAGGTTTGCCAACACAAACTTTTAGAATTTAGTTTGTCTCCTTTTGCCAACTTCTTCTCAGGACATGACCCTTATAAAGCAAACTGATCTTTGGAGGGTGGGTTATGGATCATGCGATGCCTGTTGCAAACTCTAGAGAAAAAGAATTATAGCAATTTTATCTGAATGTTAGATTTTAAGAAGAAAACTTGGGGCCTTGAGAAGACGATACACTTTGTATAAGATTATAAAAGCATGTATAAGAATATAACAATATAAACTGATAGCTTGAGATGGAAACATGTAAAGAATATAAAAGCATCACATATTGTTAAAGTTGAAAACAAACCTTCTTTGGATTTATGCCCGAGTCCTTCAGAAAGTCCAAGTCATCAACCTACATATTTAGGCAGCCCTTGTCAAAAGCATAATGTAATCAACAAGAAACTCATATATGTACAACAAAATAAGGCAGGAAGCAAAATGAATATAACTGATAATGTTGAATAATATTACTCGATGGTGACTCAACAAAATAACAGGCAGCAAAATAACACAACAAAAGAATACCAATAATCAATTGGAACTAGTTTAACAAGATGAACCATCATAAAATTAATGAACTAATCCCTCCATATGACAACACATGCATAACCAGCATAAGGAAAGCAAAGGGAAGATAACTAGAGTGAGACTTTAGCCATAAAATCATACAAGAATTTATTATGTAGTCAAGCTACAAAATTATATAATAATTTATTATCTACTAAGCAGGTTACCTTCTTGTACAAATTCTTGTTTTCTCTTATCAAACATATTCTTCTTAAATTATACAAGAATTTATTAGCTACTAAGTGAGCTACCTTATTGTACAAATTCTTCTTTTCATTTATTAAACATAAAGTATTGTTCTTTTAAAAATTAAAATGACAAGAAATACAAATTCACTCTCTTAACTCTTAAGTAATGCCCAACATAGTAGAACAAGTTATTGTCAGATGGTGAAATGAACCAAGAAATATTAGTCTAGATGATGAACTTCATAACTATACTAGCGTCCAGCTTCGTGGCAAAGGCTTGGATTAATGACATTTTCTTGGGAGGAACCAAGGTTTTAAATCCCGTGGGATGGGGGTCTCTCAGTTTCTCCATAGAACAAGATACCCCGTTGTCCTACCCCCCCAATAGCGGTCATGGTCATACATCTTGATAGATATTCTCCGTCTCTCGTCCCTTCTTCTTTCTTTCTTTCTTTTTCTTCTTTTTCTCCGTCCTTTCTTTATTTTTTTCTACCTTCCTTCTTCCCTTTCCTTTTTCTTGCTTTTTCTTATCCCTTCCTTTACTTCTTTTTTTCTTTTTCTTCTTCTTTCTCTTTCTTTTCTTCCTTCTTTTCTTCCTTTCTCTCTTTTTTTTTATTCCCTTTTTTCTTTCTCTCCTTTCTCTTCTTCTTCTTTCCTCTCACTTTTTCCCTGTCTTCATCTTTCCTTCCTTTCTTTCCTCTTTCTTCTTCTCTCCCTGCATGAATGGGTTTCGAAGTCTCGACACTGTCCTAATTCCATTTTCTCATAGGAACAGGACAAGACGGCCAGGATGCCCCCGATCCCAATAGGACATAAAACCTTGGGAGGAACCATAAAAAATAATGGTGAAGACTTGCATCTGGTCAAGATGTAAAGAGAGCTATTATGAAGCAAATTGCAGCGGCACAGCTGCTAAAGGATTTCTTTTAATCGGTCTTTTTTGAAGACATGGGGCAGACATAATTTCAAGAGTTTTACAATGTTATGCTATGAGATGATAATTTTGTGCTGTTGGACTGAAACAATAGTTTCACTTCCATTTTATTGAAGTTGGAGGACCCCCAACTAAAAGTTGATAAATTGTAGTATTGTGAAGGCCAGCCACTTATCCTCTTTAAGACTCTCTAAATGAAAAACCTACAATTGCATCAAAGAGACACAATGGAGCATTTTGTATTAAGAGTGAAACATCAAAAATCCCTTGTAAACCGTGTCGCAAAATACTTAGGCAAGCAGTACCTTGTGTCCACTGCAAAATTGCATTGTCAAAACATGGCGTGTTGTCAGATCCTGAAAAGAGCCTGTCACAAGTCAAATTTTGCATTTATAAATGAAAAACTTTAAATATATGCTACTGACTCCTTTTAAGCTCTAGACTTCAAGAATCCAGCACAAAAATGAAGAATCAACTTAAAATTAATTAACTCCAGACAAATTTTCCAGAGAAAATGTTAACTGCTTCTGAAAAGCTGCATACCCAGTAAACATGAGGAATTTTGATGATGTTATTCTTTTTGAAATTTCTGGCCGTTCTCTCAGAATTGTTTGCCTCTTGAATGAAATCTGCATAGCAACAAACAAAAAACAAACATGAAAGCTGCTGGACTATTATTTTGCGAAGCTTCTTACTGACTCAACCAATATTTCCAGTGCAGGCCAGTAGGCAGATTGGGGAATGCCACCAAGAGTTGTTCTTCTTGTGTGTGTGTGTGTGCATGCACATGCACATCTCTCTCAAAATTTTTGCCTCTTGAATGGAATCCGCATAGCCACAAAAGCATAAAAGCTGGTGGTCTATTATTTTGCCAAGCCCCCTACTGACCTTACTAGTATTCTGGTGCAGGCTGGTAGGCAAGTTGGAAAATACTGCCGAGAGGGTTGGTTTTCTTTTTTCTTTTCTCGATGTGTATCTGCGTGCATGCATGTGTCTGCATGTGCATGGTTCCTTTTGTTTGTGTGCCCATGTTTGTGTGTGAGACCTAGTAGTAAATGCAACAACTAAATTTCCAATACCCACACTTACGCACATTTTTATACAAGAATTACCATGATAATATGTTAGTTCCATGAATGAGGAAGCCATGTATTCTTTGAACCACCTAATATGAGTCGGATTTACATTTAACTGAATATTAACTTCTCTTCCAGTAAAGAAGATAATAGTAGATCATTAATTTTGACCGTGGTATACCGTACCGTACCGGATATATCGTATTGTACTGGTTCGGTACCGGTACCGATGGCGTACCAACCCTCGGTACGCCAAAAAAACTCCGTACTGTACCGTATTAATACTATGCTAGTCTGGTACCGGTACGGGGTCCGGTACCGGTACGGCAAACCTTGGTTTTGACATACCTTTTTTTCATTGGCAGAATGATTTATCTAATGTAAAAAAGAAACACTGTGAAAGGCCTAAGAGAGATAGAGAGAGATGGAGACAAGCAAAGTTGCTGAAGTATCAGATACATTTCATGAAACTTCAAAAATCCAAACTGTACACAGTCAACTGATAACAAAAAGACACTTTAGCTCAAGAATGACTGCATGTCTAGTACATATATGAGCAATCTTCTAGTTAGGAAAACAACGTTGTTTGAATCACTAAAAAGGGCAGCATTTATGCCAGCTCAAAAAGAACAAATATATTCCTGCCAGTACAAGTTGTCTCAAGATAGAGCACAGGATTTCAAAAAGCACTAAAAGTTCCGATTGATCAGATAATTAATAATGTGGAAATTCTGGGAAGTTAGGCAGAATTTAATCTACTTAAATATAAGAACATAACATTATTGAATAAAGTTGAAGGGCACATTATAGCTTTGGTGATAATTTGGCCTGCCTAAATGAGGAACTTGCAAAACTGTAGCCAAAACAGCAGGCCAGCCAACAGCCATCAAGGAAAGTTAGCAGAAATGAGATACAAAAAATTTGAAAGAGCAGCCTCCTAACTTCCACAAGACAGAATAATGCTAAAAGAAATTCATATTGTAAGTTAAATTATAAATTGTAAAGCCATTTCAATGAACATTTTCCTTGTGCTCACCAAGTTCCAAAGATGTAGCCCTCTCAAATTCTGATACCACCCGCTCAAACCTGTAATCGGGAAAAATCTGTAGAAATAAAACAAGGTGTTTTAAAGCAAAAATTACTATCCAAAATGCTCAGATAAAATCTAAAATATAACAATTTATAGAACATACATTTGCCTCAATTTTAATTTACTTCATTAACTAGTACACTTGTTCAGTGCCATGTAACCTAAAATTTGCTCCATCATACATCATGTTAATTATGTATACTTTTACATCCCCATTCAAGAAGGCAGACACATCATCTACAAAGATTCTAGAGATAGTTGTCATGATTATTAAGTTTAAACAAGCTGCAGACCATTGTTAACTTTGATGCTTAGCGTTCAGATGATGAAATGGGGGAAGTAGACACCCGATCATATCATCAATTTTAAACAAACGATCTTCATAGTATGAGTAAAAAGACATCCCAGTGCACGAGGCTTCTATCACTGCAGGGTCTGAGGATGGTTAGATGTATGCAGCCTTAACCCCACATACATAGAGATTGTTTCTGTGTTCTGAAAACGTGACACCCTTGTAACAATAGAACAACCTTACCATTGTACCAAGGCTTGCCCTCTAACAAGTGCTAGTCTAACATAGGAGTGGAGTCTCAAAGGAGGTGATTTCCACAATGCATGATGCCCTTCAATTCTTTGAGGCATACAAGGTTTACAGAAGGGTATTTGATGTCACAACACCTCTTAACTTGCGTACTTTTCCAGATCCATGGCATGAAGGCATACAAGGCTTGGAGGGTGCAGGAGGGGGTGGGAGGTGCATGTGGTGTCAATTAAGCATTTATTATGTCACTTTAATAGTAACATATGCCTTCCTTTTAAAATCATAATTTCAGACAATCTGTGTTCTAGGAGTTAACAATAACAGTAAAATTCAAGTAACACTAATAGGTTATAGAACACACTAAAAAGATTATAAAGTTCAAGTCATTCTCACATTTCTGATTTTCTACCATCACCTCTTGTCTTTCCTTAATTTTAAATACTTTTTAGTCTCTCTTCTACACTCAAGTCTGGTTTATGATGCACCTGCAATCTATTGCTTTGAGTGGGTATAACACCCTAACCAGCTCTGGCCATTATAACTTATAACACCATCTGCTGGAACTTGAATACTTGCCTTAATGGCCATAACAGTAATGAAAGGTCAGTATAAAGGGCACGCTATACAAAATAAACCCCATAAAAGAGAAAAGAAAGAAAGAAAGAAAGAAGGGTGACAGTCCATTCTTTGTTGAATTAGATGAAATCCATAAGGTTGAGTGGTATTCAATCACTGCAATCATGCGTATAGAAAGAAAAATTATTTAGATGTTTAAAAACCAAAATTCCTCATACCCAGGAGACCAACTTCGAGAGGATATCCATGGTGGTAATATCTATCTTCATCCGCTGCTCTAAGCCAGGGTATTGTACCTAGATGCCATGAAATTTCTGTTAGATTCAGAAACTTCACTACTAAAATTCATAAAATCCAAACACATTAATATCCAATGAAGAAAAATAAGTAAAGAATGACCGATGACATAAGCTGACTGCATGTTCAAAGCTCATCATACAAAAATCTTAAACTGACAAACTTTAATAACTAATAATTTGATCCCAGAAGACAACTGATATATGGGGTAACACTTGCAAGAACAGAAGCTAATGTTATCGAGGTAAAATTGAACCTTAAATATGTCAAACCATTTAACCAACCTATATTATATGATTTGGCATCTATTATCTCAATTTCTTTGTCTTCCTCAGAATTTAAGAAGAATGTTATCTCCTTCCCCAATTGGTCTTTGTCAAGAAAGGTAGAAGTTGATCACTTATTCTTTTAGTTCTGAGAATATGATCTCTGAAGAGGTTTCAAAAAGCATTTGTGATAGTTTATGAAGTAAAATGGTTTCTAAAAATTAATTACATACAGTATTAGGAAGACCAAGGCCATATACATGGGCTCTTATGGCTATGCATGATGCGAGAAAAGTTATTGTGCTTGGAGGATAATGTGTAAAAACACTTTGCTACCATTTAAGAAAAAATTGTAGAGGTAGCCAGATCCACCTTCATGGCTAGAGCATGTAACTTAGACATCATTATGCAAAAATGATGTTAAGCACAGTGAGGCACGAAGGTCTTCAATGATGAAACACATAAATAACCAAAACTGCCACCCCAAAACAAACAACAAACCTTATTATTGATTGTATCACACTAACAAGACAACTTATGAAACAAGCCCCAAAGAAAAGTCAGAACAAAGAGAAGCGGTCAAGGAGTTGTTGAAGAATGGGTTGCCAAGAATGAGCATATACATTTTGAGCTGTGCACAAACTGATCAATGAATGATAAATGTGTGAAAAGAGAGGTAGTGAAGGGAATTTTCTCAGCAATGGTATGCACCCATCCTCTATAAAATGAATCAAATAAATTTGCATTCCTAGAAAAGATATAAGGACATGAATTTCTATTGAAATGGGGAAAAGTAAGGCAAACATTATGTTAACCATTGTTGACAAATAACATATAAGGATGGTAGGAGCTAAACGTGAAAGATGAATAACCTGTCTTTGGTCAGCGATGATCTCATTAAAAAGAGCAAGAAAAGGAAAAACTAACAAAAACAAATGTTATGTTAACCATTGTTGAGCAATGACCCCTACCTTGATTGCTACTTCTTTGTTATCCTTTAACACTCCACGATGTACCTGAGCAATTGATGCAGCAGCCATTGGTTGTTCATCAAAAGCTAGAAATCTGAAACAAAATGAGGTGAAGAAATGCTAAAAATTTCTATATAGAAAACTTTTGGCTTATTTGTAAAATCATGAAAGAAGGATAGCATCCATTTACAAAAGTCATGTGATTACAAATTAACATAATCAAATTACAAGACAAGAAATAAAGCATGCAAGAAGTATTCTTACAAAATGATAATGGGGGTGCCTCATAAATATTGAAAAAAATACTAGTATGTGCTGCAAATCATATTGGAACCTTCTAGCAATGCTATTAACATGTTTCTGAAATGGGGATAATTGATGTAGCATGATGTCACAACAGAATAGATGCTACTCGGATGGAGCCAGAACATGTCAGAATATATAGGGTTCAAGTGCAGCCTTGAAAGTATGAGCAATGCAGAATGTGAAGTAACCCAGGGAGAAATTCGAAAGAATTATGTTTGCCGTGACCCATTCTATGCAGAAATATCTTCCAAGTAATTTTCAACTACAAGTACATGGAAAAGCTGAATATGAATGGTGTGAATTTTAACAACCAAATAAAGCTCTAAGCATCCCTACCTTATGATGTCGAGTTATAACATTAACATAGCACAATTTCCTCGCATCCAGCCTACAAAGTAGTTCATGAATGAATTCATGACCCACAAATTCTGAATAAACTGGGTAAACTCTTGGTATTCGATTTTTCATTAATTTGATAATGACTGTTAGGCAATATTGTTCATGGACCTATGTATGGTTACATTATTTCATCATGCGTCTGCCAAATTTTCCCATTTTTCCTCTTTAGCTATACAAATGTCTCCACAATTTCTGCAAGATTCAAACCAAGAGAGGGATCTTAAATAGAGAGCCAACCATTATATTTCTAGTTGTAAGATAAACAAGAGAAAACAATTTAATACATATGTAGCAAAGACCAGCCTACCAGCATTTCATTTGAACCACAAAAATGATAAATTCAAATAATACACGTGTTAACATGGCATCATATAAGTTACCCAAAACTATGAATATAAAATGTCAATGGGACCATTATTTTAGTGTAGACATCACCAAACATATTATGATCACTGAAAACATTTGTTTGGAGAACTTTAGCAAGACAAAATATGGTAAATTACATCTATCAAGAATAATCGCTAGTTATTTTTCTTCAACAGGTAGAATAGGCAAACACCGTTACTCTGAGATTGCATAGCATTCTCCAAGGTTTCATAAATGTGCCAAAAATAAAGATGAACATGAAAACACAAAACGGCGGGGATAAAAATTTACACTTCTGATAAATCCTTGCCCAAATTTTTGGTTATTACTTCTTTAATATCTTTGAAGTGACATGGGATTGCCTGAGGCATCACAAGTGAAAAATAAGCAGAATGATCAGAAAGCACCTTAGACAAAGTGAGTTCACCGATACACAGAAAGACATCGCACTAATTCACAAACCTGATCTTGCAACGATGAAAGGGCCGAAGAGTATTCCTTTGGTACTTGTCTCAAAGATGAAACAAATTGACCAGCTTTGACATAAAATCCTTTATTGGCTTCACACAATCTGAGCAATCTTCTGGCTGAGCGAAGATGAACCTAGAACCCAATATAAACTAAAATTTCAACAACGCAGGCATCACATTTTCTACCATTTTCTTTCCAGCCTGTTTTTTTATCAATCTCATGCTAAATGATTCACTTAGAAGTTGAAGCCGTTCTCCTAAAACAAATCAAATCGAAATGAATCCACACCTCTGACAGCTTGATCCGATACTCGCTTGAATTCGGCGGCAAACTCCGTAGATAATACTTGTAATCAACAATAATAAAAGTGATCTGAAGAGAAGAAGATCAAATCGTGAGAAGAAAACATACAGAGATCGAGAGAGAGAGAGAGAGGGGGGGATCGTACAGTATAGATCGCGCGGGAGGATCGGACGACGCCATCGAAGGCGGATTTGATCTTCTCACCGGAGGAAGAGAGCGAAGAGTCGGCGGAGAGGGGTTTAGGGCTTGTTTGCCAGGCCAGGCCGGCCACGGCGATCCCTGTGGCGAGGCGGAGGGGAACCCGCGACGTCGCAAGAAATCTAAATGGCCGACGGTTAGCTCCCATGGCGATTTTTTCTTTTCATGGCATGAGAAAGAGCGAGTGAGAGGACACCGGGATCGGAGGCGGCGGGGGGCGCTTAGAGAAGATCGGCGAGCGAGAGTTTTTATTTCCGAAACCGATACGATACGACACGGTCGGAAGAACCGGTACAAAAGATCCTTTTGGTTGATCGAGTCGTTTCCTTCTTCCCACTTTTATTATATTTTGCTTTGACATTTGATTATTTAATACACCCATCGAACGTCAGCGTAGCATCCCTGGTGTCGTGGATTGATCTCCTTCGCCCAGCACAGATTTCAAAGCATTCTGAACTTCATTCATCCGCTCTGCATATCTCAAGGCGGCCGTTGCAAGATCCAACGGTAGATACGTAAGGTATTAAAGAGAAAAAGAGAGAAGCTGTAAAATAGATCGGGGTTGTATCCTTGGCGCAAAAAAAAAAAATCCATCATCCTGAGCATGAATCCATCATTAGATCATCCACCAATTACACTTTAAGACCTGTGCAGGCAGATCAATGATAGGTCTAAAGTGCTTTGAGATGTATATTAATAGGTGATCTAATGGTGGATTCATGTTCCTTCTTTCACGTGAAACCACGTTCCAGTAAAATAGAAGTTGAGCATGGGCTCTAAAATGCCCGTAAAAAATTTAGAAATGTCTATGAAGCGAATTATATCCTAGAGTTAGTAAATGACGAATGAGAAGGCAGCAGAAAACTCAAGCCCGCTCCACAAAGTTTTATTTTAAAAAAATTGCTGTGAAGTGAAAAGGCTTCATTTCATTATCTTAAAATCGGTGCATTGCTTGCATAAGAGCAAGAGTGGTGTAATTATAAAAAAAACAAATTTGTTTGATCTAAAGAAATATGCTAGTTTTATTTATTAATAGCCGTGTCGAATATTAGATGAACATCTCTTCTGCTTCTGCTTCTACTACTTCTCCTACTATTTCTCCTTCTCTCCTCCTCCTTTGTCTCTCCATCATGTTATCGTGTTATAACTATTCCTAACAAAACAATTATAGATTGTTCCAATAGTTATAATGATCATTATCTATCCCAAAATATATTATTCTAATTCTTTTTCATATCAAAAGAATCATTATTATGATCGCCAATGTAACGATATTATAACAAAAACTAATAGATAATGATGGAAAAGATAACAATATTATTTTTCCAATCACCAACTGCTTAAAAAGATATTACTTTTTAGAACATACAATCTCTTTTGAGAGGGAAAGTTGATGCAAACAATTTAGATTTTGAAAAATATTATTTAGAGGATTGTTATAAATGAAAATAATGACAGCTAATTGCATTATAACACACCATAATAATAGTAAACAATATATTGCAACGAGTACAACCTTTTTCCACGTTACCATGCACATAATATAATAATAAAATGGAGGGCACCCGGTACATTATACTAGCCATTACAGCATGATATAAATCAATGACAGCTCTTATAAAACCCAATACATTACAAGGATTCTTATTTTTAATAAAGTGGATATAAAACAGAGAATTTTTCAAGTGAAATTATCCTTTTCACTACCATCCTGCTTCAAATAAAGGTAAAACAGAGATCTGCCTGCCCATTCGAGAAATTTGACAAGTGCATCCATTGTTTAACAAGTCCCCTTCAATCTCCTAACCCAGAATCTCTCCATTAGCATCTTAGATGCATGTCCTAGACCATTGAGATATGCATGTCATAATATTGCCAACACTGACCTACTCGAAACAAACCAAGGCCTCCTTCTAGATTTTTTTTTTTTTGGGACAAACCTCCTTTTAGATTAGAGCTGAAAAAAAATTTCAGATATGTGTGCACTGTACTAATGTTCCATTACAACCAAAAATGTTTTATCACATTTTAAACTTTTCAATTACTTTGGGTCATTGCAAGAACCAAAAACATGATCAGAAATAACATATAAAAACAACCTACTCATTGTCAATATTCAGTACCATATGCAACAAGATGATAGAATCATACAAGCAGATGACCATATGGCCCATAATTTCAACATGCTAGTTTTTGGAAAAAGTGTTCAATAGACATCAAAGGCAGAGAAGCAGCATTGCTAGTTAAACACCACAGATTATTTATGGAATATACTCGCATACCACTAAAAACCATTTATAAGGCTCCAAGGGCCAAACCATCATCCCGACCAAGTTCAAAAAGCTTGCTTGTATTGGTGCCTCATGGCACAATAAACAAAAACCAGCAGGTTCAAGAAACTGAGTCCAGTTATAAACCAAAAGAAGTAATCGAGATGCCCTTCATTCAAGTTATCCGGGATCCATCCAGGTTTTCCACCTTGTGTAGTTATGGAGGTCAGAATGCTCAGAACCAATGAACTTAAGTAGTTCCCCAGTGAAACTGTTACAAAATAAAGAGCAGTGCATAGACTTCTCATGGCATCTGGAGATTGGTCATAAAAAAACTCAACATGCCCGATTATAGTAAAAACTTCAGCAGCACCTATCAAGAAATATTCCGGCATTTGCCAAAGAATACTCATTGGCACTGGAACCTTCTGATGTACTAAACCTTCAGCCTTTGAAATTTCTAACCGCTTTCGCTCTACCAAAGCTGCTGCTACCATCGATAGGATAGACATGAATAAGCCAATTCCAATCCGTTGCAGATGTGAAAAGCCTCTATCCTTGCCAGTGAACCTCCTTGCAGAAGGTACAAGAATGATATCATATGTTGGGATCCATATGGTGACGCTGATGACAACAAAAGTTGATAAAGAGGCAGGCGGGATATTGAAAGAACCAATGCTTTTGTCGAGAAACATCCCCTGCTCCAAAAACATTGAAGATATTTGTGCATTGGCAGCATAGAATACTATGCCAGTTGCCAGTATGGGGAGCATCCTAAGAACTATCTTCAGTTCTTCCACCTGTGTTACAGTGCAGAGCCTCCAAGGATTGCGAAAGTTTTTGCACTTATCATCAGTATTTGATATAGTGGCAGCCTTGTCAAAGAACCTGCACAGATGTATGTTAGAATTATATAATAATACGACACAATCACCTGTAGGAGTAAATAAATGAGAACGAAAAGTTCAATAGAGAGAGAGAATCCTATTGGTAAAATTCTAGCCTGTCTCCTATTAGTGCAGAATTAAAGATAGGACTTGGATGTTGGATATTCATACTGAATCATAATCTAAAACATTTAAATATGCTTAAAGAATACTGTGTTGGAGGTTCCTTACCTATGCATCAAATGGGTACTAAATGAGCAACATCAATTTGGCCCATGTGCCAAAATGCATCATCATATGGTAGCTAAGATAATGATCCACAACTCTAAGAAACATATAAGTCAATATGTAGCAAGTTCGAATGCTTACAAGCCATAAACAAGTAACTAAAAACATTGTCATGTGAGTGCATCTGTAATTGAGTTACGTCTGTAGAAGTTGATTATTTTTTTTTTAATTACAAAATCTATTATCTGAATGCATTTATTCAGTATCTATTTCAATCTAATGGATGAATATTTACGTTAATAATCATTTCAAACATTAGATTGACATTGAAAAACTAAGATTAGCTGAAATTACAAATATAAACTCTCTGTTGGAACCCAGGCTCTTAAGATTGAGCTTTTAGGTTACGTTCAAATATTCTAGGTTCTATAGGAGTTCGAGCATGTTCTGGCATACTTCACTTTAGTTTGTTTACATGTTGACTCCAGCATATTGGCTGTCACTAGTGAATGTATATAGAGACAACAACCTGCACTGAGTTTTGAGATGACATCCCATCATAATACTAATATCTAAAAAATATAATGAACGGAATGGATCCACTATTCTAGCACTCAAATTCTATATGTATGGTATATAAATCTAAGATTATATCAACTGATATGCATTTGTACAATACAGAAGTCAGAGAAGTACTTGAAATCAGTAGTGTGCTCCAGTTTCCGGCATCTTTTGATAGCTGAGGTTTCACCGGGTAGCTCATAAAGGAGAGAACCATCATGAGGAATATCTATGTTCCACTTGCGAAGAGATGCAACAATGACTTGGCACACTCTTGTAAGAGGGCTTCCTCTATGTTGTTGAAATCTATAAAATACAGAGCCCAAGAAAAAACTACCAATAGCTAAACCCAGGGATAGAGCACAAATGCCAAATCCCAAGCCCCACCCATAACTATCTTGAACCCATACAATATACGTGGCTGATATGAATGAACCAAGGTTGCCAAAGAAAGAAAACCAATTGAAGAAAGAGCCTTTTCTCACTTTCTCCAGAGGATCGGCATCATCAAACTGGTCAGCTCCGAAAGATAAAACACAAGGTCTGATGCCACCACTCCCTAATGCAATTAGATAAAGACCCAAAAAGTATAGCACATGAGCTGAGATTGCTTCTGGGCAAACAAACCCAACACAGGCAGGAGGCGTAAGTGCAGAAATTGATGCTGTAAGTGTTAAAGTAACCATTCCCTATTGTACAAAAACAAATTATTGTTCAATAAACAACATATAGAAGATGAAAGCAGCAAACACATTAATAGAAATCACAAGTTTTATGTAAAGGAGGACAAAGTAGATGGATAATACAAAGAATCAGAAAAATGCTGAAGTCAAGCATATCCCTTACATACCATTTATGAATCAACCAGACAAAAGAAGATAACATCGGTGATTATGAATTAGGTAATTGTTTGGTCCATCCAGCTTAAAAAACACCAAGAGTGAAATGACCTTTTATACTTACAATGAGGTAAATAGCCATGAAAGCTGTTATTGTCCAATATCTTCCCCAGTATGAATCTGCTAGCACAGCACCAACTAGAGGTGCGAGATTACATGTGCCTTGCCAAGTGGTAACATTTCTTGCTGCAGAAACATTTCCTTCATGTAGCTTCGTTGTGAGAAAAGTCACTAGATTTTTTTCTATTCCAAAATATGCCAATCGTTCACAGTATTCAGTCCCTGTAATAGGTATTCGCTTTTGTTCAGTAAAACTTTGTGTGCCATATGTATTCAGTCCTTGTAATAAAGCTTGTGGCTAATAGAAAGAATGAACATTGTCAGCTATTACCCAGGATGAAGAAGCAAGCCTTCCAATTTCCTGTGTGGTGCTTCAAGATAGAATTGCCTTTGATTTCAACTGATCCATCCCCTGTGTATGGTCCATCACTTCCATTCTACAAGAACAAAGAATGAATTCCATAGATATTACAATGATCTGATTCTTCCAGAAACGGTTAAAGGGTATAGAGTTCCCTTATTGGATCATATAGCTAACATCATATATCAAACAAAATTCCGAAAGGTAAACAGAAAGGAATGTTGCAACTTGTTTTAAGATAATGTCAGAAACGATCCTTAACTTTTAAACTTCAACTTAGTTTAATATTTTTGAATATCCAAGTCACTCATTCTTTGATTTATGATTTCTAAAACTAAATTATTTCCCTCATCAGTTTCAACTTCTTTTTCTTAAATATGCACATCCTTTCCAAAGTTCATAAGCTGAAAGCCTCAATTTCTTAATAATCCATTGTTTGACCTCCATAAAGATCACTATGACATGCCGGCAATTACACCTGAACTATTTTATCAAATTTGACACTACCAACTTAGAAATATCATTATCGGTATTAATTTTTCTTTAAAATACAGATACTGTTTTTAGTCAGTGAACAACGAAGATATGAAAAATGGCCTCGTTTAGATACTCGTTTTGGGTACATACAACTTGACAGAGTCCTCTGACACCAACATATAATGATTGTTATAACGTCGTAAAAATCGTAAATTTAAGTCACGATTAGAATAGGGAAAATACAGTGTGAAGGCTCCAAGCTAAGTTTTTTCTCCTCTTCCTGCAGAAAAAATAAATCAAACGTCTAGATGATAGCAAGAAACAACAACCAGAGTGAGAAAGGCAGACCTCGGAGATGGCCTCTTCCGATTCCAATAGCAATCTCTCGTTCGCTTCCACCACCTCCAACGAGGCCATGATGAATCCAAGAAACCATCAAGCAAACGAAGGACCCGTCTGAGCCGAGGGGAAGGAAGAGATTGGTGGTGAGAGGGAGTTAAAGTGTCAGAAACCACTTGGCCAACAGCATTGCATCTGCTGTTCTTCTCCCTTCCTCCTCTTGGAGGTTGGCACAAGAAACGGAGAAGTGCGATGGGCATGGCATAAAGAGAAAAAGCCCGAGGCTTCTTCCCGTTTTGGAGGCGACACGCGCCGTAGTTGGTGGCTTCCGCGCGACCCTCATAAACGCTAAATTTCTTTATCCAAGCGAGGAGCGGGGGGAGGGGTGGTTGGAGAGAGACTGAGAGAGGAAGGGGGCGCAAGAAAAGGAGTTTGATGTTTTCACCAAAAAAAAAAAAAGGAGTTTGATGTCGAGGGTGGCGACGGAGACTTCACTTTTTGCATCTTCTGGGTTCGCGTGAATCGCGTCTTATTTTTTAAAACAAACAATTACGGGAAACGCTCTGGGTCAAAACGGCAATTCTACGCATGCACGTGCAAGTTGGTCGCCCATAAACAGCTGTTATTTTGTTAAAAAATAATACATGACATTTTTTTTTCTACGAATAAACGTGCAATTTTTTTTTCACAAAATGAGATTTTAAAGATTGAACTTCGACCGAGGGAGTGGAGAAGTTTTGGGAGGGGGAAGGCGAGGGCCGAAGAACGAAGATAGGCTTATGGTGGAGAGTGCCCATGTGCAGGCGGCAGAGCTCAGTTGCATTATACCGATTTTGATAGCTCGGGATATCTGGGGTTCTCATTTTGTTTTGGCAGCATTCCGTACGGTGTTTTTCACCTAAAAGCCCCCATCTTTGAGTTTCCTCAAGGTCAATTTTGATGGGTCCGTCTTGGACGGAGGTATGTGGGGCGATGCGGGTTTCATTATTCAGGACCCGTCTGCCAGGACCGTGGCTGCAAGGGGCAGTCAACTTTTCGACATACCGATTCCGAATGCGGAGCTGAGGGTCACTTGAGCAGGCCTTCGTCGCACCTGGTATATTTTATAGGCCAGTTCTATTGTCTTAGAGAAGGACTCGGCCACGGTCATTAGCTGGATCTGGGGGGCCAAGGGGTAATGGTTGCGTCTACCTTTTGCTCCGAGATATCTGTGCATTGGTGAGGGACAGAGGGGCCTTCAAGCCAAGCATGTTTTCCGCAAAGCTAGTGGAGTTGCAGATTATGTGGCTGATCATGTAGTCAGTCATTCTGGCAGTATCCTGTAGGTTGGAGATGAGAAGTTGTTCTTAGTACTTCGAGATAATTTGTTTTTTAATTTTATTGGATGTATTCATACTCGTCAGATATGATCCATCCGTTTTAGCAAGCATACGAGAAAAAAAAAAAAAAACACGGAAGGCGGAAAGGACATTGGGGTGGTAGGATGGATAACGGATTTCCGCATACCTACTTCTATGCGGATTTAACTCCGCACGGATGGTTATGATTCCATCCGAATGAAAGCCTACCGGTGCTCTATACGCATTACCGGGAGGTGGGTGTCCGCATATTTAGTTCTATGCGGACCTCTAATCTGCAGAACTAATATATGCGCTCGCCCGCAGGCGACACTTATGTTGTTTTCCCAGTATCACTTGTGATGCGGCTGCCCGCGTATTTAATTTTATACAATTTTCTTCCGCATAGAACCTTTATGAGCAGGTCCTCATGTGTCCATCTGAAACATATTCGCATCTTGTGAGCGGATTCCTCTGTCGCTCGATCAAGATCGGATGGTCGATGTTTAGAATGTTTTCATCGATCCCCGTCAGCACCTCCTCCCCTGACGTAACTCCTCCCAGCGGAACCAACGCTGCCGTCGGCGCCTCCGCCCTTGAAGCCGTCGACATGGCGGCGGAGACAACTGCAGGGGAAGGCAGTGGAAGGCGAGGGAGGGTAGGGCGGCGGAGACAAGGAACCGGCGAAGCCTTCTTAAAAAGTTCTAATTCTCGGTTTCTTTTTCCAAGAATGATGGTTTACATTTATAAAAGTATAACTTCAAAATGCTTACGGAATGTTTTTAAAAATAAATTGCACAAGATTTGAGCATTAATTGTAGGGGTGCTATCAAGGTTGGAGATCGGGTATGGGTACCTGTCGAATATTAAATATTAATTATATCTTTAGAGATAATCAAAGCTAAGCAATCCGTGCTTTCATAAGTTTATAAGCATCCAATATATACTAAAAAAATTAAATTATGAATAATAAACACTTGTAGGTATGTATATATGTATATATTTTATTTTCATTATCTCATTATATATATATAGTGAAACAGAGGATTAATTCGCATTATTAATTTAGGAGTATTATCAATTAGTATTAAAATATGTACTAGTATAATAATTAACTAATATTTAGTTTAGTAATTAATATTTAATTTTTATTTAATTAGTTGACTTATTAATTACTTGATATTTTATTTTTTTATATTATAGTATTTTTTTAATTTTATAGAGTATAGAGATAAAGTATAGAGAAAGAGACAAAAAGATAGAATTTAGTTTGCATAAGGGAACCCAATGTCTACACCATATCAAAATAGAATCAAAACAAAAAAAAAATGTAAGTGGAATTCCCTAAAGAAGTATTAGTATATATGTATAACTAGAAGTACTAGTATGAATAAAGCCTTTTAAGTTGTTATGTATGTGTATACGTTTGATCACTAGATTAAAAAGTATAAAATAGTAACATCAGTGTGGCAAGAGCAGAGGGTATTTCTATCCGACCAAAAAACATCTCATTCTTGTAAAAAGGAACAATACATATTAAAGTAGCAAAACTAGCTGTTTTTTTTTCATTACTCAAAGATTTCACTTATTTAAAATAATATTTAATGCGAATGATTTATTTTTTCCTTTATATGGTTGGATTGAATCGAGAAAAGAGTATGTTTGATTAAAAAGAAAAAGCGAGAGAGAGAATTCAGCCACACCTTACCTGAAGCCAAATTGACTCATAGAACCTGCCGGACCAACCCCCTGGCATCCCAAAAACTTGTAAAGTTCCAGACTAAAAGATTAAGTCTTGCAGCAAGAATTTTCATATCATTTGCACCTAAACTCAGTTTACAAAATAAAAATGGTAGCAACCAGATACAGAGATTTGTAAATTGTTTAAAGTTCACTATACTTATACCATTCTATTATTATATAGATACGTAGTATAGTATAAGATGATGAGATGTACCAAATGTTGGTACAGTATGAAACTGCATACCGGTTTAGTACGGATATAGAATGATACAGTACTGATTGGTACAATAAACTTTGATACTTCCCTTTGAAGATAACATTGTCTCATAACCAAGCACAAACTTTTGTCTTTTCCCTTCTCTAGGGGTTTGGAACATACTTTGAAGGCTCGCATATACCACCACCAGAATACCAGTCGGCAATTCTGCCCACAAGGCAACTGCTAACCAACTTCTGATGTGTTAACATAAGATCTGCCATGCTGACGATCAACTGCCACGTCACGCATGCTCCCTGAGACCCCAACAGAGACACCATGCAAGAAATAGCAAAATTATTATTTTTCTTGTGAAAGAGTTACTATTTTCTATTACATACTAATTACATCAGCACAAATGTCTCAACCAAGGCAAATAAAAGAAAGATACTACTACAACATTAAAGTATTCAATGGAAACATGAATGACACAACAGCTGTACACCAGATTTGGGAATGTTCTGAAGCCAAGATTTGGGAATGACACAACAGCTGTACAACATTACTACAAACATTCAAGTTGGAGCTCAAGAAGCCTTCTTGCTCCTATACCTAATTGCACAGAAAACATAAACCAGAAGGTTCAGAAAACTGAGCCCAGCTAAAAGCCAGAAGAAATAATCAAGATGCCCTTCATTTAAGTTGTCAGGAATCCATCCAGTCTTCCCTCCTAGAGTTGTTATATATGTCACAACTGTCAGAATCAGAGAGCTTAGGTAATTCCCCAGTGCGGTTGTGAGGAGTGAAAGCGCACTGCAGAGACTTCGCATGGCATCGGGAGACTGATCATAGAAAAACTCAAGCTGCCCAATGAATGTAAATACTTCTGCTGCTCCAACTAAGAAATATTGAGGTATCTGCCAGAAAATGCTCAATGGAACTGCCACTTTTTGGTGCTCCAAATGCTCAGCCTTCACAATGCCCAAACGTTTTATCTCCACCAGTGCTGCCGCCGCCATTGCCAATATTGATATGAATAGTCCAATGCCCATCCTCTGTAGTTCTGAAAAACCTCTCTCCTTGCCCGTGAACCTCCTTACTATTGGAACAAGAATCCTGTCATAGATTGGAACCCATATGATAACACTGATCACATCAAAGGTTGATAGAGATGCAGGGGGAATGGTGAATGAGCCAACTGTTGCATCTAGAACCATCCCTTGTTCCACAAACATGGTAGAGATCTGTGCATAGACTGCAGAGAAAACAATGGTAGTGGCCCAGATGGGGAACATCCGTACCAGTATCTTCAGTTCTTCCACCTGAGTGACTGTGCAGAGCCTCCAGGGATTGGACAAACTTTCAGTCTTCAAATCAAGATCTGACACAGTAGCAGCCTTGTCGAGAAACCTGCAGTACAAGTTTACTAATATTTAGCAGTTCAACATGCAATATCTGGAAGAAACAGCAAAAGAATTACTGTATACAAAAACCTAGCTACTAAAAAACATAGCACATCTAAAGAAAGTATTAGCTACTGAAAAATGTTATATATATTAAGAAAAAGTCACAAGTCAGACCATGTCGGACAGTTGATAATAATCATCAGTTTTTAGCAGAAATAATGATCCATCACTCAAATTTCATGATTTGATTTGATTAAAACAGAAAGGACATATGCTTTGTTTTTAGATCTTAGTTGATAATATATTGTCAAGATAAATGCTTGTTTGATGTCTATCATTAAAGTAAAACCAAGTAAATCAGCCCACTGTTGGCTAATTTCCAATAGCAAGATAAGAGTTTTACATGAACTGAAGAAAAAATGAAAATTTACACAGTTACTAAGTGAATACAGCTTTAAGTTGAAAAGTCATGAATTTTATAAAATCAAATACACAGCATATCAAAAATGGGGATGCAAACACCTTTAGAAGGTACCAAAGCAAAAATGACGAACAATTTGATGGAACCCTATTCACCATGAACTTACAAAAATTAACTGATTTCGTTCATTTTTTGAAATGATTTCAATAAACTCTTCTAGTTTATAATCTGGCATTACAATTTACTTCGATGATGTCCTCTTATGATATGATAGATAACCGATTTCTAAGACTGACCATTGTTGGCAGATTATGGATTCTTAAAAGAAGTACCACAGAGATTGCAAGAGAATCTCTTGACAATTTGCAACCTAAATTTCATCCGCAAGGATTTTCAATCAGCCAATTGCATGTCTATAGATGCACGTCCAGACTGAGTAGCAGAATTACTTAAGGACTTGACTCGAGATTAATGCAACAATCAAATCTTTTGAGATATAAATGAAGTTAAGAGATGTACTTAAGTTCGTCAGTGTGCTCCAATTTTCTACTCCCTTCAATTGCTGAAGCTTTGTCCGGTAGTTCATATAGGAGAGAACTATCATGAGGGACATCTAACTTCCATTTACGAAGAGAAGCTACAGCCACCTGGCACATTCTTGTAATAGGGCTTCCTCCTGGTTTTTGAAATCTATAGAGTGTGGTGCCTGCGAAAAAACTTATAATGGCTAGGGCCATGAACAATGTAGGAATACCAAAGCCCAAACCCCACCCATAGTTGTCTTGCACCCACACAAGAAAACTGCTGGATATAAGAGCACCAATATTCACAGAGAAATAAAACCAATTAAAGAAGGATCCCTTCTTCACTCTCTCTGCTGGATCAGTGTCATCAAATTGATCAGCACCAAAGGAAGAGACACAGGGTTTAATTCCTCCAGTCCCTAATGCAATCAGATAGAGACCGACAAAGAAAATAGCATATTGGGATAGACTTGCTTCTGGGCAAACAGATTTCACACATGATGGAGGCTTAAAGGCAGGAACTGATGCTGAAAGGGTCAATGTACCCATTCCCTACACCCAAAACAGTAGCATAATTAATTTCCAAATTAAATAATATGGAACAAACAGATCATAAGTCACAAACAGAGCAACCAAACACATGATTACAAGCATACCAAAAAAGATACATGATTACAAGAAGAAAAAATGAGAGAAAAAGTACTTGTACTTACAACAAAGTATATTGTTGAGAAGACTGCTATAGTCCAGTACCTCCCCCAGTATGCATCAGCCAATATTGCTCCAATCAAGGGGGTGATGTAGCAAGTTCCTTGCCAAGTTGTGACATTTCTTGCAGCAGAGACATTTCCCTCATGTAGTTTTTTGGTGAGGTAAGTGACAAGATTGGTTGCTATTCCGTAGTAGGCCAAACGTTCACAACATTCAGTCCCTGTGATTTGGTTATAGAATCTTGAGTGCAGCAATTATGCATAGCTAATATATAATGGGCTAAACAGTATCAAACAGTATCAAGTAATGTTAATACCTAAGATGAAAGGGCATGCTCTCCAATTGCCTGTGCCATTCTTTAAGACAGGATTTCCATTTATGTCAACTGATCCATCTCCCGTGTATGGTCCTTTATTTCCATTCTACATATCAAACAACAGATATCCAATGTGATGGAATTTTATAAAGTTCTAAATAATCAGAGACTAGAAGGTGCGTGAATTTTAAAAGAGTCCTATCAACTAGCATAACAAAATGAATGGAATATAATTCGCATTTACAATGTCAATTGTGTAACTGAAATCAGATCAAAACTGAGATTTAGACTTTGCAATGGCAACCCAAACCTTCATTCTGATGACAACTTCTAAATGATGTTTTGATCAAAAACATTTTTTCCCTATTTAAGAACTATTAAGCTCAGGCTTTAAGCAAAGGTTACAAAAAACAGCTAAATGAAAATAATCCCAGGTAACAAATTACCCGGCTGTGCCACCTTTATCAGACAGGTCAAGCACCTTGGGGGAAGACATGCAAGGACTGTTTGAGTTACAGCACGTAAAACCTACCATCCATAAATCAGTAATAGAAACTTATGAGCAGTTGCATCTGAAACCATTCCCTTCATCTGCATATTGGTCGCTGCTTCCAATTATCTTACGGAAGGTTCTTAGTATTTACTTTGCTCAATCATTCTTGACGCCTACAGACCTTTAGAATTGCGAACCCTAGTTTCCTGTTTTCTTTTCAATTTCTGTTTTTTATTTTCCTATTGTATGATGGAGATTAAATAATCTAATCTCATTTTTCAAGGATCTGGGACATGTTCTTATAAAGATCTAATCTTTCCAAGGCTTCACGTCAAAGCACGACCAAATGAATCATGACACACCCAAATTGGAGAGGATTTATTCACCCAACTCCATCAGAAAGCAAAAAAATCTGAAAGACGGATACAAGTCAATAGCTAAAACACAATTTCTTACATTAGTACCAATCATCCTCAGATTCACAACGAAACAATCATTAATAAAAGAAATAAATCCATTACAGAACTTCCTAAATCGAACGAAGATAGATAGGCCAAAATTTTCATCGGAATCTAAAGCTATGAAAGAAGAAAGCAGACCTCTTCCGATAAGAGAACGTCTTCCAAGAGCGATCTCTGATCTTCCTCCTGAGAGCCCATGGATCGAAAGCCGAAAGAGAGAGAGGGGGATTCCGCAATAAAAGGCTAGTGAATTAGGGATTCGAAGGGATTTTTTAACAACGAGGTAATCATCGAGAGACTAGCTGGGAGTGGAATGCTTCCGCTGACGGGGAGAGAGAAGATTTAAGACCGAGCATCGAGACGACGGTGAAATGGCAAAGGCCAGCCTTTCCCTTATCATTTTTTATTGGTTCCAACTTCCAGTCCAGGTTCAGGCAAGAGAAGTGGGTTGCATCTTTTGCACGAAAGAAGAAATTACGTTCCTTCGCATACAGCCATCGTTGGATCACCAACCACACAGATCTCAAAGCATTCTGAATCCATAATTCACAAAGCGATCACTCCTCCCTTCATCCCTCTCCCTATTCAACTCTTCTCTCTCCCTTCTCTTTCTTTGCTCTCCTCTCTGCGTCCCCTTCTCTTCGGTGAGCTTTTCGGCAGTCTCCGGCAGTGATTCCTTGCGGCGCTTCGGTCCGAGTGGTAACACTCGATGCTGAGGAATCTCCATTTCCCGATTGGTTAGTGGCATGGATACCAATCTTGGATTTGCTCTGTTTTGGTGTTAGCTGTGGATTTCCTCGTAACTGGACGAGCTGGCGATCGAGAACCACCAAAAGATCAGCTTCTGTGGAGCAAGCAGAATAAAGTGATGGTAAAGTTTCGATTTTCGCACGTTGTTTGCTGAAAATGGGATCTTTGGGGCTGGGTTTTGATCTGGAGACGGGGGTTTGGGTGCAGGTGGGTTCGCTGAGAATGGTCCGCCATGACTGAGGCCGCTTCTGAAGACGAGCTTCTTTGTTCCCTGTGAGGTTCATGCCGATTCAACAAAAACAGATGCAATATGTAATTTTTGGATTGCATAGGGCGGGCTCTTTATTCCTATTGCCTCGCCAACCACAAGGACCACCACGTTGTTCAGGTATTCGTTCTTATTCTTCTCATAGAATCTTTGAAAGAAACCAAGAAAAGGATTTTGATTTTTTTTTTTTCCTTTCGGGATTTTGTTTTAGATTCGGAGGTCATCGTGCCATAACATGATAAGGTGTCAGAGGCGTCGAAGCTCAACAAGAGGCTGCAGCCGAGGCCTGGGAAGAGGGTGACCAACACCTACGAGATTTGCGGCCGGAGCCTCCTCGATTCCTTCCGGTATTTGATGATATTAGACATTATTCTGAAAGATTTCGGATTTCTATAAGCAAGACTCCTCCTTGCTTCAAATGTCTTTTTTTACCACCTCCGGCTTGTGGAGTCCATGGTCTCCGAGGAGAGCGATCTCATCTTCCCCAGCCTCGAGTTCTCAGCCCAGGCCCTTGTCTCCTTCCCTGAAGAAATACGTCGGCTTGCTCCCACACCCGATCTTCATCCTCCTCTTGTCAACTACTCTGTTTCTTCTTCCTCTTATTTTATTAATCTCTGTAAAGAACTGAAGCACAGGGAATGCCACCTTAATTTAATCTCCATGCAAAGAGTTCAATTCTCGTATGTACTTTCAGTTTCCAAACCTAGCCCAAAGATAGAGTTTGATCTTGATTTTGAATTGATGGCTCTAGAAATGTGAAGATCTCGTTAACAATAACTTTGTTTCTTAATCCATAACCACATTCTTTAGCATCTTTTTTGTTGTATAGGAGCCAAATTTCTGTGATTTTGGCAACTAATTGTGGATGGAAACATTGTGGGAGCAGTTGATAGTTCCATTCACCAGAGCTAATAAAGAAACCTTCATCAATTTTTAGTCAGCCATGGTTTCTATATTAATAGGAATTGTGAGAGCCTGCACTGGTGCGTATTTAGCTCCAAATCAGTTATGGAAAAATTTTGGATACTTATATAAGACCAATAAATATATAAAGTAGGTATTTTGAGTGAGGTTCAGAATTGTTATAAATAATATCAAAGCAAACCCGATCCATCGCCATGTAGACTAGAAAATATTGCAACTCGAGCCGATGTTTGGAATTGGATTTGACTGGTTTTGGCTGCGGTACAATTTTTTCTGCTGCTTTACTAAGCAGATCTTTGTGCCAGTAAAAAATGGAATACCCCATCCTCCATCTTCTTCAGGCTGATAGATCACCTCCCATGAGATCAAATGTAGCTTTCTTTGTTCAGTATTGTGACCCTACAAGAAACATCTAATTTTTTTTTCAATCCACCTTATAACTGCTTGTGGCATCTAGCTACTAGGCATTATTTGAACTGGCCAAACTGATTATATCAGTCGTCTTCCAGCCATAGATAGAAATTTCCATTTCCAAGATTCTAATCTTGCTGCAATATGGTCCTTGATGAATTGAAATCAATTGCAGATGATCCACTCTCTATGACAGGTACGCCCAAATATTCTCTAAAGATGTTTGAATGGGGGATCTGAAGGATTGAAGCGAGCTTTATGACTTTCCTTCAGGTGTTTTTGGACTAAAGATTACCGAAGATTTGTTGAGATTTACCGGCTGGTGACACTACTTGTAATAAATGGGCCAGCTGGACTTGGCCTTACCATAGTCGGCAGACCCAAGCCGACTCTACCCTAGGAGTAAGGGATCGCGATCCCCCTGCTCCAGCTGGTTTGAATGGCCACATGGCTGTTGAGCGGTTGTAATCGCCGAACGGCCGACCGTTACGGCCGTTCGACCGAGCTCCCCCACACCTCCGAGGTCTATAAAAACCCTACATCCCACAGGCAAAGCCTGGGATTTGGCAAAGGGCTAGAATGTAGGGAGAGGAACAGAAAGAAGAAGAAGAAGGGGGAAGGACCCTGCGGTCGCCGCAGGCCCTCAGCCATAAGCGTTATTGGAGTTCATATAAATTTGTTTTAAGATAGTTTTTTTTGGAAATACCTTATCCAACTAAATTCTCTTTTTCTATTATATTTCTATCTATATTTTTTGGTCCAAGCACAACGTAATAACTACCTTAGAGTTTTAAAAGTTTTAAAATTTCACATAACGCACTTCTTGTTACAAGCAAATACTTAAAGGAGTTTTTTTTTTCTTTAACCATTATTATTATGGAATAGTATTGTACGACAACCAATGGGATAGAAATACCTTGAATCTCAGGACTGGAAGTAGCAATAATACAGGGAGTCATGCTAAGCCTACTTCTGATGCATCAACATGCCTAGATATCTTTCTTTTCTTTTTTGATAGAAGGGGACGTAGATAGCCACGCGGCTTTTATTGATCTGATCAAAAGAATACAAAGTTCAGAAGCTGCTAAGAGGAAGAGGCAACAATCTAAGGAAGCAAAGCTCTGCTACAAATAGAGTGGAAAGAAGCAGAGAAAAAAGAAACTGAAAAAAGCAGTGGAGCACCAGCACTCAGACAAAATGTTCTCCATTCAATCTGTTGCAAGAATGGATGTAGGGAACCTCACAAAATAAATCAGAATTTCTTGCAGCATAGAATCCAACAGTGGCATGCCCAGGTCTCAGACAGCATAACCATCAAATCCTCACATGTAGGACTAGAGAAATAAAAGTTTCAACCAACCTTTCTGGGGTACACATACCCCAACGGAAGCATCACGCAAGCAAAAATATGTTACTTATCAATTATCATATAATATTATCATCTTCCTGATCTAAAACATCACATAGGAAGGATACTTCTACATGGTTAAGTGACACATCTATAACCATTCTAGCATCTTGTAAAAGTATTTGTACACAACAAAGACAGAGTTCAAGAAGCCTTCTTGCTTTTATACTTCATGGCACAGTAAACATAAACTAGAAGGTTCAACAAACCGAGTGCAGCTAGAAGCCAGAAGAAGAAATCGAGATGCCCTTCATTTAAATTATCAGAAATCCACCCAGTCTTCCCTCCTTGGGTTGTTATATGTGTCACAATGGTCAGGATCAGAGAGCTTAGGTAATTCCCCAGTGCATTTGTGACAAATGATAGCGCACTACAGAGACTTCTCATGGCATCAGGAGACTGATCATAGAAAAATTCGAGCTGCCCGATGGCTGTGAATACTTCTGCCGCTCCAGCCAAGACATGCTGAGGTATCTGCCAGAAGATGCTGAGGGGAACTGCCACTTTTTGGTGCTCCAAATGCTCAGCCTTTGCGATGCTCAAACGCTTTATCTCCAGCAGTGCTGCTGCAGCCATTGCCAGTATAGATATGAAAAGGCCGATACCCATCCTCTGCAATTCTGAAAAGCCTCTCTCATTGCCCGTGAATCTCCTTGCTAATGGCACAAGAACCCTGTCGTAGACTGGAATCCATAAGATAACACTGATCGCATTAAAGGTAGATAGAGATGCAGGAGGAATGCTGAAGGAAGCAATGGTCGTCTCAAGAACCATCCCTTGTTCGACAAACAATGTAGAGATCTGCGCAATGACAGCAGCAAACACAATGCTGGTAGCCCAGATGGGGAAGATGCGTACCAATAACTTCAGTTCTTCCACCTGAGTGACTGTGCAGAGCCTCCATGGGTTGGAGAAGCTTTCGATCCTCTCATCAAGATCTAAAACTGTTGCAGCCTTGTCAAGAAACCTGAAGTTCATATTTGTTAATATTGCACAGTTCAACATGCCATACCAAGAAGAAATCATAACAGATTATTGCATATATTTATATGTAAATACATATTATAACTCGTGTATATGTAAATTTCATAGCATATTTAGACAAAATGCTAGCTACTGAAAACATAGTGTCTAAAAATAGTTGATCATGCACTTGTGAAACAACTGATATAATCATCTTTTTATTTTTTCCTCTCTGTATACTATTTAGTAAATCAGTCCACAGTTGGCTTATCTCCAACAGAAAAACATTGGTTTCATATGATGTGAAGGTAAAATGGAGGTATGCACATGGGGGACAGACCTCGAACTACAAACTAGTCCTGTGTGGAAGTGGTCAATTCGCTCTTTGCTTTAAATGTGTCTGGTTATCTAAATTGATCTATTACTTTCTTCATTATTTGTAACAGTTCTTTACTTAGGTGGGTGGAATTTCTTTCCGGGACGAGTGGGTGAATCATGTAGTTCTTAAGCTCCTTACTGTAGTTGGAATAAGTATGAAATATTCTGCAAGTTGATAATAACTTTCAGCTGAGTAAACTCATCTATGATCTTTATAATCTCTCATACACAGAAAATGGAAACTAAATATATACACAAACTCTTTTAGAAAGTAACAATGCAAACATTACGAACAAGTTGGCTAAACCCCATTCGCAACGTACTTGTAAAGACTAAGATATTTTCTGAATCTTTTTGCAGTGATTTATTAGCAATTCTTCCGGTTCTAATCTGATTTTATAATTCTATTTGATGCTTTCCGCTTATGATATATACCAAACAAGTGATTTCTGAGACTGACCATCATCGACAACTTATGGATTCTTAAAAGATGTTACATAGAGATAGCAAGAGAACCTCTTGGCAACTTATGTACATAAGAATCTCCAGTTAGCCCTTTTACAAATCTAAAGATGCATGTCCTGCCTGAGTAGCAAAATGACTTAAGAGGACTTGGCTCAAGATTCATTTAACATTTAAAGAAGTAAGAAAAGTTCAGAGATGTACTTGAGTTCATCTGTGTGCTCCAACTTTCTACTCCCTTTGATTGCTGAGGCTTTGCCTGGTAGTTCATGGAGAAGAGAACTATCATGGGGGACATCTACCTTCCACTTGCGAAGAGAAGCTACGACCACCTGGCATACTCTTGTAATAGGACTTCCACCCGGTTTTTGAAATCTATAAAGTGAGGTCCCTGAGAAAAAACTTATAATGGCCAGGCCCATAAACAGTGTAGGAATACCAAAGCCCAGAGCCCACCCATAACTGTCTTGCACCCACACAAGAAAACTGCTGGATAAAAGTGCACCGATATTCACAGAGAAATAAAACCAATTAAAAAAGGATCCCTTCTTCACTCTTTCTGCTCGATCTGTATCGTCGAATTGATCAGCACCAAGGGAGGAGATACAAGGTTTAATTCCACCAGACCCTAATGCAATCAGATAGAGACCAATAAAGAGAACAGCATATTGAGCTGGTCTTGCTTCTGGGCAAATTGATCCTGCACAGGATGGAGGCCTGAAGGCAGGAACTGATGCTGAAAGGGTCAAAGTACCCATTCCCTACAACCAAAACAGTAGCATCATAATCTCCTGAATTAAATAATATGGACAAAACAGATCATAAGTCACAAAACAAAGAGACCAAACAGATGCAGTTATGATTACAAAAAGGAGAAAAAAATATTTGTTGTACCGTACTTACTATAAAGTATATTGTCAAGAAGACTGCAATTGTCCAGTACCTTCCCCAGTATGCATCAGCCGATATTGCTCCAATCAGGGGGGTGAGGTAGCAAGTCCCTTGCCAAGTTGTGACATTTCTTGCTGCAGGGGCATTTCCCTCATGTAATTTTTTTGCAAGGTAAGCAACAAGATTGGTTGCTATTCCATAGTAAGCCAAACGTTCACAACATTCAGTCCCTGTGATTTGGTTATAGAATCTTGAGCACTGCGATTATGGGTAGTTGATAAATAATAGGCTAAACAGTATCAAGTAATCTTAATACCTAAAATAAAGGGGCATGCTCTCCAATTGCCAGTGCCATTCTTTAGGACTGGATTTCCATGAATGTCGACCGATCCATCTCCTGTGTATGGTCCTCCATTTCCATTCTACAGATAAAACAGCATAAACCAAATATGATGAAATTTTATATGAGTCCTAAACTATCAGAAAAGCTGGAAGGTATGCGAAGTTTTGGACAATCGCACTGACTGGCACGATAAAATGGATGAAATAGAATCAGAAATCAAAATCTCAACCATATGAATACAAGCATTCTTGAAGAAAAAGTGTGTGAAATATGTTACTATACCTACTAACTGGCATGATAAAATGAATGGAGTAAAATTAGCATTCACAACTCAGACTTTTAACTGTAATCACTCAAAAAGATGTATAACCATAAGCAGAGTCCTGAATCATGCAATCAAATAGACCATAAGCAGTCCTGAATTATGCAATCAAATAGTTAGATCAAAACTGCATCCAGAACTAGACTTTGCAATGGCAAGCCGGATCTTCATTTCCATGAAAATTTTTGCATGATAATTTGATAAAAAGAAATGATTTTTCTTTTTTGTATTGAAAACTATTAAGGTCAAGCTCTCTGCAAAGCAGATAGCTAAAGTTATCTCAGTCAACTAGTTACCAAGTCGTGACATTTCTATTGGACAGATTAAGTACTACAGAAGGGAAAAAATTCCCGGCTATTTGAGTTGGAGCACGTCAATCTACAATCTTCAGAACAACAATAAAAAATTTGAGCAGTTGCATCTGAAAGCTCTTTTTATCTGCTCGTCGGTCATTGCCTTCTAATCATCTAACAGATTCTAAAGAAGAAAAAGAAGAAGATTCACGATATTTTTTTATTTTTTTTCAAGCAAAATGGTGGAGACTGGAGAAGACAATCGCACAAAATGGACACAAAAAAGAGAAGCAATAAAAGGAAAATATGAAAAAGAAAATGAGAAAAGAAAAGAGGAAAAAAAAGAAGATTCATTGTACTTAGTTTGGTTAATCATTCTTTTTTTGTTCTTCTTTCTTGTGGGCTAGGGCTGAAGGAAGCAGTAATTGGGTTGAGGATGGGATTCGAACCTGGTATCCAACACCCAATAACTTAAACAATTGAGCCAATTGACACTCTCAACTTTGCTTGATCATTCCTGATGCATGCAGATTGTGAGGACTTAGATCACTAATTTCTTTTCAGTTTTCAAATTTTGGTGCTTAATTTCTATTCTAACAGGTCTGTCTATTGTATAGTGGAGATTAGATAATCTAATGTCACTTCTCGAAGACCTTGGATTATGAATTCCTATCAAGATCTATTTTTTCCAACACCACCTCAGGCCGCAGCCATATGAACTATGATCCCATTAGACTTCCCCAAATCTTTCTTTTTCTTTTTTGATGTAAAGGGAGGTTCACGACTAGACTAACCCAAATCTATCAGAAATCAAAAATCTGAAAAATAGATAACAATCCATAGATAACAGAAAATTTGTTACCATAACATTAATCTTTCTCAAATCCACATTGAATGATTTAAGAATTTACCAAACTAAGGAACCCCGAATCGAGGAGCAAATCTAAGGAAGCAACAAAATAATAATAATAATAATCTTTGTCTGCGACAAAGAGACGAACCTCTGATGAGAGCCCATCTTCCAACAGCAATTTTGGTTTCTCCTCCTGAGAGCCCATGGATGGAGACTCAGAGAGAGAGGAGAAGGTTAAGGATTCCAGGGATTTCCCGCCCGAGAAATGAGACAGAGCACCAATTTTATTTTTTTGAAGAGAGTTTTTTAGCAGTGTTGCCTTTAAAACAGCACATAACTTTGTGACGCGTGTCGATACACAAAGTTTTGTTCAAGAGTGGCCACGATGCCACTGATTAAATTATTTACGTAATTTCTCAAAAACAAGAATGGTTTATAGACAAGTAGCAGCACAAGATGTCTGTTAATTAACATTCCTGCTACTTGTTTTCATTAATGATCTAAAATTTAATCCCCGTTATTATATATTTACGCATAACTATGTGCAAAATAAACATGAAATTCTTTATATATTGAAAAAATTCCAAATATGAGCCAATGAATGCGTACAAAATAGAATGGAGAATTTTGCACGAGAGTCTCCATGCAAAAAATTATGTCAATAATATTGATATTATAAGTATTGGCCCTGCATGATGCATAGGATATGATATTTTTCTCATTTTTCTCATTATAATTGAAATACTATATAATAATATAATAAATCATAATTAAAAAAAGATTTTAATGGTTAAACTTCTGTTGCATGTTAAGTAATAAACTTTAATGATGGTTGACTACATTAATACCAGTATCATTAATATATTTTATATATTGAGCAATAAACTTTGATGATGGCCGAGTATGATAATACCCGCATCTACATAGGAGAGAGGACTTCATCACAAGTTGAGCCTCCATTATATATATAGGTAATAGATAATAGATATGCAGAAAATACTGTTAAATATAAACTACAAAATTTATAAGGACTAAACATAAAATTTGACGATGAATCAACTTATCCTCCTTAAGATGCATGTGTAATGAGAAAAGGCATGAGTAAATTAAACATGAATTCTATTCTTCCATCAAAACAGTTGAGAACATAAGTTTCATTTCATCATTTATTTTATTTGCTCTGATTTTAATACAATATATCTGAAAAATCTCTAGAGTTGCCAACTAAAATCAAATAAAAGAAGCAGGTGGATATGTGTGGGTCTCCACTCTTTGGGAGTTTGAGCTAAATAATACAAACAAATTCTAGCACATGCAGTACATATGAGAGATATGGCATAATTTTATTTCCAAAGGAATTACAACTTATGCATTAGGGTTTAAACTATCTTTATTTTAGCCCTTATGCTATGAGTGGTTGTCTTCTAATGGAACCAGTGGAACGTTCTGTTAGAACATGCCATAAGTGATGCGTGCTTCAAATTACTGCATATCAATCATTGGGAAAATGCTAGTATTTGTATAATACAGTTGCCACAAAGCTTGAGCCAACACTACATACTTAGATAATGTTTGGCATAATTTTTATTTTTTAAAAAATTAAAAATTATTTTTTGCGAAAACCAAAAAATTGAAGCTCGCTTAGCCGTAAAAATGGTGAAATTGGTGGCGGCCGATGATAGATGGTAATAGTCGATGATCACCATGACAGATAGCGTTAGAAGCAACTAATGAAGGCCACGAATTGGGAGCGATAAATGGTGGCCGGCAATGGCTGGTGACGGATGGAGGCGGTGGCTGGCAATATTGATACGCCGTGGAGATAGTCGCAAAAAAAAAAAAAAAAAAATCAAAAACATAATTTTTGACTTTTATAATTTTTACAAATTGGTTGCTAATTCCAAAAAACTGAAGATAAAAATTGGATTATGAAACACTACAATGCCTCGATTTGTATGTTTCTGATAAAAAAAACTTGAAACTTGAAAACTGACAAACATGCCGGACAAAGACTTACCCAAGAAGCAACATTAATTTCAAAAAAAATCTCAACCATCAAATAACCACCTTCCATCAAAGACATTCTCTGGACTTGGCCATTGCTGGACACAATGCCAGAGTTCTAGCCATAGTGAGGGCGAGAGAGTCCACCATGCTGTGTATAAAAGCTCGTTTAGCTTATTAACTCCAAAAAAAAAAAAAAAACCTTGCTGAGCCAATCATCAGCATGCCTACGCAATAGTGAAAACTAGAAGTCTCTGCAATCTGCCTCTTCAATATCTAAGGGATTACAATTTTGTTTCCTTCTTCTATAGCTCTTGTTCATCCTCTTATGCCTTCCAGCAGATTGTATTATGCTTCAGAGGAGGTACCAGACGTGTTATGAAATTGGTTGTGAAAAATTGACTGGTTTTTGTTTCAGAACTCTCTTAAGTCGGACTTTTCTTTATGGAGCTTGTAGCCATTCTTTATCTTAGTGCTTATTTTAATGTCTCATTTTGATGTGGGAAGGGATACAATAACTTGATCTTCTGAGATCAGAAAAATAGAGCTCTTCATGTTCAAAAGAGACGGGTATAGCAGAAAAGTGTTAGGCCAGAAAATCTTTATGAAATTGCTTGAAACTTTCAGGCAATAAATGCCCCTGTTTGTTAGTCTGAATGAGATTTTTTCCTCCAGTGCTTCTTCTTACGAGCATTAACAATTCCTGTCCTGATTATCAGACACTCGGTTTGGAGTCATTTAGCTTCTTTTTCCGACATGCATTCCTCTTCTTCCTTGACAATGTAACTTATCTCTACCCCTCATCTTTGTTGTAAATACGATTAATCTTTAATAAAAACCGGGTGGCTTCTTTTGCCTCCCTTTACATAAAAAAAGAACTCTACTAGCTTGAAGAGGAGTTGTACAAGAGGCATTGTATATGACAGTTTAGAAAAGCTTCATCGCCTTGGCACTAAGCACATAAAAGTAGAGAGGGAGGGGGATCTAATGGTGTCCGATTGTTTCTCTTAGCTTAAGCATTGCACTCCTCAAAAAAAAAAAAAAAAAAAAAATCTCATGCGTTACAGTACGTGACTAATTAATACTTCATATGTAAAATTTCACAGCTCGAATCCACTTACGTCACCTCAAATAAGATAACCCAAAATTTTGAAATTTCTCTCTTCTCTGAAAGAATCTTCTGAGAAATAAAAATTCTCTCTCACTGTACCTTTGTCACCAAAGAGATGGCTTGTTCGCATCTTCAGCCACAAGCACACAGGGACAGTTTCTTTGATAGGAGATTAAAGCATGTATCACCTACCTTCCATCATAGTAATGGTTACTTCATTTGAGGAACCAATACCTCTCTTTTGACAATCTTCTCCACTTACCTGACCTTCACGAGCATGGAAGGCTGGTTGATTCAGTGAAGGAAGGCTTACATTACTACCACCCAGCTGGGAAACAACAGCTGACATTGTAGGTCTATCTTGAGCACTTTTTTGCACACATGATAGTCCCACATGGATGCATCTCAGCAACTCTTCTTCGCAATAGGAATTGCCTAGTTGTGGATCCACTAGCTCTAAGGCCCTCCCATCCTCCCAAAGCTCCCATGCCTGTCATGAAAAGAAAAATGTTACACAGTGCATCAAATTGGTTTATACATGTTTCCCAATAGCTCGTTATTAATTCAAAGATTGACGAACATGCTTACGTAATTTAAAAGATTCAAAGAGCCGTTCATGCCCTGAGAACCAGAAACCTTCTCGCCACTGATAATTTCTAGGAGCAACACTCCATAGCTGAAGACATCAGTCTTTTCAGAGAAATGCCCCCATAGAGCGTACTCAGGAGGCATATAGCCACTACAGAGAGAGGGAACAATGATTAGTTGATCGCTAGCATCAGTTTTTTTCATCTAAGAGTTTAATATTAAAGTTCACTTGAAGAAAGATTTCACTTACTATGTCCCAACAACCCTTCTTGTCTTTCCTTGCTCTTGATTTCCTTCAAATATTCTTGCTATTCCAAAGTCTGATATCTTTGGGTTCAACTCGGCATCCAAAAGAACGTTACTAGCTTTTAGATCTCTGTGGATAACTTTCAGTCTAGAGTACTTGTGGAGGTAGAGGAGTCCTTGAGCAATCCCATCAATTATTCTCTTGCGTTTACTCCAATCCAATATTGCTCCCTTGGTCGGATCTGATTCAAATTCCAATTAAAAAAATTGAATAGTTATTTACTTGGTTATAGAATGAAAAAATATAAGACAAATGCTTCAACAGCGGGGTAACAAGAAGGTCATAATGGCACAAGATTATCCAATTAGTCCATTATCCTTTTTCCATGTTCCTGAAGAAATTGCTGATAGTTTTCCATCCTTGCATCCAAAAGTGGAGAAAAACTACATCACGATATTCAAATAATTTGATCGCATAGAAATTTCTCCTTTCTATGTGGAACTAGTGCATCATAAGCAGTGAGCAAAAAATGCATGTTTAAAGAAGCTCACCGAAGAGGATGGAATCCAAACTTTTATTGGGCATGTACTCATAGATCAGCATCTTCTCTTCTCCTTGAGTGTAGAAACCTAGAAGTCTCACAAGGTTCATGTGTTGTAGCCTAGCAATCAGAATAACCTCATTCTTGAACTCCTCAAGTCCTTGTCCTGAACTATCTGAAAGTCTTTTAATAGCCACTTCCTGCCCATTAGGTAATTTACCCTGCCAACAAAACCAACATCTGTTGCATGACTGTAGACACAAGAAGAAATTATTGAAAGTGTAAGTCCTCCAAATTCAACGATTTATTGCATATAACTGAAAGAACTAGTTAGCCAAAAAAAAGAAGAAGGAGAAAGCTAATTACCTTGTACACCTCCCCAAAACCACCCTTTCCTAGCTTACTTTCTTCCGCGAAATTGTCAGTAGCAGCAGCAATAGTGCCTAAACTGAATAGAGACAACTCTGCACTTATATTGACATCATCTGTTGACATGCGGCTATGTGCTACATTAGCTCCAAAACCAAGTAATGAGTGACTTTCGCATTGTTCGATCTTTGCTGCAATCAACAAATAGCCCAACAATCAGGTGTAAAGTTTGATCTATTCCAATGAGCATAGCTATCTATGAAGCACGTCTTACCTTTTCCTTGCAACTTCTTTTTCCAGAGGCTACGGAGGCATAATTGCAAGAAAAACAAAGATAAACAGATTGTTGCAACTATAATTATGATCAACTTTTCCTTGTCCACTGGAACATGTGTTTCGTCGTCCTCATCATCATCCTCATCTGGAAGAAGACAGTATAATTTCAAAACCATTTGGTATGCGACGCCATTTGGTGAGAAGAACAACTTGAAGTTTTTGTGTGTTGTAGGTAAATGTGTGCATGAATCGACAATAGCAGAAACTTAAAATTGCAGATTACAAGAAGCTCATGAACAAGCACATCAAGAGTGACTTCGAGTACTCATTATTCTCGAAAGGGAAAAGGATTCTATGGAGACCAAACTCTAGCAGGGCATGCGAAGAATATGCTGAGCTGAATCTACTTGCTACTAATATATGTGGGTTCTATGGAGACCAAACTCTTTTTTTCTTCTTCGTAGGCTCACCGAAGTTCTAGAGTTCATGACAGACTTGGCATACCTCAACTTGCATCATTGCCTATTGCATTTTATACAAGATTTGATAATGTTTGCATCAATTTGTTAAATGATGGAGTGTAGAAACATATCTAACATGATACCTAAATTAAAAATTGATCGACAATAAATATATAGAATAAATAGCTAATAATAAAAATGTTTGAAAGCAATAAACAAGTAGAACAGAAAGCTAATTTTCTGATAAATTTGCACAAAATCTATGTAAGACTTTAATTATGTTGAATATCTTACGAAATCGGCTATATATAATATTATACAAATTTCACTCAAAACTTGCGCACCTGAAAAGAGCTGGTGCCAATGGATTGATCCTAATATTAAAGTATCGCATATAATATTGAACCCGCAAGAATAAAAAAATAGTTTTTAATAAATATTTAGTTTTTTATTTAAAAAAAGTCTATTTATTCAAACCTATGCTGGGCGACGATAGCCATCAACGCTAGCGCCCTCCACGGGCGGCTGATTTTGTGGGTTGTAAGGTGGGCGGGGGCTTTTTGGCTTTTTGCCCTATCCCCAATTATCGACGCAACTTGATTGAGCGCCACAATGATTGACCCAACTTGTTACCTAAAAAATCTAGCCGGTCCAGCTCCAATATAGATCCATCTATTAACCTACGCCAGTTTGTGTTTAGCTCAAAAAACCGGCCCAACTTGGTTCAAAGTCTTCCAATTTTGATGCAACCGGCGTTCACTTCCACATTCATCTAAACCCATTTTAGACCCGGTCTGAAACGTCTATGTTCCAGTTCTGCGAAGGATCTGCTGTTTATGTTCACAGCCAACGATATATGCAACACCTGTGGATCACCCGAGGAAGCCCAAAATATTTCTAATCTAGCGCTCTTTTTTTTTTAACAGCCAATCACCAGCAACCACGTCATTAGCTAACTGTGGCCCACCAAAATGCATTGGGAAAAAAGTTATGCGACGCGTACCTAGATCTGAAGCCGCCAATCGGACGTACACATCCTGGCCGCCGCTCGGGAACTCCCTCAGGTCCATCAAATCTTCCACCCAATAAACGCACCCAGTAACACCCCCACTGATATCAGCGGCTGTGTAGCCCACACACGAGCAGTTGGCCAAGCACACCCTCTTGCACTCCTCCAGTCCCATACTCCGGTTGACGATAGCGGTCGCGGTATCTGGAAGCTTCAACTCAGTCACCCTCCTGAAACCGTCCCGGCTCCCGCACCTCAGGCCGGTCCGCCTCGCACAACCGGCGGTCCAGTTCCCGACTGACCGCGGCTCGAACCCATTTACACACTTACAGACCGGATTCGAGTCCATGTTGCAGACCCCGAACGGCCCGCAACTCCCGTACCTGTCGCACAGGTCCTTGGGTGCGGACCAGGACACGACCCAGGACTGGGTCTGGTTCGCCCATATGAACCGCTGCAGCTGCCCGGCCTGGTCCAGCACCAGCCTCGTAATCATAGATGGGTCGTTCAGCTCGTGCTCGTAGTAGGTCTCGTTCTCGTTGGAGACGAAGGCGTAGGTGAACAAAGTGCTGTAGGATTTCATCTCCGGGGTGCCGCTGAGCCGCAGGCCGTTCCACGGCCCGGTTCGGTAGACCGGCTTCGACCGGCCCCAGAGGATGATCTGGGGAAGGCCGTTCTCGTCTAACCGGACGGTATAATCACCGAAGGAGGCGTCGCCGGAGTTCTTCCAGGAAGTGAGGCCGAGGGGGAGCCGAGAGGAGAACCGCATCCCGGGAAGCCACGTGTCGGTCGGGCATTGGAAGGTCTGCCATGCAACGCCGACGAGAAGTGCGTCCGCTGCATCGCGCAGCACGAAGTTGCCGGAGTCGAGGAGCTGGGCGACGGGTCGGGAGAAGTCAACCGGGTCGGTGTACCAGATCGGGTGGTTCGAGCCGTTGGTGAGGAGGAGCTCACCGGCGGGGCCGAGCTGGAGGTGGCCGGTGCGGTCCGGGAGGGGGCTGGCCCGGTTGGCGACCCAGACGACGGTCTGGACGGGGATGTGCTTGTACCAGATGCCGAGGTGGCGGTGGGTCGACCCAACCGGGCTGAAGAAGCCGAGCTCGAAGGTACCTCGGGCCGAGACCAGGGTCTGGCCGTCTCGGATGGATTGGGTCCGGGTAAGGGTGTCAGTGGCCAAGGAAAGAGAGAACAGGAAGGAGAGGAGGAGGAGGAGGAAGGGAGGCAAACTGCTCTTTGGCTTTGCTATGGCTCCGAGTTTCATTTTGGAAAGGAGATGACTAGGATGTTAATCAGCAAATTAAGCTATTTGCAAGTCTGGTCAGGCATTAGTTGGGCATGCGATGATCTCTTGGAGTAGTGGCTGGAGAAGTCTCCTTTAAAGGAAATTCCTCTCTTGGTCTTGGTGGTGGTGGGGTGCGGGCCTCTCCGTACGTGTGCGTGTTCAGCAAGTTGTAAACTTTGGACTGGGTTTGGCAATTTATAAAAGTTTTTCCTACCCGTAATTATAAGCTTCCTGTCTATTTCATAAGTATTTTTGTAATATTTCATATCAAATTTAATATAATATTTGTTTGTTAGATGGAGGGGTAGATTCATTAAAATTCGACCGATCCAATTTTTTGTTCGAATTCTAATTTTGGATCCAAATCTGATTCGATTGAAAATTGAGTTGGATCGGGTCGGAGTCGGATCCAGATCCAAGTCAGTTGGATTCGGTTCAGATCGAATCGGATATTTTTTTTTTTTTGCATTTTTGGAAAAGTATTTGGGTAAACCTAATTTGGTCATATCATAATTATGATGTGCTGGTTGACCCATGACTCGAAAGGCTTGCCAAAAGTCAGCGGTGACCTTGGGTCAGCACAGGTGACCCATGACTAACTAAGTCGGTCTACAAGCCAAATGTCATACCAGGCTATTTTTTATCCATATGACTGATTGGACGGAAGTTGGTGTCTCCCAGCTCCCCTCTCACGAGGGCAAAAAATATCCCAGGCCTTCTTCCAAAATCCAATTCCATTGCAGAAAATCGGCACATGACCCATATTCAGTTCAGCGTTCCCTGACTTCCTCCCTGCAAAAGTTAAAAAAAACAGAAACCAAAAAACAGAAGGAAAAAAAAAAAAAAAAAAAAGCCAGCCACCGAGACACCAGAGATATCAACAGTGTAATGGATCGAGAGAGAATACCGACGGACCAATAGTTTCATGACCCACACAAAAAAAAACTTTTTTTTGCTTTCCCCCCCCCCCCCCCTCTCTCTCTCTCTCTCTCTCTCTCTCTCTCTCTCTCCGGTCCATTCGGATTAGGGCTGGAAGTGGGCCGGGCCGGGTCGGGCCAAACCCCTACCCAAGCCCGGCCCGAATTTTTTTTCCGGGATTCGGGCCGGGCCGGGGCCCGAAAAATTTTTAAGAAACAAGGCCCGAGCCCGGCCCGAGCCCGGCCCGAGCCCATTTGGGCCGGCCCAGTTGGGCCCTAACCTGGGCCGGCCCGTTTGGGGTATGCACTTGGCTCATTTCCTAACAACATGAGCTTAATCAAGCCCGTCGTCAAGCCAAGCCTGAGCTGCTCATGAACATCTTTCTTTTGTTTGGAGCCCTATATATGGCCTTGCAGACAATTTCCGGGCAAGAGTTTTATGGAGCACCATTTGATCTGGTAAAAATCACCACCTCACTTTGCTATTAAAGAAAAAAAAAATCGCGCTCTTGCACCGAATCTTTAGAACATGAAGGTCAGAACTCAGAAATAACAAAATTATATTGTGCTGAAAGTTAAAGAATGGTCAGCATCAAACTCCATATCTTTTAGTTTCCAAAGCAAATACGACCTCAACCATTATAAAGCACATAATAACATTTCCATATATAGCCTGTTAAGAGAAAGAAAATGCAATGATAAATCAACTAAACCCACTTGAAGTTCAAAATTTAGCCACTGAGGTATGATGCCTTTGAAACTAAATGGGCAGTTCTCATCAAAATCTGGGTTTTATTTGAACAATGCTAGATTAGCAGATCAACTGCTACACTTTCCGAAAATTATAAACGAGAAGGAAGATAGATGGCAAGAAAGGAGAAGAGGGTTTGGACTGGGAGGTGAAAGGATGGAGGGTTTACGACTTACGAGTGCTTGCGTCCGATCTTTCTGACGTATTCGAGGAAGAAGGCCGCAATGCCGAGCGCCAAGATCAACGCCTGCGAAGTGAGAAGAAGAGAAATAAACAATCGATCGTGAGAGGAAATAGGAAAGGGGGATTAGGTTTACGGTTTGAGATGGGAGGGGGGGGAGACGAACCAGAGTCCAGAGAGGACAGGAAGAGGGAGAGGGCGAGATGGGGATCGGGGAAGAGAGACGATGGTCTTGCCTCTGCGCTCCCCCGCTCTCGTCTTGCCTCTGCGCTCGCGGACTAGACGAAGAAGACGATGGTCGACGAGCTCTGGCGGACTAGATGAAGAAGACGATGGTCGACGATGGCGGCGGCTCTGGCGGACGGCTAGGGCTGGCTTAGAGACGATGGTCGGGCTGGCTTAGAGACGATGGCGGACGGCTAGGGCTGGAGAAGTGGAGCTGTGGAGGCTAGAGAGTAGAGACGATGATAAAATCCCCAAATGCCAAATCCCGTGAGCCCTAAAGCCTAAACCGGTTAGTCCCACACTCCCACTCCCAAATGCAATTCGGGCCGCCAATTTGGGCTTGGTTCGGGCTGTCATTGGGCTCGGGCTTGGTCCGGGCCAGGGCCGGGCCAATGGGAAACCCGAGCCCGGCCCGAAATAAATTTGGGCTTAAGTTTGCAGCCCGAGCTCGGCCCGAAATTCATTGGGTCGAGCCCATAGCCCGGCCCGCAGGCGGCCCAGCCCGATGGGCTTCGGGCCGGCCCGAGCCCACTTCCAGCCCTAATTCGGATCGAGTCAGATCCGTTCGGTAAACTCAGATATGATCCAGAAAATAATTTAGGTCCAACTTTAGGATCCGACCCAGAACGTAGGTCCTAAAATTCGGATCGGGTTGTATCTACGCGGGTTGGGCCGGGTCGGATCTTGGATCGACCCGACCCATTTGCAGCCTTATTAAAACCTCAGAGAAGTAAGAGTCTGGTAACATCCAACAAAACGTTTGGAGGTCAAGTTGACGTCCACAATGTGCATGGGACCATCCATTTCTACTCCTCTAGCTATTCGGAAGATGATCTGCTGGTTGATTGTCATCTCTGCAATCATGATTGGCTTTAAAACCAACAAGTGAAGCTACAAGATACCATAATGCTTTATAGGTTGGAAAGAGAATTTAATATCTAAACCATATGTAATGTAAGCGCAAATAAGAATGCTCATTATTGGCTCGTGATGTTCATTTCGGCCGACTACAGCTCACCAGAAAGACTGACCAATTAGAGTTTGCTACAACGCCAGCGCGTGGCCGATTGAGAGCGGCTATCTGGCAAGCCCAATGCTATGCGATCGAGTTCACATCTCAAGAGCTCCTCATAGTTTGCAGCATTTTAGCAAGGGGCCCCAACGATCACCAAAATCATGCCGATGTGACAAACAAGACGTCATCACATGCGAGATACTTGCGTCTAATATTCGGGACGTACTGAGGCTAGTCATTTTTGGCCGGCCCACGTGCCCTAATTTTTTCGTGGTAGGTAAACTTTTCCACCTACACAATCATCAAAAAAGAGAGAACCCAAAGGGGTAAGTGCTCAGAGCTCGCAAAGGGCTCCGCCTCTGATAGAACCACAGACGGTCCTAGTGGTGATCCCTAAACAATTTCAGGTACTTCTCTAATAGGTTTAGGCACTGACCGTTGCGATTCAACATATGCGACAGGCATTTGCCTCTCAGCAGCTGCAGGAAACTTTTAAACAGTGCTGTCGTGAAGACCTGGAGCGCCCAAATCTCACTCCCCACTAGGGGGTAGGAACCATTTTTCTAGCTTTCCCGTCATCACAGCTTCGGCAAGGCTCCCCACAGCCACCACACTCAGCCGTGGAGTCAGATGAAGGAAGGCCAGTCTTGATCTACTGACTCGTCCTCTTGGGAGGAGCCAGCATCCAGCCATTGTTCCTCCGACCAACTAGATAAGGCTTGCAAGAGGGAAGCCAGCCTCGACCACAAGCTCGAGGGGATGCATCGGCACCTCAAAGACCTGTGGCAGTATCAAGCCAGGAAAGGCCGAAACGTGGAGTTCACTATCGAACCCCTATTCTCAACAAAGATAATGGAGGAGCTTGTTCCTTCCCATTTCAAGATGCCATAGTTGGAGATGTATGATGGCACCTCGGACCCTCTCGACCACTTAGAGAGCTTCAAATCTCTCATTATGCTCCAAGAGGCCACCGATGCGGTGCTATGGAAAGCTTTACTGGCTACCCTTCGGAAGATGGCTCAGTTGTGGTACATCGGGCTATAGCCGAGCTCGGTCCATTAGTTCAAGCTACTCGTCCGGATGTTTGTTGTCCATTTTATGAGTAGTAAGAGGTTGAGAAAAAGTTCAAACACCCTCTTTACGATTAAACAACTGGAGGATGAGTCCATACGGGACTACGTTAGCCATTTTAATGCGGCCATGTTAGAAATGTGTCACCTGAATCATTCGGTCACGATGTCTGCCATGAGGAGCGAACTGAAGACTTCTTGGTTTCTTTTCTCCTTAAAAAAAGGTTTTCGATACTATGCCAAGTTGTTGACCAATGTAGATAAGTACGTTAATACCGAGGAGGCCATGACAGTACAACGAGAGTTAGTCGAGGGCAGACCCGGCATAAAGAAGAACAATAAACGGGTCGGTGATGACTCTATGATCCCGGCTAAGAAATTGAGGAGGGATGGAGAAGCTACTCATCGATCGAGAAGCCCTCCTCGAAAGTTTGAGAGGTACTCGCCTCTAAACACCCCACGTCAACAGATTCTTATGGAGGTTCGTAACTGCAATTATGTGAAGTGGCCGCAAAAGATGAAGTTGATAACTCCTAAGGACATGATGTGATACTGCCAATTCCATCGCGACCATGGACATGACACGAAGGACTGCTTCTAACTGAAGAATGAGATTAAGGCTCTAAATCAACGAGGCTATCTTGGTGCCTACATCTAAAATTTGCGGGATCGGGCTAACCCTGGTCAGAAGTGGCCCTCTCTCGAGGCACAGGTTGACAACTGATCGATGGTTGGGATAATCAGCACCATAGTTGGAGGAATAGCTGCTGGCGAAACCAGTTCATCAGCCCAAAGAGCCTACATGCGAGCTGCATGCATGGAGTGTTCGCCGATGAAGAGACCATGGATAGGTGTGGTCATTTGCTTCTCAGATGCTAATATGGAAGGGGTATAACCTCCCATGACGATGTCGTTGTAGTTTTTCTTACTATTGTAAACTATGATGTAAAAAGAATCTTAGTATATAATGAAAGCTTGGGGGACATCTTATTTTATGAGGCCTTCTCTAGAATGAGCTTGCCAATCGACAGGCTTCAAACGATCACCTCCCTCTTGGTCAGCTTTTCTAAGGATCTAGTCCCCAAGGAAGGAGTCATCACCCTCCTTGTCACAGCAAGGTGGGGCCCATAGCAAACCACCCTCATGATGGATTTTCGGGTCCTCAAGGTCTCGTCCGCTTACAATGCCATTTTAGGATGGCTAGGTTTAAATGCTTTGCTTGCCGTGGTCTTCTCCTACTATCTACTGATGAAGTTCTCCACCAAAAATGGTATGGGATGTCTGAGATGACCATGCGCTCGCTCAACGATGCAACATGGCTAACTCAGGAAAGAAGCCGAGGGAGACGCTTTCTATCGAAAGCTTTAACACCTAGACAACTAGAGGCAGCAGCATGGGGAGCCAGCCAAGGAGATTTATTTCGTACCTCTTGAAGAGACGGAGTCGAACCGAATGATAAAAATTGGAGCATGTCTAGATGATGCCATCAGAATCCAGCTTCTGAAGTTCTTCCATGCAAATGCTGATGTCTTCGCTTGGTTAGCTTCTAATATGCTAGGCATAGACACAGAGGTCATCATCCACAAGTTAAGCATGGACCCTACTCACCGACCAATCCGACAAAAGAAAAAAAGCTTTGCCCTAGAAAGGCAGAGAGCGATCGAAGAGGAGGCAGAGAAGCTCTCCATGCTGGCAACTTATAAGAGAAGGCTTGGCATGCTAACCGACCTCTTTCGATCAAAACAGCACAAACGGAGGTCCGGCTTTCGTGTCGAAGGCTTGGCATGCCAATTGACCTCTTCAGGTCGAAACAGCCTAAGCATAGGTTTGGCCCCCATGCCGAAGTCTTGGCGCGCCAACCGACCTCTTGTAACTGAGGCGACCCAAGCAAACCTGCCAATTTCCAAAGAAAGTCCTATGAAGGTGTAAACCACGATGTCGACCCTGCGGGCAGTTCCCCTTTCAGCTAGCTAGATGCCCCCACTAAGAAGGACAACACCCCAAAACAGCCAGGAGCCACCCAACAGTGGATACGTCGTTGTGCACAGAAGCATCATGAGCATGATAGAAATAGTAAAAGGGGATGAATCGATGGACATAACCTTTATTTAGTGCTTTGATTAAAGAGGAAATGACAAACCAACAAGATATGTGTTTACACAAGAAACAAAAATCGGGCAGTGCATGCCGAAGCAAGGGCGACTCAATAGTAGCCGAATTTTTGCTGACTATAACATCTAGAAGGGATCCGACAGGTGCTCCTTGCTATGGCCCCCTTTAAGGACAACACAATGGTCCTCTGCTGAATCTCTTCGGCACGGACCCTACCTCTTCATATCCCTCAATAGTAGAAGACTTATGCCCTAAGGAAGGAGCAACTTTGTCGTCATCCTCTATGGTACATAGGGACGTGTTTCCTAATCTCACTACTAATCCGACGAACTTGAGATGCCCCTCTTTGTCTTGGGTCGCTCTCGGCTCCGCCTCCATCTTCACTGGCTTGATGACCATCCTCTAGTCGAAAACCTCCATGAGTTGCACTATAGCCTGTCCAGAGCTCAGCGAAGAAGGATAGCAAGACGCTTGCTATAGTGAAAAATTAAAAAGAAGGATCCCATCCTATTTATAAGAGAGATTCATGGTTGGAATCAAAGAGCCCGAGCTCGAGTCAGTGGACATATGCCCAATTCTCAGCCAGACCACATTTAATTTTGGGATTCCCTAAGAGCGCGCTGCTACCTCAGCGGCATTCTGGGTTGTCACCCCATCGAAGTATGAGCCCCATTGATGAAAAATGCTTTAGAATTTGGGCATGGGTCAGCATGATGACATCCACAGCTTTTCAAGGGAACGACTAAATCCAGCCACACGATGACCAATGAGCAGGTGCCGTTACTTTGCCGCAGCATCCGCCTCAAAAACCATCTCGAGTAGTGAAAGACATAAATAGCAAAGTTACTGAGCATCCCTGCTTTGGATGAAGTAGCCCCTTAAGCGAAAAACTAATAAATTTGGGCAAACAAATAAATAATTGGAAGAAAAATACACTTTCATTCATTAGATGAAAGAGGATACTATAAAAAGAACGGAGAAAAGATATAAGGTAACATTTCACATCTGACCTAACCAAAAATTATCACTCATCCCTTTTTTTCTTTTCCTCCTCCTCTCTCCTCTTTCTCTCCTTCCTTGGCCTCGCTACCCGATGACCAAAGGAAGGACTCCTCATTTGAATACTCGCTCGAGAAGGTGACCGAGCTGAGGTCAAGCTTAGGAGCCACCATGTAGACCTTTTCTCAGCAGACAGTAAAACTTTTCTTGAAGAATTAGTCCAAAGTAACACGTTGGGCCCTTTTCTTGAAGAATTAGTCCAAACTTTTCTTGTAGACCTTTTCTCGTCACCCCATCAAAATCTCAGGCGGCTTCTAGCATCTTGTTGCAGAACTGTTCGGAAGCCTTGTAGTCCAAAGTAACATGTTGGGCCCTTTCCTCAGCATGGGAGGCATTCTCCTTTGCTCGGATGATCTCTTTGGCTGCGAGGTCGGCCCTCTTCTCAGATTGGGCGGCTTTCTCCTCCGTCCAAGCGAACCTTTCCTCGGTTTGGGAGGCTTGGAGCCTGGTTGTAGCGACTGCATTGCTTAGATGGGCAAACTCTGTGTCGACCTCTCTCCTCGTGCAAGCCCCTTTCTCACCGATAGCTCGTTGTGTCTCCTAGAGCCAAACTGCCATTTGGCCTAGCTCTGTCTAGGAGCTCCTAGCCTAAAAGATGAGGAAATGAGCTTGCACCTCATCCTCCTACTTTCTCCTCTCCGCCTCTGCCCACTCCTCCTCAGCATGAGCTACTACACTCGGTCTCTCAGAGGTGGCAATCAGAGACCTTTAGTCTTCACTAGTAGGAGTGGATGGCCTCGGTAAGTATACGAGCAGCATATACTCCCCGAGGAGACAGAAAGAAGGTCAATTACTCAAAAAAAAAAAGGAAGAGAAAAGAAACGGAAGAAAGAAGAGCTAATCGATTACCTCAATGGCGGTGTGGCAGAACGAGGTGAGTATGCTTTCCAGCAGTCTCCGCCGTAGCTGCTCCTCATCCTCAGGGAGCATGAACCTCTGAATCATCTCCCACATAATGTGAGATTGCCCTGGCACAACACTGAGTTGGAGGCCCTCACATAGCAGTTCTACAAAAAGATCCCCAACTTTATGCTCCATGGGGCTGGTCGGAGTGAAAACATCAACGCATGCATGCCCCCGATGGAAAGATTGAAGACTGGTTCGGTGGCCTCGGCCTGCGGCACGGTGGTGGTGGGACTAGTGGCATAGTGGGGCCCCTCAGCTAGGGCCGAAGAAGGACTGGTTGTATCTAGTGTAGTCAGTGAGACAAGATTGGCAGTGGAGGCCTTTGCAAAAGTCAAAGCAGTCATCGGAGTACGAGATTGTACGAGATGGGGAGGGCATTAAGCACCTCTACTTCCGGAGATCCTACCCAAATAGGCTCCTCCTCAACCCTGATGATGGGACTCAGTGCTGTTGGGAGCCCGACCTCGATGGTGGAAGGACCTACGAGCGTGCCCCTCCTCTTGCCCGAGGAGGAACCGCTATTGTTGGACTTCCTCTTCCTCAAAGAATGAAAGAACTCCTCTACCTCGAACTTCATTCCTGTAAGCATAGAAGAGGGCTCAATTAGTCAATAAAGCAAGGCCGACGAAAGATAGGCAAGACGAGATGAGGAAATATACCAACAGAAGAGGCAGGGCTCAAGCCGGCGTCCACCAATGCTGACTCTCGAAGCAGCTCAGTCAACGCTGGAGCTCTTATCTGGCGAAGCAAATCGACAAACTCCTGCTTCTCATCCAATTAGAATAGGAAGAGGCTCAAAGCTTGCTTCCCAAGTGTCCTCCATAGGGTCGAAAACTCTAGAGAGTTGCAGAAGATACAAACTAATACTGACCCTTGTACCCATGAATGAATGAAGAGCTAGGAGGAAGACATTGTAACCCTTCCTATAAGAGAGGTACCACCATCACATATTACGAGGATGGATCTTCACTTGAAAGAAAGCCTAGAAAATCCCTGGTGTAGGGATGATACTTTGAAGCCGGAAAAGGCAAAAGAAGCCTACAATCATCCTCAAAGTATTGGAGATGATTTGTGCGGCGACAAGTTGGTACTAGGCTAGTAGGCCGGCGATTACCAACAAGATTGAGAGCCTTAGCCCTATCTTTAGGGACTTCTCATACGGGGCTATTCAATTCTCCTCGGGCTAAGTCACCCGATCCGAATTTGTGCGACGACAAGTTGGTACTAGGCTAGTAGGCCGGCGATTACCAATAGGATTGAGAGCCTTAGCCCTATCTTTAGGGACTTCTCATACGGGGCTATTCGATTCTCCTCAGGCGAAGTCACCCGATCCGAAGGGCCCGGACACTCAAGGACAAAGTCTTGAGAGATGGAAAACGCCATTCGGATTGGATCGAGATTGGAGTCCCTCAGGAAGCTTGTCTCAGTATCTGGATTAGAGGACATCTTGGGGAGAATTCTCTCCGAAGTCGTAGAGACCTGGTCAGGAGAACCTTGAGCTACCACCTCATCGTTGGAAGACTGATAAGAGCACAAAAGTATGATTTACATACTACTTAAATTAGTATTATTGCCAACAGATAATGATAAAATTGCTGATTCAATATTATATTTTTGTTTGGCACAGGTTGTCGTTTAAATGCGCATTTAGTACAAATTGGGATTTATGATCCCAAGCCTGATCACGCTGGAGCATAATTGAACCTGGTCAAAGCACATTTGCATCCGAGCAGCACATGTCTACACGTCACAGTCTCTAGAGTGCATTAAAATTCAAAATAAAGGAAGATCACGTGTGGCTAGGGAAGTATTCTGAGTAATAGCTGCATGCATGCTTCATCTTCAACCGTTCGAGCTTCCAGATCAGCGACTAGGCATCCCATGATTCTTCCGCATCAAGGTCCCGCGATGATTTCCTTCAGCAATTGTTTTCTTCAGCGCAATCCACCCGTTCACTTCGTCCCAGCTTCCTCTCGTGCCCATCCACCTCTTCCGCATCAAAGCAGGCCCCATTTCCTTCTCTGTTTCAGCATCCCAGCCATCTGCATCTCTTCCTGAGTCCGTGATCCCAGCTCTCCTCATCCGGATCCACGCCTTCCTCCCAGAAATCCCCGTGTCCCCCTTCCTGATTCGAGACCCCCTCCTCTACCTCTGCTTCCGCCCGTGATGCATCCAAGGATCCAGCCATTCTTCTGGATTCGAGACGTCCTTCCTTCCCGAATTAGCATCCGCGTTCCTCCCGGCTTTTTTCGCCCGTTCCAGCCGCATCCAGCATCACGCATGATCCCAGCATCCAACTTTCCAGCCATGCACGAAGCATCCGGAGCCATCAATCCAACCACCTTCTTCTTCAGCCCTCCCGCATCCGCACCGGATCTCTTCTGTGATCAACTCCTTCCCAATGATCCCGCGGCCAGCTTTCGAAGCATCCGAAGCCATCGATCACGCATCTCGGACGACCCCTCCTCCTTCCCGAACAAGCGTCGGTTACCCCTCCATCAGGGGATCCATCGCCGGCTTCAAGGGGTGGGGGAGATCTATATAATGGGGGTTCTCAGCTCGGCTAGAGAAAGGAGGGAGGGGAGCTCTGGTTCAAAAGAAAAAAAAAAGAGAAACAAAACAGGAAAGCTTCCGAGAAGAAGGAAGAAAAAAAAAATATTTTGTTTTATTTTTTTTGAGTGTTCCACCGAGCGGGGTTACTTGTTCCCTTGTTTTCTTTTTTTTTTTCTTTTTACTTTTGTAAGCATTTTTCAACTGGCAAAGCCTTTGACATCAGATTTCTATACGTTTTTGTTGCCATACATTGAATCTTGGTGCTAGTTGGCTTTCTGTGTCCCCATCATAAGAATTGAAGGCTCACATTCAATACCATTAACAGTTCACAGGGAGTGCCACATCAACTTATTGGCCAACAGCTATTAGCTTGTTCGGCACCTCTCCCCTGAGAGCTTGCCCTCGGAGGAGTTCTAGGAAACAAATCCTGGGTCTTGCTAAAAAAATAATGAATTCCATATAATGATATAATTGTCCCAAACTAAAGCATCATATAGGAAGAAATAATTTGACATTGTTATAGAAACACTATATATATATATATATATATATATATATATATTGAGAATGACACAACATCTGTAAACATTTGAGCATGTCTGAACTTTCTTAAAGCCAACAAAACAAAGTTGGAATTCAAGAAGCCCTCTTGATTTTATACCTAATGGCACAGTTAATATAAACGAGAAGGTTCAAAAAACTGAGCCCAGCTACAAGCCAGAAGAAGTAATCGAGATGCCCTTCGTTCAAGTTATCAGGAATCCATCCGGTTTTTCCTCCTCGGGTTGTTATAGAGGTAACAATGGTCAGAATGAAAGAACTTAGGTAGCTCCCCAGTGCAGTTGTGACAAGAGAGAATGCGCTGCAGAGACTTCTCATGGCATCAGGAGACTGATCATAGAAAAACTCAAGCTGCCCAATGAATGTGAATACTTCTGCTGCTCCCAACAAGAAATATGGAGGTATCTGCCACAATATACTCAATGGAACTGCCACCTTTTGGTGCTCCAAATGCTCGGCCTTCGCAATATCCAGACGCTTCATCTCCAACAGTGCTGCTGCCACCATAACTAATACAGATATGAACAGGCCGATACCCATCCTCTGGAGTTCTGAAAAGCCTCTCTCCTTGCCAGTGAACCTCCTTGCTATTGGCACAAAAATCCTGTCGTAGATCGGAACCCATATGAAAACACTGATCACATCAGAGCTAGCCAGAGATGCAGGAGGAATGGTGAACGAACCAATGGTTGTGTCAAGAACCATCCCTTGTTCAACAAACATGGCAGCCTGTGCATAAACAGCTGAGAATACAATGGTGGTGGCCCAGATGGGGAACATGCGCGCCAATATCTTCAGTTCTTCCACCTGAGTGACTGTGCTGAGCCTCCATGGATTGGAGAAGCTTTCAGTCTTCTCATCAAGCTCTGAAACAGTAGCAGCCTTGTCGAGAAATCTGTGGTAAATGTTGCACAGTTCAACATGCAATATCAAGAAGAAAAAGTGAAAATATTGTAGCATTTGACGACTCAAAAGCTATAGCCACATTCTGGAATATATATATATATACATACATATATATATATATATATATATATATATATATATATATATATATATATATATATATATATATATATATTTAAGATTCAGCAAGTCAAACAGATGACATTATCATTATGTTTTACTGAAAGCAATGATCTGTGATTCAAATTTCATGTTCTGATTCAATGAAATCATGACAGAATCGGAGTTTTAAATTAAATTATAGTTGATATGCATCACATAAAGATAAATGCCAGTTCAACGCGTATCATTAAAATAAATCAAATTATAAACCCATTCAGGATCCGGTTATATGCAATAGTAGAATATAAGTTGTACACAAAGCAAAAGTGGAGCTACCAAAAATTTGCTTATTTCAGCTGATAACTTATTTATCCACTTCATAATGTATAGGTCACAAATGGAAACTTACGATACAAACTCCTTTAGAAAGTAGCAAGACTAGGATATTTAACAATTCTGTCAATCCCTTTTACAATATACTTTGGAAAATTTGCATATTTTCTTAGTCTTATGAAGCGTTTTCCACAACTCCTACAGTTAATGATCTAATTTTACAATTCACTTCCTCCTATGATTTAGGAATAAGCTGATTCTCTAGAACACTGACAGTTATTGATAGCTTATAAATCCTAAAATGTGTTGGGTACAGAATGCAAGAACCTCCTATGCAAGTTTGCAAACCATATTTTTGTACACAAGGATCTCCAGACAAATTTTTACTATCCCTTTATAAATCTAGGGATGTATCCCTGACCAAGTCATGGAGCACTTAAGGACCTGACTAAAGATTCATAACACAACAGGGTAAGAAAGCCTCCTATGAGTACAGAATCTGCAGTTTAAACAATTTAAAAATCAATTATCATAAATTTTTTTTGAGAAGCTGAGAATTGCACCTAAGCTCATCAGTGTGCTCCAGTTTTCGACTCCCCTCGATCGCTGAGGCGTTGTCAGTTAGCTCATATAGGAGAGAACTGTCATGAGGAACCTCCACCTTCCACTTGCGAAGAGAAGCCACAACTACCTGGCAGACTCTTGTAATAGGGCTTCCTCCTGGTCTCTGAAATCTATAAAGTGAGGTGCCTGTGAAAAAACTTATAATGGCTAAGCCCATGAACAAAGTTGGAATCCCAAAGCCCAAACCCCACCCACAGTTATCTTGCACCCAGACAAGAAAAGTGCTGGATACAAGAGCACCAATGTTGATAGAGAAATAAAACCAATTAAAGAATGAAGCCTTCTTCACTCTCTCTTTTGAATCAGTATCATCAAATTGGTCAGCTCCAAAGGAAGAAACACAAGGTTTGATTCCACCAGTCCCTAATGCAATCAGATAGAGACCAAGGAAGAAAACAGCATATTGAACTGCACTTGCTTCTGGGCAAAAAGATCCTACACAGGATGGAGGCTTAAAACCAGGAACTGAAGCTGAAAGGGTCAGTGTACCCATTCCCTATATTCAGAAAAACAGAATCATTGATCTGCCAATTGAAGGCTCTTGGTGGAAAGCATGTTAGACTGAAGCATGACAACAGATCACATATCAAGTAACAGAACATATAGCCAATCATGATTTTGCACTTGCTATAGCTCGAACCGAGAAAACTGTGTGTGTGTGAGAGAGAGAGAGAGAGAGAATCAGTTATACTTACAAGAAAATATATTGCAGAGAATACTGCAATCGTCCGGTACCTTCCCCAATATGCATCAGCCATTATAGCTCCGATCAGGGGGGTCAGATAGCAGGTCCCTAGCCAAGTTGTAACATTTCTCGCAGCAGAAGCATTTCCCTCATGTAGGTTCTTGGTGAGATATGAGACAAGATTAATTGCTATTCCATAGAAGGCTAAACGTTCGCAGCATTCAGTCCCTGTAATTTGGCACTCATAATCACAAGCAATGACAAAATTTATAGCTGACAAGATTATAGGCGGAACAGTTTCAGGTAATGTCACCACCTAGAATGAAAGGGCATGCCCTCCAGTTGCCTGTGCGATCTTTTAAGACAGGATTTCCCTGAATATCAACCGATCCATCTCCAGTGTATGGTCCTTTTCCAATCTACACATCAAAGTTCAGACATCAACCATGATGGATATCATAGTAGTTCTAAAGACTATAGAATCTTAAAAAACTATGATGAAATTAGACTCCTTAGTTCTTACAATTTCGACCATTTAACCCTAAGCTGCCTTGAACCTTAATTTCAGAAAGTAATATGAACACTGCACCTTAATTTCAGAAAGTAATATGAACACTGCACCTCATCACCAGAGTTTGCAGTGTGCAAGACAAATGCTTATTTCTACAAGAGTTGATCAGCAATGATATTTTTTCTAGTGAAAAGTGTTGATTGAAAGCATTAATAAGAGTTATGTGAAAAACTGGCTAATTTGAATACCCTTAGGAAACTGACAACCTAATTATTGTCCAAGGTTAGCTTTCTAAGTTTGTAAGGATAGCTGCAGATCCCAAACCATTGCGAATGATTCGCGCTAATCTGAAACATAGATACCAATCACTAGCTAAACAAAGCAACTTATCAAACAGGGCTTTTTTCCCCCCAAATCTACCTCAGAAGAATCATCACAGAATCACACAGCCACACATTAGAGAACTTCCTATATTTTTTTAGTACCCCTGAATCCAGGAGGAAATCAAAGGTGATAACTTGAACCAGTTTCCCATCAATTAGAGCAGAAAAATAAGAAGAGATAGAAAACCTCTGATAAGAGCCCATCTTCCAACAGGGTTCTCTGTTCCTCCTCCTGAGAGCCCATAGATCGAAACCAGGGAGAAAGAAAGGGGGGGAGGGAGAAGGAGAAAAATATGCGCACTCGATTGTTTGGAGCCCACACCAAAACCTACTTTATCTGCTCTAATATTAATAAAATAAAATAGATTTATGAAAATATTTTATATTTTTTTACACCGGGATGATGATGGCATCGTCGACCTAAAAATGTGAATCGTGTCAGAAGATTCAATGCGGTGATGTAATATATTTATTATTATTTTGATGAACCATTGAACCTTCGTTAATTTGATGAACCGTTGAATAATATCAAAACTGAAGAAATTCAAAAAAGAGGCAAAAATTCATATAGTCATCTTCTATACGTATGCCTCAGGATTTCGACTAGTTCTCGAGTCTCACCACTTAAAAACTAGTACTCGTTTGGCTCGTAAAAAAAAATTATTTTTATTAAATTTTTGTTCTGAAAAGTTAATACTTGAATATATCCATAAATAATAGGTTTTGTATATTTAGTTGATTATAAAAAAGTGGCACACACAAAATGGCTGATGTTTGGTTGAACATTTTTAGATGGTAGGAATCGGACTCCTTCATATCATACATGCATTTTTTTTTCATCAAATATGAAATCTTATTTACATACAACAGCAACTTTTCTATCTTTCTTATTTTGAAAACTCTAATTAAACATCAGATATCTTTTTTAATTTTTTTATTGACTATATGTCACGCCTCGATCGCGAGCCGGAGGTCTGCACCAACTGCCACACATCCGTAGGAAACTCTCCATACAAGCATACAAGGCATCTTATCATAATATCAATCAGGCAGCGGAAATATTTTAATTAATATTATGCAAACTTTATTTCTTTAACTAACACAACTTAAAATGTCTCACAAATCTAGCAATAGTCTAACATAAAATATCAATTTAAATAAACCTTAATCTAAGATAACTTGTGCCACAGTTCTTCTAGTCGCTCTTCTATTTTGAAACTCTGATAGGTTAGTTCTCGAAATCTGTAAAATAACAAGAAATTGTATAATGAGCTAAACAACTTAGTAAGTAATAAATAACTTAATTATACAATTCATATAATAACATAAAATATAAATACAAATTACGACGAATCAGCATAACGACATAATCAATTCCTTTCAAACATAAATCCTTTGAAATCCGTATCTTTCAAATATCCATATACATAATCATAAATCTTATTCGAAACAAATCACATTCAACTCAACAGCCTTTAACTACGACCACACTTATACTTTGTAGTTAGGCCAGAAACAAAACCGTACTTATACCCTACGGAGTGGGCCAGAATACCGCACTTGTACCCTATGGAGTGGGCCAAAATACCGTACTTATACCCTGCGGAGTAGGCCAGAATACCACACTTATATCCTATGGTGGGGCCAGAATTGCCAATGCATAACCCTCAATTAGAAGAGTCCAGAACATAGTCAGGTTGAGAGTTCCAAATCTGATGTACATCAAAATTCTTTTGTAACATAATAGATATATCATAATCCGATCTAAATATGCATATACGATGCAAGAACAGTAAAAATATCCAAAAAATATTATTCCAATTCACATATCTATTTTTCATTTAAATCATCATCTTGTAAAATTCATAAATCACATATAAATTCATTAACAATTTATTCGATGCAAAAATAATATTATATAAATAAAGAGTCTAGAAAAGGCAGTTCACTACTTACATCGAATGCGATCCACAACAAATCCAATTAATCTCACAAATTCCTTGCAAAACCTAATATCCAAAAATCATATTTTTCTTTTAAAATTCATCACAATATATATATAACTTAAATTTTAATGTTTCCCATAGCTGATCTTGCAGAAATGCCTAGCACCCCGGATTCGGATTCGGGTTCGGGTTCGGGTTTGGGTTCATACCCGTAAACCACCCCCCTCCCTTTATTTTTTTTTCTTTTTTTTTTCTTTCTTTCTTTTCTTTTTCTTCTCTTTTTCTTCTTCCATTCCCTTCATCTCCGACTCCTCTCTTCTTTGGCGGAACAGGGACCCGTGACCCTCATTTCTTCTTCTTCTTCCCTCCTTGGTCGAGTCCAAGGGCGGCCGTGGTGGCCAACCCCGTCAGTGGCAAGAGGTGGTGAGGTAGGCTCGGCCAACCTCGACTACCGACGACAGTGAACACGAGCTGACGGCGAAGAAACAAAACGCCCTATCCCGAATCCAAACTCCAGCGATTGGCCGGTTCAAACATATGAAGAATCACATCCAAACGCCAAGAGATGAAGAGAAGAGGAGTATGAACTCTTACCTCAGTTCCGATGAGGATCCGGCGGCTTTTTTTCTCTCCGGCGGCAATGAAAGGAGAGGACCATCTAGATCAAAAAAGATCGGCTTCAACGGCTCCCCCTCTCTCTCTCTCGGGCGGCTGCACTTCTTCGGATGGCCTCACAAGAGGAGAAAGACGTCCTAAAAAAACTAGGGGATCCTTCTTCTACTGGATGGCTCCCTTCATCCCGTGCCCTCATGTACGACACACGTGAGATCGAAAACTTGGGGTTGGGCCGGTTAAGTGGACCGGCCCAGTTCGAGGGTTTCACACTAGTTCGAGGGTTTCACACTATATCAATCTGAATTCCAACAAAAACTGCAACGTCAACGTCAGTATTGGAAAAATTAGTTGACCACAAATTTGGAATGGCGTATAGCGACCTTTAAACCTATTTGTTAGGAACTAAAGCCGCGGTCTAATAGTTCGAGGGAACTCCAGTGTTCAACCTGAATAATTGATTCTACCAAAATAGCAAGTGCTGACTTTTATTCAATCTGAATTCTTACATCCTTAGGTCACTTAATAAATAAAATAATCGAGGAAAAAAAAGAGAAAATTGTCCTCTACTTCCAATAGTAACTATCTTGTTTCGGTAGTTTCTCGACTCTGTAACTCTATTTATTGTTTTGGAGGTTTCTTGCATGAATAACTCTATGCTATCCTAATAACTTTTGCTATGTAGTTAATTTTACTAACAAACTACCCAGATTATATTTGCCTATTGTATGGCTGGCAATTAACAAATCATGACCTCTTAATATGTGATGCATTTTGAACTAGCTGAATTTTGGTTGATATAATGCCATTGACGATTTATTATAGCCGATTGATCTCTGTTTTCATTTCCACTTATGTCCTACTTGGATATACTATAATTATTTATACAAAAATGATGAGGATACCATTCTCGAAATTTTAGCCCAAAAATTTTGCGATTAAAAGCTTAGGAGAGGGGTCCAATTGGCAATGTACATTTTACTATATGTAAAAATATGAGTGTGAATGAATACCAAAATTTCGCTCATATCCTCTTTTCTTATCATTTGGTTTACTGATATCTTTTCCAAATACTTAATCTAAAAATGTCATTTTTCCTCTTTTATTTACTTTCATCCCATTTTTTTCTTATTCTTTTCCTTTTTCTCTCTCCTTTACTTTGCTTCTCCCATGTTCTTATTTTATTTTACTCCTTCCTTTCCTTCAACATTCTGATAACAATGTTATTTGTTATGATGAACCTGTCTGAAATCATCATAGGTTGTAATCATGCTTGTGATGGACATTATTTGCCCCAACTTATATGATATGAAACTATTTATTTTTAAAACAATGATTTTGATAATGATCACTGTATGCAATTTATCATAAATCATATGGATCTTGGGAATAGAGAACATTTTTGAGCTGTAGCTGCTTGGCTGAACTCTTAAGGCCTGTCGCTTGAAATCTTCTCAGAAATTTAAGATCCCTCTCATCATATAGCATACTAGTTGGCTGCTGGATTATAAAGGGATTTTTCTTTGTACAAGGATTAGATCCCCTGGAATTACTCTTTAAATACAGAATTCAGAAAATATTACCATTGCTGGATCTATTAGTCGATCTTGAAAGGTAAGACTAAGATTTTTTTTTTCTTTTTGAGAAAAAAAAAGGATAAGAATAACATGAACCAAGTTAAGCCTACTAGCAGCTTTGTTATTTTTCATTTATGGCCTTGATTACAGTATCACCACCTCTTCTATTTGAAAATACTCAGAATTAGCTCGATCATTTAGATTATTGACTTCATAGTTAATCTGTTTCGGTGTCTTGTATTTACAAGATAATCTGCTAAGAAAGTTTCTTTGCTTGGGTCATTGGTATGGGATTAGGCCCAATAACAAGAGGTGGGGTTACACGCAATGGGCCAAAGCTCTGGGTTAAAGGCCCAAGCAATTTGTGATGACAGTGGGCTCCTTCGAGGCTTTTGGGTACAGCTCAACCCTTTCTAAGGCTTTTGGGTACAGCTCAACCCTTTCTAAGGTTTTTGGGATCACCACACCTTTGCATTTTAGGCCTTTCAAGTGCCCCTACGATTGAGAGCTTTTCTCCTCTCTGTGCTTTTTTATCATTAGTGAAGCTTTCTTCGATCATCTCTACTCGTAGACATAGGTTATAGACCGAATCACATAAATATTTATGTTCTTCTCTCCATCTGTTCGTTGTCCCTAGATCTACTAGCAAAATAATCAGATCGCACCCACCTCTATTTAGCCCTAAATGGACCATTGCTTCAGCTATTGCCATGTTCGTACCCTCATGGAATACTGCATGAAATAAAATTTTAACAACAAACGGATATCATCAAGCAATTGTTCTAGGAAGTTCCAATTTGGCTGAAAAGTTTCAGCAATGAACAACTTATACTTTTCAGGCAGGAGAAAAAAATTCCCAGCAACAGTTGATATTTCCATTTCAAAGTTGTGCTAAATTCCTCCACCAGACACACGAAAATCCTTCTAGAAATCAACAAACAAAACTTGCAATGAGAATTATGCTTCACATAACATTAGGCTCCATTCCTTCTAGTTGTTGTAATTATTATATGATCGCATGCAGTGGATTTCTTTTGGAAGATCTCAGACTGACCATGGACCTTTGCTCCTCCCAAACGCGATCGAGCGAGAAGTCTTCATAGAACTTTCCATGTGGCCGTCAAACCTGCCCTCTCGCGCGTGGAATATGGCACCAAGCCAGAGAAAGTGATTCGCAAGCTTGAAGCTTCCATAAAATATGTTTCAGAAGGCAGAGGTAGTGCTTGCACCCCAATCCACAACGAATATCTTCTAGCCTTTTACAGGCTTACGAGTCTAAGAAAATGAAAAGAGAACAAAGAAATCGATTCCTTGCCCGTTGGTGAAGCAACGTGAGGTATCGTTGCTTTGGACTTGGTGGCCTGCCGGCCAGCAATTTAGTGGCCTCAGCTCATAAATACCTTTCAAACCACCTAAAATTTGAGCATAGAATGGCTTGAGTGCGTTTCAATTGCTTCTGTTTTTGGGCAAGCCTAAATTCTTCAATATAGTCAGCATATGTGACAAGATCGATGACATCCATGAGGAGGAAGTATTAGTGGTATTCATAGCATGGCTTCTATAGTTGGTCGATGTACCACAAAATTTATCGGATTCTAACTAAAAGTTTAAGAGTACTTTTGAAAAAAAAATAATTTTAATTTCTAGTTAGTGAAAATTAAACTTTTTTTATATTTCATTTGGGTTTTTGTTTCACATGTAATACGAGAATCTTATGTTCATAAAAGCTACTTTTCTATATATATTTTTTAAATTTCAATCAAATAAGAACTATTTCTTTATTTTCCTGTCGACTCCACTTTTTCCACTTCTCTTTTTCCACGAACTAAACAAATCCATAAAAAAATAATTGTAATCATAATGAGTGGCAAATAGGGGACCTCCGTGAATTTTTCCCTGTGCACATGATTATTGATTCAGGTATCATGGGCAGATTTTCTTGAAACCATACTAGATTTTCTTGAAACCATACTCCTAGCAGTCTTGATTTCTAGACTCGATATTTTCTCATAAAAGATTTTATAAAAAAGCAAAGTCCAATCTTCCTATTTAGTTCAGTCAAACGCATAAAAATCTATTTTCCCCACCTTTTTAAAATTTTTTCCACCACCTACTAGATGGAAAATAAAAAGCTGTCTACAAAAGTTTTTCTTTTTTTTCAGTGCCTTCTCCAAAACAAAACGAGAACCAAGTCAAATTCAAGGGAGGACCAAAACCTCGATGGCCATATCTGTGTCCAGGCCCACAGAAATTTCGCCCTGTTAGCCCACGACCTTTCCAGAATTCCGGTTCAACTCCGTAGCCGTTGGTCTCGGCGCCGTTTGATGCGGAGGAATCGGCACGGTCCGCTTTTGAAGAAGTTTGAAACCGGAAAGAAACAGGGACGGTGGAGAAAAGCCGCGTCCTCCCTCTTGTCTCGCAAAATCTTTGGGCGGAAAGCCGGTGGGGACCGACCAGCGGGTGGACGCCGCGGTTTCCTCTTCCTGCTTTCCAACGAATCCCACCGACAAGCCAAAACCACCCCCCAAACATCATGACGCAAGGACGAAATTAATGAATCACACCATTTCCTTCCCCGTGGGACTGCGACAATCTCCCCCATTGTCATCCAAATTTCAGCAATACCGTTGCATCATCATAACGGTAATATTTAAAACCATATGTGTGAACCCAATCAGATATAGATTTATTGGGCGATGAAGATCCTACATCGATTATCCAAGCCGTTAAATATGATTTACTATCTTTAGATTACATGCATACCAAAAATCATGTAATTTGAAAATATCTAACCTAGGCATCAAATAGTCTAAAAATAAATAATCTAAATAATACTAAATTATATATAAATATATTTGATCACTTTAGGCATAAACTAGAGATCTCTAGATCATATAATTTTGGGTATATAAATAGTTTAAAGATGTTAGACTACCATCACTAATAATTCTATTATATTGCATTTTGATGTCCCTTTGATACAATGCTTTTCTATTTCTTATTGTACGCGGATTATGATCTTATTATTTTTTAATAATATATTATTTTACTTTTTCCATATATAGTGATAGTATATCATAACATTTATATTAAAAAATTATTAAAAAATAATTATTAAAAAAAATATCATATCGTTATAACATCATATTTAATATCATTATTGGCTACAATAATGGTTAAAAATTATCATTAGTTGTCAAAAAGACTATCTAGATAGAAATTATCAAGATTTTGGATTTAAAATATTGAGGTTTATGGTTGGCATCATTTGCTATTATAACAGAGAATAATGGTAGATGCTCAAAGAAAAAGGTTTATATTATTGAAAACAAAAATTGATATATTCCAAATAAAATTTCCACTATACATCGAAGTGTTTGATTGGGCTTATGTTGCCGCCTGTAAGATTCGGCTAAATCCCAATGAGTTGATATTGGAGTCAAATTTTCTATCAAATTAGATATATATTTTTTGTGATGTGATATTACCAACCTGTTTGACCGGGTCCTCCTGGCCAACTTATGGGCTCCAACGATGGGTCACGAAAGAAAGTAGAGAAAAGTACCACAGTGAGACTTTGAATTATTTTGCAAAGAGGTTTGAAAAAAATTTGCTAATAATGTTAGGTTTCAAATAGGCTGTGTAAAAATCCCTTTGAAAGAGTCTTAATGTTTCAGTAGCACTGAGGCTGTAGGAGAGAATACCATCCCACTCGCTCCCCACCCAGGAAAAAGTAGATAACTAAAACAGCTTTGAACTGCTGCCTTTCATTTGGATTAGGTTGAACCTTGTGAGTAGGGGTATTTTATAGACAAGGCCATAAATTTTTAAATTCAGAAATGACCTGGATCATGCTAATCATACATAGACAATTGGAGATATTATATTGTATTTATATTAAACAATAAAGGTAAAGATGCTTAGGAAGGTGTTTTATTCCAACTTATTGGATTCTCCAATGTATTATTATACAAAAGAAAAAAAATATAGTGAAAATACATGTCTCTAGTTGTTAGATAGAATTTGACTGAATGATTTAGATTTTATAGGAAAAAAAAAGAGAAAAAGAAATGATTGAACATGTATGGAGGTTGTTATGTTACATTGGAGAAAGATTAGAAAGGCTATTTTCATATTTTAAATTTGGGACACTTGAGTCATAATAGAACAATCTTATATCTGCTCCAAGGCTCATTTGAACACGCAGGTATTTGCATATGATTAAAAGATTGTCCATCATCCAAGTTTCTTGATTGCGAGCCATAATTAAGAGAGGGTTATATTTCTTTCAACACCAGTTCAGTTTAGTTGGAATTTAAGATACGTATTACAAGCTTATTATGATAAAAAAACTTGCACTTGGGAGGCTCGAAACAAATTTTATCTTGCTTCTAGCACGAGTTCTTCGGTTTGCCATACTGCGTTAGTATTCTAGCACCATAATTCACCCTATCCTCTAATTTGGAATGGGTTTATTAGTATTGGCGGCTTTCGCCAACATAAGTCTTTTTTTTCTGGATAATTTTCTCTATATTTTTTTCACATATATTTTATCTTTGCCTTTAGTTTTTTAGTTTCGAAAAATAGTAAACAGTGCATTTCACTAAATTGCACAACAACGAATCCAGCTATCACACCCTTCCAAATGTAGGAAGTTTTTTTTTTTGGTGTGCTAAAGTAAAAGTATCATACATAACGTGTATGAATAATATAGGAGGTTTCATGGTGCAGCTTTCCTCAAGGTAACTTGTAACATGATATTTTGGCACCGTAAACCACCTGAAACATTGCGGAGGCTTGACATTCCGACAGAATACTTGATTTTTAATACATTCAAAGATTCCAAGAAAACGTGCCCGAAGCTTCCCGTGTGAACTCAAGCCAGCGAAATGTCAAGAATTCTTCGCCGTATGCCAAGTTCTAATCTTTTTTTTCCATGTTTCCCGTCGCTACGTGTGCCTTCGTTCTTGTCTGCCGTGAGGGCACTCCACTCGTAAAATCTCACGCATTTACACTTCTTTTTCAAGAAAGAACGGTGCTTTCCAGATTACTAAAATTCCGGGTATAACCAAGGTAGGAGGGTTCCCGACGAACCTCCTACCCTCGGTTTTCGTCGTTCCACGCCGCTTCGGCCCACGAACTTTCCCAAACTCGCGGTTGACAAATACCACTGTGGTCTGAAGTTTCCCACTCCAGAATATGATACCGAGTCCTCTAAACCACGCCAGCCTTCCTGCCCCAGTGCGAGCAAAGACCATTTCCCCACTATTATCTTAAAAAGGTGGCCACGGTAACTAAGCAAATCTCACTGCCTCTCCCCATTTCCCCTATATAAAGCCTTGATTCCCCCTGTTTTCCATCTCCAAGCCAAAGCCCATTTCCAATCTCCGTTTGTCTCTCCCCTTCTACAAAGAAGTAAACCATGGTGCTCTCCAAGACTTCGTCGGAGTCGGACGACTCGGTCCACTCCACCTTCGGCTCTCGCTATGTCCGAACGGCCCTTCCAAGGTGAAGTGAATTCTCCCATCCATCCACTCTTCTCTTTGTTGCATGCGTACGGGGTGTTTGATGGTGAGTTTGCTGTAGGTTTCGAATGCCGGAGAACTCGATACCCAAGGAGGCCGCGTATCAGATCATCAACGATGAGCTGATGCTCGACGGAAACCCCCGGCTCAACCTCGCATCGTTCGTGACCACATGGATGGAGCCGGAGTGCGACAAGCTCATGATGGCTGCCATCAACAAGAATTACGTCGATATGGACGAGTATCCGGTCACCACCGAGCTCCAGGCAAGAATTTCTTATTCCTGCACTTATTCCCCTCTCTAAAAACGCCCAAACCCGGCTTACTGCGGGATAAATCAAGACCATCTATTTTTAGCTTTCAAAAGTCTCACTTATTCCACGCTCTAAAAACGCCCAAACCCGGCTAACGGCGGGATAAATCAAGACTATCTATTTTGACCTTTCAAGTCTCTGAATAAGGAATTGGATCTCTCCTACATACTCATAAAATTGGATCTCAATAGTTCTGCTGCTTCCATTATTTGTTTGTTCTTGGGCGGTTTTCTTCCAGGTGGCGAGCAAGTTGCTCGATCGTCAAGATCGTATGGAATAAGTCAAGGAGTCCCCATCTAATTAATTTTGGTGGACCCGTGCAAGGTGAGGACCGCAGTGTCGGCCAGAACAACTTGCTTTTTGATTGGAAAATGGGCAAACCCTCACAAAAGCTCATCTCTAAAATTACGTCCAAAAAATTTTGTATTAAAATTAATGGATTAGATATATTAAAAAGACGCTGATGTTAAGAACTTGTTTTAATTCTTATAAATAAATAAGGTACTGTATATACTTAAGATTAGTGTTGGGCATGCGTGGTGTATTTAAATCTCTAATCATGATAATAATAGTAGTTATGTTGGTAGATTTTGACAAAACACAGATAATAATAATAAAAAAAGAGAGGTTTTGACAAAAGACAAAGAAGGTTGGGACCTCCGCGGAAGGGTCAAAACAATACGGGGCCCACTTGGCAGGCAGCCATGTGATGGCGTCTTGGTCTGAGCGTCTCGCAGTGGTTTGGAAGTGGGTGGAACGGATTAATTGCTTCCATTGACAACTGTGAAGGAACAAAAAAATAATTAAAAAAAATGAACTAAACTGTACCAAAAGAAATATTATGTCAAGATAAGATTTTTTTTATAGGAAATTAAGATAAGTTTGTAATTAGAGAGCCTATAATTAGAGATGCTCGTGTGCAACTCGATAAATGGTGTCGGGTTGGATTTCTCTTCAAAAACATGAGACAACGAAAGACATATTATTCTAACAAGAGGTGTAAATGATATTTGAAAAATCAATAATCCAATCCAATTATTTTATATAATGATATATGAATTTAATTTAAATCTTTGATAGTCTTACCAGATCAAACGCAGATTTACTTATGTTCAAATTCTCAAGCCCTATAACTTGGATACATACATACACATACGTATAGAAATATAAAAAGATTAGCTGTATAACTTGTATTCATTCTTTTTCTTTATATTTGTTCATTTTAACTCCTGCCAATGCCATGTCAGCTCCAAATTCTAGTTAGCTCTTAGATTTTGATTATTTTTCGATCAAACAAAAAATGATTGGATTTCCTTCAAAATAAAGAAATGACTTGCTCACAAATTTTCAATACATTTGTGACATGCGATGCCATTTCTGAATCTCAAAAAGTGTGGATCCGAAGTGAAAACATAGTTATTTTCAGACCAGGATCGGAGGTGCAAGTGAACCGGCTAGCCCCGATAGAGTCAGGTATAGAAGAATTGAACCTAACATAGCTGTTTGGGGCCCATCCAAATCGTTCTTGTCAGGTGACACAAGTATGCCTGCTAGATTTTTCAAAAAAATTGCCTTCTGGTTTCATTAAACTAGAAGCTGGTTTGTTGGGCCTTGTACTGATCTAGGTGAAGCTGGCCCAAAGCTAAGGTTTGGGTTTGGGCTGAGATCAACGATACCATTTCTAAACTAGAGTCAACATGTATGAGTTATAACAATACAATTGTATCTAAAATTTGTTTTGATGATTTTGTCTTCCTTGCTTTTAGGTGTCAGAGAATTCCCATGAGTTTAGGTAGTGTGATCATATCATGATAGAACAACTGTGTCATATTTGAATTTCATTACTATATGGCAGTTGTTTCCTTAGTTTATAAACCATGTCCAAATTTCCTGGATTTTAACATTTAGATGTCATAAAATTCCCAGAGAATGAATGCATTTGTAGCCCATGTAGTCAAGGCATTAGCAGCCAATAAGCTGCGAAGTTTGCAGTATGAAGAGTTTGGCTACATTGGCTACTATATACCTAGTAACATTGGTTGCTGATGTTTTACTTCAAAAAGAATAGCAGTAATTTTAATGTTTGCACTGGCTCATGCAGAACCGGTGTGTGAATATGATTGCCCACCTCTTCAATGCTCCTCTTGGCGAGTCCGAGACGGCAGTAGGAGTCGGAACTGTGGGCTCCTCCGAAGCCATAATGCTCGCTGGATTAGCCTTCAAGAGGAGATGGCAGAACAAGAGGAAGGCTGAGGGAAAACCATATGACAAGCCCAACATTGTCACTGGCGCCAATGTTCAAGTAAGCGAACCATTCACCAACTGATCTTATCGATCCTGTTTCTCCTACAATCTATAATATCTAACGTTTTTATGCACTAATTATGGATTAAATAGGTTTGCTGGGAGAAATTCGCTAGGTACTTTGAAGTGGAACTGAAGGAAGTGAAGCTGAGGGATGGCTACTATGTCATGGACCCTGAGAAGGCTGTGGAATTGGTAGATGAGAACACCATTTGTGTCGCTGCAATCCTCGGTTCAACGCTCAATGGAGAATTCGAGGATGTCAGGCTCCTGAATGACCTCCTAGCAAAGAAGAACAAGCAAACAGGGTAATCATACTCAGTTCCATATTTATTAAGGCTCACTCAAGTTTTTAATTTTTCCAGTTTCTTTCTAATCATTCCTAATGCTCATACCACTACCTATTGCATGCACGAGCAATTGCACAAACGCTTAAAATAAGATCTCTGAATAGCGAACTGCACTCACCAAAATTATGCAGTAGAACTTCATGAACATGCTTGATAGCTCATAGGAAGTCCTTCTTCCTATAATTTTTGTGGACATTGGTTTATTATCATCATTTCTTAGTGTAATATTTGTTGTGCTGTGGTTGTTATGACTCAAAGCCAGTGATAAATTGCAGTTGGGATACACCTATCCATGTAGATGCTGCGAGCGGTGGATTCATTGCCCCATTCTTGTACCCTGACCTTGAATGGGACTTTAGGCTACCACTGGTGAAGAGCATTAACGTCAGCGGGCACAAATACGGTCTCGTGTATGCTGGCATTGGATGGGTCATCTGGAGGAGCAAGGAGGACTTGCCCGAGGAACTCATCTTCCACATCAACTATCTCGGAGCTGATCAACCAACATTCACCCTAAACTTTTCCAAAGGTACTAACTCCACCTTCTCTGTCTATTCCACTACGCAAGTTCATTTGCTATGTTGCTAAAGAATTATCTTCTCTTACTATTTCTAGGCTCTAGCCAAGTCATTGCGCAATACTATCAGCTAATTCGCTTGGGATTCGAGGTAAGATTCCATTGCTTGTATGCATCAAATATGATAACAAGAATATTAGCTGCCAGTAATGCTGGAGTTTAATGTGCAATGTTGGCTGACCATTCCTTCACTGCATTGCTGTAGGGATACAAGAATATAATGGAGAACTGTCAGGAGAATGCCATGGTGCTCAAGAGAGGCCTTGAGAACACCGGCAAGTTCGACATCATCTCAAAGGACAATGGCGTGCCTCTGGTGGCATTCTCGCTGAAAGACCGAAGCCGGCATGATGAGTTCGAGGTGTCGGACTACCTGCGGAGGTTTGGATGGATCGTGCCGGCATACACGATGCCACCTGATGCACAGCATATTACTGTGCTGCGCGTTGTCATCAGGGAGGACTTCAGCCGAACGCTGGCGGAGCGACTCGTGCTCGACGTCGTGAAGGTGCTGCGTGAGCTCGATGCGCTGCCTTCCAAGCTGCTAACGCCAGCAGGGATCAATGGGACGAAAGAGAACGGAACCGCGATCAAGAAGCATATGCTTGAGACGCAGAGGTCTGTCGCGGATGCATGGAAGAAGTTTGTCATGGCCAAAAAGACCAATGGCGTTTGCTAGAAGTATCTTAATGTTATCAGACTGATTTGATACTGTCGTTTCCCCGCCTTGTCAACTATATGATTTAGAGATTTTTATCGACCTGTATTGGTGTTACAGTGGGCAAGACAAAGCCTGCGGCTTCTGCTACAGAGTTGTCTTATGCCTCTGTTGGATGTTTTTTTTTTGCCCACAAATAAGTAAAGATGGGGCCAGAAATGAGAGGTCTTTTTTTTTTTTGAGCCAACAGAAGTGAGCAGTCTCTCCAGCTCTACAACGGGAGTTATGGTGCATCATCATGAGGGGAAAATGAAACTAGCCCCCAGAAAGTGTGGATTTGATGCCCATCTCTTAAGCAAACTGAAAACCATCTGGTGAACTTGAGCAGACCTAGCCAATATATCATGCTTTGCCCTGGGTGACAGAGTACAGTTTGGATCAGGTCAAATCTGCTTGAAGCCTTCAACTTGAGCTAAGCTGGTGAAAAGCAAAAGACTTAAGAGGTTGTTCGGTGTCTTGTAATTGGAGCTGCATGCAATTCAAGTTGCAGATGGGTTTGTATAAGGTGAGAATAGTCCTAGAACCGCTTAAGTAGGTATCCTAATTAAAAAAGATGATCTCTCCTCCTTTTCTTCTCCTATTCCTCCTCAGCCTTCACTCTCGAGTCCATCATCGCCACCACCCTCGTGTTGTAGCCAATCTCCACTACATCTGGGAGGCCCATGACCATCTCCTCCACCTCAAACTTTATCATATATAAGGCCTCTCCTCTTTCTTCCCTTTCTCTATCCTTGCTCGCTCTGCTATCAAGGCCTTCCTTGTCGCCGCTCTTGATGTCACCACCCACTCTAGTCACCTCTAAGTGGCTACAACCACCTCCTCCACCTCTGCCCAGGAGCCACCCAATGCATTTTGGGGCCTAAAGCGAACTTACTAAAATAGGCCTTTTTTCTTTCTGTTTTCTTTGAGACCTTTTCTGCGCTTGGGCCGGCCCTACCTCTGCCTCCTCCACCTCCACCCCTCTCTTTCATCTTCTCCACCCTACTCAAGGCTTACACTATTATCCTCTCCATCCCTATATGGATGCCCGGATTCATGCCCTGATCCTATCAACAACAGCTTCAACATAGACCTTTTCGTCCAAGATACCTTCATTTCGTTGTACATCGAGCATCTTGATCTAGCATCTACTTGTAAGTTGTTTGATGGAATGCCCATTACAGAGCCTCTTCTTTCCCTAAACTTTTCTCCAAATACAGTAAGCGAGCTTCCTTACAGTCAACTACTGCAATACTATTCAAGTTGCAGTGCAACTTTAACTACATAACTTCAAACAGCCCGTAAAACAGCCTCTGTAGACCAACCTTCAGATTTTAGTTGATATAACATCTCGGCACGGTTTGCTGCTTCTTCTTCTAATTATTTTTCTTTAGTGGAGGTTATGATGACTTGGTTTCATTCAACTACCAAAAGCATTTGCAGACATTGTCTATCACAAGCTTTTGCTTCCATGTTTAGTTTAAGTAAACTTAACTCCACTTCATGAAATAATTTATTCACTGAAAATTGATCCTGGAGCCACATAATCTAAATTACAAAATCTGGTAAATTGCACTCAAACTTAGTGGAAATGAAGTTTTGAGTCTTGACTGAGGAGCAGAACTAAACCACTCCTGTACCTGAGCAAAACTTATCACTATTCCTAATAAATCTAGTAGGAATCTTGATCTACTATCGGCCGGTCACAAATTCACCCAAACAGTATGGAAGAAGTTCAGGAGGTAAAGACTAAAGTCTTCATATCCTTACTATATTTTTGATACAAAAATGTCCTCATATTCCCATTCTAAGAATTGTTTCTACACCAATTACTCGATCTTTTTTTTTTTTTCGAAAATGGAATTGGATTACCTAGACATAACCCAGAAAACACAATACGTTGGGAGAAACAACCAGAGGCATTCCAAAAGATAACTGCGAAACAAAAGAAGGATCCAACGCACACGATCATAGAAAAATAAAACAAATAGAAAAGAGAATGCCAAAAAGAAGTATCAGAGAGAGGGAACAATGCCTAGGTCACAGTTCTATCTATAGTTAAGAAGCTACGATTTTTCCAAACTCCAGGAAAGAAATAGAGGGTTGATAGAAGCAAAGGAAACAGAGAGCTGGAGAATTGAATGGTCATATAAGAAACCCAAGGAAGAATCCGAAACGCAGTTCTGTCTACAGTCAAGAAGCTCCCATGTTTCCAAGCCCTAACTAGCTTCATTAAGGAAATGAAGGAAAACTACAAAATTCTCCAATAAAGGCCAGGAGAGCGGAAACAAAGACAAATGAAAGCAAAATTACAGACCTTGTCTTGTTACAGGTCATTGAAGACATTGTTAAATCCTTGATGCTGATTGCAAGGAATGATATCTTGCCATGAGTCGATCAAGAAGACTCGTCCTTATTACCAAATTCAAATATGTGTCACTGCTAAGAAAACTCTTCCACTTCAACCAGATGTTCCATGTGACCGCTAGCACCAAATTATCCCAAGCATGCCTGTAGCTCTTGAGGTGAAAGGAGGATCACCATTTTGTCCATAGTTCTCTGATGGTCATCCTGCTTGATCGGTGCCTTCCCACAGCTCCACTGATCTTCCTTCAAATTGAGTTAGAGTAGGAGCAGCTAATAAGTAGGTGGCTGATGTTTTCAGTGTTTGCTTTGCAGAAAGGACCATAAAACATAGCATGCCAGCCTTTCTCGTTCCAAACTTCCCCTGTGTTTAGGTTATGTTTGATAGCTAACCGCACAACTATCTTGAGCTTATTTGGTGCAATAGCTTTCTAGATTCCAGGTGTTATCGACATAATTGATGAATCCATAAAAGGGTGACGGTCAGTCTATTGATGTGATGGAGGATAGATGGGTGACCGAGGTACCGCTTAGTCGTATGCCGACCATGGTGGACTCGACGAGAGTAGTTGGGTGGAGGGTCAGTGACCTATTGGATGCTGAGGGAGGACGATGGAGGGAGGAGCTGGTGCGGGAGGTGTTTGGGGAGCAGTTGGCAGAGCTGGTCCTAGCCCGAGCGACCCCGAGGGGGGGGGAGGCGGATAGGTTAGTATGGATACCGTCAGGGCGTTCACGGGTGCGAGCTAGGGACCTTCATACAGTGATCAGCAGGGAGCCAGTACGGCAGATTGAGGGGCGGTGGATATGGAGGATGCGGGTCCACCCACGAGTGGCACTTTTCATATGGAAGGTGGCGTGGGGCTGCCTTCCGACCAGGAGTATGTTAGCTCGACGTGGCATGAGGATCTCTCAGTGTTGTGAGGTATGTGCAGATATTGAGGAGACTGTGGAGCACGTCCTGCTGCAGTGCCCTAGGGCTCGCGATATATGGAGTCGCTCTCCGATATCGTTATCGGCTTCGGTGGTGTCAGCGCAGGATCTGATCCAGTGGCTGAGAGGTTCTATGCGACGCCCTAGATCTGTTGAGGTGGGGATTCATGTGGCCTACCTGTCCTACCATATATGGTTGGACAGGAACACTGGCATTTTTGAGGGGAGGAGGGCGACTCCGAGGATGGTGGTGGATCGGGCGGCGAGGCTTGCGAGGGAGGTTATCGGGGCGACTTCGGTAGTCACCTCTGGGCTGGTCAGGGATATCTGGGGTGCTCATCACGCTGTCTCAGCGCCACGGTTTGCGTATGTCTCTTGGGCACCCCCACCCCCTGGCTATCTCAAGGTGAACTTTGATGGCAGCAGGTCGGCAGATGGTTTGTTTGGAGGGGTCGGATTTGTGATCAGGGACCATCTTGGCAGGATGATAGCAGCAGGAAGACGGAGCACGCCTGGATCTACAGTGGTTGGAGCAGAGCTGCAGGCAGCCTGGGAGGGTATATCCTATGTGAGGCAGGTATACGGGGCTGTGCGGGTGTACCTCGAGGGTGATTCTTCGGTGGTGATTGATTGGATTCGGGGTGTGGATCGGTTTGGGGATGGCCATCCCCTCATCCGAGAGTCCCGTAGGATGGCTCAGTTGATGGCTGACTTTCGGGCAGCGCACGTGTTTAGGGAGGCGAACCGGGCAGTAGATTGGGTCGCCTCCTTTGTCGCTCGGCACTCAGGTGGTTTTTTGTGGACGTCTCGTGCAGATGTCCCCCCACAGTTGTACTTTTTACTTTCTTGTGACTTGGAGGGCTGTACTCAAATTCGAACTATATGAAATGAGTAGCCGTTTTCACCAAAAAAAAAAAAAAAAAAAAAAATGAATCCATAAAAGGAGATGATAGAGTATATTTTGGTGCCAGTCCTCTTGTAAAGTGCTTGATTGTTGTTGTTTCTAGTTCTTTGAGTTGTTTAGAAGTCCTCTAATCTCTTGAAACTCTTCATCTGATCCAGAAGGATCACCAGACTCGATGTGGACCACTTTGACCATTATGAGTATTTAGGAGGATCACCATGTTAGAAAATATAAAATATATAAATAAATCTACCTCATCCTATGAGCTTAAGCTTTTAGGAAAAATGGTGATATTTTAGGAAAAATGGTGATTTGAACATGGTATCGGAGTAGAGGTTCTGAGTTCGAACCCTGTCTCCGCACTCTTTAACCCCATTATTAAAAAATTTCACATGTTGGGCTCGCCTATTAAGAAAAATTCGGCCCACATGTGAGGGGGAGTATTAGAAAATATAAAATATAAAATATATAAATAAATCTACCTTATCCTATGAGCTTAAGCTTTTAGGAAAAATGGCGATTTGAACACACCAAACTCGATGTAGATCACTTTGGCCATTATGAGTATCCAAAAAGATTATCAAACTCGATGCGGAACACTTTGGCCACTATAAATATTTAAAAAAATTACTAAACTCGATGTAGAATACTTTAGCCACTACGAGTATTCAGGAGGATCACCAAACTCGATATAGATCACTTTGGCCACTATGAGTATTTAAGGGGATCACCAAACTCGATGTGGAATACTTTGGCCACTACGAGTATTCAGAAGGATCACTAGACTCAATATGATATATTTTGGCTACTACGAGTATTCAAAAGAATCACTAGACTCGATGTGCACTACTTTAGCCATTATGGATGTCTTGAAGGATCACCAGACTCGATGTAGATCATTTTGGCTACTACGAGTATTCAGAAAGATCACTAGACATGATATTGAATATTTTGACCACTATGAGTGGGGCTGAATAGGGTTTAGGAGTGAGATCCGCTACATCGGAAAATCGAGTGCAGGCCAAACTTCCAGATGCCATAACTTAGTCATACGATGTCCGATTGAGATGATCTATTTTTGAAATTGGATATCTTTTCGAGATCTACAACTTTGGGCCAACTTTCTTGGAGGTTGAATCAAGCCTAAATTCTATTATTTAGGCTCCAAAATGGACTAGTCAAACCAAAAGTTTTTTTTCAAGTAGACTTTGACCGGGTGTAGCTCTCTATCTAAAAAGAATCAGGCAGAACGGCAGATACATAGTTGACGTAGAAGTCAATATCTACCTCCTCAAAATTTTTAGCTTTTTTAGAATATTTCTACTAGTAATATCTATTTTAGGAAAGAGAGTCCTACTAGATTTAGAAAGAAGAATCCAACCCAAATTGTGTTAGGACGGACCTCACATTATAAATAGAGGCTATGTACCTCATTTTTAATCATTAATAAAAGAATATGAGACTTAAAGCCCTATACTTTTGAAATTCTTTTATCTTCTTCTAGTTATTTTCTAAGAGATTCAAGTTGAGCGAGTCGAAAAAGTTCTTCCTTCTCCCCAATCGGATCAGATTGGTATCAAAGCTTTAGCTCTCTGCACCTATGGGAGCCTTAGTGCATGCTCAAGGTGCGCGAACAGTACAAGCAGTCAGAAGGAGGGCTATTCATGCTTGAAATATATTGAAGGATAAAAATGAGTATGGTTGCTAGTTCAACCTTGATAGATGATGAGATAATGAAACATCTCACACAACTAGAGAAGAAGATAGCCCAACTCACAGAAATTATGTCTCAATTGGCGATGCCTTCAACATGAACACCAACAACTCTATCTTCAAGCAAAATCAAGTGGTTCAACCACGAAGCTAAAAAGCAAGCATTTTTCCATCTTCAGTTTTGATTTAGTAGGAGCTAAATCTCCTAAATAAAAAAACTCTGATTCAGGAGGATTATTGAACTCGATGTAGACTACTTTGGCCACTACGAGTATTTAGAAGGATCACCAAATTTGATGTGGATTACTATGGCCATTAAGAGTATCTAAAGAGATCGCCAAACTTGATGTGGAACACTTTGGCCACTATGAGTATTTAGGAGGATAACCAGACTCGATGCATAATACTTTAGCCACTACAAGTATTTAGAATGATCACCAAACTCAATGTGGATCACTTTGGCCACTACGAGTATTCAAGAGGATTACCAAACTTGATGTGCAATACTTTGACCACTACAAGTATTCAGGAGGATTACCAAACTCGATATGTAATATTTTGGCCACTACGAGTATTTAGAAGGATCACCAGACTCGATGTGGTCCATTTTGGCTGCTACAAATGTTCAGGAGGATTACCAGACTTGATGTGGATCATTTTGGCCACTACGAGTATTCAAGAAGATCATTAAACTTGATGTGGAATTCTTTGACCACTAAAAGTGGGACTGGACAGGGATTCAGGAGTGAGATCCACCACATCGAGAAGCCGAGTCATAGACCAAACTTCCGGAGGCCATAACCTGATCATACGATGCTTGATTGAGATGATCTTTTTTTTTTTTTGAAATTAGATATCTTTTCTAGATCTACAACTTTGGGCAAACCTCTAGGAGCTTGAATCGGGCCGAAATTCCATTGTTTAGGCTCCGAAACGGACTAGTCAAATTGAAATTTTTTTTTGGAATAAGACTTTGACCAAGTATATTTCTCTATCCGAGAAGAATTAGACGGAGCGACAGAAAGTATGGTTGATGTAAAAATCAAGATGTATCTCCTCAAGAACAAATCTATCTCTTATAACCCTTTTATAAGGCTATTCAAAGGGTGGCTCTTCTTGAGAAGATCAAAGTTTTTATGCTGCTAGCTTTGAAAAATAGGTCGCACACGGGAGAGATTTTGGCATAAAAAGGGTGGGGTTCCTCTTCTGGTTGCTCTGTGTGGCAATAATGCTGAAATGGTCGCGCACCTATTCCTAAAGTGCCCCTTTGTCAAAAACCTCTGGTTCACCTTGAAGATGCAACTTAATATTTAAAGGTGGCCTTCTAATATCCATGATCTTTGGACTTATTAGCATTGAAGGAAGATCAAATCCAAGTTGAGAAGAGCATGGGATCAACTTATCATGGCTTGGCATATTTGGTTGGAGAGGAGCTTTAGAATCTTTCTTGGTAGAAAATCTTCTATTAATACAACCCACTCCGAAACATTGTATACCTTTCAAAGCTAGAGAAGTTTGTGCCGTGGAAAAACAAAGAAAAGCCATCAAGCTCTGATTACTCCCTTTGTTCATTGCTGCAAATATTTGGTCTCTAGTCCCTTGGAACTTCTTCTTAATTATCTTTATTTTGCACATTTTACTCTATGCAATAAAAGGAAGTTTCTTATTTCCTCCACTTTATAGTCAAAAAAAAAAGAAAACTGATACATTTGATATTTAGAATTGGCATCAATGTTCACAGCCAGTAAGACTTAACAATTCAATATCTGAAATATCGACACCTGGATTAATCACTATCATTTAGCATATCATCCTTGCCACGTGTAATGCATATCAAGGTTGATCATTCCACATAACTCACAGCACAGTCACCTCAATTTGTTTCTTAGTATCATTGTCTTTTGGCTAGCGGATCATTGGCTTTTTTGTGTTTCTTCCATATGGATGTTCCTTTGATTTCACGCATACCTTATTTCTAAAATCCCCATGATTCATTGTTTTCCATGGAATTGGATTCTGAATTGGTGTGATAGGCATCATCATCCACTAACTTTTGCCGCATGTTGCTTTATTGAGTAGTCTGCAAGTATTCATTCTTTCTTCCCCAATGTTTTCTCAAGCGAAGACTATAATCAGTCTATACTTGTCGTTTTCAGTGAGATTGTGACCAGTTGTTCTAATCACCTTTACTTCTTGACTTCCATTGTGTTTATCAGCACTTCTGCTGTATGAAATGGATTGCTTTCCAATGTTTAATTGCATAACATCCATAAACATCAGTAAGGGCATCTTTTCTCCAATTCTAGATCAACATTGATTGCAAAAGGGTTCTGATATTGTGGTTTAGTATGAATTATTTTGTTTTGGATGCCTTTAACATGATGTAGTCAAAAACACCTATATATGTTGGCCCTAACCATTATCTCCTTGTGATCATAACAATTGGTTGAAAAGCTTAGTCAAATTAATATAATCTTATGCAAACAACTCTCGATATTTGATGTGGATAGAATGCCAAACTAGATGTGGCAATTGCTAAAATAGACACCACTGTTTGCAACTTGTCAAACAAAAGATAATGGTAAAATTAGTTGGATAAAGGTGTCAGATTCCATCAATCTTAGTATAGAATGAATTTGAAAGCATGTATCCCTTTCACCTCCTTTCTCTGTACCTAATACCAAAAAACAACTAGGGGAGATGCATAACTGTTGAAAGGTTAAAAAAATCAAAAAATCAAACAGGTTTGATTTCTATAGCATAGAAATGTCTCCTAAGGAAATCAACCATTCATTTTCTATTTCTATAGCATAGAGAAATAAAATTAGTGCCAAAAACTTCCTACTCTTTAGTCTCCACATAGAATGTGGAATTGGGATACCACCTATTTATTTATTTTAGGCTTTTAACCCTTGGTAAGGAAATAAAGAGATCTTTCTTTCATTAACATTTCGATGCAGAATGTTTCATAGCCTTTTTTTGCCTACATTTGCATAGGTCCCTTTTTTTTTTTTTTGACAAAACCTAACTAATTAATACCAGTTGTCACCCGATTCCATTTATCAAATTGGATAAATATGATTAGTTTTATGGAAATTCAATTGTAACGAATTTCAGGGAGTCTTTCTGACGGTAGGAAATGATTAATGGTCTTAGCTTAGATTAATATAATTCCAAGATGCTTCCCAACATCAGCGCCTTCATATGGGACCCTTTTCCTTAAAGAAATGGTTCGAGAGGCAAAACATAGGTGAACGAAAGTATGTGGTTAGGTATGGTAGGTATTCTGTTGGAATGAACTCAGGAATATGTTGATTTCAGTGGGTCCAACGTAGGCCTCACATTGTTCATCAGGTTGAAAGCTTAATATAACTTCTACATCCAGAAACCCCCACCCTAACCCTAATCGTAGCCTTAAATCCTAGAGATTGGCCTCAGAGCTATCTTTATCAGAAAAGCAAAATATCCTGGACCATAGAGTTTGAACAAAAAGGAAAGTAGCCACATTTTAAGTCCTGAAATTAGGGTTTTTTTTTTTTTTGAGAAGATTGAAGTCTTGAAATTATGGTAATTAATCATTTCATTTCAATAGGCTTTAATGCACAACCAATATTAATCTCCAAGCCATAAGTTCAGGTATTTGCATTCTTTAGAATGTACTTCATGCGGTATACAGCATGAACTTGGAAACTAGTATTTGGCATATTGTCCCACCATTATATATAAGTGCGACGCATGCATGTGTTGATTAGGAATTCAGATGCCTATATGTCCAAATGGACTTGACTTTTAGCTTACTGTTCCCAAACAAGGTGTGTAGGAACACTAGGTTCTATCATAAGCCAAGGAAACTGATTTGGTGGTCTACATTTGAACTAATTCGCCCTTAAAACAGATGTTTTTGTCATAAATCATTGCCTATGCAATGTAGATAAGACTCTTAACATAACTTTCCAAGTCTATGCCACTTTAGGTCTTGTAGATGGGAAGAACAAGGCCAAGCCTGATACATATTTTCATTATAAGCAATAATAAAAGGCCTTCATTTTATGTAGGAGAGGAAATCCATGACCCAAGAACATCTCTGCTGTTTCCTGTTTCTGTCATCCTAAAGTAGATAAACAACCCAACAGATTTCTTCATTTTAGAAGATAGAAGGTTCATCTATGTAGAACAAGACAAAAGAGAACGGAAATCATCGTCAACGGAGGATGTTTCATTCGAATTCCCCAATCGGCATTCACACACAGAACAGAGAGATTGTACGGGAAATCCTGAGACTAATACTAGTAAGACTTTCTCGGCTAGTCTAGGGCCCTAGACCTGGCGGGGAACTACTCCAGCGATAATAAATTCTAATCCATCAGTGCCATAGATAAATGGGTCCAGCCTTAGTAGAAGTGGGTACCGGCACTGGGTGGACGGTCTATCCGCCCTTAAGTGGTATTATCAGCCATTCTGGAGGGCAATCTCAGCTAACAGAACTTCTGATGAGGGTCACTACCAGAAAACACGCGTATAGTGACGGGAAATTAGTGACGGACCGTTATCAGTTACTATTTGTGACGGATTAGTGACCGACAGAAATTTGGTCACCGTGGTGTAAACTTAGTGACCGTTTAGTGACAGACCGGTCACAGAATGCGCGGGTAGGATGGGCGCCAAATCTTAGTGACCATCATAGTGACGAGGTATCTGTCAGCAATATGATAACCAAAATTGCAACCAGACAGTGACAAATGCAGCCGTCACAAATATAGTAACCCTAGTATTTAAAAATTTTTAAAAGATTATTTTTGGCAGTAACAGATTATTGACAAAAATTTCTGTCACCAAATTTAATTTTTAATTCCAAAAATATTAAAAATATTATTTTTGAGTAAACCTAAATTAAAAGAAAAGATAAAAAGAGAAATATCCAAAATGAAACTAAGTGTGCCCGCCGTTCCGCCCAAATTTCTTCGATAATCCAAATTCCAATCACTCTCTATAAAACTCAAATTTCTTCTTCTCATTTTAAAATCTCATGGTGTCGGCCATGACCCATTTGCACTCCTATTGCAAGTTTTCTGCTTTATAGAATTTTTTTATCATGCTTTATAGTTCTTTTTTTTTCTTTTTTTTTTTTTTTGCTGAGAACGGGTGCTTCATACAGTACGGGTATGAATACACCCAATAAGATCAAAATACAAAATCTCGCGGAAATCATGCTTTATAGTTCAAAAATATTTTTGCCTTGCAAGTCCCGTCCAATCAGCCTTATAAATAAAAAGTAATTTGATATGAAATTTGGCTTGCAAACCGATTTAGCCCAAATCAGCCTTAGATATACAATTTGGCTTGCAAACCGACTTAACAAAAACCCTAACCTTTCCCTTCCCTTCCCTTCCCCTCCCTCGCTGAGAGCCGCCGCCGCGGCACCCACCCCCCCCCCCCCCCCACTCCCTCGCCCCCCCTCCCTCGCTGAGAGCCGCCGCCGCACCCCCCCTCCCTCGCTGAGAGCCGCCGCCGCACCTCCCCTCCCTCGCTGAGAGCCGCCGCCGCGCCTCCCCTCCCTCGCTGAGAGCCGCCGCTGCCTCCCCTCCCTCGCTGAGAGCCACCGCCGCCGGCCCCCCTCCCTCGCTGAGAGCCGCCGCCGCCGCCGCCCCCGCCCCCCCTTTTCCCTCGCTGAGAGCCTGATAGCCGCCTCCTCTCGGTGTCGTCGCCTCTTCAACGACCGGCCGGCGGCTCTTCGCGTCCTTCTCCCCCGGACGGCAACCTCCGCGGCTCCGGTCACCGACTCACAGTCACCGGTAAGAGTTTTCTCCTCCTCCTCCTCCTCTTCAAGCTCGATCCCGGTAGATTTTGCCCAAGCCCGGAGAGAGAAAGAGAGAGAGAGAGAGAGGTGGTGGGGCAGCGAGAGAGCTCGGAACAGTAGGTCTCCCAAAAATAAGGGTTCAATGTAACAGGTATCAGGGAGAGAATATTATTTAGTTTTAGTCATACATTGAATTATCTTAAGCATGCTCAAATTCTATATGTTTCTTTTCAACCCTCCTTTAGCACGACCATCTATTTTGATCCCTTAAATGGAGGAATATTTAGCCTGAGATATTTTTATTTTTTAATATGCCTCACCTCTGCTTCTAGAACTCCTATTGTTTGAAAAGAAATTGTGCTAAAATTCCTCTATGTGAGCCTTATGCAACATAGATATTTAAAAATCCTATTAATGAAGGAAGAAACAAGTGAGCACTGAGTAAATACTTGATGTTACGGGCAACCTAGTCCTCTGAGCTTCGTGCATAAGTAAAATTTGCCTGCAAATTTGTTTTATGTACTTTTGATATGTTTAAAATTGTCTTAGTTGCTTTTAATTGTTGTCGTTCATGCTTATAAAATTTCAAGTACTACATTTTCTACGAGGCTGAATTAGCTTTTGTTGATGTTGTCAATTAACTTCTGCTGTCTTCCATTTTCCTGGGCTAGCAAGTAGTCTTTTAGAATGTTAATGGTCATGTTGTTATATCTTATTTGCTGTTTAGTTAAATAACTGTGATTACTATATCATCTGCCACAGGGAAAATCATGGCCACCATGAACATGAATCTTATTATGGAGAACGGGACACAGAAAGTTTAGTTGTGGTATGCTTATTGTTTCGATTTAAATTTGATGTGCAGTAATTAATCATTGGCACTGTCATTGCACATCATTGCCTTATAGTGTACTCGTCTATCATAAGAGTTAGGCATATGCATTGTCACTTTATTTGTTAGCCCTGTTAACTGGTTTAACTGCTTGTTTGGAGTTCTTAATTTTAGGCAATGGAAACTCTGGTTGCACCTGTTCCAAGAGAGTTCCATAAACTAGCATTGGATGACAAATCTGGTCAAACTATCGGTACAGCAAAACGGCCTGCGCCATTGACTAGTGGGTGTAGAATAGAAGGTTTTGTGCTTGTCAAAAAGGTAAAATAAGCTTCTGCATTGAATTCATTCACCATTTTGAGTTTGCAGAATCTTCTATGATGTTAATGCAAATGTTACTGTAAGTCTCGGAACCATTTCTATGTACTTAAAATTTTTTGATTGATCAGATACCTTGTTACTGTTTGATGCTCCATCATGATATCAGTAGTTGACGCTTAGTTTAGCATTAGCAGCACGAACACCAAGCCATAACTTATTTTCGAGGAATTGGACAGGAAGTGAAATATTGACTTCCTATATTTACACTGTTTTGATGTTTCTAATGTTAATCACCTGTCAGATAGCAATGAACAGGAGTTACCTATTTGTACCATGCCGATTATGAAACAGAGGCTGTGAAGAGAGATCTAAATGTACCCTCTTTGGATTTGCAGATTGAGCATTACCTTCAATTGGTAAAGACTGAGATAGCATCAAGAAAATCTTCTCGGGAGTTTAAATTGCTAGAGGAGTATGAGTATACAGCCCACAGTAGTTTGGTGCACAGTCTGCATATTCCTGCTGCCAAATTCCATTTTGAGCCCTCTCCTATGCAGGCTGGTTTCTGACACTTGGATACACATTTACCAAATTCAAAATCTGTGAGCTCATCGTTATTTTGAATTTCAGGTCTTGGTAACTGAAGTTCCAAAATCCTTCTCGCACTTCATTACAAATGTATGTGCTATCATTGGAGGCATTTTTACGGTTTGCACTCGATCTCTTTAAATGATATCTTCGGTTTTGTACTGCCAAATGCGTATGAAAAATTTGACCTTATTGGCTTTCAGGTGTCTGGAATATTGGATTCTATCCTGCACAATACGATCCGGCTTATGAGAAAGGTTGAATTAGGAAAACAATTTTGATGGGCAAAGGTGAAATATTGGTCGTACAACGGGTCCAAAGTTTTGCTCATTCCCCTAGTTAGCAATTCCATTTTGAATGCTTTCACTCATAAGAGAAGTGAAGTTGTCATGGTAAGTATAATTTTTTTATAATTCATAAATATTATTGAGCTTGCTCATGTTTATCTCTTGTTTGATCCACCATAATGTTTTTCTCTTCTTTTAAATCAACTTGCAGGCAAAGTATTCAGCTGAATACTCCAAAAAATATGGTGATGCCTCCACCTCAGATGCTCCTCCACGTGATTATGACTTGTGGTTTGACGCAACTGATGTCCCAACTCATGGCCATGTCTATGGCTTTAGTCCCCTAGAGGATCTCACTGGAATTATTGGGCAATCATCATCTGCTTCCACCTCTACAGGTCAAGCTCCAGAGCTGTACACTCATGAAGACCTTCTACGTATTCTTGAGCAGGAAAAGAAAAAATGGCAAGAGGAGGTTCTTCAAAAGATGAGAGAAGAGATTGGCTTTGGACCAAGGCATGCAGATCGGGGGAGTAATGGTGATTCTGATTCTGCTGATCATGCTTCATTATAATTGTTTTTGCCTTAGATGATAGGTCTTTGCATTCCTAGGAGGAATGAAATCTCTGTTGATCTTTATGACATATTTTTAGACTTTGATTTTGATGGATTCAGGACATGTTGATGCCAATTTTGAATGACATTTAAAATGACTTTTGCGTAATGTTGAATGCCTTTGCTATTAATGATATTACTATTATTATTATTATGTGCCAATCAATGTACCAAATGTACCAGGTTATTAGATTGTGATCGGTGACCAAATTTTGGTTACTAAATTGTTTACCAAGTATTGTGACGGATTTTGGTCAATAAAAATTGATTTTGCTCAGCGCGTTTGTAACCAATTAGTGACCGTAAACTTATCACTAGGTCAGTGACGGGATTAATGACAAATGTAGTGACAAAATGTGTGACCATGTCTGTGACGACTAAATCTGTCACTAAAGGTCGTGACAGATTAGTGACCAAACTTGTGACCGCATTCTGTGACAAAATCAGTGACGAAGTTGCCTTCGTCACTAACTCCGCAACTGGATAGTGACGGGAAATACATAATTTCTTAAATATTTAATTCTTGAATTTGTAACGGCTTAGTGACGGCGGTTCTGTCACGGAGGTTAGTGACGGGAATCGCCGCCGTCACGGAGAATTTAGCGACGCGTGTTTTTGTAACGAAGTCAGTGACGGGAGCTCCGGTCACAAATTCCATATTAGTAACCGGAAACACGGTATAGTGACGGAAATCTCCGTCACTATACGCGTGTTTTCTGGTAGTGGGTGTACTGTTACCAACCTCACGGGGGGTTTTTAAGAAAAAAAAGGCTAGTTCAGTCACTTCCGGATGAATAAGAGACCATGATCCAACCAAATATCTCCTAAGATAGAGTGCGCGCGCGCGCGCGCGCGAGAGAGAGAGAAACTATTTTATCATAGACTACGATATGGATCAGAACTAATGCTTGTGGCCAAATCAAAGAGGCTTGACTGGTTTTCTGGTATTACCTTCCGGTTGAGTCCCATGATTAATAACCATATCTAATTAGTACAAGAATGTGCATGTAGCTGGAGCTTAACGAGCTCACCAACAACGAAGAGAAACAATAATAGATAAGAGCTATCGATGCAATATTTCGTCTTTTACTTTAGCAATGAAAACTAATCCTTTCTTGAGCTCACTTGTTTTTCCATTCCCATAAAGGTACACTAGAAAGAACACCTTAAATTAATATTTGTGTGTGCGATCTATTTTCCACCTGTTTGAAAACAATGTATGGCGATGGTTACAAGTCTCATGTACCTCCCTTCTCATTGGACACGCGGAAGGAAGCTAACTGTACATTGCTTTGTTCACAAGAATTTATTTCCTACCTTGCAGGAGGGTGTTAGGCCAACGGTTAAAGTAGACTTTGTACCCTTCACCACTTAACCTAGAAGCAGTTCTTTCTTGTTGACCATAAATCTAGAACGACTGAAGCTTAACAATTAATATTTTGAGGAATAGAGGACAGAGCCATAGTTGCAGTTCTATTGCCAGGCGTATCAGGCTATCCTATAAACAAATGGAAATTAGATGTTCACTCTGATGATAAGCCAAAAACCAAATTAAATGCAAGCTCAAAGATTACGTATTTGAAACCAAATTCTATAAAACATAGAAGTGCTTTTCTGCTCTCACCACAACTACCACCACCATCTCCATCTCGGTGCGAATGCACCATCTAGCTAGGTTAGGATTTGGGAACCCGACCATGCCGGTGAAAAGTGCCAGCCTGACCTAAATAGTGTTGGCCTTACTATATACTTTCGAACTTATACTGCCGATATTTCGATCCCTTGGTAGAGGGGGAAAATATCTAAGAGACTACTTTTGGTCCTTCACCATTCAAATTCGAATTCTTTTGAGATGAAAGGCCAACTTTATTTTTTTGATAAACCGAATTTATTAAACAAATCTAGACTAAATACATCCGTATGTATCAGAAAAAAAAAAAAAAAAAAACCTAGAAGCTTAATTAGAAAGAATATCCACCACAACCATCCACAAAATTGATCCAGTGTAATTAGCTATGCATATTGCTTCCAATTTGCAGCACTGTTAGCCTCTTTATAGATACGTTTTACTTCAAAAAGCTTCCAGTCTAATATGCATACATTGTCCATCTTTGTTGAAAGGAGCCAGCACATATCTCAAGGTAGCTTTATATGGCATCCATGACTAGTGGAAACCTTTAATACCGCACCTCCAAAAAAAGAAACCTTTATATAGTGAATCAAGCTAACCTGTTTCATACCAAGTGGCATGTAGCTTACTTGCGCATGCACCAACTTAGACAGCAATCTAAATTTTCCTTCACCGGCGATACTCCTAACCCTAATCGACCTGCTTTCTTTTCAGAGAGTATATTTATTGTCATCTTAGGACCTACAATCACCCGAATACACAGTTAGATTCAGTCCTGGCAAAGTGGATGTAGAGAGAATTCTAGATGGCCTTGACAATAAATTAAGAAACATCAGAAGGATTTCTTTATTGCATGCATCCATCAAAATGCCATTAGATAATGAGACCACAAACATTGGGTGCTTTGTAACCTTAAGCAACAAAAAACTTCCCACAAGAGTACACCCACGACAGCAACAAGTCACCTTAAACTTGACCCTAGACCACATATTGGCTCCAAGATTCCACGAGCAGCAGATGTTCTAGGGCAACTGTTGGTTTCAGTTAGGCCTAAAGCCCAACAAAACTAGAAAACGTCTGCTGTACTATTATTGTCTACAGCTAAAGCAACTATTGTATGTATATATACCCATAGCGCCAATATAGATGCATAAGTTATATAACCCATCCAGAGAATCCATTTTAGCTTAAATATGATGGTTTAATGGTAGGTAAATAAAGCATGAGCCCTTCCGGATCATCCGATCACTCTAAATTGCCTGGTGGATTAATATTACAAGATGACTTACATATAGACCAGCATTGGTGTATCAGACTTGCATGTGGTTCCTTAAATGTGTATATTATTTTATGTGTGTATGTATGAGGATGGAGAGAGATGGGTTGGTTTTAAGTAGAGGTTGTAGGTTGGAAACATTAGAGAGATGTTGAAAGCGGAACGGAATTCACCCCACCAAGCAACCACACCCCACCTCTCTCTCTCTCTCTCTCTCGCTTCCATATGTATAATAAAATAGTATTTGTTAGCCCAAACGTACCATCATCCTCTGGTGTAACTATCTCCTAACTCTCTGCCTTCTCTCTTACTAACGAGAAATTAAAGCTCTTTATATATCTCCTCACATATCTCCATTCTGCTTATGCCTTTGTCTTCTTCCTCTTAATATATATTACCTAGACCAAGCTATATCTATGTCAATATCTTCACTGATAGAGAATAGAGACTCTTAAGAGCTGCTAACAAAAAGAACTCCCACCACCTGTTATAATAAACTTCTCCTTCAGCATCTCGGTCTCTCTTGGCCCTTCGTTCGCTAGGAAAAATCTATCAAAACTAAAGGGAGAGGCTTCTTATATTCTTCAAATCAGATGTGCACCAGAGGCCATTGGAGGCCTGAAGAGGATGAGAAGCTCAGGGAGTTGGTCGCCCGATATGGCCCTCATAACTGGAACGCGATTGCTGAGAAGCTTCAAGGGAGATCAGGTGCAACTTGATTCATCGATTATTGTTATTATTATTATTCTTATTATTTTAAGAGAGAGAGAGAGAGAGAGAGAGAGAGAGAGTTATTCCTCTAACATATTTTGCTTCCTGTATTTTTTTTTTCTTGATGATAAAGGGAGGCTTATATTTATTTTTGAAAAAAGGAATTAAGAACATATTGTGTGAACTTGAAGAATTTTTTTGTCTTCGCACATGTTCAAAGTTTTGAGTTAGCTTTTAAAAGTTAGTAACATGTTGAGTAAAACCTAAACCAGGAAAGAGCTGTAGGCTGAGATGGTTCAATCAGTTGGACCCAAGGATCAATCGCAGCCCCTTCACCCCAGAGGAAGAAGAACGACTCCTTGCTTCTCACCGAATTCATGGGAACCGATGGGCCATCATCGCAAGGCTCTTCCCAGGTCGTACTGACAACGCAGTCAAGAATCATTGGCATGTGATCATGGCACGAAGGTGTAGAGAGAGGTCGAGACTTTACTCAAAGAGGTCTTATCGCTCTGCAATCAAAGATGAGAAACCCAAACAAGGGAAAGAGAGGAAATCCGAGTCTAGAAATATCGTTGCACTGATTGAGAAATATTATAGAGGATGCGGCGACTCCGTAGCTAATAACCATCAGGATCAAAAAGAGTTTTATTCTCAGATCCATGGTTATTATCCCCACATGGTTGCAGGTAATTAAATTTCTGAAGTTTGGTTTTATTGCATGGTGAATTCACTAAAACATAATTCTTATACTGGGTTGGTATGCTAATATCATTGCAGATGGAGATAGGGAAAGAGAAAACTCAATCGAATTCTATGATTTTCTCCAAGTAAACACTGATTCTATTGATACTAAGTGTTGCTCGAGCATAGAGGAACAAGAGGAGACCAAGGAGAGTTGCAGCAAGGCTGGTGTTCCTTTCATAGATTTCTTGGCAGTTGGAAGTTCCTCTTAAAGATGGGTATTGGTAAAGACAAGTAGACACATTTGATATGTATAGTTTTAGAGCACATAAACCCTAACATCGTAGAACTCACTATAAATATGTAAATGCTGCTTAATATAGGGGGACTTATTTATATTGCATCTAGTGGTGAGTGAAAGAAAGATTCTCTTAAAGTAAATGAGGATCCACTCCCTTATATTTGGTCTTCTTGTCAAATGGTGGTGAGGTTGCCAATCAATTCAACCATGTATTCGTGTGGATATAAGGATTCATGAAAGTATATATTCTAGTAATTTTAATATGCCTTAAATGAAGAGTATTTCCATATGCACCATTATGTTGTGGTTCATATATATATACCTTTATGAATTCCTTTTTCTTTTCTTTTGAGAAGAATATCATGCAGAATGTAAAGCATGCATTATTTGCATCTTAAGTTTAAGTCTCATCTGCGATGGACTTGTAGCTGATGTCGCCGAGTAGTTGCAATAAAAACCAGTTGAACTCCATTCTCTTTTTTCTTGTAATAACTCATGAGAATGATATATGTGTTTGTGTGAATTAGGCTACACTCAAGTATATCTCAATTCAGATCTCGTCAAATCATACATGGGTTCAACATCAATGATCTGAGCCATTAGATGTAATCTACTGCTTCTAAATTGCTTACAGACTAAAAATTATATAATTTAAAAACCTCTTAAACTATGCATCAAGTGGTCAAAAATATATATATTCTTTCTTATTTATCTAAATTATCCAATTTTTGACCACTTGATGCATAGGTTAAGAATCTAGAAATCATATTATTTTTCATATATGAGCAATTTAGAGATAGTAGATGACTCAGATCACTAATATTGGATCCCATCATTCAATCACGATCTAACTGGATCTGAGTGGAGCTATACTTGATCGGATCCCATCATCTAATCCTTGTTGTAACTAATTTCTCTGAAACAATCTTATCTGTGTTGATTTCAAAAGCTCCAAAAGCTCTACTACCAACAGCAATTCTAATCAAGGCCTTAGTCATGGTCGACACTTTTCTTTTGATAGTGATTGTTCTGTTGATTGCTCGATATGTGGTCACTCAGTGCGCAAGCAATTATGCAATGTCCAAATTGGTTGTTGTCTTCTACAGTTATTGGCACTTGTTTTTCGTTGTGGAGATTCTTGATAAGCATGATGTCGAGTTCCACATCAAAAGAAACTTCTTTCATTGTCCACCTTAGTGTCATGGAGGCTAAAGACTAATACTCCATTAGGTGATAAGCACAACAGAAAAGATCGTATGTTGAGCGGTAGTTAAGACTAATCCTCTGAACAATTGGAATGTTCCATCTTTCTTGTAAAGCCTTAAGGTTTATTAAGCATTACGGTCTCTTATCATTTGAGACTTTAACTGAGTTAATAATAATGAAGCAAAATGTCATGATAAGACATCTAACAACCTCAGCTAGTTATCTCCACATTAGTAGCACTAAATCGCCACTACCATTGGGAATATTCATTTACTCTTCCATTAGCTATGATGGTCACCTTTTGAAATGCCTTCAATGGATCATTCACAAACATAATCACATCTCGGGTAAATTCTGCCGTTTATTCATTTGTAACAACAATGAATATGTGAGTTCTGAAATCTTAACTCATCTGTATAATCTTGTAACACCATACCAAATACTCTTTGCCTACTGAACTATATATCAGACAATCATTAGCAACTTGATGTGCAATTCTCTGAGATAGGATGTATTAGTCCATGTTTTAATAGCTGCATAATTGTTTAGGTCAATAGTATTCAATCTCTCCAGTTTATGTGCTTTGCCAAGGTTTTGTTTTCAACCTGCAAGAATTTCTTCAATAATTACAAATTTCTTTTATCAGTGGAGTATTAAATATATGAAATCCTCTTAACTACTCATGCTTTCATGGTCATTCTCAAGAACTCTAATCATTGCATTAGATACTGCACTGGCAAGAGAAGAATATTGAAGATTTATCACAATCAACCTTTATGAAGAAGCTATGCCAACTGGCCAAGTTGTGTTGATGAAAGAGACCTATGTCATCTTTCCAGACACACACACACACACACACACACACACACAGAGACACACAGAGAGAGAGAGAGAGAGAGAGAGAGAGAGAGAGAGAGGGAGATCTTGGTTTGACCCTTGCCTCTATTTGATATATGGCCAAGAGCTTCAACCCTTTCTAGTAAATGAAGTAGCTTCTGTAAAGATCACTGATAATTAGGCGGCTTTTTATCAAAAAAATTTACTAATAGCAATTTAGAAGTTTGTTAATGACTGTGCCGAAATAATTTGTAGAAGTCCATGAGTTTGATATATATATATATATATATATATATATATATATATATATATATATATATATATATATATATATATATATATATATATATATATGCTTTGGAGATTTCATTAATATATTAAGAATAAAATGAACACTTATTTGAAGATTTATCCAATGAAAAAGGTTTTCACAAGGGGCTTAAACTTCAAGATGGGTACTGTGGTTGGATATTGACGGCAAATTTATTATGTGAAATCCACTTGGTGAAGATTATTTTATGCCAAACAGCAATTTATGCGTGACATCCAAATTAGGTGAAGCCATTAAAGATTAAAACACGAGTCTCACAAAGAAGATCAAGAGATCTTAGGGCAAGCAAAATTCTTTATCATGACTTCAATGATTCCATTGGTCTGTGGAGCCATTTTCTTTTTTACTTCCTTTCATTTTTTCCTTTTTCTAATTGAAAACATCAAGAGGGGATGGAGGTTTGCGAGACCCCTTTGTTAACATAAAAGAAACCTACGCAAAACCAATAAATACTGAATACAGAACAACCAAGCTACATAAAATATCATTCCTTGGAAGAAATCATGCATCCATGCTCACTGCAATGTATCAATGTACAAGCGTGGAGAAAACTCCATCCTTATTTATCTTCGTGCATGCCTACGCAATTGTGAGGCAGCCATGGGGTTTAAGTTTACAACTTGAAATTACCATGAAAATTCTGAGGATGTATATAGCCGCCTAGAAACATTGGGGTCCTATTAAAAAAATAAAATTGGTATTGTTGGAGCGGGGAAGTGACTGTGCCTCGATCAAAGGTATTGTCCGCATTGGGGAAGTACGCACGTGCTTTACATCGTGCGTATCTCTTGATGGGCAATATTCCCCTCACGACTTTTTTCCTCTTAAAAGGGCTCTCTAGAAGGAAAGGGGTGGTCCCTCCTTATAAGGCACAATTAATCCTTTCCGCTACTCTTCCAATATGGGACTAAAGTCCCGAGTCCCCCATCCCCCCCCCAACACTACCCCCCAGCGAGAAGGATTTGTACGGAAAAATTTTGGCGGAGCCTTTCCTCTAGGGCCAACTGTTGGAGCGAAAAGTGACTGTGTCCCGATTAGAGGTATTGTCCGTTTTTGGAAAGTACGCACGTGCTTTACATCGTGCGCTGCTTTTGATGGGCAATATTCCCGGCACGGCTTCGTCCTCCTTAAAAAGGCCCTCTGGAAGGAAAGGGGTGACCCCTCCTTATAAAGCACAATTCTTTCCGCTACTCTTCCAATATGAGACTAAAGTCCCGGATCCCCCATCTGTCCCCCAACAGGTATAAATTAATATATATATATATATATATGTATGTATGTATGTGTGTGTGTGTGTGTGTGTGTGAAAAATGATGGTGGATGAAGGTATAAGAGTTCTATTTTGTCATTGTGTGTGTGTGCGAGAGAGAGAGAGAGAGAGAGAGAGAGAGAGAGAGAGAGAACAATTGAAAACCACTTCATATTTCATTGAACGGATGAACAAGAAATTAAAAAGACTCAGACGCCCAACAAAACTAGCTAGTAGTAAGTCTATCTCTGCCAATAAGATAACCCTTCTCACAGAGCTCAGAAAATGACGGTTAAGGGAGCAAAGAGGCATATTTTAGCAAGGATATCAGACAATACATAAATAAATATGTTATACATAAAATGATGCAGTGCGCGTACATCGAGGGACGCGTGTGTGTGTTAAACACCGAGAAGGCCAGGAACTCTTTTTTTCCACTTTGCAGCAATCGAGCTTTAATGGATGGACGAAGAAAACCCTGGTATATTTGGATTATGACAGTACTTATAACACTAAGCTCAACCCAAAGAGCTCGCATAAGCATTCATGCATGCTTTAGACGTTACATCACAAATGGTAGCAACCCTATCACCTGTTAGTATTTTAGGCCTTTGGCGTAAGAAAAGTAGCATTTTGATATAAGAATAGATATACATCACGGTCTTCTAGGTCCCGGATGACATGGCAGGTTTCATGTGCAAAGACGTACGTGGTGGTCTCGATGACATAACGTCGGGTATGGAGAACTTGCACAAGCAGCAACATTGGCATGAATTCACGTAAAATGGGTAGCCTTGAATAGGTGCATGGAAAGAAAAAAAAAGAAGAGGAGGAGAAGAATTTTGCATGAATCGTGAGGATGTTTATGACCATTATGGAGCATGCAGACGTACTAGCGTTCATTCACCAATATATAAAGATAAATGTGGTCATATTTGTGGGAACTATAAGCCTATGATGCATGCGTGGAACAGGCATCACCCATCCTTAAACGCAAATGATGCATTAATTGGATCATGAGCAATAGTTTGCGCAACTCTCTCTCTCTCTCTCTCTTTCTCTCTCTGTGCCTAACTGACCGCATATTCCACATCATCACTTCTTTAAAACATCATTTGTCATTACAATGGCAAGCTTAGATGATGAGGACATTTATAACATTCGAGCATGATTGATGTTTTGGCAGCGAAATTCTTCTTGAGGAGGGGGGCGAGTTGATCAGCTACACCCAGGTTAAAGTTGGACATAATTTAAGTTAAATGATTAAATCTGAGCCATACTAAAAGTTAAAGACTCATGGACTGTTCTTTCAAGAAAATAAAGATTAAAAATAGAAAACCTCATGACTGGGCGTAGGTCCCAAATTAAGACCTGAATTCCAATTACACAGGATCTAAGTCAAGCCAGATGGCTGACCAAAACCGTACGCAGACCTAACCATCAGGTAGCAAAATCAAAATCAAACATAACATAATTAACTTTCAGAAACAATTGCAGAAAAAGGTTCAAACTTAAAACTTCCATTTGATACAATTCCATGCGTGGAGTTTCCGTGCAGGCATCAGATTTCTTGTGAGCTCCGCCGCTGAAAACTTCTCGCCGCCGAACTGGGTATTGCTTCTCGCTTGTCTTATGATGGAGGGACCTTTATACTGGATATCATTTGGACAGGGTTCCAACATATAGTGAACGAAGGATTTCAATCATACAATGCCAAAAAAAAAAAAATGTGGACCATGCCCGACTTAACGAAGCCATGGATTTCAGGCTGCCATGAGGCGATTGGATTTGGAAGTGCAAATCGATTCGGGCAAATATGAACGAAAGGATTTTCTTTAATATTCCACCTCTTTTTTTTTTTCCTTTCCCAATTCCTACTTATGTGAAAAGATAATCGGGTGCATTTCTGCTTTCTCGTTCAGATAACTCCGTTTGGCAAAGGAAAATGTTAACGTTTTCTGTTTCTTAAATGATTAAAGTTAACTTTAAATAGTTGTTTGATTGTTATAAAAAAAGGGAAAAAAGGTTCGCAAATGAAAAGAATTATAGGATGACAGAGAGAAGCGTGAATTTGCAAGATTATACCCAATGTTGGAAATTACAATTTCACGATTTGCTACGGCTTTAATAAAGTTCCCAATCACACTCATTGCCAAGCACAATATAGTATCATATCCTATAGTTCCAAACAACGTGAAATTCCAAAATATATCAAGATATTTTTGTTGAAAATCCTAAAACACCGATGCACATTAATGGGAATTAGAGTTTTGAAATGTATGTAGAATGTTCAAATGTCAAACACTGGAAGCTAAAACTTGCAGACAAAACAGTATTGTGAATAACCTTTTGAGAATTTAAACCTTGGCCACCCCTATTGAACACCCACAGTTGGGTAAAAGCTTATATTCCAAAAAAAGTTCTTTTAATTATGCCAGTAGACATTAAAGAACTAGTTTACTTCGCAGAAAAAGAAGAAAAAGTATGGTCAACAAAAAAATAAAAAAATTTCCCTTGTTTGATTGAATTTTTTTAAAAAAAGAAATAAAAAATAGTATTTCTATGAAAATAAAATTTCTATGTTTCATAGAAAAAAAATCTATAAAAAATATTAAAAAATATATTTTTCTGCCTATTGAAAATTAAAAGACAAACAAATCTAACTCTTATTTGGAATCCTCTAGTTCTTTGATTGGATCAACATATAAATCTCCTTTCGGCTCTGCTCCCATCTAAGCCTGTTCTCACGCTGGAAACGTATCTTGTCAATGAAGGAAAACGGCCAATTACAAGCAATTGTTGCTACGTTTTTGTACTCGACTGGTATCATATCTTTTTTTTTTCAAAAGTACCCTTAAGCCCTCAAAATACATAGATAAAATCTTTTCCTTTATTATGAATATAATACATATTTTATACAACTTCTTTAGAAAACCAAATGCTCAACCAAATATAAACCATCCTAGAATATGTCACTTTTTCATGGTCAACCAAATATGAACCATTTCCGTAGGCATCATATTTCTAAAAATTATTTTTTCAAAAAAAATATTTCGATGAGAAAAATTCTTTTCCATGGACCAAACGAGTCCTAAAAATTAAACCAATCCAATATATCTTCAACATAGATTCATCAGAATCACTGGACAATGTGAATGGATTACTATCTTAGCGTTGCTGGGACGAGTGAATTTCACAATTCTACATCCATGACCACTAAAACAAAGAGTTGAGCACAAAATTGGAAGTATGAAAAGAAATGCAATCATTGGTTAAAAGCCTTGATCTTAGGAGAATTAAAGATACTTCCCCAATCCACTAAAAGATCAAACCACTTGGTGTCTAGACATGCTTTTGGATCTCTGATCTCCCATTATTCTTATATTAGGGAGAATATATGAGATACCATTTTCATGTAAACAGTAAAATAAAATAGGAAAGCCAAATTAAATATAAAACTTATATTCTTTTGGTTAGATATAGCAAAATACATAAAGATACAAAAGATGGCCTAATACAAAAGGACGGCCTAATGCACAAAGCTTCTACAGTCAGATGCACGCAACCTTTTTCCCGTATAGAAAAAAGCTGCTTCGGTGTTTCAAATCCGTGACCTCTGAATCACAGTGAAACAACTTTTACCGCCATGCCCAGACTCACCCTCAGAATACACGCAAACACAGTGGCAGATTTTTGCAGTATTGTTTATTGTGGAGGTAAAAAACCTCCTGAAGCCTGATGGAAAGAAAGTGTACTCGGAGAATCAATCCTCACAATAACCTCTTCACCCCCAGATTCATCACTTGAATTGCCTTCAACAACCTTTGTTTTTCTTCTTCTGACTGGCAGTGGCGTGACTGAATTCAATTTGCTGGAGTCCGTTGAGCACAGCCTCCGGTTGACGCTGCCTCCTTCAGATTGGATGGAGAGGAGAGGCCGAGCATGGACCGTCCTTGGTGGAACTCTAGGGTATGACAAGCTGCGCGTAAGATTAGCTCGAGAAGTCCTCCTGAAGCTTCTGTAGTGCCTATACATGTTATTCACCTGTAGTTCATTGTTCCATTGCAACCATTGTGTCAAGTCCAAAATTGCAATTGAAGAAAGCCAAGCAAATCATTGGTCTACATACCATGCTTCCATAGATGCTCAACTCCATTGCTTTGGCTGACAAACTAATCGGTTGCTTGTCAGATTCATCAGGACTCTGATTACATCCTCTTCCTTTGTATAAATTTTCAGGCCAGCTAAGCAAACCTCCATGTTCTCTACTTAGGTTTCGTGGAAGTTCAATGCCAGCTTGCGAGACCCACGATGCAGACCTCTTCTGTAGAGCACCTTCAGCCTCAACTGTACCTATGTCGAAAAAGATCACCCTGGCTCTTGTTTCAACCTGATACCAGGTACCCATGTGACAGAAGCTTACGTTGTTCAAACCTGCAAGTTTACTGCAGTTTAATTTGAGGATAGAACAACTGAGATTGAGAGACCACCATCAGTTAGAATACATCCTCCAATTACAATTGTTAGCTTATAGTGATAAAATTGTAAGGTGCAAGTATTGTCCGAATAAAATTCATGACAAAGAGTCATTAAGTAAAGTTATCACTACATTAAGGATTAAGTGTATTTGTTTTGATTAAGGTTATCACTACATGAAGGATTAAAGTGTATTTGTTTTAATTAGCAACATGACTAATTTTGCTAAAACGAAGAGAAGAGAGTACATTATACCCAGATAGTATTTACTGATAGAACAGAATCTACAAAGATCTGGGCCATAATCCTACTAGGAAATCGAACCCAAATCCTATTAGATATGAGCGCATAACGAATTGACGAAGCAACAGTCCACACTACGGATCAAGATCTAAAACATTTAGATTGTCAAAAAAAAAAAAACCAAAACTTACATCAGCATCCGCAAAATTAATCAATAAAAGCTCATCTTATTATCAGCTCAGGAATCCAAAGTATGTCTTGAATTAATTCATCGCAATGAAGTACTTGTTTTTGTTTTGGCTATTAGGTAAGTCATTTTACATTCCAAAGTACATTAGTTTTTTCATTTCATTTTGCCTTCTCCCATACCTTTTTTATAATTATTGGTATTACATTCAACTGGCTTCCTGTGGATAAGACTATAGCTACGGGATCACATTGTTAGTGTGTGTACTTGCTTCTGGTAATGACCAAATTAACTTGACTTGGTTATTAGAGATTCAGTAGTAGGGAAGCAGATTTTTTTTTGGAGGGGCTGGCAACTTGTAAAGTACATTGAAGATAATAAAATATAATGTGAAAAATTTCCTTCAATATTCCTCTACTTTATTATAATATGCCATGATTCGCTGCTTTGTAAGTCCAAAAATATGAACGCACGTAAGACTGTTTATTGGCCATACTATCAGAGTAAAACTAATGTTTAATTTGCTCTACAAAAAATAAGTTATTGATGAAATAAATAAATAAAATTAACTCTCAATAACCTGAAGATTCCAGACCAAGAAAGCTTAGATCACTGTGTGACGGTAACAAAGCTGCAGGAGGTGTAATCAAGTCTTGTTGACCATCTTGGGTCTTTATAAATCCTTCCAACAAAATGCCAATGGAATTGTGTCTTATTTCTATAACCTCTCCTCTTATATAAATGTTCATATTTGTTCTTTCAGCAACAAGACCTCTCAGCTCTTGCATTGTCATTTTTTCAAACATCTGGGGAAGTAAGAGTTTGGCTATCACCATAGCACTTTCCTGCAAATCAAATGTGCAAATCGTAACTATAAGAACTTTAAAATTTGAAAGTGCACATCATGCTTCACACATTCAAAATATATCTTGCCTCAAATAAATTTAGTTGCAACTAACAGTACACATACTCCAGAAACTTTAATTGCAAAATAAACAAATAAAAGACTTTCACACAATTATCTAATGCGAAAGAAATTTGCAGTCATGCATATAAGTACTCATATCCGAAAATATGCTACTTGGTTTTACCATGCACCCTATATTGTGGTTATGATTATTCCCTAAAGACATCTGGCATGTGCTCCAGCACTTACTGAATTTATACAAAAATTTAGAGCTCAAGATCACCATCCTAGGAGCTTCAAGCCGTTTGCAATAGTTACTGTTGGATTGAGGCAGGGTGATCCTTGAGACGCCTAGACAATGTCTCCCGCAAGAATATTGCAAAATTAGGACACATGTGGCCAAATTATTATCAGGAAATCACGGGAATTAAGGTTCTAACAACCAGGCATACCACCATATGCACAATGCCAGGTCACCCGTACTGAGCCCTACAGTATGGACCATGCTGTATTGCCCTGTATTGGCAACCATGAGTTCATACAAGAGCATAATACGGTACATACTGTACAGATAGATGACTAGTATAAACCCCACACCATGTTATTTCGAACCTTGACTGGAAGTAGATTGGACAAAGAAGAACTTCCTAACATCTTGAGCTCTTCCCACCTCATCCCATCCTATGATTTGACACACCAAACTTTTTAAACAAACTTGATCATACCTACATTAACTAATTAACAGCGCCATATGTGTCTCATGGTCTTTCCAAATCACCAAACTAACATAGGGCTAGAAATAATTCTCTCGAAGTGTCTCCATACATCATCCTTCATCTCCGAGCGATTTTTGTGAGTACCCTTTTTTATTTGAAAAAGAATCACTTATCCTACTGAGATATCTTTTTTTCATATGCTATTATTCCATCATTGCCAATTTCAGCTTCCATTCACTAATAAAAATTAAAGCACATCTTTATCTAGTTTTTCATATCTTCCTTCTCCTTTTTAATGACTCATAAGATATATGTTGCCCTTTAGCACTTTCTCCAAGCATTTACCTATCTCATAGAGCCTTCAGATTTTCTACCGCATCATTCCAAGACTTGTTGAATCATCAGCTACCCTGGTCAGATTGCATTCTGAAACTCATCCATACCCTACTGTACTGGCAGTATCTTTGTAACACTTACAATATGTTGGTAATGTGGAAACACATCCCTGTTAAATAATCATGCTATATGAATGTGAAAAATCACTTTAACTTATGATAAGAACATGTTCAGACTGCAATCAGAACAAAGATCTAGAAGTTATGATCCTAGATTTCCATGAGTTAAAAGTTGTTTTGTTTGTTTAAACATACCTATAATATGAGGTGGGATGTAAAAGAAAAGTTCACGGTAATAAAAGCTTAAACCTAATATAATGCTGAACAATTAGATAAAAGAAACTGAATATTGAAAATATTTAAATGTAAAAACCAGAAACTATGATGTGTAATTTTTGCACAGTAGCCCTGATTGCTGCAGCTTAAATCTGTAGCTATAGTAGAAGTTGTGTGTGCATGTTACAAACATGGAATGCAAATATAATAGATATTAACATAAACATGAGATAAGACATAAATACCTGCCATAGAAAATCTTCAACAACAGGGCCTGATCCAAGTAAGGACAGTATCTTTTCAGTTTCGATGAAGAAACAATGTACTACTGAGTCAGTGATCATATCGCAAATATAAGGCTTTCCAGTTAGCACTTCATATAGGCCCAAGGTGGTTCCATGTGAAAAAGTTGGATGTAATGAATGTTTGTTGCTCAGACTCTTACTTGTCCACTGCAGGTGGAAAATAAAGATTTACTACCTCATAGTAACAAGTGCCAAATAGTAGGACTTGATGATATTAATTATTATTTTGGTGTTAAAACTAACCTTAACCACTCCTACTGATATGAGCCACATCCCATTTGGTCTGGAACCCTCCTTATACAGGGTCACACCACGCATTTTCATTATTTCTTTAGTAGATACTTCAATTGGTTCACGGACTGCAGAAGGCAGTGCACCCAATAAAGGATGTGCACTTAATAGATCACTTATTTTTGGCATTTTCACCAAAGGTGGATTTCTTAGAAGCTTTTTTAAGTCAGTCTGCAATGTCAGATGAAATGTTGTGCTCTTAGTAACAGAAGAATGTTAGAAAATTGATTGGACTAACAGCATAACTAACGAGCATGCATTAAAAGCACCAGCTACCTGCACAATATCATCTAGATGATACATCTCCTTTTGTTCTAGTAATCCAACCTTCTCAAGATTTTGCACATATTCACTCAGATGTTTCAATATTGAATATGTTACTTGTCTTGTTTTCACAGCACGAAGAACCTGAAATTATTCCAAATATGTTTATATAAAAATCATTGCTGACAAGCTCTACTATAACATACTAAAATGAAACAAATATGCTTACTAAAATGATGTTGGAATGTGACCATGAAGCTTACTGATTTCATAGAAACAATTCCAAACAATTTTTTAGTAGCTAATGATGTTGGTGCAAACAATAAGATTTGCATACCTGAGGGAATGTGACACGAACATCTTCCAAGAACTTTCTAGCTTCCTCCCCCTCAGCGTTGCTTTCATTAATGACAGTAGTAGCAATTTCACTGTCACCTAGCATAACAATAGCAAACCTTTAGGATTGCACTACGTGCAGATAATCAAGGACAATTCAAATATTCCTACTATTACATGAGATGTCAGCGATATTTAAGAACGAACATAACAGATAGTATACCCATAATTGAAAAATAATGATAAAATAATAAAATCATTCTGTCCATGAGCAGTTTGATCTAACCAGTCCTATCTTACTTTCACCAGAATTTCATATTATCTATCCAGTTTCATTTTACTCTCTTGTGGATATATTACCTTCCTGGCAAGTAACTCAAACTAGCTTTTCATTGTGCTGAGAAAACATGCACAAAACCATCTCAAGACAACAAGGTGTCTCAAATCACTGGAATTCGTGGAAATGATTTGCTAGTATCTGTGACATACTGTAAAAATTACTGAATCACATACATATAGAAACATTTACCACTGTATGTAATATACAATAATTGTAAAATTTGCCTTTAGATTTATGTTTCTTAACAGGACAGGCACCGGAAACATCTAATAACTGAGAGAAAAGGAAAAGAAAAGGAATTTACTTACCAATAAAATCATGAAGTTGCCTCGTAGCTATTCTGTGAGCACGAAGAAATGCAGCGCAAATATAACATGCTGACTCCAACCTTTCTACTGTGAAATATGTGATCAGCCTTCGAGGGAGTCTGCTCATTTGGAGGAATCTATAATAGCTTGGAAAATGGACATTTGACTTTAAACCCTTCCAATCACATAGAGGCTCACTAGATACCACATCCATAGCCTCATCAACAGATCGCATCAGAAGAATCGCAGTAGTCTGGCTTATCCTTCCCTCTTCAAGCATTCCCCAATAAGCAGCCTGCACACCTGAACAGGAAATAATTTCAGATGTATAAAAATAGTTTTGTTCAATTCAATCCATATTTTGCACAGAAATGGCATGCTCAGTGGTAAATGTGGTCCCACCAAATGCAGATCATTTGACAATAACAAAGAAATTGATACAAAGGGAATGGGCAGAACCCATATATGAATTTCCATTAAAATCAATAGCAGCTCAAATACTGCAGTTATAGGAGAACCAGGCAATCAGTTTGTAACATGAATGTAACTGCATGTATCACACCACAATCTGTGCAAGATGAGATGGAGCAAGCATGATATGGAGAAAACACCATTCACCAAGCAATAAGATAATTCAAAACAGAGCAACACTTTCCCCAAAAAGTAATAAATATAACTAAGATCGGATAAATCTAGAAAGAGTTGTCTCAAGCAATGATCTCCAAATCGACCCAACCAGGCAGTTTGGCCTGTACCGAACCAAACCGGTGCCAAGTCGGAATGGCTCAGTAGATCCAATCAGTTCGATTATAAAATCCATTCCCCCCTCCTGTTTGATGGTTCGAGAGCCTTTGAGGCTCTCTTCTTTGCTTCACTGTTGGATGCTACTCGCTCCCCCCCTCCTTTGATGCCAACCATCACCCATAAGCCTCCCCCCTCCTGCATTCACAACAACCCTTCTCCAAGGGTACGAGCCCTCCCCCAGCAAACATTGGCCCTCTTCCATGGTCCCCAAACCCCTGGTGCCCCCCGATCAAAGTCATCCCACCAAATCCCGATCAATTTGAGGGGATTTGCCACCGTGCATGGCATCCATGCTCCTAGCCAGCCAGAATAAGGGAGATTTCTCCTTTGCTTGATTCGAAACAACCCATTCTCTCTCTCTGTCTCTCCATCGGATGCCGCTCGCTCCCCCCCTCTTCAACGCCGTGACATTGTCACCAGTAAGCTTCCCTACTCTCCCTTCTCCCTCCCTCCCTTCCTCTCTCTCCCTCCCCCTCCCCCTCCCCCTCTCTCTCTCTCCCAATTTGGTACACCTCGAAATGGCATGGTACAAATCCATAACGTACTGAACCATTCACCGGCCAATACAAGCTCCAAAATCGACTTGGCAGACCTTGGTCTCAATTGTTCCAATAAGCATATCCAGTATTTACAACTAAACAAATTTCCATCTTAAACCATAGTTTGTAAAAGCACAAAAGGATAGTTTAAGACATCAGACAAACCTAGCAAGGCAGAGCAGGTTAAAATGACATCTTCTTCCAAAAAGAGAAGTAAAGATAATTGTAAGGACCATGAGATATCATCATATGATAAGTTGAATGCATTATTTGTAAGTTTTTTTTTAATTTTTTATGGCCAATAAGGGTTAGAGACCTAAATCTTAATGTTTTATTTTTTTGTATTTTAACTAAGTTATGGATTTAGTGCCATCCAATTCAAAAGTTGCAGTGTTGTTAAATCTTGTTACAAATTAAATTGGAACCAGAATAAGAAAAATCATGGTCTGCCATACCGCCATGAATTGTCTAAATCGGGGCGTACCAAACCGTACAACCCCTGAACCAGGGTGGTTTGGCATTTCGACATGGAACAAAGCCTGAATTGGGTAGTTTCGACCCGTACCAAGAAGACTTGTTTATTCTACTTAGTTCAAGGTAGTTCAAGCCCTATTCCGCCTCAAATGATTGAGAGGGAGGCAGAGAAGGCTCCCACGCCTTCTCTGGCTCTCTCTCTCTCTCTATTTTTTCTTCACTCAAAAAAAGTGGAAAACGAAGGGATATTTGCAAATTTCCGCACAAGTCAAATCCAAAATCAAGTAAAGGGCCCTCTCCCCTTCCCTCTTCCCTTTTTTCTTTTTCATGCTAAAAATGAGCCAAAATGGAAAAAATAAGGTACATCATGCTAAATTTTGGATTTTTGGCATGATTTTATAATATGTTGTGGATCTACAAATTATCTACATAATGCAGCTAAAATCATAATTTTTGGGCAATCATCTAAAATCCTAAGAAGGTCAACGATCTAGATCCTCTTACAGATGCTCCTACAATGGTTGCGAGTGCAACTGGTCTACCTTCATCTTGATCCACGGCAAACAGAGGAACCACCTTACATGAAAGCATTTGAATGACTTGGTTTATGTTTATTACAATCTAAGGCTCAATTAAGTGTAATGAAAAGGAAGTAGAGTTGAAATATGACAATCACTTCGCAATGATTTCATATATGATAAGAAGGAACGGATGATTGGTTTGGCTTGAGGGCCAGCAAAAGCCAAAGCTTGACGAACCAAAATCGTCTCCTCGACCAGCCAATTTCATATCAAGGAAGGCTGGGGTGGATGTAGAACAATGGGCAAAACAACATATGCCACGGTCACATCTAGCCGAGCAGCAATAGAGGTCAAGGGGAGTCAATCATCATCACAAGGCTCCATGTATGACATATCTTACCCAGAGATTTGATAGAGAAATGCTAAAAAGAGGCCACCATGGTACCCACTCTAGTCAGGCAGGGTGACAAGTGCACTCGAATTGCCTAATAGAGCAAGGAGAGCAGGGGCATCCAAGGAAGGAATGCAGTTCCTCATAGTCAGCAAGAAAGGAAAGAAAGAAAACTGTAGTTCCATTGAAGAGAGTGGATGAAGAGTCTGTTTACTTTAATTCAAAGACTAGTATACCCTTGGATAATTGGTTGCCCAGATCATCTCGCAATACCAGCAATGATGACAATGATAGTTCGAGCGACAGTGCATCTGGTAGCCAAAAACAACGATGGACATGGCATGACTGAATATGACTCAGCCCCAGGATCTTTGATTCATCGACAAGTCTCAACTCAATCATGCCATATAAGATAAGGACTAGATACATGTTAGGAATTGTGTCCTAAAAGTCAATCGTCAGCCTGTTGATGATTGAATTGTATATAAATTAATAAATTAATAAAATGTTATTTGGCATTATTCATCATATATATTTTGTACATCTTCTATATTTTGTACATCTTCTTGAACTCTTGTAATGTGATGAAGTCCTTAGAATTCTTTTTAAAGATAAAGGAGGATTTGTCTATGAGTCCTTAAACTTGTTCGCGATCAAACGATATGCTATTATTAGGACAATAGCATTATCAAGAATAGGTCATTGTGTGCTATATCGCTGGTTGTCCTCTTAACCAAGGAGTGTAGAGATACTGATATGCCACACAGGTGAAGTGTAGGAGTGCATTTCACTGAACGTGACCAGTTCCAGAACGCTCTGCTGTCAAAAGATGTTCGGAGTGGATATGAGTATATGTGTCCCTCCGATCTGAGATCACCACGGTGACTAGTAAGCAACTCACTGTACTTTGGTACCGGACTATCTGAGTTTCTAATTCAGTATCAGAAGATTACTAGATGCAGTCAAGTACTTGCAAAGTCGGTGTGTGAGTCAAGATAGAATTGACCCCTCCTGGTGATAGAAGATAATGCCCTTATGTTCAATTTAGCAAAACCTTGGCCAAGGTAATCCTTGTGAGGAGTCACAGGATTTGTAAAGTTGAAACACATATTGGATGAACTGATTAAAGAGTTGACAGTGAACTCTGAAGTCATCCTAAGCATTTGGAGTCATAGAGATGAATTATACGGTAACCATAGTCCAAGGGTTCATGAATATAGCTTTGCAATCATTCGGCCTATCCAGACGTCGGGTACGATTGCTAGATAATCATTTCGATTAGTACAGAAAGTTGTTCTTGCGCTACCGGCTTAGATTCGAACCTATGGGGTCACACGCATAGAAGGTTCTAGATTGATCAAATGGCTGATTGATGATTAAGAATCATTCAGAAGTAATTTGGTCAATTCGATTGACAAATTATCCTAAGCAAAAGTTGCAGTAAAATAATTATTGAATTATTGGAGGATTAATTAGCAATTAGATTGCTAATGAACTCAATTTGATTGAGTAATTGGGCTTAGGTTGAGCCAAATTGAATAGGATTCAATTTGGGCTACATTAGGGTTTGACCTAATTGGATTGGGTTCGACCCAAGTAGATTGAGCTTGACCCAATTGATGGAACTTGACCCAATTAGATTGGACTTGACCCAAGTCAATTAGAAGTCCTTATTTGATAAGGATTATGAGTTCAAAAATTCAGAATTAGATAAAGAGAAGAATTCCTAAATTTTAGGAGTCTAACTTTATCTTTTGGAGAAAATTGATACCTCATCCTTATCCCCTTGGTAATCTTTCTTAGAGGAGTGTTCCACGAAATTAAGAGGGATTATTCTCCTCTTAGCTGCCGTATTTTTCAGGATTTTTGGAGATTTTATCAGCCAAATAAGTTGGCAAAATAGAGGTGTGGCGTGGGGGGGTCCAAGGCTATAAAAGGACCTCCACGCCTAGGGTTCATGAGATGCTCCTTTGGATTTTCAAAAGAATTCTGAAAATTTTGAGATTGGGCCGTCCTCTTCTCCTTCCTCTCCTTCATCTCCATCCTTCATCCTCTCAAAGAATAATCAAAGGTTGAGTACTTCGAAAGAGAAAAGGTTCAGCCATTGCAGCACCTCTGCGCGAGCTAGCACTTCCGCAGATATCGATCTTCCTGGAGCTTCACGTGGACGATCTATAGAGGCTGGACGCATGTACGGCTACAGAGCGTGATCAAGGAGTCATCAAAGACCTCTAGCGAATCAGGTATGAGATTTGATCTCATTATAAATTAAGATTAGATCTTAACATGGTTGTTGAAATTTCAGGATTGTATGTTAGACATACAATCAAAGTTTCATGTTTTATATAAATATTTAAATCTTAGTTTTTATTTTTATGGTAGAGATAAGATCTCAAGCATGCATGAAAATTAAAGAGTTTAATTTTTAATTGCTTCCGCTGATTTCTAGAAAAAATTTAAAATCATGCATGCAACCCGCAAGGGTTCCTTTCAATACACAACCTAGTAGAGCCCACAAGGATACCATAGCATATAAGAGACGGAGCCTCTCGAGATCGTTCAGAAAGTAAAGCTGCTGCAACAAATAACCTTGCATATGGAGTAGGATCCTTGCACATATCTGGATCTGAGTTGCATTCCGAACCCAATTCCACACAGCCAGGCTATGACCTGCATAGATATCCATCATCTGAGGCATCATATTCAAGTGGCTACTATCCTCCACAACCTTAGGCAGCTTATGGGGTTTCGATAGCCAGTCTAGTATCAGATAGAGGATCAGTATTATGGTTAGAAAGTTGGAGTAACATCCCAAGCCGGATGCAATCCGATGTCTATGAAGAACATACACTCCACAAAATTTTGGATGTTCATATGCATTTTGTACTGTCTATTCAGTTATGTTACAATTACATTAATTATACTTCAAATCCATTTGACGATAAAAAGGACATCAAAACAACAAAATATTAAATGAAACAATCACAATGATTAAAATAGTGACTGAAAATAAAAAAAGGGCAAAAGAAAAAAAGAAAAAAAGAAACATGGTGTATTGGTCAGATGATCGGTATGCTATACCATACCATGCATTGTATCGTACCGAATTGATACCATATAGTATTGGTCACCAACCGATACAACACTCAGCATCGATTTGGCAGACCTTGAGTGAAATACAAACACAACACAGCCTATATACTAAAACATCAAATCTACAATGAAGAGAATGACTGGTAGAGTTCCGGTACCATCTTCAAATAATATTAGCAATTGTGAAAATCGATCACCAAATTTCAAGGTCAAGACCATTGAGATTTTAAGAAAGCATTGTATGCCAAGCAATCATTGAGATGAGCTCTCAACCTCACATAATCAGCTTGTACAGACATCCACTCATGCAATATTGCACTATTTTATGCTATCCATGAAAGCCTTCGAATCAATTTCTTGTTTTGGAGCATGAAACTAAAGACCCAATGGGAGCAAGAAAATAAGTAATGTTTAAATTGTTTCCAGTGAGACTGATTTGATGTGTAAAAATCATATTTATGCCAACATTCTAAAGGTTGATGTCCATAGTCAAGTTAATTAAGATCATAGATAGAATGTCAAATAAACCTTTAGTCAATAATAGTCATGCAAATTAAAAATTAAAAAATAGTCAATAATAGTCATATATCAAATTAAAAAACAAATAAACCTTCAGTCAATAATAGTCATGCACTAGAGGTTCTTGATCTCTCTATTGACCTCCAATCTATGATGGTGTATAGTTTGGGGGCAAGTCCCAATAAAAGATCAGTAATCTGGTGCCGTGTAACTCATGGAAAAAGAGATAGATGACATCAACTATTAGTGGGTGACATAGCTTAACATATACACTTCTATATAAAATTGAAGCCAATGGCATGAACACATGCTAGCAATAGATGTGCATATATTAATATGCACAATATACCAACTCTTAAAGTGTTAAAATTGTATAAATACTAATCCTAGCTATTGTTAAAGTCTTATCCTAGCTATTTGTTTTCCGTTTTATGAATACTAATTCCCCAAGCATTCTTGTTTACAGCTTTCATGTTATTTCAAGCTTTTTAAGATCCTCCATCACAACTTTCATCAATGTAACCTTAGGATTTCCTTCCTTTTACTACATCTATCAACAAAAACTAAACTACCTCTCTTTATTAAAGCCCCCAGATCAGAACTAATCACATTTCATTGCTAAAATTTGAACCCAGACATCTGGAAGCCAGAAAGACAGGAAGAGAAGCAAGTGTGAAAGGTCCAGAAAGAGAAGAGAAAAATAGAAGAAAACAAAAAGGTGTAGGAGCAAAGCCACTACAAAGTCTGTTAAACAGACAAGCCAAGGAAAAATTCCATGAAAATAACAACATCCTAAATTCCTTAGGCGAAAAAGCAATTCTGGAGACTACCAACTCATAACTAATTTTCATCATGGAATGGTTTCTTTCCTCCCAAACTCCCCGCCGCATGATGTTGAAAGCAAGGAAAGAATAACGGTGCTGAACCGGCCGGTTCAGGGCATACTGAATCGGTTGCCAGCAAGGTTCAACTAGTCGAAATGGGTTATAAAAGCCTTAGTCCTATTCGAAACTTTGTTTGATGCTTCATTCCCCTTCAAAGCCCTTGATCCCTGTCACAAGGGTGGTGGAAGAAACATCCAGGTGAGTCTCTCTCATCATGGTTTGTCGAATCGGACCGAACTATTCGGTTCACCCTGTACCGAACCAAACTGGTGCGGAATTGGCACGGTTCGGTGTTATTTTTAGAAAATAGCGTGAACTGCTCCAAGTCGGACGATTCAGAGCGGAACTGGTTCGCCACCCCCCCCCCTCAATATCTCAAAAGGCTTGAAAATAGTCTATCGAACCAGGGTGAATCGTCTGGTTCACCTCGTACTAAACCGGTAGCTTACCGGCACAGGGTCCGGTACCGATTCGGCTAACCTTATCTCTCTCTTCCTCCCTCCCTCCCTCTCTCTCTTGGTCCCCATCGCCGGATCCGGAGTTCCCGAAGCTCTCGGAGCTCCCCGAAGGCCTTGGCCTCTCCCTCCCTCTCTCTCCCCCCTTCCTCTCCTTCCTACTCTCCTTTCCCTCCTTTCTTCTCCTTTCCCTCCCTCTCTCCTCCTCCCTCTCTCCCTCCCTCTCCTTGTTTCGGTACGGTCGAGCACGGTACAATACAAACCTGTATCATGCTGAACCAGTCACCAACCAGTACAAGCCCCGATACCAGTTTAACAAACCTTGGCTAAACGAAAATAGGGCCTCCCACATACATGCAATGAGATGACTAAACTATAAATGAAGAGAGTAGAGATAGAAATAGGGAACAAAAAAGATCATAATGGAGCAACCACCAGCACAATATAATCTTCAACAATTTAAAAAGATAACTAAGCAACTGGAGTGATAGGAAGATTGTCCAATGTATGCAAAATATAAAGAAATAAGCGTCTATGATAGTTGTTGGATGGCATCATAAAAGAAGACAACTATATATGCCAGAACTTAGCTAACCGAACATGTGTGCATGCGTGTGCGCATATATTCTTTTCGGTGCACAACTGATGCGGGATTAAACACACATCCGCACCATGTCCTCACACTATGAATACAACAGGAACATGAAAATGTGAGACAGCTTACCATTTAGAAGGCGTACCCGAATGTCTCTCAAATTCATAGACTGCAGATGATACTCACTTTCAGTAACAGTGTGAGGATGTACCTGTCCTTCATCCAAGTTACTTAAGCAAGTGATATATCTCTGCACAGTGGGCCAATCAGCAGGCCCTAGTTCCTCATCATCCCCAAGATCGCCAAATGCCTCCAAGGCCTTGTTTAACATTTCATACCTCGTATAGTTCAATATACGAATCTGCAATTACAAGCAGATACAAATATAAAACTGCAATGTGATTCTACGTAACTATCTATCGTCCCCAATTTCACAAACTCAAGAATAATTACATCTAGATAATTTCAGAAAGGAACAATGCATAATTGAGATGTATCATCTACCCATAGTCACACCATCGTCCAACATACAAATTTGAAACCTTGCAAATATCATTGCCCCCCCACCCCCCAAAATCCACCCCAACATTGAGAGAGAGAGAGAGAGAGAAAGAAAAGAAAGAAAAAGAAACATTAGAACAATATAATATGCAAGGAAATAGAAAAGACAAAAAAACAATAAAATAACCTTTGTCGCTGAGAGTTTATCCATTTTAAGAAGATGCAAGAAGAACTGAGTAGTTGATCCATTGATAGTCAGCGTCAGGAAAACAATCCCACCAGTGAAGAATACAAACTGCAACATGCATCATCATATCTGAGGAGACCATAATCAAAAAATAACAAGAAAATTTTTGTAACTCTAACACAAAAACATACCAATGTTCCAACTTCTGGTTTGAGATGAGTTTGGTCCAAGTTATCGCTAGCACGCTAAGAAAAATATCAAAATAAATAATTAAAAAATAATGAAGCATAAAGGGAAATGCATTCAATCAGTAGATACATGTCTAACTACACTATACAGTAGAGAAGAGAAAATGTATTTGCATTAAAAAAAAAAATCTATACAATGAGTTTAGTAATATGGAAATAAAAAGCACGTCATTAGGGGACCAATTAAAAATATACATTCAACTGTACACAAGGTGTGCTCACCAACATAGCAAGATATCAGAAGAGGATACGATAAAGGAAAAAATAAATACAAAAACTATAAAAAAATTATTCACATGTTGATCCGACCCTCTAGCCCACCCCTTGGACTCACGCACCATGAATTTGCTAAGGGAGATGTAATGAGAGATATGGAAGTACTTTCTAAAGTCTGCAATTCTATAACCTGAAAGAAAGGTAGGGCACTGAAAGCATTTAAACAGGATACTGGCAAGTGGCAGCCCACTACTTATATGGCTCTCCTATCCCCCACCCCCCCCTCCCACTTCTCTCTCACGGCAAACAAAAAACCAAAAAAAGAAAGGGATAAAAAAGTTACTAAAAAACACAGTAGCCATTGAAAAGGCACTCAAAGGCCAAAGCTTCAGCAAGAAAACTGCAATTCGTGGTGTTATCAGCCTAAGTAGCATTGAAATGTGAAGAAGGCTTAAGTGAAAAACTGAAAGATAGAAACATTGTATAGACCAAGGTTTGCCGTCTCAGTACCAGACCTCGTACTAGTACCATACTGGTACTATGTCGGTATGGGGACACCTGTACAGATGTTAACTAACACATGCATGACAACTATGCAAAATACGGGACACCTGTGTCAGGAGTCAAAATCATAACCCACACACTGCACATTGATGAACTGCACATACGCCGGAGGTAGCTGCTTTATCAAAAACTAGTTGAGGATCATGAAGTTAGCAAAATAGACGGTTCCTGTTCCCAAATAAAAGCATTTAGATACTTTTAATCTCATTTTAAATTTTCAAATTCGGAACTAGCCAAATTAGGTTGACGACCAAACTACCAAAAGATCACTATCCTTTCTTTGGTTCTCTACAATTATTCTCTTTGTGCCAAAGCATTTTTCAGCTGAAAAACCACATAATTTAATAACTGTTCTTTTCCAGTTCTCAAAGTAGCAAGAATTTTCAGCTAGGACACCACATGATTTAATGGATGATCTTGGAAGATCACTATTCAAAATTCTTTTTCTTTTTTCATAGTTTGTTGTCACCACTCACCACTCTGTTCTTCAACAAAAATTTACAGCAAGGTCCGCCAAACCCGTACCGGAACTCATACCGATCAGCATACGGTATGCTTGGGCATGCTGGTTTGGAACCGACACGCCCATTTTTTTTAAGCTTTTAGGTTTGCTCTATTGGTAATCAATTTTTTTCAATAATTTTAAGTATAATTTGATGTTTCTTAATATTTTCTGATGTTTCTATGATTCTGATATAATCTAAATGATGCATTTTGTTGTTTTAAAGTGATACAAAACATAAAATGATTAGTGAGATGTTGCATACTACAAGAAGAAACATGAAATATCCTAAAATCAACTAGTGAGATGGACAATATAAAATAATACAATCAATTACATATATTTAAAGTACAACATACACCGATATCTACAATCTCGTCGAGTGGCAATGCCTCTCGTAGATATCTGAATCATTAGCATAGTCGGAAGGCATATTAGCTCACCCCTCTAACCAAGCGGCGTTATAGTCCTATACGCTTATCCCATAATGAATGCGCTCTAGGTTATAAGCACTTTCGGATCTCTTGCTAAAGCTTTGGCTCTAAGAGATGTCTTATAGCTAATAATACGGTTGTGGAGGGGCCCATCCAAATATACCAGCAGCAAAATCCGACCCATAAGATGCTCCGAACTACGTAAGATAGTAGCCACCAGAAGACAATGTCTCGAATGCATCATATTTATATTTGTATCCGTATGTGTCATAGGTTGTCTGTAACTGCGGATAATGGGATCTAGTATACGACTCGAAACCTGATACATCTATGAATCTTTCTCCACGTGCAAAGTCCTCTACAGCTGCATCGCGTCCTCCTGAATTACCTCAAAGAGTCCATCTCAGACCTATAGTACTTATTGTCTGTTGCATTAGATAGAATATGGTTGAAGTGAAACCAGAATTCAGTTGCTCACCACATATTCTTCTTATCCTTCTTTAGCATTGTCAATCCTCTACTGCTTCGAATCCTTGCTAGAGAAGGCATGTAGATCTAAATCATAGATAGAGACTCCTAATGGAATCTCTGGAGCACTTTTTGCTATCAAAAGCCCTCAGTATAGATGCAATACGGCTACCGCCTCTACTAACGGCCTCCATAACTGAGGTCCTCCTGAGCTCTAAATCCGTCCTGTTGCTCACAGAACTAGAGCATGACTCATAGTGTGAGAGCCCAAATTGAGCTTTATGCCCGGCTACCTCATCCTACTGCCACTAATCATCTAGGCTCGCCTTAATGGTGGCCTGGATCTGCCTCCTTGTCATTTGGAGCGGACGCCTTCTCTGACTTTTTGGAGTGATAGAAATGTGGCATTGCCATTCGACGGTCCACCTTCACCTTCTTGACAACTCTCCGCTACTCTAAAATCAGCAAAGTGTTCCATCAATTGTTGGACCTTCTATGGACATTTTCGGCACATAGTTACGTCGAAATAACTACCAGTTAGGTGTTGCTTCAACCTGGTTACCTCTTTCTTGAACTCTGTGTTGCACCAATTGCACTTTCAGTGGTGCCAACCCGAGAGCATTTGCCCATGATCCCAATCAATCACATTTTTGACTCCTTTTATCTTAATGGTTTCATTCATGTAGGTTTATCAAGTACTTCAGTTTATCAATTATTTAAAAAATAGCAAAATTTTATTATGATTAAAAAAATATTTTTTGCTTCAAAAAATATATCTAACTTATCTAATATATAGTACTAAATTTTCATATTTTTTATTTATTTACATATTTTTAATATTTTTAAATTTAAAAAATGTTTAAATACCATAAATTCAGAAAAATATATTTTTTACTTCAAAAAATACTTCTGAAATATGTAATACATACTAAATTTTTTTTATAATTTTTAGTTTTAATTATATATTTTTAATTATTTTTAAAATTAAAAATAAATTTTAAATACAAATATTTTAAAAGATTAATTTGAGCTCAGATCCATGCAGAACCCTACCATGGATGCTACATATATTTTTCTAGACCCGTGCGCATGCATCAAAGGCAACTTTTCAATTTTTAAAAATTTTGGCCAGAGCTATTACACGTATAATTGCATCAAAATTTGAAAAAAAAATAGACACTAAATTTAGCTGAAAAGTAACTTACATGCCCCTAAATATCCTTCTCATTTTACAGTCTATTTATTATATTATTTTTTATTTTTATATTTTAATCCAAAAATATTTTTTTAATTTAAAATTATATATAATCCAAAAATTAAAAAAAATTATGGGATTGTGTAGATCATCCATAGATCTACAACATATCATGACATCATGCCAAAATCAAAATTTTTGGCATGAGCTCCCCTTATTTTGCAAATTTCAGGGCATTTTTCAACATTACAAAAAAAAGAAAAGAAGGTAGAAGAGAAGAAGCATACCTTATTTTGGGTTGAATCCTCCTTGAATTATGTTGAATCGCATGCTTTTGGCTGCGGTGGGGTGTTTGAAAGAAAATGTCGGACAGGCCCAAGAAACTTCTCGAGCCTTCCCAACTCTGTTTTAAAACCGAAAGAAAATAGGGAGGACCGGTTTGGAACTGGTCCGACTCGATGCGAACCAGCCAATTCCCCAAGCCAGTCCGACTTAGCGCGAACCGATCGGTTCCATGCGGAACTGGCCGGATAGGACCGAGTCCATGTGGTTCGGAACCTGCCGCACCGAGTCGGACCGGTTCCGCACAGAACCGGCCGGTTAGGACCGAGTCTGTGCGGTTTGAGACCGGTTCCAATCGGTTTCGATCGGTTCGGGGCCGGTTTCGATCGGTTTGAATCCAGTCCCCCGCCAGGTCAGCTCAATATGGGTCGAACCGCCCGATTCGGCACACCATGATTTACATATGGCTTCTCAAGGAAACAACAAAACAGAAGGAAAACTTTTATAGTTGCAGCCAGAAAAGTAGAATTATATCTTTTTTTTAAAGCTTATTTGAATTGAATATATGATCCAGTCCCACCAAAATATCATGATTATTTTGGGCAGTTCGGCCCAATTCTGCAAACCACAATTTACATACAACCATCTCAAGGAAACAACAAAACTGAGGAAAAACTTTTACAGTTGTAGCCAAAAAATAGAATCATATCTTTCTTTTTTAAAGCCTATTTTAATTGAATATATGATCCAGTCCCACCAAAATATCATAATAATTTCCCAAAATAATCATGATGTTCAAATTCTCCTTAGAAGCTATAAAGCCTCCCCATCTGCTAAACATTTATCGCCAACATCACTCAGATCAAATTAATGGGTCTTGAGTAGATTCTGCTAAGGGAAACTTGTAAAATTGTAATACAAGGTGCACTTTCGCCACAAGCATATCTACACATACAGGATACGTTGAGGCTTTGTCCACAATTGCATTAAAATTTCCATATTATAATAACATGCAATTGTGAATTAATAAAACAAATATAGAGCAATGATTTCTAATTGCAAGCCTTGGCCAAAAATTTGTAACAATTAAGCAAATTTCATTCTATATAACTTGTAAAAATTATGCCAAATTAATTAAGTACCTCTCCTTTCAAAGGAAATCCAATGACAAAGGTTTCCCCTAAAAATGGAAAAAATTACTGATTCCTTCCTTATCAAAAAAATTTCTAATCATATAAATAATTAGGTACTTGCAGACGATCTAATTAAAAAAAAAGCATTTGCTCGCTGGAAGGTCATAACGAGGACATAAGTTGATCAAAATTCATCCATGGTTATTCAATATATAAGAATTTCTAGTTTTGAATCGAGGGCTCGTAATGTAAGACTTATCTAGTCTTATCAATTTTTCAAATTTTTTTATCGACTCATGACTTTTGCAGAGCAGTAAATCAACAAAAACTTGCAGCTATGACAAAAGTTTCCCTTGCTCAGCTAGAAAAATCAATAATAAAATCAGCAGTCACTTGACATAGAAAAATGACCTAGAGGTTAAAGGCAGTCAATATACACGGATGAATATGAGCCAAGAGAATCGGAAAAGACAATCAACTTACTTTGACAGACAGTGATAGCGACAGAGCCACAGCCCCTCGCAATCCTGACCACATAAGAATAATTGCTTCTTTCCAGTCCAAACCGTAGCCAAAGTACCGCAAAAATGGATATAGCAGCCCAACAACTATGATTCGAGAGCATTGAACAAAAACATAAAGCAAAATGAGGTAGCCCCATGAAGCACCTGAATATAGATTTTTTAAAAAAACTCAGAATAAATTTTTGAATCCAATATAACTGAAAATCATAGAATATTGATGATAACTTCCAACAAGATCAACAGTGCAATAAGGTTTATGTCAACAGTAAGTTAGGCAGTGAGGTCGGTATCATAGTAACAATGGTGGAGGGCATGCTGGTATCAAGCAATAATTTACATTGATGGAGGTAACAGCATTGGTGGTGAGTAATGGTGGAGCCAATAGAGAGAAGGCAAGAGAAGAGGAGAGAGAAGGAAAACAAGAATAGGGTTAGTGTTAGTAAATTAAGTCATAAGTTAATTAATAAACAAACATGTATATATAAAATTATGATATAACATAGTTTTGGTTTTTGTTCGGCCTTCTTTGGACCAAGGGATCAGCCCCAGCCTAGCTTCAATTCATTTGGATCCCTGATACAGGGCCCACCCAGGTGCCTCGACCTAGGCCCAACCCAACATGCCTCAAGCCAACATAAGCCCACTTCCAAGTCCTACCCATGGAGATTAAAGCAAAACCAACTATAATAAATTAAAAAACAAAAATATGAAAAGGCAAATATGGTCATTGCATATCAACGTTGTGCACTGAGATGCAAAATAAACCTTGATGCTAGAGGTGGCCCAATCAAAGGTCACATACACTTAGGCTATGTTTGGATCAGGTATGACTTTTTTGGGGTTGACATTAATACCAGCATAAATGAATATAAACCTTAAATTTTGCTTGGGAAACATGGTGATATACCAAGTAATGATTACAATTGTTCTCTTTATGTGTTTGGATGTTGATGGGGGATAAGAAATGCTAATTGGATATTACTTGGGGATAACAGGATCAAAACGATGAATTTTTATGAAATGGACAAGTTTGATCTCCCAAGCCCTATTATTCTGTAACACAATAATACATTATATAACATAACAATATGATAATAATATTATACAATATATTAAATATTAGAATATTATACTATAAATTACATTATATATTATACCATAACATTAATATGATATCATGATATTATATAGTATTATGTTGTATAATAAGATCATAATTATATTTAATATTATATGATGTAATATTATATTAATATTTGGGGAGGCGTAATTGGTCATTTTCTCTGATAATGGACAGGATAAGGGAGAGCATTTAAACCAAGTTAAACCAGGATTAAACTTGTACAAGGGGACCCCAAGTATAAATTATACTTGGAATAAGTGTGATCAAAAGAACCTGATCGGATAAATGGGCTAAACTTATCCGCCCGACAACTTGCTGCCTTTGCCGCATATTCTAGGGATAAACTCCCTGATATCCCCAATCCAGATGTAACCTTAGGCTTAATTTAGAACCCAGAAAAAGAATGATTATTCCCACTTTATTCAATATCTCTTGCTAAACACTTTGGAGACCAAACTAAGTTATACCTGACAATGTAGTCAACACCAAGGATCCCATATATAAACCAACTTTAAGCTGCACCTAAGGTACCAGTGTATAAGTTTAAGCCCAGGCTTAACTCGGTTTCAACCCCCTCCCATATCCCAACCACTGTGAGGAGAAATGACCAATTTAGCCAACCTTTATATAATACTAATAATATATACTATCATTAGACGATCTCATATATAATATATGATATAGTATAACATATTACAGTATTTTACAATGATATAATGTAACATATCACATAATACTTTCATCTTATTGTAACATTATATGATATTATACTATAGAGTAATAGAAATTGGAAGGGCAAACTTGTCTAAGTCCATAAGAATTCACCTTTTTCTCCATTTATCCCCAATAACTTAACAGCATTTGCTATCCTCAATCAGCATCCAAATGGATGAACAAAAAAGTGCAATCATTACTTGAGATAATAGAATTTTATTACAAACAATAAAAAAGGATTATCCCCAAAAAACCTAGTAAAATCTAAGCTACCCAGTTTAATTTTTCCTTGTCTCGAAAAAGCCATCCATACTCCAAACGAAACCATAAGCTAGGGGGGAAATGCTAAAAACCTTAGCGAAAACTGTTCAGAAGAGCAAAAATGATTGTACTAGGGACACAATAAGAGCAAAAGAGGGTCTAATAGTAACTAGTCAAAAGGAAGGGCACATAGAATCCCTTTGGTGTACAACGACTATCCAACCAAGAATGGCCTAAATTGGAGGAAAATGGAGAGAAATACCTAAAGCACCTCAAACAAAAACAACAATGGAGATAGAAAATGTGCATATGATTTCAAGAAAGCCTAAGGTAATTTTAATGCCACAAGCTAGGCAGGGCCACTGCCGATGAACAGGACACCACATATAGAAACAATTTAGACAAGTTGACAAGGTATGCTGATGAAATGCTCCAAATATTGGAAATGCATTACAATATTGACATACAAGTTCCAAAAAGAGGTTTGGGCTCTAATACGAATGAACTACAAGCACTTGTCGAACTAACCCAAGGAAAATCTAAGAATGGTATGGAATCAAGGTTCTAAATACCATGGGACAGGACCGTTCTAATTTTTCCATAGAACAAGATGCCCCACCTACTACTCTTGGGACCCTAGCCTATTTTCTTACTCACCCCATCTTGACACGGGGGACACCGAGATACCCACGCCATCCTACTAGTATTTGAAACCTTGCATGTAATACAAATAAAATTACATAAACATGCCAGAAGTATAGGTATGATCAAGAAACCATGCCACAAGGGTGCATATGTACAAGTCTAAACATATGAATATAGACCTATATATTTATTAAATATATCACAGATAGCATAAAGAGGCATGTCAATGTTGAAGATAGGTACATAACAAGACTACAATTTAGATTATCTCAAACTCTCTTTTCCAAATTTTTCATTTTTTATGGTAATATCCCAATCCTTATGCCGAATAGGATAGTGGCATTGTGGATCCTCATTCACATACTGGCTATAACGTATTTTTTGGGACCATCTTAGCTCTTGGCAAACCAAGTAATAGGATATTACATCTCTAACTGCTCAGCTAAAGCCAAGTTGTGCTCGGTTAGATGCTACTTGTGAACTTGTTTGGTTTTCATAACTTCCATTTACGATGGGTATAATCATTGTCTCACATAGACACCTTTACTCTAATAACCAGATTGTTGAACAAATTGCTAGTCCGATCTCTCACATGCTAACTGAATAAATCAAGAACATTTACCACTTTGTTTGTTATCACTACAATATTTAGTTCTTCGCATCCCCATATTTTTCTTCAGAGTTCCAAACTGAAGCTTCCACACAAAGTTGCTTAACCGTTGATCTTTCGCCTTTTTAGCATACTTGCAATGCTGATGGAATATGAGTTTAAGAATGAGAAATACAAAAGGAGGGGCAGCAGGGAAGGGCAGAATTACATTAGACATAAGTATCATATGTTATTTTGCATGTGACTTCCATAAATGATTCATGGTTTAACTTACTATTGTCAAAGTGATATCCTTAGCAAGTTAGTGATGACAATCCTTGTAGGCTTGTACAATTGTATATATGAAAGCCAATGTCCAAATAAATGAAATATGCTCTTGCACTCAATGCTTCTTTTAAGTTCATAAGGCTTGTTGGTCTATGATTTACATGTCATGAAGTTCTATATTTGTAGAAATATGGACGTCCAGGTAAAGTCCCCTCTTTTCCTTTTTGTTTGTTCCCTCTTCCTTCTACTACTAGATTAGTGTGACAAGAAAATGAATGACGGAATCATACAAAATAATGATTCTCTGGAAATCTCGCATGAATGATTTAATTACATAATTACACAACAGAATTGTATGAAGTAAACAAACTGGTCAAAACTTAATAATAATATAGAAACCGACAAAAAATGATTTAGAAATTAAGAAGGAAAAACACTTGAGCTTAACTCATCTTTGATTGAATAAGTATCTTTGCCATTATGTTAAATGTTGCACATGCAATCCGAAGTAAATTTTTAGTAACTTATCATCCTTTGAAATTTTCCTTATAAGCAATGTGATTTAATACTAATAAGCTAAAGATATGATATGCCGATAATGAAAAGAGGAAGTATATGTTGCAAAAGATACCATGTCTTTCGAAGTGGTTATCATTGTGCAGTACACCTTCAGCAATAACAACCCCACTGACAAACCAAGAATAAAAGATTAAGAATATATCATTAGGCAATTAATAGAAAGTGAAGAGCCATATATTATCATAAACTTTGACTCTTAGCATTACAAAAATATATCTAGTATTATCAAAAGGCAGATATGCAACAACGCCAATGCATTAACCCATGCATGCACATGGGCAAAACACGACCTAGGCATCTTTACCAATATGACTGTCTTTTTGGCAGGATCCACCAGAGCCTCGCCAAATATAAATAAAATATCAAGGAATATGAATGAATCAGAATTAATCCAATCAGCCAGCACAAAATGGCTAACTGAAAAAAGTGGATGAATATATGGTTTAAGACATACGCATTAGAATTTCCATATATAAAAACCCTTTGATCTACTCCTAGAGAATTCTTCATTCACCAGAAGATTAGAAACCTAGACATCTTTTCCAGCTCCAATGTCATGGTCAAGTATCATATAATGCATCATCACTGATACACATGTTCTTCAGCTTCATTCCTATACACCATTATTATGGCATTATCACACAATGATAAACGATTTGGTGACCGTGTTGCTGGCTACCTAGTTTTACGTGCATGGATGAAGTTTAGGAGTTAATACCACCTTGTCTAACAATTAATCCAGCTACTTAATCATTCTGCTATATTCAATCTATCAAGCAAGTCACAAAGTTCACGAGAACTCATCGAACAAGCTTTTAAAATGTTAATACTTGTGCAAAATATGGATGACCCCGATTCAAATTAGAGAATTCAATATACTAATTTTATTATATTAGGCATGTACGCAAAATTACTCACGCACTAAGCGAGGGGCATAGTCATGCAGATTGGATAATTGATTATTGCCGCTAGTAACTAATTCCATCGCACTATTACTTCGCATTCAATGCTTGGATCCTATGTACTTGATACAAGAGAAGATCAAGATGTGCATTCAACTAATAGGGGAAAAATATGTCTTAAACATTGCAACACCAAAGATGTTTGTGGTACAAACTGAGTGACTTAATTAACTTCAATAAAGCTCTTGAACATGCAAGTGAAGCATAGAGTCTTTAAAGTTTAAGCCTTCACCTATGAAAAATCTATAGCATGGATTTTATTCAAAAAGAGAAGAATGATGCATCCATGTTTTGCCATCCCAAGTTCAAGCAACCCATTTTCCTTCCAGCTCATCAGGTCATCAAATACTCTGCTCAACAATTGTACCAAAATCTTTTGCAGCCCAGTACAAATATAGCAATTCACACTTGTATTCTATATACTGATATAACCATCAAAGTAACATGGGCTGAAGAATACTAAAAACTCCACATTTGATAGTTGCTGGTGAATGAAATTAGTCTATGTGAAGTAAAGACAAAATGGAAGCCTATAGACCTTCTAAGATTTTATAAACAACAAAAATGAAATTAGTACTATAGGAAAACTAGAAAATTACATGAAACGACTGGTTCATAAATGAATGTATCTTATCTCAGAGAGAGAGAGAGAGAGAGAGGTTTCACATTCAACTAAATCCAATCATTCTACAGTTTGAGTAATCTGCTGAAAGTTGCCCATCCTTGTAAACACAAACCTCTTGCAACCTTGCTGATAGTTCATCACTTCAAATCTTCATCATTATATTTTGTCCATTTTCTTTTCAGTGTGCTGCATCCTCGCATACATTATGAAAAGGTCTTAGCGTGGCCATCTTCATATATATCAGCAATAGAATGACTGCTCTCAAATTCCAAACGAACTTCAATAATTTTTGTCCAAATCAAGTTGTTTTGGCCCTTTTTGTCCCGTCCGAGTGTGCCTAAAAACTTATTAGCACACGGAAAGGGTGACAATTCAAATGGTGAGGGCTAGATATGTGTGTGGATGTGCTACTAGCATTAGAACAACAAGAAAGATGGTGATCAAAGAAAGGACATGAGAGTAGCATGGGTTCAATTGCCTTATCCTTTTTAAGGGCTTTCGCTGCCGTCACACTGTTGTTCCAAGGAGATGGATCTAGATAGGGATAAGGGTGTAGCTTGGGCTACAGTGATAGAAATCTACGTTAACACTACTCCTAAAAAAGCTACTAGTAAACTAAGATAAGATAAAGATGCATTCATTTGGATTGTCGAAGGATCACTTACAAAGCACAATTACACTAATTTATCCTAAGGAGCAAAAGAACTAAAATAACTGCTAATCCCTGGAACTGCCAATGTCGTCACGATCTTCAGTGGTTTCAATGATTTGCTCCCATGATCTCAAGTGTAATCGTGAACCACATCACTATGCAACATCCCTTTGCCTGTAGCTTGTACCGATGCATCATAGTTAATCAGACCAGGTTCCAATCTTTCATCTTGTTTATCCACGTCATGGCTGAATTCTACCTCTTCGACCTGCGGATCCAGATCGTGTGATTTATGACCGAACTCTATCCATTTCAGCAAGAGTCACATGACTTTCATCTGTTCTGGCTCCGTCTAACTTGATCCATGCGGCCTCGTTCACGGCCACCATCTAGATCATTGAGATGGGATGTAAACATGGCGTAAACGATACCCTCCACATGCTATCAATCGACGGCCAGGAAGATGATGTAATGTATCTGGCACATCCATCAGCCTGACTTTGGACTTGACAGTCAACCAAATTGGCCCCTTTGAAGGAAAAGATAATTGAGATCTTGCAAGCCCACCAATCACTTGTGTCACCAAAGAGGTTGATAGGTTCACCTTTTAGGAAAAATGAATTTAAGCAACAGATACAGACCATGGAAGATTTGATGGAGGTGAGATTCAAACTTGAGCAGCATGTAGAAACCATGGAGAAATTGGTGGAGGTAAGATTCAATGCCATGCTTGCCCTCCAACTTGTCAGTATGGCGGATACAGCTGATTTATACGGGAACATGCCCAATAATATGACTAATGTTCCTAGCTCTTAGACGAATATAGACCTCTATCTGTTTAACAGATTGCTCTCTAGCATATAGATTTGGCATAGATAGCTACTGACGATGAGGAGGTGATAGTATCCACTAGGATGGTTACCCCCCAACCCTCGAGGTAAGGATAAGCTGCACTATAGGTAGTTTGAATTGTTGTCCCCCATCCATTAGTCCAAGAGGACTAGTTCCAATGGCAATGCCATGTGTCAACATGATTCCACCGACATTTCCTTAGCAACCATCTACAAACCAAGATGGTCGAAGCCCATCTCAGGCTCGAATATTGATTTAATGTTGTCCGAAGAATCTTTGATTGCCTATTCGGTCTGATTTACTCCTGCATTCACCTACAGGATCTCTTCCTCATTGTCTTGATCTAAAGATTCCAAGGACTCCACAAGATAAGGTCCGGCCTCTTTCTTTTGATAGGATGAGATCTCAAAGTCAGGTTCCTCAAAGCCCCCGACATTTCCATACAAAGATTAATGTGTCAATTTGTACGCCGTAAAGAAATGATTGGCTAATTCTGCCACAGTATGCACTAGTAAGATGGTGATCGCAAGGAGGATATGGGAGTAGCATGGGTCTAGACATGGTCTGCCGCATGGAATGCCGTACCGGTCCGTACCGGCCGGTACGGGCCGGTACGTACCGGTCCGGCCGTGGACCGGTACCGGAACGGATAAAAAACCGGTATTTCCCGGTTTTTTATCCGAACCGGCCGGTACGGGTGCGTACCGGCCGGTTCGGGCCCGTACCGGCCGGTTCGGGCCCGTACCGGCCGGTTCGGGCCCGTACCGGCCGGTTCGGGCCCGTACCGGCCGGTTCGACGCCCGTACCGGCCGGTTCGACGCCCGTACCGGCCGGTACGCCGCCCGTACCGGCCGGTACGATTTTTTTTTTTTTTTTTAGAACCACAGCGCCGCGCGCTGTGGTTTTTGAAACCACCGCGTACCGGCCGGTACAGGACCGGTACCAGCCGGTACGTACCGGACCGGACCGGTACCGTACCGGTCCGGCCAGCCACCGGTACGCCGACCGGTACCGGTACGGCGGACCTTGGTCTGCCGTACCGGTCCGTACCGGCCGGTACGGGCCGGTACGTACCGGTCCGGCCTGGGACCGGTATCGGATCAGCGTAAAATCCGGTACCGGTAATTTATTGTTGAAAGACCGGTACGCCACCGGTACGGACCGGTACGCCATCGGTTCGGACCGGTTCGGGACCGGTACGGCCCGGTACGCCACCGGTACGGCCCGGTACGCCACCGGTACGGACCGGTACGGACCGGTACGGGACCGGTTTCATACCGGTCCGGGCCGCCACCGGTACGCCGACCGGTACCGGTACAGCGGACCTTGGGTCTAGATGCTTTGACTTTTAAGGACTTTCGCCACTATCACACCACTGTTCAAAGAAGATGGATTTGGATAGGATAGAGATGTAGTCTGGGCTACGATAGTAGAGATCTAAGTTAACACTACTTTTAAGAAAGCTACGGATAAACTAAGATAATATAACGATGCATTGATTTGAATTGTTGAAGGGTCACTTATAGAGTACAATTACATTAATTATACTCAAAAACAAATAACTAAACATAATCGCTGATCCTTGTTGTCACAACCCAAGACCTCACCCAAAAAGACTAGCCGGAAAGTATTATTTAGATTTCTTGATCCTATATAAGTACCCAAGATCTACCCAGCGAATAACCGATGTGGGACTAAACACACACCCGCACGGATCTTCAAATACTTTCTCCGTTTAAGCCTTGACGTCCTCATTAGGCTAAGGGTTTAAATCCATTCAAATCTAATCACAAGCATTACGATCAGCCCGTGATCGGCCCTAATAGATCCATGTTGCAGTATCCCCTAGTGCCCTAATAGATCCATGTTGCAGTATCCCCTAGTCCACATAGGTTATGGGTTGGGTCTGCTCTGATACCATTTGTCACAACCCAAGATCTCACCCAAAAAGACTAGCCAGAAGGTATTATTTAGGTTCTTTAATCCTATATAAGTATCCAAGATCTACCCAACGAATAACCAATGTGGCATTAAACACACGCCCACACGGATCTTCACACTTGTAACTGCCTACGTCATCACGATCTTCAAAGATTTTGATGATTCGCTCCCATGATCTCAAGTGTACAATGAACTACATCACTATTCAACATCCCTCAACCTGTAACTCGTACCAATGCATCATGGTTAATCATGGCCAAGTTCCATTTTTTGGCCTGCCTATCCACATCATGTCAAATGCTACCGTTTCAGCCTGCGTCTCCACACCATGTGATTTACAAACGAACTCTATCCAATTTAGCAAAAGTCATGTGACTTTCATCGGTTCTTGCTCCATCTAACTTTATCTACTTGGCGCTCACTTATAACCGCCAGCAAAATCATTGAGATGGGGCGTAAACATGGTGTAAACACAAGTCTTAAATGGAACTAAAGAATGCTGCCCAAAATTGAATAAGTGCATAATCTTCAGCTTGATTTACCCAGAATTCTTTGTTTTGGAGTAGGGTTTGGGTGCCAGGAGGCTACATATATAACTATGATATGATGCTTACACTAAGGCAGCACCAATACTAATTTCAAGCCATCAATGTAAAGTTAAACATTGTAGTCCCCTTAATATCATCCCTCTTTGGTCAATATTGTCCCTATCTTTGACCTGTGTCGGTTTTTATCACCAAAGAGTATGATCAATGCTTGAAAAAGATGGCGTGGTACCTAAAGCCACTAACATTGTTCGCCATTACTCCACATTGCTGATCATAGTCTACATCATTGTCTAAATCTGGCTAATGTCTACTTGTGTTAGCTAAATATTTGTGCTGCTCTGCTGTATTAGTTTAGTCATGTTATTGTCACCTACTGTTGTTATCTCTCCCTATTTTGGTTCACATAAAGGTGGTAGAGCTAAGAAGAATAAGGTGAGCTACAAGTATGAAGAGGAATACGACTTGCTCACTTGCACTAATTGAGAATTATGTGAGAGAGAAGGAAGATAAAAAGCAACTTAGAATAGACAATAGGACAACAAAAAAAATGAAGATGGAAGAGTAAATATCTCCTCAACATGGAGTTTTCTCCAGCTTTCTTTCAGATGATGTATGATTGGTTATTTGGACTAGGAACATAATAATTCAACCTTAATTATGATGATAATGGGCATCAACGTTTGTGAAAAAACATCTTAGATCATCTGGAAAATGAGACAATCGATCCTTTTAGCACCACCACAAAATTTACTTGGCATGTCAATTATTGTCTTATTAGTGTGGCAAAATTTCCAAGCCCAGTGACTAGGTGTCTAGCATTCTAGCATGGAAATTTTTTGGCAATGATAAAACAAGTTCTCATGGAGATCTTTTATAAATCCAATAAGGTGGAAAATCTATAATGAGAAGAATAAATATACTAGAAGTACATACTTTAAGACAACATGTGTCAATGCTTAAAGGAGGCATTCATTCCATGTAAGGAAATGTGCTTGTGAGGAGCTGTTACATAAATTTGATTTAACAAAAAAAAAAATCTGGTCTCTGCTTAGTTTTAGTCTTCCACTAACCTTATCATCTCTTCAAATTTTTTGGACAAGTTATACATTATATTTACTTGCAAGTAGTTGTTATATTAATTTTATTTTTTCAATACGATCTCTTGTTGCCTTCTTATCTTCCATTAACCATACCATCCCTTTGAACATTTTAGATAAGTTTCCTTGAATCTTCTCATGACACATTTTAGATGAATTTCTTTTTCTACATTAAAGGAAAATTGCACAGAGCATGAAAATTCTCGAACTTACAAATAGCAAAGATGAACATTTGAAATCCCAGATAGTCATTATCCAGTTTGCCTTGACATTAGTCATTATCCGGTTTGCCTAGATATTAGTCATAACCAAGGTCTGTTAAACCATTCTAAACTAGGCAATACACAGCACACCAAACCAAACCGACTAGGAACCTGAATGGTTCGGCCACTTGATTCGGTCCCAGGTCCACTTGCCAGGACCAAACCTTTAGGTTCCACCTAGTTTCAAGTATTTACAGGCTATTCAGAACCAAGTTGAGTTCAGGCCTTTATAATCCTCGCCTTTACCCAGATCCTCCTTGCTCCTCATGGTTTCCCTGCTAGAGTTAGGGTACCATTACTGCCGCTGACGATAACAACAATGATCTCTTTCTCTTCTCTCTCACCATGACAACAATGATGAAGATGACAAAGATAACAATGAAGACCACGGCCACTGTAGACGACGATGATGGGTATTGAGGCTGGAGATTGTAGGTTGAAGGTCAGAGGCATGCCTGTCCCTCCCTCTCCACCTGCCCCCCCCCCCCCCCCCCCCTCCCCCCCTCCCCCCTCCCTTGCTCTCCCTCCCCCTATTTCCAGTATGGCCTGGGTTGGTATGATACATAATGTTACCAAGACTGAATCAATAGCCAAGTGGTACAATCCCTAGTACCGGTTCGGCGAATCTTGGTCATAATTATTTTGCATGTAATTTCACTAATAAACCAAAGATAGAATTATCAATTTTACACACAAAGAGCCTCTTTGTTTACATGGAGGAAGATTATGTAGTTGATAAAAGTAATAAGCATTAAAACAATTACTGCAATATGAAATGTCAAAGCATCTAGTAATACCTCAAGATAAAAATTAGAGTATTTGCAATGTAGGCTACCATTTCCCTGAAAAAGATATGCAGAAATGTAAATAATAAATCCCTATTCAAAAACTCCAAAGACACAAATAAAGTTATGCATACATTAGATAAGATGCATATAAACACGAAAAAATATACATATAGTTCCTTGAGCAAACTACTACAAGTGACTAAGAAATTACTAGCTTTGATGCATATTATAATTCTACAGGGCCTGCCACAAGAATGCCCATCTTCTAAACAAGAATCTCAGCATATCCAGTATATAATAAAATAAAAGAATTTCTTCGTGTAAATGCAGAACTTTAAATGCTACTCTGTTGCCTTCTGTCTCATGTCTGTCAATTCTCTCATTTCTCAATCTCATAAAGGATCACAGGAGATGCAGAATTTTCACAAAAAAGTTGATTTGGGATATAGTTTTCAAATTTGTAGCGTAGATCAGAGATATTGACCACAAATTGGGAAAAAAACAAAAATCCTGTGTGGTACGTTCCAAGCATCTGTAAGTGGCATTGTGTAACCGAAACATCCAAATCTGAAATAGCAGTGGCAGATTGCTATATTACAGTTAAGAATTATATAACTGCCTATTTTGATTCACTTCAAAGCCACAAAATCAAGTTAAGGAAAATTCCAAAAACTGTTGCTAATAAAACATAGTAATGCTTGGCAGAATAAGATTTTGTGAGCATGTATCAGGGTTACATTCTCCTGTTTTAAACAGCTAGTATGTGCTTGAAATAGGTGTGAGTTTTGTCATTATTACACTTGTAATTCCTTAATATATTATAAGATCCACTTGGAAAAGCAAGCATTCCAAGCTAACAATAGCAGGTCAATAACGATTGGTTTTCCATGCATGACATACTCCATATCAACTTTGTCTAACCCAGTTAGCACTGTTACCGCACTGAGAAATAAACTACCACACGGTCCACACCTCTCTCCTCTCTCTCATGTTTCAAGAGCAGCAATAACTAGATAGCAAATGATCCACCCAACTCTGCCAATTTCAAGTGGACAATCTTAATGTCCACTCAAAGTTTACTTATTGCAGGCCCATCATTTTTATATTCAGCTCTGCCACATCCAATCTTCTCCTTGAACTACCTAATGGCTATGCTTCTAGCATCACAAATCCTCCACATCAAGCTCTTCCATTCCCTAAGCATGCTGTATATCCTTTCTATCACCCCTTTAGAATGGTCTGACCACCACACCCTTAACCAGTCGAGCTCAAGCCAACTCAAGTTGAACACAGCCGAGCTCTAGCTAGGCCTTCCTGACTCTTGCTAAGATCAAGTTGGCTTCCACTTGCTTGCAATCAGCTCATTTACACCTCTAAAGAAACCCTTGATTTAATCAAACACCAAAAATTTGACACTCTTAAGTAGATCATGACCTTTCAAGCATGCACACATATATGTACAATGATCCAGGAGGATCACCAGACTCGATGTGGATCACTTTGGCTACTACGAGCAGAGCTGGACAGAGTCCAAGAGCAAGATCCGCCACATCGGGAAGCCGAGTTGTAGGCCAAAACTTCCGAAGGCCATAATTTGGTCATGCGATGCCCGATTGAGATGATTTTTTTTTGAAATTGGGTATCTTTTCAGGATCTACAACTATGGGCCAATCTCCTAGGAGGTTGAATCATGCCAAAAATCCATTATTTAGACCTCGAAACGGGCTGGTCAAATCGAAAGTTTCTTTTTCGGATAAGACTTTGATTGGGCGTAGCTTTCTATTTGAGAAGAATCAAGCAGAGCGACAGAAGGTAGAGTTGATGTAAAAGTCAAGATCTACCTCCTCGAGATTTTTAGCTTTTTTTACTAGAGATGTCTATTTTAGAAAAAAGAGTTCTACTAGGATTAGAAAGAGAAATCCGACCCAAATTGTGTTAGGGCGGACCTCATATTATAAATAGAGGCTATGTACCTCATTTTTTAAAAAAATAATAAAAGAAAATGGGACTTAAAGCCCTACTTTTGAGATTCCTCCATCTTCTTCTAGTTTTTTTATAAGATATATAAGTTGAGCGGGTTAAAGAAAATCTTCCTTCTCCCCAATCGGATCAAGTTGGTATCAAAGCTCCAGTCCTCTATATCTGTAGGGGCTTCTGTAGACACGTAAGCAATACAAACAATCAGGAGAAGGACTATCCATGCTTCAAGTACATCGAAGGATAGGCGAGTATGGATGCTAGTTCATCCTCGATGGGTGATGATGAGATAAAGGGGCTTCTCATACAACTAGAGGAGAAGATTGCCCAACTCACTGAGATTGTCTCGAGATTGGCAATATCTTCATCACAAGCATCAGCAACTCCTGTTGCGAAGCATCTCCCACAGCTCGAGATGAAGATCCACCATCCAGCAAGAAGGATGAGGATGAGTGACCTACGGGCATGAGAAATCTCTCTCTTCAACTGTTTAAAGTTGAGGCTCGAATCGGGATCCTTGTATATGATGGGGTTGATGCGAAAAAACTAGATAACTGGCTAGACCAGTTAGAAACATATTTTACTATTTATGGATATTCTAGTATCCAGAAGGTAGCTTTTGCCCGTCTTAAGTTTTCTAGCCATGCTTACCTGGTGGAATTTGTATATGAGGAACAACGATTTTTCAAATCTGACATAGAACAAATTCAAAAGCTGAATTAAAAAGCAGTTCTACCCAATCGGCCACGAGGAGCATCGGTGAATCAAGTGGAAATATCTACGACATAAGTATGATCAATCTATCCAGGACTACACTACCGAGTTCCACAAGCAATCTCACTCGAAATCTCCATCGACGATTATGCAGTTTTTATGAAGTACATCGGAGGTCTCCACAAGAACATTCGAAAGGAGCCGAAACTCTTCAAAGTTGAAGACATCAGCAAAGCCAGCATGAAGGCCCTAGGGATTAAGAAGAGAAACCGGCTTAGAGAAGGTAAAAAAAAAAAACGATGAAAATCCATGTCAAGAGAGGGAGCAAGAAAAGAAGCACACCAACACGACTCAAAAAATTTATTGTGATCATTGTAACCTTCGTGGACACACCAAGGAGAAGTGTTGGAAAATTCACCCTAAGCTGCAGCTGAAAAGAAAGACATAGAGAGAAGAGGATTCCAAGAAGGGAAAGGCAGTTCTCAATGTTGTAGAAGTTGAGGAGTTGTACGAGCTTGAGCAAGCAAACCCAAATTGAGCCTGATGGCGAGAAAACTCAAGACAGCAATAGAGGCAGATTTAGAAGTGCGTGAGGAACTCTTTTGCCTCAGTTGAAGCAGAGCATCATTGAGGCCAAGAACTGCCAAACTGGGCCACTCAGTTCGGGCAGTGACCGGGTCGGTTCGAGCAGTGCCGGGCCAACTCAGTGCGAAACCAAGTCGGTTCAGTTATTATTTTCAGTTCTGACTTCATAGAAGCCGGAACTCCTACAAAACCGACCAGAACTCCTACAGAACCGATCAGAACCGGTCTCTTATCGATCAGAACCAGTCAATAAGTGTACGAACCGGCCGGAACCGGTCGGTTCGGTGCAAACTCGATGCGAACTAGAAGGTTCGCACCAAGTCAACCCAATTCCGAACCGGATGGACGCTATTCCTTAAATTATTGCCACCTGATGCTTCAAGGCCTCCTAACAACATTTGAAGGCAGCTCCAATGCTTTTTCTTCCTAAATACTCCAAAAATAATACTAATTCAGGCTATCAGAAGAAACATCCAAGGCTAAATAAAATGTGCTTTCTCTTTTCTACCTCATTTTCTTCTTTTTTTAGAGGAGGCTTGAAAAAATAGCTCAAAAATTACAAAATAAAAAAAGATCATGCCAAAATTTTTGATTTGGGCTTGATTTTTTTATATGTTGTAGATCTATAGACAATCTACACGTTGACATAAAAAATTTTAACTTTTGTATTATATATAATTTTTAAAAATTAAAAATATATTTTTGTATTAAAAATAAAATTAATAAAATAAATAAAAATTGAAAAAACTGTAAAATTAGAAATGTATTTAGAGGCATGCAAGCTACTTTCCATAAAAATTTGGTGTCCATTATTCAAATTTTGATGCGATCATGCGCACAGTGGCCTAGGCCTAAATTTGAAAAAAAATAAAAAATAAGTAGCTTTTGATGCATTCTCGATGGCCTAAAAGAATATATGTAGCATCCATTATTGGATTCTACATGAATCTGAGTTGAAATTAATTTTTCAAAATATTAATATTTAAAAATTATTTTTAAATTCAAAAAATAATTAAAAATATATAAATAATACCAAAAATTATGAAAAATTAGTAGCACATATTACATAATTCAGAAGTGATTTCTGAGGTGGAAATCATATTTTTTTGAATTTATAATATTTAAACATATTTTTAAATTTAAAAATTATTAAAAATATATAAATATTTTAAAAAGTAAGAAAAATTAGTGTTATGTATTAGATAAATCCGGTGCATTTTTTGAGAAAAAAATTTCATCGTAAATTAATTTTGTTATTTTTAAATAATTGATAAACTAGCATACTTGATAAACGTGCAAGAATAAAGCCATTAAGGAAAAAAGATCCAAAGCGTGATATTGGCTGGAATCATGGGCAAATACTCTCGAGCCGGCACTATTGGAAGTGCAACTGATGCAACATAGTTTAAGAGGGGTAATCAGATTGAAGCAGCACTTAGCTGGTGGTTACTCTGACGTATTTATGTGCCGAAAATATCCACATAAGGTTCGGCAGCAGATGAAGAAGCACTTCGCTGATTTCAAAGCAGCGAAGGAGAAGGTTGCCAAGAAAAAGGCGAAGGTGGACCGTCGAGCAGTAGAGCCATCTTCCTGTCACTCCAGGGAGTCAGAGAAGGTGTCTGCTCCAAATGACAAGGCACAAATCCAGGCTGCCATGCAGGCAAGCCTGGATAATCAGTGGCAGCATGATGAGGTGGCCAAACATAGGGCTCGATTTGGGCCCTCGTACTACAAATTGGGCTCTGATTCTACGAGCAGCAGGCCAGATCTAGAGTTCAGAAGACCACCTCAATCAGGAAGACCGTCAGCAGAGACGGTGGTCGGATTGCGTCTATGTTAAGGGACTTTTGGTAGCAGAAAAAAGTCATCCAAAGATTCCACCAGCAGCAGCAATCCATGATTTAGATCGACATGCCTTCTTCAACAAAGATTCGAAGCAGCAGAGGGTTAACTCAATGCTAAATAAGGATAAGAAAAAAGATATGTGGCGAGCTATTGGACCCTGGTTCCACTTCAGCTACATCCCAGCGAATGTGGCAAACAATACGTACAACAGGTCTGTCGTTTCTACCATACAGATTGCCGGTTCCAGTATAGATCCTCTAGGCTCAAAGGACATTTACGGTGAGCTTCTTGATAGTAATAAGAAGCTAGGAAAATAGACTGCCTCCTACAAGAGCAAGTGGCCCACATATGGACTGACTATGATTTGTGATGGTTGGACCGGTCCTACCAGACAGCATCAACATTTTGATATACTGTGATAAGAAGACTTTCTTCCACAAGTCGGTTGACGCTTCTGATCAGGTGCATGACGTCGCATACATCCTCAAACTGATGGAGGAGATAATTGATCAAGTAGGAGAGTGGATTAATTTTGGGCTGTCCGCAAAAAATCTTAAGCAGCTAGCTATTCGGATCCTTTCCCAGACGGTCTCCTTGAGTGGCTGTGAGCGCAATTAGTCCACCTTGGCCCTCATCCACAGCAAGCAGAAAAACCGTCTGACACAGAAGCGCCTCAATGACCCTGTATATGTTCATTACAATCTGAGGTTGAGACTAAAGTGCATTCAAGAGGAAGTGGAGCTCAAATATATAGATCCAATCCATAGTACTTTCATTGATGATGAAGATGATCCTATGATCAGTTGTCTTGGGGGCCAGCAGCAGTAGCCAGAGCTTAATGAGCGAGGATCGCCTCCACGACTGGCCAGTTTTGTAACCAGTGAGGCTAGAGTCGATGCAGGGCAATGGGCTGAGCGCAATATTCTACGAGTTCTTCTAATTGATCAGCCACAGCCACAGAAGAGCCAGTCACCCCATGACTTCTTGTTCGAGACATCCTCTCAGAGATATGATCGAGAGATGCTTAGACGAGACCACTACGCTACCCGGTCGACTTGATCAGGAGGGCGATATACATCCTCGCAGCATAACCAGGCAAAGAGGGAGACGAAGAGTAAGAAGACAGCTGCCTAACACACCAAAAACAAAAACAAAAGGCACCTACAGCCCTAATGGAGTGTTGAGGATGAGTCAGTACACTCAAATTCAAAAACTAGAAGCAGCAGCGATGATAGTTCTAGTGATCATGAATCTGTCGGCCAGGGAATAGAGGACAGAAGACCACTGTTTATGAGACAGCCGCAGGATAGTCTTCGATTCACTAGTGAGTCCTAGTTTATGCATACTACACAGGATAGGAACCCCGTCAAAGCAAAAAAAAAAGATAGGGACCATGGTGCACGATCTGGTAGAGCCCACAAGGATATAATTGCGTATAGGAGATGAGCTCCTTAAGGCCATTTAGGAGGCACGATGCAGCTGCAGATAACCTCGTATGTAAAGTAGGATCCATAGACGTATCAGATTTCGAGTAGTATAGTGGATCTTATTACCCGCAGCCACATACAACCTATGACCTATACGGATACGGATATGGATATGGTGCGTTTGAGGCATCTTCCGGTGACTATCCTGCACAACCCAGAGCATCTTACGAGTCGGATTTTGCTGCCAGCATATTCGGATGGATCCCACCACACCCGTATTATCAGCCGAGGATACCTCTGAGCCATAGCTTCAGCAAAGGATCCGAGAGCACTTATAAGCTGGTGGGCGTTCCTTATGGGATAAACATACAAGATTACGCCACTTTGTTAAAGGGATGGGCTGATGTGCCTCCTGACTATGCTGATGATCCGGATATTTACAAGAGGCATCGCCGCTCGATCCGATTTTAGATATCGGTATGTATGTTAGACTTAATGTATGTAATTGATTGTATTATTTTTTTAATTTTCACGTCACTACTTGATTTGAGGATATTTTATATTGTTCATTTTATGATTTGTATTATTTTAAAGCAATAAGATGCATCTAGGTTAAATCGAAATCATATAAACATCGAAAAACATCAAAGAAACATAAAAAAATCAAAAAAAATCAAATTAGACTTAAATTCATTGAAAAAGTTCAAAAAGAGTGATTACCAATTAATTTTTTTCAAAAAGTCTAAAAACAATTGGGCGTGCCAGTCCATGAACCGGCACATCCAACCCGTACTTGTTCGGTATGGTACCGAACCGTACTGGGCGCCGACCGGTACGGATTCCGGTATCAGTTCGGCGAACCTTGATTGAGGCAATTGTAGATTCTGTAAGACAGAAGAACCTCATATTTGAAAATCTAGTTCAAACGCTGAAGTTGCAGACTAAGCCTCATCCACATCCCACTCTCTTGGTTGAATTCAATAGGACATCAAATTAAAGATCACGAAGTAGTGTACCTTCAAATTCGCTATAACCTAAGAGCTATGTCGACGAGGTAACTTCTGAAGTAGTTCCTTTAGATGTTTGCTAGATTATCGTTGGGATCCCATACCTTTGGGATCGAGATGCAGTCTTCTACTGGTGTCTAAAGAAGTATCAATTCGTGAAGGATGGAAAGGAGTTTACGATCAATGCCTCCTAAACACAAGGTAACATTGACCTTGCAATTGCAGCCTAAGCAAAGCGACTTGTTAATGCTTGCAACAAGTTTGTGATGATGGTACGAAAATCTAATACTACTTATAAGAAGCCAAGCTCTCATTCTTTAGTTTCATTGACCGATCTACTGAGATCAAAATCGAGGAGTCATCGTAGTCATCATCGACGAAGAAGGACAGAAAGGAGAGTCCCTACCATGAAGTACAGATGCAGGAGCAGAATAAGTGGTTTGTTGAGATTCAAGAGCGAAGAAGAGCTATGCCAGAAACCACCTCCAAGCAAAGCTAGATGGTTCAACTGCGAGACGAAAAAGCAGGCATTTTTCCACCTTCAGTTTTGATTTAGCGGGAGCTAAATTTCCTAAATAGAGAGAGAGCCCTAATCCAGGAGGATCACCAAACTCGATGTGGACTACTTTGTTCCAAGAGCAAGATCCGCCAGATCAGGAAGCCGAGTCGCAAGCCAAACTTCCGAAGGCCATAATATGGTCATACGATGCTCAATTGAGCTAATCTATTTTTTGAAATTAGGTATCTTTTCGAGATCTACAACTTTGGGCCAACCTCCTAGGAGCTTGAATTAGGCAAAAATTCCATCATTTAGATCTCAAAACAGGCTGGTCAAACCAAAATTTTCCTTTTCGGATAAGACTTTGACTGGGCGTAGCTTTCTATCCGAGAATAATCAAGCAGAGCGACAGAAGGTAGAGTTGATGTAAAAGTTGAGATCTACCTCCTCGAGATTTTTAGCTTTTTTCTACTAGAAATGTCTATTTTAGAAAAAAGAGTCCTACTAGGATGAGAAAGAGAAATATGACCTAAATTGCGTAAGAGCGGACCTCGCATTATAAATAGAGACTATGTACCTCGTTTTTTTTTTATAATGAAAGAAAAGGGGACTTAAAGCCCTACTTTTGAGATTCCTCCATCTTCTATTTTTTTTTTAAGAGGTATGAGTTAAGCAGGTTGAAGAAAACCTTCCTTCTCCCCAATCGAATCATACAAATATGTATATATGCAAATATATATACACTGCACTAAGATTCGCCGTCTCGATACCGGACCCCATACAGGTGCCACACTAGCATAGTGTCAGTACGGTACAGTAAAAAAATTTTTGACGTACCGAGTATCAGTACGCCACCCATATTGGGTACCGGTTCAGCCTCGTACCGCCCGATTTGGGCCAGTACGGCATACCTTGCATTACACACTCATGTATTTGTGCAATTACAAAACCACATAATTTTGATAAACCACCTTATTGCAATTTTTGATGTATGATCAAATTTCTACTCTAGTAGGGATAAATTCAAGTAATTGAATTTGTCATCAAACAACCTAAGCTAACTAGTAAACCCCCCCTAACCAAGTTAGCTCCATACATGGTGCGGTTGAGCCACTATAACTTCATTGATGGATAACAAAACACTTCCCTTTAAGCATATTGCATTTTGAGGTGAATGTTTCAGGCAATCACTCGATGGAAGTTCAAACATGTGTAAGTTCAAGCAATCTTGTTTTAATGGCTAGAGTAATAACCACACTAGTATCATTTGATCCTGGAGTACAATTCCTAGCCACCTGAACAGCTATGAATGTCATTCTAGGTGCAAGGATGCACCGAATCTGTCTGTGACTTACCTCAAGCTAATCACTTTGAAAAGGGGAAGATTGTGATACAGAATCTTATATTCTAGAAAAAGCTTCATTTGATGTTCATTGTACTATAGAAGAAAAAAACAACAAGATATATATTATACCAGAAATGATGCAAACTTTGCTGGCCATCACCCTTAAAAGCTGTTCTTGCAACAGCTGCATAGAACCTGCCTACACAACATGAAGTCATAAGTAAAATATACATAAATCCAGAGAAAACATATTGGAAAAACAGATTTTACTTACATTCCTAGAGTCATTACTGTCAAGACACCTGAAACATCTGCCCCATCTTGAGCCTGGCAAGTAAAAGACGAAAGTCATGCAAGTGTCAAGGACTGAAAATTCAGAACAAGCTATCCTTATAGCATAAATATAATACAACGAATTTTCTAGATAAATGAAGGGTTAATTAGTATGAGCACGTGAGCCCAAGTAGTGTTTTTCCTGGAAAACACCAATATCGCCCTTTAAAAAGAAATAGGAACTACATCAAATATAGCAGATGCATTAGCTCTTAGATGAACAATGTCAATGACATGCTGGTCTGGATGGAAGATCCCATTGTTCAAATAGAACTGACTGTAAATGATGTAACAACTTTCTAACAATCAATTTCCCTAACCATTTCCCGTCAAAAAATATTGTACGCATAAATCCCATTTGTAGGTCAGCCCTTAATTATGCTGATAAATAACTTAATTTTCAAATGAAGATATTAAAGTAAACATGAGGGAAGCATTTGGATCTCAAAAATAAGAGATAAGCATCTTGCTATAAGGCTTCCTAGAAAAGTGTCCCATTCACTGTAAATAATAAATGTACTGGAAATCACAGACAGGTGTATCTTACAGTGAAGAAAGCAAGGTAGCTGACAGCAAGAGTCAATGTAATCTCTATAACTGTGTCATTGAAAATAAAGCCCAGCCACAGTACAGATGCTACTCCGAAAGCTAGACCCATAGCTACTCTGGATAAAAAAATATAAACAATAATCATCACCACATTTTGGTGGGAAACATGTATCAGACAACAAACGAATACTTACGCTCCAAGTGAAACTTGTGATAAGAATTTTATGATGTCTCCCACATTGAAGGTCTGGCCAAGGACCATTCGGTAGAACAGCTGAAATACAACAATCGCAGTTCTGGAAAAATCAGGGTACTACAGTTAAATGAGGTAAAGGTGAGAGAACTGATGTTTCTTGGAGATTGCTGGTGCATGATTCTTTTTGTATATCAAATATTAAAAGGAATCATGTACATGGCATACATAATAGATGATTAGTCAGTATTTGCAGTGTTTCTTTTATCTTTTAGGTGTATCTTACTAAATTTACTAGATTATTTGATAAATTAATTCATGATAAGAACTCATTAACCTTAATATATTTGATAGTAAAATCCAATATAGTGATGGTCAGCCATCACATCTCTGATTATAAGCCCAGTTGTCCTCTCTTAATTACATGGACACTGCCACAGGACTTGCTTCTACTCTTTTCAATGTGCATAACCTCCCTATTTCTTTTCTTAACGACTCTATCACATAGTCCTTCATATTACAGATAAACTGTTTAGCATTTTCCCAAAATTATATGGCAATTTGTATGTGAGATTCTTGAATCAAAGTTACCTCACAAAAGTTAATTCTAAAGAGAATGATATGTAACCACATCTTAGTCATATAGTTTAATAACCACAAAAGTTAATTCTTCCAACCAAAGTTCGTACCTTTCATTCAACCAACCCTTCTCACAATTTCTCCTTGAAGGAATATTATGAACATACGAGCCTTATGATCAGCATGCATGAAGTGACCAAAGCAGCAGTCTTTTCATAGAATCAAACTATAATAACATTTACAATTTCACTATGAAATGCATTGTTTCCAGCTTACTAGCATCTTCTATAAATAAATTTCATCATCCAAAGCTCCTTAGTAGCCCCCTCCCCTACTTGTATCATGTTTGTAACCTAACTTGAAGACTTCATAACACAATATTTTTCATAATTCTTGTTGGCTATTCACCTATATCTCTTTACTTTTAGATTCGTGGCATGCATGATTTTTTCCTAAAACAATTATCCAAGCATATTTATTTACCCTCTTTTAGACCTTAGCAAGGGTTGAAGTATCTATACAAGTACTTGTACCTTACTTCTATGGTACAATATAGAACAGTACTGATATGGTACATCTTTTGGTGCCGGCATAATAAAAGAGGAAAAATACCATGTGTCAGTATGGTACAGGCACATCTGGCACCAGTAATATATTCTGAGGCTTAAATCTTTTTTAATGATTGGGCAATGTTCAAGGCTTATGTTTGTTTGAAATCTACGGTCCATGTCGAACATTGTCATCTTCCCTCTTCATCTAGATTTTATCAAACTTCACTAGATAATCAGACGATTACTTCTTGGTTATGTAAGATACAAGTGCAACCAATAAGGAAGGTCTTTTAATTTGCCATCTGGCTTCATTATTTTAGCAGAGCTAAAGTTGCCTTAGCAATGAAGTTCATAAAATTTCTTATACAGAGGCCATCAAGGTCAAAGCAAATAATAAATCTGCTCAATTTTCCCAAGAAGTCTTCTTGACTCAAAAGTGTGTTCAATACGACCTTATATTAATGAGAAAAGGCTCGAGTCATGATATATTGTTATCTTTAACCTCACCGTATTGATATATACCATCCCGTACATGGCATATCGTACTGTGTATCAGTTCCAAACAAAGACTCAGTACAAGGGGAGTACCAAGTCTTGATAGACCAAATTGACCTTGTACAGGGCGTACTGACGCTATACTAGCATGCTACTGGTACGAGGTCTGGTACCGAGACTACGAATCTTGATCTTTACACTATTGATACGTAGAAAAACTAAAAGCCTGATAATCGATCACCATCTAGAGGGGTGGAAATAAACTAAAGTATTTACATGCAATCAGTGGAACAATCAGAACAATGTGTCATTGAAAATTGCTTGCATCAAATGGATGTAAAATGTCAATCTATATAAGTTATAAGAATACAGTAAGTCATTAAAAGAAGAGGATCTGAACAAATAAGAGATAATGAGCAACCTTCAAGCATTTCACTCTTTCTTTCTTTTTTCCCTTCTTTTTTTCATCTCCTTCTTGCTTCCTTCTCCAATAATTAGATCATACACAACTCAACTCAACTCAACTAAGCCTCTCCAATAATCAAATCATATGTTGTTTTATTTTATACATTTCAGTCTTTCCTGTTTTTCCCAATTTTTTCATCTCCTTTCTGCTTCCTTCAATAACTAAATCATATGTTGTTTTATTTTATACATTTCATTATGCTTATAGTACAGTGAGTTGAGGATACAATATAACTGATAACAATGGTAATCGTCTATGTTTCTTTGCTCAATAATGTGGGCAAGTCTATTCTAAATGTATATATGGATTCTTGCTCCCACTGATGGAAACTGCAATTCCGCATCTCCTCAACAGAATATTGCTAAATTAAGCATGCCTTAATCATCAATCAAAAAAAAAAAAAAAAACTGCGATCCAAATAGAGCAACTTCAGACAAAGCAAAACTCAGAAAAGTACCAAAATGGACTTTGAGTCCCAAGAAGATATATATCGAAAAAAAGAATATACCCATCATTCATTAAGGATTCTCCTTCAATTATTGTGCTCAGCTTTTTACTTGCTCCAAGTTCTTTCAGTAAAGCCACAACAGCAACAGGATCTGTAGCACTAAGAAGCCCTCCCAGCAACAACGATGTCTTCCAATTCCAGTGATATGGAAAAGTGATCTGCAGCATAGTTTTGCAAGGGCAGAGCAGAAGTAGATTCAATTTTATCAATGTCAAGTATAAGAAGCTCGCAAAATAAGGTCGTCATTGGAACAATGGGGGCATAAGAGTAGCCTGTGTCCATGTAAAATCTCTAACTATATACCCTCTTTCAAACATTCATTTTCTCATGCATACCTTAATTAAAGTTCCAAGGCAAAAGGTCGATATGAGCACACCAGGTCCAGCAAGTAGTAGCATTTGTGCCATGCATCTCTGTATCAACAGGCATCTAATGTCAGTTTGAGTTACAACAATTGTCAGGACATTCCATTTTACTCAGTTGCTTATAAATGGTCAAGAGATCATATGAAGCATCTACAAAGTTTTATGGTATCTTAGTAAGTTATATTATACCTATGTATGATGTGTAGTAAATATAACAATCAAGTGTTAGATAAGAAAGGCAGTAGAAATTATGAAATCAAGTTTTATGGGAATACTGATTTCAACACTGAAAAAGAAGTATCAAAACAACAACTGGGAAAAGGGAGATTATCTAATGCGCATAAGCCAGGGGATTATATTTTCACCATTATGTATCAGAAAAATGACGTTATATCGGAACGAGAATTGTCAGTGAGGTATTATCTCATATACACCTGTCATGAACTGTTTAGAATTTTTCCAAGTGAAATAACATTCAAGTAGTATATGCCACAGGACCCAAACAAAGTATATTAATTTGTGATCATATTTCCAGCATCGCCATGTGATATTGACTCAATATTTCATGGTCACAATATCCATAATCAGCTATGCAAATTCGGTCGAGTCAACCCATTTTACTTTCTGTAAATCAAATGGATTCTCTATCAATCTTCATAGCTCTTCAATCAGGATATTTTGAAATGCTCAACATATAATGGCATGCACTCTCCATTCTCTCTAAACTATTCATCAAGATGATGATCAAAATAAAATCAACTGAAAAAACAAGCATAAAAATCACCATGTTCCTGCACGATCAGCCATTATAATATTAAATCATGATTCTCAAGTCCCAAAGTAAAACATACATGGAGAGATGAACTTCTACACATCATTGTTAGGTTAAGATGAAATATACCTTTATTTGGTGCACTTCCATGGCAAAGGAGCTCTCAAAAAGAAGAGCAGGAAGAAAGACAGATAATAGAAGAACAGGATCAATATTTGCCCCTGTATTGTGGCATGATCAATTGTATTATAAAAAAATTGAATATCCAGCATGTTGTCACACTGCTAACATTAACCATTATGTGCTCAAAGCTTTATATTTGTTAACAATTGAATTTAGACTTACATAGGCGAATGCCAGCTCCCAGTTTTCCTAATCCATCGTTTGTCCCATATTCTGAATTCAAATGATAAAAGTTCAAATTTTGTATACCAGTTTTGAAGGAAAAAAGACAATAAACCATAAAAAACGAAACACATAAACAAATGATTGGTACAATATGTAACATCACATAATAAAATGAAAGGCAATCTGGAAATGCAAAAAAGCTTGCTTTGACTGACTGGAACAACTAATCTTATGGTTGGAATCATTAGAGTTTAATTTAATTTGGGCTTATATTAAGCTAGTGAAAGATGATGTAGAAATGATCTTCTTGTTTGGACCTGCTAAAAATCCATGTTTAAGAGCAGTGATGTAAATTGTATGCTATAAATGAAAGAGCATTTGATAGGGGTTGCAGATTGCAAGTTAACAACATTCTGAATGGCTTGTCAAATATAAATGTTCTTGAAGCAAGGGGATCATGTATGTGACAGATTGGACAATTGTCGCTAGAACCCTAATATGGATGCAACAATGGCACCTAAACCTGCCTCTATATGTCTTCACCAATAGCATCCACTGAGACATCAAAAATCTACCAACTCTAGTTTTTCTCTCTTTTTTTTCCGTTTTTGAGGGAAGGGGAGAGAAGAGAGTAATTCAAATGTAAAGTGCATTCAAACCCATAACCTCCTCCATTGGAGTGGTTCACAATCCTATCAAATCTAGCTAACTTCATATTGTTTTTCTTTTTTATGGTTTTGAACATTTTTCTCATGCACATTTAAATTCTGATATATAGTAAGTTTTTTTTTTTTCTCTTGTTATCATTCGATAGAGCATGAGAATAAGACTAGAATGTTGATATCCCAATCATATACATTTTGTCATAGGCCATAACCCTGACTGGATAACATAAGATACTCTGCATGGTACAAGTGTGTGTAAATTCATGATTCAAGTAAATACGGCCCAAATTGCTTAACCTCCCCTCATTTTTCCAGGTGATTTATAGGTGAAAGTTGGCTTAGTAGATATTAAAAATTTCCTGCAATACTCTATTCATTGTAAGTACACTCAGAAACTTAAGTCCTTTCAGTTGGGAACAAGAAACAGCTATTACACGTGCACAACAAGCAAAGTTAATTCTGCTCACGTAGCAGTTCTGGCATACCATGTGCATACATGTGTCATGCAGCGGAACCCTGTTCAAAAGTTTCTCATTGATCCATTAAGTGTTTCATTTTTCGTAATTAAGTATTTGTTTTGAGAACTACCAGTCAACATTCATGTCTTATCAGCCTTGCAAAATGATGGTTTATTTCTGTGTGCGTCAAAACAGAGGGAGAGAGGAGATAGAAAGTCCAACTGGACTCTTACTGGTGTGACTACAACCCAATAAATCCTATTTGTGTAGAAATACACAGCTGCCCATCTAAATTAAGAGTCAATGCCATAAAACAAGATCTGTGAATTCTGTGATACTGAAATAGCATGAAAATCGGACTTCTTAAATGTCTCATTTCATTCCACTAGCTATTATTTCTCCTTGATCGAGTAACTTCTGAAAATTACATAAAATCCGACTTCTTGAAAGTTTCAAGCTTTTATTGTTTGCCAGTACTCATCGCACGGACATAAAAAAGGATGTCTCCCAAAATCAAGAAAAATAATCAGTACCGGTCCATCAAGAATCTAAAGGCTCCCTGATTCACTAAGAAATCCACGTAATTCATAATCCAAAAATTCACGAAATCATATGCTCGCCCATCTAATGACTCAAAATGGTTATATTTGGCCACGGGTCCAGCAAAAATCCAAAGAACCCCAGATTCACAGAGAAATCCAAGCAACCCAAAGATCAAGAAATCATGGGCACCTCACTAACGCCCGTTAAAGCGAGTGGAAGTCAAAATAAAGATACAAGTCAAAAAGAAATCTCAAAACAGAGATACGAACCGAGAGATCCGAGACCGATGCCAAGAACGAGAAGGGCGACGGTGTAAGGAACTCTGGTGCCACGAAGGAGATGCCTCGAAGCGATCCCGAGCACCAAGGAGACCCCAACGAACACCACCGCGTCGTCCGGCTCCGGCACGCTGTCCCCCTCTCCGACCGCCTTGTAGGGAAGCGGCACCTCCGCCACCGACGCCATTCCCCTCGCCAGCGCGACACGCGGCCCCAAATCCCAACTCTAGCAGTTCCGGCAAATAGCTCGCCCGGCGGCAGTCCACCGCCGAGAGAAAGACCGAGAGAGCGCTCTGCTCTCTTTATACGGCCGGAGCGGGAGAGGGTTGCGAGAAAAACCGAGCGCGGGGGCTATGATCCGTCGGCAAGAAACCGCCTAAGGAGAGAAGAAGAAGAACAACAAGAACAAGAAGAAGAAATTGGAGACAGATGTCAGGCTCCCTTCTGGGTGCAGGAGCCGTGCATGAGTTTCCATTCAGAGAGATGGATGGTTAAATCGACTGGCCTGAGAGGGTAACAAAGCCATCCTTACAGCGATGGGTTCCTGTTGTATCTTTCGTGCGAAAGGATGATTGATCTTAGACCGTTGGATTGCTCCATGCACGGCTCTCAAAGCACTCCGAACTTCTTTTACACATATCTCAAAGCGTCTGGTGCGAGATCTAACGGTGGACTCGCGCAAAGGAAGGTGAATCCTTCTTTCTTGCCAAAGATACAACCCCCGTCCTTTATGGATCCAGATGTTCGCGCTCACTTTGCCCTAGATAATGACAGATTGATTAATTAATATAATTTATCGATATTAAACAATTGATATAATTAAATATTATTGTTTTGCTCTTTGCTTCGGCAGCTTAATTTGTTTTTTTCCTATTCTTTGACTACAATGATTGTCATTAATTTTGCTTCGGCGGCTTGTTGAGTTTTTTTCCGGTTCTTTGATGACAATGACTGTTATTTAAGTTAGATGCCTCTGATCCCTCCACGAAAGCATGCGAGCCAAGGGCTTTTTTTTTTTTTTTTTTAACTCCAACGGCCCACATCAATCGGCCAATAAAATTAAAAAATTGATAAACAAATATATGATTCATCCAAAATAAGACGCAGCAAAAAAGGTAATTTGTCTTCCTATGAATATGAATGGTGAAGTGAAACTCGAACTCTTTAAAAAAAAAATTGGTGGAGCACCGGCCTCTCAGCTAAGCGCTAAGCCTACGAACAAGAGAGTTGATAAAACCTGAAATGCTGGGAGTGGTCAAGACTTAAATTGCACCGCGATCTGGGCACCAGTACTGCAGTGGTAAAATAGTACACTCCCGGGTTTGATTCTGGGCTACTACAAGCCTAATAAAAGCCCAAAGTTAAGCCAGTGTCGGTTCCTGTCCTTCAATCGCGAGACTGGCCCGTTGAGATCATAACTAGATAATGATTATTTTTATACAATAATACAAGCTAGCTTATTCGGGACTCGGGAGCCGGGGCTGTAGAGTGTAGAGCGGAAAAAAAATCTGCTTCACAAAATGGTGGAGCGAATTGGTACAAATCAGTGAGATTAGTATGATCCCTCCACAGATCATGGTATCGAGCTCCAATCCTCGTGCTATGCGTCCATACTATTTTTTTCTTCTTTTTTTTTTTTGGTTCATGATACCGTTATGGAAGCTAGTTTATTGAGAATTTTTGTCTTGACCCATTTAGCTCATAAAAAAAAAATTATTCACTAAAATATTTTAAAAAAAATTATATGATGCCTGAAAAAATGATTTTTTACATATTTAGTTGACTATAAAAAAAAAAGCACATTTTAAAATTATTTATATTTGGATGAACATCTAGTTTTCTGAAAAAGTTATATAAAATACCTATTATGCCCTTAATAAAAAATACCTTATATAACTGTGTTCCAAACTTACTTAAATGTGTGATAGAAAGACTTAATTGTGTGTCAGGAAGACTTAACTATGTGCCAGGGGCCAGGCTATATTAACTATGTTCCAAGCTTACTTAACTGTGTGCTAGGAAGACTTAATTATGTGCCATGCGAAGTATATTCCAAATCTTATTTAACTATGTATACATAGTATATGCTAAACAGTTTCTCATCTGTGTGATTTTCATCTATAAATTTATTAACTAATTTTATTAACTAACTAGAAAATTTGTTAGAGAGATAAATGAAAATTGAGAGGATACATGGAATCATAAGCAGCATGTCATGGGCTTCAGCTTTTAGAGATGATTGGCAAAGTGACTAGGGATATTAACTGTGTGCAAATCTTGATTAACTGTGTGACAGGATAAGTATGTACCAGTCCAAATTAACTATGTTCAAACCTTATATAACTGTGTATCAAGCTTACTTAACCGTGTGCCAGGAAGCCATAACTATGTGCCAAGCTATATTAACTGAGTTCAAATCTTATTTAACTATGTGTATATAGTTAATGCTAAACAGATTATCATTTGGAAATTTAGAAATTATTTAACCAATTTTATTACCTATCTAGAGAATTTATTAGAAAGTCAATGCAATCTTCTTAAGTGTGGTCCAAAGGTATAGACAAGAACATTTGCAGACAGAAATCCACATCAAACAGAATTATGATCCTGTGAAGGTATGGATGGTCGTGGCTTGCTGCCTGCATCAACAACAAGAGAGAAAACACAATTATTCATCTTATTGCACAAAAACAATACATCCAGAGAAGATAGGATCAGAGAGAGATAAATAGAAATTGACAGGGTGCATAGAAACATAAGCAGGACCATGGACTTCAAAATATAGAGATGATTGGCGAGTGAATGGGGTTTTTAACTGTGTTCAAACCTTGTTTAACTGTATGCCAGACATACTAATCTGTGTACCAGGGTGACTTCACTGTATGCCAGGTTATATTAACTATATTTCAAGCTTACTTAATTGTGTGCCAGTATGACCAAAATATGTGTCAGGGTATTTAACTGTCTCCCAGGCTATATTAATTGTGTTCAAACCTTATTTAACTATGTACCAAGATAAATTCGAACTTGGATGACGAGAACGCATCACATTTGAACCACAAAGTTCGATAAACTCCTTGGTATTGGACCGTACCACAAAATATTCGAGCGTGTGGTGGAACATTTAACTCCATATATCACTTTATTAACATCAATTATGTGTACAAGAAATTTTCACAAACTATGCGAAGCATATGACTAGGTGAAAATTAAAAATTTTAGATCTTCAGCCTAAATGACCTAGGTTCCTTGCAGTGCCAACCACATACTGTTAAAAATCATATGAGAGGATCCATGCAGGTGTGTATTTAGTCTCACATCAGTTATTCATCAAAAAAATTTTGAATATTTATACAGGACCAAGGAATCCAAAAAATACCTTTCGACTAGCCTTTTTTGATGAGGTCCTAGGTTGTTACAAATGGTAACAGAGCAAATTCGGCCCATAGCCTATGTGGACTAGGAAACACTGCAGTATGGGTTCATGAAGGCTGACTACAGACCGATCGTGATGCTTGTAATTAGATTTGAATAGATTTGAACCCTTAGCCTAACGAGGATATCAAAACTTGAACGAGTGAAGTATATAAGGACTCGTGCTAGTGTGTATTTAGTTCAACATCGGTTATTCACCGAAGAGATCTTGAGTACTTATATAAGATCAAAAAATTCAAAAAAATATCTTCCAGCTAGTCTTTTTGGAACATCTCTGTGAGGACTCGTGCGGGCGTGTGTTTAATCCCATATCGGTTATTCGCTGGGTAGATATTGGGTACTTATACAGGATCAAGGAACTCAAATAATAACTTCCGGCTAGCCATTTTGGGTGAGATCCTGGGTTGTTACAAATAGTATCAAAGCGGACCCGGTTCATAATCTATGTGGACAAAGGGACACAGCAGCACGAATCCATTGGGGCTGACCGCGAGCCAATCGTAGTGTTTGTGATTAGATTTGAATAGATTTGAACTCTTAGCCTGATGAAAACGCCAGGGCTTGAACAGAGGGAGTATGTAAGGATCCGTGCGGGCGTGTGTTTAGTCTCACATCGGTTATTCGCTGGGTAGATCTTGTGTACTTATACAGGATCAAGGAACCCAAATAATAACTTCCGGCTAGCCATTTTGGGTGAGGTCCTGGGTTGTTACAATCTCTGATCTTCCTCAAAGGGAAATGCTTGGCATAAGGGAATGAGATCCCTCTTCCCAAGCATCCCTCCTCCCCTGGATGCTTGGCATAAGGGAATGAGATCCCTGATGCTTGGCATAAGGGAATGGGATCCCTTTACAATTCACCCCAGGATGCTTAGCATAAGGGAATGATATCCCTTTACAATTCAATAACTCGTAGAAACTCTAAGAAGGTACCTTTTGTATCAAACCTCAAAACTCTGCATTTTGATATATCTTGCTCCAGCTTTGAAGCTCATCCAGATCGAGAAGATGAATGAAATTCCATCCCGCAATTCCATGTTTCCGTCTGTGACAATAAGCTCCTCAATGGTGGCTTGAGGCCTCCAGGCAAGCCTTGCCAAAGTAGGGATTCGAGCCTCTAAACTTGGGATCCGACCAATCAGTGATTGGATCAAAGAAAAGAAAAGATTTTCTTCAATCTATTCAACTCAAATCTATCAAATAAAATAATAAATAGTAAAAATTTTAGAAAGCCATTTACTTTCATTAATTTTCATAGCCCACAAATTATGGTACGGATTACATATGGAAAGTAAAGTTCCTGCTCTTTGTTTTCGCTCCTTATATTTCTTTTTTTCAAAACCATCATATATACCCTCTATTTATACTAATGAGGTCCTCTCGAAGCCGGATTCTTCTTCTAACTAGAAAAAAGAGAACCAATCATCAGTTATTACGTAGACGTTATAAACCCCAAAAGCTACAGCCGGCCGGCCAAACAAAGGTCGCGCGGTGGGGACCACGCCAAGATTCCCGCGCCCGGCGAGGTAACATAGCCACTGGGGCATATGCTTCTCCGCTCCACAAAAATTATGGCATGCACCAAATCAAAAGAAAGTCTTAATGAGCTCCATGTGGATCACTTGATCTCAAATAACTGTTGGAAAAATATAATCAAAAAATAATAGTACCACATTTTTTTAATAATTAAATTGAATATCACTCACCGCAACAATAATTTCTACACAAGCAATTATTAAGCAAAATAATCAAGTAATCCATGAACAAGAGGCAATATAATTTTTTAACATGAAAAATAATCCTTCGATACGAAGAGAAAAACAACGGGACCTTGTCCAAACAAAATCTTTCAATATTTAAAATAATAGGATTATAGAAGGTTTGTTTAGTTTAACTAGAGGCTATATAAACATCGTCAAGATTGATTCTTAGCTTTCATAAGGAGAACATTCATCGTCAATAAGGCAGATTTCAACAATAAATAATAAAATAGAGGATAAATCTCATAAAGTGTTGATACTTGAAATCATTAATGGAGAAGGCTTTTCAAATATCCAAACCATTCAACCTATAGCTTTCAATGCCGAGAATAATATACTGAAATTTCAGTCAAATCTAGGTAAGATCAACTATATGATCATCTGACAAAATAATACTCTTTTTTTTTCTCTTCTTCTTCTCCATTTTCTTCTTGTTTTCTTTTCTGTTTCCACGGTCACCATTACCCTGTTTCCCAGGGTTACCATCCTACCAGGCCAAGTTGTATTTGGAAACAAAAACACTGCCATTTTGTTTAAAAAAATTCAAATGACGTAGGTCTCACATGAGGAGGGACCACACCAACAATAACAAACCTCCAAACCTCCTTGATAATCATGATATCATGGCTATCATCCCAAATAACTATGGTCATTTAGTCCCCTCCATCCGAACAAGAAAATTTAGTAAATAAACTTATAGTATTAAGGGGAAAATGCCTTAGGCACCTTTGGCATTATGCAATCCATTTTTTGCCATCTACTTGGGGTAAAATAGATAATAAAACCCTTCATGAACCACTTACTTTGCGTATGGTGAACAAAAAACCAATTTGGTGCTCACTTCGTGTATGCTAAGAGGACATATGAAGTACTACTCTTATTAACGTCATTATTTGTCACTAGAATAAAAGATAACAGATGATAATTATACAAACTTCTATCTTGTATGCTTAAATCACCTCTATGGTGTTAGAGTGATGGAGCTTTGAATTTAAAACATTATTCTATTTAGATGAATAAGATTGATATTTTCTTTATACAGTGAATCAATGATCTGTTAAATTGCAAAAAATGTATTGAAAAAGGAAAATAAAATTTTACATGTGAAGGAAAAGCCATTCATAAACGTGTTGACAAGGTTTGGTGATTTTTCAATTCTCCACTGGAACAAATAAATAAAATTATTGATGAAAATTAGTTTTTCCAAAATAATATTTTTAATATACAAAAAAATAATTTTTTTGTTAGAGATGGGAATGGGTCAAGTAAAGTTGCCTTGGATGGGTCGGGCTGAGTAAAGTTGCAATTTTTTTTTGCATATAAATCAAAAAAATAAAGAACAATACAAAAAATAATCTTATTACATCACACAAAGTTTATATATATATATATATATATATATATATATAATGAGTGCAACAAGAATGATAGGTGCAAAGTCCACTTAGAAATCTGTACGCACGTAAGTGGAAGATAGCATCTGCAGCTTTATCTACTATTCGCCGGTAAACTTTCCTTGGCTTTGAGTGGACTTAAATCTATTGCTATTTGCGTTCTCATCCATCTACAGCAGCCAAGTACTAGAGCAGCTTTCATTCGTTGGTGGTAGGAACCCCTTGTCCTCCTCCTTTTTGGAGTAGCACGAGTGCGGTGACGTTAGGCAACTGCAAAATCTTAGAAGTCTCTATCAAAATCCTCAATAGAATATTCCCATCGATCTAAAGGCATGTTTGGTTGAAAGATGTTGAACTCTGAAATAAAATTAGAAATGACTAATTCACGTTCCATCTGTTTGGTTTGGCTGGAAAGTGTTTTATTCTCCTTCCAATTTTTTAAAAAAATTAAGAATGCTCCGATCTTCCAAAATTTAATTCGAACTTTCACATAATATTCAAATCATATTGTGATTCCAATTTTGATTTTAGTTATGAACAAAATAAGCTGAAAAATATAATTATTTTGATTTTGATATTGGTCTTAAATAATATGGATGGCAAGAGCAAAAAGGTCCTTATTTTGCCCTTCTTTTAGAGATGGTGTGTACCTATCTCTCCACCACTATAGAGTATTTTATTCTTTGACTCAGTAGGCAATGTTCACACGAGATTAGTATGAGCTGCCGGTGTACAAAAAAAAAAAAAGAGGCTATGGGTGCTAAAGAGTTAAGACCTTTTTGGAGTGGAATCGTATGCAATCTTTGACCAATGGGACGGTGGAAACTCGCCTCAGATTAGCTGCCCTTTTTATTTTGCGCACTGAGGAGCTTTCCTAGGACACCGCAAGTAGTTTACAAGGTTCAAAAATGTGCCGCCGCGGGTGAAAGATACACAATAATAAAAGAGACAACTAAAGTAGGACTATTAAATGAGATCACACGATCTCATGGGGAAAGTTGGTAAAGTAGTTTCCGGATCACCTGCTTCATCGCTTGCTGCAGCCAATTGGACATGTACATCTTTAAAGTTTGTTTATGTTTTGATCAGCCAATGCTTCTTGACTTGATAAGGTTAGGTTATGCCTTTTTATTAGGATGCGTTGGTGAAGGCTTCAAGCGGATGCATACGTACTTGCTCATTTTACACGTAAATGTTATAGAAATAGTCTCATTGCACCTTCCCATCCCTTGAGCAGTGCATTTAGCGCATATAGCACCGTTCTTCAACTGCCGCATGAGGTTGGTGCTCGGAAGAGAGGAGAGTGGTGCATCTTAGAATAATATAAGGATATTTATTTTCATGTTATTTATTTCAATAATATAATGAGAGGTTATCTAAACCGTTATAATAGCCATTATTATCATTATTAAAAAACGTGATTGGACGATGTTAAGAAAAGCCATCTCATGGTTCTCGTGTGTGTACCACTGGTTTTCGCTTGTCATCTAAAATTATTCATTTTAAGCTAATTAAACGGCGTCCCATTCAACTCTTGTTTAGTGAAGAGAGATAAGGGTTATGGACCAAATAAAAATAATAATAATAAGGGTTTTGTGTTGGCAATAGAGTTTCTCGATTTCCGACAAGGATAAAGCGACGGCTAGGGTTTCGACTACCCCCTTGTTGAAGGACAAACCGGCTGATATGGACCTCGATCGGTCGGATTTGGAGATGGCTTCCTCACTGGGTCTATCTCTATGGCAAGATATGAAGGTGCAATGGGCGACTATTCCGTGTGTTTTGGGTTCTTCCCTCTTAGCTGGTAGTAGTACCTCTAAGATGGCCAAGTGGTGGTCCTAGATGGTGCAAGGACCTCATCGTTTCCGATGGGAGACCTCTCGAGCCGTCGACAAGGAAGTGGCTGCCTTGGAGCAAAAGTTCGCACAAGTGGTTGCTTTCTTGGCTAAGAAAATTGATCGATCGATCCTCTACTCCATGGAAAATAGCTTTGGTGGGTAAAGATTTTTTATTTTAAAAAATACTATTTTATTCAAAAGGAAGTATAAATGAAAATAACTGCCATTATTTATATTATAAATAGTCCATTATAACAGAAAATTATGGAAGATACAGAAAATAATGATGGTTATTTTCATGTTATTTATTTCAATAATATAATGAGAGGTGGTCTAGATAATTATAATAGCCATTATTATCATTATTTAAAACCATGGTTGGACAATGTAAGAACAGCTACTCATGGTTCTCATATGTCTACTGCTGGTTTTTGCTTGTAATCTAAAATTATTCATTTCGAGGTAGTTAAACAACTTCTTAATTAATTCAACTCTGGTTTAGCAAAGGGAGATAACAGTTATGGAGCAAATAAAGATGAGTGCATTTGCCATAGGAAAGTACATCCATCACCACTTTCATATCTCTATTTGTATGCATCACATTTGAATGGAAAAGGTGACATGATATTTATCAAAATCTGTTGAATTGAAAATGCTAAAAAAATGAAATAATAAATATTCTATGGTTGCTATTCGTAATTACGTTTGAAAATAACCAATACCAATAAATAATGATGTTATTTGCTTCAATCGCCTTTTGTCATACGTAACGATGGACCTTGTATCATGGCAACCCAATGCTTTTCCTCCAAAGATCAGATCAGTTTTCATGTCCCATGCATTGTCCCCTTCTTTTAACTATAAGTATGTTCGTCTTGTCATATCGGCAAAAAATCGAATTATCTAAGAGTACTCCACACTGAGAATCTAAATTGCTTTTTATTTGAGTTCATCTAATGTCTGATGTCTATCTCCTCCCCACACACCTTTTAACTAAATGATTTGCAATTTCGAAAATATTAGCTATGTAATTCCTGAATAAGGATACTTCACAATTTGATCAGAAGTGTAGCCAAAGTGCAACCTGTGTCATGGTTGCCAATTGCTTTAGCTGGTAAAGACACTAAAGATTGTATCTACAAAGTTATACAATCTATTTACAAAGTTGATCAAAGTGTAATCGCGTCATTTTTTCATATATATGGCTATCTCGCATAATCTAATAGTTGGATGAGAATGAGATGGTGAAGGCTAAAACTTATTTATTCTTCGAACCTTTTCAATGCTGAACACATAAGCATTTCAACAAGCAAGGCTAAGTTGTATTTATTTGTAGGATAATGTATGCCACCGTCGTTAGCCCTCTCGAAAAGCATATCCCCTAAGTTGAACTATTTATAAAAAACAATCAACAGGACAAAATTACAAGAGGGTATCCATCATTATCTTGTTTCCATCAGCATGCGTGTATGCACCCAAACAAGTAAGCTTAACAAATTAAATAATTCAAATTATTTTTCAATTATATAATTGGAAACTAAGTTCGTCGCATCTGAGGTCATTTGTTGATTTCTTATCTCTAGCACCTCTTATGGATGGCATCACGTACAAAGATGGATGATAGTGCTCTATTCATTTTTAAAGAATTATAACTCATATCTTATGTTTAGAAAGAACACCGCAGCACAAGAATAAATGTTTTCCACACTAATTATTAATGACTATTTTATGTTTAGGATGAGTCTCACCTCCCAATCTCAAAAAGGGTGGAGCTATGAGTAAATATCCAGAGCAATGTGCATATTCCATAGGAAATCAAGGTAGCTTCTTCCATAGGAGTAGTTGACAAAAAAAACCCTACTATTATACTGTATCGTACCAACACTGTGCTCATGTGACACATGTTTAGAGTTTGATCGGTATCGAGATAGTGTACCTTGCCTTCAACATATGCCGAAAAAAAATAATTTTATGCAGATGCGCAAACTAATTTTATGTCAGCAAATATGTCAATTTTCTTAACTTCGGGCTAGTACATATGTTCTTCATCCGAGGCACTATAATCTGACCTTACACAACATATAACCACATATCCTACCTTGCTTTCCAGATCAGCATGCAAAACTTTAGTTTTAAGGTGTAATCAAGGTCTGTTAGACTGAAATGAAGAGAATCCCTTACAACAAGAAATGGCCTAGAGACTACATCAAGTTTAAGTTGCACCTGATAGATTATAGTTATGTCACAGCCTACTGGGAATCCACCTATGAACGGGTCTCGCAGTAGATAATGAAAGAAAGATGAAGAGGTTGATATAGTTGCCGGGCTTAGAATTCAATAGCTTGAATTTTTCGATCAAATTGGATTTCAGCATGTATGTCAAAGTCTCGTTGATTTCGACTTCACGTCGCCCTCGTAGTGCTATCAGAGCCAGTGATAACAATCTTAAGTATTCAATGGTTTTCATGGCTCCAAAAATGGTAAAATCGAAGCATGCGATGTACACAATGGGAACTTGGAAGGATGCATGACAAAAATCTTAGAGTAGAGATTTGTAGTTGAACATGGGAGGGAGATGGTTGGGAACCTGTGTTTTTCAAATAGTTCCACAATGGATAGAAAGGGAAAATGAAGAGATTGAAAATGATCATGAAACTGATAAGCTTAAGTTTCTGGATCAACTTGCTTCTAACATACATACATACATACATACATACATATATATATATATATATATATATATATATATATATATATATATATATATCAAGTCCTCTGAACATTTTCTATGTGTGACATCACTTCAAGTCATTTTTACAAATTTTGACTTTTACATTTTAGTTATTAATCAACCTGTCCTGTTAAACAATACTGCACTTTAAATAAGAAAGTCAAGAATTCAAAGGATAAAATTCTATACACTGAAGCAGCGGTGTCGGGTTCCTTCCTTTCGCCAATAGACCATACCAACTACTACTACTACTACTACTACTATGAAAAGTAAGAGCTCAAATGATACTTATTATATTTATACGTGGCAAATAACAAATGCCATTTTTAATATGTACTGATTTGTTTAAAACTATTGGGGGGAGGCTTGAGGCTTTTATGCTTGATCACTGCAGTTATATAACTAGTATCTCTGTACATGAGGAGAAAGAAATATAACAAATTTTATGGTTCAATTAAGAAGTGAAAGGGAGAGGAGAGGAGAAAGCGGAAGCAGTCAAAGAAACTCGATCGAGGATTTTATAAGAAATGCTGCTCTGCATTATATAGAAGATACTCTCCCATAATTTCAGCCTTGGCAACACTTTCAAACCACTAGCATAGATCATTGTCAACTAAGAAAATTCCAAGAAGCAACCACTTCTTATCAATCAAATTGATAATATAATAGCCCTGTAAACCCAATTGATTATGAATTAACTTCTATGCATTTTAGAAATGTCATGAACCACCATCTAGGGGATCTAAATATATTCACTAGCATATATAATTGTTTAATACTGAGTTGAATCATCACAGCTGGAAAGCTTGGCATTTACTGGAAAGCTCAGGCCTTGCCGCCTGAATTATTACAAGAAACATGAGCTTACAGTGCCACCAACCAGCAACATGAGACCTTTAACAAAAAAAAAACAAAAAGAAATCACTAACATGAGATTATTCCTCCTCCTAAGCTTTTTAGCATAGCTTTTATATTAGTAGCTAGCTATTTGCCAGGTTATTAGAAGCTAACAATAACTGACCAAGAATTGGGCCAGGGTTCATTTCTCTTCATCTGGACATAATTTACTTTGGTCCACAATTTTTGATTTGCGTGGTGTGAGCCCGGCCCATGTACAGCCCTGGTATGAGGCAATGGGAATAGCAAGAAAGTGGATTTCCTCCTGCTTAAGTTGTCTCCAACTAATGACAGAAAGCACAAAAAAATTCTTTTTCTAGATCAGTCTAATTCAGATGTAATATTTGAGTAGTTGAATCGGAACAAGCATCTCTTGTTCTTGGTAGCTCTATCAAATTCAAGAATGTTACATGATACAGAATTATAGGAAAAAGTTGTCTGGATACTATAGAAGGGATGAGCTTATTCCACGAGATAAGCATCTTTTGATATATGTTTGGAGGAATAAATAGGAGGGGATAAGGAGAGGGAATAGAGTGTATTTGATATGCATTGAATTTTGTAATGATTTGAATTTTATCATAAGAGAAGTTAACTCTCTCACCTTTTTGTGCCTTTGAGAAAATGGATAGGATATGGTAATTGGGCTACATCATGGGAGGGAATAAGTTTATTCTACCGTTCCTCATGGAATTGGTTTATGATGAAAGCAGGAGAGATATCCCCGAAGGCATCATATAGAAAGAATAAGCCTGTTCCATTCATCCAAAATGCCATTTCGCAAGATAAGGAAAGAAAGAAGGCATAATCCCACACTTACTCCCCATTCCAAACACAGCTGAGTTTAGATATGCAATGCTTCAAACAATGAACTGTCAGGTAGATGGATACACTAGGTTATCAGAGCATACTCTGTCCATTTCCAAATCAATCTTAACCAAATATCTTTGTGGTCATGATTCCAGGCATCCTTCTAGGCGACCGCTTATCCCCTCTTCTCTTTGCTCTAAGACAACGAATTCTGATCTCAGTACTTAAGCTATAATATAATGACTGGTCTTGAATGAGTATCCTTAGGAGAGGTTTGAACAGAGTTTTTGTTTTCCAAAACTAACTTGGAGGAGTCTGCCAAGTTGGATTCTATTCAACGAATCCAGCCACATAATAAGAATAACTACCCTGTAATAAAAGGAATCTTAATCTGAGGGGCTGAATTGGATACTTTGCATCCACTCTTTATGGATCCCTTGCATCCGCTGAGAAGGTTGGCTCATCTAGCTGGACCTGGCTTGGAAAGTAGGCTCGTTTAATAAATGGGCTGGGCTCGGGTTGAGGATTAAAGCCCAATCCAAATGTGGCATGGCTCGATTTTCTTAATTTGCTCATATTATTTATTTATGTTTGATGTGTTTGTAGACTTAATTGATAATTATGTTGATAAATGAACTTAGTAGGACAATAGACATATTAATGTAAGTATTTATAGTTAGCATTTTGTAAAATATTTTTAAGTATTTTTTTTAAAAATAAAAATGATTATGAAGTATGAGGCTTGGCCTCGAGCAAGAGCCAGGCTCCAATCTAAGAAAGTTTTGTGGACCTTTGGACAAAACTTAGCTGAGAACTACTTGGCTTGGCCCACGAACAAATCTAATCATTAAGAATATTGTACTTCTCCTCATAGGTGAGCTACCTAATCCCTAAAATTTTAGGGACTAGATAAGCTTTATCTTTCCAAATTAGGTAATATCCTACTTAGTCGGATGTTAACTTATCTATGCATATTGGATGCAAACATCCAAACAGATCCTACATATTAAGTAAATAAATCATTCATATTATGCTAATTTAACTTCAGTTTGATGAATCATATCACACTCTGTCTGGCCATCAACATTCTTACAAATTAGAGAAATAGTTTACTATTATATGTTTCTAACATGTTAAAGGCTAAAGAGTGGCCGGAGGTTGAAAGAGAGGCAAAGAGAGACATGTATACATGTATTTATATATACATAACTTAACTACAGTCCTACCATATTTTAAGATTGCAGCCTCAAAGTACTTTATTTTTTAAATTTACTTGCCTGCAGTTGAAGTCATACAAAAGAATATCTCTGCCTTGCAAGTTTCACCAAACCACAACCCTTCGAAAGCTAAACTTCAAAAACTTTTCTTTTATGTTTTCATACTGTTGGATAAAAGTTTTATCTTGTCTTATATAGGCGACATCATTCTACATAGATAATGGAGAAGCATTTGAGAAATGCTTTGGTAACACAAATCTATGTAAAGTTCATAGTAGATGTGTTTCTTTCTTGTTGGTCCTCTCTTTTACAGTATTCTTTCTTCTTCCCAAGTGTTTTGAGATCTCTATATTTCTGTGAGCATGGGCCAAAAGTACTTGATCCGCAAATTGATGCATGTCGGAGATGGCCTCAAACCTATCGGCAACACCGTGGCTACAAGTATCTTATGGACACATGAAGTCCGAGATGTATTAAGAATCGTCATATATCGGACCATGGACGGTTCCCATCCTGTCCCACTCTAAAATCCCCACACGCCTACTGGCGATAGGGTTTTGCTGGGGTCTCCCGTGCATCATATTCTTGCTGTGGTCCTATATGAGACGGATACTGGGAGCAGGTCGTATCATTTCAGAGGAGGACTTCACCACTATGATCGAGAAGATCCAAGGGTCTAGAAGTGCTAGTAGAGGGATGCGATTGCAACATGACATTCACCGTCTGTTAGGCGAATATGCTTTCCATAGGGCTGCTCATGTTTATAGAAAGGTCAACAGTGCAGTAGATAATGTGACCTATTATGTAGCTCATCATTTAATTGTTTTTGTTTAGGTGGACCATATTTCTATCTGTCTCTTCTGTAGTCTCTTTTACTTTTTGACTCTTTAGGCACCATCCATACCTATGGGCGGGCCGCCGATGTAAAAAAAATGATGATAAAAAAAAAATTCTTGTTTTTTCCCAAATGTATGCGCAAACGCAAAAAAAAAAATTACGCGTGTAATTTAAAATTCCCCAATTCAATAACTTGGGCGCTAACATCGCGCTGCGGTGCTTGGGTCCGAAAAGCGCTGGTCCTAAATAATTCCTAAATTCTGCAAGAGGGGGAAAAAATAGAAAAGGGAAAATGACATCCTGCTCTCGCCGCACCGCCCCTCCCCTCCCCCGCCTCCGTCGCTAATGGCGCCGGCCTCCGCCGCCCACGGCCGCGTGATCAGCTCCGCCGCCGCGCCCGAAGGTCGCCGAGCCTCCCCCCGTCTCCGCCCTGAAGGAAACCCACCTCCTTCGATCCGTAAGCACCTCCATCTCCTCCTCATTCTCTCCGTTCCACGCCCTCTCTTTTCGTTTGCGTTTCTTTCTCGATCTCGATCCCCTTCGCTAGGGTTTCGGACAGGCTCCTAGGGCTTGCTCGAGGCCACGATCTCGAGGCGGAATGGGAGCTCGATTTGCTGCCCTCGGGTTCCAGAATCACCGGTTCTAGGGTTTCTTTCCGAGGGAAGTCCGGTTTTTGATGCTCGGATTAGGCCTGTTCCTTCGATTCCCCGAATTCTTTTCCCCTTTTTTTAAGGTTTTAAGTTGATCCAAGAAGAAAGAATTGGAGAGCAAGAAAAAGATCGTTTTTTGCTTGATTTGCAGGTGATTCTGCCTTCTTTTTCTAGCACTTGGGTGGATTCTTGGGATATGGCGGACTCGGTGGATGTGGTGTTGGAGTTCTTGAGGAAGAACCAGTTCACGAAGGCTGAGGCTGCTCTGCTAGGGGAGCTTAATTGCCGGCCTGATTTGAATGGGTCCCTCCAGAGACACCTTTCCGATGAGAGAGAAAAAGTGAGAGAAGATATTGGATTTGGAGGAGCTACTAATTCGAGACAGCAAGGTGCGGGCACATGGAGCAGAGAGATGTCCAAGGAGTTTATTGTCAAGGAGATTGAAGTCGGTGGCAGTGGTAATGGGTCTGAAAGCAAGAAGGGTTTTGGTTCTAAACAGGGCCAAGAGAGTGGCTGGACGGATCTGTGCCCTTGGAATTTTGGTCCGGCTAATAGTGCTGCCAATTCAAATTTAACGGAAACTGGTGCCATTGCCAGCAACTTTGCTGAGCTCTCGATATCTAAGGAACCAATGCATCGCTGTTGTTTGTCGGCATTAGAGAGGAGGGATTCTGCTGTTGAAACTGATTCTGACCCATCTGCAGAGCGAAGGATTTCTTCTATCAGCAGCAAAAGTAAAACTGAGATTGAAGCGAAGCCCGATGCCAATCAGATTAGTGGTTCTATGGCTGACAATGCTTATGCCAAAGCCCATTTGCTAGAGAGCCTGTGGTTGAAAAGTGAGGAGCCGTCCAAGGGGTGCTCCATGACGGCAGTTTTTCCACTTCCTGTGGACAATGCCTCATCTAGTTATGATGGTGCTTCAGGTCTTGGTGATGGTAGGAAAGAGCCTAACAAGAAAAGCAAAACCAACGATAATAGAGAAGTCACAAAGGAACAGCTTGATGATGTGGGCAGGCCTTGCTTCTCAGGGAAGTCTCCAGAAAGTATAGAGCAAAGAAACACCACAAGCTTTGATTTGCCACATATTCGTGAGAACAACAGGGAAGAGTTACCAAGGTTGCCCCCTGTAAGGCTTAAGTCGGAAGACAAGCTAGTCAATCTTCATTGGGAGGAAAAGGTTGATCGCCAGGCATCTGGAATGAAGCTTTCAGGTCACGACAACATCTTTATGATTGGGTCTTTTCTTGATGTTCCTATTGGACAAGATATCAATTCTTCAGGTAAGTAGTAGTTAAGCCATCAAGCAGCTAAAGTTGATTCATTACGTACATACATGTATACATATATATAGAGAGGGAGGGAGAGAGACTTTGCTATACTTGAGTGGATCTCCACTTAGATTTGGTGATGTCTAGATTGAACGATAAGAATTCTACATTGATGATTCGAGTCGTTAGATGTGATCTACTACTTCTAGATTGCTTGCATACGAAAATCATGTGATTTAGAGACTCCTAGGCTATGCATCAAATGGTCAAAAAATTGGACAATCTAACTACCATTAAATTATATATATATATATATATATATATGATCACTTGATACATAGGCTAGAGGTTCCCATATCACATAATTTTGGGCATGTAAGTAATTTAGAGGTAGTAGATCACATCCAATAGCTCGGATCAACAATATGGGACCTCCATCGTCCAATCTAAACTTGATCGGATCTAAGTGGAAATCTACTCAAGTGTAGCCAAGTTCAGCTCTCTCTCTATATATATCATGATCTATCTTATTTTATTGTGGCACTTAAAAGGGTATAATGACTATCCACTTGATTCTCGTGACTCCCTCTTTTCTTAGTTATTCTTTTCTCTATGCAACAATAAAACTAATTTTATTGTTATGTACACCGCCTTGCACTTATGCCACTTTGTACTCTCAAACTATAGATGCTGTATATTTCAGCAATGAATGCAACATTCATGAACACATCATGCATTTTAGACCACATTTAATTTCTCTATGGAAGATGATTTGTTGGAGCTTGTATCTAATTTGGTAGAAGCATAATGAGGTGAATCTTGGGTTCAGCTCCATCACATATTTGCAGCTTCCCTTAACTTTGTGTGGGAAAACTTGATCTTCTGCTCTTTCAATAGTTGATTCCAAGCAAAAAAATGTATTCCACGCTTCAGAACCTATATAGAAAGTCCCCCAATTCCAACTTCCCCAAGAACTTTGGTGCTTCTTATTTGATGCTTTTCTCTATCCCCAGCATATCAAACACAAGCTGTGTCATATGAGGACCCACCGGATGGATTATTACATTGCAAAGCATTTCATTAAGTATTGATTTAGAATATTTGATTAAAATTACTTGCTAATGACTCATGTTAGATGCCCTCCTTTTAAATATGGCAATATAACGACAAAAGAGGCTATTTTGGGTTCATGCTCTAGGAACAAGAGCATAGTGGAGGTTTAGGATCAGGTTAGTGAATCAAGGAATGATCTCATGATGGTTAATTTTCTGGGCAATAATTAAGTTGTTGATTGAATCTGATCAGAATTTTTAGCATTTCTTTGACTTGGAGAAGGTGTTATAGCTCAAAAGTTAGGTCGGCAATTAAGGACAGTTGTATATTCAGATAGAAAGGAGACAAAAATCTTTAATAGTCTCATGTTTGATATATTTAGGGGTGCAAATGAGCTAAGCAGCTCGCGAACTGCTCAAGCTCGACTCGGTTCGAAGCTCGACTAGCTTGAATGGTTTTTTGAGTCAAACTCAAGCAGCAATATACTGGGATCCGAGCTTAGTCAAGTATATATATTTTTATTGATATCATATTTTATTTATAATATATTATTAATTAATTATTTTAAAATTTAATATTATGTTATATTTTATTTTCATCATATTTTTAATTATGACCAAGGTTCGAATTCAAGCTCGAGTATGGCTCAATTGATATCTAAGTCGAGTCGAGTCAAGCCGATCTCGAGTATTATTTTTTTTTGTTGAGTCGAGTTCGAACCTGGATATTGAGGCTCGATCGATCTCGAGTCGAGTTTCTAGGCTGAGTATGTTGAATCGAGTCGAGTTCGAACCTTTAGCTACTTGACTAGGCTTGGCTCGATTGCACTCCTAGATATACTATTGACATATTTAACACTATTCTTCTCCTCTTCCTATTCTAGAAATTGAAGATGATGCTAGATCTAGGTTTTGATGTCACTAAGAAAACAAGGAAAAGTGACCCCTTTTAAGTCATAGCTAAAAGCTTCTTAAATTCCTACCAGAAGTCTGAAGCACTTAAAATCCAATATCTGCTCTAATTGAACCTACAAAAGTTAATGAATTAGACCAGCCAGCCAATGCAAGGTTCATCAAGTTAGGGCGAGGGTCAATGTGGACTCATGTTGAAACGACTGGTGGAGTAGGTAATCTGGTGGATTTTTAGTTACTAAAAATTTAAATGGGAAGTTTTAAGTCCATAATCATGAAGTAGATGAATTACATGTTAAGCATATTATGTTCTAAAACAAAACACATCTATGATAGATGTCCATCTCAGAAATACGAGTTTTCCTCCTTGGAAGAATTGGATCCTCCAAGAGCAACCGGATATCACTAGATAGTTGAATTGTTGAATCTCTTTTTTAGTATACTCTACATGTAGCTAAATCTCACCGAAAGTGCTATAACTTTAGAAGATTTTTTGGGTGCTTTTCTTCTCATGTCAGAGGTCTTTCATTTTTCTCTTCCCATCCCCTTATTTTTAATCTTTGGATTTTCATGCTTAGCATCTCTAAAAAATTATGTTGTTTCTCTTTTTTTATTTTTCATAGATAAGGAGTTCCGCATGATCGCCGTCTCTTACATGCTTCACTATAGATGCATGAGCAGACACTTTGCTATTGTTTCTTGGATTTTGCTATTGAATTGTTGTTTCTCATATTAAACAGATATATAGACCTCAGTCTTTGCATGAAGAACCAAGCTGCATCATAATCACCATGGAAGTATTCTTAAAAACCTTGTTATTTGATTTGCAAATTTTTAATTGTCATATGAGTACAACATTCCCCTTAGGTGCAACAGTTGATCACCTGATCAAATTAAAGGACCAATTTATCACATTAGAAAAGATTCTAAATTAGCTGGTGAGTCCTAGATCCAAATCAGGAAGAATCTAATCAATTTGCATTCTTCAATGCTCACAAATTTGGGGAATGGCTTATTAATATCTACTGATGGCAGATAATATTTTTTTCCTCTGGCTTTGGATCATGGTATGATCAGCATAGCTACAGCAAAAAGCAAAATAAAATGTTTTTTGGATGTAACTAATGGTCAAAAGGGAGCCAGGATCAAAGCCAAGTCAATTAGGAGAATTTTTGCGTTCTAGAATGATTTCTGGGATCTAAAAAAGAGAAAGGGATGGTATGGCATTTGACTCACAGTAACCTTTTAAGTTGTGTACCTATAAATGTGATTGAACATATGGAAACTTGGTTCAGCCAGATTGCTTAAAACTCTAGGACTCCAAGCCTTGTCTAGGTACTTTTTATCGGATTGTAATTGTGCAAATCATGTTTAGAAGCAGCTTGACAGTGAGTCATATGAGTTCCCATATGGCTTCTTAAGGTGACTATTGGCTTATTATGTCATTATTGTTTTCATGTTGGCTTTCATTAATAATGTAGATCTCTCCTTATGTTATGTTATAACAGAAATATAATACAAGTCATCTAGAATCATTCTTCCCTTCCCCCTTTTCCCCCAGAAGGAATGTACAAAATAGAGGAAAAGGAATTGTCTTATTTTTTCTAGTTTATTCTTTAGAAAGTAGGATGACGACTCATTGCACGATCAAATCATCTATTAGTCTATGGACCTATAATGCATCCAATTAGGCCTCGAAACCTATGGGAATCCTTTTTCTTGAAACCTTCAATGCATTCAAATAGTCACAGGAAAGAGAGACAAACAGGTGTTTATAATTAAGTGTGTTGAGTCATGGTTTTGATGTGGTAGTATCTCCCATTTGGAGAATTCTATAGCCCCCAATCGTTGTAATTTTTTATTAAAAATTAGACCATTTATTCTCCCTCCTCATTTTTATGGTATAGAGAGAAGTGGAAAGGAAGTTTTATACACCTTTGCTTATTAATTAAGCACCCCAACTGTTTGTAAAAGTTGTTGCTTTCTCGGGTGTAAAGGATCCCTGAAAACTCGATAACCTGACCAGACTATTTTATAAAAATTGTGAATATATCGAAATTAAGTTTTCGATAACCTTATTGGATTGAATTGGATTCTATATATAGGATATGATTTCTTATTGTCTCGAACTTGGATTTAGTTATGTTCAAATCTGAAAAGCCAATAACCCAAATACTGAAAAACAAATTATATATGCGGTATATGTAAATATAGGAATATGAAGAGAATTGGCTACATCATTTGTGTTAATTCCTTTTCTTCATATTTGGGTTTACACCTTTTTCTCATGCATGTTCTTCATTTGAGTTCCAAAATTCCAACTGACTTTTATATTTTGATTATGTTTCAATTAAACTAAATATAAATAGAAATTTAAATTTGTTTCAAAAGTAATTAGTTCACTTTCAAAACCAATCATTCACTTTCCATATCATGCTGTTTTCATATTGCATTCTCCCACAAACAATAGTGATAAGAGTTTTTTTAATTTTGGAAATTGTTAATCCTTGTCTAGTTGGCTCACTAAAATCATGTGCTAAATTGAATCTCAAAAAAAAAAAAAAAAATCAAACCTGAACTCAGATCTGATTATCAATCGAGTTTGGATGCGGGTTTGGAGCTTATTCATTTTGATGCAGCAGAATCCAAATCCAAACTTGATTTTCCTTATCAAGTTCGGATGCGGATGCAACATGAATCTGGCCAATTCCAACCTGCTTACAACCCTATTCCTTTGAAGAAAGCTCATCCTAAATTGGTGTTAATGCTCTCTCAGTACGAGAATTAGGGTTGAGAGTGATGGTATTTTCTTTCAGTGCGAGATGAAGCAAGCCTCTATAGCCCTTTAAAGTAGAGGATTAGCAAATCAGATTGGATAAATAAAGTATTGGCCTAAGGTAGGGGTGCAAACAAATCGAGTTTCTCATGAGCAGCTTGAGCTCGGCTCGCTAAGAGCTTACTTGAGCTTGGCTCGACTAGGAAACGAGCTGAGCTCAAACATTCTGCTCATAAATAAGCTGAGCCTGAATAGCTGTCCAATTCTTATATAGTGGAAAAGCTTCGCTTGGCTTGTCTAAAGCTCGACTCAAAGCTTAGCTGAGCTAAGGTTGAGCAAGTTTTGTTGAGCTCAACTTGAGTTGGAGCCAAGCTTGTGCAGCTTGTTAAGAAGCTGAGTTGAGACCAAGCAGCCTGGTACTCAGCTTGGCTCCACTGATTTGTACCCCTAGCCTCACATTTGCAGCGGATTGATTTGCATTGTTCTATGGATATATCCAGCGATGATAATCTTTTTTTTCCCTGATAATTTTGATCATGGAAAGACCATTAATCTTCTATCCACATCTCTTTTATCGGTGCAACTAGCCATTTAGAAGGCTATTCTGGATATCCATGCTGCATGTTCTTACATATTCTTATACCATTTTTAGTTTTGGAACTCAGGTTATCTTTTGAGTTATTTAGGTCATTTGACTTCTGATAGACATTTTCAGAGATGTTGTGAATTTTAGTTGTTCTATTGTTCATTGGATAATTAAGAAATGGCCGATTTCTCCTATGAACTGGATGGATTTATGCCAGAAGCGAACCCTTTATTTTGTATTTTGAGGCAGTAGCCATCCTTGTTTGAGTTAGCCATATCAAGGTTTTTAGTCCGTTTTTTTTTTTTTTTTAACTTTTCACTGGTTCTCTTTTTTCACCCTCCAAAGGAAGACCCACTCTCCTCTCTTCTTTTTTCCCCTTCATATTTTTGACTCCAAATCCTGATAGATGATCCTGCCTTTTTTTTGACCTTCTCTTGGTGTTGATTTCTCAAGAAGTCTGGTAGGGTTTGCTTCTTTATGTCTCCTTTGCTTATGATTAGATATTCCATTTAATTTGGTGTTTGAGCCTGTATTATTGTGTGCTCAACTAGAATATATGCCCATTCTACACTGTCTAGACTCTAGAATATTTTCAAGCTTTTCTTTGTTGATCTTTCCTAAAGAAAAAACTTTTTTGTGTTGATCTTTAGTGAAAGCATGAGTGGTTCTATGTCTGTTATTGTCACATTTCTTTCTGGCAAATCATCTGTTTAAGCATTTATTTGTTTTTTTGCTTCATGCTCACAAAATCATAGTGTGACAACAGGTGGGAAACGAACAATTGGAAGCAGCTGGCTATCTGTAAGTCAAGGAATTGCTGAGGATACTTCTGATTTGGTATCTGGTTTTGCTACTGTTGGTGATGACTCAATTGATTACCCAAATGAGTACTGGGATTCTGATGAATATGATGACGATGATGATGTTGGGTACATGCGACAGCCTATCGAAGATGAAACCTGGTTTCTAGCGCATGAGATTGACTATCCAAGTGACAATGAAAAGGGAACAGGTCATGGGAGTGTTCCTTTTCACGAGGAGCGGGTTCCAAGAAAGGATGAAGATGACGAACATTCTTTTGCTGAAGAGGACTTGTACTTGTCAGGCGAGCAGTATTTTCATTCAAAAAACATTAAACAAGTTGCTGGTTCGGAGGGGCTGATGGAACTTAGAATGTCTGAAAAGTATAGAGCGGATGAAAATGATTTGATGGCTCAGTATGATGAACAATTGATGGATATTGAAGAGCTAAATTTGATGCGGGCAGAACCTGTTTGGCGGGGCTTCGTTACCCAGGGCAATAAACTAGTTAGGTTAGGGAACGAGAAAATCCTCCATGAGTGTGAACAAGGTCAACCTGTTGATCCTTTCGCAGAAAATGATCAGCATGGTTCAGTCAGGTCAATTGGCGTGGGTGTAAACAGTGATGCTGCTGACATTGGGAGTGAAGTCCGTGAAAGCTTGGTTGGAGGGAGCAGTGAGGGGGACATAGAATACTTTCATGATCATGATATTCGTATAAGTAGCGGACGGCATTCTCAACATGATACAAACCAGAGCCGGTTGAATAGTTCAAAGAAGGATAAAATAAGGGGAACCGAGCAGGATCCAGATAACTTTATTTTGGCTTCTGAAAATGGTAGTTGTCCACCAGATATGAGTTATATTGATGGTGGATTTTCTTTTCCACCCCCAGCAAGAACTGGAGATATGTTGAAGGCTGATTCTGGTAAGTCTTTATGGTCAAGCAGGGGTAATGCGATTGTTGGTGATGATGCTGATGAATGTGCAAATGGCATGGTTACGGAGGATATTTGTGCCACTTGGAGGCGAAAAAGTAGCGACTCTTCTCCTGTTAGGAGCCTTAGAGATGAGAAAACTTCTGATGCTGTTAGATCATCAAGAAATTCAACTGCATCATCTACCTCAAACTATGCTTATGCTGAAAGAGAGGACCTCGAGAAAGGACGAGAGTACAAAGCAAATGATGCAAGAGAAGAAGACCCTGGGACAACACTCGAGGATGAAGAAGCAGCTGCATTGCAGGAGCAAGTAAGACAGATACAAGCTCAGGAGGAGGAATTTGAGACTTTCAATCTTAAGATCGTGCATAGGAAAAACAGGCATGTTTAACTTCATATTCTGACTAGACACCATACTCTGACTTGATTAAAGATTTATGTATTTGTTGTTTTCATGTATGTTAGTTTGCTTCATGGCCTGTTTTGGATGCCTTACCATTCTCTCTACGGGATATATTTTGTATAAGTGAAAATTGCCAAAGTAGATAGAAGAAAAGAAGAGAGCTGCAGGAAGAGTAGGCAGTTGCTCCCACAATCCTGAGTTTCTCGGGATACTGGAATCCATCTAAGAAGATGATTTTGGTATCCCATAATACTCAGGATTACTGGATCAGTGGGCTTCTACGAACCCCATACCCACCCCAAGAAAATAAAGAAAATAAAAAAGAAAATCATTCTCCTGCCTTTCTTTGGACCTCCCAAGATATCACAAGCTGGTTAGCCATCCAAACAGGCCTCTGATGCTAACATATCTTGAAGTTGTTCAGAGAACAACCTATTATCTTCACTTTTTCCTCTTATATTCAAAAAATAGCTTACTGTTATTTAGTTTGCATTTTTTTTTTTTGGTCTAATGTTGTTTTCCTCCTGCTTGTCTACAATTTACCAGAACTGGCTTTGAAGAGGATAAAAATTTCCATGTCGTTTTAAATTCAGTAATTGCTGGACGTTATCATGTTACTGAATTCTTAGGATCAGCAGCATTCAGCAAAGCTATTCAGGCGCATGACTTGCACACAGGCATGGATGTTTGCATGAAAATTATAAAGAATAACAAAGATTTTTTCGATCAGAGCCTTGATGAAATCAAGCTTCTGAAATTTGTTAACAAGAATGATCCTGCTGACAAGTATCATATCTTGCGCTTATATGATTACTTCTATTACCGGGTGAGTGTTTTTTTATTTGTTCTGGTGCTTATTAATGGTGTTCCAGTTCAAGTTGAATGATAGATTTCAATCAGTTTCTCACTGAATTTTTTGTCTTAATGAGTCTCATTTACCAAATGAAACTACAGTTCTATCTGTCATTCAGTGTCAATATTACATTCGTTATGCAATACTTAGTTATGCTTCAGAATATTCATGGTATGTTCTTTTGTTAATTTGAATAACTTCATTCTTTCTACGTTTTGTCAAATTTAGGCTATATTTCTTGGACAATGATGTCATTCTGACTCGCTTGGTGCATTTATACTGTAACCAGGCAATGGTGGGCTCTGGCCGTGCCTGGGTCTTCTAGGCCACTCATTTTCTTTTGATATAATGCCATGTCTCCCTTCTATCTTGCTGTGGACATTTGGTCTTATGTTTCACAGGAAATCCATCTCTTGCCTAAAGTTTCCATGGCTGTTAATTCTCAGCAACCAACCATCGAGGGTTAACATCATCCTACAAGTGATCATGAAAGCTCTGAGAATTAGATAGGTCATGCTTTGATTTCTAGAGCTGAACCCATTTTAATGGGTGCCTGTCAGGTTTAGGTTTATGGAGGTCATCTAGGCGTGCCTTGCTTTATTAAAACCTTTAGTGGTATGATCTATTATTGAATACATGAAAAGTGGGTAGAAAGAAATAGATTAATTTCTTCATATATATGACTGTGTCTAAATCAATCAATTGGTACAATATTAAAGGGAGATAGCAAGAGATATCAAGCTTATGCTTATTATATGCATTATTCAGCAAGATATGGTCAATTGATTTTATAGTTCAATGCATGTTTTTAGAATTATTGCAATATCCTTGCTGTTAATGAATCTTAAGTGATCCACATCTTCAGTTTAACTTTATTTTAGCTACATTATTATTTGCCTCTATGCTGAGTCTGAATAATCATTTTCCTTGCTTATCAGCTTTTGTTGTACTGTCAGCAGTTTTACATTATTTATGTTACCTTTCTATATCATGTCTTGAGACATGATCTTTCACATGAATGCATCGCGAAATAATTCATTACGACATTTATTCAATAGTGTCACAAACCCACAGGCCCTAAATAATTTAACCATCTTGCATTATTTTTTGCCATATCGTGCTTTTACTTTTGTTATATTCATTACATTGTACTTACCATAATTTATCATTGTAGTTAGTGGAGAGAATAAGAATCAAGTATGAAAATACCCAGCAAAGATCAATAACTTTGAGATAGACAGTTCAACCAAAGAGGGTACTAGGCCTTATCCGGTGCTCATATTTACAAAAGCAATGCTTTCTGAGTTGAAGAAAATCATATTAATTTCCTTAACAATATCTAATTATCGACTGAAATATTTTCAGCCTCCAAAGCCTCAATCATGCCAAGGTTTAGAATATGTGGATTGTGTAAATATTGGTCTAAGCATCATGATAAGGTGTACCATGTCATGTCATTGCCTTTGTCACAAACTGGTAAAACATATGGATGAGATACTTTATATACTAGTCTGGTTTATTAAAAGTTGTTTGAAAGTGGTAGGTAAACATCTTTAATCATATAGACCCAAGGTCGGCGGTATCATTCCAAACTGCCCAGTTTGGGATGTACTGAGCCGTACTGAAGGCGAACCAGGACAATTCCTGCTTTCAAATCGAGAAACCGGTGAAGGAGGGGAAGAGGGAGAAGGAGAGGAAAAGAGAGAAGGGTGGGGGGAGCTGAGGGATGGAGAGGGAGAGGGTGGAAAGCAGGGAGAGAGGGGGGGGAATGATGGCGGAGGGAGAGGGAGAAGCCTTCAAATCGAGAAACCGGTGAAGGAAGGAGAAGAAAAGAGAGAAGGGTTGGGGGGGGGGGGGGGGGGACGGATGGAGAGAGAGAGGGTGGAAAGCAGGGAGAGAGAGGGAGAATGATGGCGGATGGCCGGGGAGGGGCGGAGGAAGGGCTCCGCACTTCGGTTCCTCAGTTTCGTCCGAAATAGGGGTCCCGGAGGGAGGTCTTTTTTATTTTGAAAAAATAAGTGAAATCGGCAAGGGGTTGCTTGTTTTTGTCTTTCTGAAATTTGTCTCTAAATGCAAATAATCTTTGGAATTTTTTTTCTGATCCAATGGACTCTTCTCATCTTTGATACTCTATGATAAACTTCATATTTTGGTTCTTGATTAACTGCTGATGTTTCTGTAATCAGTTCTTAGGCAAACGGGGTAAGCATCACTAGTTAAATACTCCACGTCTACCTAGTCTGTGATGATCACCCTGTGAAAATTGATATTCATTCTTTCTGATCTGAACTGTTGCTTCACTACACTGACGTCTGATTAGCTGATTTTATGAATGAGCAGGTGATTTTAAGCTGTGAAGTTGCATATTTCTTTTACTTTGCTGTTGACTCTTTTTGTTGAAGTCTGTTTAATATTGTGCTTTCATTTCGCATATTATTCAGTCTAGAATATCTTTGATGTCTAACATGTTTGATCTCATAGCCCTTCTTGTCATTCTCTCCCTCTCCATCTCCTCCCCCCCCCACAATCTATCTGGTCAGTGTTTGCCTCCATCTCCACTTTTCCATTAAAAACCCTATAAAGTAATCCTAGTTTAATGGTCAATATTTTGCTTCAAGTTATCAAACTTCAGCGTGCTATTTGTTTTATTTCTTTCTTGGTTTTGTTTTTTAGCTGATTCTCTTGACTTTTGCAGGAACACTTACTGATAGTTTGTGAACTTCTCAAGGCAAATTTATATGAGTTTCACAAGTTCAACAGAGAATCTGGAGGGGAGGTTTATTTTACAATGCCAAGATTGCAGGTTGTATGCCACAAGTTTACTGCCCCAACCTTGAGATTCACTATTTACAGTTTTTACTCAATATGTACTTAACACTTTCTTAAATCTTGAAAATATTTCATGTGCAGTCAATAACTATCCAATGCTTGGAGGCACTTCAGTTTTTGCATGGTCTTGGTCTTATTCATTGTGACTTGAAGCCTGAGAATATATTGGTAAAGAGCTACAGTAGGTGTGAAGTAAAGGTCATCGACCTTGGTAGTAGTTGCTTCGAAACAGATCATTTATGTTCTTATGTACAGTCACGATCCTATCGTGCACCTGAGGTTATTCTAGGCCTCCCTTATGATAAAAAGATAGATATATGGTCACTTGGATGCATCCTGGCTGAACTTTGCACAGGAAATGTAAGTTTTTAGAGCTGTCTAGTTTAAATTTCTTCTATATCAGGTACTTTATTTGGTTGTGCCCTGTTTAGGTCAAAAAATATATGTAAGTTTAAATGCACCATTTTCATGTTCTGTCCCATCACTTCTTCATAATTTTAGGCATTACATGAATGTTGCCTCTCTTTAACTTTTCCTAGGACATTAAGAAGAAGACATTGGCTTTGAGTAAAAGTTTACACGTCTTAACATACTCTAATGTAGCCCGCTATGGAAGAAAACGTTCTTCTCAGCATGCATGGAATTTTAGCCGGTCTTATATTATCGCTACTTTCTGCAGGGGTTCACTTAGTTGAATTTTGCTGCATATCTCCTGAAACAACTAACTCTGTGCTTCATGCTGGGAATTTATAAGTGGCTTACCATGTACTATTACCATATCATTATTTGCATATCATACTGTATATATGTGTTCCTTGGAAGCTATTGCCTATGCAAAATTCTGGCATTTCTTTTCAGGAGGGAGTGCCTCTTTTTCTGATGTTTGTTATAATGCTGGCGACTTTGACAGTTTTGCTTGTTAAAGAGGAGGTCCAAAAGGAACGTCCTTTCAACTAACCTCATCTAAAACCCTCTTCTTCTCAATCCAGCTCCCTCATTGCGTGCTTTTGTTTGCGTGCTTTTGTTCATCATATACCTTTCATAGAAATCCCCACTTCAAATTTCTCTTTGAAAGCTGAATAGAAATTCCTAGGCGCAAAATGACTTTTATAGCGAGGAAGATGCTCTCAATTTGTCAACCAAAAGAATTATTTAAAAGAAATATTGATCATATAAGAACAATTTAAGTTTGATCCCTTAGGAGGCCTATTTATATATTAGTTATGAGTTATGACAGCAGGTAAAGGGAAATTGTTCATTTTTTGACAGGTTCTCTTTCAAAATGATTCTCCAGCAACACTACTTGCACGTGTGTTAGGAATTATAGGCCCTATCGACCAGGAAATGCTTGCGAAGGGCCGGGATACATACAAATATTTCACAAAGAACCACATGTTATATGAAAAGAATCAGGTTTGAATTCTTTCTTTTAGATGACCTGTTTGTGTGCTAAGAGTGAACTGCTGCAAATTATTTTCTTCAAGTGTCATCTCATTTCTGCAGCAGGAGTGCATTAAAACTAATAGTTTTAATAGCTGAATATGTTATTGTTAAACTTCAAAGCAGCCTATTGCATTGGTGTCGTGTATACGTAGTTTTTGAAGACAAAATACTAGGAGCATCTCTTCCAACCAAGGTTTGCCATCTCGGTACCAAACCCTGTACCGGTGTCACACTAGCACAATGTCGGTACGGTATGGTTTGTAATTTTTTTGGCAGTATCGGTACGCCATCCATACCGGATACTGGTACCGAATTGGTATGGAACGGTATGCTCCATATCGTCCGGTTCGGACCAGTATGGCATACCATGCTTCCAATCTCCCTATTATTTTTCTGTTAATTGTTATGACTTGACATTGTATGTCTAGGGGCTCTGGAAATTGGAATTGTTTAGTTTGTTCTTAAAATGGACTAGTATCCTTGATGAAGTTATTTGCATCTTGAGTGAGATGTAGTGCATCTGTGTATTTTTTTTTTGGAAGTGGCTGTCATTTTATAGAAGTTTTGACGTCTGTATCACTTGTCAGTATGCATATCAGTCACATTGGGAATCTTACTTTATGAATAAAATTTTTTCCTTCTGTGTTATGATATTATCTAATTTTCGAGTTGTTTCACCTCCCTTCGTTTCAGGAAACCAATAGGCTAGAGTATTTGATTCCAAAGAAGACATCCCTGCGCCATCGGCTTCCTATGGGTGATCAAGGTTTCATTGATTTTGTTGCTCATCTGCTTGAAATAAATCCAAAAAAGCGTCCATCAGCATCTGAAGCATTGAAGCATCCATGGCTCTCCTATCCTTACGAACCAATATCGTCATGAACTGTGCCTGGTGAATGTCTTATTCTGCTGGAGAATATTTTTCCTGCCTCATTAGCACGTGCTGAACTGCGACATATGAAGATTGCAGACCCGTTGGATTCTACCGAGCTGGATAATCATATCAAAGAAGCATCAGCCTCTGAAAAAGCTTGGGGCCGTATCTTCTCGTGGATTCGCTGCTTAGAAGGCGGTAGGTGCCGACAGTCCCCTTGGTGCTGTGGAGCTGTGTTGTAAGCTAACTTGTTTTGTTTGTTGTAAGCCAGAATGTAATTGGGAATCAGTGCCTTCACCTGGAATAGGACTGCCCTGTTGTATATGATGTGATTATTATTTGAGGCGTTTGCAATGTTGGTTGTGCCCTGGTTCCGACCTGTTTCTTTAGATCACCGATATAGGTCATGTTAATGGTTTCTTTCTTTCTTTCTTTTTCTTTTTTCCTTTTTTTTCGGAACATTGGCCCAAAGTGTATCATGGGTATTATTTGTTTTTGTGGAACATCATAACTGCAACCATCATGGAATGAGCGGTGAGCGTTAAGACGTCTAAAGTGAGTTTTCTCCATCCCAATTAATTCAGTAATTTTGTATTCTTTTTTTTTTGAAAAAAAATATGCTGTGGGTTAAGTCATTTTAGGTTCCTAAAGTCTTGAATCATATGGTGTAGGTGCATATCATATGTGATGGAAAACTTGCTTTTCAGAAAGCAGATACCACGGGCTTCCAGAGTCTCCATCTAGTGGAATTCCTTGAGGTCGCTTTGGAGCTGTATATGTGCGGTTACTTTGTTGGCCAATAAGAAAGGATCATTTGCAGAAGCAAAAGATGGGGCTCATAAACACCCGTACAAGCCGGTCTTATCCGGATCTCAGAGCCGGGGGGGGCAGAGCTTGGGAACTATTAATTGATGGTTTGGACCGTGATGTTGCCTGCACAGCGAAATAATGGAAAAGGGGAGGATTGAGTTCAAGAATAGTCGTGGCCAAAGACTTGTAGGCTTTGTCGTCAATCATAGGTATTTAATCATGCAGTGTACCGGATGCAGCCGGTGCCGCGTACGCCTGATCCGCAAGGTAGCGGCGCAGGAAGGGCAGGTTCGGGAGGCCCCGTGTTTCACGCATCGCCAGGCCGAGGACGCTGAGCACAGGCATCAACCCCACAATCGCCGATCCGGGGCGAAGGCGGAGTGGCTCGACGGAGTTCGCGGACTGCGTGTGTTCATTTCGGTAGCCACCCATGGGAGCCCGAGTTGCTTAAAATAAGATTTTTTTTCATCACAGCAGCAAAACATTGGAGTCGTGGAGGTTACGCGAAAGGTCCCAAAAAAAAAAAAAAAAAAAACCTCCATGCAAAATGGTACCCTTTCTTCGGAAAACCACTGATTTTAAGATAAATTTGATAAGAAATAGATTGCGCTTGGAATATATGATCTAAAAGAGCACCTTGTTCGAAAGTCAAGTGACGCCATGTTCCATCAATCGCTACTCAAATCAAACGCATTAGCGTCTCCAAAATTGCTCCTAAATAGGAAATCATTTTAAGTCTTCGCTTACGTGAAATAGCTTAATAACAAAATTTGGAGCTTTCTGAAAATTATGAATTCACTTAAATATGAATAAAAAAAAAAAGAGATAATTTTACAGATTAATTAGAGCTACCAATAATGACAGGATCATTGCTGCCTATTGTACAGAATGTTTTTTTTTTCTTATTTGTTACATATACAATTATACATACAGCGACAGCAGAGAATCCACTTAGGCTGTAGTAACATATACCATAAATTATTCATCTTCTCTGGTCGGTGCCTCGGCATTCATCCTCCCGGGCCAATGTTAGCATTTCCGTACAAAACTGGTCATCCGGCTTCGACCACAGAGCCTGATCAAAGAGAATAAAACATCGCAAGTTTTAAGCGATTGCTTCAGCTCAAAAAGTGGAATCAAACAGAGCACATGAAATGAACAAAACTGATCAGGACGATCTGCAACTACGGTCAGGACCCAGTAAGATTATATAGCAACACCATAAGTTTCTTGGTTTAAGTGCATGGAAAAGTACAGTCCATCTCCTCCATGCACAAGTGTTGATGTGGTCTAATTATAGTAGTACAAGCACATGATAATCTAAATGGATACCGGGGTCTAATCGGTCTGCCTGAATGTTTCAATGCTCATAAATACACTAGAATCTCAGGGGTAGAGAACAAGGTGAATGTCACGCCGCGGCTCGAGCTTGCGAATCGGGTGGTGCAACCACCATATGTTTATAAAATATAATTTTTACAAGCATGCAATGGATCCCAATATGATATCATAAACATACGTCAAAACAAATTAAGTAATAATATAAAAATTTTATTTTATTAACTAACTCAAACTTTAAATATCTCACAATTTTAATATTATTTTAAGATAATACATCAATTTAAATAAACTCTAATTTAAAATAATATGTGCCAAAGTTCTGCTAGTCGTTCTTACATATTGAACCCTGATAAGATTAGTTCTTTCAATCTATGAAATAAAAATTTATATAATGAGCTAGGCAATTCAGTAAACAATAATTACTTTAGCTAAATAAATTAGTTAATAATTTGTAAAAAATAAATAAATATACAATTCTATCTTGCGAATTAAATCTTTCAAACAAAATTTAAATTTCTATTCATGAATTCTAATTTTTTCAATTATTCAATTCATCTTGTTAATCTTGAGCTATGACCACATCTTTTTTATGGCAGAGCCATAACACTGTGCATCTTCTTGCAGTAAGCTGCACATCATCTTACAACAAAGTCCTTTGGGACTGTGTATCTACTTGCAATATGTCACGCATCATCTCGCAACATAACCTTCAGGATGAATCACGTGCTCATGTATTAGCCCCTATTTAAAAATTATATTTATATCAAACTTTATCATGATTATTTCGAAAATAGAAATCTTAATTCTAACACCTTTGTAGGACCGACCTAATGAAAGCGCCCGACACCCCGGCTGGTCCGATCAAAGTGAAATTTATTCGATCATGATTGCACTAAGATACAGGAGTTTCGATAGAGATTCAGGGTGACCAGTTCTAACAATGTTCGGGAAGGGCCAAAGTGGGCTGGCATGCCACCCACCGAATATAGATCAGGACCCTTCACCAAGGTTGTTCTAGAATTACGAAGAGAGGTACCATGCTAGATCCAACATCTCTAGAGGGAGAGTAAAGAGAGAAAGTTCAGTAGAGAAAAAAAAAAAGAGAAAAAGAATGGGGAAGAGAGAGGAAAGAGAGAGAGAAAGCAAGTTTCTCTCTCTAACCAAGGAAGAGGAAGAAAAATGGTGGTTGCAGGTGATGCTTGGAGTCATAAGACCCATGCCTGGCCAACAGGCTGTCGGCGGCAACAGGCGGCGGCGATGCTGCAACTGATCAAAAATAGGGGATCTGACCTCTTAAATCATGAAACTAAGGTGTCCCCATGGCCGGAACTCCGGCCAAGGCCATAAGCCATCGTGGAGAAATAGAGGGAGGCCTCGGCGACAAGTATCGGTGGTGGAACCTGCCAGAAACAAAAAGAAGCAGGGGTCAACTTACCGAAACAAGCGAAATAAGGTATCACCCTTTTCCACCAAAAATTCGGCGATCACTAGCCTAATCAGAGCTCCTGATGACCGCGAAAGAAGGTAAAAAAGAGTAGCTCAAGGGAGGCCAGGTTCCTACCTGATTTCCGGCAAGGATTGGCCGCGGCAATGGTGAGAAGGCATATAACACTCAAAAAGAAGAATCAAGAAAAATGCCAACAATGAGCTTGACCGATTATGGTGAGGGTGAGAGAAGAGTGGAAGAGGGCCTCTAAAAAGGCTTGGCGGGACCAGAATCCGATTGGGAGTCTCTTCCCTCCAGGCACACGACACGTGTTGAATTTTTTTTTCTTTTTTATTTGGGCCAAAAATGACTAGGCCGGTCAAGTGGACCGGACCCAGTACATCAATCAGGAGAATAAAGTTCTAAAGAGGAAAACACATATACTTAGGTACAGAATATAACATGCTTCTCCCTCTGAAATTTAATCTCATGCATCAGTGTACAGAGAGCTGAATGCCTAGTTGGTCGAGGAGGCAATGGTTAGTCATAGTGCAGCAGGGTCATGGCATGGAGTTGGAGCCTTGGAGGTCTCGAGGGGATTAATTTTGGATATGGAAACAGTCACGAGGACATACATGGGTGCTCAAGGATTCCCATGGATCGAGGAGGGGTGCAAACAGTCCCCTAGGCCCTTTGGTACAAGCCCCCCATGGCGTGACCATGGGGCAAGGCTGCACCATGCTCAAAGATTAGTTGAAGGTGGGGATTTCCAATAACTTTTTACCTTTGGAGAGTTGCCGGGGCCATGGACCTGCTTGATTTATGCAGTAGAGCATAAAAGCGAGAAGGAACTAATTGGCCAAAGTTTTGGCCTACTCTAATAGGCAAGTCTCATGAGTATTTTAGTATGACGTCTCGCGAGAATCATAGGAGTCGATCAACCAAGAAGCACATTTGTCTTGGAGCTGGGCCAAAGAACAAAAATGGTCATGCAGAGGAAAAGATAGTGCGACATAAGGATGTGATGGTCATAATATTTATTATATTTTATTGATGTGTCGATTTGGATGCCAGTACCATGATAATGCAATGGTCAATAATATTTATAATATTTTGTTGATGCGTAGATTTGGATGCCAATACCACGATAATGCCCAGTGATAGGCGACCAAGCCATGGACAAATGATGTTGGGTGGCATGGCCATAAATCTTAGTGGAACCTGGGAGGACTTGGACATGCACGACCAACCATAGCTTTTAAGGGCTGCAAAGGGTGTTGGATTGATGGTTTGGCAAAGAAACACTAAAGCATGGCTTTGTATTGTTGTGCCATGTTGATTTGGTCAATGTAGTCTCGTAAAATGGCAGGATGAGAAAATCAAGTAGAAGAAAGATGCATAGAAATATGAGAAACCACAGATCAGCCATTTAAACCAAGTAGCAGATTGCGTGGGTGCAAGTTGTAAGTATTTAACAACTTACATAAAGATACAAAATTCAAGTTGTAAGTATTTAACAACTCAAACAAAGACACAAAATTCGTGGCCATCTCTATACAAGTTAAGAACAATAAGCTCCAAATATTAATGACTATAAGTACAAAACAAATTTCCAAGAAAAATATTGCTACAAATGCTGTTTTTTTTTTTTTTGGCAAGCTACGACAACTGTATGTGATCTTTGCATGCATCATGCTTTCTCCATTTGGTACCACGTGTTATGCACAGGATTAGAAGAATGGAATGTTGCTCTCCCATCTAATTTAATATTTTTACAATCATTATATAGTTTTGGGGAGGCAAGGTAAAAGAAGCTGCTCTCTCACCCGCGAGGATATAGTAGTAGTAAGTATCGATCTAGCTCATTTAAACGGCCATACAATTAATGCTCTTATATTAAGTATTGAATATATTATTTTCTTTTTTAAAAGTAGTTTATTTATCAAATGCGAGAGCACATATCAGAGGCTTTTGGTATAGGGTGATCATTCCGAAATCCAAGGTGATATGGGTGGAGGTGATAAGATCATCGCATTTGGTTACATTAGAGTAATCTTAAATCACTTCTATCTCTCAAATCATCGCCCAACCTAGTGATGGGATGTCCATCTCTCAGGTCGAAAATTCAAGATCACCCCAAGACAACGATTTTGGGCTGAAAGCTGAGGACAAAAATACCTCCCAGTCCAACCAAAAAATTGGTATACCAATATACTATTAATATATATATTAATATTATATATGATATTATATTATATTGATATTATATATGTTATATTTATATATTATATTATAATATATTATTAGTCATATTATTATTCAATGATAATTTTAAATTATAGTAGAAAGACATTATCATATTTTATATTTATATAATGGAAATATATAATATATTACTTCTATTTATCTTATTTTCGTAATCAAAATAATCATCAGGATTAAAAAATAATATATTATAAGTTCCAATAAAAGTATTAATTCTATAATAATAATTAATATATTTTATATAATTAATAATTTATAGAATTAACAAATATATTTTTATGAAATATATTAGGAGTAATTTCAGTACCATATGATGAATGATTAGATTTTTATGGAATACTACTTATGGATATATAGAAATCTTTAATTACTACATTACAACAGACTAAATATGATAAACTTAAATCATTAGGAATAGATTATTTCGAGGTAAAGATGAAGATGATCAGTAATTAAAATTATCTTGGTGATTCCGTTTAGATGAGCACACGCACAATAAATCATGAAGTACAGGGTAATATAAAATGCACACGTGTGGAGTCGGTCTTCCTACCGATGGGCTCGCGTTATTATGGTGCGGAGAAGCGGTACATCTGCGCGTCATAGGAGCTGAGAGAGGGAGAGATGGGAAAGAAGGCCATGGCTCCGGCGGCGGTGGCGGCGGCGCTGCTGCTGTGTTTCGGGATCGCCGGAGTCGTATCGGACGCCTCCGACCACCGCTACAAGCCTGACGATCCGGTCCCTCTCTACGCCAACAAGGTTGGCCCCTTCCACAACCCTAGGTGAGCCGCTGGTCTCTTTTCTCCTCTTTTCTTCAGTCATCTTCGGCCATCAAGGCCTCAGATCTATTCCTTTTTCCTTCCGATTTGAGCGATTTCGAGGGTTTAGAAGCCGCCGTTCTCCAAGATTTGGTGCTGTTTTGGATTCTATGGAGTAGAGAGAGCGGTGTTTCTTGAAATCTTTTTCGTTTTTAAGTCGAAGTGTTCTTTTTCTTTATTGGAGATCAGAGATCTAGAAATGCTGTGAAGTTTGCGGTGTAGTGATTATATTATTTCAAATCAAGCGTTCTTTGTACCAGATCTGCGAAAAAATGTGAAGCTTTTGGGGATTTGATTTTTGATTTCTTGGTGCTGTGGTCATGACCGGGCTTTAAGTGGATGTCTTGGGCCTTAATTGTAGGTTTATATTCTTCTTGGCCTGATCTGATGTTTTGGATGGTTTTGATAAAACTAATTTCGTCGCTACTACATTGCTGTATTTCATTTTTTCTTGTTTCCATTTTAATTTGAAGTGAGAAATTTGATGAAGGAACGCTAATTGTGATAATATGTTATCAAATCGAATTCCATAATTGATAGAAATGGAGAAGACCAGAATCTTGCAAGAATTAAACAAACTAACAAACTACTCAAAATTTTAATAGATTTAAAAATGATGGAATGGTCTTTTGACATAAATTGAAGATTTTATTTTTTTGAGCTGATTCAGGATTTAAAAGTTCTGGAAATTTATGATTCTTTTTATTAATAAAGCTTAATCGTTGGATCATATGTTGTTCATTTTTCAGTATTTTTGCTTACAATGCCCTGATAACATTTGTTTATGTTTTCCAGCGAGACGTATCGGTACTTTGATCTCCCCTTCTGCACCCCAGGTTAGTTTCTGGTTCAAGGTCTCCGACACCCTTTCGATCATGTTCTTTTATGTATATATCTTTCTCTTGATTTGTACATAAACATTGAGAACAGAGCATCTAACTGAGAAAAAAGAAGACCTTGGTGAAGTTTTGAATGGGGACCGCCTTGTTGTTGCCCCATACAAACTTGATTTTCGTGTGGATCAAGATTCCCAAGTGGTCTGCAAGAAACATATCACAAAGGAAGATGCAGCCAAGTTCAGGAATGCAGTCATGAAGGATTACTATTTTCAGATGTATTATGATGACCTCCCTATTTGGGGATTCATTGGGAAGGTTGACAAGGAAGGAAAGGACCCAAGTGAGTACAAGTACTTCCTTTACAAGCATATCCACTTTGACATTCTCTACAACAATGACCGTGTGATCGAGATTAATGTCCATACGGATCCCAATGCACTGGTGGATGTTACGGAGGACAGGGACATTGATGTAGAGTTTCTATATTCTGTGAAGTGGAAAGAGACAACCACACCCTTCAGCAAGAGAATGGATAAGTACTCGCAGTCCTCTTCGCAGCCACACCACTTGGAGATACATTGGTTCTCAATAATAAATTCATGCGTCACAGTTCTTCTCTTGACCGGCTTTCTTGCCACAATTCTCATGCGAGTTTTGAAGAATGATTTCGTCAAGTAAGAAGTCTTTTAAATCCTTGCTCATTCGGTTGCATTTTTATCTGCCTTTGCAGAGGGGGTTAATGCAGTGAATTTGGTCAAAAACATGTTTCATAATTTTTACTGACGATTAAGTCTCATATTGCTGGGAAGGACACCAATTTTGCTTGATAAATATGGTCATGAAGTGATATGTAAACATCTAAGTCAAAAGAGAAAATAGGATATGCTAAACTATATTTTATTATACACCAGATTTAATTGCCTATAGGAAAATTGTAGCAATCACGTGTTAAGGTTATTGAATAAAATGTGTATAGACAATTGGCAAGTCCAAATCATATTTTACAATGTAAAGTGTGTAACTATGTATAGTAAATTGCTATTTTTCCAATTAATTAGTGGCAGACTTACCACTGCATATACTACTCTTTAGAGTGCAATAACTGCTACCTTTTCAAGCCTCACTATTAGGATAGTGTGCAATGGAAATAGTAAATTATTAAATGTATGTTCGAGCTTGAATGTATGGGCATGTTCGATTAATAGACACCGAGTAGCAGATGATGAGGATCATGAACCTTCTGGTTCATCAAATTCCCAAGATAAAACAACTTTTTAAGCATGGTGTCGGCGTGACATTCATAAAGCTATAAATTTCAACCCTCCGATGTTTTATGGACAGTCAAATATTCTTTCTATGCCGATCGTCTAATTCTGATATTTCCCACATATCTTTATTATTGATCATTATGATCATTATGGAGTGAAACAACTTGTGTCAGCTTCATTCTCATCTACTTGAATTTTTTTTTGAAACTAGAAGTGTGACCCATAATTTGCCTACAAATCGCACCCAAAACTTCCGCAGCCGCTTTTGTCAGCTGTGTAGTTCAACTACTATAGATACAGAGATTTAGATATGCCGATTTCTATTTGCATGTACTAATTCATGGATTTATCTGGATCTGGTAGTCTGTATATTGTAATATCCTGGATTAGATATGGCACATGTGAATATGGGTGGTGAGGGATTGGCAGGAACGTAGGCCAGTGACCTTATTTTAAGCAGTGGATAGGGCAGATACTTGCATACGTCAGCAGACAAATTGGTATACTGAAACTCTCATATTTCTCAAAAATTTCTTGACTTTGAGATACAGATTTTCAGTTGATTTGTCAAAGCAGAGAACAATATTTGAACAATTTTATTCTGACACTTAAGGCATGCTGCTAACGGAATTTACCTGGTCTGTTCCATGACACTTAAATATGGGTATGGGTAAGGCACTTGGGTTTGGATTCTCAAGAGCTACTTCTAAGTTAGTATGTTAGAACACTTGAGCATGCAGGAAAAAATGGTACAGCACGTGGTATAACATTTAGTATAGGGGCTTTTCTGTATTGGTAGATTGACTTTGATCTGTTATTATGTTTGATGTACACAAAGACTATGTTTACACTTCCTGGACTGACAAGTTATGCTTTCTTTGTATTCTGTTTTGAAGGTATGCTCATGACGAGGAGTCAGCTGATGACCAAGAAGAGACTGGGTGGAAATATATCCATGGGGATGTCTTTAGGTTTCCAAAGAACAATTCACTTTTTGCTGCTTGTCTTGGTGCTGGCACTCAGTTATTTGCTCTGTAAGTTCAAATTTTGATTGCTCGATAAGCATAATTGTGATTATAAACCTTTTGCTTTTTTGGCTTCTATATTTTTGAGTACTAATATTAAGTCTTGTGGGTTAACCAGCATTTTAAGATGTTGAAACCTTACTAAGGTCATAAAATGCGTACTTTTATTCATCTTACACCTACTTTCTTGATCTTCATTGCAGCACGGTTTTTATTTTTATTCTTGCACTGGTTGGGGTATTCTACCCCTACAATCGTGGAGCTCTTTTTACCGCTCTGGTGGTCATCTACGCACTTACTTCAGGCGTTGCTGGTTACACTGCTACCTCTTTCTATTGTCAGCTTGAAGGGACAAACTGGGTGTGCCTATATCTCTTTTTCCCTAATATAAATCTTTTTCTTCATGTACATTTGCAGAATTTCATACATGTGCTTATGTATAAAAATATGACATTGTTACATGCATGCAGATCCATTCACAAACACAAAACCTGTATAAATAGGTGCATTTATGATATTTAAGCTACTCCATGTTTTTTAAATTTTTTTTTATTTTTCGTTTGGCAGGTGAGGAATTTGCTTTTGACAGGATGCCTGTTCTGTGGGCCTCTCTTCCTGATGTTTTGCTTCCTGAATACTGTTGCCATTGTTTATAGTGCTACTGCAGCATTACCATTCGGCACTATTGTTGTTATTGCTCTCATATGGACACTGGTGACTGCTCCTTTGCTTGTTTTGGGTGGAATTGCTGGTAAAAACAGCAGGACAGAGTTCCAAGCTCCTTGTCGTACCACCAAGTATCCTAGAGAGATTCCACCCTTGCCATGGTATCGAGGAACTATCCCACAGATGGCAATGGCTGGGTTTCTGCCTTTCAGTGCCATCTACATCGAACTTTACTACATATTTGCCAGTGTGTGGGGCCACAGGATTTACACCATATATAGCATTCTCTTTATAGTTTTCCTCATTCTCCTCATTGTCACTGCTTTCATTACCATAGCATTGACCTACTTTCAGTTGGCTGCTGAAGATCATGAATGGTGGTGGAGGTAAGCCTAATGTTTCATCCCTGCTTTCTTAACAAAATCACCTATAACCTGCCTCTTTGCTTTCCCCCGGGCTTTTTTCTCTGTGAGTTTTGGAGGGGATTAGCAAGGGTTTTGCAATTGAGGATCCTCTCATGCCTGCTGCAGATGATGTGTTTTTTTATTTCTGCTGATCTTCCTTGCATTCTAATTAGTTATGTAAAACTGCAGTTATGTTTATTTTTTACACAGTCAAAAATTAATTTGGAACTTGACTTTGTTTTTAATTCTAATATATTTTAGCTGCCTTTTGGAAAGTTTTGTGGTATATGTAATTTACTGTAGGCTAGTGTATGATTTCTATCCCTCAGTTTGCTGTTGAATGCATATCCACAACTGCTATGCTACCTTTATGCTACTTTTCTGACGACATTTAGTATACTAACTTGTCTTAATAGAAATCCTCATTTACTACTTGTTTGATAGTGCAGTGATTGTTAAAGCATATAACCATAACCATAATCATTGAGCTTTTGGTGCCAGCTTTATGGATCCCATATGCTGCTGGTTCCTGTCAAATTTCTCAATTATTTCTGCCTCTTCTTTACGAGTTTCACAAGTAGGGTCCTCAGTAGTAAACAATTTCTGAAAATAACATTTACACCTTTCTTTATTTTTACCCATCTTTCACAAAAATCTATTTTCTTCACTCTAACCCATGTAAGTTGGTCAATATCTCAAGATTTCCTCTCCCTTATTTTGGCTAATTTATAGATTTTATTCTCATCCTTATGTCTAACTTTCACTCTTATTCTTTCTTTTTCATGAATGTAAGCATCACACTCGTGTATGTTTTGCTCTATGATGCTTTCATGGTGTTTTAAATTCTCTTTCGTTTTCATTCTTTTTTTGAGGAATAAAAGCTCAACATTTACAGCATTATTTAGTCTATTATGAATTTGTTATTCTGCTTCATCCTATATTCAAACAGTAAGGTGCAATATTAGTGTTCATTTGGGCTCATCAGGTTATGGAACCACCACCCAAGAAAGTGTTCAAACCATATGCAGGCTTTACATTCTTGTTTGTTGCACATAGTTTTCACTGCTGGCCATGGAACATTGAAATTTTATTTCATGCACAGCAATAGATGTAAGTTCCGACTTCTGAGGATGGTATGTCGTACCTGCCTGAACCGGCCAGTACGGAGCATACTGTACCGTACCATCTCGGTACCGGTATCTGGTATGGGTAGTGTATCTATACTCGCCAAAAAAATTTCGTACCGTATCGACACTTTGTCAGTGTGACGCCGGTACGGGGTCCGGTATCGAGACGGTGAACGTTGCTTCTGAGTGCTGACTTAAGATAGGGTATTAGAATTGGTATCGCCAGTTTAACTATTGTTTGTCATATCAGTTGGAATATGCAAATTCAAATGCCCCAAACTATAACTCATGGGCTGTATGCCTATGCATGTGTATTGTACTGCCCAACTTTCAAAAGGGTTTACTTTCTCTGTTAAGTTTAGAAATGCCACCACTTGGTCTTACTTTTGTTCATATATAACCCTAAAAAAAAAAGATTTATTTTACTTCTATAGATAATTCAATATTGACTTGCTGGAGATAAATGTGGAATTGTGGATACTCATGTTGAAAGCAAGGCGAGAAACGTGGCATTCATGTATTCCAATGGCTTCAGATGCTTGGCTTCATGTCAGTTATTCCTCTCATTCTGTTGTTAATGGAACAGTTTGATATTAGCAACGGGTCCTAATTGTCGGCTTTTATCCTTTATCACTCTTATCCTATATCTTTGTTATTGCAGGCATACAGCATTCATTGACTTGTCTATTTGATGTCATATCATTTATGGTTGTAATTCCTTTAATTTTTTTTTTATTGGGTTGCATCTGACTATATACAATTAGACCTTTCTCATTTATTTTGTTTTGCCTGCTAAAACTTCGTACACAAAAGGGCGTACATTTCTTCCTAAAAATATGTAAATTATATTGATATTTTGCTTGCTTAACCCATTATGGGACTTCCTAAGCTTTACAGACATTAGATTTTTCACTCTGAAAATTTTGTTGTTGCTTGATGATATTCATTAGCTTTGCCAGTTTATGCTTAGTACCCAGTTCAGTTCTTAATGTTGCATCTGAAGTGATTGTAATTCTTTTTGCTTCAGCCATCTGAAGTGATTGTAATTCTTAATTAGTAAAGTTCTATTTGATATGGGTTTTTGCGTTAGCATGCTATATTTTTTTCATTGTAATTTTGGTGTTTCATATGCATATAATACATTTTTATGATTAATATTTGAATCATAACATCTCTGCAAACATCTGCAAGTGGTCTTTCACCAGAAGCATTTGATTGCATTTCTTAAGATGCAGCCCACAGACAGTTGTCTGGGTTAGCAACTGGTCTTTTATATCAGTGTCCTCTTTTGTCAAGACGTATAACTTGAGGCTCATGTTTTTTAAGTGCTTGCTTGTTTGTCCAAAGAAAGCACGTAACCTAGTGATTAGACCAACAGTTACATCCTGGCAGAAAAAGTCTTAAATACTTTGCTAATTTCATTGTTTTTAATTTTATCCATTTGTCCCCCTCATGTATGTGTGAACATAGGATTTTAGATTCAGTGCTGCATGTTATTTACAGATGGACTGAGCTTGTTCCATATCCACGATCTACTTTATATCATAAAATTTTGATCAAAAACATGATTCAGAAGGGTGTCAAGCTAAAGCAGGTGGCACTAAGTAGACACTAATAATTTATTTTGGAATTAAATACCGGCTTTTACCATAGGGCTGATCTTTTTCTGAATGACTTATCCTAAAACACCTTTTTTTTGTTTGTTTTGGGGTACAAAAACATCTCTTTTTCAAATATGAAGAAATATACCTGCTATACTTACTTTTGTACATGATGCTCCGTCGATAATGATGATGTGTTTCTGCATGTTCTGATGCAGGTCATTCCTTTGTGGAGGATCAACTGGGTTATTTATTTACGGATACTGCTTGTACTACTACCATGCTCGCTCAGATATGTCAGGTTTCCTGCAAACTTCTTTCTTCTTTGGGTATATGGCGTGCATCTGCTATGGTTTCTTCTTAATGCTTGGGATGGTGGGCTTCCGTGCTGCCTTGCTGTTTGTCCGTCACATATACCGGTCCATCAAGTGCGAGTAGCCAATTCCAGATTGAGATGAGATACATATGCCTCTTTTTGGTCGTGTAAGCTTTGCTTATTGAGAAAGAAAGGCATATTTGATGTGTGAAAGGCTGAATTTACATGCAGATTGGAAGCAGCAGCAGCAGCAACAGTTTAAGTAGGATCATTATTTCTAGGGATAGGTACTTGAGGCTATGAATCATTTTTTTTGGTGGGATAGCCCTTTGGTCAGTTCTTTGTCCTGCTTCCTTATCTCTCTAGTATCTTGCTAGAAAGTTTATATCCATACAAGTACCTGCACATTTCCCCATAGAAGTCGTGGTTTTCTATACATAGTGATGAACTTATATTTGCATGGTTTGTTCTGTTTGATATACTAGCTACTAGTTACATTTCAAAGCTATTCGATGAGAATCTTATAGATGGGTCTGTCAATTTAGACACCAGTCTGAGTTAAATAAGGATATATTTTTTTCTGCTTTAAGTAAAAACAGGATTGCCAAAATGATGAAAATGAGATCAAATGGAATTGAATACTTCTGATCTCCGAAGGATGCATTATGCCAGTAAAAGTTTGTTTCTCACTGCTCTAAGATCTGATTGACATCTGTGGTAAGTTTGAAGAATTTCGTGGGTCTTAAAGATGAAGTGTTGACTCCAGGGCGGGGAAATCCGCATTTGGTTTGTGCCTAGAGGTTGTTTTTCACTGTTTATGCCCTCTAAATTGAAGTATTTCATTCATGAGCATAAAATGCTAAATCTATCCTTTCCCCCATTAAAAAAAAAACAGTCTGTCTGGTAATTTGATATTTTTCGCTTTCATTTATATATAAACGTAGAGATCCATAGGATTAACAAATTAGCAGGTTTCATCATCTCCTTGGTCTTCAACAAGGGATTCCAATTCTAGAGCCCGTATATAGGGTAATGGCATATTTCTTTTATAATGCTAATATTGACCAAGTATCCACCTTAGAATATTGTGCGGCGGATCTTGCGGCAGTGGTGGACTTTAGTGGTCTACTGTCTTCCATTGTATTTGGAATTTGATTTATAATGCGAGCACGTGAATCCCTTAAAACAGTCATTCCTTTATTCTTAAAAAATCCCAGTGCACCTTTGATCGCCCAACTAATACTTTTCTTAATTGCACATAATTAAGATGGGGACACCTAAATACCAAGCAGCATGATGGTAAGTTGGTAACCCTGGTCCGATGATGGATGTTTGTGTACTAGTCAAGCTATAGATTAGCAGTTAAGTCTTTACCAAATGATTTACAGTTTCAAAAAATATACTAACAGATTTCGATATTATTAAAAATGTGGTATAAGTTGATGAAAATATTTAATAACTGCAATGTGTCTATGATGAAAGAAAAATTACGAAACATTGCAGTGCTTTTCATTAATCAGATGTAATTGTTTTTCAGTACATTTTTAAAAGTCACTCAGGATACATCTAAAATTATTTTTAACCTACCATGTCATGACATAATTAAGTTTTCTTGACTCAATGTATAATATTTAGTTATGCTCTAACATCAAATTTGATACTCAAATCCTCGAATTGGAATTATAAAGGTCTAATACAATCATAAATTAATAAGTAGGTATGGCCATTAGTATTTTTGACCTATGTGTCTATCACGTCTCAGATCCGGAGCATGATATGGCTGTGCTACCGAAGGGTACAACTCACAATAACACGAAGTCAACATTACATTTACCTTTCAAATCCATCACAAACAAAATGTAAGAATTAAAAGTCTAATTTCAATATCCAGTAAATAAAACTAATATTGGTTAAGAGCATCTAAATCCAAACATAAATAATAAACTTATAATCCTTATTATTCAGAAAATCACTAACTACAAATTCATAATCAATTGAAGGAATAAAGTTCTACTTTGCTATATAGATCGTGAAGCATGCTAGCACGAACTCCAAGCATGAACCATTCTTTATTCCTATCGATCCTATTCGTCTCTAGAGAGAAAAAAATAGAGGTATATGAGCGACACAACTCAATAAGTAAAGCTTTCACTATTTTATCGAATCAAGCGTAATTTTTTTCATGTCAATGCATCATTTAAAGAAAATAACAGATATTTTAAAATAAGCATTTCATAATACGTTATAATAAAATCAGTCATCATGCATGCATAAATCATTCATTATTCATAAACATAGCTCCAAGTTTATTTTGCTAATAAATACATAAATCATTCTTCTGCTATTTAGCCATTTCGTAGTTCAAACATTGCTCACAGATATTCATACTATAGTCACTTTATACCCGTGATAGAGCCCTTATTCGTAATCGACATAGATTCATGTTTCATATATTAACTTTATATCCATTGGCGGGCTAGTGTTTGTATGGATGCTAGCTCCGAGTGTCGATTTTTTCAATTCTAGGGATCATACATACCTATCTAAGAGCCATTGGAAAGTTTATATCTTTTTCGTAAAATGTACATATAAAAAGATGAAAAATACTAAATAACATGATCAGATTTATATTTTATAACAAAGCTATTTTTATTAAAACTTTTATAAAACTATTTTTCATAATAGAGCATGATTTTCATAACATATATGTTGATCTATAATTCTAAGAAAAATATGATATTTTTACAAGCAAATTATAGCACGGAAAACACGATCATTTGAAAAATAATAAGGAGTGCAAGGTCTACTTCTTTTGTCTTAGACAGTCAAACTTCATCGGGCAATTCAACGAACCTTATTAAAAACATTAAAAGCGAAATTAATTTTTATTTGATGATTTTAATCGAATAAATAAATAGGGATGATTCGCCGGATGATAGTGTTCGACAATTCCGGGTAGGTCAGGCTTGAACGATTTGATCAATAAATCATATGACATAGACTCAATCTGGACCAAGGTCGTTTAACATAATTTATCATCAGTGGGTTCCATGGACACTTGATAAGATCAGATGATTGGTCTAGTAGGCGACTCGGGCACTAGGGCAGATAGGGCCCTTTACAAAGGGTCAACTCAGGTTCATTTATTAGGTCGACAGGATCTGATTCTAGGTTCCATAGATTATCTAGAGAGAGAAATTAGAGAGAGAAGAGAGGAAATAAGAGAGAGAAAGAGAGATATGGCTCTCTCTCTCCTCCTCTTCTTCTTTTCTTCTTTCTTCTTATTTTCTTCTCTCTTTTGTTTTCTTTCTTTTTTCTTTGTAAAATAGAAGAGAGATGGGACAACTGGTGGTTGTGATCATAGTGGTCTAACAAGGTGGCAAGTAGTAGAGGTCAGTCGGCGGCGGCGACCAGTCAGCTGAGTTCGATGGAAGAAGACTGAAATAGAGGTGCCTTGTTTCGAAATGACTTAGGCGATTGTCGACTCAAATCTATGGGATTGAAAGCCCAAAATACAAAGGAAGGAAGAGGAGAAGATGGAGGGCTCGTACCTCAGTCCAACGAGGCTTCCTGGCGACTATTTTCAGTGAAAATCAAAGGAATAAGCTCGGTAAAGAAAAGCTTGAATCAGAAGATTTCTAGCCTATTCTTCGATGGATCTTAAAGAGAAGGATGAGTGATTTGAAGTAGGCAAGAGTTCCTATTCGATTAGCCTCGAATCGCCAATTTTTCCGGCACGATAGGCATCTGCGATCAGAAGGATTGCGTTCGGATGAGGAAGGAGACTCCTAGCCGGAGTTCTCCTCCCCCTTTCCCTCACGTGCAACTCACATGAGAAATCAGCCTGGCTTCCAAATCATGTGTGGGCCAGTCAATGGACCGAGCTCTCACAATGTCAAAATTATTTTCGAACTTAGTGTTCTTTTCTGCTCCTGCTATAATTACGAGGTAATCGCAAAGTAGCATGCAAACTAGGGAGTGAAGTTGAAATTTGAAACTGGATCAATTTTTTAATCTTAACAAGTGACAATTGGTTGGTAAATGTAGAAAGCATTGCTTGGCGTAATGCATGCGATAAGAGTTAAATATATCTCTTAACAATTGTAATTATAATTTCATTTTTCATTTTTTGAGCAATACCCAGGTAACCCAGGTTTTGATAACTAAAGAATGACAACATGAGCACTCCTAGGAAAACAAGAAAGGGAAAGAAAATAATGTTCCTTTTCTTTCAAAAGAAGGTATAAGCTTATTTTGTTTTTCGTAATAGGAGGTGAGTGCCATCAGAAATATAAATTAATATATTGGCTAATGCTTCATGACTAATATCTAAATATACCACCAAAAATGGCCTCTTGTAGAAAAAAAATCAAATGTGGGTATGATTATTTTCTTGTCCTATCTCTTTGTATTAGGTGGAAATGCATCCTCTTTGGCAGCTGAAATTACAAGAATTTTGCTAAGAAAAAGGTATCCACAATTCCACATAAGTGCTTATTCTCCCCTAGGCGGGTTTGGAGTCTTTTGGGGTGCTGAGAAAGTGCTTGAAGCAGAAGAGATTAAAAGAATTGCTCATTCTATGCGAAAAAGCAGAGCTCAGGTAACTACATGTATCCATTCAAAGCTTCGCATTTCTTGTTTGTCTGTCGGGAATTTAGTTGCGTTTGATTATTTCACACTTTATATTTTGAAAATTATATACTGTTAACTGTTACGTAGTTCTTCATTTGATTCAAGATTCTACTTCCTGATTTGTTAATTCTACAATAGGTGGTAACAATGGATCAGTGCTTTCTTCTCAAAAACCATAGGATTAGTGCTTTAAGGATGTTTCAGTTCTTTGTAACACATCATTAAACAGTACTCGGGATACATTTCTTGCATGGACAGGTCTGTTTAAGGTGGGCTTTCGAGCAAGGGGTTAGCATTTTGCCGAAGAATTTTAACAAAGGAAGGTTGAAAGAAAACATGGAAATCTTTGATTGGTGTTTGTCTGTAGAGGACAAGGAGAAATTGAGCCTTATGTCACAAGAAAGGCTTATTCTTGTTCATGCATTAGTTGATCCAAATGGTTTCTGTAAGTCTCATGCTGATTTCTGGGATGGAGAGGTGGGAAATACTTTGCATCAATGATGGACTGTGACTTCTCTGAGTTGGACCACTGAAAAAAGGACATATTATTATGTTTTGTATAAATTCAGGATTCAAACTGCTCACTTATTTGAGAATCCAAAGGAGATATTTGACTCCATTGATTACTTAATATCGCCTACAAGATTTATTATGGGCTTAAGAAAAATATGTTATATTGCTCAAAATGAAAAAGGAAGGAAGGAAGAAAGAAAGAGAGAATGAATGAAAGAAAAACTTATTCCTCGTAACAACTTAGGACCTCACTCAAAATGGCTAGCCGGAAGCCGGAAGGTATTATTTGGGTTCCTTGATTCTATATAAATATCCAAGATTTACTGAATAACCGATGTGGGACTAAACACTCGCCCGCACAGGTCCTTAAGCCTCGACGTCCTCATTAAGCTAAGGGTTCAAATCCATTCAAATCTAATTACAAGCACCACGATCAGCCCTTTGTCAGCCCTAATAGATCCATGCTGCAGTGTCCTATAGTTTACATAAGTTATGAGCCGGGCCCACTCTGATACAATTTGTAACAATCCAGGACCTCACCCAAAATGGCTAGCCGGAAGGTATTATTTGGATTCTTTGATCATATATAAGTACCCAAGACCTACCTAGCGAATAACTAATATAGGACTAAACACACGCCCGCACGGCCCTCACATTCCTATGTGACAGAAAAGTTACCATAAGGATAATGATTGAAAGAAAAATAAGTAGATCAAACAATGGTGGTGAGAGGACAAAGCATTGCCTATGTGTGGATAACATTTTTGACCTTGTGGAAAACCTATCTGCAATTAATGAGATAGAATCTTGTTCACATATTGGAGAACTTCTATTGTTTAATAATTTATAAATGAGAAATTTGTGGGAATGGGCCATTTTATATGGACTGGATCCTTGATACATAAATTTAGCTATCAACTAGGATATACTTTGAAATCCTTTTCACAATAGATCTAAAGAAGATAACAAAAGAAGTAACTGACTCAAATACAACATCAGAAAGAAATGGGCAAAATTCATCACTCTTGAAGCTTCTTATCTAGTTGGGGTGCAGAGCAAATAGATAAGCAAAGGAAAAATGATTTATTGATGAGAGGTTTAGATGTGTTACATGTATCCTTTGTGAAACATAACACAAGAATATCCTGTAAGTTTCTTAATAACATGGAAGAATACCCAAATGCCCTAGGTGTATGGCAACAAATTCTCTACAACTTAAGTTGTAGGAATTTTGCGTCTAGAAAAGGTTGTAGAAAAATTTCCACAACTTGGGCACGTGCTAGACATCAACAGACTTTCATTAGCAAATTTGGAAGAATGATATATCAACATTATTGCAGCCGTCGACCACCCAAGTTGTACGAAATTTCTAAAGATTGGCTATAAGACAACACTCGGCCATCTGTAAGTCAGATGAAATTATCTTCTCATGTAAAATCACCCTTGCCATGTGAATTGAGCGAAAAACCTATTGGAGAAAAATGGAGATTTATTATCTGAAATTTTACAGAAATTGTCTCAAAATAATTTTACCTAAAAAAGGTAGTAGACTTGAGACACGGATCAGGTTGCTCTCTTAAGATGATACGTACTATATACGAAATTGTCTGACGTAGCCAATGAGAGCATCTCAATTAAACAACTTTTAGTATGTAAATGTCTTCTTTTTAATTTTCAAATTTGCAACTGGCCTAGGATTTAAAAAATATAAAGCCAAAAGCATTCTAGTTTAATGACTGAAATTTTAAAATTAAATTTGAACCATCCGTTGGATGAGATATAAAATTGAAATATTTCTACTTTAATGGTTGAAGTTTTTTAAATTCATTTTTAAAACTAAAATCAGCCAACTTTTTTTATTTTTATAAAATATATCAACAATCCCCTATTTGTTTTTAAAAACATGCAGATAATATATATATATATATATATATATATATATATATATATATATATATATATATATATTTTTTTTTTTTTTTCTTCTGAGTAAGAATAGAATATCATGCATTAATGAGAGTGCCAATGGCTTGAACCCCCCACTTAGTATTTCAGCAATGTTGCTCCAGAGCCAATAGTGAACAATATCTTGAACTATGTAAAACAACGCTTGGATATCTGTAAATCAGAGGAAATTAACTTCCCATGTGGATTGGATGAAACCTCTAAGTTGCATAACCATTAAAAATCCATCTCGTATCCGAATTGTAGGAATTTGATAGGATTTAGCTTGTAGAGGATTGACACGCATGCTTTGGCATGCTGAGCAGTGAGCTAAGAATGTGGAACAACAGAAACTCCCATCGTATCATTGAATTTTCCAGCCCATGTCTATCCATAAGCGTATGGCCAGGAGCTTTTGATGTGAGACTGAGGAGTGCGATCTTTTTGGTTAGATTCCGAAAATCTAAAGCTCCTCCCACCCTTTATACTCTTTGAGGATGTGATCTCTGCCTTACCAGTCGATCCCAAATATGTCCAATATCCCAGAAGCGTCACTGGGCTCAGGCTCAAAAGCCATGCCCCTCATTGGCATGGGCACTGCAGTCTACCCCTTCGCCCCATCCGATACCATGCGATCAGCCATGTTGCGGGCGATCGAGCTTGGTTACCGACACTTCGATACTGCCGCCCTCTACCAATCCGAGCAGGCTCTTGGTGAGGCCATAGCTGAGGCCCTTCGCTCCGGGGTGATCAAATCCCGGGATGAGCTCTTCATCACATCCAAGCTATGGTGCAGTGACGCTCACCATGACCGCGTCCTCCCTGCTTTGCATGCAACTCTTCGGTAATACCATGTTGACATGAAAACCATTTCTGTCTGCTTCCTTTCTACTTCGATATCAGCATGGATGCTTTTCTTGTCGTAAAAATCTACTCGATCTCTGATTTGACAGGGCAAGGCTTGACGGATGATTCTCTAATTGTTTCAGGCACCTTCAGTTGGAGTACCTCGATCTCTATCTCATACATTGGCCCGCAAGCACAAAGCCAGGAAGGTACGAGCTGCCATTTCCAAAGGAGGAGCTTCTGCCATTCGACATGAATTCAGTGTGGGAGGCCATGGAGGAGTGTCGGAAGCTCGGGCTAACAAAGTTCATCGGTGTCAGCAACTTCTCTTGCAAGAAGCTGGAAGCATTGCTTGCCACCGCGAGGATTCCTCCTGCTGTTAATCAGGTGAATTTGGCTTTCCTTAGCATTTGTGTCTAAACTCCGAAATCGAGTGGACTCTGACCATGGGAGCCAACCTCGTTGGTAAGGTCGAAGTGAATCCTCTTTGGCAGCAAAAGAAGCTGAGGGAGTTTTGTGCTGCCAGGGGAATTCAAATTTGCGCGTACTCGCCTTTAGGAGCAAGAGGGACTCTATGGGGCACTGATTGCGTCATGGAATGCGATGTTCTGAAAGAGATAGCTGCAGCTAAGGGAAAGACTCTGGCCCAGGTAAGTTGTTGAATTTATTGGAAATTTGAAGAAGTGGAGTGATTCCCATGGAAGTCTAAAATGTTCCTTTAAGCAAGTTTAAGAATTCTGTAGGAGTTGTATGATCCAGTAATTACAATTTTATGCTAGATAGAGTGACATCTAGTACCATGCATCCGCATAGGTCTGCCTAAGGTGGGTGTATGAGCAAGGTGATTGCGTGCTGGTGAAGAGCTTTGATGAGAAGAGGATGAAAGAGAACCTAGACATACTGGATTGGGAGTTGAATGAAGAAGAGAGGCACAAGATTAGCCAAATTCCACAGCAAAAAGGATTTCCAGGCCTGGAGTTTGTATCAATCGATGGACCATATAAATCCCCTGCAGAGCTATGGGATGGTGAAGTTTAATGGATGAAAGGATGGCAATCTGCATGTTTACCTGTTCTATTTAATTATCATCCCATGCATAAGAAAGAAACTGAACTAAATGTTCAAAATCCAACAAGGCCTTCTTTTTGCCTTGGTATAAAGGTTTAATCTTGTATCAGTAGGAAGAAGGTAAAAATCATCCCAAATTAGCTTGGCTGATTTGTTCACCTGAAGATTGCCTGACTTTTGCTGCATTGAACCGTTCTCCTTGACCAGATGGATAGCTGTTAGCTTGCTCAAGCTTCTTGCACTTGTTTTTTGTGGACTTTTGAAGTTTTTTGAGCTCACATTTTCTATACATGATTTAATGATAAGGTCTTTCCTTCACAGCAGGGGCGGAGGGATCTCTTTGTTTCTTATTTGGTTTTCTTAAACCAAAAGAGTGGATTTCTACCCCTTTTTTAGCTAGAAGTGCAGAAGGATGGAGAAATTAAGTGAAGCCAGCTTCATGATAATCATCACTCTTTAGAAATGAGATGCATATATTTAAGAGTAGAAGGATGGAGAAACCAAGTGAAGCCAGCTTCATGCTAATCATCACTCTTTAGAAATGAGATTCATAGCACTGAACCTGACCTTTTGCATAGAAAAGATCCTCAGAAGATTAATAATTTTGATGAAAAACTGGTGTAGTATTTTATGATCCTTGCATCAAATAGCCAATGATGAGCATAGAGAAGGAACTAATGCTCAAGTAGAATAACAAGGAAAGCAAGAACAATCCAAAAGTAGACTAGTGATGTCACGAGCCAGATTCGGAGCATAATTTGTCGCGCCCTAGATCCGGAGCATGACATAGCTATGCTACCGAGGGGCACAGCTCACGATAACACGAAGCCAACATTATATTTAACTTTCAGATCCATCTCAAATATAATAAAATCATTAAGAATCCAATTTCATTATTCATTAGATAAAAACTAATATTAACTCAGAACGTTTAAATCTAAATATAAATATCAAACTCATAATCCTTACTACTCAAAAAATCACTCACTACAATTTCATAATCAACTGAAGAACTAAGGTTCTGCTCTGTTATATAGATCACCAAGCTTGCTAGCGCGAATTACAAGCCGTGACCATCCTTTGTTTCTATCGATTCTATTCGTCTGGAGAGAGAAAAATAAAAATAGAGGTATATGAGTGACATACCTCAATAAGTAAACTTTCACTACCTTTCCGGATCAAACATAAGTTTTTTCATGTTAATTCATCATTTAAGAAAAATATCAGATATTCCACAATAAGCATTTCATAATATGGTGTATTAAAAACATGTCATAAAGCCATTCATGCATACGTAAATCATTCATATTTTATAAACATAGCTCCAAGTTCATTTTGCAAATAAATATATAAATCGTTCTTTTGCCATTTAGCCATATCATAGTTCAAAATATTGCTCATAGATATTCATTCTATGGTCACTTTATACCCGTGACAGGGCCAGTATTCGTAATTGACATAGATTTATGTTCGTATGTCAACTTTATACCCATTGGCAGGGCCAGTGTTCGTATGGATCTAGCTCCGAGGATCGATTTTTTTAATGCAAGAGATTATACATAGCTATCTGAGAGTGTTTTGAAAGCTTATATCTTTTTTGTAAAATATACATAGAAATAGATGAAAAATGTTAAATGACATGATTAGATTCATATTTTATAACAAAGTTATTTTCATCAAATTATTCATGAAATTATTTTTCATAATAATCATGATTTTTATAACACATGAGCTGATCCATATTTTAAGAAAATCATGACATTTCTACAAGCAAATATTATGCATGGAAAACATGATCATTTGAAAAATAATAAAGAGTTCAAAATATACTTACAAGTTCGAAAACTAGTAAGGAGTACAACGCTTACTTATCTCTTTTATCTTAGACCGTCAAACTTCACTAGGCCATTCAATTAACTCTATTAAAAACATTAAAATGAGATTAATTTCTATTTGAATTAAAATAATAAAAAAAGATACGGTTGGTCAAGTGTCAGCGTTCAGCGGTTCCGGATGGGTCAAGCCTGAGCGATTTGATCAATAAATTATAAAGTATGGACTCAATCGGAGCCGAGGTTAATTCAATATGGTTCATTAATATGTATTTTAGGGACATTCAACAGGGTTGTGATGGTCGGTCTAATAGACAGTCTGGGCACCAAAGTGAAATTAGATCCTTTGCAAGAGTCAACTCGGATTCGTAGATAAGATCAACATGACCTAATATTAGATTTCTTGGATATTCTAGAAAGACAGAGTTGAGAAAAAGTAGAGAGAGGAGAGAGAAATAAAGCGAGAGAGAAAGAGAGGGATGGTTCGCTCTCTCTCCTCTTCTTCTTCTTTTCTTCTTTTCTTCTTTCTGCTTTTTTTCTTTTTTTTTCTTTCTTGGCTAAACCAAAGAGAAAGGGGGTGGCTGGTGGTTGGCTAGGTGGTCCGGTGAGGCGGCGGTGGCGGCGGGAAGCAGAGGGCAGCCGACGGCGATGGCCGGCCTGCCGGATTCAACTCAAAACAGAGCCGAGCAGGGGAGTTTTGGCTTGGTTGTCCTCGGATTCCCAGCTCCCTCTCCGGCGGCTGGGGGCCTGGATCCGGCTTGGGGACGATACAAGGAAGGGCCGGAGCCCTCGGCGACGAATGCCGGTGGAGGCGGTGGTCGGAAAAAGGAGAAGAAGGCGGAACAGAGCAAAACATGGGATCCTTTTTTCCGGGCAATTTCCGGCCAATTTCTCGGCCTGCGGCCGTAATTCCTAGTCATGGGAAGAATATGAAGGAAAGGAGAAGGATTCCAGAGCATTACCTCGACTCCGACGATGCCCCGTTTTCCGGCGAGCACAGTGATGGGATGCTGGGACATTGAAGGGAGAAAAGAGGAGGAAAGAGGAGCGGTGGCACTCGATGAGGGTGGGGGCTATCTTTAATAGAGGATCTCTGCTCAATCGTGGAAAGATTAGGACTCCTTCCGTCTCCTCCTCCGACGGGATCGGGGAAGAGGAGGACTCCTGGTCGGACTTCGGAGTCCGACTTCTCCCTCTCCCACGCACGGGCCGTGTGAGCCCTTGCTCACATGGGCTTGCGGCCCATTTCATGTGCGGACCCGTCAATGGCCCGGGTATCATTGATGTGGACTTTAGATGCATTGGATGGATTTTAATGCATCCTTGCTGAAGTAAAAGAGAGAATGATATATCCTAGAGCTTTCTCAGCAAAGTTAGAGAGGACGGACCACTTGCACACCAATAGGACATGGTATCCTAAAGGTCCACTTGGGTATGCTGAAAGGGACAGAATCAACTCTCAAAAGAGTTTTATATGGTCCATATATCTGCCCTTCAACATGTGTCTGCATGTGTTTTTGTGCTAAGTTAAGAGTCCAAATTTATTCAAATTCAATTACAAATACCACAATCAGCTCATGATCAATCCAAATGAAATAACCGATGTGAGATTTGATGACTGCGTGCTGGTGAAGAGCTTTGATGAGAAGAGGATGAAAGAGAACCTAGACACTGGATTGGGAGTTCAATGAAGAAGAGAGGCACAAGATTAGCCAAATTCCACAGCAAAAAGGATTTCCAGGCCTGGAGTTTGTGTCAATCGATGGACCATATAAGTCCCCTGCAGAGCTATGGGATGGTGAGGTTTAATGGATGAAGGGATGGCAACCTGCATGTTTACCTGTTCTATTTAATTATCAGTCCATTCATAAGAAAGAAACTGAAATAAATGTTCAAAGTTCAACAACGCCTCGCCTATCAATATGGGCATTGTCTCCTATTCCGTTATGATAAGATAAGAAAAAGAATTTATCCCGAACCATAACAATTTTATTCAAATCCTAATGTAAAGATCTTGTTCTTAAACACAGAATCTAAATCAGAGCACATAAGTAAAAACAATGTTTGTCGATGTCCTAGCGTGGGCCATGTTCGAATCGGTTCGAACCACATCAGATCGAACATTTTCAACCTTGGATTCAAAAATTTAATTTATGTTCAATTTCGACGACTGTAAAATACAGTTCTTGACCCATGCCCTCTTTTCAAGAATAATTGTTCGAGGATAAGGTTATCAGCTCTGAACTGGACATTTACCTCGTGACCTGCAAGTATATTGACGTAGGAGACATAACATACTGTACAGAGAAACAAAAACTTATATTACGTTACGTCACATATGGTGCAGACTCCAGGCAGAATATTTTTGTTCATAAATTCACATATCTTGAATTATTCTTTTCCGACTTTTTGGACTTGGATACCCGACCGGTACCCAGCTGCAAATCTTGAACCAACTAGTCATTGTCCTCCTCCTAATCTTCTTTTAGGCAATCTCTGGACTGAAGCAGGTTTAAGGGTGGCAATGGATTGGCTAGGAATTGTCTTTTACTTTAAAAGCTGAGAAAAAAGAATCAGAAGTTATTTTAGTAGTCAAATCTTATTATCTAGCAACTAGAGATTCAAAATTCGAGACTTTTGTCACCAAACGTCTCTAAATGTATGAACCTTAACAATTGCAATTCAGATATCTTCGTCTTTCTTTAGAAAATATGACAATAAAGACTTATACATGTATACTTGCAGCTATAATAGACCTCAAAATCTGGAATTTACTGTACAGATCCTATCCAATTCCAAGACTTAAATCAGCAAGAAAGGGATAAAAGAAAAAAAGAGCATATGATCATATAATTTTAAAATTTTTACATATACACAGGTGCTTGTTTCTTCGATAGTTATTGTTTTTAACTTTTTATATAGATAAAAGAGGCTGAAGTCATCTAGTGCACTATGGACTTGAATGGAAGCCGAAGTACTTGAAAGATAACTCGTCTCAAGCCACCGAGCTATAAGCTTGCGGACTTGTTTCTTGGAAAGTAACTTTATGCTTTCCATGGAACACCAACCAATGTGTACAGTAATTATTTGTCTGCCATGGGAGCCAGAAGCCAGATTGGCATGGGAAGCCATACCGCAAATAAAAACAGCAGGAATGTGAGCGATCAGCCAATCTTTTTGGAAACCAAGCCTGGTTTTTCTGCTCACAGACACTGCTAAGTTACAACCCTCACTGTGAGGTGTCAGGGGGACACCCCGCGAACCCCCTAGGGTACCCATTCTTGTGCAGTAACAGAAGACAGAGAACTGGTTACCTAAAGGAATTTAAAAAACAAACTATGCAAAAGTAGGAATTCTCTCTCGAACCCTAGAACCTTTGGGCTAGGAACCCGAGAAAAGCGAATGATCAAAGCTGGATTTCGTGCCACGAAATGAATCGAAGAACTGAGAACGTTTCCAATAACGACAGCAGCTCCAGCTGAAGTAATTGTAGTAGCTCCGACACCTATTGATTTTGCACCTTCTAACATCTCGAGACGAGAATTTGCTCGTCACGTTCCTTCGCTGCTCTTTCCTAAATTCTTCGTTGATTCTTCTTCCCTACCCCGCGATCCAAATACATGCATACATACATAGTTATGATAAAAATATCTAGTTCCCAAGCTCATGGTCTAAGTAGGCATTAAAGTCCCATGAATTGGATGGAGGTCCTCAGGCTCAAGCTATGTTCAAGTGCTCTATATTAGTCTTGAATACATACATACATACATACATACATGCATGCATGCATGCATGGTTGTGCTATTAATCTTGTGCAATACATACATATATACATACATAGTTATGATGAAAAGACCTAGCTCTCAATCTCATGGTCTAAGCAGGCCTTAAAGTCTCATGAATTGGATGGAGGTCCTCAGGCTTATATAAGCCCCGTTCAAGTGCTCTATATTAGTCTTGAATGAATGAATGAATACATACATAAATACATAGTTATTTCATTAATTTTGTGTTACATAGCTATGCTTTTCTTATCGTCGTATAAAACTTCGGTTGGAGTACTTACGATTGTGATCCGTGATATCTTTTAAGGGACGATTGTATAGAGAATTATTATCATGCCGGACTTGAGAATATGGGATTCTCGCGGCGGACATAATTGAAAAAAAAGCACTTTGATTATAAATGCGTTTCACATGGTGCATACCATTAAATAATTTAAAAATTATATATTTGCATGCCTTTTTATTTTTTTTAATTATTATTTTGGTCTTTGTGCCTATCAAGGCTTGAATAACCGAAGTCAGGTGACCTAACGGCATGAGCATGTTCACTAGATATAAATGAACGAACCATGCCACATATAAATTGTATATAATAGTTGCTTTAACGGTTCTAGATTTAAGGGGAGCAATGACTTGGGTTGGGTCAAAATCTCTTTGTCACACTCCAGATCCAAAGTATGATATGGCCGTGCTACCAAGGAGTATAACCCACGATAACATGAAGCCAATATTACATTTAGCTTTCAAATCCATCTCAAATATAATAGAATAAATAGGAATTCAATTTCATTATCTATTAAATGCAACCAATACTGGTTCAGAGCCTCTAAATCCAAACATAAATACAAAATTCATAATCCTCAATATTTAGAAAATCATTGACTACAAATTCATAATCAATTTAAAATACTAAAATTCTTCTACAAAATCGTCGAGCTTGCTAGTGCGAACTTCAAGCATGTACCATCCTTCATTTCTGTCGACCCTATTCATTTATAGAGAGAAAAATAAAAATAGAGGTATATGAGCTACATAACTCAGTAAGTAGACATTTCACTATCTTACTGGATCAAGTATAAGTTTTTTCATATTAATGCATCATTTAAGAAAAATATCTGATATTCCAAAATAACCATTTCATAATACAGTATATTAAAACAAGTAATGAAGTAAATCATGCATGAATAAATCATCCATCTTTCATAAACATAGTTCTAAGTTTATATTGCAAATAAATTCATAAATCATTCTTCACGTTATTTAATCTTATCATGGATTAAAATATTACTTATAGATATTCGTGCCATGGTTACTATAACCCGTGATAGGCCTATCTTTATAATCGATAAGATATTATAGTTCGTATTTGTTACCAGTTTTAACCTATTGACAGAGGGCCGCTTTTATTGGATGCTAGCTCTAGAATGTCGATTGGCTCCCATTTCTAGGGGCAGTCATAGCAATTTGAGAGCCTTCAGAAAACTTATATCTTTTTCTTAAATCATACATATAAATAAATAAAAAATACTAAATGGCATGACTAGATTCATATCTCACAAACAAAGCTATTTTCATAAAAATATTTACGAAACTATTTTTCATAATAAAGCATGATTTTTATAACATATATACTGATCCATAATTTTAAGAAAAGCAAGATATTTCTACAAGCAAATTTTATGCACGAAAAATATAATCATTTAAGAAATAAGGACTATAAGATATACTTACCTCTTTTGTTTTACATTGTTAGACTTTGCTCGACGACTCTGCTAGACCTATTTAAAATATTAACAATAAAATTAATCTCTAATTGATTATTGTAATAAAATAATACGAAAAGACTTGATCGGGCATATGATGGTTTCGGGTAAGTTAGGTCTAGACGATTTGCTCAATGGATCGAACTCAATCAGACTAAGATCAATCAACAAGATTCATCAATGGGGATTTCATGGACATTCAATAGGACCGGGATGATTGGTCCAGTAGGCGGCTTGGGCACCAAGACAATTCCAAACCTCTTTTCATGGGTCAACTCGGGTTTATAAATCAAGTCGGCAGGACCCGATACTGGGTTTCCTAAGTCTTCTAGAGGGAGAAAGCAAGAGAGAGGAAGAGAGGGATGGCTCTCTCTCTCCTCCTCCTTTTCTTTCTTTTTGCTTATTGGTAAACGAGGGAAGGAAGGGGGGGTTGCTGGTGGCTAATATGGTGGTCTGGCGAGGTGGCAGTCGACAACTAGCCAGCCAAATTCAACCCAAAAATAGAGCCAAGAAAAAAATTTTCTTAGCTCAGTGTACTCGGATCCCAGCCCGCTTGCTGGTGGTTGGGGGTCCAGCTTTAGCTAGGGACTAGTGGAGGGAAGAGACCGATGGCTTCGGCGATGAACGCCGATGATGGGCATTGCCGGAAAAAGAGAAAGAAGAGGAGCAGGGGAGAGGTTTTATAGTGATTTTCAATCGATTCCTTGGTAGAATCTGACCAGCAATGAATCAATAAAGAAAAAAGAAGCCAGGGAAGAAGAATTCGAATTCTTATTGGCTCCGGTGAGCACTGTGGCCTCGATTTTCGGCGGGCACGGTGACGGGGTGCTGTGTTTTTGAAGGAAAACAAGAGAGAGAAGGAAGCTTGATGATCGCTGGTGGAGAATACCCACTGTACTTTATTTTCTTCTCGGGATTTTAATAATTCAGCACATCTAATCACTTATTTGAAAAATACATTTACAGTTTTTTTAGTCAAGTCCTTATTCCCAGACTATTATTTTGTCTCCGCCCGGCGCCCCACTCGAGTTTGTAGAATCTCTTATCTAGCTGTGTTTGCGCGTTGGCTGTTCTTGCAAGATTGGCATGGGAGTCATGCCCCAATAAAAAAGGTCGGCAGGCACGTGAACCACCTTTGGAGAAAGCATTTGAATAAGTTAGCCTATAGGCATGTCTTTCGAGGGAACGTTTTAAACAAAATCCTTATTTTCTACAAACTCAGAAAACTGTAATTTAGGTGCACAGCTTATTTTCTAACTCCTTAATTAAATCAGAAAACTGTAATTTAGGTGTTTGTTTCGTTTAAAAAAATAAAAAAGCTGCAAGGCATGTGAGTTGCATGGCAAAAGAGAGGAGAATATAAAACCATCACAAGAACAAAATCCTTATGGGGCGGTCTCCTTTCCCTACCTCCATAAAGAGAAATTAACTACTAAAGCACCTACCACAAAAATAATCTCTACAAATGAAATAGCTTGCCTCAAATAAAAGAGGGCCACAAACAATCCCCGCGTATATCTCTGACAAATTTTATGTTCAAAGTAACCTTCAGTCCGAGGGTCAGATCATGAACAGCTTGCATGTGACACACATTTGCTTGCATGGAGGCCATGTCGGCAGCTCGCTCTATATAAGCTTGGAGATTACATTCTCTGCTAAGAAAACAATCACAACACCATGGAAAGCATGGCCGTGAGAGGTATCCCAGAGGTGGCCCTGAGCTCAGGCTCAAAAGCCATGCCTCTGATTGGCATGGGCACTGCAGTCTACCCCTTTTCTCCATCTGATGCCACGCGATCAGCCGTTCTACGGGCGATCGAGCTTGGCTATCGACACTTCGACTCGGCCGCTCTTTACCAATCTGAGCAGCCTCTGGGCGAGGCTATAGCTGAGGCACTCAGCTCCGGCCTCATCAGATCCCGAGATGAGCTCTTCATTACCTCCAAGCTATGGTGCAGTGATGCTCACCGTGGGCATGTCCTCCCAGCACTCCGTAAAACTCTTCGGTAAAATACCACAACGCCATGCATGCACCATCTCTTGTGCTTCCTTTAATTCTAATTAGTTTTCCCTTTGATGGATAGCTTGCCTCGGAAATATACTTAATCCTTCCATTGAGTCTACTTAATCTGGAGCCATGGTCTATAACCTACCCAATTTTGTTGCGATAGAGAGAATAACAGGAGTGCATAATATTTATGTGGTTCGAACTATTGATCTATTTCTGTAGCCCCCAATATACCCGATCTCTAGGACACTCAAGTTACAAGAGACATAGAATAGAGTAACCTGATTTATAATCGAACTAGTATTCCTGCAGTAAGCAGTTTAGATCTTCTAGAACTTGTAAACTCAAAATATACTCAACAAATTTTGATGGAACAAGGCTTACAGAAATGAATTGCTCGCTGTTCAGGAATCTTCAATTGGAGTACCTTGATCTTTATCTCATACATTGGCCCATGAGCACGAAGCCAGGAAAGTACGAGTTTCCACCACCAAAGGAGGACCTTATGCCATTCGATATGAAATCAGTGTGGGAAGAGATGGAGGAGTGCAAGAGACATGGGCTGACAAAGTCCATTGGAGTCAGCAATTTCTCCTGCAAGAAGCTGGAGACATTACTCTCTACTGCGAGAATTCCTCCTGCCGTCAATCAAGTGAGTGAGGCTGGGGTGACTCTCATTTTCCAACTTAATACAAATGGATTATGAGGATTTGGATAAATTCTTTTGGTTTAGGTTGAGGTGAATCCTTTATGGCAGCAAAAGAAGTTGAGACAATTTTGTGCAGCCAAGGGAATTCAAATGTGTGCTTACTCACCTTTAGGAGCAAAAGGAACTCTGTGGGGCACAGCTCGGGTTATGGAGTGTGATGTTCTGAAAGAGATTGCTGAAGCTAAAGGGAAGACTCTGGCTCAGGTAAGTTCGGAAGCATAACCAACCTATTTTGCTGTAACATTGTTAATTTTCACCACTGTACCTGCACTCATGACATTCATTACCATTTCCATAGATCTGCCTAAGGTGGGTATTTGAGCAAGGAGACTGTGTGCTGGTCAAGAGCTTTGATGAGAAGAGGTTGAAGGAGAACCTGGACATACTGGATTGGGAGTTGACTGAAGAAGAGAGGTTAAAGATCAGCCAGGTTCCACAGTGCAGAGGATGTTCAGGAATGGCGTTTGTTTCAGTTGATGGGCCCTATAAATCCCTCATAGAACTTTGGGATGGTGAGATCTAAGGGTTGAGATGAGTTGTCAGCAACTTTTATGCTCTTGTTTTCCATGTATTACTAATTGAAAAAAGCCAAGTCCTTTGTATTCTGGAAGTTTATGGCAACTTTATCTATCAACATTTCAGTAATATAAACTATCATATCAAATTTGCCCAATTTGTTGACTTGAGGACTTTGCTCACTCCATTCTACCATGTATGATTACTATCTGGGCTACCCAATATGCGACCTGAATGCCTACTTGAGAGATTTTATCTACCGGATTCCCCAGGAGCATGGCATCTTGACCTGCAGGGAAGTAGCCCGACGGCGCCGCCAGGCTTGGACACCTCCAGGATATTCCCTTGGATTTTTTTAGGATGAGATTTATTTTTTTCCCTTTGTTTTGTTGTTGGAATTGTAAGGACACATATCGTGCACTCGCTGAATCTTACTTGATTTCAAACATAAGCAATTCATCAAAATTTTCGATAACTCATGACCACAAATTTTAAATTTTTAAACAGATAATTGCGTCATGATAGATAAAGAACACTTTGATAAGTAGGGGAAGACACAGGGCAATCATCATGACAACAAAATAAAACTAAGTGCAGTTTCTTAGAACGGAAGAACCACAGATGTATGCCGACCCCTCAGCATCTTAGGTAAAAAAGCACTGAAGGCCCAATCTTTCCGATAAAATCAAGTAAAATACCAATAAAACTTTTCCTAAGTTAAAAAATAATTAAAAACGAACTAACATCCATAAATTATTTTTCGATTTACAATTTAGAACCTCAAAATGTTACTGGAAGATATTATTGAGATTTTTTAGCCTTGTATAAATACCCAAGATATTTTCAGTGAATAACCGATGTAAGACTTAATATATATTTGCAAGAGTTCTTCACATATTTCTCTCATTTAAGTTCTAGTATCCGTGCTAAATTAAGATTCCAAATTTATTCTAATTCAATTACAAATACTACAATCAGCTCATGATCAATCCAAATAAAATAATCAATATAAAATTAAACATACATTTGCACGAATTCTTATACAAACAAGAGATGCCAACCAAAAAAAAATTAAAAATTATGTATAAAAAATATTAAAAAGCCATAGTCTGAGATTGGAGGAGAACATTTTTCGCTGCCAGCTTCACCAGTGGCACTTGGAAAGATCCGAGAAGTCGCTTTCTTCTCTCTCTTTCCTTTTATTTTTCGGAATTTGACCAAGTCTCGAGGCGTTAGTGGACTAATTAACACAAGTATTACACACAACCCCTTTCATGGTATCCGTATTACACAGAAGTATCACAAGCCTCGAGCTACTCGGCAAGCGGCTTACCGGTACCAGCCCAAACTTGAGAAAATTATTATTACAAGATAACAAGAACCCCAGTATGTTCTGTCAATATTACATACAAGTGTCTTGTTTGCGAATTCGAACGAAAATACTTGGGCCCGTTATGGCAGAAATGAAAAAGGCGGTGAATGTTTTTGCAAAATACTCATCTAGCTAGTCTGCCTTCAAAAAGACGAATAGCATGGCTCCAAAGATTGCCCATGAATCAGCCCATGATCTATTTCTCGGTCGAAGCAGACATTTGATCAGCGATAGATGCAGGCTGGTGGCTCCATTTCCGCTTGCTCGGCACAATTGGATTGCGTCCCCTTTAGCAACCCCCTGATAAGAATGCGCATCACATGTTCGATTAATTGCCAATTGAATGACTAGCTTTTGTTTACGAGAAATTTTCTCTGTTTCTTTTTCCTTGATCACTGTCTACTACTGTAGGTATATTTGGCCTGACATTCCTTCCGAACCGATGCTTGGGACCACCTGAGAGTCTCTTTAAATCCACTGCATGTTGCCTCAAAGTTCATATCTTCCGATCGAAAATTACTTCTCTTCCATGCCGAGTTCACCAAAAATTATCAGAATTCTCCCTTTTCTAGGAAGCAAGGAAGCATCAACACTTTGTTAGCAGGCCTAATTTACCTTAATAAAAAAAAGAGAGAATTTAACAAAACCTATCAACATTACTCTCCAACCAGTGCTCAATACTTGTTCAAGTTGTACTTTTACTTGACATTCCAATTAATTATTGAGTGCAAACATAGTAGCATTCTCTAAAACAAAGCATCATCCGCTGATAATATAACAACACGATGTCATCGCATTGATGCTACAACAAGTCAAAAGAACAAACTAGAAACTTCTATTAAGCAATGCTTCCATCCACAGCAGCAGTCTTTAGCTCCCTCATCATGGCCACCACCTGCAGCATGTTGGGCCTCTTCGACGGGAAGTCCTCCACACACTGCAGTGTGATCTCCATAAACCTCTTCATCTCCTTCTCCTCGTCACCTTGGCTCGCGAGCAGGAGTCCTCCGTCAATCACCTCCCTCCCTTTTCCTTCCCTTACCTTCATCTTCACCCAACCCACCAAGTTGGAGTCACCAAAGTCCTCTTTATCGGTCGGCCTCTTCCCTGTGAGTATTTCAAGCAGCACCACCCCGAATGAGTACACGTCGCCTTTTGCGGTGCACCGGAAGCTCTGATAGTACTCCGGTGGCACGTAGCCAGGAGTCCCGGCGAGCGTGCTTACGCTAAGATGAGTGTCCAACGCGCTTATAAGCCTTGCCATCCCAAAGTCTGACACCCTTGCCTCCATCTCATTGTCCAACAACACGTTGCTCGATTTCATGTCTCGGTGTATGATGTGAGGAATGCAGTTGTGGTGGAGGAAGCATAAGCCCTTTGCTGCACCCCTTGCAATCTTCTTCCTCTCCTCCCAGCCGAGCATCATTTCCCGGGCCCTTTTACCATGCAGCATGTCTTCCAGGCTCCCGAACCTCATGTACTCATAGACAAGAAGCCTCTCCTCGCCTATCTTGCAATAACCCAGGAGAGGCACGAGGTTCTTATGCTTGATCTTGCCCAAGGTCTCCATCTCCGCCATGAATTCCCGATCACCCTGATAGCTTAAATGTATTAGCTTCTTTATTGCGACGCTCGAGCCATCCTTCAATGTGGCCTTGAACACTTCCCCGAAGCCTCCACAACCGATGAGGCTTGCTGCAGAGAAGCCATTGGTGGCCTCAATGAGCTGTGAGAATGTCAGCTTACGGAGCTGCCTCTGGAAAGTGGCGACATTGATGCTCAGAGCCTCCTTCTCCTTCCCAATTTTCCAAGTTGTTGCTGCATGGGTAGCTTGGAGGCTATTTAGCATCCTGGCTTCCTCCGCTTCCTTTCGCCTCGCTCGCATGGCGATTGCCCACACTATAAGAACACATATGGAGGCCACCGAGACGAGAACTCCAAGCACGATGCTGTTGGCCCAAGCAGCAGCTGAGCTCCTTCCACCTTCCCTCCCGTAGTCTGATGGAGTTGCAGTGGGAAGGTCGTTTGCCTCCTGGCAGGGAGGCAAGGGGACACCACAGAGGCCAGGGTTGTTCGCATACTGACTTGCGGGAAGTGTGCTGAGCTGCCCCCTCGATGGGATCGGTCCACTCAAGTTATTTTCTGATAGGTCTATCTGTACCAAGAAGGAAAGATTAGAGAAGGACTCTGGAATGCTACCCTGCAAGTTGTTGTGCGAGGCATCAAAGACTCCAAGGTTTCGAAGGCGGCCGAGGGATGCTGGGATCACCCCTGTCAACTTGTTGTGGGCTAAGTCCAGCACTTGTAGGACCACCATGTCCCCGAATTCGTCTGGGATATTGCCATGAAGCTTATTATATGAAAGATCGAGGTACTCCAGTGTTTGGTAATGAGTCCAGTCGCTTAGAGCCGCGCCGGAGTACAATCTTGTGAAGTCGCAAGTCTTCAGAGTTGGCACTTGCAGTAGCCTCTCCGGCCGGATTCCAGCAAATTCCAGCAACCCTCCCACTCCTTTGCATGAATTCCCCACGTTTCGGACAAAAGCCAAGGTATTGCCTGATAGAATTCCACTCAAAGCTTTTGCTCCGAGTTGTCGGCCAAGCCGTGGTGGGATCTCACCTGTCAGGTGGTTGCTGTTCAAATCCAACCACACCAAGCTCCTGCAGTTCCCAAGCTCTTTTGGGATCTCTCCGCTGAGGCTATTGTTTGCAAGCTGGAGGACTGCCAGCCTGGAGAGCCAGCCAAACTCTGGTAAGATTCTTCCGGTGATTCCATTGCTGGTGAGTGAGATCCATTCAAGATTGCTGCAGTTGAACAGCTCGACTGGGATGTCACCACCAAGGAAGTTATTATTCAGGATGAGGTTCCTTAGCTGCGAGCATTGGCCTAATTCAGCAGGGATTTGGCCATGCAAGCCATTGAACCAGAGCATCAAATGCTCAAGGTTTTTGAGCAGGCCAAACTCTGGTGGAATTATACCTTGGAGGTAGTTGATGCTGAGATCAATTGTCCTGAGCTGGGAACAGTTTGACAGTTGAGGTGGAATCTGACCCCTGATCAGATTATCAGGAACTCGTAGCTGTTCAAGTGAGGATTCCCCGGAGCAGATATCAGGAGGCATGACACCGCTAATCTTATTCGAACTGAAGTCTGCAATTCTTAGTCGCTTGCATGCAGAGATGGAACTTGGAAATGGTCCAGAAATGAAGTTATTGCTCAATAGAAGGCTTTCCAAGGAAACGAGGTTTTGGAGAACATCATTTGGAAAAGGACCCAAGATGTTATTATTAGCCAAGTCGAGCAATTGGAGTGAATAGCATGAGTAGAAGGAATCAGGGATTAGACCGGAGATGTTGTTATTTGAGAGCTTTAGCTGCAGAAGGGATCCACAAGCATTTGCTAACCCATATGGAATTGAACCAGTGAGGTGGTTACTAGAGAGGTCTAATTTCTCTAAGCTTCTCAGTTCACTGAAAGATTGTGGTATCTCTCCAACAAGTGCATTGAATGATAAATTTAGGGTCTTCAGGTTGGTGCAATTGGACAAGGAAGATGGAATGATATCTATAATATGGTTTTCTGAGAGATCTATATAAAGCAGGCTCTTGCAGGAGTTTCCAAACTGAAGATCAGAAATGCTACTCGACAAGTTGTTAAAAGAGAGATCGAAAACTTGCAAATTCTCTGACTTGGATAAGAGATTCTCCGGCAGAGAACCAGTAAGATTGCTGTGCGAAAGATTCAAATACATGAGATTAGGATAAACTGAGAGGAAATCTTCTGGTATGAGACCAACAACTCCAGCAGAAGAGAGATCAAGCTGTTTCAATGCATGCGGGAGTTGAAGCAAAGAAGTACTGGAATTTATATAAAAAACATTGTTAGAGAGATTGAGAACTGATAACATGTCAAGTGATGAGAGAGAGTAGAATGAGAGAGTCCCTGAGAGATTGCAGCCGCTCAGATTGAGTTGAGTAGCTCTTCCTAGATCGCAGGAGACTCCATACCAGCTGCATGGATTTCGATTGGGCTTCCAACTTGACAGGACTCCATTTGGGTCCTTCTGGATTGAGTTCTTGAAAAGGAGCAGAGCTTCTCCATCGGTCTTTGTACTTGGATACCCATCCTGTTTGCGATCAAAGGTTGACGACGACGACGAAGGCGGAAACACAAATAGAAGCAACAGTACAGTGGCAGGAGAGAAAAGCTGCAGGGGATTCTTCATTGTCATGGCAAAGAGGGAGGGAGTGAGAGAGAAGGGAGAAGAGGAATATGTTGGTCTTGGGGTTCAGAAAGTTGGTGGAGAAGAAAAGCTACAGAACAGAGAGAAAGATGCTCAGTTTGAGAGAAGGTGGACATGAGAATAATTAGAGACGCAGAGGTTATGAGGTTGGCGAGTTGGTTAGTATATGTAGTGCCGAATAAAGAGGATGTAGGGAATGTTTGGCCTCGGTCAAAAGAACAGGATCTGACAAGATTTATCTTAGCTTATTGAAGGATCTGTTGTTAGGTTCTCATGGGCATTTTAGACTCTAAAATCCTAAGGTAATGATGCCATGCTTGCATATGTACCCAGTGTTTTTTTTCTTTTAAAAAAGTATAATTCATATAAATGCAAAGCAAGCTCTCATGCTTTCGTAGCAGAACTCCATAAATAAGACCTACACCACTTTTGTCTGCCAACTTTATCACCCAGGTCTTGTGCTTTGTTGGTGGATCAACTAGTAGTGGCCATCGTTACACATTGTAAAGGACCTTATAGATATATTTAGGTTGCTTTTCATACACATTAAATATACAAAAGCACGGGAGCACGAGCGAAGGTCCTTATGCTGTCCTTCGAAAAAAGAGATCGGCGACCCACCACAAATATTAGACATCAAGACCTCTCTTACTGCTCTCCTATGGTCATTGGAGGTGATGATAGCCCCTCTGTGCTTTTCACTCTACTTTTATTTATCCATGCCCCTTTTTGTGCATTCAGTATTATCTTTTTAGGTTGTTATTTACGTTCTAGTTGTACTTGTTCTGATATTTCTTTGTGAGAGAATGGTACTCTTAACTTGAGTGGTGTATTCTGTGTTATACTGTGATATATGCATCATATAGGCTGGTGCAACACTCCACCTCCTCGGTAGCATTGCCAGAATACTTGTGATGAAAGTATATTGAACTACTGAAGTTTTCTATGAGAGAATTTAGGCTAAAACACATTATTTTCATTATCCTGCTTTACTTGGAAACTTCATATAGCACAATTTAGAAATATCCATGATGTAATTTTCACTTTTTTGTTCTAGTTGAGTATCGAGCTTTATAATTTAGAACGAAAATAAACTGGTGATGCTGAAGATTCGCATCGAGTAGTTTCAGCATCCATGGAATAGATCCTCCACTTATGAAGGAAAGAACAGAACATGTGGACCGTATAATATTATAATTTGCATGTCTTAAGGTTAATCTATCAAGTGAAATTAGTTTCTTTCTCTGAAACAACTCTTTTAGAGAGATTCTTTCTTTTTAGAACTATTTTTATTACATCACAAATTGACAATGGCCCCTATTGCACTCACAACAATTAACCAACAAGGCAGCACTTTCGCTAGTAATGTATAGAGCAATGACGTTAAAGGGATTCGAATCCCTTGCACTGGTTGTGGGTGTGACAACCCACTTAGGTATGAGTGGATTGATCATTATAGTAGTATTATCACAATGAGTCCACGTTTCATCATAATGACTGCCAACATAACAGAGCACTAGAAAGAGGGAATCCAGTTATTTGGATAGAAAGGGCAGCAAGCTTCTATTGCGATTTTGACTGGAGTGTGTTTCTTATGCTACACTAAATCTTACTGATATTTACGTAAATTATGATTTAACATTCACTACATTAGTTTCTGCAGTTGCTTGATTTGTCCTTCAGAGGCTAATCACAGAGTAATCTATTGATCTTCTCATTTTAATTGCTGATCTTTATTGGTGACAGTCATGTATGATGAATCCTCTCGAAAGATTTGGGACCGGCATCGAGAAAGTCCGCTGTTAATATGTTTTGGTTCATCTGATGGATGCAATATTCTGGGTCTGCAAAATCATAATTAAGGTGAGGACTTCTTTCTGTTGGCTATCTTCTTTAGATTTGTGGCGTGGATGTGAAGGCTAATAATATTGTGCATGCCAACCCTCTTTTTTGCTTTTTTTAAAAAAGATGGTTCTCCATTTCATTGATAGAACTTGGGGAAGAAATGTGCTCTTGATGCATTGCATCACTATTGTTATTTTGAGAATTTGCTTGGCTTTTGGAAATGAAATCTATTCTTTTATGAATTGGCAACTCAAAGGAATTGAATAAAAATCCTAAAAGCATGAATAGAATTATTGCTTCGAGTGGAATTCAAAATTCATGAATTATCCGAACAATAAAAAAGAATCATGTCCTTAAAAAATTGAAATATTATCTTAACAAAAATATTTTTTTGATAAATAATAAACTTAAATCACCATTATCTGAGGAAATAAAGATTCCTATTTTTTGGAATTTGAAGGCTAAAATTTGAAGAAATATTTCATAAGAACTAAAAGGATGATGTTCGACTGCAATATGATGAATATATCATTCCTTAATGATGTACTATATATTTAGCAATGCTATATATTTGTATTGTTACATAATCATAACAATATGGTTCGTTATCGACTCCGAGGATGACTATTGCAATTCTTATTGCAACAAATAAATGATCTGAGTCTAGGGCCATTACACATCTTTTCTGTGAAATCTAAATCATAGGAGTTGGGAGGGAGGTCTTATGGCATTCTCAAGGTCTTGGGCCCTTCCCATCAAGAGTGATGCATATATGGAGTAGTTATCAAGGGCAGATGATCTATGGGGGGGGTCAAGGAATCAAGTGTCATAAGTGTTTTGGTAGAATCCTAGGTCTTAGGAATGCCTCCCACTTGGTACCAGAATTCAAAGCCTCAGCTTTCTTAGAATGAAATGCACCAAAACTCCACTACCTTCGTTGAAGGTGACAAAAAAAAAGGGTCAAAATCGTGGGGGTATTGATTGAACTTTGCACCAGCCGGGAATCGAACCCGGGTCTGTACCGTGGCAGGGTACTATTCTACCACTAGACCACTGGTGCTGTGATGACTTTTCATTACATCACTTATAGAATCATACGGCATTTCTTATATTTTCAATAAAAACATAGTATAACCTTTTGATAAAATATTGAAAACTTTTCAGGATGTAAATTATTGTCTTGGGGACAAGTCAGATTTTTACGTCATGCTCAAGAGGTGGCGATGCTTGCAATGATGATGTTGTTTCTGCTATTCACTTGATGAACTTAGACATCCTGTGAATGTTATTATAAAACAAATTTATGAAGCTAAAATTTGTCATGTTGTTTTATTTCACTTCATTAACTCTTGCAATGAAATTTCAATGGGATATTCCTTCTTTTTCTATAAAAAAAAGATAAACCTAAAATTAAAAAATATTAAGAAAAAATATTAACTAATTTCCATGATGGTTATGGTGCTTTTTTTTTTTTTAAAGCATGAGAGGAAACAAGATAGGACAGCCCAAATATAAGAAACACAATGTGCAGGAACATTGAAGATTAGCTCGTCACTAAAATTAAAATGAGACACAGAATTGAAAACAAATTGGTGAAGAGGAAGAATTATTTTGCAGCAGTCTTATAGACTTAATTATAATCAATTCATACTCCATGCTATAATTCGAATGCATGCATGGATGGTTTCATAGGGCGGGGGCGGGGGCGGGGGGAGGAAGATGGTCAAAAAAGCTTATGCTATCTTGTTGAAATATAATAAGTGCATAGGAGAACATGCGGGGGTGTGTTTGTAATGATAATTCCACGTAATGGAGCGTGACTTTTCATGCACCCGCACGGGGATGACCATCACATGCCTACCAACTTCTCCCTCTCTGGCTGGACCCCTACGTGAAGTCCTCCTCGTTAGCATGCCAACTATTCCTCGCGACATTAACGGCCCAATCTTGGTGGGATTTTTAGAGTCCAATGATTGGGTTTAGTCATGAATAACCCCCACCACCCCTCTCTCTCTCTCTCTGCCTCTCTGTGCACATAGTGATTAAGTGAGGGGCACTAGAAAGAGAGAGAGAAAAAAAATAACTAATGACCTCTTCATTCAGGTAGCAAGATACAAAATGTTACAAGTATGTATATTTATTGTGGGGGCGTAGGAATTAGCATGTCCGAATTATCAAGGTTTCATGACAATAAGAGAGTCCTAATGTAGAGATATTCATTGTAAAAAGCATGCACTATGTACCTCTTCCATCTCTCTACTGGTTTGCCTTTGTCCACAATCAAACGTATGATCTACCATTCCATATCGATATGCAAATAGATGAACAAGAAGAGACATAACTAATATCAACTAAACTTTCTTCTTGCCATTCATATAAAATACCTCTCCTCGATCTACTTTTCAATGTATTGGACTGAAATTTATATGTGTGGATAATAGATACTCTCTATGACCAGCCATATATCATCCAAATATGCGATGAAGCATATTCGTCGCATGCAATGCACGCATCTTTTTATGAGAAAATTTGATGTTTGTAGTTATACACAAACAAACCATGGTAGTATGGTGGAAAAGCTACCAAATTGAAAAGAAATGGACGAGGTTGTTCCTCTTGTAAGATCCCTAGAAGCCAGGGCAGGATTATCTTTTGGGTCATCGCATATGGCTTCGGTCTTTGTGCGACAGTAAAGTGGGGAGCAAAAGAGAAGCCAAGAGGGAGCTAAATAATGCCCTTACACATGCACCGGGAACCCCCCCACATCAATCCCAAAGATCTTTATGATTGTTTCCCTGTCCCTCCGTGATCATTAAAGTTGCTCTGCTATTCCTTCTGTCCATGGCCATGGTCGCAGGGCGCCGCGGAGCGCTGTGAAGGTATCAGGGCATGGGTAGGGATCTGGAGACCCAGGGGGACAACATATGAGGGGCATGGTAAAAGACTAACCAATGTGCAAGCGAGACAAATTGTCCCCAAATGGCTGCAAATGGGTGAGGTTAGGGCATTGGCCTAATGGTTGGCACCTTCCTTCCACGGCAAGCAGGGGCGGCCCAAAACATTTGGGGGCCTAAGGCGAACTCACAAAAAGAGGTCTTTTTTTTAAATAATGAAAATTTTTTAATAAGGAGTGCAATCAAGTATTACAGAAAAGTATTTTACTTCTTTAATTTTTTTAATTATTATAGCTTTAATTTCAGATGCTAATATTTGAATCAATTCATTTTGAATATTATGACCTAAATAATGATTGTGAATTTCACTATGTTGAATGCGTCGAACATGTCCTTGCATTATTGGATCAAATTCTGCAATCATTTCAATAAGACTTAAAAAATTTTCATTATTGTTTTGATAGATCTTTTCGTTCTTTCCTCGAAATGCTAAATTATTTTTGAAAGATTTTTCACGACAGCAATAATTCTTAATAGAACTTTTTTCCAATGATCTTTCTCTTGGTTTATTTGTTCTTGAAGACTTTTATCAATTGTTTTATTTTTTAGCAATCTCACTTCTAAATCAATCCACATATTCATGCTAGTAATATGTTCATTAGTTATTTCATGACTTTTGAGCTTGATACCTAAATTTTTCCAATCTTTAGTTTCTTCATTGACTAATTGACTTGTGCTAGGCTTTGAATAAAATAATTTACAACAAAAACAATATACTCTATCCAAATCCTTCGAATACACTAACCACCTTCTATCATATTTTTCACCATTAGATAACTTACGAATGTAATGTATTATAGAGAAGTGTCTATTGTTTTCATCTTTAGGAAAATGAATATCATAATCTCTAATTGGACCTTTTTCCACTATTAAGTCTCTCAACTTTGTATCAATATTTTTCCATTGAGCAGGATCATATAAATTTGTAAGAATAGAACTAGTTTCACAATTTTTTTTTTTATTTATCCTATCTCCATCCGATTCTTCATTGTACTCTTCACTAGATATTGTTTCAGTAGATGTTTGAATACTACTATGAATTTGGTTGTCAATTTTATTTTGTTTCGTTCTTTGTATGTCATTTTCTAACTCTATTTCGGGTGCATGCTCTGTTGTTAATTCTTGAGTTGAATTTGATGTGGTTTTTTCTTTGTTTGTGACAACAAATCTATCTAGAGCTCCTTTTTGAGATTGAATGAGTTTATCAATTTTTCTTTTCTTTTTGAGTTTTTCATACCCACATTCATATTTTTTATTAGATATTTTCATCTAAAAAGAATATTATCAAATAAAACAATTAAAAAAACACCACAAACAAATTAAGATATAAAAAAGTTGAAAATGATAAAATTTGATTGTGTCAAAAAAAACAAACTCAGGTCCCGACAAGTAGTGCCGAACTTGACGGAGAGAAGAGGTCGAATAGTGCCGAACTTGACGGAGAGAACTGAGAAGAGGCCGAACCGCCGAAATCACAACCAACCTACAATTAGACAAAAAAAAATAATTGTAGTGTCTCTAACTTGAATAAATCAAAATTAATTGGATCCAAAAATTAATCAGTTAGCCATATATTCTCTTGACTTTTTTCATTATTGTATAACATTAAATGCAATAAGCCAATAACAACAATATGGCATATGAAAGAAACCCTATTTATATATAATTGTTCGGTCATCACAGATTCACAGAACTATTAGAAAATAAAACAACAATCAACAAATACTTTCATGAAATAATTAGTGAATAGTGAATAGTGAATAGTGATTAGTCAATATAAAATATTAAAACTCACCCTTAGTCTAAGCCTGGGATTTGATTTTGGCTGCCTTTGCCCTTTGGGATTTGGGATTTGGGAATAGCCGAGCTGCCGAATGATGCTCCACTCCGAGTGGAGGACGGGAGTCGGGAGGAGCCGACGAGGCCGGAGCCCGGAGGGCCGGAGGTCGGAGGAGCCGGAGGCCGGAGCCGAGGAGCCGGAGGCCGGAGGCCCGGAGCCGAGGAGCCGGAGGCCCGGAGCCCGGAGGAGCCGAGGACGGCGAGCAGAGCTGGAGAGGAGATCCGGACTCCGGAGTCCGAAGCAGGGGCGGTCGAGGCGTCGAGCCTCAAGCCGTCGACGGTCGAGCCTCCCGGCTGCCGGTAGAGAAGGAAACTAGGGATTAGGGAAGGGCCGAACTGCCGAAGAACTGAAGTGGAGAAGCACTGAGGCCGGAGAGGAGAACGGAAGTCGGAAGGTACGCTCTGTTTTTTTTTTTGCTTTGAAGGGTTCTGCGGCTTCTGGCTTCTGCCAACTGCTTTGAGAGGAGAACGGAAGGTACGACGTACACCCCGGCGCCCCGTCCCGCTCTGCCTGTCTCAGGCCCCTAACGGATCATAGGCTCGTAGTCTGTCTCAGGCTCTCAAGAGGCAGCAGCATAGGCATAGCCGTCGGCCCGCGCCCGTCGCCTCGTCGGGAAGATGGGGACTGAAGCAGGCCGCCGTCGCCCGTCAACCCTGCAGCCAGCTTTCGGATGTGACTCAAAAAAAAAAAAAAAAAACTCTTCACGAGTCGGGCGGGGGCCCTTCCATGAGCCGGGGGCCTTAGGCGACTGCCTCGGTCACCTAAGGCTCGAGCCGGCACTGACGGCAAGTGGTTCGTGGCAATGAGAGGTCCGTTTTGGGATGGCTTGTCAGGGATATCAGAGCTAGGTTTGGACAAGTCATACTCTCTTCTTTTTTGTGGGAGAGGATGTTTAATTTAGTTAGAAACCTAGGAAAACTATGTTTGATGATTTATAGGTTGCTTTAGTCTGTAGCTCTAATTAGTGAGAAATTACATTTTACACAAGGTGCACCACATCACTATTGCACCATGCCAATTAGATTTTTCATTTATGTGGGCCTTATTCTACCATTTATCATGCGGCTCATCTCAAATCATCACCTTCCTCATTTCATCTCGGATTTTTCATGTTAGCAGTGTATCTAGTGTACATTATAATTTTTCTTGATTAGGGTTTGAAAATTGAGGGTAGATGTGAATTACCGGTACTGCAATCTTTTCGCAATCCAATGAATGGAAATTGATCTTTGTATGTAGATATAGGTGTCGGGCCGAACATCCATCCAAGGACATGGTTTATTGTCTCGTTACAAATAACAAGCGGAAATCTGGCAATGCTGTGTAGGGGTTGGGGTTTTAGAGATGTAGCTTATTTTGTTTCCTTTCAAGTGTGTGTGCCCGCGCGCGTTAATGGAATGTGTGGTGCACTTTCACTGTTTGGTTAAAAAACTTCAAATCAACTCAAAACAAAGCTCGTCGTTTCAGTGTTTGGGCTTAGTCGTAGCTTCTTTTTTTTTTTCCTACCGACAGCGTAGTCTCGTATACCTCCTCTACCTTCTTATTTTAGGGTTTGCCAAAGCTTAGGTTGCCGCCGTTTTCTCCCTCCAAACAACTTGATTTCTCGATTCGGGGCTTCTGATTTGAGTAAAGTTTTCATCTTTAATCTTTCTTTTTCTTTTCGCGTTCGAGGCATTGGATTTAAGAATGGAAGTATTTCTTAATGTTTAGCTGTAGCTTCAGCGGCTTTTGTTTCGAGTCTTTTTATGAAGCCTGTTAACTTGTACTTATTGTGTCGTCGACTTGCTTCTTCTTGCTTGTCATAATGTCCTTTTTCTTCCTTTTTCAGAGGCGTGTCCCAGCGGGTCTGGAGTTGCTCAGAGCTAATATTTACTTATTCATTTATTTTGAGGGATATTTATGCGACTCGGATATTTATGTGCTCAGAGCTACCTAACAATTACACCTTAAAGTGAGGATGATTTCATTCTAGATCTACCATCACCTAATAATTTCTCCATAAATTGAGCATCTTTCAATAACATAAAGAATATTTTTTTAAATATGATTTGTAAAAGTTTAAGTAGTTTCCGTAGTAGACTGTGAAGATATATAAACTATGAGAAATAAAAGAGAATTTTGATTTAGCGAGCTCATCATGCAATTTAGTTTCATGACTGATACCCGAATTCAACCGTGAGTAAAATAGGTGACATCTTAGAGTTTCACACAGAACTTTTGATGCCTCGAGCAAAAGCTAGCCCGAAGATGCAACTACTGCATTTAAAGTCTTTCGCTTAGTCCAATTCTTCAAATGAGCTCTCTCAAAGGCCTTGATGGTTAAGGTTAATTTTAATGGTTTTTTTTGCTAGGAGAGATTACTTGTAGGTGTGATCTTCTCATCAATGGAGCTGAATGTTAGACTGCTTGCATCTGGTTAAAGGTATTCATTCAACATCTATTGTATTAGTTTTTCTTCGTAAATAATTTTCTTTTTTACAATTAACATCTTCTGGAACTTTTCTTGAGCAAATACAATAGGTGTGCAAAAGCTTCGGGCCACCAGCATAAGTTGGAAGGTGACATGTTTTTAGTGGTTGAGGCTATCAAAAAGGCAGTAATAATCTCAATATCGAGCCAAAAAGATTTCACTTGGTGACATTATCAAAATGCTTTCATCTTCAACTTGTTTTGCTTCTGATTTGTATAGGAGAGAAATCAGGTAGCGGATGGGTTGTTTAGAGAGCAGCTTTTCGATCAACATTGCTAATGTTGTGTTTAGATTATTTTCTAAGCCAGTGGCAGCTGAGATATAGTTACTGTTTTGGCTTACTATAGGGAAAAAAAAGAAAAAAAACAATTCTCTCAGAAGACCCAAGTAACTCTAAAATCCATCGAATCATCTTAGAGACAAGTTAGATACCATGGTGTATATAAACATATATTTTTTCTAAAACATAAATAAAGTTATCCCTTACATTGTTGTCAACTCTTTGAATTCATCGCTTGTACCAAGCCTTGCTAATCAACAGTGCGAACCAATTCAAGCAATCACTGACCACATAGACTTGAACAAATATATTGAGCCAAACCAAGTCAAGAAAACCAAAATAACTTCCAAAACAATATACTATTGCTGCATCAATGCATCATAAAACCTATAGAATGATGGAAATAATTCATCAGGCAATCGAAAATGGCGTCTAACAAGGCTGCAGCGATCACAATCTTAATTCTGAGGCTCTTTGTGTTCATTTTCCTTCTAGTTTCCCTCATTATCCTGGCCACCGACAGCACGACCATCCCCGATCCACCCCAAACGCCGCAAGGAACAAGATCCAAATTCGGTTCAAAAATTACTATGCTTATAGGTTATCCACTTGGTCCCACCACCTTTTTTTTCTTTTCTACGTTTTTTTCTTTCGAAAGATAATTGAAGTCATTAATGGGAACTTGAAAGACAAATTGCTTTGGCATGTATCTTTTCCCTATCAAATTATGGTCATTGGATCTAACAAATTCACTTTGTTATGACATGATCTTAGCATTGTGCCTCACTCTTGTTTTATTTTATTTTACCTCGAAATTTAGATATGTTCTTTCAGCCGCTGTGATCGGATGCGTGTGCACGCTCCTGCAAGTTCTTCGTCTATAATATTTCACAGTTCTTCCTCTATAATGATTTGGTATAACCTCCAATAAATTATTGACTCCTCTTCATGAAATTTTCTTTGCATTTTTTGTACTATCTTTTGATAATTCTATCATAACAAGTGTAAGTTATGCAGGCCTTTTCTCTGCTATTTGCCACTGCTGTTGGGGCAGGATTTGGATTTACAGTCGATAATAAGAGTGACTTTGATAAAGAACTGAGGAAAAAAAAAGATCACAGGATACCTCGATAGCATCGGATGTTGATAAATCTTTTGATTTGGGACACGTCTCCACCGGCTTCCTTCTAATAACTAACGTGTGCATGGCAGCCATGACTACTATCACGTCAATATGTACCCTCCACAAGAAATGATGTTCAAATGAAGACTGTTGGTGTGTTATGAAATGTGTAATTTCGATCATAAGCTTTATTTCTTGCTCAATGCCATTGTTGCGGATAAGAAGAGGCAGAGAATCTCTCTCCAGGGTGTTTTGTTACACCTCCTGTTTCCCTAAAAGAAAAAGAGGAAGGAGAGAATCCTCTACAATAGTCTGGCAAGTCCATGGAGGATCACCCATGTTGAATATTTGAGGAAACACATCCCAGAATTTGAAAAAAAAAATGACAGGTGCATTTGGAGAAAGGATAACTCTTCATCACAAATCTATAATTAAATAAAAAGGAAAGAGGCAACAGGGATCGTTAAGACTGATCTTGGTTCGAAGTGCAAGAAAATCCTTTCTTTTTTGGCATTTTAGGCATTCAATCAAGCAACAGGGAGGTGCCTGGGCCTGCCATCTTCGCTTACTATGCTAAAGAAAAAATTATCTTCAAGACCCTGGACAGATTGTATATCTGCTGGGATCCCGAATGGCTGACCAATTACGTAGTGGCCATCAAACCAATCAATTTTGTATGAAGGTGTAACAACCCCCCCCAAAAAAAAACTTCTAAGGCTCATGGGCCGGCCCCAGAGTGGCCAGGCCCAGCCCGATCTCGCGCACCCAGCCTCACTTGTTGGCTTGTGGGCCAGCGCGAAGAGGCCAGGCTTGATTAGCCAAAGTGTACGTATTGCACGCGATGGAGGAGAAGACTCCGATTGGTAGTCTTCTTCCTCCCCTGACTCCGATAGACTCCGAGAGTCCTAAAACAACCTAAAGACCGGCCAAAAACCTCAGAGACTATCTCTATTTAAGGCTCCTCCTCCTAGCTCCATCGATGACAACCCAAGAATGGCCGCCGATTCCAAGTCTTTTTCTCCGAGTCTCTTTCTTGATTCCTCGTCGGATCTTCGTCAGACCGAGATGAGAGCTCTTTACCCCCTTCTCCTTCTTTTTCTGGTTTTAGAGCTGCTACCATTGTGAGGACCTATACGGGCGTGTCTTTAGTCCCACATCGGTTATTCGCTGGGCAGATCATGAGTACTTATATAGGATCAAAGAACCCAAATAATATATTTTAGCTAGCCATTTTGGGTGAGGTCTTAAGTTGTTATAGCCATGTTGAACTAAGCCGACAAGTCATCGAGATCCATCCAAAACAATGGTACCCTGTTTCGACTACACTTTCTTCCGAGTTCCGCCGCTACTGGCCGCCGAATTCAGCCGGTTTTCGCCGCCATCTATGACCCATGAGAGCGTGTGGCTGCCAGTTAGGGAGTTAGCCATGATTTATGCCGAGTTTGATCAGTTATTTGATGATATTCTTCCGCTTCTTCCCTTCTTTGTGTTGGCCGATCATCGTTGCCGGTGGTGCCGCGGCTGAAGGCCACTATCGTCGGAGCTCGATCACCTTGGGCAGCCACCCCCCTGATTCGAGAAAAAAAGGGTGAGATTGGGCTCTCTGCTGTTTGGAGGAAGAAGAAGAGAGTCTTCTCCTTTCTCTCCCTCTATCTTGGTTTCTCTTTCATTGTTTCTCTCTCTTCATTTGGTTCTATGGACTTAGCAGGAGGGTCCCAGTGTTCTCATTGTAGACTCGGATAGACCCTAGTAGAGGGTCCTAGACTAGTGCTGCTGCGACTACCCATCGCGCCGATCTTACCCCGACCATCGCCGAGTATCGTTGACTCTATCATCATAAAGCCCTATTGTGTTATTTGTACTATGATCTGATTTTTGTTTCATGATTTGACTGGTTGGATTGGCTAGAGCAGACTAACCTGGATTGTTGGACGTTACTACCTATCGACTCTGTCTGTCCTGCACCCGACTGTTGTCAGTGACCATTGGACCCATAATTAATAATCACTGATCTATTACCTTGATTGGATTTATGTTTCGTGATCAGATAAATTGAGTTACGTTGTACTAATTGATTCAAACAATTGGGCATTGTCATCTAATTGGTCTTATATATCTTCCTATATGAGCCTATTTTCATAGTCAGTCTTGATTTTATATGGGGCTAAAAAGAGGCCCAACAAGATCTTATACTCTAGTTTCTTTCTTTTCCTATTTTTTTCTTTTGGTATTTTCTCTCTCTAGTTAATCTAGAGAAATTTTTGGTTAAAGGGACTTAGAGGGTAGTCGGAGAGTACTATACGATGGTGAACCTTTTAGTGGACTGATAGGGGGGGTTTGGGTTGTCGGATACCTCGGATAATTTTTGATGTTGATTTGATTATGTAGGAGGCCAATCATCAGGGAAAAAGGACGTCGAACAGAATTCTGCATACTTCGGTTCGTAGATCGTAGTGTCATAGGGCATCGTGCCAGAGGGCATGTCTTTGGCTATCGTGATGCACGATCCTGCAAATTGCATTTGCAGCTTATAACTTATGCAAGGGAAATAATCTTCCGGGCAGTGTCATCTTCACTGACTCAGTATGGCCTTCATTTACTTCTTTGCATCTTTTCAGATTCTATTAATTACTATCAAGTTCTATCGCAATTAGTTTAAGTTCTTACCTCTGCTTTATTTCAGAAAATTTTAAGGCACTTGATATCGGATTTAACCATGTTGTTAATCAACCTGAATCATCATTTGGTTGAAGGGTAACAAGATGTTACTCATGCAATACATGGTATCCACTAGATCATTTGATCTCAATTATTCCACAAAATATTCTCAGATACACATGACATTTGGATTTACTTCCGCATCCATAATCTATCTATGCGCCCGCCCCCACTGTACGCAAATGTACGGACTGATCTGCAATTTTTTGATCGTAGACGGCTCTGCTAGTTGCCGCCCGAGAGAGAATGAAGGGACGGACGCCTACCGCAAGTACGGACGTACGCATATTTTTTCTTTGTCAGGGCATTGATAATATATTATGTTCCGTACAGAACCAGCTCCGGGAAGGACGGAGCCTATTCTAGTACTAGTTTGGTCCAAGCATGCTCAGGTGTGAGGAAGTCATCGGATCCAAAGCAGCCGAGGGATCGTGCAGGCGAGGACAGGCGGCTGTTACTTGACATCCACGAACTGCTGAAGAAGTATAGTGCCCATCAAGCCACACACGTCTACAGAGAAGCAAACTATATAATTGACTGAGTTGCTTCCTATGCGGCCCATCGTTCTAAAGATATTGTTTGGAGAAAGCGTGACATAGTATCGGATTCTTTATTTGTTTTGTTGTTTTCGAATTTTGTTGACCGTATTCACATCCGTGAGCTGCCGTTGTACCAAAAAAATATATTAAATGTCAAATTTTTGTAACAAAATCAAGGCTGCACTTACAATGGATTCAACTGCAAAATAGGGAGAAAGGAGAGAAAATCTAGGGCCTAGAGCTGACTGTTTCTCCTGCTGGCTGGGCTTCATTGAAGTTAAAAGAAAGACTTGAGGATTTATGCTATGGCTGTAAGTTGGTTGGATTACCCCTGAATTTTCCACATGCATAAATGATGCGATTTAATTATTATTCTATGCGTTCAATTTAAATTCAAAATGATGCTTCTGCAATATGGCCACCATGCAATCTGAGTGTTGATATAAATGGATCTCACAAATTGGTCCTCGACTTGATTCAGTCTTCACTTTTGATTTAACTATCTCCTTTTATCATCGTTCTTTTATACTACTATTTTAGCAGCTCCTGACCCCATCTTGGCATTTAGTTTTAAAATTTAGCTTTCGTTTCTTTGTAACTTTGAGCTAAACCTCATTTCTTTGTGTTTTTGCTTGAAAAGATCTCATTGATTTTTTTTAATAGATTATTAAACTTCAGAAAACACAAAATCCAAATAAAATTATGGAGGATAAAAGAAGAAAAGAAAAAAATGAAAGTAATACGGACAAGATGAAAGCAAAATATCATGACTCATGCAAATCTATGTTTAGTCTCATTTCGATTATGCATTGGGTAGATTTTAAGTACTTATACAGGGCCAAGAAATTCAAGTAATATCTTTCAGTTTAAATTCTAGCATCCTCAATACGCTAAGAGTTCAAATCTATTTCAATCGAATTCTATAGTGTCTCTTAGTCCATATAGGCTATGAGCTGGATCTGCTTTAATTCTAATTGTAACGATATAGTACCTAATCTAAAAAAGTTAGCATAAGGTATTACTTGAGTTTCTTAATTCTATATATGTATCCAAGATCTATCCAGTGCATAACCGATGTGGGGCTAAACATATGCTCACATAGATTCTTATATAGAGCAAAATAAGAAACAAAAAATACATTCGGTTCATTCCAAAGGCTCAGCAAACTTCTAACTCTAGAACATTTCATCTATTTTTAACGTATCTGATTCTTTTTCCCCTCCAATTTATCCATAAAGAAAGCAAGATTCTGTGCGTCCCTTGATTTTAAAGATGACTTTTAAAGTGTTCAAAATCTCCCTGACAAAAGGAAGAAGAGGAAGATACAAGATGCAGTCAAGAACAGAACGCACAACCACTACTAACATTCCAATCTTTCTTCTGCGAAAAATCTCATTTGATTGAGAGATCCTTTTGCTCCATTTTTTTCTTCTGTGAAGGGATTAAAAATGGCAGAATGACTAGTTAGGCAAGAAAGTTATTTTAATACATACAAAACTAATTCTTTATGATGCTTGGTGCTTAAAAATGGTTTAAATCCGAAAAAAAAAATTATATATCATGCAGCCTTTATCATTTAACTGAAACTTTACATATGATCGTCCCACAAGTCTTGGAAAATAGAACGTACAATCAATTCGTATGACTCGTCAAATCCATTTTTTTTTTCTTTCTTTTGAGCAGACGTGGAATGATCCACCAGCCTTCATTCATTGTCTCATCATTCTGTTGGATTCAATAATAACGAAATAATTACTTTAGAATTTCTAATCAAATAAATACGTTGAAAGCTTTTGATATCTCAAGCAAAGCCAATTTGAGTGATCTTATAGTTATCTTGCTCTTAGCACCTGTCACTTGTCTACATCCCAAGTCCTTGCTCGCTTAGTTTCTAAGGCAATTATGGAGTTGCAGAAGTGCTGATATCTTTCAAGGGGAACACATGCATAAAGTTCATCGTTTCCTTTGCATCTGAATCTTGGTTCGCTTGGAAAATTTTATCTACAAACCGCGGCACCTCGGGAGCTCTTTCTCGAGGTTCACCTCTCTTTGTTTTCAACTACCTTTTTATTTTTAATCCTTTACCGATCTTGTTTTCTAGCTCTCGTTCCAGCATAATCTATATCTCTTTTCTTATAACTATTACTTCTTTTTCTATTATTTTAATTTTATTGTTATTATTATTATTATTGATATAATGAGGGAGAGAGGGAGAGAGAAATAATTTTCAACTCTATGAAATCATCGTAGATAACAAGAAGCTTTAGACAAATTAAGGTGACAAAATAACAAGCGATGAAACCAAAAATAGATAAAGCAAGGCAAGCCTCTCTAGACCATACAAATGCTTGGCGAACTCATACAAAGATTTTGGTTAAGAGATGCCAAATTTCATTAAGTATATAAATGAAACCTAACCATACATATCCTCCAACCATCCAAGACAAAGTAACCATGCAGAAAGAAATTATCAAATAGCGTTACGACCCATGCTCATAGAACTTTAGAAAATGCTATATGCCACGAGAAACTAAATATACTTTCATAACCAGCCTGTCATTAGTTTTCTGAGAAATCCACCTGCATGGGTGTAGTATAAAAGCAACAGGGAGAAAGAGATCATACCCAAGTTTTCTAAAATGGCGTCCTCAAAGACCGCTGGAGCAATTTCAGTGCTAATCAGCAGGCTCTTTGTGTTCATTTTTCTCTTTGTTTCCCTCATCGTCCTTGCCACCAATAAGGTGACCTTGTCGGACGATGATGGCAGCAAAACTAAATATACCTTCAAAAATTTTTACGCATACAGGTAATGTGCCTGATTGCCATTTTCTCTATTATTTTGAAATGCAAATAAATTCATTGATGACAAGTAAGAGATTGTTTTTAGGTGATCCATTTTCATTGAGGTCCATGGATGAACAGCTTCTTAGCCATGATAACACCCTTGGTCTTGTGTTCTCTTCTTTTTATAATTTTTCTCAATCCTAAACTTCAGATATCTTCTTTCGGTGGCTACGATTGGATGCGCATACACACTCGTGCAAATTCCATTTGCAGCTTCGAGCGTAAGCAAGGGAAATAACAATCTCCATCCATTAGTCATCTTCACTGATCTGGTATAACCTACCTTCATTTAGTCTTTACATATTTTCCATAAATTTTCTTCAGATTTGCCTTAATTATCATTAGTTCTACCATGATTAGTACAAGTTTCTATCTATGCTCTCTATGAGAAAATTTAAGACCTTTGACATTGGATTTTAACGATGAGAATCTACCTACCTTTAAAAGATTGAACTCAAAATTTTTGGTTGCTAAGCAAAAAGATAGGATCAGTGAAAGGCTAGATAGAAAGTGTTATTTAGGTTCAGAAAATATCTCGTATTTTTGCATTGTTTTCTTAAATAAGATATTTTCTTTGTTAGAGTGACTCAAACAAGTCATGATACATAGGCTGAGTCAGTTTTAAATTGAAGACGAGTTGAACAGGCCCAGATAGGAAGAGATGGGCCGTGGTGGACCCAGTCTCTACTTCCCACGGCAGGCCTGCTAAAATCAGTCATTGAGGCACTTGCCCTTTTTTTTTAAAATAGAACCTGGCCCAATGCATTCGTCCTTCTATCTTAACATCCAACTTAAGCTTTATGGGCCCATCTTAATGTGGAAGCCTATATTTAAATGCATCTTAGAATCAGGATTTTGGATGAAAAAATTACACATACAACAAACACTAAATAACCATTATTTTCACCCCATAGAACTGCAGCGTGGATGGTTCTATTAAAAATGGGTGACTGATTAAATCTTTGCATGGATGATGAACAGGTTTTTACATCACTATTTGCTACGGGAGTCGGAGCCGGATTCGGGATCACGGTCGATCTTAAGAGTTATAGCGATAAATCAGCCAGAGATTCTGGTGTGCAAGATGATCCCGAAGTAAAAGCCACGGATAAGTTCTTTGACCTAGTACATGTCTCCACGGGCTTCGCTCTCATGGCTACCGTTTGCATGATAGCTATTACTATGATTTCAATGCATGCTCTCGCAAGAAAATGATGTTCAAATGAAGGGGCTTATTTTCTTATCTAATCCATAATAAACATCGGTGAAGTATTATCTGGATCGATGTCTCAATCTATAGTGAAGCCATTGATTTTTCCATTATGCAATGTTCTTCTTGCTATATTGCCATTGCTTTTTGCCCATTGACCTTATTCTTAGGGAGCTGGACTTGATAATCATTTTATTGATGTAAAGGCTACACTTGGAAAAACTATAAGCTGAAGATGGGTGTCAATTGGTTCAGTTGGTAAATTGCTGATATTGATATAGTAAATTAACTCTCCTCCACTCTTTCTAATTTAAGAAAAAGGATCGAAGCAATTGTAGTATAACAATGTGTGTCTTGAGTACCATTAAGGGATAAATGCCTCGAATGTATCTAACCGAAACTCAACCTGACCCAAGAATGAATCAAACCACCCAGGCCCAAACATATTCTTAGGTCAAAATTTTATATATGCCCAGATTTCACATAATCAACTACTGATGAAGATTTTATCCGAAATTTTGTTTTTTTCTATAAAAGTTATTGTAATGGTCCATAAAATGAAACATCAAAAGATTTATCCATGCATGTGGCATTATCATCGTCCATGCTACGCTGTTCATACATAATTCTGCTCCATACAAGCTTATATAGCTTAATTAATCCTTAGCATGGTTTTAAATAATGACTATTTTAACTTTATAACGGTTATTTTAATGGTTTTAGAGGAGTGCATTTGTCATATGCATATAAGTAATAGAATATTTAAGTAATAATCATTATTTGACCATTATTGATGGAAATAACTACTGTTCATACTGTTTCCATAAATAAAACAGTATTTCTTTTTTTTTTTACATGCAACTATTTGCAGGTTTCTTTCAACATTTGTATCACTCTTTTTTTTTCTTTAAAAAAAAAGCAAATAATGATTTGCACAATAAAACCATTGTTCATCATGCCAACAGGCAGAATTCTAATATCAAATAATTTCCAATCACTTCAGACAATAATTATTATAACCGTTATAACAGTCAAAAACAGTTTTAGTGGGTTCCTATTGTTACAAAATAATGTCATTATTGAAACCTTCTGTTGGGGGAAAAATAGACCACCCCACATGTACAATTAAAGCACCCAAATCTGACAACAAGCCTGAGCTCATCATGCAGACCGAGCTCATGCAAGCCGAGCTCAGAAGGCTGCCGAGCTCACGCAAGCCGAGCTCAGAAGGCTGCCGAGCTCATCCATGTTGCCGAGCACAGAAGGCCGAACCAGAAGGCTGCCGAGCTCAGAAGGCCGAGCACAGCAGGCTGAGCACAGAAGGCCGAGCACAGCAGGCCGAGACCAAATGGCTGAGCTGATCTCAGAAGGCCGACCTTGTCGTCTATATGTTGCGGCCATGCCCTGCAGCAGCCTTACTGCACCATGTTTTACTTGCCGGCCACGCCACGACATATTAATTAGGAACCATACTCTGCTACGACTGTCAACGCCTCAATGTACTGCACTGCGCGCCTCAAGCAAACTCTGGCTGCACGCCATCTCCCATGATGGGAACGGGCCATCCACGGCAACTCATTACTTCCACGCCCACGTCCAATCGTGATGGTAACCCATTAATTCGCCCAGTCACATCACAGGTAACCCTGCCACTCTCCCTATAAAAGGGGGGCTTCTCCCTCTAAAAAGGGGGGCTGGAGGCTTCTTCCTCCCAAGGGAGGCTTCGGACTTGGAAATACAGTCCCTCTCTCTTCTCCAAAATTAAGCCCCCCTCTGACTTAGGCATCGGAAGGCCGGCGCCGGAAAGCCCGGCCACTGGTTTTTTGCAGGTTCCCCCCACGGAGGACGCCGCCCGCCGACGGATCGCCGCCCGCCAGTGTTCGCCGGAGCTCCTCCTCCTCCTCGGTTCGCGGCCGCCCCCGGGTCCAAATTCCAGCAACAGTTGGCACTAGAGGAAGGGCCCGAGTTGTGGCCATGAAACTAAGGAGCAGAGGAGTCTCTGATACCTCCCGGCATCATGCTCTAATCAATGGAAAGGTCTGTGCCTTATAATGAGGAGGTGTAAACCTTTCCTCCAGAGGGCCCTTTTGTGGGATAAAACCGTGAGGGGTGGGAAGGGTGGTTCCACCCGGGGCGCCGCCGGAACAGCGCGGACCCCCGGGAGCGGTCGACGATCCCCGATCCCCAAAGCGGACAATACCTTTGGAAGGGACGCGGATGCTTTCCCTGCTCGGCTGGTGTGCGGGCTGGTGCCCGGGTCCAAATTCCAGCAACAGTTGGCGCTAGAGGAAGGGCCCGAGTTGTGGCCATGAAACTAAGGAGCAGAGGAGTCTCTGATACCTCCCGGCATCATGCTCCAAGCCCCGGGCGCTCAGTCCAGAATCCACCACCAAGACCTCCGGCAGATCAAGCTCCACAAGTCCAAACCGAGCACTTCGACGCGCTAGTGTAGCAAGTCCAAGCGCTAGCCATTGCAGCCCAAAGCCTGCAACAAGTGGAGGCTCCTCCTGTGCCGCCTCCACGGGTTCATGTTAAGCAGAGGAAGAAACTTTCTCCCGAGCCATCTCGAATCAGGCATGGCTCCCGCTACAACGACGTACGTGGGGGCAGCTAGTGAGAAGTAGTAGCCCAAGTCTCACATCAACGAGTTGGAGGAAAAGAGAAATAAAAGCTGAGGTCTGGAGAAGGAGAGTTATGTACTCCCTCCTCATGGGTGTAAGTCCTTACGACGGCGCTCGTGACGTTGCTCTCCTTCAGAGCGTCGCCATCACCGAAGCCCTGGCCGTGCACAGAGAGCCAAGCCGAGCTCAGAAGACTGAGCCGAGCTCATCATGCAAGCCGAGCTCATCCAGGCCAAGCTCATGCAGGCCGAGCCGAGCTCAGAAGGCCGAGCTCGTCATCCACATGCTGCAGCCACGACCTGCAGCAGTCTCATCCAGGCCGAGCTCATGCAGGCCGAGCTCAGAAGGCCGAGACCAGAAGGCTGCTGAGCTCATAAGCGCGAGCTCAGAAGCCCGAGCGCAGAACACCTCCCAGAAAATCGAGCCAAAGAAGGCCGGTGCTGAGCCAAGTCCTGAGGGACTTTGGAGCTCAGGAGCCATCAAAATATCTCCAAAAGGTACAGGACGCCACTTTGGCTTCAAATAATTTCAATATTTTATCTATTTTCAGGATCTCCATCGACTAATCGAGCTCGGCTCGATCTCCATCGGCTATCGAGCTCGGCTCGATCTCCATCGGCTATCGAGCTCGGCTCGATCTCCATCGGCTATCGAGCTCGGCTCGATCTCCATCGGCAATCGAGCTCGGCTCGATCTCCATCGACTAATCGAGCTCGGCTCGATCTCCATCGACTATCGAGCTCGACTCGATTTCGGCTTGATCGCCAACAGACAAGGCCACAAAGAAGGCCGCTGAGTCAACCTGGAGCACTTAACTCCAACTGCATGAGAGGTACACCCTACTTGGCACGTACATCTCTATACATATTTGGCTATGTTACAGGATGATCGACGACTAGACTACTTCCTTCGCCCGAGCCAAAAAGCTGCTCGAACTCGGAAGTCGGGGGTAGTGTTGGGGGAAAAATAGACCACCCCACATGTACAATTAAAGCACCCAAATCTGACAACAAGCCTGAGCTCATCATGCAGGCCGAGCTCATGCAAGCCGAGCTCAGAAGGCTGCCGAGCTCACGCAAGCCGAGCTCAGAAGGCTGCCGAGCTCATCCATGTTACCGAGCACAGAAGGCCGAACCATAAGGCTGCCGAGCACAGAAGGCTGCCGAGCTCAGAAGGCCGAGCACAGCAGGCCGAGCACAGAAGGCCGAGCACAGCAAGTCGAGACCAAAAGGCTGAGCTGACCTCAGAAGGCCGACCTTGTCGTCTATATGTTGCGGCCATGCCCTGCAGCAGCCTTACCGCACCATGTTTTACTTGCCGGCCACGCCACGACATATTAATTAGGAACCATACTCTGCTACGACTGTCAACGCCTCAATGTACTGCACTGCGCGCCTCAAGCAAACTCTGGCTGCACGCCATCTCCCATGATGGGAACGGGCCATCCACGGCAACTCATTACTTCCACGCCCACGTCCAATCGTGACGGTAACCCATTAATTCGCCCAGTCACATCACAGGTAACCCTGCCACTCTCCCTATAAAAGGGGAGCTTCTCCCTCTAAAAAGGGGGGCTGGAGGCTTCTTCCTCCCAAGGGAGGCTTCGGACTTGGAAATACAGTCCCTCTCTCTTCTCCAAAATTAAGCCCCCCTCTGACTTAGGCATCGGAGGGCCGGCGCCGGAAAGCCCGGCCACCGGCTTTTTGCAGGTTCCCCCCACGGAGGACGCCGCCCGCCGACGGATCGCCGCCCGCCAGTGTTCGCCGGAGCTCCTCCTCTTCCTCGGTTCGCGGCCGCCCCCGGGTCCAAATTCCAGCAACACCTTCATACTGAGAGCTCTAACCACAAACTATGAGTTATCAGCTGAGGACCCATTTGGTACTGCATTTATTTTCATATTTTGTTTTAAAAAACATCAGAAAAAAAATTGAACTAAGCTGAACAACATGTATGATATTGAAACCCTTTCATTCTCTAAAATTGCATGCAAAATACCTCCAGAGTTTTTGGAAGCAAAGATTTGTTGCTTTCTAAAACACGATGAAAATAAAAATAAGGAATAGCAGAAGCTTATGCAAATACTACGTTCAATATCAATCTCCATATGGTATTTCACTAAGTTATAGGAGACAAGAAACACATAAACAAAACAACAAAGACGTGCAACCTTAATGTTTTCAGAATATAAATCAAAACAGATAAGAACCTTCATGGGTAGAAGAGGATATCGGAAGAAATGAAAAGAAAAATCAACATATGTTGAAGGACACAAACAAGTCACGATACAGCACTCTGGTTGAGCCAATTTTTCAATTTAACATAAACAAGCCATTCTCTGCAAGTTTCCAAAAGCTATCTGCAAGATTTTAGCTAAAAAGAAACATTCTAATGATCAATGGTAGTGTGGCTTTCCGAACCAAGCACATATTCAGAGAGACTAACAAGGCTATGGACCAGGCGGCCTTATATATGGCCAGTCACTCTGGAGATATTCTGTGGGTTGGAAAGAGGGGGTTACCTAGAGCGCTCCGTAACTTGTTATTTTTTGATCTTATTGGATGTATCCGTACTATATTAATTATCCACTTTAGCAAAAAAAAAAAAATCATCCATTGCGGAACAATATTTTTGATTTGATAGGACATGCGTTCTTTTCTGCGTTATTGGGCAAATATTTCCAAAAGAGGTCCAACTTAGGGTAGGAGGTTTTAAAGAAGCCCAGAAAGATTATGGATGCGGAGGGTGTTGAAAGAGAAATAGATGCTTAATATTTGCCACCAGGTGATAAGATAAGGCTATCTCTATGCGACTATACTGATTCAGGAAATCTCTTCAAGACCCATCATTTAAGATTCACGTTGCAAGCAAAAGCAGGGATTTGTAAGACTGACCTTAGTTCAAAAAGCAAGAAAACCCTTCCTCTCTTTCTTTCCTTCTTTCTTTTAACCATTCAATCAAGCACCAGGGAGGCTTCTGGATCTGTCTCATCAAGTTCTCATAGCTCCGCCCATTCGCTTCCTTCCCCTATATCCAATCAGTCGTTGGACACGGTCGAGGACGGCGATGGAGCGAGCGCTCGACGTTGGACTCGAGCTTGGAAAGACCGTAGGGGCGTCCGCCGCCGGCGAGGCAGCGAGTGGGAAACAGAGGGAGTCGGGAAGGCAGAGGAGTAGGGGAGGAGAGCAGGAAAGAGGAGGAAGAACGCCGCGGAAAAGAAACAGCGCATAACGATTTTACGGACGCCGCATATACGGTTCTATGCGGATTTAATTCCGCATCGATGATCTATGCGCCCGACCCCGCCGTAGACGAATGTACAGACTGCTTTGCTAGTTTCTACGTGGGAGAACGAGAAGATGGTGGGGGACTAAACCTGCTTCGCGATCTCCACTAGATGGTAAGGAACTGCAGCATCTTTTGGCCATGCATGCGTACCGAAAAGCAAATAGGATTGCCGACTAGATCACCGCCTATGCGGCCCAGCACTCCGGAGAGTTCCACTTCGATGCTTTGTCGTTTGCTTGCTTTTGATTCTATTGACTGCACTTACGCCAGAGTAGCATAAGCAGCTATTATATCAAAAAAAAAAAGTTACATTTCTACAAAAATTTTATGCAGTTGTCTGCAGGAGACCATGTGAAATATATCTGCATGGCCGTCTAAGGTATCCGCACAGCACAGCTGGACAGATTGATTTGGGAGCCGACGGGCAGATCGGGAGTTCGTGCCAGGGATCTTCATGCTTGGATTAGCAGGATGCCAGATAGGCAGATTGATGTGGGTTGGATATGGAGGTTGAGATTGCATCCTCGTGTAGCACTCTTCCTTTGGAAGGTAGCTTGGGGCTGCCTTCCAACCAGGAGTGTGCTGGTTAGGCATGGGTTGAGGATGACACAGTTCTATAAGGTATGCCCGGATTTCGAGGAGACCATATTTCATGTCTTACTTCTATGCCCTAAGGCTGTACAGATTTGGAGTTGTTTATCTGTGCCTTTACCTTCGAGGTGGGAGTCAGTGGAGGACTTGTTACAGTTCTTGTGGTTGCCTATATGGCTTATCATATATGGTTGGATAGGAATGGACGCCTATTTGAGGGGAGAGGGTCGGCCCCAAGGTTTGTGATGGACAAAGCCATGACACAGGCGGCGGAGGTCTTTTCAGTGACTCCATCGGCTTCATCTGTGTTAGCTATGGATATCTAGGGTACCTCTTCTGCTGTTGCAGCGCCTAGGTATACTTCTCTCTCTTGGGTACCCTCACCTCCTGGTTATCTTAAGATGAATTTTGATGGTAGTATGGCTATGCATAGAGCTTCTGGAGGAGTGGACTTTGTTATTAGGGACCAGCATGGTAGATTGATTGCAGCTGGAGGTTGGAGCACACCAGGATTGACAGTTATTGGGGCAGAGCTACGAGCTGCCTGTGAGGGCATCCGGTATGCGAGATGTATGTTGGGGGTCGACAGATTGTGCATTGAGAGAGACTCTGCCATGGTGATTGACTGGATACGGGGAGTGGATAGATACGGTGACAGCTACCCTTTGATTCGGGATACTCGCAGACTGGTTCAGGAGATGTTAGCTGTCCAGATTGGTCATGTGTATCGTGAGGTGAACAGAGCTGCAGACTGGGTAGCCTCATATGTGGCTCGTAATTCTGAGGACGTCATCTGGACTAGTTTAGCAGGCATTCCCCATTTGTTGCATTCCTTACTTTCTCTTGACTTGGCAGGATGTACTCAATCTTGATTTATTGAAAATGAAATGCTGTTTTGACCAAAAAAAAAAAGAAAAAAAGTCTCATTGGACTTTTTTTATTATTATTTTATAGAAGGAGAGGATGATCCCGCTCATTTATTAAACTTCAGAAAACAAGGAATACAAATAAAATTATGGGGGGAGAAAAGAAGACAAGAAAAAAAAAGAAACAAAAAAGAAAGCAATAGTCAGGATGAAGAAGGGAGGAAACCAAGAAAGGAAAGCAGAGCAAAACAGAGGACAGGTGTTCTAAAGAAGGTTCCGCACCTTCAGCACTCTGTAAGTCCTCCCAAAGCTTCTCTTTGCCTTGGAGTAGCTTAAAATTGACCAATGTTTGAAGAGGTCCAATGCATCTTTAGCATCGAGATCGAAAGAAGAATATTTCCTCACAAACACCCATGCGATTGCGTTCCTTCCAAGGGCTCCAGCGAACTGCTGACACTAGAACATTTCATCTATATATTTTAACGTATCTTTAATTCTTTTTCCCCTCCATGTTGTCCCTAAAGAAAGTAGCATGCCAGGTGTTCCTTGATTTTAAAGCTGCGCCTTTTGAAGTGTTCGAAAACATCTCCTTCGCAAAAGGACAGTGGAGTAAGGCAATTATGGAGTTGCAGGAATACTGGCATCTTTCAAGGGGAACGCATGCACGCATAAGGTCTACCATTTCCTTTTCATCTGAATTTTGATTCACTCCGAAAATTTTAGCCACAAACCGCGGCACCTCGGGCTCTTTCTGGAGCTTCACCTCTTCCTTTTACCAATCCTTTTTACTAGCTCTTGCACCAACATCTAAATCTATTTGTTTTCAACTATTTTTTTTCCTTTTTTATTGTTCTTTATTGTTATTATTATTTATATAACGAGAGAGAGAGAGAGAGAGAGAGCGTGAGAGAGAGAGAGAGAAGTGCCGGATGAACTAAGTTGGTGTTTGAATCAGATGAAACCACAAGCGATGAAGCCAAAGACAGATAAAGCACCTAAACTATAAGACTAAGTATGCCTCTCCAAACCATAGAAATGCATGACAAGTTAATCTAAAGACTTCGGTTAAGATATGCCAAATTCCACCTAAACGCCCAAAACAAAGTAACCGTGCAGAAAAACATTATCAAATAACGTTAAGACCCATGCTCATAGGACTTTGGAGAATGCGCCGCTGGATGCCCTGAGAAACTAAAAATACTTTCATAACCAGCCTGTCATTAGTTTTCTGAGCAATCCACCTATATGGGCGTAGTATAAAAGCAACAGCGAGATGGAGATCGATCGTACTCAAGTTATCTAAAATGGCGTCCTCGAAGATGGCTGTAGCGATTACAGTGCTAACCAACAGGCTCTTTGTGTTCATTTGCTCTTTGCTTCCCTCATGGTCCTTGCCACTGACAAGGTGATCTTGTCCCACGAAGATGGCAGCAAGACTACATCTACCTTCAAAAATTTTTATGCTTATAGGTAACGTTCCCGATTGCCTTTTACTTACGTATTGTTGAGAAGTAAAAGATTAGCTTTAGGTGATCCGTTTTTATTGAGCTCCATGGATGAACAGCTTCTCAGACATGATAACACTCTAGCTTGGTCTTATGTTTTCTTCTTTTTATAATTTTTCTCAATATGCCTGAACTCCACATATCTTCTTTCTTAGGCTGCGGTTGGATGCGCATGCATGCACACTTCTGCAAATTCCGTTTGCAGCTCTGAGCATCAGCAAGGGAAATAATCTCACTCAGATTTCGCAGTTAGTCATCTTCGCTGATTTGGTCAAAACCTACCTTCGATCATTCAACCTTTACATATTTTTGATAAATTTTCTTCCAGACTTGCATTAATTATTAATAGTTCTACCATGATTACTACAAGTTTTTATCCGTGCCCTCTACCAGAAAATTTAAGACCTCTGACATTGGATTTTAACTATGAGAATCTACCTTTACAAGATTGAATGGTTGTCAAATAAAGAGGCAAAATCATTAAAAACCTATACGGAATGTCTTAGCTTAAGTACCCAAGATCTACCTAGTGCATAGACTGTATGGAACTTTGAAACTATTTGTAAAATTCTGAGATTTCACTCAGAAAGCTAATTGGAAAATATTATTTAGGTTTTTTATCGTTGCGTAAGTTCTAAAAATCTATACGGTACATAACCGATATGAGACTAAATGCATCTCTCTATAGACCCTCGCAATTTACAAAGACATGGAGGTCGAGGTACGATAAAACTAGGCCATACATGAAGAGACAACAGATCTATACAGTTTTCCTGGCAGCAGCCTAGCCCACCATGGTACTCTTGCTATCCATACCATGCAATTCGTGCAGCAGTTTTTGGTTAATGAGCCAAGCGCGCCATGTCCCTGGAAAGAGTTTAATGCAAATTTAAATGACAGCAATAAGACGGGCCATTACTTGAGAGAAATAATAGAAATATCTCTCTGTTGCATTGTTTTCTTAAATAAGATCATTTTTTTGTTGGAAACAAGTCATGAGATACGACTTCTGCCGAGCCAATTTTATGATTGAAGACTGGCGAATAGGCCCAGAAAGGAAGAGATGGGCCGTGGAGGACCCAGGCTGTACTTCCCATGACAGGCCGGGCTAAAATTAGATAATATTTTAACTACGAACGGGTTAAGCTTTATGGACCCGTCTTAATGTGAAAGGCTATATTAAAATGCATCCTAGGATCAGGATTTTGGATGAAATAATTACATATACAGAAAAAAACCTAAATGACCATGATTTTTCCCCCATAGTGCTGCTGCAATGGATGAGCAGGTGTTGACATTACTATTTGCAACGGGGTCGGAGCTGGATTCGGGATCAAAGTCGGATCTTAAGAGCTATATAGATAAATCAGCCAGAAATGATAGTGTGCAAGATGATCCACATGTAAAAGATATTGATAAGTCCCTTGACCTAGTATATCTCTCTACAGGCTTCCTTCTCATTGCTACAATATGCATGGAAGCTACGATTATCATTTCGATGCATGCTCTCGCGAGGAAATCATTTCTTATCTAATCCATAATAAACCTCAGTGACTTATTATGATGGGGTGCTTATTACATATATTTCATACTTAAGTGTCTATGCTCTCTCTGGTTCTCCATCTGTGTTAACTATATATGTAAAGTTGTAGCTGTTTTGTACTTCTAGTTCAACCTATATGCTGGCTCTGGTCCATAGGTTGTGGGATTGTAAGACAGTTTGAACTGAAGTGTACTTATTTGCCTTTTAATGTAAGCTTTTAGCTCCCTTTTTTTTCTAGAAAAAAAAAGTAACCTCGGCGAAGGAGTATCCGGATCAATTTCTCAATCTATAGTGATGCAGCTTTTTAGTTTTTCGCAATACAATTACTACCGCTATGAGATATTATTCTTGCTTAATTGCCATTGCCTTATGCCCGTCGGCCTTATACTTAGGGAGCTGGCCTTGATAACCAATTATTGACGTAAAGACTTCACCTGGAAAATTTATAAGTTGAAGATGGGTGGCAATTGGTTCAGTTGGTCAATTGCTGATTTTGTTATAGTAAATTGGGTTTGAGTCAACCCTACACCATTTTAACATTTGTTATCTTAGCAAATCTGGTGGACCCACAAAGAAAAAAGAAAAAGAACTCTCCTCCACCCCTTTTTAATATAAGAAAAAGGATCAAAGTAATTGTAGTATAACAATGTGTGGCTTGAGTACAACTAAGGGCTCGTTTGATTCGCCTAAAGCATTTTCTCTCCTAGGAATATGATTCTCGGGAAGTAGATTCCTAGGAAGAGAATGCCTAGGAAAGTATTTTTGGCATGTTTGGTTGACCATGAAAAAGTGATAGATTTCCAAAGTGCTTATGTTTGGTTGACTATCCACTTTCCTGAAAAAGTTATATATAATTCCTATAATACCCTTAATAAAAATTAGATCTTTAATACATCTTTAATGCTTCTATAATGCTGAAAGGTCTTTTTGGGGAAAAAAATAAAAATGGAGTAATTCCCACTTCATGAGAAAGTAATTTTCCCATGTTTCCTTTTCCATGAAATATGGGAATCATATTTCCATTGAAATACAACTTTTCCATCTCTCTTCTTTGAAAACTCCAACCAAACAAGAGGCATCTTATTACTTTTTTGTTGACCATACTTTCTCCCCTTCTTTTTCCGCGAACCAAACGAACCCTAAGGGATAAATGCCCCGAATGCATCAAACCAAAAGTCAACATGGCCCAAAAATGAATTTTCAAAAAGCATCATGATTTTTTTTTTGTACACTTTGAACTTTGCTCGCGCTTTCTGGTAGTGTCGGCAGGTAAAGGTCGCCAACTGCCATTTTTTCTTGTAGTAGAAGCATTTGCTTTGAAGCTATAGATGTTGGTAATATAGATGGGGGAAGAACAAACGCACGATTTTGACTAGGCTTAGCCCAATAACTCACCTGAAGCAGTATAATTGAGGCCGGCTGGTCAGTCTCTTGAAATTTATTTGGTCATTTTTGGTCGAATTATTTTATGACCTTAATCTTAGTTAGGAGGAACGAATAGCACTTATTTAACAAAAAGGAAAGGCAAAAAAATCATCACTTTCATTAAGTAGATAAAAGTACAAAAGCAGTTTTGAAATTTCATCGTTGGTATTGTTCAACCTCCGTTTTGAAATTTCATCTTTGGTATTGTTCGATCTTATTCAGAAACTAAAAATAACGAGAAGATTTCTACTCTACAGTACTTGTTCAGATTTCTTCCATGTTAATTCACGAATTAAAAATGGTCTGAGAGTTCTAGAGCCGTATCCACTGTGATAGTACTACCTACTACTACCCAGTTGTTTCTAACAGTTATCCGTAACCCCTTCTACATCAAATTTCATGTTTCAATCCATGGCAAAATGGCCACCAAAAGACTCCAAGGAGTTCCTGATGATGATGGCCAAAAGACTCCAAGGTGCAAGCTAACAACTCTGTAGTAATTATTGTGTTCACTACCCAAGTGGCCATAAACTTGTCCTGTTCCTCTGAACCAAACGCACTCACGCCATTCCACGAGAGAAAGACAGGCAGCCCATTTACTACAGTGAAAAAAAGAACAGGAGGCCGTCCAAAAGACAACAACACACTAGCCGAGGAAAAAGAGAGCCAAAACAAAAACGAAAAACGAAAAAAGAACCCAGCTTAATCTCTGGTGACGCCCATGTTTATGTATGGCAAATAAACTGCCCCCAACCCTTACCATTGTCTGCTCATGTCTCAGATTTATACATATCAGTGTCCATCAGGAACAGAGAGAGAGAGTGGGAAAGAGATGTCTTTGTCTTTTATGTAAGTTAGCACTGAAAACCATGGCATTTGATGCAGTGTCCATGTTATCTGTGAGCATTTCATACACTTGCATATGGATGGAGATCCATCCTACCTTATAGATGAGAAAGGAGTTACAGCAATGAAAAGTTCTATAGCTACAGCTACAGGAGCTCTGACCCCCCCCCCCCCCCCCCCCCCCCTCTTCTCCCTCTGTCTGTGTGTGGACCATTGGTGCCATCATGCCATCACTGTACTAGGGTAGCAACACAATTTTTTTTGGTTTAGTGCTCATATCACTGTTCTCTGAATCCCTGCACTCCCATCCGTCCTATTGAGAAGCATTCAAAAGGGAGAGCGCCTCCAGGAGAAAATCCTACACTTCGGAACGTAGGAAGATGGTGACTTCTAATAAAGAGGATGGAGAACATAAGCCAACTGTAAACCTTATTATTTTAATGTCCTTCCCCTGTAAAAAATAATCATCATTTCATAACGACGTGAATGGCCTCATCTACTAGGAGACTTGCACACAAAAGCCGATTTCGATATGCACAAACATGGGGAAAATTTTTGACAGAAAGAGAGAGGTTTGCATGTGACGTCTTTTAAATATTTTTTTTCTTAAAAACCGAACGGCCCATCACAATATCCAACAAAGAAAAGATCAAACACATTATCATCACTATCATCACCTCCTCCCTTTCTTCAGATATTCTTCGAATAATTAACAAAAAAATTGGAACAAAACAGGCGCAAGGTTGCTCGTTACTTAAAGACTCCCCTCCCCTTCTCATGTTTAACTTTTGAACATTTGAAACATCATAAAAGGTAATTAATTACGTCGCTCTCAGTATGGAAAACAACAAGAAAAGGATAAAAAGAAATCTAGATTGAGGATTGGGAGCTATGTGTCTAAGATCTTCACGGCGTGGCGCTGGTTATCGTTGCCATCCCCGTCGCCCTCGGTTACAACCGATGACACGAAGCTCACCGCCGCGAGTGAGTTCTCGTCGGTGGGCACAATGGATTTGGCCCGGAAATGCTGCCTGCAAGCATGGCAGGTAATGTGAACAAGCATCGAGTTGATTCGCTTCATGGCATGGTCCCTCACGACGCAAGCATTCTCGAGCTCGGCCAATGCTTGCTGCCGAATCCTCTTAGCATTGGCGAATTCCTGCTCGGCCAACTCCACCTGCCTCTTGGCTTGCAGCCTTGCCTCATCGGCCGATGCCTTCTCGGTCATTGCAAGCCTGAGCTGCTCCTGAGCCTCGTCGCCGATCCTTGATGCAGGTCCGATCGACAGCCGTAATTTGGTGGCATGGGCCTCGTCGGAGTAGGGGGAGAGGGTGGAGGAGATGGCGGCGGTCGTCGTGGTGGTTGGGTGGGCATTGGATGCGGGGAGGAGTTGAAGCTCGAGGTTGTGGAGGTGGCGGTGATCGGATGGTGGAGGAGGTTGGAAATTGGTGGTGGTGGTGGAAGCCGGCGTCCGCAGGCTGGGCCATGTGGGCGCCCCACTGCTGAAATTGGTGTCGCTGGAAGCGCTCGGGCTTGACGCGGTCCGGGAAAGGCAGGCGGGAGCTGGGGTTTGTTGTTGGTCGGCGCGAGCTCGGCCGGCATTGCAGGCATCTTGGTGCTCTATGAAGCTCTCCACCCTGCATGCAGTGATCAAAATAGTGAAAATATTACAACAGAGTTCAAGTTTCTCCAGCTGTTTCTGGCTTGATGCTAATGATCACATACTATTAAGGTCTCTGCAGGTCTTTGAGAAAAGAAGGAAGGGCTAAAGAAGGGGAGAAAAGGTGGTGATCATGGAGGGAGGGTTTTAAAAATTTGACCTGACCTGTGAAAAACAGGCGCTCAATGGAATTCTTTTCCGAGCAAAGGCACTCAATTGGATTCCGGACTTGAAAACAAGGAAGAAAGCAACAAATAAGCACTCCTATTGTATCGGTTCAAGATCTACATTGATGCCCTGCAGCCCTGATCAAAGACCTCACAAGTCACAAGGTAGAGAGGTTTTGCCAAGTTCTAGTTTTTTAATTTCCAACTCATCATAACTATTAGCAATTAGCAAACCACCTCAACGAACTCGAATCTTTGGTTTTGCGTTTTCATATTTAGCTCTGAACAATCATCAAGAAGTAAACAATAAAGAGAACCTACAACCTTACCCCCCACCCCCCTCATCCCCCAACCCAATATAATTTTCTATATATATATATATATATATATATATAGAATTAACAGCAATCAGCAAAAGCTTGCGAGAGCTTACACTGGCAAATAATGAAACCAACGGAATTAGTATGTGTTGGGAATTGTGTATTTATTTTATCTACATTGGTGCTTTCAAATTAACCGCCGAGAAAAAAAGAAAACCAAAAGAGAGAAATGAAAGCAAGCTTGAGTATGTCAGGTCACAACCAACAATTAGCAAGCGAAATCACAAAATCCTTCTTGGGATTTGGATATTGCTTATTTAATTAGCTCCAAAGATTTGTCTGGAAATCAAATTTGTACATAAAAAGCATGGGAGAAAAAAAGGGAGGAAAAAAGTTAATCGAAATCTTTGTAATTTTATGGAGGAAATTAAACCAGTAAACCTCAGAGAAGCTAGACCTGATGCACTCACCGGGAGAAGACGCGGCCGCAGTCGCAGGAGTGGCCGCGGGTGCCGCAGGTCTTGAGGTGGGCCTTGTAGTCGGACTGGACGGCGTAGGCCTTGGAGCAGCGGGCGCAGACCCACTGCTTGTGGTTGCTGTGCTTGCGCCGGAAGTGCTTCTTGATGCCGACGAGGTCTCCCAGGGCGTGGCACGGGTCGTGGTGCAGGCAGCTCGGCTCCGGGCACACGAACACCCGCTTCCGCACCTCCGCCGCGTCTCTCTTCAGCAGCTTCCACGGCACCTTGTGGCGCCGCCGGTGCATCTGCAGGTTCTGCTCTCTCTGGAACCCCTGGTTGCAGATCTCGCACACGTACCGGTCCGACTCCAGCAGCGTCCTCGGCGACAGCGATACCACCTCCGCGTCGGGGTCTGGCCAAAAATGAAATTAGCCGTTGGAATCGATATCGTTAACACACCCAAACAAGCAATTCAAAGCGATTCCATCTGTTGTCACTGGCCGTATGAAGCCTTTTTTTTTTTTTTCTCGTTATGTGATGATATGTGGAGCAGTAGTACCTGGAGTTCCTGCAGGCCTTCTCTTCCTCTTGCTGTTGGTGGTATTCTCCAAGCAAGAGGAGGAGGAGCAGATGTTACTGTTGCCGGGGAGGGCAGGGGCTGCCGGCGATGGGAAGCCCAACATTTGGTGGTGGCTAATCTCTGAAGCTATAATTTGGTGCTTATATTCTTAGCATAGGATACAAAGGCTATATATGTGCGAGATAGAAGGGTTTGAGAGGGTTATGGGGTAAGGGAGATGGTTCAGGAGGTCAAGAGATTGGAAAGAGATGGGGTTGGATAAATAGGGGAGATAGAGCTAGAGGAGGAAGAAGAAAAGGTCTCACTGTCTCTTGTACTGTATTGGACTATTGTTTTTTTTTTTTTTGAGGAGGAGGAGGTGAGTCTGCCTCATACTCAATGGAAGGCAGCTTTCTAACAGCTTTAAGTCTAACAGCTTTCTTGGGGTGTTCATGGATGGAGGATGGGTTGAGGGGGTGCTCTTTTGTAAGGATGTATGAACCTGTAATTCTATTAATAAATAAAACGTCTCCAATCTTGCAAGAAAGGGTGAGAGATCTGACCCAATCACATTACTTGAAACTTGAGCCCACCACAGAACGGGGGTTGGGGTAGCGCTAGCTAGAGAAAGAACATCCCCACCGAGAAACAAAAGCCCTCATAATATCATCACTCCTCCCATCAGTAACTTTGCATGCATTAATGTTGCCCTCCTCTCTGTCTCAGTGTCACACACACACTCCCACATACAAACATCAGCTACGTGGTTAGTACTATGCAACAATATGGAACATTTACACATGGTGCACTGTTTTCTTTCTCTCACTCTCTTTTCCATCTCCAGAACTACTGCCGCTTGCACTGTGGTGTCGCATTGCATTTATACATATATTCGTATATATTACTCTTCTCTTTAATCTCACTCTCTCTTTCAAATTCCATTACTATTCTACAAAGCACAGGGTACATGCATCACAATTTAAATCTTTAACTCGCTTTCCAATTCGTAAGCCAACAAACAAGTATTGAATTAATTGCTTGTCACACCTCTGATAAGTTCTTTGTCCCAACTGAAAGGTGGCATCTACATGATGGTTTTCGCTCCAAAATATATATATATATATATATATATATATATATATCTGTAGCAAGCTTGCCGTGCGTCCTGAGGCAGGCATATGGCTGATGTTCAAGTGTGAAGCATTTATACTCGTATGTGTATGTATTCACGGACTCTTCCAACCCTTTACACGTGTAAGTTGCTCGTCCTTCCAAGGGACTGAGTCTAAAGCGGCCCTTGCAAAGACCCATACGTAAGCCTAGTGATTAACGTACTCCCTCATATCCCCTGTTTAATTATTGAACAAGAACGTTTACTTTATGGATGATGTAACCTTCCAAAGGAGGTAGTATCCAATATCTCCTGGTCGTTCGCCAACTTATATACCCTTGTCAACCATGTCCATTGCCGGAGCCACTATAATATATATAATAAGTCGGCCAGTTGAATCAATGGAGTATAAGTCAAGTTTTGTACATTAAATCTCACATCTTTTAGCTGACTGATGACATGGGGTTGAATTGATGCATTCCGTTGGCTCACCATCACCGGGGGTGATCGTAACCGGAATGTGTGTGGTAGCTGGTGTACTCAAAAGGTGGGTGGGTTGGACCCATGAGGAGGCTCAAGCCATGATTCCTCCACTTCCATGCCACTTTTGCCGATTAACTTAAATCCAAAAGGAGATATCTTTCTGCAAAATCTCTCATGCTCCGTAGATAATTATAATAAGCAAATTTGAAACCTTTAGCCGGCACCGATTGTTCTTAAAAATTCGATCTCAGTGGTTGAAATCGGCGGTGCATGTCGACCATGAAGGCATGATTAGTTGTAGGAACAATCAAAACTAAATAAGTGTTTATATCTTCTCTTGTAGCTTGTGAGCTTGTACTTTGAAAAATTAGATAATGGAGGTGTCGAACATAGTCATTTGTTAGAAAAAGATTTTTCATATTGATGAACGTACATTTTCAGAATAAACTTTCTACAGCACTGAGAAACTAAATTAACTATGTGACAGAATTTGGGAGGCGATAGACATGTATTTTCTAAAAAAGTGTACCGTCAGAATTTAACAAGATGTTAGACTAATAGCTAAAAAAGTTTACGTAACAATTTTTGCGTTCAAACTCTCCAAACATCTATGGTAAATGTTTATTGCTAGGATTACATATATTAATCTAGTAAATAATTGATTCTCTTGTAACTATCGATATGAAAGGAAAATGCTTTTGAGGTCTTCAAAAGATTTCATAACTTGATTTTAAATCTTGGGTTCTGATAAGTAGGGGGCTCTTTCAAGGACCTACAATCTCTTTACCTCCAAAGAGAGGAAATTTCCTCAGTTTAGGGTACACCATTGTCCTTAGCTTTGTTTGCAAGCCAACATTAAGCCATATTCCCTTCCCCTGAGATATATGAGACTCGCTTTCACATAGATAATCATGTGCCACACCTACTAATTATTTTGCAAGTTCTTTATATATAATTAGTGTATACATTTTTCCATTAGTTTGTGTGCACTGATCCTAGCTAGGAGGCTAAGCTTTGGCATGCTATTTGTCCCCCTAAACAAGTAAAATTCAAAAAAGCAAACCCTAATTTACCTTGATTTAATATTCTAGGAAAAGTTGCTCCTTTTGTGTGCGCTCTCCTTTTTTAGGGGAGTAGAGAAATGGTGGGATGATGGAAGGAAGATTCTTCACACATGCATGACTACAAAGACAAAATCGCCGGTAATCATCCATCCCAAGTGTCCTCAATCCTAACTCTGATTATAATATAGTAAACTAAGTTTAGTTCGATATTTAATTTGTTATCTACCCCACTAGATTATATTTCTTCCTTCCTTTTTCACAATACACACACACACACACACATATATATTTCTCGTTCCTTTTTCTCTCCTTTTTGGCTCTTCACTTGGAACTCTGTATGTGCGACCAATGGCAAAAACTAAGATAGATATGTATCTAATTAATCTCGGCAATGATTCATATTGAGTCTGCAGTTTATGTTGGTTACTTTGGTAAGGAAGATGCGACAGCTCCTGATGGCCTTAAAAAATAGCCAACGCCTTTCTGTGGAGAAAGCTCAAAATGTGGAGGCCAACAGGAGTGTTACATAAAGCATTTTGAGCTTAGAGCTGGACCACAGACAGACTGTTTAAATTATCTTGCAAATTACATAAAGTTACCAGCAGCAATGGTTGGTGATCTTCATATATGCATTGAGGTGTATATATGTGGAACTAAACTTAGAAAAACACAAAGCTTTCAAGCAAACAGAGTTTCAGATGACAAAAGTACCAGCAAGATGGGCCAGCTTTAGATAGGAAGCTAGCAAGAACTTTCTCCATCTTCCTTTTATTTCTTTCGCAACTATTGGCTACAGATTTCCCTCTGCATGTGCCCCTTTCTTTACACCATCCTATTAATCTACAGTCTCAATTCCAGTGACTTTTTTTGTTTTGGATGAAACCCCCTAACTTAATTATTTGTAGCTAAACATGCCCGAAGCTCCCAACTGGTAATTGAGGGTCCTACTGGAGTATAGGAGAAAAGTACAGAGGAGATGCATTCGGTTTTTTCTTTCTAGATGCATTTACTTTGTGCCTATCTCCATGCAGTCTTACTTCCATGTCAGTTCTGAGTTATCAAAATCATTCATCTTGAAGGAATAGTACATTGGAAGCAATCAAACAAGGGAAAAAATCCATGGCTCTGGTCTTAGAGTGGGTGGTAGTGTGTGATTTTTCTTCTTGGTAAGCAGCATGTGTGGCTGAACCTAAGTAGCATGGGCTGGAGCATGATCTATATATGTAGCACTGAAGCATGTTTACTTTCGGATAATTAAGATAGGACTTTAATTTGAATTGGCAAGTTGGAACTTCAGCCTCAACTGGCCTTTTGAGTGGGGTTCTCAAGCCGTTTGAATCGGCCCACATCTTCCACAATGCATGTTAACAGCAACCTAATATATCAGCTCACTAGTTAAGTTATAAGCAAGAAGCTAGAGCCTTGTAATTAGAAGTTGTGGCTTAGACTTATCGAGAGAGATATCTCGATGCTAATTTTTAGATATAGCAGAATTTATGAAATAGTCCAGGCTATAGCAATTAAAGTATTGTTCATATCTGAGAATCTCTCCTTGTTAAGCTACACATTTCTTGTAGTTCATGTGAAGAAGCTATGCATGGTGGAACTACATTCGTATGATCCCATGTCTTGGAATACAACAAGCTTTCTCCCTTAAATAGAGAGCAATTAACAGGTAATGTTGGTGATTCTCAAGGCCAGTATACGGTAAGCAAAAACAATGAGGAATCATCCATATACTACCCTTTTGCCTCAACAAATGCATATGTTGCGGTAGCATTTTAACTTGTGCCTCTCTTCACACAGGGACACCGAGACACGTACACCATCCTTCGCTGTTGCTTAGCATTCTCCAGGTGTCTCTGCCTCCCAGGAGAGGCACGGAGGGTCCCCAAATGAAAAGATTAGAGGAAAGCAAATAGGAAAGTGCAAGAGGTAAGGAAAGGTAGAAGGGAGACATTGGGGTTAGAGAGATGCCATTGGTTTCCAAAGACCTACGACAGCAAGTACATCTCGCTTCCTCGGTTCCTCATGCAACCAAGAGGACCATTGCACAAATATTTATACAAACACATACATGAGTAGAAGATATATCAAAGAGAGAAGCGAACGCAATTGGTTCTTATTTTTGTGAGTGGCCAGTGACCACCAACCAGCTAGCTCAAGCTCTTCAAAGAAGATTTGCACTGCATGTAGAAAGATTAGAAAGTTCGCCACTGTAGGTATGTTTCTTGATACTCTTGGTCCTGAATGGAGTCGCATAGAGAGGAGTAAAGTTTGCTGCTAAAGCAATATGCTTTCATAGGGCAAGGTTGTTGCCTTTTGAATCAAAACTGGAATCTGCTAGTGCCAAATTAAGGTGAGGGCAGATCATCTCACGGTACGAAGATGCTATATGCCCATCTCAAGAAGCATTGGCCCCATCAGTGGTGTCATCATGCCTCAGTACCAACCAAGGCCTATTGATAATAATGACAAAGTTCAAGGTACAATAAACTCATTTAAGGTGATATTTCCATTTTTTTTTCCTTTGCTTTAGTTGAGGACACAGGGTGGAAAGAGGTATAAAGAAAGTAAAAAGAGAGAGAGAGAGAGAGAGAAAACAATGGCCTATGGGTTAATGTGGCTCCAGTCTGTCCTGATGTAGCATAGTCCTCAACTGACAAGATTTATGATGGGTTTATAATTTGCTCAAATCCAATTCATTTACTCAATAGGATGTCTCTGTACTGACTTCTTTTTTTTTCTCTCTTTTTTTTTCTCAAAGAGAAACAACAGGGTTGCCACCATTCAGATTTAAACCACTCTTTGATGGAGGGGTGCCAACCAGCTGAACTATGCAAGCTCTGCTTCTCTACACAGAATCTGACACCTTGAATTTGATTTTGATAGGCCCAGCATTCCAAGCTAAATCTTGGTTGGACATAGAAGAGTCAAGTCAGTTCTATTCAGGTATTGTCTATATTTGCAAGATCAATCCCCATTCCTCCAAAAAAGCAACATGATTTCGAAAGGCTCTGCTGCCAGGGTTAAGTTTCTTTTGGCATTGGCCCCATCTCCTGAGCATTTGATTGAAGGCAATGGGACTCCAGTCGCTTACCTCAGGTTTTATTTGACCTGGCCTTTATATAAAAAGAGGAGAGAAGACTAACAAAGGCACAAGTGCAGTAACACATATAAAGGCTGCTTAAAAGAGGGTGGGGGGAGAAGCAAAAGAGCAATGGTTAAAGTATAGTCCCACATTAATCATCACATACAACTCCTTCAAGTATGGGTATAGGTCAAACCACCCCTTGACGCAGTTTTGACTTCGTCTTCGCCCCGCCAGAAGACAAAAGAAAGCGTATGTGTTTTTTGTTTCTTTTCACTTTTCATCTTTACCAACTCACCCCCGCCTGCCCCTCTCGTCCTGAGGCAGTGAAAGCAGAAATTTTGAAGTTATCAAGGAAACCTTTAGAAAAAAAATGTACTAATTAAAAGATACGTGTCTTTGAAATTACTTTACTTCTCTTACCTTACAAAAAGTTACTTTACTTCCAAAAATACCTCGGCCCATCTTTGTTTTTTCTTTTCTTTTTTTCTTTTTCCTGTAAAGCTTCTTTCAAAAAAAGAAGATATATAACCTAGCTCAAAAAAATAATAATACTAATAAAAGATAGATTTACTGTCGAGCATTAGCTCGGATTGTACCATCCCTGGCAAAAGGATAAGGGAGCTCGATTCTATGGATCACATTTTCTAAGATTATTTCTTGTTGAGACTCAATCAAAAAGAAGAAAGAGACAGCTCGATCTTTTCTTAAAATTTTGAAAATAAAATAAAAAGCAAAATCAATATTAAATAGCTTCTTAATTTACATCCATTCTAAAGGAAAAGGCAGCTCAAATGAGCTAGTATGATAGCAAGGTTGAACATTATAGTACATAAAATATTTTATTTAATTGTTTGTTCAATAGGCAAGTCTGAAAATAGCTAATAACTTCATGTTCGTAGAACACCGAGATGACAAGTTTGCATCATGTGTCTTGTTTTGTGCTTGATAAATTGATATTAATAGGTATTAGAACGTGATGTTTAGTTCCAGTTTGCTTTTTTATTAGTGTTTGTTAAATGAAAAACTTAAAATATGAGAGTTGTATGCTTGTGAAATACAAGGCTAGTAATGAAATATGAATTATGTTAGTGGAAAGTGGAAGGGGGAAAAGAAACCAAACACATCTGAAGTCTTGGGCACACGTGCCGGCCCGAGACCGACATTAGTGAGTGGGTGGGCACCCACCCACAGCGCACAATAAAAAGAAAAAAATTCTACTAGCCTACACATGTGAGCCACCTGTCCTCACACGTGCGGGTTGTAAACGGCATCTCAGACGCCGTCAAGTAGATTTCTTCCACTTCGCAGCGTTCCAACCGATGCTGCCCGAGTTACGAATCATTATCGCCGTAACCGCCGGTTACAAAACGTTGAGTCATCAACGGACTTGACCCTCGAAGACGCGCAAGTCTCTTGCTCTCCGTCCAACGACGCCATTGCTGACCGTCCCTAAAAAGAGTGCAAACCGATATATTAGGAGATATCCGATAAAATTGGAATGATGCAGAGAAAATTAGTATAGCTCTTATGCAAGAATAACATGCACAAATCGAGAGAGTTCAAAAAGAGTATAAATCTGGTTTTTGGTGTAATTCACCAATTGTTGCAGTCTTAAGCCAAGGCTAAAAGGCAAAATTCACTCTTAACAATATGTTGAAGAGAGAAAAAAAAGAAGAAAAAGTTTATGAATTTCTTACATTAGCACATAGTAAAATGGTTTACACAACTTTTCCGCTCAGAATTCCGATCTTGGGGGAAAAGGCTGACCGGGCACGTGTAGCACGCTGGTGATTTGGAGTGGGGGCTGGGCTGGCCGGATTCCGATAGAGCCAGCCCTGGCTGTGCTACTACCTGCTGTAGGCCATGAATAACCGCGGTCAATGCCCTACCTGTTGAGTGATCAAGTTGAACTACTCTTTGTCCACAAGCCTGACGAGCTACTCCAATGGAGCATGTTGGGGCACCTATTTCGGTGAAGCAGGTTCAAAACTCCGTAACGACCCACAAGAAGTCATAGTGCGGCATTGCGAAACACATGATACACCACGGCTTCCTTGTGGCTTCATGCTGGTCGTCTCTCCCTTCAATTAAGGTTGATGTAGCCAGAGGTTGGGGCTCTTCCTCTAGTACCAATCTATTGTGGCCATATCCGAATCGAGGTAGGAGCATAGCTCGGACGTCCCTGAGGTCTGCTGTAAATGAGATGGGCAGGCTGGTTGAGGCATTGGGCACTAAACTCCTCCATTGGGCCTGCAAGAAGTTCACTTGTCGGAGGATTTCCAGCTGAGGATCCTCCAATACCTAAGCCAGAACAATAAGACAATAGCATGGAAAGAAAATATTTTAGCAGAGTGAGGATTCTATGAGAAGGGTAGCGTATTGCGTATCTCAAGTCTTCTGAGGATGTTTTCCTTATATAAGGGAGCCAACCTTTTTGTTACTTAGGCCGACGTGACCTACAATAATGCCAGACAGCGGCGAGTAGTACGGCTGTGGTGTGAGGATCTGTCTGTATAGGCAGAGTGTGGTGCAGGTCTGATGTACAATATGAAACTACTATGATTATGGACTGTTAGATCTGCCAGTTGTTGAAGTTGTTAGTCTTTATCGATGCATGACGATTATTTTCTATAACTAACGTTTTTTCAGTCGGAGTCGAAGTCGTTTAGCAAGCCAAATTAATGCCATTGCTTCACTTTACCTAACGGCCGCTATAATAGCAAATTTACAACCATCTAATTATAAATAATGAGGCCGTTGTTGAAAACCCCCTAACGTTCCCTTCTATGTAATGATTGCAACTCCACAGCCGTCGTCTGGGTTTGTCCTATCTGGCCGCGTGCAAACAAAAGGTGCCTGACGACACGTGGCGAATGTCGGCGGCTTTTCTTAGTGGGATGCTGCCGTGGGCCCCGCACCGTCTCTGGATCCTACTTTTAGGCCCACCTTGTGGTCCCTGATCTAAGTTGGGCCTAGACCTGGGGACCTCTCCTTCCAACGGCTGTCCCACTCTGTGGGCCACCTAGGCCCATTTGATATCTCCTAGCATCACAAACCTTAGCCCTTTCTCTTCTGCCGCCCCTACCCTCTACATTTTACACGTGAATGCTTGTGATGTGTCTGGATCCGATCAATTGATCATGACTGTCCGCATCATGGCCCACCATGCCCGATGATCGTAGTCATCCAATGGCTACATAATTGTGGCTTGTGTCCATATAATTTTGATTGGATTATATTCTAGAAATCATGTGCAAACAACACATTAGGTTTTTATTTAGGGTTAGGGTTTGGGACCGCTCTAAAAGCTTCCGTATGGTGGTGTATCTGATTCTATGCTTGTCCTTAGGCCATTAGCACATGGTCATGTCTTCCATAATAGATAAGGGCAAACAAGAAATACAGATTTTTCTCCTATATCTATAAATTCGGATCATCTGGTTTGGGTTGGCCTCTAACGTGACATGTCATAAAAAATCTAACAGGTGCGTTACTAAAATCAATGACTGACAAATGCTGTTACAAAATCTTAGCATGCACCAAAGATGGAATCGTAACATTTGCATAAACCATAGCGAGCTTCGATGAGTAATCAATCATGCATCAAGTGACTACCACCATTGACTTATACCTTTCAATCTTTCATGTCCATCATGTTGGACTAACTATTGTAAAATTAGCCTTGAACAAAAATATGCTTTTTTTCCTTCAAGAAGGTACACATTTATGCATATCTATTTATGTGTTTGTGCTAGTATATATGGATGCAAATGGGTCGGGTTGACCTGTGACCCGACCCGACCCAACCCATTTTAGAAGACCCATGCGCCAGGTCGGGTTCTAAAATTAGACTCGTTTCATTATTCAAGTTGGATCTGGGTTTACTGAATCTTAACCCATCCCGGACCCGACCTAACCCGTTGTTTTTTGGGTCAATTTTGGATGGTTTATCCAATGACCGGATCCAACCCGACTTGAACTCGGATTACCCATTTGGGCCCGCAGGTCCATAAGCCGCAACCGCAGCAGGGGAACTCAAAGCCCATCAAGTTAAATCCATCAATTTAGGGTTATGTCCAAAGCTCATCAATTTAGGGTTTTCCCAACTGCCTCTATACGACTAGGATTTTTAATAGCTCTTCTCTAGCTTTGGACCCCCTGCGGCCATTTCGTCTCACCCAAGACGAGCGAGAGTAGAGAAGAAGAAATCTCTAGCCACTTCCAATGGGTAAGGACTTGATCTCCATTCCCTTTTACCGATTCCTTTCAACCCCATCTCTCTCCTTCTCACTCACATCCTCCTTCTTCTCATGGTAGCGAGGATTAAGGTCCACGAGCTCCGGGGGAAGTCTAAGGCGGAGTTGTTGAACCAGCTGAAGGACCTCAAGGTGGAGCTCGCCCTCCTCCACATTGCCAAGGTCACCGGCGGCGCCCCCAACAAGCTCTCCAAGATGTAAGTCTCCAATTTCTTTCCATCCAAGTGTTTGATCTCGATCGGACGATGCTCACGGTGTTTGTTTCTAGTTTGGCAGCAAGGTGGTGAGGCTCTCTATCACGTGGGTGCTAACGATGATCTCTCAGAAGCAGAAGTAGGTGCTGAGGGAGGCATACAAGAACAAGAAGTACCAACCGCTCGATCTCTACCCCAAAAAGACTTGCGCCATTTGCCACCAACTCACCAAGTACCAGGTTTTTACCCTTCTTTTAGAAGTCTCCATCACATAGATGATCCTGAATAGCTTCACCAAGTGACCCAACCCAATGATCACCAAGTGACCTGGACCTGAACCGAACCCAAATTTTGGATTGGGTCCGGATTATATATGGACCCAACCCGACCTGAATAACCCGTTGGATCAAAAATTATAGTCGTGGATCCAACCCAACCCGATCCAATCTTCAATTGGGTCAGGTCTGGATCCAAAATTAGGATCCAAACAAAAAATCGAATTAGGTTAGGGTCACTCAAAACTCAACCCGACCCAACCCATTTGCACCCCTACTAGTATGTATTTGTTTTAGGAAAGATGCATCTTCACAAATTAGACTGTAACCCAATATTTGCACAAAACCTTTGTCAGAAAAAAAAGATTGTAAACTTCAAATCATTTTAAAAAGATTCAAAAGCTAGAAGGCAAGTCTTTCGACTAGTCACCACATACTGACATACACATGGTGATAAATATCACCTAGGTTGCGATGCCTCTTTCCTTTGGAGGAGGCTATGGCTTTGAACCTTAGGGGTGTTTCTCCAAGTGCTACCGAGATAATTATCACATCAATTTTATAAAATGATTGATTGTTGATTGCCCACCATCATGAATAACAAAATATGTTGTCACAATCTAGGACCTCATCCAAAATGGCTGGTCGAAAAATATTTTTTTGGTTTCTTAGTTCTATATAAATACCTAAGATCTCTCCGGCGAATAACCAATGTGGGACTAAATACATGCTCATACGGATTCTCACATACTCCTCCTGTTTAAGCTCTAACGTCCTCGTCAAACTAAGAGTCCAAATTAATTCAAATCTAATCACAATCATCACAATCGGTCCGTGGTCAGTTTTAATGAGCCTATGCTGCAGTGCCTTCTAGTCCATATGGGCCATGAGCTAAGTCTGCTCTAATACTAATTGTCACAATTCAGAACCTCACCTAAAATGGCTAGTCAGAAGATATTTTTTGGGTTTCTTAATTCTGTATAAATATCCAAGATCTTTCTGGCATATAACTGATGTGGGACTAAACACTCACTCACACATATAGTACAAAGAGCCTTATTAGATATGTTGCAGAATTAATTAGCATTTAATTAGTTTGTGATGAGAGCTAAAAGTTGATATCAATACTTATGTCCTAAGCATTTAGTATACAATTCATGGTGCACTATTCTAGAGATGTCCTTGATAGAATATGGCTTCCAACGGATTGACCCAATGAAACCAGCATGAACCGATTACCAATTGAGAGATACAGTTGAAGCTCGTGAGATGCTCAGAATGGTGCAACATTTGGGTGCTTGAACCTAACCTTTGTGCTGCAAGCCACTTTACATACTTGCAATATATCCCACTAATTAGCATGCATCTAATTTTATGTGCCACTTTGTTCTCTACCACAATCTCTTCTCGCAGATCCATATTTCAACCACTAAACATTCGGACAAAAACCAGATTTAACATGGATGTGTCCTCCATGCAGGATGGAGACAATGTCTAGGCCAATCCACAATTATCATATTTCGTATAATGATAGATAATTATAAGTAAATGTCTTCCTTAAAAACAAAAAAAAAACATAGTAATAAAAAGATTTCAGTGAAACTTCAGGATTGAAGATTTTATTTTATGAATCAAGAGCTTCTCCTTCTTAAAAATAATGCAGCTAGTTTATGTAGGGATCTGCATTAGCATATGGAAGGCAAACCATGAATAATGCTTTGATGTTTGACAAGGAATTGAAGTAGGAAATATCCAAACACATATTCTGAGGTTGCCTTCTCCTAAGGGCCCCATTTGCTGGGGACAATTATAAAAGCCAAGAACCGAGTTGGATAGCATTGTTTAACAAAGGAAAACAAATTTAGATTGGAGCACCATGAACCTCCGCCTCATGATCCTAGTGTACTTTGTCTCTTAGCTTTTGCCCCTCCCTAGTATTAAACTGATATATAAGGTAACCCTATACCTCCTGAAACCTTTTTCTCCATGTGAAGATGATAGTAGAGCATCTTGTTTTAGTCCTCTATCCCTACATGTAAGATGTAACTCTCCCTAATATTATATTCACTGCTTCTTTTTTTCCTATTTAGTTGCTCTCTTAAGTAATAGCTTAATTTCCGTAAGAAACTCCATTATAAAATGCAAATATTAGAATAAGAAGGTATCAATTAAATCATGCCAGATTTTAGGATTCAAGTCCCGGTGTTGGTTGATCAAGAAGTCTTGATAAATTTTAGTTAAACAAGAAGAAATCAACCTAAGTTACAGCACTGTTTTGAATATTTCAAATCAGGAGTCATGTAGATAAAATGTTTTAATAAAATGTATCCCTATTTTTTAATAAAAAATAAAGAATTTAAGTTCTATTTCGACGAGCAAGAATAAAAGGAATCTGAGTTAATAATAGCATACATTTCGGCCTCTCTTGATGGTACACCATTCAAACACGCGATCATTATTGGACCATAGCTCCCACAATGGAAAACGGACGTAAAAGGTGATGGCAATAAATGTAACAGGACTTTTAATAGCTTCTCCGTAACGTCTCCTTGTCGTGAAGCAATTCCTTAAATTTCCAGCCAATTTCCTCTCCACTGGGAATTCGCTGACATGCTAATAGAAAACTCTGGGCCGAGCGGGAGACGTACACACCGTGGGACTTGCAGTACGTACCAATTGCATGCGAACGCAAATGAGCAAGGGAGTTGATATAATATATTTGTCCCATGCAACGGAAAACTCGTTGTCCTCCTCGCCGTTCCGTTGACATCCACCTTGAGACTAAAACATTCCGGTCGTAGTTCGATTCATTCCCTGCCATGTGTATGTCTCGTACGTGGACATCACTAAAAGGATGCATATCATAAAAGACAGCAGCTCGCTGAGGCTGGTGGATGGAGGGTTCCTCTTCCTTTCCCCCTTTGCCATTCCTTTACTGGCCTTCCCCTCCTCTTTTGGCTTTCGAGATTGGCCCCCATTCCATGTGCTCCCATCGCCCTCACTCATGGTGGTGGATCACTTCACATGAAAGACAAAAAAAAAAATGAAACAAAAAGTGATGGTGAAAAGCATTTGAGGGAGGCAGGGAGTGGCAGCATGGCACACTTGAAAGGAGTTGGATAAGAAAGGTTCCACAAACGACACAAAAGCTTGTCCAAGCGTGACAAAGACAAAGCAATGTGCCATAGAGAAAGAGAGAAAAAAGAAAGGGAGAGAAGGGAAGGATCTAAAGAAGAAGGCTTTTGTGGTACATTGGTTTGCATAGTTATCTGGTCTCTTTCCCTCCCCCACCCTCCTTTCTCCCTTTAGCAAAGCCAAGCCAAAATCATTAAGGAGGTTGGGATCCTTCAATTTGGGCCGCATAAAGCTTATGGCAAACGGGATCTGCTTTGCTGCTTTATGGCAAAGTTCCTTGCGAGAGCACAAAGGAACCACAAACACACCATGTGATGCCCTCCATATTATATGCAAAAGTCAATACAATGGAATCATTGGCATCAGCTCCTCTTCTTCTCAAAAGAGCCCCATGTTAGCTCACTAATCTCTCATTAACTTCTAACTCGCTTGAAATGATGATGAAGGACCAGCGACTTACCTTGAGGGTTGAAGGCATACTGCTGCTATAGTGATGATCTTTTGGTATTCGTGCTTCATCTAAGTGATACCTGGAGGCACAACATATATAAGTGCCCATGGCATAAATGTTTTGTCAACCAAATATTCAACTGAAATGATGTGTTTGGATGCCTAATTATTATGTTTGGATTTTGGTCTCTCCACCTGCATCGGTCACCCAAATAGCATGCTGAAAATCTTAATATTTGATGTCTATGTTATCTTTGGTCCCTCCTGCCTTGGCCTTACCCGGTAGGATAGCTAGATATTTATTCACCTGAACAATGACTATGATTCCTACTTCCTAGTCCTGTAAAAAATGATGGGATGTATTGACTTTTTCTAAGGAGGATGCAACAGGCTGGTCTCTGGGCTGAATCTTCTACTCACTACCTGTTTAATTACTTGATGAAATTGAAGCCTGTGGTGGCTTGTCACCTTTTTGCTCATACATACGCATGCACCTAAGCGCACGCAGATTTTGTTGGAGATTAATTGGATATCCTTGGCCTACGTACACCTCACCCATTTCCATCCCTTATTTTATGTGCTATATCCTTTGATTTGAAATTTGAAGCAAACCAACCAAGCTTCTATAAATTCAGCAACCATATGAGCTTTTGCTTCTCACTTGGGGAAAGGGAAGGTCACTGGAGTACAAGAATCAAGGTCTTACCTATTAGTAGATCCAATATAAGAGGATGGAGGGAACATTATATAGCCAAACAGAGCCACAATAGAGGCTAATGTGGACCTCCATTCAAGATCCAATGGCTAGCTAGACTTGGGGTCCATACCTTATTACTTTGATCACATTCCATCAGCCCTCTCTGCCAACTGGTCTTGGAAGGCATATTACAGTCGCAATTTGTTGGTTTAGACTAGACTCAAGCCGACCTAAGCAAACCCGAACCCGATCAGAGAGGTGAAACTTTCGATCCTAACCAAATACATATACACCTAACTGAACCCAATTTCATTGCATCAACCAGCCTAGTTTGCTCAAATCCTAGACCTCGAACCACTTCGTGTCGGATTCATTCTTGCAGTCGAATTCACCTACAAGGTGCCAACAGGACTTGACTCAGATGGTTCAACCCCTGTTCATGTAGGAGAGGTTCCAAGTTCAAAGCTAGATACCAGCATCCATGTTGTGTGTTTCTCCTTGGAAGAGCTGCTTATGATATCCTGCAAATTGCATTTGGGCCTCCAGAATTGCATACGGCCTAGTTCAGGCCAGCTCGCTAGTATCTTTAACTTCTACGATCAATAGTTTGAATTGCCAACAAGCTATTGTCAGAGATCTACTAGGTCATTCAAGACATTTCATATGAGACTTGGGACTCAAATTAAAAGGTTAAAATGCCGGAATGTTGGTGTTCTTTATGAATGCTATCAAATTGGAGCTTGAAACCTTGAACCAATGTATACTCCTTTTTTTTTCCGACCATTTGGGGCAGCAGCAGGTGCTGCCCCTGTATCGATTGAAAGCATTTAAAACCTGCTTAGTTTCTGATCATTGGACCTAGGTTTTTGTTTCAGCGGCAAGCAGATGTTATAGGGGTTATTTTCATGCCTTACATACCAAAATTTAGGATTTGAGAATGAAACATAACATAAAATCTCCTAATGTTCGTACACGAGACATGAGTTCAAATCCCGCCTTCACTATATTTCATGATCTCAATCAAATTTCTATAGGTTTTGTCTGGCTTTCTTCTCGAAAGTAGGTACTGTCATGTGAAGTTTGATGTGAAGAATGGCTAGTGATAATTGTCATAGCTCGGCACCTGTGGCACAGAGCTGTGAACCAAGAGCATGATTTTAGTATGATATTTGGCCTGTCTGGATTTGCCAAAGTAGATTTTTGATCATATTGCGCTCGCCTGGATCAACAAAACTTCAACCAAAATTTGAGTTGATAATGTACAAACCAATATTGCTTAAGTTGATAATGTACAAGACTAGACGAAAACTGTTAGTTATTAGGGACAGAGTTGTTTCTTTTGAGCGAAAGAAGAACTTACCTTTCTTTTAGTGAATCCACCATTGGATTATGGAATGATAGCTTCTAGAGCTGTGCAGGCGGATGGATGAAGTAGCTCGAAGTGCATCTATGCATGGTGCGATTCAACGGTCAACGTCGCAAAAGAAGATCAATTGTTCTTTCACATGAAAGATACAACCCGGAACCCTAGTTATTAATGTACAAGACATAAATTAGCAATGCTATAGCAGCATTGTATCTCTTAACTCACTTTTGGTTAGAATAAATGGTTTAACTCTTTACCCGGAAAAAAAAGAAGAAAGAAATGGTTTAACTGGACTTCCATTTCCTTACTATAAACAAGAGGTAAGTACTGCTAGAGAGCCCAAGAAAAACTACCTTGACCCGGCCTTCCCTCCCTACCATCAGCAGCCTCGAAACCATCTCCCTTCCCAACAACAAAACAAGATTACAGTGGCATTTGCCGTGGAATTGCTCGTTTCCTTGTGCTCCCGGCTCTCTGCATACTCGGAGATGTGCAGGGAGTTGGGAATTTTGAATACCACCGAGTTCCCGCCAGTGGAGAGGATTCCATGGGAATGATGGCAAGGGGAAGCATTCCAAAGAGTGGGAGAAGAAATGGAGGGGTCAGAGAAGAAGAGAAGAGGGGTTTGCTTGGGCGTTCAGAGACAATAGTTACAGAGAAATGGGAGGTGTTTGAGGATGACGGAGGGGTGGGGAAGGAGTACTTTGGGAACCCTCTCCCCATGGGAGGTGCTGCCGTTCCAACCGAGGGCTGCACCATTGGAGAACAAGAACTCAATAGAATGGGCATGAGGTATGAGAGAGCAGCACTGCCGCCTCTCCATGCATACAATTTCAGCTTCCAAGAGTTCAAGATATTCGAAAAGATCAATTCCAGGTTGAAGTGAAGGTTCCGTGCTTGATTTGATTCCTTATGAGGTGGCTTCAGAGAACTTGAGAAGACCACTCTGACGTAGGTGGAAGCACACACCACACTGCCAAAAAGGCAATAGGTTGGAGATGGCAACTGGTTGAGGGAATCAGACTCTAGTTATCACGCATCACTATAAGGAACATTTGTTATTTAATGATTGAAGAGTTCAATGGCTTTTCAATAGTGTTTTAACGCTCAGATGCTTCACATGAGAGTGGAAACGAAAAACACACTGCAAAGCAGAGGGCCAGAACGTGCAACCAATTTGCTGTGCTACGTGAACTCGTAATCCATACTAACGGTCAGATGCTGCAGTCAACCGGAATAAAAAAAAAGGACGTTGGGGGTTTGAACAAAGCGCAAACACATCAAGCACAATAGCACAGAAACAGGCTACTCAAGCTTTGCTAAAATTTGTGACATGCAGTGATATGGGTATCTACAAAGTACTTTATACTGTAAGCTTCAGTACAGATACTTGCAGAGACATGCCAAGGAAACCCCTCCACATCATTAACCAAACTCGAACCTCACTCCATCATTCTAGTTAACAAATCTGTTTATAATCCATCATAACTATCATCAAAATATTGACTTGCAAACTGTCTCCAATACATACACTAGCATTGACCTGAAATACAAGCACAATCATCATAGACAAAAACAATCATATCTTAGAATCCTGTACTGCAAAATTTTCACAGCAGAATCTCTTAGTTTATCGACTGTGTTGTCAAGCAGGGGATTATTCACAAAGTAAGCCATAATCAATGGGTATCCTGATGGATTTGCCAAAATCCTCAATTTCAACTTGTGTGCAAGTTATAGTTTGTGAATAATTGAAGTAGGGACAGGCTGGTTGAAAAAACAAAGCTCAATGCCAGGAAATTTTGGGCAGGAATAGACGAGGGATATTTCACAAAAACCAGACATGGATGTGACAGGGACAGAGTTATCATCATACAAGCAGGACTGACAGCTGGTATTTTCAGAGCAACCATCGTCTCGTAGTTTATTTAATAGTTCTTTCCCCTACAGCATCACCCCCATTTCATTTGGTGAGACTCTTAAATCCTTCAACATGCTTATCAAACAGTTCCCTCAAACGGCAAGCGAAATCTGTGAAACCAACATAATGCAGCATATTTAACAATACATAATACAAAAACTCTGCATTTAAAATAACAATCTAGTTCATAGCAAGCAATCGGTATATATCTCCACAAAATTACAGAAAGTTATACATCATTGCCATTAAAATTTTCTAATCTTTTTTTGCTCTACATTATCTTGATAGAATCTAAAGAAAATATAACTTTCATATATCTCCCTGGTATCTTGATAAAACCAGATTAACAAATCCACTCCTGCTTCTCTATACTTGCATCACCCTGACCTTCCAAAGAAAACCAGAAAGCATCACAAAAATCCCAGGTGTTCTTATCACTCTTCCATTTAAATTTTACAGATCTGGAGCTCCATTTCTCATTTCAAATATATCTCCATGTTTATGTGGATAATGAGCATTGCAACATGTGAAATCTTTTTTCTATTTTGACTTTCGAAATCACAGCACAGTTCCTGCATTTTCTTCTAAAGATCATGCAGATTTTACAATATCAACATATTGCATTAATCACTAGAAGATGGCTTACATGTATAACAGTGTTGTACATAAAAGCGATCTAATGGTTTGTTGACTCTTGCATCAATCTGCAAGTGTTCTCATTTTTTCACTGTTGGTTTAAACCCAAAACATGAACAATCAACCATCCCTGGTTTTTGTTGGTAAGGTTGACAAGACATGCTCTCATAATTAAGCATGAAATTGATCATGCAAATGTTGCTAATTGGTAATGCAAACTGCTTCTCTTCAAATTGAATTCAAAAATTTATACTCCTTTTCCGCATGTGGCTATCCAATATTAAAATTTGTTTTTCCCTTCAGAGAATGATAACCAAGCCTATCCCAGAAACATACCATGACAAACATTTCACGTTATATAATAATGACTATATCAATTAGAACTACCATCGACGATTCTTGCTCCTAAAACATAACACCTGTAAACTTTCTAATATCAATTCACCATGATATCCTAGCGAGTAGAAAACATGACATAATGGCCCATAAGTGAGCATTTGGCGCTTAATATACGGAAAAGGTTTAGGTCACCACACCTGGCGACTGCAATAGATGGGAGAATGGTGATGGGGCACAAGGGATCTTATCCTCCACGCATCGCACCTTCCCCTGAATCGCATTCAGAATGGTGCAATACATGCGGTCCATCGGATCTTATCCCATGTGCCCCATCCACTGTTCTTCCACCTGCCGTATTCACCAGGGGTGGCAACATAAACCAGTTCCCTTATACACTAGATGAATCTCTCATGTATAAACAGATTGGAGACCAGGGCAATTACCATCCTACTTCAACATCGCCTAATGTCAGTAGAATGCAGCAGAGTTTAGGCATCAGAAGTGTAGGAAACGCTCTGATGGTCAATAATTTAAATTTGTTGAATATGCAGATCATATTAATAGGGGCACATGGGATTAGTATCAAAAGGCTGAGCAGAAAGACTCAGACCCAACAAAACGGAAGGAATGGTGATTGATATTAACTACTTAGAATGGCAGGAAGTAAGGAAAACAGGATTTAAATTCCAAGGGTATTACTGCTCTATCAATAAATTAATATATGAATTAATGCTCAACCCACTATAAAGAAATGAGATAGACATATCTATAGATTGTTGCTCAGTTCGCTTGTGAAAACTGGTAAAATAAGATCAATCTTATATGTGACAAGTTCTCAGCAATTTCGAACAAATAAAGATTGTATTTCACTTGGAGTGAAAAGGAGCATAAATAGAAAAGTAACAGATCCATCATCTTCTCAACTCCATCTTCCGCAAGTTGGTCCACCATTTTATTAGCACTACGCCACACTAGTAAGCTTCATACAATCAACTTGTGAGACAATGCAGGGCATATTACAACCCACTAATGCCAATAATGTTCCCGGAATCACCTTCACTATAGGAAATGGCCTGATAAAATTTTTCATAAAATTAAGACTACTCTTTGGAGAGAAAAAACATCATATTCCATCAATGATCAATAACCAATGGTTCAACCTAAGGACAAACTGCCAATAGGCATCCTTAAACATACTGCAACTCACAATTCCCATAGAGTATCAAACAAACTTGCAAAAAGACTTGGTTCATTCATCTAAATACAAAATGGCAAGGACATTCTCCAAACATGCATATAATATATGCTAAGGAACTTGGCTTCCATTGAAAAAGGAAAAAAAAAAATCCCGAGGATATGCTGGTACCAATATTATTTTTACTAGTATTCTTTATAGTCTTCTAAACTACAAGCACATATCCAGTCTATCTGTAAGGCAAAAAGGTGATATTTTAGTTTTACATCTTATCTACACATAAGACCTGAAGAGCATTTTAAAATAACACTTAGGAAGAAGGCTCAGTATATGGCTAATTGGTAATGAAAATCGTCCAACTTCAAGCATGCAAATCCATTCTAAACCATTGAAAAATTGCTAAATCAATACCAAGCACCAATTTTTTGAAGAGATCTTTAAAATGAAATTTCTGACACTGCTAGCAACTTAGGTTCATATAATGTATGAGTAACTAGGATTATATTTTGGGCCAACTTGGGGTGAAAAAATTACACATTTGTACCCCTTGATACTGATCAATCATCATAGATTTAAAATCATTTTAGACCACACACTATGGGACATTCAGTGCATCCATCAATGCTTCAATGTATATTACATGCACTTTCAAACCCTGCATTTCTTGAATCCAACACTGCATATGGGTCTCTGTCTCCATTCAACATCTCAAAATCTGGATACATCACTAAATAAACCAAATTTACAAGGTTAGCTAATTATTCTGGATGTTGTATATGTTACTTATATCAATCTGATATAAGTTAGCTAGCTGATTATGCTATCGCACTATCTCATTCTCCTCCTCTTATCTCAATCAAAATCCTAGTTATTTCAAATAACTAGGACAGATTTAAAGGTCATCAACCTTCACCATCTAGGATATCTAAATGTGCCTCTTTAGTTTTCCGCTGCATTTTTTGTCTGTATATAATTTATGGCACCATAGAGCAGGTCATATTCGCAGTCATGAATAAAGGCTTTCGTATCAATCAGGTATTGTAGGTGCTTGATATACTTTCTACTTAGAAAGGGGTTGCTATACAGTTGGCATTTGGTCATACTTTTCCATCTAGTAAAACAACCTTTGAATTTCAACTTAGTTTGCACTAGTACTTGAAGAATGATAACCATCACATGATTTATGTTTCAGCCAAAACTCCAAAAACGAAACTAGAATATTTTAATCTTGTGTTTAAGAAACTTAAAAGGTTACCTCACAAGAAATTCTTGTGTTTGGTAGCTTCTTTGTTGAAGAATGATTAGTCTTCCCATTTTCAATCAAGGATTGAAGTATTGCATGCTAGTAGCGTGCTGGCCTGCCAATGACTTGATATGGACCATGCTAGTGCTTGGCATGCATTGGTACAGCAGGACTGCAACAGGTAAAGCACTAGCATGTTGAATACCACTAATATGCCTGTTGAGTGGCGCTTCAGGTTGAATGGCTTGTTACTCTGAATCTTAATTCCATTCTTTCAATGCCCAATCTACACAAGCTGTATTTTCATCCAGGTTAGCAGCCTCAATTGTGTCACTTTCTCATACTCCTGACTGGAATGACCATCCCAAACCATTAATGAACCATTCATCCGTGCCACTATATAACAGGAAACCTTCTCCTTTAAGGCTTATGAACTCAAGTAGAATCTTAAAGGGGTTAGTGAACTCAAATATGGGCAATTTCGGAATGCAGATTGTGATGGCTTAATCATATTTACAAGCAAGAGAAGAATATTATGAGCACATGGACACATACAGGTAGGCACAGGAATGAAGGAGTAAGTGTATGATTACATAGCCTAGAAGGTCATGAAAAGCCTAGAGAGACCTAATAAAACCATGACTATTTCTCGGCCAATAACTAACCAAAACAGAAACATTCAATAAACTTATTGAATCTCAACACCCGATGAACGACCAGCCACAAAAGCTGAACTCCCTGTACGAAACTGAACAAAGGCTTTCTAGGCTGATTGAAGCTGAAGTCCAAAACAACTTCAAAAATGATCAATCAGTGAGATGACTGAATCGTAGCAATGCTCTAGGGGCTGGTTCCAAGAAGGAAGAATGATGCCTCAATTGGGAGGGGAAAAATTACTTCTATATATACTCATAGGCAACACTTAAACATGATACATCGAAAACAAATATATATCACTAAAAGCATCAAAATTCTGAAATATAAAATTATTTGAATTATTTCATTTCAATCAGCATGATTTCTCAGTATAAACCATCATTAAATCCTCGAAGGCTTCCACTTATGGATCCATATCATAAAATCCCGTGATATTCCTCAAGATGTCTAACAGTTGTTTTGGTAACAAGCATGATGGCCAGCAAGATCTCCATATCCTTTAGATTTTCTTGCCAGCTCATATCACAGATTGCAACAAAACAGTTTGTGCACTTCTTGGTTCTGCTAATTTTGCCTTTTTTTTTAAACAGAATGGCCTCATCACTTAACCCATAACTATAGGCCATCTATATATATAAATACATATATAATCATAATCCATCGATATTGAGTCAAATTTGATGAGACTCAACTATACTATAGTCTCACATAGTGTATCCAACTTAGACCATTTTGACTACATAATAGACAAGCTGGAATTAAATATCAACCTTGGTCTAATTTGAGTAAACAATAAAGCCATGATCATCGAACCAACCTGAACCAAACAATTCGTCCCTTACCAAACCGAACCAACACTAAGTTGGGACAGTTCAGCAATGCAAATCGGTTCTGGTCATAAATCCCCCTAGGTTCAAACCATCGAGCGCTCAAGAGCCTTCAAGGGCTCTCTCACTCACTCTCTCTCCATCGGACGCTTGCTCAAGGTCAGCCTCTCTCTCTCTCTCTCTCTCTCTCCACCGGACACTCACTCGAGATAAACCTCCCCCCCCTCCCCTCTCCACCCGACACTCACTCAAGGTAAGCCTCTACCTCCCCCCCCCCCCCACACACACCTCCCTCTCCCTGTCTCCCTCCCTCCTCCTCTCTTTCTCTTCCTTCCTCTCCTCCTCTCTCCCAGTACACCCTAACTTGGTAAGATATATGCCAGCACCGTACCAAACCGATTGCCAGCTAGTACGAACCTTAGTACCGATCCGATAGACCTTGCAATAAAGTACTAGTCCTGAGTGACCTTTATTACCTAACGGGATGCTCTAAGATACCATCAAGACATCATCCACAACTTCTTGACTCCGATGTGACTCAGGCAAAACATCAAAATCAGGAAAAAAAGGAAGAGGAAAGTGAATAGACTTATTCATAAGGAAAGGGTATTCATTAAACAACAGAAGCTAAATATGATACTAAGTGCAAGACTATCACAAAGGGATAGTATTCTCAAACTTAGCTACTTTTCTACTCACCTCATCAACACGATTGTAGAGACTTCCACCAACAATGTCAATTAAATCTGATGAGTACAGCAGTTCATATTCTTGATGACAGTTAATACTCAAGAATGATTGAAATTTTTTAAATTATATTATTCATATACTATGAAAAGACATTGGATCTTGATTAAAAGCAGCAGATGTAATCAGCATGATTGACCATAAATCAATGGCAAAACCAGAAAATGGTGCCCATAACAGGTAATTATCAAAACCATATTGGGTTTTAAAACAATGATGGTTCAGAAATGGAGTCGACATCCTACCAACAAACACTACTCAATCTGTCACTGACTATATGAGGAGGGAAACAAATTTCAAGATAGAATCATATCCAAGATTCAAAAATATAAGATAAACACTAAAATAACATGAAACTAACTGGTTATACCATCATAACTAGATGAACATATCATCGCAACTTTACTAAGATATACACAATAAAACACTTCCCAGCATGAAGCCACAAAGAATTAAAATACCGACCATAAACCCCTTATCAGAATCTTCTCATCAAGAGTGAGAGCTTCAAGCAAGGAGTGAAAAGAAGGGAAGAAAAATTTCTATCCATTAATTGAAAAGCCATCTAAATGAGACAGCACTGTTTCTCTGAAACCTACAAGCTGTAAATAGAAAGGAAGACATCAACATATCCATATAACTCCAACATCTGAACCTCAAAAAGCATGTAAATATGGCTGATAAAGAAAACTGGCTACAATCTATTCAGAGTACCTCTGCAAAAGGACACGGATATATATACATAGGAGAAGCAGACCAAATGCAGAGGTGAAGCCTCACCAAAGCCAGACAGTGTACATCTTTACCTGATAGTCACAAACTTATTGGTCCCATGCTTGGCCCAGAAAGTCCTCAAGTCAATTGGATTAGAAAGATTATACCCTTCTCCTGCAAGCTTCTCCAGCACCTTCTTGAACGCACCCTGGCTCATCTTCCGGCCGGCAATGCGTGCCCCCCGCCTTTTGGTGCTCATTGGGAGGGGGTGACATGAGATGCTAGTGGTGCAGCATGCCGACTGCCACCCTCCCACACCCCACCGATAGCACTGTTGCAGTCTGCCTGTGCAAGAGCAAACCGGAGTAGGAATTCCCGAGATGTCCAGATCAATCCCATTAATAACCAACCCAGTGCTCTTCTTCCCCGCCTTCCCACGCGAAACTGAACCATTGGTGGCTCCGTCTCTCGGAGCAGCAACTTTCTTTGGTTTCTTAGGCTTCGGGGATTTGAGCGAGCGGCCCTGGGATCTCTTCTTCAAAGGAGTCTCATTTCTGCTTCCAGGGTCCTCCATCATTGGGACCTTGTCATCCTTGGGTGGCTCAGGCGGCTGCAGCATATGGAAGGTGTGGGCGCCGGGGGGATCAGGGAGCATACCATAATTGGGGTGGTGATGGTTCGCCGGCAGCACATGGAGGATCTTGTTGTCCCTATTGTGGTGGATCCACCCATCCCTCACGAAGTCCATTGGGACCGACGGCTCGACGACCATGCTGCATTCCCGATGGAGGAACCCCCCGTTTGATAGCAAGGGCTTCGTCGTATCACGCTCCACCATCGAGGACATGAGCTGCAGCCCTAGGTTCCCCTTCGAGGGCTGCTCATAGTAGCCCCAATTCCGAATGCCCAACCCACCTTCATCATCCATACCGGCCGAGCCAAAAGAACTACCCGGAGATTCAATAAAAAAACACCAAAAAGATCAAATTTTTCTACCGATTTCAATCAGTCGATCTACCACATTGCCTTCTCCACGCCGTTACTAGAAAACCCATTACGCAGAACGGATCAAAGATCAGAGAAAACGAAGAAAATCGATGAAAAATGAAAAGAAAAAACCAAAAAGGAGCCAACTTGGAAGAAACCCTAATTCTAAAAACCGATCAGAAAAACGAGAAAACGGTCGGAACAAGAATCCAATGCCCGCTGAAAGAAACCCTAAAGGTCCTCATTCTCGGATGAAAGGTAAACAAGTGCGACTTTTAGGGTTTCAACGTGGGATCTTTGCGTCGGAGGACAACAAATCGCGAGAAAACGCAGCAGAAAAATCAGAAAAAAGGCAAAAAAAATGGCGACTGGGAAGGGTTTTCGATCATTTTTCAGTGGTAAAAGAAGGAGCGGAGAAGAAGGGGATAAAAGGAGCAGAGAGAGGGGACATACTTTGGAAAGAGTTGCCTCTAGGGTTCTTTGCAGCGGCCTGATAGAGAGAGATAAGAGGGGGAAAGAAAAAAAAGATCTTTTTGTAATTTATTAGCCTTTTAAATCCACGATTGGGGGTTTTGTATCTATTGGAAAAAGAGGTTTTTTTATAAAAAAAAAAGGATAAAAATCAGGATGCAACACTTGTTCCCCGTTAGGTGCATTTGCTCGACCGCCCCACTTGAAGTTTATCTCTTTTTTTTTTTTTTTGACCTTTTCAAACTGAGGCATGGTTATCTCTTTCTTCAAAAATTTTCTCTTTTTTTTCGTTTTTTTAGCATGATGTTTTAGTTATCTTGATTGAAGGGAATTTTTGTCCCAAGATCTTTTCTTATATATCAAGTGCATAGAAAATTAACTTCAGTGCAAAAAATATTAGGCTTTGAAGCCACGTAATAATATCTTCCACCATTCAAATAATATAGTTTATGTTGTTAGGTCTGGTGATTCCTCATTAAAACCTTTCATGTGACATGCTACCAATGGACTAAAACTAATACAAGTAACTTGATCCTATCATTGCATATATGATATCAGCCAAATACTTATTTTTTTCATCAACCGATTAAAAGTTATATAATTATCGTCTCGCTATACTACACTTGTTGTAAAAGGTGGCATGTATGCTTCTCGTTTATATTTTGACAAAATTTTATAAAATAATTTCTTAGGAGACTTTTGATAGAGATTATCTTGTTCTTACACATTCGGATAACGATCACTCATGTCAGCAAATCTAGAAGGATTCATGAAAAGATAACATGAGATGTGATGTTATCTCCTATAAGACACGTGGATGTAAGTTTTTATGCCACATGGCCTAAGGGGGACTGTTGTAAATTTTGTAAATTAACATAATGTATAAGGAGTTGATGCATCTAAAGTCCCCATACCCACATAAGTGAGACAAATAACCCTTTTATGTGCACATAACCAGCGCCCCAAAATATTAATGATTGCAATGCTGACAGCTTACAGCTATGTTAATAACAAGTATAGATTAGTATTTTAATTGGTCGGGACGGTGCTTTGGCCGGAGCCTCGCGTAGGATACGGGCCATTTTTGGTCCTCTGCCCCTCACGGTTTTGCTTTTCAAAAGGCACCTCGAGAGGAAAAGGCTTTGCCCCCCAATTAAGGCATAGAACCTTTCCGCTACTAGCCGATGTGGAACTAAACTCGGCAGCCCCCCACAACAGATCCAGTATATTAATAATGAGTTAGGAGGGAGAGGGAGAGAGAGATTACAAAACTTCAGGTCTAGACTTAATAAACCCATAACTCCATGTCATGGCAAATGTTGTTCCAAAACCAAATAGGGAGAGTTTGAAGCTCACTGAATTCCTTTTCATTTGGTGAAAAAGGTTCACCAAATCCCTTCAACCCCTATTAGTTTTACAGCTGGACCTGCATGGGCTGCAATGAAGACAAAAAATATAACAAGCCAAACTTGTTTGAATCCTGACACAGTAACTCTCAGCATGTGTCCAAAGTTATGGAAACCAAATAGTTCATCATCACTTATGATCCACGGTCCACAACAATAATTTCCAGAGTCATAATGCAAGTTGATTTGAAGATTTTGATCTACTATTAACAAAGACAATATTAGGATCACTTTCAGCCATGAGAAGATTTTGAAGACCACTATATCATGCTATCTGTAACTCACATGTAGTTAAGGGATTGTTTAACCTGCAGTTTTCTCCTTTCTTGGTCACAGCTTATCTAATGATCTAAATACAACAGTAATATGAGGAGAGTGATGAAATCAACGGGTAACAGCTCAAAAAAAAAAACAAGGAATTAATAATAGGTTGTCCAAGAGCAAATTAACACCATTGATAAATCATATGTGAATGTTTTTTTTTTCCTCTTTCTTAAACTGCTGCATGGTGATTCGGTGAAAGAAGAGCGGCATTGATCAACATAAGTGTCAGCTCTATTTTTTTTTAAAGAATTTATCTAATGCCTTGTATTGATAGCTAACTGTAGACCCAAACCCAGGTTATTATATTTTTCCCCCTAAACTGGATCACAAATTTCAGCCTGAGTCTGATATGCACCTTTGACTCTTTTTTTTTTCTTTTCAAGAAATACTTAGAATTTGAACCCTAGATCTTCTAATGCAGAAGCTGTTAGGAAGGTGATGTAGAACCAGGGGAAGACACGTACAGTGCGAGCGAGCAGAAGGATCCAAAGATCCTGTGAGTGCGTGACAATTCCAGGAATCCTGTCAAAGGATGGCTGAATAATTTCTGTTTTGGAATAGTTGTTGTTTTTGTTTGTTACAGCATCCTATTTTGTTCCGTTTCTTAGTTTGTTTCAAGGTCTATTTTAGTTTCCATTCACAAAATTTTAATTTGGTTAGGACTCTAAATTTTAGGGAAAGAAAGGTCTATTTGAAGGAGGTAACGTCGTGTTTAGGAGGGAGACATGACTCGTATTGTCGTGGGGAAGATTCGGCAAACTTGCCCCCGGTATCAGGTGTTGACAGAGGCGGCAACTGGTTGGACAAGTCTTCAGCCATCAACTCCTTATATTCTTCTAGCAACTTTAGAACCTTCTTAGGTACTACCTTGGCTGCTGAAATTTCTACAGCATTCACCAGCTCCTTCACCACCATGATGTGAATTTCCTGGGACTCCTTTGCTTCCGTTTCAAAACTCCGCTTATTTTGGGATAGCATCAAGAATGATTTTCCTCCAGACCTGGTGGGTATGAAGCTTTGATCAGATCCTATAGTGGGAACCATTACGATGTTGTGACCCTTCCAAGTAAACAAGTACACATTATCCTTGGCTTTGTAGGTTGCATCCACATCGTATTGCCACAGTCTTCCCAGCAAGACATGATCTCATCCTTGTAATGCTTCCTAATGGACATGGGTCCCCTGCAAACCTCTGTGACTCTCGCGGTAGGGCCCTTCTTTACCCAACCTATGGAGTATGGTGCGGGGTGTACCTCGGTGGGGAGTTTCAAGTCGTTAACCAGCTTTCTGGCCACAAAGTTATCGCAGCTGCCATTGTTAACGATAAGATCACATATCTTATTGCTGATAGTACTTAGAGATTGAAATATATTATGGCGTTGCGACAACTCTTCCTGTTTGGCGGAACACAAGACCCTCTATAGCACCAAGTTGATCCACTCGCCCTGGGTCTCTTCTCCCACTTCGTACACGCCGTTGTCGTAGACGAGTTGTCCATCTTTTTCATCTTCCCCTACCGATTCTTCTTCAGGTTCCATCAGATTCACAAGCCTCCTCAATGAGCACTCGTTTGAACGGTGACCCGGCTTGCCATATCGATAGCACTTCACTGGTGCAGCCCTAGCATAAGGGTTTGAAGATTTGAGTGGCTCCCTGCTATTGGTTCCAGCTAGCTGCCTTTCCCCAGATCCCCCTCCGCTTCTATTGTCTTTGTTTCCTGTGCTTCCCGAATCTTCCTCGCTACCGTATGAGTCCAAAGGAGGGTGACATTTTGAAGCAAAAGGTAGAGGAGTTGCTGAGAAAAGGTTTTATTCAAGAAAGCCTAAGCCCTTGTGCTGTTCCAACATTGCTAACGCCAAAGAAAGATGAAAGTTGGCGAATGTGTGCAGACGGTCGAGCAGTTTACAAGATCACAGTGACGTATAGATTCCCCATATAAGGGGAAGATGTGTACCAGGGAAAGACTGATGCAGAACCAGGAGAAGACGCATACAATGCGAGCGAGCAGAAGGATCCGAAGATCCTGTGAGTGCGTGACAATCCCATGAATCCTGTCAAGGGATGGCTGAATAATTTTTGTTTTGTAGTAGTTGTTATTTTTGTTTGTTACAATGTCCTGGTTTGTTTTGTTTTCTAATTTGTTTTAAGGCTTGTTTTAGTTTCTATTCACAAAATTTTAATTTGGTTAGGACTCTAAATTTTAGGGGAAGAAAGGTCTATTTGAAGGAGGTAACGTCTTATTTAGAGGCATTCTTATTTTGATGAATAAAATCTGTTTTACCAAGTTTCTGAAATTCTGAAAATTGTTATCAGAATTACTGGTTTCAGCATTCGCTGAAACTGATCTTTGAGTCTTATAATTCAGTGTTTGCTGAATTCTTTTGCCACCGTTTCCACTGCATCAAAAAGGAGATTCCAATCAATTGTGTTGCCAATTATCGGCATCAATTTATTTTTCTTAAACTCTACTTTTGCTCGTTGAAAGAAAAATTTTTCAGAAAATTTTGATTTTTATCCCTTAAATAAGATGAATTGTGCAAAGATAAAAGCGATCGAGTGCTCTAGCATACTTCCAATGGTAATCGACATATTTATGGCATCACTCCATGTGGTCGATTCTGAATTTGTATTATATAAGCATTAACCATGTAGATAAAGCTGCTTTTTAATATGACATTGTGGACTAGTGCCATCTACTTTAACAGGTATAAGATCAGCATATCCCCATGAGCTCAACCCTCTGCAGAACAAATCTCATGGTAACATTTTTCATAATTGTCTTGATGCTCTCAGCATATTGCTATGTATTTATTTCTCATCACCTGAAATGAATCCATGGAGAAACCCATGCTTCCTCTCAAAAAACTATATTTCATATTTGACTAAACAGCCTCAGGAGAGACGATCCCTTTCTTGACAAAGCCTCCAACATTTTCTGAAAGAACAATCTTTTTTTAAAACTTCCTAAAATCTTGCAGAGTCTCCAACATTTCTCCTCATTAAGTTTGAGCATCGAGCAACATTTTTTATAGATAAATCCTCATATCTTCTAAAAGATTTGTTGAAGAGAATGCCGCATGCCAAGAGTTCATAGAACCTGGATTTTATAAGCTCAGACCATATAACTCCTAACTCCAGTTCAATTCCAATTGTAGATTGTGTTTTATATAAGAGTATATGAACTGCCCAAAGTAGCTGATTGCTCATGGAAAAAGTAGGATTTTTATACAAAATTCCCTTGCTTCCTATTACATAAAAAAAAAAAAAAAAACTTCATAAAGCGTTGTGTGACATAATTTTGTAAATGAATGAAAACAAAGTGAACTAGTAGCATATGCCAGGTCACAAGCATAAGTAGGAAGATCATAATGTATGATCATGCTCAAATTTAAAAAACACTGCCCAAAATCTCTCTTATTTATTATTGTGAATCATTATTTAAAGCAATTCTTGGTTCATTCCAGCAATCTCTGCTCCAAAGTGGCAAACATCCTTATCCACCTACTTGCATCATGGATATCGAATACATTACGCATGTCCATTCGTAATGCATTTCTAGATGTCATAAGTTCTAAGGAGTAATCGGTCTCTAGCATTAAAAAATGAAATACCTGCAGAGGTGCAACAATGGTTGAAAGCTTGCATGAGATTTGATGAAAACATATTTGAAAAATTAATATTAGAGAACAATTCAGTTAAGGTGATTTTAAAAAGTTGAAATGTGAAAATTCAACAAACGGTTGGAAATTGTTTTATGAATCACAAAACTGTACAAAACAACCGAAATAATATACAAGTTGGAATTGCTGAATAATTCACAAATGTAAGAATTACAAAGAGTTTATTAGTTTATTAAAAAATTATACATCAACAACAAAAAAAAACAAACTTTGTTTGTACAAGTACATTTATATCTAATAAACATGTGAGTAAAGTAGGGCAAAAGGAACTATGCTATCATCACCTAAACATTGTTTATGAATCACATGTGAATAGGTCATGAGAATAGTTTGCGAAGTTAATGACAAGTTAGAAAGCTGTAGTTATCTCTTTTTTTTGTCTCTCTCTTTTTTTCCTTTTGAGAACAGAAGGAATGCTGCATATTTCAATCACCTTGTTCAAATACCTGAAAAACAACATCACGTAGCTTCAAAGCAACTACCACCTCTCATGAGGAGCGCAGCCTCCAGTGAAAGCCCTATTTGCTACCGATAACTTACTTTCTTTTTTTTAATCCAAGAATTTCTGAATTTTTACTGGATAATATAATAAATAGCATTACAAGATTACAACCCTTGGGAGATAAAAAGAAAACGAATAATTATAGATTTTCCAATAATTGAATTTTGTGACCTCGCCTACAAGATGCTTGGATTAATTATTTTTACCAACAAAAGCTCTTGTATTAAAGTGTGTGTGTGTTATGCCAGGTTATAGCTATTAAAAATATCAGAAAGTAATTTATATTTATTTTTTGCTTATATCTCAAAAACTAAATAATATGTATCAAATAGAAAAAAAATACAACAATTCAAACTTAAACTAACTGGTGAAAATTAAAAATCTAAAGAAGTTATAACAGCAAGATGACTGTCTGCAGAAAAGGAAACAAAAGCTTTGAAGTTGACTGTAACTAAAGCTAGCAGAATTTCATTTTTGCTAAACAAATTCAACAAGGACCTAGATTCAAAGACCAGAAATAGAGCACAGTTCAATGACATGCCCCATTTCAAGAGTACAGGTTTGCTCATTCATGTGACACTATAATAGGACCACACTATCATTGAAGTCCCAGATCAACTGCTTCATCAAATCTTAGCGCATGCTTAGTTGCGAATAGATATCCTTGTCAAACGCCATAAAAGGTCATGAATAGAGACTTATACTGTATGGGGACATAAATAGACCCACACAATATAATGATAGTCAACCATCTTGGTGGAGGACTTACACTGCAACCCTGTTTCCTCCAATTATAATTTTATCCTCTTCCACCCTCACAACTCATAAAAAAGGTGGAAGGGGAATTTTATTTTTATGATAGAATCCAAAATATCATGAAATTCTTCTTTTTTTCAGTGGAGAAAAATCTCGAATTTCAATATGCATTACATGCATGTTATTGAATCCAGATATTCTCTGCAGTTATTCCTACAACCAAACATCAAAGCCCTCCCATTCTGCTGAATAAGCCTGTTCCTCAAACAGTACAAGGGATATCTTTTCAGAAATTTATTCCATAACCAAATACTGCCTTAGGGAACAATACTAAACTCCATGTTCCCTATTACCACAGCTCAAGTTAAATAGCCAGAGAAATGCAAATAACACCAAGGTAATAAAAAAAGATTGTCATCTTATCATTTAATCTCTTTTCAAAAGTAAATGCTCATGAGAAATGTTCATCGACAAACAGAAGTCAATTCCCGAACCACTACCCCTTGCTGCATGAAAGAAGTTTGGAATGGCAGTAAAAGGAAGAAGTGAAGCAGACCAAGTGGAGAACCAGAAGACCAAGCAATAGTCATGACAGCACGGAATGAGTAGCAGCAATGGTGCGTTCTTGACTCCTTTGTTTAAATACTTATTAATAAAAGCCTGACTGATTACTGTTAAAAACTTTTTTGTATTGCAGCTGGCAGCAGCAGCAGCATTATTTGAAACTCAGGTTCTAGCTTTGGTTGGAAGCATTCAAGGCCAACCAACAGAAAGAAAAGCAAAAAGAATGAGCCACATAAATACCTTCTTGAATGCCCACTTCAAGGAGCATCCAAGCCCATCAGAAATGCTGAAGTTAAGGAGGATGGTGGTGGGTGGAAGTGAAGAAGGATTGTATTCTTTTCAACTATCAGATACTGGGACAGTTCAAGGCAAGCTTTATTTGCTGCACTGTGGTGTTGATTAATTGAGTGACCGTTGTCACCGTTCCGATATCCAGTTTGGCAGAGGGCGAGCTGCTTACAAGGAGTTGAAATAAGACAGTGACCAGTGAGCCTGAGGCACCTCCCATAGGATTTGAACTGGTAGAGGCCCCTCCCCCAGTGGGTTGTCCATCGGGCAATATGGCGAAGCCTGATGGCAGAAGTGGTATGCTTGATGGGTCTTCGCCACTCATCACCATATTGAGGGATGGTAGATCGACGGAAGCATAGGCTATGAGTGAGCCAGATGCATCGATGCAGCTCTCTTGGAGTATCAACATGTTGCTCGGGCTAGAATTGAGAGCCTGCATCATTCACCATTGTAAAGAAGATAATATCAATACCTTCCTGACTCAGCGCACTTCCATTTCGAACCAGCTCAAATTTGTGCTTTGGATGCTTAAGATAAAATTAATGGTGGGATTTATCAAAAATAATATATGATAGGTATAAAATGAATAATAAGATTAGTACTTACGTAGGTAGTATCTGGCTTCATGCATTATTATTTATATAACGGAGAACCAAATCGAAAAATCTAAGATTTGAGGACAAAGAGGGTAAAAAACATTCAAGTAGCTTACCCGAAGCAGAGAAATGCCGTTCCCTTGATGTGAACCATTTGTAATACGTGCAACCTCCTGCACCGAATTGCCATTGGAGAGAACATCCCACTAAAAAGTATTCGTACAAACAAGGATTTAGAATTTCTTCTTCTTCTTAAATTTTGGTAAGAGAAATGGTGGAAGAACCACCAGCCATTTCAGAAAAATGATGGGAGAATTGCCTCTCCCAATACTTGAACCTAGGTCCTCCTCCAAATGGAGGGGTGCGACCCCTGGGCTGCTGCCCACTTTACACAATTTTAGAAGTACAAAATTTTTGCACTTGAGAAATACTGTAAATACTATGACCAAGATATCTTAAGAAGGTAAGCACAAACCTCAGCTCGAGTTTTTTCATCTTTGATGAAGCTGAAGACCCTCTCTGATGGCAGAGGTAACCATATAGAGGTTGTTGCACTAAGGATGAGGCCATTTGGGTGGTCAGAAGGACCTGGACTTCTGTAAACAGTGAGACGGATGCCAACATCAGTTAATCCTGAGGGATTGGTCCATTTGTGTCCATGCTTGTTGGACGCAGTAACACAGGCACAGAAATTGTTCACCATTCTCTGGGCAAGCTTCATCATGCTCCTTTTTCCATCAGGCCCAGGAATCACTGGTTACCGTAGTTGAAGTCACAGTCAAACATCAGTTCCACAAACTCACCAAAGTTTCTTATATAATACTTCAAGTAGTTAATGCATCACTTTACATAAAAAGAAAAGTTAATGCATTACCTCCTCCAATGTTCCCACTTGAAATCCCAGTCACCATTAAGCATGCAAACCTCTCACACATCCTCTGTAGGGTGGAGAGCCAACGCTGTGCTCCAAATGCCAATCCACTATCTACTAAATTCCTATAAAGTTGATGGGTCTCGTTCTTCACATCAATCTCCATGTGTTCAACCCAAGTAACCTATGCCACCATTAACCAATGACATCCTAATCAGTAAAGGTAGACTTAAAATGTATTAACTAAGATATCTTCATGCATATGACACTATGAATCACCTTAGAGCAGCCATTGGGCATGTCCTCAATCAAGCAGCCAGAAGGAAGCCTCCACGATTGAGAGACCAGCTGATTCTCTCTAGGGTAGTCCACCGAAACGTCAACAATTGCCCACAGACCCTGCTGAATTTGATGGCAGTAGCGCAGGAAGCAGAATTCACGGGTAGGAATGACAGGCGAAAGAACCTGTAGTTCCTCGTACATCTGCATTGAATTTGAATTAAACAAAACAGAGAGAGAGCAAAAGAGAGAGAGGTTCAAGAGAATCACAACGAGAAGGAAATGAGATGTGTAATTACCAGCACCAATGTTCCACTCTTACTGCCTGCAATTCCAGTCGCAAGTACTTCAATGTTCTTTGCCTTAGAAACAATAGTAGGAAATAGCTCCGCCCACTCGCTCTACAGCCATATCAACTCCAATTCACTCCCAAACATGAATCAGTGAAAGGGTATTGATCAAACAATTACGGAATAAAACTCACCGCATCAGCGAACATATCGACCAATAGTGTGGAATTCATAAGCACCACGCCGGAATCCCTTGAGGCCTCAGAATGGAAATCTGGGTACTTGCACTGCTGGCCAGGCCTTGGGAAGATCCTCTCATAGGTTTCCAGGTGAAGTACCTCCCTCCCATCATGCCCAACCTTCAACCAGAGGGGTTCATCAGTCTTCACTAACCTGATCAATTCTTCCATTGCCCTGGTCGCCAAATCCAGCAGAATAGTTTTCTCGATCTCTGAAACTGCTGCAGGAAAAAGAAATGGAATGACAGTAGATGAACTTCCAGAGAGGAGATGAAGATCAAGGGAGGAGCTAGGCCCATGATTACTGTAGCCCCCCATTGACAGATGTGGTGGAGACATTGAGATTGGCTGGTCCGAATGAAGTTGGCTAATCGGCCTTCCTAGATACTTAGATGCAAAGCTCGAGACACGATCAAGCTGCAAGATGTCACCACAGGGTAATGGGAAGAACAAAATTTGATCAAACTAACGTAACAATGTTGATTTTTTCCTCAACTTGATCGAGTGAAAAGAACATCAGAAACATGTTAGCGATAAACAGATTGTATGCAAAAGTGACAATTTGACACCCTAATCTTGAAGCTAAAACCGCTGCTACAAAAACAAATTCCTTGAATCTACATTTAGATGTAATCTTCAACAACCAGTAATGCTACCATGGTAATATAAAGAATGAAGCAAACAAACATCAAATAAGATTAGCCTAGGCAGGAACAATCTCCGGTTCATATGGAGTTATAACAGTATTAAGTATTAACACTAGCATGACCAGACCAAAAATAAAATAAAATAAAAGAGGGTACATTTGCTTACTCTTACTATAAAGTTTTTGCTTTTAATCCATTATCATATTTAACCGGTGATTGCTGCACACTCTCATTTTGAAAAATGAAATTGCCACTATAACAACTACTTCCTTGAGCCTATATCTAGATTAAAGAAAGCCGAACAGAGCTGAACCGGCTGGTTTAACCCGAACCGAGACCAGGTCAGCTCGGCATTAAAAAACGGTTCTGACTTTTAGAAGGGTGGAACCTAATTGGCTATTGCCGGAACCAGGCAGAATCGGACCAAACCAGATGGTTCCGTCCGGTTCGACTTAGTTCGAACCGGTACCGATCCATACCGAACACCGACCGATATGGGTCTCGGTACCGATTCGGCGAACTTTGATTTAAATAAAAATCTTAAATATATGAATAAGCCATCAGCACCAAGAAATTAAGCAAACACTAGTTTTTAAAGTTGAAATTGCGCTAATGACAATTACTTCCTTGATTCTACATTTAGATACAATCATCCAAACTTGATCAAGAAGTAATATTTTTTTCTAAGGGAGCACGCAACAGCACTAATATCGGGAAATGAAGTGAAGAAATATTATCAACTAAACCAGCAGCATTAAAAATAGCATAACCAGAAAGCTTAGCCATCAAAGACTACTTTCTATATAGTTTTTACTTTTAATCCATCATTGATTTTAATCTTGACCACTTTGCAAAGACGACATTGATGCTAATAACAACTATTCACCAAATTCCATACCTTGAGATCTGCTCATGCAGCAATGGCATTAATATCAGGAAATGAAGAGAAAAATATTAAATTGAATTAACCAAACCAGAACAACCTCTCCCTTCTGCTCATATGGAGCTACAGGATTATAAGATATGGCATGAGTGGACAAAAATATTGAATCAAAAGAGGACATAAATGCCTAAACTCAAAAGACAAATATTATAAATCTCCACTATAATTGATTGTCGTTTTATAAAAGAAAAATATACTAATTTAAAGAACCTAATGTTGAAGATAGGAATTGTTGATATAACGGCTACTTCCTTTCACCTATACTAGGTATAATCCTACAGTAACGATCAAACTTCGATGACAGTAATACAGGGGAATGAATTGAAGATATAATTAATCAAATTAACCGAAGCTAATAACAATTGGTTGTTCTGTCCAAGAGCTATAACAATAACTAAAAATGTAAATTGACCAGAGATGCATATTGGAATAGAAAAAGGATAAGCAGTCCTGTCTTCAAATACATTCATTGCAACGTATAAATTTCAATCTATCATCATATTTCAAATCTGTGAATGCTTCAAACATGTTTTGAAAATTATCTGTAACAACAACTGCTTCTCCGAACCCTAACACCCAATTAAGCTGCAACAACATCAAGATAGGGTTATGAAAATCTCTAATTGGATTAATCGATCATGACTATAACAAACACATTTTACCTATCTAAATGGAGCTATGGATATTGGCTGATTACGCAAATAGATTGCATTGAGGGAAGGCATGCATGAGTCTTGATAGATTACTACATTTTTTTCCAAAATCTTGCGTTTCCTTCTTCTCAATAGCAAAATCTAGAATCATCTACAGACTAATTTTAAAGTTAGCTGCAATGAGATTTTCTAACAAAAGGAAATGAATTTAAATGCCACCTTAGATACTACCAGTACCATCACCTCTACATGCAGATGGAATGCAGAAAAGGAAGTGACGCCGGAGCCGCAACTTTACCTCTTCCTTCAATCGGACGTTCTCCATCCAAAGCTTCTGCTCATTGAGAGAAGAGTCTCCATCGGTCGGTGGCCCGCCGCAGGATGGGCAGATGGCGTTCTTGAGAGCCTCCTTCATCGCAATGTTCTCACAACGAACCTTGTCGTTCTCGGCACGGAGAGTGGAGTTATCGGCCCTCTCGTGCTGTGCCTGCAGGCCACTCAGATCGATCAGACATGCCAAAAGGTGCCTCCTTTCCGGCACCACCGGCTTCAAAATCCAATCTTTTAATCAAAAGCACAAAGAACACAGCAAAAACAAGGGGAAGAGGTGCTTTCCTTCATCTGAGTCCTCTTGTTCTGGAACCAGAACTTGATCTGCCGTGGCTCCAGGCCCAAATCCCGGCTCAGCTGCATCCTCTGCTTCTCATCCGGGTGCGGGAACATGTTAAACATCCTAAAACAACCCAAAAAACACGACCGTCTCTTCTCAGATTCCACCACCAAACCCCCTCCCCGCCCTAAAACCCCGAAAGAAAACCACACGGAGAGAGGGAGAGAGAGAGAGAGAGAGAGAGAGAAGAACAGAGCATACGCTTCCAGCGCTTGAATCTGTTTTGGCGTGTGCCGTTGGCATCGTCTCTTCCTTCGCTGCTGCTCGGGCGCCTCTGGCTCGTCCCCGGAATCCATTCCCTCGGCCTCGTCTGCCTCGAAAAATCGGTCCTTTTCCTAGAAGTGCACCCCACTGCGGTCCAAAAACACTCCAGAGGGCGTCCTCGAGGACCCATCCAGCCTTATATACATGGGCGAATCCGGTGTCAAGGCAGTGGCGCTGCCGCCCCGCGAGAGGCTCGTGGCAGTGACACCACTCGCGTTGGGGAGCTTTGTCGTTATCGACCCTATTCCTCCCTCCTTCCCCTGTCTCGCTGGGAGCTTATCTACGTCCGGGCTCTGGGCGAGGCCAAATTTGGCAACCGGCAATGCTGGCACCGGAAATATCGGCAGCAATCCGTGTGGATTCCCCCGGACCATCCCCCGTATTAATGCTCGAGGTCCGTATTAAAAGCTCCCACCTTTCCTCTCCTTTTGCTCTCTCTTGACTCTTGAGCCTTCAAAGCCTTCCTACTTTCCAGAAATAGAGAGAGAGGGAGGAACAAAGGACAAGATTCAAAGCCGGCGTTTTGAATTCTTAGACTCTTCTCCTATCTCTCTGGTGATCTTCGTTTCTCCATTTCTCTGGTGGGCTTCGGCTTCTTCGGCTTCGGTTTTGGTCTTCTTTTTTCAACCACGCTCTCTCTCTATCTCTCTCTCTGTGCTCTCTCTTCGCTGCCAGGGCAAGCTACAGCTTTGAGAATTTAAGAAAGACGGCAGAGACTCTCTCTCCCTACTTGTCACCTGGTTACCGGCCGTTATGACGCAACGATAACAATAAGTATTATAAAAATAGATTATATATATGTAAAGCTACTAAAAATAGATTAAATCTTTATTGATTGATGGAATGAGGGGATGAACTTTGTTGGAATTTTATCTTAATTATCTAATTAAATATAGTATTAACTTTGTTACGTAGTCATAATTTTATTATTGAAAGAGAATTGGTGCAGCCCTTCCATCATAAACTGATATATTGAATGCATGTAATCAATGACAAATATCAATAACTGATAACGTGATAGTTTTATAAAATTAGGTTAAATTTTTAGTGATAATCATGGTGTATTATTAAATGTTATTGACTAACTAGTTTATAAAAATATAGTTATCATTATGTAGTCGAGTTTATTTTGTCATGGCATTGATCGTACTGGGAGATGAAATATGAGTATTGTTATATCAAAGTTCTTGTATAAGCAATGCTACAAAGCCCAAACGTGGTACCCAAAAATGTTCTATGACGCATGGTGACCAATCTCCTCATGATATGCAGTAATGAAATTCTCTTTGGTACTAGGGTGGACCCTAAAGCATTCTTCATCTTATAATAATCACCATTATAAGAAGTGGCATTTATGCTTTGACTATTTACTATAAGAACTATTAATTGAAACACTTCAATTATTTTTTAAAAAATAGATGAGTCTGTATTTAAACAACGACCATATGACTTATTGATTTCGACCCTTGTATGGCTCCTTTCAAAGATATACTTTGCAATATGCTAAGTTATTCCATGACTATGGTCAATTGGTCTTCATTCTTAATTGAATTGCATGAAATGCCTGATGAGTGCTGATACCATAAATAGTGATATACAAGTCCTCAAGAGATATATTGCTTAAAATAAAATATCGGTATTCAAATCTTGTTTTAATTCCTTGATGTAATATTTGCTACTCCTTACTTTTAACTTTTCCCTCTATCCTTTGTATATATTTCTCTTTTAATATTTCATTGGTATAGAGAGCTTGCTCTCACCTCCCACTTCTTTCAAAAAAAAAGAAACATTGATATTCAATGCTAGAATAATAATGATAATTACAAACATATATCAAAAGATATATATAAACTAAGATTAAATCAAAAGACATTATTAGTTATTATGTCCAACGGTGAGCATCGATCATGCATCATGTAGAGATTTGCGTTCAAATTCATATGGTGGTAGATTTAAAATATAAGAGGCATCTCACTCCTATACCTAAGCCAGTGCTACAACAACTTATGCTCTTATTAGGTCGCCTTCGATTTTAAATGCCTCTGATGATTAACTGTTGATCAGCAAAGATTCTTTTTTCAACTGAGAAGGCCATCACCAAACTGAAAGTGATGTCTTTATATATGTCTGTTTTCTTATATTCTATTGTCCTTAATGAACAGCTCGAAAGCTGGATGTAATGTTTTGCTTATCTTCGTCTATAAATAGTTCCTGATTTACAATAATATATAATTTTATTCTCATTTTTGTACTTCCTAATTTGACGTAGCAACACGAGTGAACTAGAAAATGGTTGGAAATAGTTTTAAAGGTGCTAACGGTATTACGTCCGTACGAGGGTCGAACAAGCACGCCCTTTAAGGCCGTTTGGACCAGGGTTTGGGGATGGTTTATTTGTATTCCCATTATGCCCTCGCTCTTTTTTTATTTTCCGATCATGACCGTGGTTTGATGCATCAAACGGCTAATAGTCCCCACGTGGGCCCGAAAAGATGCGCACGAGGTGGACGTACACGCGTCATCGCGAAATCCGCGGATGGGATCCAAAAGGTTGGAAGCGGAATGGAGGGCGAGGGATCTGGACGATGCGGACGGCGCATGACGCATTTGGAGAAAAAAAAAAGGGGAAATTACTAACAGATGAAAAGAATAATATTAAAGTTCAGAGGGAAAATACCCATTATGTTAAGATTGCCGTTTTATAATTTTATAATACATAGTTCACTATTAACCTAAAATAACAGTGTCTTTAAGTTTATGTTCTTATAATAGTTGTCGAATGGTATTTAGGTTTCGCTACCATGCGTGCAGGCTGTGAACAAAAATAAATTTTAAGATTTCTCTCTGTTACGAGCTTTCGATGGCCGCTGGTTATAGCACATGAGGAATGCAAGTATGCGTGGTAAATATCATGATTGGCACGTATTGCTGCTAGGAACCGATATGTCCAAGGCGTCGAGCAAGTGAAGTATTGGTGTGGGAGAACTCGACTTCGGCTGTTTAGATCATGCTGGATTTAGAGATAATGCGGGCGGCAGCTTTCGAGATGCTGGTTCACGACTGCGCTCCGATCTAAAACAGTACAAACGAGGAAGTCTTCTTACCAGAGTATGTCCAGCAAAAAATTCTCTGATACGTAAGTTAGAATGATACTCAAAGATCAAGAATAAATTCTATGTAATTTCTCAAAAAATCCAAGCACTTACCTGTAAGATTCTCCAGAGAGTTGATTGTATAGATAAAGGTGAGAGCCTATTGCTATGTAATTCAGACATGTGAATCGGCCAGAATTGGTAGGGCTTCGCACATTTCGAATATGGGGCGTGGCATTTTGCACAAGGACCACACTTCGTCTTTTAGGTCGATGTGATTTCGTAGATCGTCTGGAATCTCGACTATCATGTTGCTAGCTATAAAAGAGTTTAGAAATTTGAATCCGTCGGTGCGTTTTCGGACGTGCTAAGTAGCTGGCCCTAACTGGTAGTACACTGGTTTTGTGACGAGCTTTGGTTGAACGGCCTCGTATGAGCTATGGTCGATTGCGATGCACGTCAACCCCCTTCCTTCGTCCTCTCCCAATGGTTTAGTTCCATCTCCCTTGCACCATGCTGGATTGGACAAGGTCCTAAGCCGCTTTCTTCCATAACCTTGAACACCATGAAGAGATGGGAAACATTGGCGACGAAGGAGGTTCAGGAAGCGATCAAGGTCAGTACTAGTGGGGTGTTTGAGGTATCCATGCATGATACCTAACTGGAATTAGAGGATCTCAGTTGCTTTCTTCCATGAACTCGACCTTTGTAAAGATCAACACATTCTGAATCGACGATGGGAAGGAGATGATGGCAGCGAAGGAGGCTTGAAAGGCAGTCAAGGCCAACAACGGGATATTCTGGGTTCTAGGCGAGAAGGTGATGGAATTCGGAATTGTATTGGAGATGGGAGGGATGGCATCGAGGAGACGGGGTTCACGAGATGATGAAGAGTTTTTAGGATTTTATAAACAAAAAAGAAAAATGGCAACCACCAGCCCACCAGTTGCCTATTATTTTACTCTAATATGATGCATTTGAAGTGTTATATAGAAGACGAAGGAATTAATGGGATCGATGAGGGTTTTCGGGATAACGAAGAATTAGTATTTTAATTGAATACTAACCTGCAAATCACCGGCCATGATTTATTCAATTATTCTTGAATTATATACAAATTCTATGATTTATTGACAAATTGTCCTTTATTGAGTTCATTTTTAAAATTTATTATTTTTAACTTTTATTATCTATTTCTTGAGTTTTTGATTTTTTTTTTTAAAAAATTGAATCACTGCATCTAGCTGAATTGATGGTGAAATCTGGACCTGTGATATTCTGTGCTTCCCAGCCAAAATCCTCTCATTTTTTTTGTCACTTTCCTTAGAATTAATTCCTCTTCTGAGAAAGGACACCGTAAGAATGTAAGTGCTCCGGTGGACCGGGCACCAGGTATATATGAGGCCAAGGGGAGCACCAATTACAATAATAACGATGCATATACTTTGTGTTTTCACCAAATAAGAAGCCCTTTACAGTGAGGTATTGCCCATTAGATCGGGTATCATTCAAATCTGATATTTCTGTAGACCAGCCAACAAGCAGCCATGTCCTAAGCAAAAACAACAAAGGAATGTGATGTTTCTTGAAAGACATCAGAGCAGGGTCAGTATCGTAAGCTTATAGGAGGGATGGCCAGCAAGGAAAAGTGCAAACAGATTTCTTTTGTGCAATTTCACCACTTTCTGTGGCCTGTCTCAATTTCCCTATGCTGAATTATTGGATAAGCCATTACACCACCCCATAATAGCTCTCACGCATTGCTTCTAGAATCTGAGTTGAGGTCGGTCACCATCCGAGTTGTGCTGAGGTCAGTCGACGCTAAGAAATGACGAGGTCGGCCGAAACCAACAAAGGAGACAGGAGATCAACCTACAAATTAAGAAGTCTACTTGTCGGAAGGTTTCTGGCGAGAGACTCTCTAATGCTTAAGTTAGTAGAGATCTAGAGATACAATGAGCATAGAGGAATGCTCTCAAAAAATGGGAGCTTCAAAATACTTACTTGAAGATCCCTCAATCATTCTTATATATAGGATGAGAGCAGTGTTCGTTATCTAATTTATTGGGAAGTGTCATAACCACATTATAATGGCTAATCGTGCATTAACAGTACAATAATGGCTTTTCACAATTGACGTGCGGCTCCTACATGTGCCTCAACTGCAACCAGCCCCTTCAATGTCCGAGACTTGGTCTTCTAAGATCAGCAAAATAGAGCTCTTCATGTTAAAGAAAGGCTAGTATAGCAGAAAGTGTTGGCATGAAAATCTTTGTAAAATTGCTTAGAACTTTTAAGCAATGAATGCTCCTACTTCTTATCTGGATGAAGATTTTTTCCTCCACTGCTTCGTCTTACAAGCATCAACATTTTCTATTCTAATTATCAGACACTTAGTTTGGAGCCATTTAGCTTCTTTTTCTCACGTCTATTCATCTCCTCTCTTAACAATGTAACGCATCTTTACCCCTCATGTATGTTGTAAATATGATTAATCTTTAATAAAGTCGGATGGCTCCTTTTGCCTCCCTTTACATTAAAAAACAATTAATGTATGGCGAGACCATAATTATAACTCATCCGATAACCTTTTACATTACTTTTGGACAAAATCAATTAAAAAATTGCATCAGTCAATACCAAGTTCATTCATTCTGGTTAAGGTCGAGAACAATGAGGTCGAAATAAGTCGAGGTCAAGATGACCAACATGTTTCCGATCAGTTGTCACTGAAAAAAGAAATGGATATCCCAATTTCCCCACACGACAAACTAGAGAAGGTCCCCAGAATTTCAACTAAGCTAGAGAGAGAGAGAGAGAGAGAGAGAGAGAGAGAGAGGGGAGGGGGGTTCCAGTCCTTGAACCATGAGCGTGGGCTTTAGCACATCCTCCAACAACATAACCACCCTAGTCGTTAGAACATTTACTGAAATGCCAAGAAACTTGAGCACGAAGAGTTCGTCGGCTACATCTGGTATTTTTATTTAATACGACCAATTTTGGTTTTCTCATCAATGATGCAAAAGTAACTTTCCAATATTGGTAGTTGTACTTAGGCTGGCATGAGATCACCAAAAGTTATGCTGAATCTGTTGAAAGTTTAGAAGAGTTAGGGAACATACATGTCAACATATTCAGATCACCTAATTAAGAATGGCTATCAGATGAAAATAATTTTAATATAATCATCAAGTAAATGTATGCCCTGTAGTACTATTAAAAATTCTTAGAAAACAAGACTAGAAAAAGAATTAAATTGATTTAAATGAAGGTTGATGAAATGCAGTTGAGTATTTAGAATATTTGTTTAGCTATTAATAAGAAAAAATGTCGAGTAAATAAAGTTGTGTGGGGCGGAACTATAGCAACTATAGCTCTTGTTGTTGAACATCACAAATTGTTCTCAAATTATTGCATTTGGATGTACTATCTTAGTCCTTGATAATGTTGTAATATGTTGAACTAATTGTTTGAATGTAAAGCAACATATAATTTTAGCCTTACAAATAAAATAGTACACCAAAGAAGTAACAATCATGACTCTTGGAATTGTGCGTGAATAGTTGAATTACATATAATCAAATATCTATTTTACTACATGGACTCTGGAGAGAAAATTTTTTCTACACTATATTTCTATACTGGTGTATATCAAGTGCCTTGCTATATTGCTTTCGAATAATATATTGAAAAGATACGAAAATATATCGGAGGAGATTGAATAAATCATTGATAGCAATATTTTGTTAACTTAGATGGATATTTCACCAAAGAAGGAAGCTATGACTACCGAGACCGTTGCTTTCTCTCATTCATTCTCTCATGTAATCCAATTGACCAGTCATCCCTTTAGCTGTTGGACTCCATTCTTTGTCCGTAGGAGAGAGAAAGAAAAAAAAATTTCAATAAAGAAATGCTATGATTCTTAGTGTTATTTATGTATATTTATAATGCAAATTTCTCATCATCTTTTTGCGTTTCTCACTAGTTTCAAACATCGTTTCCAATAATCGTTTCTCAAAGTGGTAATTATGATTTCTATCTCCTTCTAAAGCTACCTATTTATTATAGCATTATATGAAGATAAGATATGGTGTCAGTTTCGAACTTTCTAGGTTTAGCTGGTTTTCAAAACCGGCATCGACGTCTACAGTTTTCATATCGTGCGAATCTCGAAGATATCCTTTACAGTTTCACCTCTACTTTTATCCCGGGTGACGATATGCTCGAAGATATTTGATTTCGTAACGTTCGCGTATTCAGAAAAATCCATTCAAACAGTTCAATTGCTATGAGCCAACGTTGGTGCACCCAATATATCCTCCGAGACGTGGCAAGAATGTGCGTCAGCACCATAAATAAGTTTATCTCGACATCATCCCTGAGAAAGTTAATCTTGCAGATTTCCAAATCAGCCCTTCAGTGCATCGATATCATCGCCTTCTTAGGATACATGGAAAAACCCTTAATCTTGGCTAAAAAATGACTCAATCAAACCCTAATTAACCCACCCACAAATCCCAGTGGCACTACTGCAAATAACCTGAAAATACATGACCACAATTGTCACCAAATTCAGTATAAGTAGCCCCCCCTTCCCTACGTGATAAGAGCATGAACAACCCGGGGGGGTGGGGGGGAAGAGGAAGAGAGAGCGTGTAAGAGAGGGGAAGAGAGATTCCCATTGTGAGAGATGGAACCAGCAAGAACGAGGGAGACCTACAGAGAGTGCATGAGGAACCATGCCGCTCGGCTGGGGACCTACGCTTGCGACGGGTGCTGCGAGTACAGCCCCGACACCCTGCGCCCTAACGCGCTGTTCTGCACTGCTTGCGGGTGTCACCGTAACTTCCACCGCAAGGTGACGCTGAACAGCGCGGCCGCCGCCGCCGGCGGCATCAACGTCCGGCCGGTGGGGATGGCTGCGGATGTCCTTCGGGCAAGGCGACGCCAGAGGAGCAAGTTTACGGCCGAGCAAAAGGCTCGGATGGGGGCCTTCGCAGCCCGGATCGGCTGGAAGGTCCGGAAGCAAGAGGTCGGCGGCGAAGACGAGGTGTCGAGGTTCTGCAAGGACATTGGGATCACCCGCCAGGTCTTTAAGATCTGGATTCACAACCACAAGTGTAGTGCTGCTGCGACCACCTCCACGAGCATTAACGCCGCTGCTGCACCTGCGCCTGATGGCAACGGAGAGGGAGATATTGTAGCGTGCGTGGTGAGAGAACGGGAGGAGGAGGTCAAGGGGAGTGCCTCCATGGAGGAGGAAAAGTAAGGAGGGAGGGTCTTGTCCCTTTAGTTGTCTTTGTTGCATGCGTCCATATATAGTCTCTGTCGTTGCTGTCACCTTTTACCGTTCGTTCTACTTTCTTTCCTTTTATATAGCATGTTACTGTAGTCGTCTTCTTCCCCTCTCTTAGAGAGAGAGGAGGGGAGAAGAGGGAGTCGTCTATCTGCATGCATTGCATCTGGTCCGTTCATCTTGTAATATAAATAACATGTGAAAGACTAGTTTTATGTTTAATGTTGTGGCCTTGTGGATGCTCTTGTTGCAAAGGCTTCTAATAGCTTATCGCATGCTCCCTTTCCTTTTAACTTCTGCTGTGATTGAGAGCTCTGTCATTCCATTTGATGTGGGCTCTGCTGGATTCTAAGAGCTAAGCAATTAAGATGAAGTCTTTGCCACAATTTGGATTTCGATGGAAAACAGATGAAAAATGTGGATCCATGCGGTGAATTTGGGTCCTCTATGCGCTTAGGCTTGATCAACCGGCCGATGGAAACGGATCAAAAATGACGCATTTCTCCATGGGGCCAAAAAGCCGCAGAACCAAGGCGACAGCATTATGCTTTCTTTTTTTTCTTTTCTTTCTTTTTTTTCTTCTTCTTCTTCTGTTCTTTTTTTTTTCTTTGCTAAGATGAGTGAACCATATCTGAGGAGTACAGATGTATCCAATAAAACCAAAAAAAAAATAACACTTTTTCACTTTGCTCAATTGGTGCCATGCGCGTTATGTTCGATTGTTGCCACGTGCATTAGGGTCGCTATTGATGTGTGAGATGTGTTGCGCGTTATTCTGGACGTAGATGGGAGTTGCAAGCCAGCTTTCGTTGAGATACGTGTCATGCATCGATGGCACATCTAATTTACGTGGCACGGTTCGGCCAAAGGTGGCAGTAACAAAGCTAGATGTAATTAATTAACCTCACCATTTTGTGTTAGAAGGCGTCAATTTTCGTTGCGCCGGGCTCTCTGTCATGTCCAACCACAGCTTAACTGGTCCCACCTTGTTCTCATGCGTGATGACGAACGTATTTGGCTTAGTCACTTTATTTGTTAACCGAATGCTGAATTATTTATTCCTAGAAAGTAACCAATTATGAATCCAGTCATGTAATGAACAAGAATTTTTTTTGTTTGTTTGTTTTTCTCCTAAGTTGGCCTATAAACTAGGAGCGGCCTAATCTATTTGAAGCCTAAAGCTATTTTGTCTTTAATGTCTTCTCTGTATTGGGCGCGGCCTAAGGCGAACTCACACGAAAACCTTTTTTTTCTTTCCATTTTGTCTTTGAGATCTTGTTTGGGCTAGGACCTTAGGCGACCGCCTCAATCGCCTAAGGATTGGGCCGACCCTACTTTAAAACTCTTCTCATTTCTTAATTTTCTTTCTTGATTGTTGTTTTTTTCTTTGGCATTGATTACTTCATTTGCCAACTTTAAAATGGCCTTGAATTGAAGACGAACCAATAATAATGTTGGTAAGTGTGTTGAGCAAATGAGTTAAATTTTGTGACTGTAGATGGCTTTGGTTAATTGATCAATTGAGCAGAGCAAGCTTTGTGATCAAATAATTAGTTTTGTATTGAATCAAACCTTACGTCGACAAATATACCACAAAATAATGTGGCCTCGGTACGAAGATGAAGTCAAGCCAAGTAAAGTTGAAAATGCGCTATTTTCAACTTTATTTGGTATGACCTATGTACTAGATGAATCACATGATCAGTCAAGTTAGATAAATAGTTAGAAAAGTGTAGGTCGCTCAAAATTTTTAATCTATTTGGTAATATTTTTATATACATTAGTAATTATTAATTAATTAAAGGTGTATTACAAATAATTATTAATATAGGGAGTTGCATAATATCTTTTACCTACTCTTGTGAAAAATAATCTTTAATACTTATAGGTTATTAGAAAACAATACATTTAATAAAAATTGATTATATATTATATTTTTACTTGAAATTTTTTGATAAATTAAATATATTATTTTCTACTTGATTTAATCCAATTCATTTAATGAACAAGTTACACGAGTCAAGTTAGTTTAACAATAAGATAAGTACAGGTTAGATAGAAATCGACTATCACGACTACAAGCAACACACAATAACTAGGTAATATGGTTTAAGACGTAACTATTAAACTTGCATGCAGACCAATTTAACCAAAAATTTGAATCATTGATCCAACTTAATTTGTATTAAAATTATATTAAATTAAAACTATTTAAGTACAATATATAATATTATATATTAAAAGTTTTCTATAGTACACACTATTACTTTTCAATTACAGCATGAATAAAAAGAATCATGCATTATCTATTTTTAAAGAACTTTAGAATAAAAAATATATGATTATAGAAATATATTGAAATTATTGATATTTTAAAATATTATAGATAAAAAATATTTTCAAAACATAATAAATATTAAAATAAAGTTATTCATTTTTTATTTTTTTAATCAAAAAGAAAAAGTATTTTTATAAAGATAATTAATTACTCAAATATGAAATACTATAATATATTTAAAATCAATATATTTTATAATGTGAATAGGTTTTATATAAGTATAATAAACTATAACTTTATATAATTAGAAGTGTCATGATGGCTAAGTAATAGGTCACAATTTAAGAGATACAATTCTAATCCGCCTGGTTCATGGCTTGGTTGCTTGCGACTGCATTCAACATGGACAAACAAATATTCTGCCGTGTATAGGCGTTATGGCCATATATCACAGACACCATGATTCGTAGAATACTCTGAATTTCCTGAGATTAGTGGAACTCATTATGGACACACCAATGATTTGAGGGCATTACGTATGAAACTGCAATCTGAGCACCCTTTGTAACTTTGGAGGCTTGAGCCCCAAAAGATTGATGCAAAGAATTTAGATGCAAAGTATTTAGAAGCAAACTTTGGCACCAAATGCAACTTGAACACTAACATCAGTTACCAGTAACTTGTATGATGCCTTGATCCGACAATCTTGATGCCTTTGTCAGATGGTAATATGTATTGGCTCACAAATGAACCAATCATTTGTGTTGTGCTTAGACTAATCATTGGAAAAACTTAGTAGCAAAGATTATATGGATGAGGAATCTGTCAGAGATTTTAAACCATGTGTAAACTTGTTTTGGAATCCAATGAGCTGAGGGGGCCCAAAAATGAGAACTTAGCGATATAAAACAAATGATCACAAAATTCAAATAACTATACTCCCTTCCTTTATCCTCTCGTATCTATTCTTCCAATCAAATACCAAAAGACTTCTATACTGTGAAATAAAAGTTGAATCACTTTTTCTTATTCCCTCCAAATCCATTCTGCAAACGATTTGCAATCTTAAAAAAAGCGTCTACACTCGCTAGTAAGCATTATCCCATCCGCGTCGGCTCTGGATATTTCTATTACCAGAGAAAAAGGAGATATCTGTACTACGACATAATTAAACACACACAAAGGTCTCCGGTTTTTGGAACGGGACAAAGATGCCGTCATGTGCACGTACATTCCTTGCATGAAAATTCCAACATGACAATAACAAGCCTCCAAAATCATCATAGAATCTCTCATTAAAGTTGTAGATACACATATGCACACAAATATATTACACACACACATCCATATATATGCTACCAAAACAAGAATTAAACATCCTGTGAATGCGACCAAATTATCCAAGACAAACAACAGCATGATATTAGCTTTTCTAGCATTATATCTCACTAAAATTTGATTACTCCGACAACCAGTACAAATTTTTTGTCAAGCTATAATAATTTGGCAGTGTTTTCATTATTTGGACCATTCTACCAAACATTGCCAATATCCCTCCAAATCTCTTTCCTAGACCTAAAAAAGCACTGTAAAACCTGTCTGATGAATAGGAAATACAAATGATTATAAAACTAAATAACTAAAAATCCGTAACAAATGACACAATAATTGTGTAAAATTTTACTGAAATACATTCACCAAATTGGGAGCGCAACGCCAAATGCTGGTTATAATCAAAGCCTGTGCCGCTATGAGTGGTCCTCATTAACTTTGAAAAAGGTGTATGACAGGATTAGGTTGTTTACACCAACCATCTTTGGATCTGTCTCAAATTCGGGATCGATATAAAAAAATACCTGCAGACGGCCAATGGATTTGTTAACCAGATGACTAGAGCAAGAAATCATGCATCAGCCCCAGGATCAGAAAGAAATGAGAAAAGCAGGTGCTTCTTACCGGCATGTCAATCTGCTCGCCTGGAAGAAGTCGCTGCTCCTCAAAGCAGAAACACTGTATTTTATTGAAGTAAACAGCAGCCTGCAGAACATCAATTTCATCAAAAACATTGTATATTTGTCCAATACAACTCTTGAGTAAGGTCAATTGACTCATGTTAACATATGTCGAGAGTAAAATTTGCAAAGGTGCAATAACTCTGGAACCCGGACATGCCTTCATGAACAGAGAAAGACAGATAACAATTACACAAACAATTAAAAGGAGACTCTAGTCCATTTAATCTCCTTGACAAATAGTAAAGCAACTTGGCCAGCTAGTTGGAAGAAATTCTGCAAAACTGAGTCGTTGAGCTTCTTAGTGGAAATAAAGGTTGCATCTATTTCAAGGAGAGGCAAATCTAGTGGCGGACAAGCTTACCAATTGGGTTAGAATCCAGACGAGAACAAAGAATTGGGAACCATGTTATCCTAGCATGTGCATGTGTGCAGAGAGAGAGAAAGAGAGAGAGAGTCACTTGACAGCACCCTATTAAGTTTATTAAGAAAAAATTGCATGTCGATGGTACTGGAATTGGTCCACTGGAAGTCAGGAGAGTTGCAAAAGAAGCAGGTTATGCCTGTAAATTACTGCCTTAACAAAGTTTACAAAAGAAGTTAGCAGTAGCAAATGCACTGAACGTATAATACGATTTATCAGCACTTCCACACAGCTCTAGCAATGATTACTGACTTGTGCTCATTTTTACGGCTTAGAAAAATTTCGTAATTTAAATAAATTAAAAAATCAAAAAGAAGTTAACATCACATTTAAGTTGTAGATAATTATAGATCTAGAGCTCCATACCTTCATCGGTGTCACATTATATGTAGAAACACCAGTTATTGGAGTTGAGCTGCGATTTTCTGCAGTGTAAAATGCAAGTGCACTTTCACCTGGTTTAACCCTTACCTACAAATACCAAGAATATGACAATGAGAATACAAGTACAACGAGACATATTTTTTTGATTCAAAATCCCTAGTAAAAGCAACCTCTCTTTGTGTAGGAGTGAATTTCCATGGCATCCCATCAGCAACATCTGCATTGAATTGAACAACAATCTCCCTGCAAATATGAAAGTAGGATTTCAATCAAAATATCTATGCAATTTGTCCCTTAATAATCCAGGCTTACAATGGAGAAAAATATGGATTTCTCCATAGCGCTCAGCAACACAAAGATATCTTCTAAAGTAAAAATATGTCACTCCTTGGGAGTAAAGCACCTGTTTCTCCATTGATAAAAAGTCCATGGGCAGGACTTTCGGATAGATATTCAATCCTGCGATTGAACTGTGACTGATGTTTCTACCTATTGAATTGTGATCGGTGTTTCTAACTATTTCTTAGTAATTGGGAAATAACAGAATCTAGCAGTGTAAAGTCAAAACTCAAGTTGATGCATGATGAAATTGCATGTAAAAATACTGCATAAATGACTTCTCTAGCAAAAAAGTAGATGGACAGCTACTCACAGAGAGAGAGAGAGAGAGAGAGAGAGAGAGAGGGAGGGAGGGAGGGAGGGAGTGCGTTAAATAAGCAAATGATTGCTAAACTATCCATAAAGTTATTAAACAAGAAAAAAAGTCCTTGCAGTCAATATATTTTGAGCAAATATTGCTGTTATGAACTACCGTATTTACCTTTGGAATTGTATAACCACTTCTAATGTGTCCCTTAAAATATCTTATGTTGAACATGCCCTGGTGTTTCCTTAATTATTATGTTTGATCATTGAAAAACAATCATAATAATAATGATACCCTCCACCCCCTACCCCTCTTTCTACAAAAATATGACATACTTCTTTTGGAGTCCCCTGATTTTTCTTTTCTTCTGAGTCTAAACTAAGCTTTATCGTACGCTTCATGCAATAGAGACAAATGGCTCTTGAAAAAGTTTATCTTTTTATTTGTATTTCTGGATACATCTCTGGATGAATTTTTTAATATATATATATATATATATAAATATTGCTTGTAGTTAGTCCAGGTGAGAAGTGTAAAGTCATGTGTATCTAGGGAAGTGAATTGCTTGTTGATCAGGAATCTTGAGTCAAACTGTGTTGAAATATCCTAACATCATCCTATATAGACTAAGAGCCCCGCCTAGAATTAAGAAACATTACATTATTTATGTTTTTCTAGATTTGGTTTTTTGGATTCTCTAGATAGGGGACTACGTAGAGTCATGAACTTCATAATAATTTTAAAACAAATAGATTTAACAAATAGATTTTGTGTTTCATGATGGATCCCCAAACCAAAATTTGCTTTGCATCTATGAGGCATCCTTAGGTGAAACTATGAGCATGTCAATCTGTTGCTCCATGAGCTATATACCTTAATTGACACTTGCATGCTTAGATCCTTTGCACCACTTGTTAAATGAACAAAGGAGAAGGTGAAGAGAGATCTTAGCTCTAATACATTTGATGCAGCCCAATTATGTATAATTATGAAGAGAGAAGGTCATAAGTCGAACAATACAAGAGATGATGGTAAGGACATTCACATATATAAAATTAAAATAAAATTTTTAAATGTTCCCATAAAAACACTGCAACATCTTCTAAGCAGGCATCAAAACCTATAATAGTAACCTAATGACACCTAAAACATTGATGACTTTGTAACTACAACATGGTATAACTTACCATTTTTTTTTGGTAACAATATAACTAACCAATTCAACCAAACAGATTTGGCTCACTATCAAAATAAGCTCAATTTGCTTCCCCATCATAATCTTAACCTTTTGGCTCTAGATTTCTGGCTAGAGCAACATTGGGCAAAAAAAGAGTAGGCTATATCTTTAAGGCCAGTCTGCAAGTATGAAGACCTATGTTACTACTTACCGCACAATATAAGTTCATCCGGCTGTCGGCAAGCGAACAAGGTTTTCTAAGACTTGAAATGTTAGGCAGAGCAAAAAGAAGAAAGGTTTAACCTAGGGAAACACATTCATTAATAAATCACACTCATAAGTGAAAGTACCAAACCAAAATACAACACCTAAATGCTCATACATCATTTCATTGTCACAATTGTAAAATCATATTGCGTGTCAAAGAAATGATTTTAAAGAGTATGAAATAAATAATGGTTATCAGATTGAAACACCGTCATGGGGAAAAATAATAATTTAAATAACAATGAGAAACTCAAACCAAATGAAAAGCCATTATTACCTTGAAGCGGTGGTCCCTTCGCGAGCGTGCCGGGCGATTTTCTCCTCCACACTCTGCAGAGACTCATTCCTTGTCACAAGCCATGAACCCATTCATTATTGCCAACCAAATTCCAAAACTAATAGCATGATATTTCTCAAAAAATAAAAATAAAAGCAATTTTGAACCCAAAATTGACAATCTCAATCTCAATAATCTGCCCCAATCGAAACCAATTCGAAGAGAAACGCGCAACAGATGAAAATAAATTACCTCTCGGCGCTGAACGGTGCCGCCGTAACCAGTGGCCTGGCAGAAACGGCGGTAGAGCGGGACGGCAGCGTAGGAGGCGCCCACCATGGCGGCGACCACGGCGAGGAGGTACATGAGTATGTTCCGCGAGCTCCGCTCCCGGGCGGCTGCGGCGGCTGTGCCGCCGCCGCCGGAGACGCACCGGAACTGGCCGCCGACGTGGAAGAAGAAGCCGGGAGGGATTGGAGGGGACCGGAATCGATCCGTGGGGGGAGGGAACGGAGGCGTGCGGGGAAGGAAGCGTGAGCCGGAGCGGCGTTGAAGCCCAGAGCCGAGAACGAAGGATCGGGAGGCGAAAGAACGCCGGACAAGGGAGAAAGGAGGAGATCTCGGGAATGGGGGCATTTCGGGGTTCGGAAGAAATTAGAAGACTCTTTCTAGGGTTTCGATTTGCCTGAGGTTATCGCTGTTCTTCCTCTTGTGGAAGCCCTGTCAACGCAAGAGGGTGCCCATTTCCATGGGTACTGGATGGAACTCCGGGTACATACTTTCAAATCCGGCCCAAAATCTACCAAAAAGAGATCTGGCCCAAAAAGCTTAATTGGGATGCCCATTTCTTGATCCACTACTTGGCCTGCAGGAATCAAAAAGAATGAAAATCTCAATTTGGAATGGAAGAGGAATGGAAGGCCGGTTCGATGAAAGAATGCATGAAAAGGAAATACCAATTCAATTCTAATATTTAATATCACTAATTATACATTAGAATGATATCAATTTGATATCATTTCTATTATCCTTTTTTTTATCTTTTTACTTTATTTTATTTTTAATCTCAATTTTTTATTTATATTTTATTCTAATCTTTTAAATTATTATGAGTTATAATTTTCTTATACTATTTAATATTAGTTTTCTATTTTTTAATATCTTTAAATTTATTTCTATTTAATATTTTATTTAAAATTTGATTACTTATCCATTTATTTATTAAAAGTTTTATTCCTATTCTTATTCGTATCATATTTTCTTATATTTCAATCTTATATTGTTTTGGTACTTTGTTGAAGTATGCTATCTCTTTATTTTTTAAAATTTTTATTTCCAACATGCATTACATAGTTCTCATTTATTAATATAATGTATAGTAAATTGTTTAGTAAAAATTAATATAATACTACAATACATGTTACTTGATATTTTTATTATTTTATTTATAAAAATAATTATTAGTTAAATATTAATTTAAACTATTTATATTTTATTTTATATCATAATTATCAATAATTGACTTATATAAATATATTATTTATTGACATTTTATCATATTATTAATCAACTTATTTTCGAAATTATCATTTATTCCCATCCTCATGGGAATGGTCATTCCTCCCATTTAATAGTTGAATCACCAATGTGATTTCTAAGCCAAAGCGCAAATTTGCAATCTATTCCAATGTTCATTCTAGTGAACCTAATGTAGCTCTAAATTCTTTGCTCACCAAAGTTAATGAGCTTCTTAGAAATACTTGTTTAGTTGCTTTCTAACAAATTGTTTAGTAGATCTAAGTCAAACCCAATGTCTACATGTCCTTTTGAATTCAAATGAATCTATTATAATAGTTTTATTATCTAATACACACCAATACTGATGCATATCTCTCATATAAAATAAAGCACAGTGCATAACAAATTGCTTGATTTAAGCTTTTTTTTTAAAAAAAAGAATCATGCTTCTTAATTCTTGCGTTTATATTTCTTCACATACAAAATACTCATTCTATTTTTTTTCTAAATTGTAACATCTACCAGTGCCTAATTAATAGACCATAACTCCTTAACAAATTATAAATAAACATACAAGAAATATAATAGTCATTGAAAGTTTCTCTAAATGGTGTTACAATTAGTAATACTTTGCATAATTATTAGTATCACAAACATACTCTAAAGAAAATAATTCTCAAGTTCAAAATAAAAATATTGATTTTAGACAATGGAGAAAACTAATATTATAGATAACTTTGTGATCAAAACTATTCGCACCATATATTGTAAGACCCAGATTACCTTTTCTTATTTAATATTACTGATGATAGTTAAGATGGTTGCCAAATCAAGAGTCATTCCTTAATTGGATAGCAATTAACTCTTCAACGGCACGATAAAGTATATAAGTTAATAATAATTGTCCAGAATTCTATTAATATTGCACAATCTCTTTCCACAATCACTAAGAATAATGTTTTTGAGTATAAAGCAATTTTTTTTGTAGTCTAGTTATCCAATCTACATTTTTGTTTATTAATATTGATTTTTGGAATGATGAGAAGGGGAAGGAGTGCTTGGACAAAAATAGAAAAACTAGATTTTTTATTTTATGGTTATTTGTTGATCATTTTTAGCAAAATTAATCTTGGTGATCTTATTTTGCTTGTTTGATTTCTACAAAAAATTTAACAAAAAATTTTCTACTTCATCAAGAATAAACCTTGATATTAATAACGTAATGTTGAATGAGTCATCAAATTAAATGAAACAACTTTTAGAAATAAAACCAAGTTCTTTGATTGACATGAAAACCACAAATATTTCAGAAACAAAGCTAAATAAATTGTAGTTATGAATCTGTTTATAACATAAAAAGCTTTGCATTTCATTAGATGTATGACCATCCTTGATGAAATTACCCCTTGCTCACGTTGTACCCTTATTGGACTAAAATCACGAGCTTAGAGTATGTTGTTTGTTTATCAGGTATATAATTAAAAAATATTTAATTTAATGGAACAGGAGATTGAGATCATTTATTTTTCATGCAGCTAAAACCAAGACTAGCTAGCTTAAAATATGGCAACACATGTAGTAAGTTTTGATGGTCAATCCACCTTAATCATAAATTGCCTTAAGCCTTTATATTATCAAAAGATTAGGGAAAACTTAGGAAATGAAATGTAAATTAGGGGAAAAAAATAAAGATGTGAGATAACAATAGGTGTGACTATTTTATGGCAAAAGTTACCGGGAATAACAGATACGTCGTGAATCTTTCATCCACATGAAATAATTAATTTAACAATAATTACTAGAGGAATGATAGATGGGCCACTTTATGGGATACATCTCATAGGACAATTGGTGTATCATTTAATTTTTAGCAACATAACATTAACTTGACTCACAAAATACAATATTTAATTGTGTTTCACAGGCTCAATAGATGGCATGCTGATCATTTGTCCAATGTGATTTATCCTATAAATGGTTCATCAAGCATTCTCCCTAATGCTAGATACATTTTTTGCTTTGAGTTTCATATGTATTCAAATGTCAGAACTGTTGGGGATCACCTGTAAGGTTAGTCCCAAAAGGAAGAATTAGAGAGCGGGGGTAAAAATCGGTGTAGATGATTGGCTTGAAACTCCATACATACATACATACATACATACATACATACATACATATATATATATATATATATACATACATACATATATATATATATATATATATATATATATATATATATATATATATATATATATATAGTCTTTCTTGTGTTAGAATAACCCATCTCCTTGACAAATGGTATCAAAACTTGGAGTTGACTAGAAAAATAGTTAATTGTTTTGGACAACAATTTCCTCGGAATCCAGTGCTGAAGGATTGTAGGACGGGTTGAAGAGCCTGTATAAGGAAAAGTCTGTTGCGTAAGATTTTTCCCAGGTAATTATACACCTTCAAGATGCGCATGGGATGGTCTTATCATTAGCTTCAAAGGTACAATGGCTCTTAGCATAGGTTTAGTGGTGTCAGTGTTGACTGATAAGGAGCCCTGCAGGAAAAGTAGTCAAGTGGCTTTTTCAATTATTACACTAGTAGTGAGAGGAAAGTTACAAGCGAATGGATATGGGAGTGCATGGTGAAGAACCAAGTCTAGAGAAAAAGGGCAAGGTACATTGTTATTATTATTATAAGAAATATGATACATTAGATAGGTACGTTTGGTTCATGACAAAACTAGAAGGAAGAATTGTTATGGTTGGTTATTCAGAGGCAGCTGTAGTATTAGATCCTATTGGTGATTGTGAATTTGGAGTTGTTCTCAATGCGTCCAAAGGCATGGGCACTTTTTAAGAGACAAAAGAAGGCATTACTCAAATAGTTGTGAGATCAAATGATGGGACAATAAATTTCCAAATATTTTTTTACAAAGCGGTGGGTCCTCTACGTGGGTGTGGTATGTCTCGAATTCGCGGAGTCATTTGATTTCATTGGGTATTTTTGACCCTAGTAATTTGACAAAGCATACCTACCTGCTTGAATTCTTATCCTGCTTGAAATCATACGAGGCATGAGCCCAGAGCGCAGTGCGATTAGAAAAACACCCACATGCAAATCAGTAACACTAACATGAGGTATCACCATTTTGATATCAGCATATAGAAAGGCTTATCATCTCATCCTGCAACTTCAAATCTGCCAAACATATATGGTCCCTGAGAGGTAAGGTACTTATATCAAGGAGTCATTCACACAAATAACCTCATCAATACCGAACTCCTGAGGTAGGGGCTTAACAGCTAAAAGAAAGGGAAACCAGAAAAGGAAAAAGCTAATCCAGCGAATATATGAAAGGTGGATAATGGGGAATGCTGATACTCGTAACAAGAGTTTGAAGTGCGGTTAGAAAGTTCCCCATGGAAAAGATGGGATTCTCACTTGGCCAACATCATCCTCACAAACTCCTCATAGTTCACTTGCCCATCACCATCAATATCTGCTTCTCGTATCATCTCCTCCACTTCCTCATCGGTTAGCTTCTCTCCAAGGTTTGTCATCACATGGCGGAGCTAGACATCAAAAAGAATCGAGGTTGTCAGTTGACAAAATTTATGATACAGAAGTCCAGCTAGCTTCTTTGGAAAGGCAATACACTACGGAAAGACAACTGACGATGGTAACCCCACTTCTTCAGGACATATAACATGATCAAACTTTGAAAACAGGATAGGAAGCTCACCTCGGCAGCAGATATAAAACCATTCTGATCCTTGTCAAACACTTTGAATGCTTCCTTGAGTTCTTCTTCAGAATCAGTGTCCTTCAAATATTGAAGCTCCATATGTTAGAAAAACTTGAACAAATGGATGCAGAAGTCATTTGCTTTCATGTTCATGCACATGACGCTAAAAGAAAACCATCATGTGGACGGGCAAAAACTTCTGTGCACAACCAGATACCAAATTCATGGCACAAGAAATTCAAGGATGTAAAAAACAAAAGAAAATAATGTGTTTGCATATAAAAACAAGACCAACTAGTCACGCAACAAAACCAAGAAGTCTAGCAACAAGGCAGGAGGAATTACAACTTAATTCAGATGCTTCCTTACAACAATGTGCAGAAAAAGCAGAATAAAATTTATCAGAAAGGCACAAGGGAAATAATGATTATCAAAAAGAAAGTGGACACAAGTAATTCTGAGTAACATATTCTACTTATTGACCTCAAATATATTACCAACAACAGCTTGTCGAAAACTCAGATCCTGACCCAAGAATCACATACAATCAACCAGACATGAATGATCCATAGGATGGTAGCAACAAAGATGCACTGACACTATGAAGTAATTGTTACTTTGAAAAATAAAGGTACAGCTCTTTGTATGTACAAGGCAACTTAACATTAGTATCTTTTTCTTGACAGAATTCCCGAAACATATTTTGGATCTCTCAACTCTCTCTTATGCAAACTGAGACAGAAGAAATGTACACAAAGTGATGCAATTCCCAAATCCTACCTTGCTTTCTGCCTTATGACCAAACAAACAATCACTAACAGCTTACTAACAGAGGCAAAGCATTATTTATCAAAGCAGACCACATCTAGAAAGATATTTGATACAAATGGAACAGCCAATTGATCAATGAGGATCATGGAGAAAACCTGAATAAGTTTGGAACATTAAGCAATTTATGTGACAACATAACTATAAAGCACAAGCATTAATCCATCTATTTAAGATTAATTTTATAAAACTTTCTTTGCCGGTCATCCTTATCAGTGGTTAAAGAGTCCAAAAACAAATATATTTGAACTTCTCCCACATTCCCACAGATTTACTTAGACAGGAGGTGAAACCCTTCCCCTAACGAGGTTCTTCTCTGTTCTGTCATACATGCATCTCAGCTGGTTCTGCATCTGTTTAGCATCAAGTGCGACTCTGATGCTTCGTCCAGTTTGCCCTTATTGAACTTTCCTACTGCCAAGAGCATACCCATCTCAGCATTCACATCTATTATATGGCTGGAATCCCATAATCTTATGTGTTTAAACCAGGATTGTTGTCCAATATTTTTGCCCACACAAGACGCTCAGCCTGATTTCACACTGCAATTTGCCCTTTATTTCTCTTAAGGCATTTAATGATCAAATCAAACTTCGTAAACACCTTGACTTCACCTAGACCACTACAATCTAAAATTGAAAGTTCTAGCCTACCTCTCCAGTCATCAGTGTAAAATGCACAAGATAATCCATAGTTATCACATCAACATTTTAATACTTACAGAGGAGGGGGGGGCTCATTTTCATTTGCTTTTCTCCACCAAAACTACATAAAGTCCATGATATAGCCTAGGCTACTAAAAGTAATATAGTTGTGATAATTGAGATATGCTGTGATTGACAAAAGCATAACCAGAATCCAGGTAATTGCAGGCTGGCATATCTAGCAGGATACAGCATGCATTAGGAATTTGCAAGATCCATTGTGAGGACTGACTTCCACATATCTATCCTTCAGCCAATTGTTGTTATTACAAAGATCACTGATAGATATAATTCACAGTTTACCCACACAAGAGATACATCGAAGTCAACCTTACAGTTTCCAATATACAGTCCTCGCCTAGGCCTCAAGACTTCTCAGTTGATCTAGGCCTCAATCTTGGTCCTACTTCCCAAAACTCAATTCAATCAAATGAGTATGATTGCAATGAAATCTATGACCTGCATACAGTAGAACATATATCCAACTATATTAGAACATACCAAAATGACAGATAGCTAACTTGCAGGATACAGAGAATGGACTTCTAACACTAATTAAATACAACTTCCCCCACCATCCCTGCTAAAACTGCAGTGAGTTGCCTTCGCGACAACTTTCTTGAAGCTCCAAACAACAAAAACATCACTTTTTACCATCCGATTAAGTTACCAGACTTACATGGCTTAGGTAAAATAAGAAATATAAGCAACAGTTGAGAGTCGGAAAGGACTAGAGCCGCAACACCACCACAGTGGCAGGTAATGTCACACTGGCGTAGGCAAGAATCCTTGCAACGCTACAAATCTTAGGTAAGAGCATAATCATTCGATGTAATAAGAGTTGACTAAAATATCACAAATTAAGACCTACACAAAGCTAAAATTCGATATCAAGTACAGAATCATAGGTATAGACCATGATCAAGATTAGGCTAGAGTAGTCAAAGTTAACAAGGTCTTTAGAAAGTAATGGAGCACATAGCATAAATACACAAAGTCAGTTAATGTCAACAACCTGAGTGAGGATTGATATAATCCACATATTCTACAAAGCAAGACATGGTAAACAGTTAGACATGGAGCACATGTAAAATACAATTAATTAATTGATATAACAGATGAACCATGGTTCAATTTTGAAGCCAGTAAACAATTACCCAGTAGGTTTAAAACTAAAATTGTTAAACTTCGCCTTCACTGTAGTCTTGCCAAAGCTGCTGGTTCTCAAACTATAATGTCTCAGTGGATCACAAGGTGGACTTTTATTTTACCTGGACATGAGTTATTAAACAAACATATGCACGCAATGGTTGTGGTAAGGACAGCGGACTATCATCTAGTTAACAGCATTTCAAATCAAGAACACCTAGAAGGTACAGATTATCAGTCGAATCCATCAAGTAAATTCTAGACTGATGTAGTCATAGACGAAAGCTGATTCTGAAGCCCAGGGGGAAAAACCAATGATCACAAAATTGTTAGCAATTACAAGGAGAAATCAGAGCATAGTTTAAGTCTTGACAGATCAAGATTCCTTATTCTTCAAATATAACAACAAAAATCTACTGCTGCAAACAAGTCTGCAACATAGCAATCAGAAAGGAACATCAAAAAGCAACTTTACCAAGTGTAGAATAGTAAGTCATGACTTAATAGGTTCAAAATCTACAAAATGGACCCTGACAGAAGATGTACAGCTTACTTTCATTTTGCGTGCCATCAAATTCAAGAACTCAGGAAAATCAATGGTTCCATTTTGATCAGCATCAACTTCATTAATCATATCCTGCAGTTCAGCTTCAGTGGGATTCTGTCCCAAGGATCTCATCACAGTGCCCAGTTCCTTGGTAGTTATGCAGCCTACATGGGAGAAGATCAAAAGCAAATAAATACCTAGTAATGACCTCATTAGACTTCTTGTTCAAAGGCAAAAATATGTAACAATACCAGTTTGTTATCCAATTCATTTTTTAGAATATATAACCAAGCCAATTTGAAGTTAATATAATGCATCAATTTTTGTCTAACTCAAGAAAATACAATTGGACATTATGATATACCTGCATACATGATACAATTAATAACTCTATATATGGATGCAAAAATATATAGAGAGAGAACCTGACACAAGTAGGTGTTGAACTCAACGTGGAAATAGAGGAAATGAAGAGGATGTCAACAGAACTGATTGTGGGGAGGCTGAAACCCTACTATGGGACGTACGACACACAATGTCCAGAACCTAAATGGCAGCGGCAGTGAATCCACGTGCTCGTCATCTACAGATGGCTACAGATGGTTGTTGGAGGAGGCATGGCATGTTTCGCTGTTCCGAGGCCAAATCATCACCTTGGTAGGCCACTCTAAGGATACAGCTCTCACACTCACTCAAACCTTAGGAATCCACCAAAGGAAGGGGAGGAGAGAGTATAGAGAGAAAACAAGGGAAGAATAATTCTAAAAAAAATGTTCACTATTCAATAAACTCAAGGATGTTGTCCTGTAGGAGCCCAAGTGGGTATTTATAAGTAATAAAATTGGAACCCTTTTCTTCCCCTTTCCAACATGGGATGTCCCAATTTTAATAGAACTCTAATTATTAAAAAAACAAATAACTAATGTTAAGAATCCTACTGAATCAAAACTTCAATACTAGCTAAATAAATGAATTAGCGATAAAACTAAGATGCTTCCGACGTTATACTCCCCCAGTTGGAGAAGACTCGCCATCGAGTTTTGGTCTTCTTGGTCTTCATGGTAGGGAGAGAGATCAGTTTTGTTGAACGTTGCAAATACATCCTAATCTCCAAGAAGTTGAATCTTGTAAGCATTGTCATTGTCATAAATTTGGCATTCATGGAAGGAAAAAGCTCTTTCCTCAAATATACCCAAACAAGGTCACCTACTTTGAAGATGACGTGCTTTCTATGATTATTGGTGTGACACTAGTAATTTGCCATTTGGTTAAGGATTCTCTCTTGTACCTCTTCATGTAGCTTCTTTAGCTCCTTAGCACTCTCATCAGCATCTCCACTGAATTGGTGTGTTGTTGGCAGTGGCGCCAGGTCTAATGGGCTCAAAGAATGTCCGCCATAGATGATTTTAAACGAACATCTCCCTATTGCTTTGCTCATTGAATTATGGTGGGCAAACTCAGCTTGTACCAAAAAAAGATCCCATTGTCACACATGTTTACCGACAAACCTCCTCAACAAATTTCCTCAGCTTTGATTCACAATTTCAATCTATCCATCGGTTTGTGGATGGCTAGTGAAGCTGAATTGAAGTTGAGTACCCCATCTCCCTCCATAAGGTGCACCAGAAATGATTCGTAAACTTCAGATTTTGATCAAAGGTAATCGTCTTAGGAATACTACGAAGATGCCCGATTTCATGAAAGTAGAACTCCGTGATGTGAGAGGCATCGTCCGTCTTGTGGCATGGCACAAAGTGCAACATTTTAGAGAATGGATCAACGATCATGATGGACATTAGAGATACTGAAAATATCTTTGAAAAATAAATTGTCTTAACGATGATTAATCACTTGTTATCAATTAGTCAAAGGTCTATGGTAATTGTGAAAACAGTCACATCAGTCCGTCAAAGTCTAGCATATTAATTAATGTTTCAGGTTCCAAAGTCTGGTTTATTCTAGAGTCTTAAAGCCTTATAAATTAGCTTGCTTGTATGCATTTGAGAGGAGGAATAAAGTGACAATTTTCTTCAAAAATTCTGGTGTTTTTCCCAAATTTTTAAGGCTAAACCCTTCAAACGTTAGGATCAGGTTTGCTTACAGACCTGTCCTAGGAGGTGGACTCCTCCCACACTAATTCCACATTCTAATTTACCACCAAATATCTATTGTTTTCTTCTTGGGCTGCATCATATCACCACGACTGAATTCTTATTGCATTGAGTTCTGGGTAAGCCCACAACAAAATCCACACTCACATCTTCCGATTGTGCTAGGGGAACTAGCAATGGTAAATATAGCCCCGTATTCTTACCGGTAGATTTGGCAATGTGGCAAACTCGACATCGTTCAATATAGAACATTGCATCTTTTTCCATCCTTGGACAATAAAAATTTCTCTTAATAATAGCAAAAATCTTGTCTTGTCTAAAATGGCTGATAAGTCCACCAACATGGAATTCAAAGATAATAGCTTGGCACAACGAGCATTGAGGCACGCATAGATGGTTGCTCTTGAACAAGAACCCTTCTTGGCGATGGAAATGCCAATGCAGACCCTCAACACTTAGCTTCCAAATCTCTGCAAAAATTGGATCCTTCTCGTGCAACTCCTTTACAACTTCAAATCCGCAAGCTTTCAATTGCATGGTGGAAAGTGCATGTCGCCAGCTCAAAGCATCCGCCACTCGATTTTGAGTGCCAGAATTATGCTTAAGGAGGAACAGAAAAGGCTGAAGGAATTCACTCCAAAATGCATGTCGATGACTAAGCTTATATTAGAAATTCAAGTGCTTGAGTGCCTTGTGGTCGAAATAGAGAATAAACTCCTTATGCAATAAACAATGGCTCCAATGATTCAAGGCATGCACTATAGTATAGAACTCTTTGCAAGCTACTTCTTCCTCTTTGCAAGCTTCTTCCTCTAAAAATGACATGGTATTGAGGTTTGGGCAGTCGGTGCAATATGTCCAACCCTTGGCAATTGAAGCACTTGCAGGGATTGGAGGAGGTAGTGCTGGAATGGCTTCAATTGATGTCCTTGATCTTCTTCAGAGTCGGCTTGGAGGAGATTGCTCTGGTAGATGATAATTACTCCGATGTGGAACTTCCCTAGCCAGATGCACCATCTCTATCCTTTTAGAAGCAAGAGCTACTTCTTTTCAATTACCGCTTCTCGAACTTCAATGCCAACTGAATCGCATCATTCAACGTCAAATAAGGTTGGAGTTGCACAATTTGCTCAATATTAGGCTTTAGTCCACCAAGATTTCGCACTATGGTCTACTCTTCGGGCTCTTTGATGCCACATATCATGAAGAGTTATTCATATTCTATCATACACTTTTCTACATTCATGTCGCGCTGCTGAAAGTTATGGAGCTTAAGAAAGTTACCTTAGTGGTAATCTTCGTAGAACTTCCGCTTGAGTTCATGGTGCATCTTATCCCAAGTCCTAATCTAGGTACGCCGTTCATATTCACATCGATGCTTCAAATTTTTTCACCAAATTGACACGTACTTTTGAGCTTGATGGCAATTATTTAAACACGATGATCATCGAGAACTTCTTTAAGCTCGAAAAATCATTCAATAGTGTGAAGCCGATCTACGAACTCATCTGGTTGCATTCGATCCTCAAAGTTGAAGATATCTATTTTGATGCCGAGGCCGCGACGGCTGTGTTGCACTCTCCATTCGCACTGGCGACATGCTTATTCTGCATTTAATGAGAACTCTCTTTCATTGTGGAAAGAATTTAGATCTTCAACTTCATTAGAACGTTCGCTTTCATCACTAGAGAGCTCTCTATGAGTCATGATTGGAATCTGGACGATGTAGGCGTTCAACCTGCTCTCGACGTTGTCGAAGCTGTTAATTTTCTTGTCAGGGTTATTGAAGCTAGTAGTGCAATTCTTCTAATTTGAAGTCACACAGATCTTGCACACATTCAACACCCTCTTCAATGTTGCAGTGGTGTGGAGGCATTTTGGAGCATGTGCTTTAATACCAATTGGCACTTGGAGGTGTTGAACTCGACTTGGAAATAGAGGAAACGAAGAGGATGTCAATAGAACTGATTGTGGCGAGGCCGAAACCCTACTTTGGGATGTGTGACACACAATGTCCGGACCCTAAATGGAAGCAGCAGCAAATCCACATGCTTGTCATCTACAAATGGCTATGGACAGTTGTTGGAGGAAGAGGCGCAGCATATCTCGCTCTTCAAAGGCCAAATCACCATCTTAGTAGGCCACCCTAAGGATATAGCTCTCCACATGCTCACTCACAAACCCTAAAAATCTGCCAGAGGCAGGGGAGAGAGTAAAGAGAGAACAAGGGAAGGATAATTCTCAAAAAACTATTCACTAGGATCCCAATATAGGATACAAATAATACAATAGGAACCTTTTTCTTCCCCTTTCCAATATAGGATCTCCCAATTTTGATAGAACTCTAATTATTAAAGAACAAATAACTTATGTTAAGAATCCTATTAACATCAAAACTTCAATACTAACCAAACAAATGAATTAGCGATAAAACTTAGATGCCTCCAGTGTCAGAACTCCTCTTATGCTTTGACACCCACCTAACCATGCCTATACTGCAATGCAATTATCTTGTCTTCTCTGGACAGACTAAAAGCACACTGTCTCAAACAGTCACCCATTCTGAGTTCTAAAAGATGTATACTTGCTTGCAAGATTCACAAGCACCTAATTAATATATGGTAGAAATATCACTTCTATTGAAGTTAATGATAATGACAATGATAGAAACCCAATTCTAAAAGATTGTCACCCTTCTTATATTATTAGAGATGCAAGCACTTCTACAACAGGATACGCATTAGGAGATGCACAGAAAGCAACGGCAAAATACAAACTCCAAACCTATCTTATCTTTATTTCCACGGAAACCAAGACAATACTGGGACCAACAGGACCACAATCCTTGGGAACACCATTTCCCTCTAACCACAATCATTGCCTCGACCACAGATGCTCCCCGCCAACCAAACTATTAATTACCTTTCCCACAACTAAAAAACAAACTTGCTGGCTGGCCAGAGCAACCTTGCAGCCACATGTCAAATTTCAACGACAACGGACAGCCATAACTCAAAACCAACAGCGAAAGATGAAAACCAAATCCTCAGACCCCTTTCAAGCAGAATAAATAAAATATACAAAAGAATTAAAATGGAAACAAAATCCAAGTCAGCATCTCTAAGATTCAAAGACAAGTACCGAAACCACCGAAAATTCCACAAAAAAATAGATTCCCCTACACATCCCATCACACAGATCTTTCCTAAGGCCAAGCATATCAATCAAGATCTTTTCTACAATAACATAACTACACAAAAATCAAACCGAACAATTTCAGATCCTAACCCATCAAGAATACAAAGCGCAATCCGATCTAAAGATATCAGATCTCACAAATGAACAGCAAATAAGTGCAATCCAGTTCAAAGCCTTCCGTCAACTCCAAGAAAGCAAGAAATCACCAAACCTATCAAAAATTCCAAAATAATCCTGTCATCCGAGACCAAGAAAGCATGATACAAACTCATCTAAGCACAGTACCGCATCAGAAACGAAGAATAAGACCTTATGGACCAAGAATAAGATCTGGTGCTAGGGTACGAAGAAGCCAAAGAAGAGATCGAACGCGAGGGAAAGATCGAAAAAAGAACCAGAAAAGATGCATCGAGAGAGGGCAAAACGGACGATACCATCTCCGTCCTTGTCGAAGAGGCTGAAGGCCTCCTTGAACTCCGCGATCTGCTCCTCCGTCAGCTGCTCCGCCATTGATTCCGATTCCAAGCTAGCACACCACGACGATCTCTCGCTCTCGCTTCGCCTCTCTCTCGCCGTCTCTTGCTCTCCTTATAGTTTTTTTCCCTTTTTCCCTCTCGGTCTCCGTAGAGGCGGAGAGAATTTCTTCGTCAAAGAGGGAAACAGCTCAGAAGGCTGGGGAGTCCGTCATTTTTAAATGGGAAGAGATCTCCCATTCGCAGGTCTTCTCCGAATTAGGCATTCCGGATACGTGTCAAGATCCAGGAACTTACAGCGAAGCATCTGAGGGCTGAGCGACCATCCACGTTTGAAAATGCATAGATTTTATATGCGGGAGCCGTCCAGTTTTCCCCGAGTCAGTCGCTTTTTCGTCCTCGAAAGCTTGGGCTGTGGTTGTGAAATTCTGGATAAGATTTTATGCGGATGTTCGTATAGATCCCGATGCCCGAAGCTAAGCCATAGATGCCAACAGTATTAGACCTGACATAAAGAAAGAAAGTGATCTGATGCTGGATTGGATACAAGATGTCAAAATTAAATTCCTTGGATCTGTGCTTACTTGGTTATGGCTTTGTGAAGCAATTGTTTTACGGTGCGTAGAAGGAGCGGTTCAAGAATGTCATCGCTTAAATGAAACCACCATGAAAAGAGGACTTGATATGTAATAATAAGTCAACTTGTCTAACTTTCTTTTGTTCCAAATTTAAAAATTAAAATATCAGTGTAAATTTGTGCTGTTATATCTTTATTATATATCAATACATGCATTGAAAGCTGCCAAAGCTCAAAAATATGTTTTCACCTCTTCCAAATTACCTATAGAAGCCTAGGAACAAAATCAAACTTTTGATTTGAGAAAAATAAATAAATTTCACCTAATTACAATTGTCACATAGCTATATATTTGCATTGAAGAATTAGAAAAATCTGTCATCTTTTTTTTTTCTTTTAGGCATTCAATCAAGCACCAAGAAAGTGTCTGGACTTGCCTCCTTAGTTCCTCATCCATCCCTCCCAGAGAGAGTGATACTATCCGCTTCCATCCTTTCTATTTGTTAGTCGTAGATCATGGTCGTCTATACTAAAGGTTATGATAGGGCCCTCAACGATAGACTCGAGTTGGAAAAAAGATAGGAACCGCAGCGATGATGGAGGTTTTGTCCTCCGCCGAAAAAAGATAGGAACCGCAGCGATGACGGAGGTTTTGTCCTCCGCCGTCTAATAAAAGGCGGAGGGAGTCCGAAAGAGGGAGGAAGGTAGGGAAGAAGAGGGAGAAGGCAAAGAAAACAGGCTCTTAGGCACGAATTTTATAGATTTTTGTATCTGTAACGTAATGCAGGTCTACTTCCACGTAGATGCTGTATGTGCTTGTTTATACAAAATCTTTGCTCCTATTTACCTAAGCGTATACGGACATGTGCATATTTATTTTTATGCGGATTATCATATGCATAGAAAATTAATATAGGAACGTCCATAGGTGAGCTTGCATCACGCGACCCAAACCATCTAGACCTCATATACATGAGTCCGCATATTTATTTCTATGCAGTTTACTTCCGCATGGAAATTTTATGGTGATGCACGCATGTGTCTCCCGAGTCCCGACGACCTATCAGGTTACCGCACCGAGGGATTAAATACCCACGTCATTCTGTTGAAGCACAATTTCACCGAGGGATCTTTTCCCTTCCTTTTTCCTCCACAATGTCCGCTTGGTTCTTTTGCCTAAAGTTTTGCTCTTTCTTCGTGAGATTGGGTAAATATGCTCGATAAGTTTGTTCACGTTAAATCCTGCAATTTGCACTTCCTCTTGTGTTTGGTCGTTAGTTTTAGGAAAGAAGGAAGGTGCAATCAACAAATGGGACGAAATCAGTGAAATGAATTTCTAGTCATATGCCCGAATACTTGACAATTAGAACTTGTTCAGTTCGCAAAATGAAAAAAAAAGCATAAATAGGATCAACGGAAAATAGAAAGATATCTTGAAGTTTTCAACCAAAAAAAAAAGAGAAGAAAAATGGTTTTTTTATGTGAATAAAATTCTCACGTGTCATGAGAAAGAAAAATTTATGCGGAATATGAAAAAACGAATTTCCACCAATTAAAAATTGGAGGTAATTTTTTTTTCAAAGATACTTTTAAGCTTTTAAATAGAATGGAATAAGATTTTTTTTTATTAAGAACATAACAGATATTTTTTACAATTTTTTCTAAAAAAATAAATGATCAATTAAACATAAACCACTTTAAAATATACTATTTTCTCATAATCAACCAAACATATAAAAAATACTTTTTCAAACATCATATACTCAGATATTAGCTTTTCAAAAAATATATTTTAGTGAAAAAAAATTCTTTGTGTGAATCAAATAAGTTCTTAAACATAATGCATCGGGACTTCTCAAATTGCACTAATGATGCTTGTTAACTTATTTGAACTTTGGTTTGTTGTTGGTCGTTTTCACTTATTTATGTTTCAAAAATTCATAGGGCTTAAGGTTGTAAGTTATTGGTTATTTACTTCGTGAGAGGAGAGGAGTTCTTTCTGAAATTGGTTTTCAGTAATCTGCATTATTAGATGATGCTACATACATTCACTTAGGAACTTTACACATAGTTGCGTCATTTTCTAGATATTGCCAGCGTATGAATAGATTAAATTGAAACATAGTATCCATTGAAATGGCTAATTTTATTTTCATTTGATGCACAAGTAAAAAATCTCAAAAATATATGATTTTTCATTCCTAGTCGTTTTCTTTATCTTGGATTATTATTGACAAATGACAATACTGATTTCCATTTTGAAAGATCCTTCATTATTTTTGGTGGGGAGGTTTTGAAATCAAACGCCATGCATTTATATATATATATATATATATATGTATATATGTATATATATGTATATATATATATATATGTATATATGTATATATATGTATATATGTATATATGTATATATATATATATATATGTATATATGTATATATATGCTAAAAAAAACTGGTTATCCATCCTTTGGTTCCTAAAACATTTCCCCTTTCTTATTTGAATCATTTTGGAGTGCGAATCCTCTATAACCAAGATGTAGAATAGGATTTATACCCTCCTTTACACCACCATGCTTAACAACTAAAAATTCTTTTTAATATTTGGCGGTCCATTTCCAAAAATATTTGGATAATAATATTTGGATGTCCCTTGGTTACTTTATCTTTAAAAAACTTTCTATAGTCAAAAATATGCTATAGATTTTTATCACTATGCAATTTGGGCCAGAATTAAGTACACAAAATTGTTAATTTTAAATAAAAAAATCTTCTCTAAGTTTTAATTGGCCTCCGATGGACAAGATAAGAAAAAAATAATTGTAAAACGCCCAACTCATGGTACATAGGAGTATTCAAAAAAAAAAAAAAAATTCAATCCCATTCAACTTAATTTTCACAATTTTATGATCATTATAAAGTTGAATATCTGACACACAAAAAAAAAAATCGGTACAGCGGACGATCATCACTTAAAAAACGCTCTGGCTCCGGAATCAATCTTTATATCATATTAATATAAGAATTAACAAATAAATTACTGAAAAAGGGTAATTTAGTTTTTAGCATAAATTTTTGGTTGAAGCCTTGAATCCTCTCCGCTGCACCAAACATCCCCTCTCTCTCATATTCATCTTCCATGAATCTCATCCATCTTCCAGAACCCTCCAAACATTACTAGAACCTTCGATCCCTTTTCCACCTCTCCTCGAAACCTCCGTAATTTAAACCCCCGCCTCAGTTTGTTCATCCCGTTCTCCGTTGCTCCCTCCCTTCAATCCATCCCACATCGGAAACAAACAAGCGAACGAAAGCAGAATTAAGAGGGAGAAGAAAACCAAGAACGAAAAAAATGTTTGGAGTAGTCTTCCCTGACCGCAGCTACCCCATGGACCCCTCATCCTTCGCCCAGATCGACCCCCTCCATTGGCTCCTCGATATGAAAACCTTCGTCGGTAATCTCACCTCCGCCCTTTTCTTCCCTCCTTCTTCTTGCTCTAAGCTCCCCTGCTTCTTAATTGAACGTGCTCCGCAGGCGAAGCGTACCACGAGGTCAAGGAGCTCTGTATCTTCCTCCTAAACGCCGGCGTTCTTCCGCCGGAGAAGGCCCTCGCCGTCTATTGCCAGGCCCCCGGCCGCCCCTTCGTCTTCTGCGGGGCCGTCCACGCCGCCCGCCCCTCCGCCGTCCTCTCCCTCCCCTGGCCCGACCCCGCCGGCGACGCCGCTGCGGGGCCCCTCCAGGTGGTCGTCCCCGAGGCGGCGTCGGCCAAGATCGGGGTCTCGGTGGAGGACCTCGCGGCGCTGCCGCCGGTGCTCGACGCCGGGGCCGAGCGGCGGGTGGAGCGCCTCGCGCTCCGGGTCGGGGAGAACCTGTTCAATTTTATGCAGTCCTTCTGTGGCGTCGATGGGAGCCGGCTGGTGGTGCCGATGGATATTTTGGACCGGTGGTTCAAGAAATTCCAGGAGAAGGCCAAGAAGGACCCCAGTTATCTCAAGGGTTTCGCATTGTGAGGGCACTAAGGGTGGAAAGGTAAGACCTTTCTGGATTCTGAGTGTATATTTGTGTGTTCTTTTGAAGAATTTTTAGGAGAAAGGAGTTTTTCTTGTTTTTCTCCTTCTTTTCGAATGAAGTTTTGTGCTCGTTAGAAGGCAATTTCTTCCATCTTCTAGTTATTAGAAATGTTAACCATGCTGAAATTTTTCTTCCATGTTCATTAAGATTGGATGAATTTGATGGGAATATATATTTTTATGGCTAAAAAGTTCGATTTGAAATTATTACCTTTTCTTTTGAGAAGTATAAAAATGGTACAAAGCAGAGGATTTCATTTCTTTCACTGATAAAGGCGATTATACTTGCATCTTTGATTATTGGTATGATGGCTGCTTAGCTGTAACAGAAGAGATTGAGATCGGCTCTCATCGAGATTCAATAAAAAATGATCGATCTTATTTCAGATTTCGCCATGAGAATGTAAGAGAGTTCGTTGCCAGGACAAGCAGCATGTTTTGAGCTTGGATACTCGGATAGGTAGGATGGGGTATTGGAGTGGAGACTTCTTTCTGCTGATGAGAGTTCTCATTTTCTAAAACATAGCAGTGGTGTTTTGGAAGCTTGTGATCAAAGGACATGAGGAAAAATGTCATCATCTTACAAGAACTCTGCTACTAAGAGGCCAATCCAACAAAAACTTTGATAGGGAAATATTGAAACAGTCTGGGGGGATCGTATTCAATTCTGTGGGTGTATCAAGGGGATACTCCTTGCCTGTGTCTTGGAGGACGAATATTCAGCCACTAATTTTGCACTGGTTATATGATTTTCTTTTGCCACTTGGATAATTGATGGTGTTTTCAAGGCGAGGCCAAACTCTACTGCTAATGCTTTCTCTTGACTTCCTGTTCTCCAACCATTTGCTACTAAATAGCTAGCCAAGAAATAGCGGGCATGGAGACCGGATACCGAGTGTTTGTGTGTAGATCAAAATGGAGGTTGCAGGGACACATGAGCACCCAATCCTTGGAGTTTACGTGATATATTAGAGAGAAGTGGATGTTGATGATGTACGTAGACATGCATAGCTACATACAATGTGTCCTATGTATTTAGGTATGTGTCTAATAGTCATAGACACATGTAGCTATGTAAATATGTGTCTATGTATCTAAATAACTTTATAGTAGTAGGCATGTGCAATGCATATGCTATGAAGCATGGACAGCTGTGATATTCATTCTATTTAATTAAGGAACCTGATTTATTCATTTCCAGTTTTCATTACTGCATTTCTCTTGTTTCTAGTAGGAGCTAGTACTAAACCAGGGAAAATGTATGTATATTAAGGATAGGGGTAACTAGAATTTTGGAAATAAATAAAATCAAAGACTTATTTCGCCACCTACATTAGGCCTTCAATCTTATAATTGCAACTTAAAAGAAAAAGGCAACTTTTGGAGATTTGTTTATATATCTAATATGGTAAAAGCATATGATCATGATTGGGATCAAGTTGTAAGTCGTAAAAGGGGCTAGATCAGATCAGATTGGATCCTGAATCGGATAGTTGATTGCAAGACCTTTTTCTGATTTTTTTTGGAAGTCTCTAAGTATAAAAGGAATGTGAAAAATGAAATACAAGTCAACTATAAAGTGGATAAATGGAGAATAAAAAGCATGCGCACAATAAGTCTAGTTTTCTCCAATTTACGCCCATACGTAGTATTTCTAATGAAACAAATGTTCTGATTGGTTATTCAATGATGTTTATATATATCTGTCAATTTAATTATCCTTTTATGTAGAATGCTTTGGAATAAACAAGGATAAGACTTCAACATATGGCTGTTAAAATACGAAATCTTGCATCTTATTTTTAGCTCTATAAACTCCAATAACAGACTTGCTAGTTTTACTATTCAATATTTTTTAGTGATAAAAATTTTACTATTTGAGAATTATTAGTGATAAGTAATTTAAGGACCATACAGTCAAAGAAATTATAGCAAATGACATATACATGATTGTGTGTATATATATATATATATATATATATATATATGTATGTATATTTATATATATAACATAATAAAATTAGATCATATAATCCAAGAAAATGTGATCCTAAACTTCTCATGATCCAAGGAGGGGATCTAGATTGCTTAAGTTGATCCAGATCGTAAGATTCAGACTATGAATTGTGATAATTTAACAATAATGATCATGAAAATTGGAATTTTCTTCTATATGCAGTGAAAAGAATAAGTTATAATAGAAAGTCGGATTTGGTGGTTCTATATTTTTTAGTCAATCTTCTTTTAAATATATTCAATGAGCCTCAATGTTTGTTTAAGGGGGTTACACCTAGGAATCCCTATTTTCCTATCCTTTTATGATTTTAAAGTTCTCAGCAAAACAAAGTTCATGATTACAAAAGCTAACATTGTTACAACATCATATTCAGGATTTTGGATAAAGCCATCATCCGCTTTGATATACTCACAGCATTTCATTACTTCGAGGGTTTCTTATTTATAGTTCGTAGGATGGGCTTGATTTTGCAACCTTTTCAATTAGTCTATTAATGAACCCGAATGGTGTTGAACCATCCATTGTTCAGGTGAACTCTGACAAAGTGGAAACACCATATTCTATTGCTTTTTTTTCCTTTTTTGGCGGTAAAAGTGGTTGATAATGTGATATCTTGAGGTGACAGTGAATGTATTGAAAATCTGAAGAAATGTCGGTTGGCAAATTAGCTTTTCTACCTCTAACAGAATCTCATATATCATTTTTAGTCAGTATTTTCGGTCAGCCTGTATAGGCTCTAAGGAAGCTGGTGTACTTAAGAGCATCTTTTGACACTTGAGGAGAACTCTAGATGTAGGAATGCTTTATTAAAGATATGTACATCTTCAAATTGAGGAATTTTCTTATGCGAAGTTGCAAACTGTATCGGGTCTAAAGTTGATCTGTGATAAGGCATTTGATATTCTGCATGTATAGGAGGTAATCTGGGTACTTGAGATTGCATGAAACTGTTGGAGTGAGGTCAGTACAGATACATACATACATACATACATAATATGTATATAGAGACCCCATCTGATATGGCTGAAATGCTTTGATGAAGATGAAGATCATGGTTGAAGGAATACTGTACTTTCACTGTAATGACTACATTTTCAGACAATTCTATGTTTAGTGAGATACAAGGAAGCTTATCTGATTAGATTGCTGCTTAGGGAGATGACTGAAAGAAAATAGCTGGAAGAAATCAGCTCACTGACTTGCTGTTCCAGGTCTGCAAGCTTCCATATTCATGGTCTAGTTTTAAAGGGAGCTCTGAAGGATGGATCATGCTTACATCAAGTTATGTAACTTGGTCTCAGAAACTAGATCTTGGACCTATTTAAGAGGTGTAATTAAGTATAATTAACTAGTTGATGAAGGAATTTGTCTATTTCTTCCTCTTCTTTCTTTCTTCCTTCTTTTCTGTGCTGATAGTTTTCAGCTTTTTTTGGCTTTGAGCAACCCTCCGATCAGCAAATTTGTGGACAGCCAGTATGCAGTGGACCAATTGTAGCATTTAAAGATTGTACAATCCGATGTGTTCTGGCCTAGCCATTTTGGGTCAAACAAAGCTTAGGAAATGTATCAATAGCGAGAAAATGACAGAAACATGATTGATATGGTTTTCTTTCTTGTAATGACGGTCAGAGAAAGCTGCCATCTGGAGGTCATGTATTTTTATTGAAAGATCTAACACTAGGGGAACAAAGGTTTGATATGATTGATGATATTGTTCAACATACAAGTAAATTGACTATGCTCATGCTCATCTACTATGATTTTTCTGAAAATGAAAAGCTAACTTTGATATTAGTTTGATCCACTTAAATGTGTTTTTGACTGTGGGCAATCCTGATTATCCATTCATTGTGTAAACCTATTTTCTTGTGGATGGAAGTGTCCAGTCAGAGCCACTCTTTGTTAATTCAGGCAGATGTTATGGCTGATAGCGTTCTTAGAAGAATGTAATCAGGGTTTGCTTCCTTATTTGTGCACAAAAAAGAAAAACCCACACCAAGGTTGTGTTCAGTGTTCAGTCACTTATTATGAATACCAAAAAAAAGTTTGCAGGTAGTCATGAGTTACTATAGCAGAGCATTATTTTAAAATGCGTTTTAGAATTTTTAGAATCTTACATTTGTTATATTGTTTCAGAAAAATATATAAATTGAATGTCATATTTTCTACATCATGAGAATGGCTTAAAGGGAGTGTTTTTTTTGTGTGTGTAATAATGTTTCACTTGAAGCTGATACCGAGGGATGCTATGGCTATTCTGATGCCAGTTTCAATACTGACTATTGGAGATTAGTTTAGTTGTGTATATTCATCTACTCCGGGACATGCCGTTTGGCGTATTGATCATGCATGAAGAATGGTTGACTCAAGTTAAAAGCGACGACCATCTACATTTATTCATTACTATACTGAGAATTATCTAAGATGGTTATGATAGGTTGTAAACTCAAAATTTAGTAGTTTGATATCTAAATGATACTATGGTCGGACTTTTATATTCTATTTCAGCGCAATCAGTTTAAATACTGGAGGTTTTCTCAAAAAAAAAAAAGAAGAGTCAAATCTAGATGTTTGAATATATTTTCTTTTTCCCCTTTTCGGGTAGGGAGGGTGAGACCCACCAAATTTATATATTGAAAGTTTCTTGATTTCCACCGAGGGATTATTTTTTGTCACCATTTGTTCATGTTAACTGATGAGTACTAAATATGTACATTCGATTTCTTGAACTAATGAAGCTTGCAGCTACTGAGAGCCTGTGACTACATGATGACCAGCTTATATAGATTTGTTGGAAAAGAATCTCAGATGATGTTGAACGTGGCTTCAAATTTAAATTTGTGCCTTTGCAGAACAGAAATTGTGAACCTGATCCTAAGATCGGTACTACATTTGTTTGGCTGTGAAACGAGATTGATTCAAGCTGAACTATGATCCTAACGCAAGCTGCTCGGTTCATTTAACAGCCCCAGTTATTAGTGGTGTGTGCATGTTAAATTTGTTTTCTTAAATAATGTTCATGCAGTTATCCCTCCTGCTTTATGATCATGGATTATGCTTGCCTTATTGTGGATCTGATCAAAGCCAAAAGACCTGGTGGATCAATAAAATAACTTTTACCCCACTGGGAATATGAACAGGTCAAGCTTGAATTCGTCTTTTTTAGCTGATTCGAATATGGATCAGGAACTGCGAATTCTTGTCTTTCTTACCTGATTCAAACCTCCATCAGGCTTGAATCATATCAAAAGCCAAACAGTACTGGCCCTTGAATCGTTCATTCTGAACACTTTTAAGTTCTCGCTGATGGATTTTTTGAGGAGTCCGCTAGAGATTGAGGTGCAGGTTAATCTTTCTTGCAGTGAAAATTCTATCCCCGCGCTTAGCTATTTGAAACTGAATTTCGACGAAAGTATATCTGATGGTGTGGACAGTGCAGGTATGGGATTTGTGATTAGGAGTCATGACTCGCGACTGATTGTGGTAGGGTGCAACATGTGGTCAATCTGATGGCTATGGGCGCAGAGCTCGGGACAACATGAAAATGTATTACCAATGCGACATGAGTGTTAGGAGCAGAGTACATTTTGGTGGAAGGAGATTCATCTTGGGGGGGGGGGGGGGGTCAAGGAGGAAGGACAACCCTTTGTTACATGATATCTGGCAGATGACAGACAGTTGTAGAGCATGTTATGAAGGCGAACAGGACGGAAGACTAGGTTGTCTTCTTTGTTGCGCAGCACTCTGACGAGGTTCTTTGGACACATCAAGAGAAGTTCCCCAATTACTTGGGCATTTCTTATCTTTGGATTCTATTGGCTGCTAGAATAGTGTAAACAACCATAGTAACCACAAAAAAAAAAAAAAAAAAAACTCAAAATCTTTTCCAACCCCAGATTTCTGCCTGCGTGGTAAATCATTGGCCGGTCACAGTTAAAACTTTCAATTGAGATAACCGTGAGAAATGTTTCGTACCCCAATTTTAATTTGCATGAGATGATCAGGAACCTCAAATTCAAAAAGAATAATACAAATATTTTCGCTCACAGCTGTCAAGCAAAGCAAAACAAAACAATCAAACAAGTCATTGCAGAGAATGCAGCACAATTAAAATCAGGCGAAAAACAAGCAATATTTAAAAACTGCTGCAACTACATAGCATAAAATATAGATAAAAAGATAAAAACCATAATTATGTTAATCAAAATTTTGTTGCATTAGGTTAAAACTAGTTTCGCTTTGATGTCAGTTCTTGAGAATCATGCAAGACCACATAACCATTTGAAACTTCAGCAATTCAGGGCACAGAGAAATCAATTCATCCGAACACTACTCACGTACATGAAGACTTGCATCCAAACAGTGACATTTTAACCGTGGTGATTCTCAGCAAAGCACTAATCAAATTTAGTTTGAAATAAGCCTACAACACTTCAAAGTTAGTGCCTATATATACACTCTAATTGTTATACTTCGTCGAATGCTACCTCAAATCGCATCTAGACTATCCATAGTTTCCTAATCCAAAGCCTAAGCAGAGATACACATCAACACACTAGTATACATCCACTCGTACAAGTGCTGCTTTGGTGCTTCACCAACTCCAGTTTGCTCTGATATGATTCTATCTGCAGAAAAAGAGTTCCATTTTGATGTAAGTGGTATCTGTGAAATCTTAGTTGACCAATACTACAAACATACACATAAGCACCTTTTGCTAACAAGTAATGTGGTAAAAGAAATAAATGCTAAGTAAAATAATAGCTAGTTACAAAGAGTAATACCAATTTAAATGTGGCATTAACCCAGACGTGGTGACCCTGGTTCTGAACCACTGATTGATGCAAATGAAGATGTAGCATCCTCTTTAGATATAGCAACAAAGTTCAAAGGTGCAGTTGACAACCGTCTCATCTCCTTGAAATACCCATTGTGCTGGCCAGAATACGATCGTGGTGTGAGGAGCCCAGGAGTTGCACTGCCAACAGAAAATCGCAGTGATGTGGGAGTCATAAAGCCATTTCCATTTCCATTTGCATGATACCCATTTATTTTCCTGTTAAAACTGTTGCTCCTTCTTGGACTAGGTTTGGATGCATACACAACTTCCTTTTCAGTAAGTAAATTTTGTAACTTCTTCTGATCCTGCAACATGAAAGGCAAATGCGTAACCATTTAACAACTTTGCAGAAGATATGCGCAGGACAAAGAATATTGAAACTTCAATTAGCAGCTACCCGATATCGTCTTTTTTCCTCTTCCCTTTGTTGTCTAGTAAGCTTGTACTCTTCCAGAATAGAAATCAAACGAACCTTGACCAATTAACAGTACAATAATTCATCATGATAAAAAGAAATTAAATAAGCTGATAGACTATTCATATATTGAAAGTAAAGAGAGAAAAGGAAACTCATCTCACCCCATCATATAGAAAAGGCATATTTTGTTCATCCTCCCAGGCAAATGTTCTGCTTATTAGATTGTCGACAATAGCTAAAACCAAGTCTCTAGTCAGACACTATAGATATACTCAAGTAAATTGGTTGGACCACACGGGAATTTGGAGCAATCAATACCTGGGATTTTGCTAATCATCACCCGGGCCTTCTCCGCTCGTTTTAGATTCAAGTGGGCGCCTCTTAGAGCACCGTACCTGTTCTCATCCTGAATCCGAGTAGGTGCCAAAATTTAGACTTGAAGCATGCACAAATTCAGCAAAGAACTAAACATTGACTTTTAAATGATGTTACATAGGAATATGCAAAATTATCTAGGCTTATCAGTTTTAATGTGAAGAAAAAAATATAATCAGTATGCAGTATACTAGATTACATCAAGACATGAATAGAAAATATTCAGGAAAACTATCCCACCTGATTGTATTCTTCTAGCCAACTTTCTTCCTCACAAGCTGCTAGCCATTTTTTTACTCTGTCCATGATTTCTTTTCTTATCATAGATTCTTCTTTTGCTTTCATGATTTGTGCCTCAACATTTGCCAGAAGTTCAGAAGGATCCACAAGACCTGCATGTTAAAGATTGTTACTTGGCCAAATACATGTCACAATATTCTCTGTACTGTGGAAGCGTCTGGAGCAATAGATGTACCAGAGTCTATCAATGCCATGGACTTCTCTGGTGCGGTGCTCGTATCGAGTTCAATATGTGCGCTTCTACATATATCTTCTAGTTCATATCTCCTCTTAAGAACAAATTCTTTCATTCTGCTGGATTTTAGTTTTGTCAACCTCGCAACCTCAGCTTCCATCTGCCAAAGTAATAACGATGATCGAACTAGCTGCCTTTAGGTTAAAGATAAAGGATAAAGGGACTTCCATTACCCAACCTGCTTGATTGTCTCAAGTGACAGTATTCCAGAATATGTAACGTTGCTTTCTGATGATCCGAGAATGCTTGTTACTTTTCCAAAGCGTCTCCTCTCTTCCTCAGACGAATCCATCAGATTCCACAGTTCAAAGAGTGATTCCACCGTTTCTCGCAACTACAATACCAAACCAAATGGGTTACAAACATATGACAAGTATTATCCAAGGACAGCACCAAAAGATTTATTCTTTTTTTTTCTTCTTTTGGCTGTACTGCAAAAAGTTGATTACCTTTTGTATTCGTATCTTCTTTTCTGTTTTTAGCTTCAGGATGGCTTGAGATAGACCCTCCAGGGTGTTATCACTGATGTTTGTGGATTGCTCTGAACCAGTCTCATGCAAACTGGGGTGTACTTCATCCACTGTCTTCCTAAAATCCACTCCAAGCACACCACACAAAGAGTGCACTTCATTTACATACTCGAGAACCTTATGAAGGCGATCAGACTGGAAGCAGAAGACCACGTGGTCAGGAATCCTTTTACAAAAGCAACATGTGATTTGCAACAAAAAATGCATTTTAAACTTACAGAAAAAGACTAGGTACTTGAATACAAGCATTTAAAATCTTGGCATGCTTTAGGAAGAAAGAGATTGTTCTCTATGTAGGCTAAGAAAACAAATAGTAACATAACAATTGTATAAGAGCACTTATGATTTAGCATTATCCACCTTAGACTGTTTCTTGGTGCCCTTCTTGTTGCATGCAAAAACAAACTTCCAGCAGAAATACAGGAAGGACCACTAAATTGTACTCATGCAACACAACCTTTAAAGGGGACATGCATGAGGCTGGATGATGAAGCCAAAATTTAAGAAGAAAACAACATGAGGAATCATTTGGCCATAATAAAATCAGTGTCAAGACTAATATTGTAATAACTGGGACCATAAAACCTACCTAGAAGACTCATAATAATTAGTACCTCAATAACAGCTTTGTCTGGGACAAATTTGCCTGGGTACTTGGGATAGATTTGCCCAAAAAATTGCTTGCAACATTTGACTAATTTTTGACCTGCTAAAATGTTCAAAACTGGCCAGGAATTAGAAGTTGTAGACTCAGATGTCTTTCGGTAACCATGGTGACATTTGGGTGAAAACATATGGCCACCATTTTTCTTTTTTCTGGTCCACTATGGAACATAGTTGACTGTGTTCTGGAAACTCATAGGTTTCCAGGATTCTTTCTACAGCATTTACGTGAAAACATGCACGCAAGCACAGTAAACTAATTATGTGTGGATGATACCTCGAATAGTTGCGATAAGGCCCAATGGTTGTGAACTTGTGATTATAGTTATCTGTGGGAAAGGTACAACTATACAAGTAAACTAGCAGTTATTTGTACACTACTACAACTTAAGCTCGTAACATTGCTGTAATGCAAACAAATATATGATAGTGAGGTGTAATTAAATGGGATATAGAACATCAGGACAATCTAATCACACAGTGTCTCATAATTTGTAGATTGTACAAAATGTTTAGCCCCCATGACCCCTTTTTGTGATTTTAACCTTTTTACTGCTGCTGCCATCTCTTTGTAAGTTGCATCATCTGTATATATTTTTGTTTTCTCCTCCAGAAAAGGAGCTTTGCAAATATTAGTTATTTACCATTCAACTATTAGTTATAATGGGCCTATCACAAGCATCTATCTGCTCTTCGGTCAAATTAAGTTGGTTTTCAATGACAGATTAGTGACACTAGGATGCTGCATTCCAATGGTCTAAAGCAACAGCGTTTCCTTAGCAAGCTACAAGGGGTCACATAAAGGAGGATAAATTATAAAGCTGGCAGTTTAAGACCTTATTCTGATGCGAAGCTAGGCAATTACCTTTTCTTTTTGGAGGCTCCGTAGCTGTGTCTGATATTCAGTAAGCTTTGTGATTGACAAATCATGTTCTTCCACAGTAAAGGGATGATTTAGAGCATCAGACCGATGACTATAGCCTGTAATCTCTGCACTGATCTTCTCAATCTGTGATTGCAACTCAGCAAATTGTTTGACCCGTTCCCCCTTCTTTACTTGTAATTCTTCCAAAAGGGGTGTAACTGAAGCGAGCTGCTCCCTTAACGATGTTTGTTTCTCCATCTACATACATAAGTTTATCAAACAGTCAACTGCTGCAATGAGCCATGACATGGAAGTCCCAAAGAAATTAGCATAAGTTAAACATCATTTTCAGTTGCATGGAAGGAAAGGAACTCTTGTTTAATTGGCATAATTTATGCTATTAAATCCATTGAAACTGATAGATGATGCTGAACAGAAAAACATATAAATAATGGGAATTAACTTGTAGTACCTCCAGTGCCAGCCTGGTGCAGAAGAAAGTTGAAAGGTATAACTTAAAAAATAGAATATCAAATTGTTTGTTTTCATAACTAAAAACATCATTTTACTTCTTGCAGTTAGTAATTTATTTCAGAATGTCAAGTACAAAATTATGATCACTACCAAGTAAAACCATAAAAATGTTTATCTCTACTTCATAAGTCAAAGCCTTAAAAAATAATCACAAAAACAAACATATACATAATGCTCCCTTTAGTACATGCATAATCAGGCACACATTTTATAATGCTGTGAGCGAAAAAAGCAGATATTAAAATATTATTGGCATGCAAAATTACATGACTAAGTGGGATTATATAGAAGCTATGGGCAATTCAGCTGACCAAAAATTAAGAAAATCAAACACAATTCAAAAGAGCTATGTGGCTTGCATAAAATTCTAATCTAAAATTCCTGTATAATTTGGAGGAAATCAGAAAACCTCAGCATTATCCTGTTTCCATGCAACATTGCCTGCTGTTACAAAATTTTCTAATCACCCAGATGCTTGATTGGTGAAACAGTTCCCATGCTGTACAATATAGTTTTGAAAATTGGCAGGCCAACGTTTGTGGTCGTGTAAGAGTGCTAAATATCCTTCCAGTTGTTTTCCGTAAACTAAGTCTTATCATCACTTTAGAACCCGGTATCATCATCCAAACTTCCAAAATCAGGCAACTTTGGAAAGTCCAGCATCGCCGTCAAATTCTGGACAGGGTGATTTTTGATGATGCATTCCTCTTCAACCTTCTCTAAAAAGAACTCTGATCCATCAAATGTAACTTTCTAAATCAATCATAAAATGTTTTGAGCAACAAGATTCCATTCCCTTGTGAGTGTGATACTGAGATCTCCATGGACACTAGGAGATTCTCATAAAGACGTTATCTATATCCATGTTCTAAATCCCAGCGGGGCCGGGGGCATCCCTGCATTCCTGTCCTATTTGTATGAGAAAAAGGGGACCGGGATGGGGGTGGGACTTTGAAACCCATTGATGCATGGAAAGAAGAAGAGAGAGGAAACAAAGAAAGTAAGGAAAGAAAAGAAAATAGAAAAAAGGAAAGAAGAAGAAAGAGGAAACAAAGAAAGTAAGGAAAGAAAAAGAAAATAGAAAAAAGGAAAGAAGAAGAAAAAGGAAAGAAAGAAAGGAAAAAAGGGGAAAGAAAAAAATGGAGAAACAATAATGAAAAGAAAGAAAGAAGAAGAAAAAGGAAAGAAAGAAAGGAAAGAAGGGTGAAGAGGAAGATAGGTTGGAAGGAAATAAGAAAGAAGGGAAAGAAAAAAGAAGAAGAAGAGAATAAAAGAAGAAAAAGAAAGGAATGAAGGAAAGAAGGAAGAAGGAAAGAAAAAGAAAAAGAACAAAGAAAGAAATAAATAAATAAAAGAAGGTGAGAGAGATAGAGAACATCTACCTAGATGCTTGACCAGGAGGGCCACTGGACCGGACGAGACAATTGGACGTCCCGTTCCATGGAGAAACTGGGAAAGCCCAGTTCCATGGGATTTAAAACCTTGATCTATATCTGCATATCAGAGTAATGGCCTATTTGTTAGTTGAGATTTTAGTTGTAAATGAGATACTCCTACAACTAGTTCAGATGGAATTAGAATCCATAGTTTCTTTTAGTAAAGCCCTGCCATGGTGCCACCTCATTTCTGTTCACTAAGACATTTATATAATCATGTTTCCATCAATAATGTCATTGGAAGCTATTTAGGGGTCACTCATTTGCACATGTATTTAGAACGTTCCTTCCATTTGTGTTATTGCCAAGTTAAGAACTGATTCTTATGTTATTCTAAAATACTAATTCAGCAATTGATTACAACTTCATGGTGTAGGAATTGGATCTCGACCCATTATAATTATACTGGAAAGAAATGGACAAAGAGTTCTCGAAAATGGGTACAACCTAAGGAGCATGCATAAATGACACATACGTGATTTTATGTGCAGCCAGCACAAAGTGCCGGCAGGTGACATAATTTGCCCAATGATGGATGGCTGCGTAAATAGTAGTAGTCATCATGTTGCTTGTACAGCTCCTTACGTGTTCTCAGCTAATGTCCTCCTGAAGTTACTGAGCCTGGAATATTCATGGCTGGTGAGCAAATATGCTTCATTATCAAGCAGTAAATATCTAATAATGCCTTCCATTTCCAGATTAAGAACATACAGCCTGCAAGCTTTATTGGCATGGATGCATCCACAGAGTGGATGATAATATGTTCTGCACAGACTACTTGCTGGTTTACAGGGATGAACAATTAGGGAAGTGTGCGTAAAGGTGGAGATGATTATGCAAAGAAATGGTGCAGTAGATGTTTTAATAAACAAAATGTATTGTAGGACTCCGTGAGGAAGAGGTCTTGGTTGTTTCAGAGCCTATGGAAAAATATATGCAATTCAAAATTTATTTTGATCAGACACGTATGAACATTGCTAATGAGACAATGCTCTGCACTATAATCTGGAACTGCTATGCTGACTTGCCCAAGACGGGATACGGGGCTCTGAAATTAAGTAGGCATATAATGTGGGATCCACTCACCATGTCATGTTGGGACATGTAATCTTCCACTCTCATTTAGTTTGGCCAATCTGACATGGCCTGTGTACCCACCTGTTTATCCAATCAACGATCAACAGGCCAGCTCATATTGCTGTATCCTGTCTGACCCAGGACAGGTAAGCTTATTCTGTTCTTATTTCCCAGACAGCAGTCTAAATATACAATAGTATCTAAGCTATTATTGACAATACCCTGCAGAAAGATTGCTGAAAGAGTATAACAAAGATTTGTGTAGCCGATCAATTTGGTCAAAACTCAAGATATGTTATTGTAGTCCAAACTGAGACCTTGAAATACATAAATACCTCTTTAATCACCTCCAAATCTCAACTTAGATTGCAATTATTTACTGAAAAGTTGACTGAAAATTAAGTGTTTGATTACATGCACAATATCTAGTAGGAGCACTTGATATTGATCCCATGGACAGGAAGAAGAAATGGATGAGAGAGGCTACCTTCAATTGGAGGCTGTGTTCACCAAGGGAGACAACCAGAGCTGCAAGTTCTGCTTCCTTTGCAACCAATGACTGATGGAGCCGTGCCCTTGAGCTGCTCGCTTCATCGACCTTCCTCGTGTACACTTGCATGCACTCCCTCTCCAACTCCAATAACATGCGGTCTTTCTCATCTTCGCTCACCCCAATCTCTGCCCATATTTGCTGCTCTCCCGCAACCATAAACACATAATTACATTGGTAGTATCAGAAAAACCAGATTTTGTAAACAAGATCTGACACGAGCATCATTACAAAATTTGATCTGATATTCTTAATCCTTGAAATTACTCAAATCATCAAAAAGAAGGATTTCAAAATAAGTCAGAAGAAATCCCCATCTTCAAGAAGACAACTCATGGAAAGATAACGATGCGTTCAAAATTTTCCATTTTTGAACAAGGACAATTAAGAGAGGTATATCCAGGTACCCAATACACAATAGTTAGAAATAGCATCATGAATCTATTCAATTCCTAAGCATTTTCGTCGAATTGTTTTAAAGTTTTTTTTTTTTTCTTTCTGCAACTGAGAGATTGCTAAAAATTAAGAAAAAAATACGCAGTAAAAAGCCAAAAAAAAGAAAAAAAAGAAAGGAATCACGAAAGCGTCCAATTTTGAAAACCCAGAGAAAAGAAGAGAAAAAAGAAGAAAGGAATCAAGAGACCTAAAGCACGAAAAAAGATCCCAAAAGCACGAAAAATGCCCGGAAATTCAACTTTAAGACCACTAAAGAAATCCCATTTCCCGTTCCCCTTAGGCCACGAAATAATAAAAAAAGAAGAAATACAGAAGATATGAGAGAGAGAGAGAGAGAGAGAGAGAGAGAGAGAGAGCGGACCTCGAGCTCTCTGAGCAAAGCACCACAGGTGGTCTCCATGCTGATACTGGTTCTCTCCAATCCCCCCATTCCCCTTTCTTCTCCTTCCCCTTTCCACTGGAGAAAGAAAGAGAAGAGGACACGGAGAACAAAAAGAAAAAAAAAGGCCGACTTTCCTCTTCTTCTCGGGCCACGCAAAAGGAAGGAATAGAAAAAACCTAAAAAGAACTAAACAAACGGGGCAATGCTGGTTCTTTTACTTAAAAAATGGATGCATTTCGTCTTCTTTCTCCTCTGGGCCTTCTCTCGTTTCTAGAGAGAAGAAGGAAGAATGAGAAAAACTGATTTGAGTTCCCAAAGAACTGTTTGGATGGAACGATGGAGACTGAGAGAGAAAGGTGCAATTGATGTTGATAAAGTAGGACTAGAGAGAAGGCTTTGAGAGGTTTGAGTTAAGAGCAGCTTCTACTTCTAGGGTTCAGGAGGGAAGTACCCACAGAAGAAGAAACAGGGAAGTACAGGGTTTTGGTAGGGATAGGAGGAAGAGTGAGCAGACTGAGAGAATTTTAAAAATTTTCTTACCATTTTTTTGTGGCCAGGAATAAAAATATCAAATTAAAAATGAGAATAAAAAATAATAAAAAAAGAACAGAAGTTGAATAGCACTAGTTGTATATTACAGCAGAATCAATAAATGTCATTTTTTATATTTATATTTATATCATATTTTATGGTTTTTATTTCATGTTCTTTTATTATTTATTATTTTATTTTATTTAATTTCTAATATTTGTCCAATGCGTTTTTATATTTTCTATTCAGTACTATTTGATGATTAATATTTCTATTTTTTCTTTAACATGGCATCATTAATGTTATTTCCTAATTTTTATATTTTTTATCAATAGGAATATATAGCAAGAAAAGTAGCAAGCCCAGGGACTCTAGCAGTTGGATGTGATATAACTTTGTATATATTTATCAGTTTGTTAGTTAATTTAGCATGGTGGAAAGAGATCCTGACAAACCAAAAAAAAAAGAGATCCTGACAAGAGCTGATGTTGTTGTTAGGGTTTTGAAGACCTCTTGGATCATTTACTGTGGTGGTACTTCATTAAATAAATAGGTAAATTACCAAATTATATATATATATTGTTTAATTCTATATTTTAATAGTTTGCATCTATAGTTTGGGTCCATTGGGATGCTTTAGCCTGAAGTCAACCATTAGAAATTGCATGGGACCGCATAATGGGATGTTAGGTGTGTGTATTCTATGTATCTATCTACCTACATTTGGTGTTATAAGGTGTCCTGTAGATTTTTATTTATTTAGGTAAGGTGGTGTTGTCAATGAGTGTTTATTTTTTTTATACTTCTTCAATAAATTTGAAATGAGGTGTATTAAAGTCACATCTTTCCTATATCTAGGGAAAATTTTCTTTAGCTTCTCACTTTTTTTGAGTAGGAATTGAAATAAGTCTTTCTCATTCCTTAAAAAAAAAAAATTTGGGGAAATGAAAAAAAGAAATTTTTTACAAGAATTGGATATACTAATTGCAAGATAATTTGGTGCACCACAAGCTTGTTCGTTAAAAAAAAAAAAAGGATATGCTTTGTTTGGATATCAACATAGAATTCCACCTCTTATATATATCAAAATTTAAAATTTGTTTTTCCTTTCATGTCGAACATATTTTTTTAACTTCTAATTGTTATGAGAAATTTAATCTCAACTTCAAACATATTTTTCTTACTTCTAATTGTAGCGACAAATCTAATCTCAACTTCCGTTCGAAAAGGATGGCGAGCCACATTTGAATGTTATGCTAGATTTTCAGCACAAGTAGATAGTGAGTCCCTCTCTACTACAATTGGCATAGGAAAGTGGTGAGAAATATGGAGACGCAAGAGATTGTGACCTCCGACCAATTTTCTCAAACTATTCTCTATGATTTATTGTTGCCTTGACTACTGGATAAACAAAGCCAAAAGGAATTTGTTGGTGGTACCATCCAACTACCTTAATTAGTTTCCATTGGCTCTCCAAGTTGGATCTTAGCCTTGCAGATTTTTTCAGTTGGTGAGGTAGCCCTGTTATGTTAGGCGTAGATTGAAGGCTTCAAGGATGTTATATGCTTTCAAGTAATTGTGATGTTTTCCTTGGTTTGATTCCAGGCCTGACATTCAGATCCAAAACTAACAAATTATATGTTTGAAATAGACTGGGTACAAATTTTGGTCAAGTCGAGCCAATTTCGCCAACCTGCTCCACTAGTTCGAAAATCCAGTCTAAATTTATGATCCAAATTTGAAGTACGCATCCAGATATTTAGGTTTTTATTTTGGATCGATATAGCTTCAAATGTCAAGTATTTTAATCATGAGTGATTTATTATAAACTTGCAATTCTTGGATTACAATGTAGAAAATATCAACAAAATTATCTCTAGGAGAAGCTCTAACTGCATGTAGGTTCCTCTAAAGGCTTTGCATACAGTGTATGCACAATCAACTAGGCATAGTTCCAATATTTATTCAATCTCTTGTATTAGTTGAGCATGCTCAAGTTAGGCCATGAACAAACATAAAGGTTTATAATTCCATAATGATCGTAAGCCTGCTCAATACTTGAAGATAAAAGTCATGTAATTGCACCATTTTTCTGAAACGCAGAAGTATGGCAGTGAGTGCTGTTATTACCTGTAATGAAGTGCTTAAGCTTTGGCAAAGAGGGGTTGTCACATAAAGCTAAAGGAATACAAATACCAACTAAAGCAAAAGAATTCGGCGGTGGGGTATGAATGACACGAGAACACTAAGAACAAGGATAGAGACAAGACAACCAAATGATAGCTGGCATGGAAAATGATTGGCTTTTATCCAACCATCAATTCCATTTACCTTCAGCTTTGCCATCATAATCATAGAAGAGAAGTTATTGACCATGATTCAGTAAGTTAAGTGCTCTTTTGGCATCTTAACAGCCATGAAGCATTCTCTCTTGCAGTCAAAAAGAACACACATGACATGGTGGTGAATTCAAGGAATAAATGAAACAATTATATTGTAACATTTAGATGCTAAAATATCGATCGCATGAAGATCACGATAAGAATTCGCAACTACCCTGCTTCCTGGCTTTTTTTTTTTTTTTGAATATGTTCCATCCACCAACTTCTGTGATTCAGCAAGCTTAAACATAATCACAGAAGCTGGTGGGTAGGATACAGATTTTCTGAAAATCGATTTTTTTAGACCTAAATTAGTTTCTCTTGGCCTTGGCTGATAAAATAACTTCATATATCAGTTAATTTTGAGAAACAAAAGAGCTTATTTTGATTCTATAATGTAGCTATAGTTATCTGGCCCTATTTGTATCCATTTCTAGCATATAGTCCAAAAACACACAGATAAGGTTCAAATGTTAGCTAAAGAATGCCAAGAACGGAGCAAGAAGCATAAATTGGTATGATCTTGTACGTATCCTTGATTCTAATCATGCATAGGTACAGATAGTCAATGCTACTTTGCACTCATCTCAGTTACCTGCAGTGGAACAAAAATTGAACTACTCAAAAATGTTTTTTTTTTTGAGAAAAAACTCATAAATGGGTTATAGCTTGTCATCAGACAAATTTTTGGGAGAAATCACCAAACAAATTGGGTGATCCAAATATAATAGTTCATGGATTCATTCTGATGTACAGTGTAAAAGGGAAACCATAGATATAAGAGAGAGAGAGAGAGAAGCATGACATAAAAAATTTAAGAATCTCATTAACTATTAGGATGAACTGGACTTATATGAGAGGTCTAATGGGGCTTTGACACTTCGATTCTTACAGCTGAACTACTTGCAGGACTCGAACTTTCTCTTAGTCTGACACATTAGTTTAATCACCAAAACAATATTCCAACATGAAATTCATTTGTAGAGACACTGTAGAAACTCTCAGTGAACCTTTACAAGATTACCATTTAATTTTTAGGTCTTCTATGAAGGTGTATTTTTTGAGAAAAGATGTTTATAAAATTTGGTAGCGACTGCATATATGAATTAAAAGCTCCACAATTCAGACAAGTTGTTTACATAAACTCTATGTCACTCACTTCTAAGAAAGCCACAGGTGGAAGTAATGTAGAAAGAGATGGAGAATTTGTCAAGTTCTTCCTTTCCCACATCAGATCATGTTATTCTGAGTCTTCTCCTTCCTCATCTCGATCCTAATCCTTTGGTATACCACAATGCTGGTCTCGTGCTCGTGCACACACATATGACGAGGAAGCGGCTCCCATGCATCGCAATTGAGCATAAATTAAAGATATATCATATGTTTACACCTTGCGATCAGTGATCGAGGCTTAATTATTGTTACTTTAGTAAATCAAGGCTTAATTATAAGGCAAAAGCTTCACATCTACAAGAATTGACCATTGTTTTATTCAGCCTGCCATGTGTAAGAGCTATACATTGACTCTTATGACTGCCATGGATTTCTTAGGACTTGAGACATTGCTACCTCATGTGCGTACTGCCACCAACTTTGATATTTTTTGATAAAAAATATACTTACGGTTGCCTCTAAGCTGGTACACTGGTCCTTATTGCTGTTCCTAATTGAAGCTCTTTCTGCTCCATTACATGTCTTTACACTAGGAAAAGTCCTTCAGTTGATTAACATCTATGATTGCAATGCACTCAAGTCTGGACCACGGTGCTAAGAGAGGTTCCTAGAACTGCTCTCTCTCTCTCTCTCCCTCCCCATTTGGAAAAAGATAACATGAATGAGTCCTTTCATAATGATTAGGCCAATCATATGGCACTACGTTACCTTCAAGTTTTTAAAGAAGTTTCCTGGTGGGTTTGGATCTAAGAGGACACTCATCATGGTCCTTTCTCACTGGGGACCCCCACAAATTATCCTACAGATACATCTTGGTTTTTAATTCCTGACCCCTGTTGAAATTTAACTTCACCAGTGAAAACTGCAGCACTTGTTTGCTTGCACAACTTGCATGCATGCATGTATTTATATATTGTAACAGGTAGTCAGGATAAGGCTTGCTGGTTATATTTGCGATTCCACAAAGACATTGCATAACTGTATCATATGAATTCCCATTAGATTTTCCTTTTTTTTCCCCCAAATTTACAGCAAACACAAGAACAGAGTGAAAATATATATTTGGTCTGTGTCATGGCAAATGAACAGGCAAATTGAAACCTGAAACTTTCATAGCAAATGACAAGAGCCCTTATTACTGTCAGGAAGTCACTAGATGCTAGTCTTAGCACTCTTTCCATTCCATGACAAGCTTCACAATGAAGTTACTTCATCAAGCTTCTGCTCTGTTGTCATTTGTCACAGTCTGAGGTCCTCTTCATCATAGGAAGTAACAAATTTCACTGCAACAACAACCGGGTTCTTAAGGTCAAACCATAAATACTTTGTCTTTAAGATGCACGACAAGAATAACCATAAATAATCCATATCTACCCTTCCTCTTGGGTTATATTAGTGGTATTAGTGTTGGGGGAATAAGGTTTTTCCCCCAAATGACACGAATGCCCCAAAGAAGCCGCACAATCGTCGACCCTGGAAGGCCGAAGTCGGCACCCGAACTCGGAACCTCCGACCTAAGAGAAACCCCAATGCCCGAGGCCTACTTTTGTCAGCCACCTACTACGGCTATACGTCTCCGAGGTCCGGCCAGAGACCGTACTATGACGCCCCTCCGGCATTTATTGCGCATGACCGCTGTGATCCTCCGGCACACTCCACAATAAATATGGATCTCCAGCTTACTCCACAATGAATGCGGATCTCCGGCTTACTCCACAATAAATGTGGATCTCCGGCTCACTCAACAATTAATGCACGTGACTCCTGTCATCTACGGACTCCCAGCTCTCCACGGCAAATAAGCCCAGCAGAGTCTAGTCAACTGTGATAAGTCTCTGATCTCGGCCATACCTCCGACACTGATGCAATAAATTCGCCTGGTAGCGTGCTAGTTCGGGTTGTACAACGCCCTCATCGCCGACATCAGTGCAATTATTCGCCTGACCAAGCGCCGACCTGAACGACATGCCGAGCCGTACTACGGCTTCGCCCCGTTACATCGCAGGTAAACCGACCCCCGGTCTATAAAAGGGGGTTGGAAAATCGATACTGAGGACACGCACCGTTTACCTCTACTCTACACGATTTGCCCCCTCCCTGACTTGAGCGTCGGAGGGCCGGCGCCGGGAGACCCGGCCACCGGCTCGTGTGCAGGCACCCAGACGGAGGACGCCGCCCACTGTCGGATCGTCGCCCAGCCGCGGGAATCAGCCGCTCCTTCTCGCCGATCGCCCCAGACGGAGGACGCCGCCCGTCGACGAACCACCGCCCCACCGTGAGTAACCACCTCCCGCTCCCTCTCCTCGACCGAAGATTGCCCCCGGGTCCAATTTCCAGCAACAGTTGGCGCTAGAGGAAGGGCCCGAGTAGCAGTCATGAAGTTGAGAAGTAAGGGAGCCTCTAACGTCTCCCGGCGTCCCCCGCAAAGTCCTGGACACTCCGTCCAGAATTTCCCAACTCCAGCTGACCCAGGTCCTCAGGTCCAGCTGGAACAGTTCAATGCCCTGGTACAGCAAGTCCAGGCCCTGGCCGCCGCCGTGCAGGGCCTACGGCGCGTGGAAGCTTCATCGGCGCTTCCCCCGCAGGCCCAGGCCCCGCCGGAGTGTCTCCCCAACGGCCCGGTTCTCCCCAGTCAAAATCTGCATGGCTCCTCCAGAGCCAACAACGGAGAACGGGCTACTCCCCGTAGGGAGTTACCGAGAGAAGGTTTCGATCGGAGACCCCAACTTTCCGAGGCGGAGTCAGCCCCGGACCGCCAAGGGCCGGCGCAAACCACAACGACAATCCCACGGGTGGGGGAGCTCGACCGAAAAGTTGAGCATCTGGAGCGCCAGATTGCGGCACTCCACGGCAAGAAGGCAAGACAGGAAGGGGACTTTGAGTTCACTGCCAAGTCCCCCTTCTCCCGCCAGATCGAGGACGAGCCGGTTCCCGTGAGATTCAAAATGCCTCAGGTGGAGCCCTACAGCGGAATCACCGACCCCCTCGACCACTTGGAGAGTTATCGGGCCCTCATGGCCCTACAAGGGTCCTCGGAGGCCATACTCTGCAAAGCCTTTCCAGCGACCCTCCGAGGGACCGCTCGGCTTTGGTTTTCTGGACTGAAGCCGAACACGGTGTCCTCCTTTGAGCAGCTCGGCAGGCAATTCGCCACCAACTTTGCTGCCAGCCGGCGCCAGCGACGGACATCAGACTCCCTCCTGGACATCAAGCAGAAGGAGGGGGAGTCCCTCAAAGAGTACCTGGACCGCTTTACCGCCGCCACATGGGAGGTCCGCGAGCTAGACCAGTCGATAGCCATGTCGGCTCTGAAAACTGGGGTTCGCTCCTACCGATTCCTCTTCTCCATCGAGAAGAGCTTCCCGGCCGACTTCACCGAAATGCTGGCCCGAGCCCGGAAGTATGCTAAGGCCGAGGAGGCAGTCGCCTCCAGGCGGGGAGCAATCGAGCCCGCCTCTAAGAAGCAGAAGAAGCGCCGCGAGGAGCGCGGCCGACAAAGGAGCCGGTCTCCCCGCAGAGAGAAAAATCTCCCCAGACTGAGGAGTCCGCCCCGTCAGCAGGGGCGACCTCAGCAGACGACACCTCCTCGTCCGAGGTCTCAACCACGGCCCCGGACGTACCAGGCGAGGTACGAGAACTATACACCCGTCAATGCGCCCCGGGCCGAGATCCTGATGGAAATTGAGGGTCGGGACTTCTTCCGACCCCCGCCTCCTATGCGAGACACGGGATTTCCCCGAAATACCAGGAAGTATTGCCGCTTCCACCGAGACCGTGGGCACGACACGGAGGACTGCTTCCAACTCCGGGACGAGATAGAAGCGCTCATCCGACGGGGAGTACTCAACCGGTTCGTGAGGAATCGACCTGAGGAAAGAAGGCCGGCGGAGAATGTCGCACCAACCGAAAATCCAGGCGACAACAGGCCCATCGCCGGCACCATCAACATGATCGGGCGGGCCTCGGCAGGAACGGCCGCCCAGGGAACACCCCCGAAGCGCCCACGTACTGATGAAGTCATCTCGTTCTCGGACGAGGACTTAGAAGGGGTCGAGACCCCTCACGATGACGCTGTGGTCATCTCCATGATTGTAAATAGGTTTGATGTAAAGCGTGTCCTAGTTGACAATGGAAGTTCAGCCAACATTTTGTACTACCATGCCTACCAAAAAATGGGGTTGACAGGAAGACATCTCCGGAGAATCAATGCCCCGCTAGTCGGGTTTACCGGAGATGCGGTCTCGGTTGAAGGTGAGGCTAGCTTCCTTGTCACAGTTGGCCTCGCCCCCCGGGAGAGCACTGTGAGGATGGACTTCTTGGTGGTCCGTCTGCCCTCGGTCTACAACGCCATCCTTGGGCGCCCAGGGTTAAACACCCTTCGAGCCGTGGTTTCAACCCGCCATTTACTCATGCGGTTCCCCACCGGCCAAGGAGTAGGCGAGGTCCGCGGAGACCAACTGGTCGCCAAGCAATGCTACATGGCGGCCCACACAGTGAAACAACCAGCTGAGGCGCCAGACCGCCCGACGCGCCCCTCACTCCCCATAGAAACCCTCGATGCAAGGGACACCCCCTGGAAGAAGCAAGTAGAGCCCGGTGAGCTCCTTATTCAAATCCCACTACGAGAAAATTTTCCCAAGCTAACCGTGCAGGTCGGCTCCGGCCTCGGTGCCCATGAGAGGGATCGCCTCGTCAGCTTCCTGCGGGATAATGCCGACGTCTTCGCCTGGTCGCCCGCGGACGTGCCAGGAATTGACCCTGAGGTCATGGTCCACCGACTTCAGGTGAAACCAACCAGCAGGCCTATAAAGCAGAAGAAAAGAGGCTCCGCCCCCGAGCGACAACGAGCTGCGGCCGAGGAGGTGGACAAACTCCTCGGAGCCGGCTTCATCCGGGAGGTCTCCTACCCGGACTGGCTCGCCAACATAGTCCTCGTAAAGAAGGCCAACGGAAAATGGCGTATGTGTGTGGACTACACCGACCTGAACAAGGCCTGCCCAAAAGACAGTTTCCCCCTCCCGAGCATCGACCAGCTCGTCGACTCCACCTCGGGACACCAACTGCTAACTTTTATGGACGCCTTTTCAGGATACAATCAAATCCGAATGGCGCCAGAAGACGAGGAGAAGACGGCCTTCATCACCGACAAGGGCACCTACTGCTATAAGGTGATGCCCTTTGGCCTGAAAAATGCTGGGGCCACCTATCAGAGGCTGGTCAGCCAGATTTTTAAAGACCAGATCGGCCGGAACATGGAAGTCTACGTGGACGACATGTTGGTGAAGAGCCGAGCGGCGGAACACCACATAGCCGATCTCGACGAGACGTTCGCCAAGCTCAGAAAATATCAAATGAAACTCAATCCGGCGAAGTGCGCGTTCGGGGTCACCTCGGGCAAGTTCCTGGGTTTCATAGTGACCCAGCGCGGAATTGAGGCCAACCCGGAGAAAATCCGGGCACTACAAGAGATGTCGCCTCCAAAGACAGTTAAGGAGGTGCAGCGGCTCGCGGGGCGGGTAGCCGCCCTGAGAAGGTTCGTCTCTCGGTCAGCCGAGCGTTGCCTCCCCTTCTTCAAGAGCCTCAAACGGCCGAAAGACTTCCGGTGGACAGAAGAATGCCAGCAGGCCTTTGAAGATCTTCGGAGCCTTCTGGCTTCTCCCCCGCTGCTCACCAAGCCCCGGAAAGGCGAGGTCCTTTACTTATATCTGGCCGTCTCCCCAGCCGCAGTGAGCTCAGTTCTCGTCCGGGAAGAGGACAAGCTCCAAAAGCCGGTCTATTACACCAGCCGGGTTCTCAGGGATGCCGAGACCCGATATTCTAAACTTGAGAAGACCATCTTCGCTCTCATCATCTCGGCTCGGAGACTCAGGCCTTACTTCCAAGCCCACACGATAGTTATATTGACTGACCAGCCCATGAAGCAAATATTGCAGAGGTCGGATCGTGCGGGGAGGATCGCCAAATGGGCGGTCGAGCTCGGGGAATTCGACCTCGAATATCGGCCCAGGCCGGCTATCAAAGCTCAGATACTCGCCGACTTCATCGTGGAGTGCACCCTTCCGGACGACCCCGACCTGCCATCTGGACCCGCGGAGGAGGCCCCGAGGCAGCCATGGGTCCTGCACTCGGACGGGTCTTCGACCTCGGGGGGTAACGGGGCCGGACTTATCCTCACTAGTCCAGACGGAGTGGTGGCTGAGCAAGCCCTGCGCCTCGAGTTCCCGGCCTCGAACAATGAGGCCGAGTATGAGGCCCTGATCGCCGGGCTCAAACTGGCGAAAGAACTAAACGTGGGAGACTTGACGGCATTCAGCGACTCCCAGCTGGTGGTGAACCAGGTCCAAGGAGATTTTGAAGCTAAAGAGCCATCCATGCAAAAGTATCTCCAAAAGGTGCGGGAACTCATATCTGCCCTGAATTCTTTCAACATTCAGTACATTCCCAGAACGGAAAACCTCAGGGCAGACCAGCTATCCAAGCTGGCAAGCTCCCGCATGAGCGAGCTTCCTAAGGGAACCGCGCTCGAGTATCTTCAGACCCCCAGCACGGAGGAACCCGAGCCTACCATGTGCATCGGCTCCGAGCCAAGCTGGATCGACGGGCTCGTCTGCTACCTTCAGGACGGAACCCTACCTCATGACGAGATGGAGGCTCGCCGAATCAAGCGCCAGGCCCCCCGATATGTCCTATACGAGAACAGGCTCTATCGACGATCATTTACTTCCCCCCTTCTCAGATGCCTCCGCCCCTCCGAGGCGGACTATGCTCTCCGAGAGGTCCATGAAGGGATCTGCGGAAATCACCTGGGGGGCCGGGCCTTGGCCCATAAGATCCTGCGGCAGGGATATTACTGGCCCACACTCCAAAAAGACGCAACAGATTTCGTCCGCAAGTGCGATCGGTGCCAGCGAAACGCCAATATCCAGCGCCGACCTTCAGCTCTGCTGACCTCCATCATCGCCCCCTGGCCGTTTGCCCAATGGGGGATCGACATCCTGGGGCCCTTTCCCCTCGCCACCGGACAGAGAAAGTTCCTGGTCGTCTCCATCGACTATTTCACCAAATGGGTCGAGGCCGAACCTGTCGCCCGGATCACCGAGCAAAGGATGCGGGATTTCGTATGGAAGTCTATAATCTGCCGATTCGGACTACCCCGTATCCTTATATCTGATAATGGTCGACAATTTGACAATATTCATTTCAGGGAGTTTTGCTCTGAACTCGGCATTGATCATCGCTTCACCTCGGTTGCCCATCCCCAGACAAACGGGGAAACCGAGGTAACTAACCGAACTATTTTGCAGGGACTTAAAGCTAGGCTTGATCGGTCCAAAGGACAGTGGGTCGAGGACTTGTACAATGTCCTTTGGGCGTACCGGACCACGTTCCGACTACCCACGGGAGAGACCCCCTTCAACCTAGCATACGGCACTGAGGCCGTCATCCCGCTGGAGATCGGCCTGCCTTCTCCCAGAATGGAGCATTACGACCCCGACACCAATTCTTCCCAGCTAAGGAGCAACTTGGACCTTGTCGAAGAAACGAGAGAGGTCGCCCGGGTTCGCATGGCGAGATACCAACAGCGAACGGCCCAATACTACAACTCCAGAGTCAAGCCCAAGCTCTTCAAAGTAGGGGACCTCGTCCTCAGGAGAGTCGAGGCTTCTCAACCGACCGAGCAAGGAAAGCTCGCCCCAAATTGGGAAGGGCCGTACCAAATCGCCCGGGTACAACGACCAGGGGCGTACAAATTGAAGTCCCTGGAGGGGACTCTGATCCCACGAAGCTGGAACTCCGAGAATCTACGGATGTATTACCAATGAAACCCTAAGGGGTTCAAAACAATCAGGACAATGGACTCAGCTCCTTTTTCTGCAAAAATTTCTCTCACCTTGATAACTGTAATCCTCTTTTAATATTGGGTCGTCTGTGATCCTCAGATTCCCCGGCCAAAATCGGGATGCCTCGAGGCTCGACCGTAGAGTCCCAAACTCCCTCGACCTCGGGAAGGATCGCAAGACGACGAAACGTGGAATGGAGCAGGATTCCTCGACTAAGGTCGAGATGCCCCGAGTGTCGACAGCGCGTACCCAGACCCCTCGACACTTCGGGAAGACGGGGAAGTACCTTCGCGGCCCCCCGTGGCGCTCATCACCAACAACGGGGTAGTACCTTCGCGGCCCCCCGTAGCGCCTCCTCGACTAAGGTCGGGATGCCCCGAAGGTCGACCGTAGAGAACCAGACTCCCTCGACCTCGGGAAGCGTCGCAGGTCGACAGTGCGTACCCAGACCCCTCGACCTGACGAGCGATTCCTCGACCAAGGTCGGGATGCCCCGGGGGTCGACCGTAGAGAACCAGACTCCCTTGACCTCGGGAAGGCGCCGTGAGGGGTGGAAAGGGTGGCTCCACCTGGGGCGCCACGAAGTGGACCCCCAGGAGCGGTCGACGATCCCCGATCCCCGAAGCGAGCGATCCCTCGACTAAGGTCGAGATGCCCCGAGTGTCGACAGTGCGTGCCCAGACCCCTCGACACTTCGGGAAGACGGGGTAGTACCTTCGCGGCCCCCCGTGGCGCTCATCACCAACAACGGGGTAGTACCTTCGCGGTCCCCCGTAGCGCCCCCTCGACTAAGGTCGGGATACCCCGAGGATCGACCGTAGAGAACCAGACTCCCTCGACCTCGAGAAGCATCGCAGGTCGGTAGAGCGTGCCCAGACCCGCCGACCTGACGTATGATCCCTCGACTGAGGTCGGGATGCCCCGAGGGTCGACCGTAGAGAATCAGACTCCCTCGACTTCGGGAGGTACCACAGGTCAGCAAAGCGTCCGCGGACCCGCCGACCTGACACAAGACCCCTCGGCCAAAGTTGAGGTGCCCCGAGGTCCGACCACAGGGTCTCAAACTCCCTCGACCTCGCAAAGAGCTACAAATCAATAAAGCCTCCCCAAGCCCTCTCAACCTCGGCGGGTGCTGTCGGGTCCGTGAGAAGCCCGAGCCCCCTTAAAGTCAAAAATGACTCCGCAGGTCGACGAGGAAGGGAAGCAGCCTACTCCACCATGCGAAGCATAACTCTGAGAATGAAAGAGGTACATTCAACTGGACGCCCTCCTTGTCAAATTTTATTTACATATTGCTGAACGGAATCTTAATGTTGAAGCCTTATCTCGCCCCAAAGTCGGGCCTCTCTAACGGGTCGGCTTAGGATCGACCTCCTAATTACATTATGCATGCACCGTTCGTCAAGTCTCCGAAACTGGTACAGAGGATTTCATAAATTAGTGCCCGACTTGGCTCTTCGACGTAAACTCCTACGTCCGGCTAAAAAGTGGTCCCGGCCACGAATGCGCCAGCCAAACACGGGTACCAAGGCAATCTCTGGAAACCCCAGCCTTGCTCACCGAAGCCTCGGCAGAGTCCGAGAACAATAACTATGAAAACCTTCGGTAATAACCTGCCTATTGGCCCGCGCTCCCTCTGAGGAGTTTGGAGTTAAGTTCGGAGACCCGACTAAACTCCCCGATTAGCGGCACATACAGACCTAGTCCGGTCTTAGTTAAAGGGCTAAGGCCCGACCTCGACACCTTGGGACTTCCCTAAAGGCTAAACGCGATGACCTCCACGTCTCCCAAATCCGAGCTATAGGACTTAGGGAAATTTTCTAAAAAACTCAAGACTCGGAGCTCCTCTTCGTCGGGATGACTGGAACCCGAGAAGGCTAAGACGTAGCCCGGGAAGAAGGGCAACTTCGTTAAGCAGCCCGGAAATTAAAATGCAAAGCTAGGCCATCGAGGCTGTTCGCTAAGGCCCTGGCCTCGGTCACGACAACAGAGGGAAAGATGAACACGGAATGGCAAAAATACTTTTTCATTAACAAAGGGCCGGAAGGCCAATTACAAAATTGGAAGTCGGCCGCTCAAGGGCCGACCTCGGATACAATGAAAAAGAAAGAAAAATACGCTAAGTCCTAAGCGGCGGGAGCCACATCCGGGGGGTCGTCCGGCACATTGATGACCTCAAGACCTTCCTCCGGAACAGGCTCGGGGTCGGGAGCAGGAGCTTCGGGCACCACCTCCGGGACAGCGTCCGTCTCGGCCGCCAGAGCCACCTCCATGACACCGTCCGCCTCGGCTACCCTCGTCGAAGGCTCGGCGGGGTCTTGCTCATATATTCCCGCCTCGGATGTCAGGATGGTGGGAAGGGCTCGCACGTCGGACCCCCAGCCCCGGTCCTCCCTCGGACGGACCGTCGAGAAGTCATACTGAGGGCAGTACAGGCGCACCTGCTCTCGGAAGTTCTCGAAGCCTCGAAGGAAACCGTCGACCGTCTCCTCCTCCAACATGTCGCGGAACTCTTGCGACTCTTTGAAGAGCTCCACGGCGTGCTCGGCTCGTTCGAGAGCCCTCCTCTCCCGGGCCTCAAGTTGCTCGATTCGGAGGCGAAGGGCCCTCTCCTCATACTCGAGGGCCGCGACCCTGGCCTGGACCTCCCCCAAGCGCGCCTCCGTGCCGCGCATGGTTGCCTTGGTCATGGCGTGAGCCGCCTTCTCCTCCTCAAGCGCCCCCACCACGGCAAGGCGCTCGGCCTCGGTGGCCGCCCACCGAGCCTCGGCCGCGGCCGACACCGCTTCTAGCTCGGCGATTCTTTTCTTGGCCGGCTCCAGCTGCTGGCCGAGCTGCCGAACTTCTTCTCGATACCCGTGGGCGAGGAACGCCATGGTGTCGAGCTCGAGAATATGCTGAAAAAAAAAAAAAGGAAAAAAAGAAGAAGCGAGGGTGTTGTGAGTTGAAAGGCACGTATGCACGCTAATAACTCAGGAAAATTAAGAAGGGAACTTACCCGGGCGGTGCTGCAGTAAGCACTGCCGGCGACCTCCTCCAGCGAAATCCCCCGGAACGCGGCCCGGTCCGCTGGGAGCACTGCACGCCGCAACATGGAGCGTGCGACCTCGGCGTCCTGAAGGGCCGAGCTCCCCTCAGGAACGGAAGAGTCTGGCTCAACCGACTCTTCTCGGAAAGCTCGGGAAGAGCTCGGCACGATCGGACCCGAGGTCCCGGAGCCGCTCGCCTCGGGGCCTCGGGCAGGCCCGGGTCCTGGCTGCTGCGGCCGGGCCACGAATGATTCCCCCCGCTGGGCAAGGGGGGCAGGGCAAGGAGGGGCCGATGGGCTCGCACCACTGACCACCCGCTCCCGCCTCGGGTCGGCCGCAGGGGCCCCCGCCTCGGGGCCACTCATCCCGGCCGACGAGGAAGCGCCGTCCGTCCTCGCCCTCCTCCGAGGCTGGGGATTAGCCCCCCCGGCCTCGGCCTCCCGCCTCCTCAGGCGGAAAAAAAGCGACGTGTTGCTGGTCGGCATGCGGGGAATATCTGAAATCAAAAATTTTGTTAAGTGTCAGGCCAGTGGCAGTAAAAGCGAAAGACAAAGAATGAAAATAACGTAGCCGCCCTTACCCTCGGGGCGCGCCGAGCTCAGACCCACGCTCGCCAGGGCGCCCTCCCGCAGGAGCTCGGACAGGTCGTTGCCCCTCCCGAGGGCTCGCACAGAGTCTAGGATCCTCAGCTCCCTCCCCGTGGGCTCGGAGAGTCTGTTGAGGGCCTTCAGCCGTGGGTGTCCCCACCTCGGCTCAAACCCCCAAGGCGCCGCGGACGCCAGGAAGAAAAACTTCACCTTCCACTCGTGGATCGAGGAAGGGGCGCCCCGGAAGAGTGACATACCGCCCCGAAAGGCGAAATATAGCCACCCTGCGTCCGCCGGGTTCTTCTTTAACAGAAAACACCGGCGGAAAAGGCCTACCGTGATCGGGATCCCGTGCCCGAGGCACAGGGACAAAAACCCGATTATGGTCCTCCATGAGTTCGGAGCCAACTGCGCCGGGACGAGCTGGTACTCGGCCAGCAAGCTGCTCACGAACTCATGGGTGGGAAAACGCAGGCCCGCCCAGAGTGTCTCGCGGTAAACCGCGATCCGACCTGGGGGCGGCTGCGTCACCCTGTCCCCCGGCCCTGCGGTTTCAAGACGAAACCCGGGCTGGAAGAAGAAACGGGAGCGGATTGTCTCCAGTTCCTCCTCTGACATATTCGACCCAACTTCTTCGGGACCGAGACTCATTCTCACAGAAGAATGGAGTAAAAATTAAGAGCAGAAAATGGAAGTTGGCAAGGAGAAGAAAAGAGGAAACTCTAGAGAAAACAGGAAGAAAACCTACTGGACATTGCCAGAAATTGCTCCGAGCACCGCCGGCAAAATTCGGTTGAGGGAGAAAACAAGGGAAAAAAGACGACGAAAATGAGGGGAAGCCAAACAAGACCTTTAGGGCAGACTCGTGGGGTTTATATAGACCCCCCTGACGGCCCAGATCGATGGGGTCGGTTCCCATCCCCCGATCGGGCTGCGCCACGTGGCGACCTCTGAGGCCGAGGCACTGCATCCACTCCGGATCAATAAATCGAATACGAAATCAAAGTGTTGTCCCATCGGATCTCGGGACCTCATTATGGGTCCACAGAACCCCATCGCCTCGAAGAATGAGCGGACGGCACCCCCGCTCCCCTCGTTTAATAAAATCTGGGACACGTGGAGCCCCGGTGTGGCCTCCACTCCTCCGAAATTATGACCCGGTAACACGAAATCGGAAGCGTCCGACCCCTGGTCATGCCGCGTGTCCGTTTTGAAACCCAAAATGGCACGCTCATTGATGAGCGGGAATTCTCGATTGTGGGGCCGAGGCGCCACCCCGTCGAACCCGAGGACCCTCATCCTGGGTCCGCCTCACAAACCAACCTCGGTAATCCAAGAGACACCGCCCCCGCTATAGTCGCCTTGAAAGACGTAGGGATATGGACCCCATCATTAATTCGCCGAACAAAGTAACCTCGAAACGCCCAAGGGCGCAGGTCCTACCACGAAAATTCCAAGAAACATGAGGGTGCGGACGAAGTTCGCCCCCCAACTTTAACGATGGACTTTACTTCCTACGTCCGAGCCCACAAGCCGCTCGAACTCGGAAGTCGGGGGGTAGTGTTGGGGGAATAAGGTTTTTCCCCCAAATGACACGAATGCCCCAAAGAAGCCGCACAATCGTCGACCCTGGAAGGCCGAAGTCGGCACCCGAACTCGGAACCTCTGACCTAAGAGAAACCCCAATGCCCGAGGCCTACTTTTGTCAGCCACCTACTACGGCTATACGTCTCCGAGGTCCGGCCAGAGACCGTACTATGACGCCCCTCCGGCATTTATTGCGCATGACCGCTGTGATCCTCCGGCACACTCCACAATAAATATGGATCTCCAGCTTACTCCACAATGAATGCGGATCTCCGGCTTACTCCACAATAAATGTGGATCTCCGGCTCACTCAACAATTAATGCACGTGACTCCTGTCATCTACGGACTCCCAGCTCTCCATGGCAAATAAGCCCAGCAGAGTCTAGTCAACTGTGATAAGTCTCTGATCTCGGCCATACCTCCGACACTGATGCAATAAATTCGCCTGGTAGCGTGCTAGTTCGGGTTGTACAACGCCCTCATCGCCGACATCAGTGCAATTATTCGCCTGACCAAGCGCCGACCTGAACGACATGCCGAGCCGTACTACGGCTTCGCCCCGTTACATCGCAGGTAAACCGACCCCCGGTCTATAAAAGGGGGTTGGAAAATCGATACTGAGGACACGCACCGTTTACCTCTACTCTACACGATTTGCCCCCTCCCTGACTTGAGCGTCGGAGGGCCGGCGCCGGGAGACCCGGCCACCGGCTCGTGTGCAGGCACCCAGACGGAGGACGCCGCCCACTGTCGGATCGTCGCCCAGCCGCGGGAATCAGCCGCTCCTTCTCGCCGATCACCCCAGACGGAGGACGCCGCCCGTCGACGAACCACCGCCCCACCGTGAGTAACCACCTCCCGCTCCCTCTCCTCGACCGAAGATTGCCCCCGGGTCCAATTTCCGGCAACAAGTGGTATTAGTCTTTGTTTTTTTTTTTCTCTTGTTTTCTTTTATGAAAATTAAAAGAAAAATGAAGGAAGAACAAGAAGACGGAAAGACTTGCACCAATTAGGTGTAGGTTGCTCCACAGCTCTCTGCAGGCCAGTATTCCAACCACATAGTATCATGGTCAGTGGGGCTCACATTGATTGTTATAAGTTGTACTGTCAATTTGCTTATGATTTCACAACAATTATACAGGGTCCACCTTAAGGATGGTGATTTCAGGACCACTCCTTTATTACACTTGGACCAGGTGAAATTTATTCAAGACTTTCCAAATACTATCTGCTTTTCTGATACTTGGGTCATATATCTTAGAGGCCATTTAATGCTTTTCTAACATGAGATTTGATGTGGGAATGTAACTTTACACATGTCAGGTTAGCCTCAGATAGTGAATGTTCTATCATTATAGCAACGGTCATAATGATTCTGAAAACCTTTGAAATGGCACTATATAATGGCCATAGTATTTTTCGGTTAGCACTGCACCATTTAAATTTAATGTCAGGTACATAAACAACTATTTTGTAATCCAATATATGATATTGTTATTTGTATATGACATGATTGTTTCTAGAGATGTCATAAAAAATTATAATATATATTTTTTTGTCATAAGTTGTTATATGGATAATTCCATGAAATCAGAGTAGCACCAATTTTCAAATTCTCTTAGCTAAATAACATTCATAATAAAACAATAAAAGCACCCAGCAGTTTTAGGAATATGGTCATTCAGTGATCATGATGTTTTTGAGAAAGATTCAGTGATCATAATGGCATTATTCGAACCATGGCTAAGATACATTATGTAAACTTTGTTCAACTTTACATGCCAAGAGGGTGAATAAAACTAAATGAAAATAAAAAAATCGGAAGTTAATCATGTAGATTGGCAAATAATTAGTTTAATTTTTTTTTCTACCTCACTGTAACAGAGTGGCAAGGAGAGGAATAGGCCTTGAATATTGAAACAGGTTGAAAACTCGGAAAACAAGAAAGAAACAAAAACAAGAACTATATGGAGATTTAAAAAATATCCTCTCCTTTCAAGTAGGGAAAAGAAATCAATCCATGTAGCTGCATTAACAGGACATAGCCTTTCTTTTAACTGACATATTTTAACAAAATTTATGTAACTATTTCCATCATATACCAGCCACATGTAATATGGGACCTTTTTTTTTTGAGAGAGAGAGAGACAAGCATGTAATATGGATGTGAATACTGCAATTCTGAAATATCCACCAAATTAGATACTCCAGTAGATGATAGAATTATTTATACACATTCTGTTCAAGTTGGACTATGGTATACTATCCATGTGTGTTATCTTAGATAATGCTGGACCAGATCACAGCAGAAAGCAAATTTGGTGAGAATAAAATAACCAAAATTCGGTGTCTAATGTCCTTGATGTCTTGCTGCAAACTTTCATACTCTAGGTTCCATAAAATTTAATAGTTAGCACCAATATTATGTTGACATTTCTCTTCAAACATTCAAGTCATCAATTTTAAAAGACTCTCTACATGTTCAGCAAAAGATAGGCATTCCTTATTAATGTATCCTTATCCACCAGCAAATGATTCCTGAACCTGGTCGGCTGTCACCTGCTCCTAGACATTCAACTATCTCATCATTAAGGATCTTAGATGGTCGATGCATCAGAAAACCAAGACAGCATATTCCATCAGATAACATATTTTGGTGGCCCCAATGCCTCCAATTATTTCGGTCATTATTTGTAAGGTGGGAGGATTCCCATCAAGACCATATTAAGTGTGGGTAATACATAGATACAGATATACATACATCCATATATACAAATTGTATGTGCATAGAGATTTATGTTTCAGTCTATAAAAGAAAAGCATGCTTCTTGCTAGCACTAAACTGATGTACCGCCCTTTGAAGGAACAAAACGAAAAAGAGACCAAAAGATTATGCATCCCTCTATTTCAATGATGCATAATTCATATATATCAAAAATCTAACTAATAAATCACCCAAGAATGGTATCTGATGAAATTTAAGAAGAAAGTTATGGTCATGATGTGCTCAATTATCAATGTGATGCCTGCTCATAAGCAGAGGATTACTAGTCAATAAGATGCAGTAAGACTAGAGAAGAAAATAGTGCACAAGAAATTTAGATAGTCCTTCATCCAGACCATGACTCTCAGTGCAAAGGATTTGTTACGCCGGCCTTTTATCTATGATTTACCAATCACCAAGGGAAGAGACAAATTTCCAACTACAAAATAAATGCATTCAAAAGACAATCAACAATGATCAAATTTCATCATACCATCTAATATCCAGCACTTTTGAGTAGAAAATTACTTGCTCCTTAAGAATAGCATTACCATCTTTTGGAACTCCATACAAATTCATTTTAAGAATTTCTATGGGTAGATAGCGTTCCAATTCTTTAGATAGAGAACATCAGGAGGTTCCTCCAACATTAGATGGATGCTCGAAAAACCAAGACAAAAGATGATGGTTCATTTATACTCTATGATCTATAGAATAACAGGTACATGCAAATGATAACATGACGCTCACATTTTCAGCTAACCTTGTCTCCTGAGGTCATGTGCAAATTATAAGATTGAAAGCTAACAAAAAGTATAGCACTTAAGATTCGATGGAATAGTACTCTTGGCATCACAATGTTAATTTTACCTATATTCATCCTTACCTCAATATTTTAAATTTCAAAAATACATATAACTTACAAAAAAGAAACAACTTTAAAAGTGTCTTTTTCTATCACAACAGTCATGTTCAAATAAATGTTAGAATTTTTTATTTATATTCTTTGGGAGAAATTTATTCTTATTAGTAAAGTTCAAAATGGCAACGAAGTGTTTAGTAGCCAATTTCTGCTAAATTGTGGTTTCAAAGAAAACTGAAGCATAAAAACCAAGGAGAGAAGCCCAAGTAACCATTACATTATGGTGTCCTAATTTCTAGCAAGGATCAAGGCTGCATTAAGCAAATCATTTAGCATAAGAAAGGCATGCCAGCTAAATATTTGAAGTAGAACTTGCTATTAAATATGGAAGGTTGAAAAGACTAGGCATAATAATTAAAACAAACTTCATGAAGGACAGCTATGAAAGCTATCCTTCATGAAGGATAGATGCTTCAAGATAATAGGGGGAGGTGAAAAGCATTGAAATGTCTTCAAGATGGCTTCACCTGAGGGCAACACTCTTTTTATGAAAGGTGATATGTGACCGCCTTCCGACGAGAGCAGTGCTGAGTGGACGTGGCTTGAAAATTCCCTCCAAGTGCGGGATGTGTGGTGCTGATGAGACGGTGGACCACGTGCTATTTTAGTGCACATGGGCGAGGTTGACGTGGCAGTGGACAGGAATTCAGCAAGAGGCCTGGAGTCAAAGGGTGCAGTGCCTACAGGTGATTCGCCAGTAGTTGGGCAATCTGCTGACACGTCAGGAGGCTGTTAGCGCGACTTGCACAGCGCTTCAGATTTGGCTAGCAAGAAACGTCCGTACTTTTGAAGAGCACAGGATGTCACCAAGGTTTGTGGCGGAGTACGCCCGAGTACAGGCAGTGGAGATTAGTCTCACCTCTTTTTCAGATGGACCTTTGATGGGGTTTTCCCACTGCTCAGGACATCTAGGGTTTCCCCTCTGCTCGGGCAGCCCCTCAGATGGTGTTCTTCACCTGAGAGCCGCCACCCCCAAGTTTGCTCAAGGCCAACTTCGACAGATCCATCTAAAGTCATGAAAGAACTTTGTTTTTTTCAATCAAAAATAATCATATATATCTCCATGAAGACCAATTCCTTCATAAGGACCAAAATTTGTCGATCCTACATGATCAGAAGAAATCTAAATTGGATTAAAAACTACAATTTTTGGACCTGAAAAATTGTAAGGTTCAGAATTTCAGCGTAAAAGTCATGAAATGCTGAATGCTGATGAGCTTGTCTGCTAAAGCCTGGTACTCTGGATAGGAGTCGGTATCTTTCGCGAGAAAGAAGGTTCACCTTCCTACACGCGAATCCACCGTTGGATCACGCGCCGCACAAACCTCAAAGCGCTCCGAACTCCGTGGTTCATAACGGTGGGTTCTCGCGAAGGTGAATCCTTCTTTCCGCGCGAAGGATACAACATACTCTTCAAAGACAGGGGACGAGAATCATGAATCTGACAAGGAGCATAAGAATAAAAAGAAATCGACGCCAGCGGCAGCGAATAAAAAGGGGAGGAAAGAGACATACGTTACTAGAAATCCATAAGGAGATGAGGGGGCAAAGAGCTTCAAATTGCTCTCTCTTGGTTGCTTCAAGACCATCCCTCTCGCTAAGCAACCACGCCTTCCTCTCACCGCCGAATAAATTGTATATGGAAATCAAGAAACAAAGAAAGAATCAATTAAGATCAAAAGCCAAAGTCGATGTTTTTTTGTGTTTTTATTTTTATTTTTTTTATTTTTTATTTTTGCTAAAGAAAAGGGGAAGGGGGGAGGAAGGGACAAGCCCACCCCCGCGTAGCAGCCCCGACCACTGGGCCCCCACCCTGCCAGGAGAATGTTCGATGCGGGTAGACCGAGTCGTGTGTTGGGCACCCCGACCTATTTTACTCATACCTTCCCCACCAGTGGGTCGGGTCGGGTAACCCTCCGTATGAGTACGTCACACCTGGCACCACCTAGGCTACCAGTCGACTAGTAGCGCTTCCAGACCCCGTGTTCAGGCGTGGGGCATCTGTGTTTTTATTTGCTGAGATTCTGCAGTGAAAGCAGGGAGGAATGTGTCCGCGAAGAAGGAGAGAACGATGGGGGGATGTTGGAGTTGCTTTTTCGGAAATTAGAACGGAAGAATTCCGGGATTTAGCGTTCAGGGCTTACTCGAAAGGCGTGGACAAGGAATTCCAGCAACCATGGCGCAGGGCAGAAGGTATGGTGACGAAGGACAAAGACGACGACGTCTCCATCTCTATATCTCTCTGTGCATCTTTTCTTCCATCTTGTTGGCAGAAAAGGTTGGGATGCACGGCCGTGGTAATTGGCAGGCCGATACGACGAGCAAAACGCGAGCTTGCCTCTATTCTCTCTTCCATGCCTGTTTACCTTATGGCCCATACTGTTGTGCCGAAGACGATTTTGGTAGGGATAGAGCGGCTTATGCGTGGCTTCCTGTGGGGCTCCTTGGGGAGAGGCCATGGGGTACATCTGGTGGCCTGGGAGAGAGTTTGTTTGCCCCTGGGCGAGGGTGGCTTGGGGTGCAGTCACTTCTGGCGAGGCGAGAGGCGCTTCTGGCGCGGCGAGCAGTGCAGATTGTTCTGGAGCCCTAGGGACTCTGGAGTCAGGTCATGATAGCGAGATATGACCGGGCAGGCCCTGCTGGCCTGGCGGTGGGGAGACGAAGGACCTCCTTCATGTGGCGGGAGGTTGGGAGGTATTTGCCTATGGCTCTGGCGCACACTAGATGGTTGATTGGCAACGGTCGGAGCATTGACATGATGGAGGACCCATGGGTGGATGCACTTTCGTTGAGTTTGTGGTCGACGATGATCAGCGGTGAGGGGGCGGAGGGGCTACGGGTGTGTGACCTCATTATGCCGGGGGAGGCAGGGTGGGATGAGGACAGACTGGACCAGTTATTTGGGGAGCACTTAGCCGAGCGAGTATGGGCTCTTCCTGTCCCGGGATCAGCAGGGCCAAATGTCAGGGTATGGAGCACCACTTGCAGAGCCAGAGTTAGAGTGGGTGATGTCTCTCGGGTCCTCCAGCAGGGGTCAGAGCTAGGCAGGGACTGTGGCTGGGTCTGGAGATTCGGGCTACACCAGAGGGTTGCACTTTTCCTCTGGAAGGTGGCCTGGGACCGTCTGCCGACGAGCTGGGCACTGAGCCGACATGGTGTTAGCATCCCCTCTGTGTGCCTGTCTTGTGAGGTGGACGAGTCAGTGGATCATGCACTATTCTAGTGTGTTTGGGCGAGGTGGACTTGGAGGTTGTCCGGGATCCCGGAGAGTGCCTGGAGCCGGAGGGACTGCTTTTTGGAGGAGGTTCGGCGGTGGTCTAGATCCCCTCAGATGCGCTTTGTGGCTATTCGAGCGTCTTGCACAGCGTACCAGGTATGGCTGGCCAGGAACGCCCGAGTTTTTGGCGAGCTCCGTCCGTCCCCACGGTTTGTGATGGAGCGGGCTCGGACACAAGCAGCAGAGCTCCTTCATGTAGGGTTGGATGATAGATCTTTGATAGCTCGGGACACCTGGGGCCCCCATGCTGCTTTGGCAGCTTCTCACACGGTGTTTTTCACCTGGAAGCCCCCACCCCCGAGTTTTCTCAAGGTCATTTTGATGGTTCGGTCCTGGATGGAGGCAGGAGAGGAGGGGCAGGTTTTGTTATCAGGGGACCGAGCTCTACCATGGTGGCAGCTGGGGGGTGTCAGATCTTCGATACCTCGGTCCCAGGGGCAGAGCTGCGAGTGGCTTGGCTGGGATTGCGACATGCGCGACGAGTGCTTCGGGCGAGCTCTATCCTCCTGGAGGGCGACTCGTCCACGGTGATCAGCTGGGCCAGGAGTGCATCCTTTGCTCCGTGATATAGGGTCGATGGTGGGGGAGGGGATCACCTTTCGAGCTATGCATATATATCGGGAGGCCAACGGGGCCGCGGACTGGGTGGCGGCATATGTTGCTAGCCACTCGGGAGACACCCTATGGGTTGGTGAGGATGACTTGCTCGGTGCATTCCAGGACATTTTGTTTGCAGATTCGTCTGGGTGTATTCGTACCCGCCTTGTATGAAACACCTGTTTTAGCAAAAAAAAAAAAAAAAAAAACGCGAGCTTGCCAAAGCTAAAGAAACCGCATCCTATCTTATTTATTTATTTAAGAATACCTCAATTTCTTTATTTCACGACCATTTAGTTTAGTGTTTATATAGTTGGTTTTTAAGACAAATTATATATTTAGTATTTTATTGTTCAGTTCTACTCCTTGTATAATTCTCCAAGTATTGATTTTCATGTATATAAATATATATGTATTTGTGTGTGTGTGTATATACACACACACATATACGTATAAATATATATGTATATATATGCATATACATACGTATAAATATATATGTATAAATGTGCATATACATACGTATATATATACATATTATAATAGTATAATATGTTATATTATTGTGGTAATTATTAATTATAAGATAATATATTGTTATATTTTATTATAAGCATAATATAACATAATATTATGATCATAATTTTATATCATCATCATCATCATCATCATAATAATAATAATAATAATGATAATAATAATAGTTATATTATGATAATATAAGATATGATTATAATAATAATATTATAATATGTAATTCAAAATATAAAAGATAATATATGAGATTATATTATATTCTATTATATGATTATATTATTATTATATATAACAATATTTAATAATAATATAATATAATCTATTATTTGATTAGATTCTAATCCATTATATTATACTATATTATTATGTTATGTTACAATATTATTATATTATATATTATGTTATAATTATAATAATATTATATTTCATTATAGTAATATAGTATTATTAATAATTTATTACTATATCATATCATATTATGTTATATTACTATACTATAGTATTCAATATTATATTGCGCTATATTATAATAATATTATACAAAATAATAATTTTTAATATATAATAATATGTAATATTATATTGTATTATACTTCACTATACAATACTATGCAATATACTTTATTGTCATTTTATTATACTAAAAATATTTTTTTATTTTGATTACCAGAGATATGTTAAAACTTCACGGCACTTTACAAATATAGTTACCAAACAGCAAATAACTTTTTTATAAAAACTTTTCTCAAAAATTTTATTTCTAAAAGCTTTTAAAAGCTCTATTATCAACAGCAATTTTAAATAAAATCTTATTTGGCTAAACATAGCAAATATAAGATATTGTTTTACTACTATACCGAGGTTACCGATATATTCGGATGCTACCCGGTCCTGACTTGGAGTGAAAAAGGATGTCTTCCAATCACCATACCAGGACCGTAGATGATTAGACCTCAATCACTACCAGAGAAGAGGGTGCCAACAGATTTGAGTCCGCTCCAATCCCGACTTGGACTAGAGAGAGAGAGAGAGAGAGAGAGAGAGAGAGAGAGAGAGAGCCTGTCTTCCAATCACAACCACCTATGTTCAGATATTCTCCTGCTAGCATACCAAAGGGGCCAACAGACTTGGATGCTCGCTGGTTCCATTATCATTTCCGCAACCATCAAAGAAAGTCCCAACAGATTCGAATCCTCTCCATTCCCAACGTGGACCAGAGAGAACCTGTCCTCCAATTACAAACGCACATCTGCCATGTGAATAGAACCCACAAGATGCTGTCTCACGTGCAACGACAAGCCTTAATCTAAACATGACCACCGTACAAGCCCTTCCAAGTCCAGTCCAAGTCGATAATCGAAACGATCCCAATCCGGCTGAGTTGGCATAGTCTTCAAGGTTATTACCAAGGACCAATGCAATTGGCAAAGTCTTAAAGATTGATATCACGGAAGTAGATTCTCAACCTAGCCCTCACCTATATTTTGGATAGGATTTCTTTTATCTTAGTTCTCAAAAGAATAAAAAATCCCATCAGGAAAAAAAAATACAACAGTATCATAGTTTTAACAGGATCCTAACAACTATATATTTAATTGCAAACCCCAAATTTAAATCTTTATTATCATATTGGACTATCATAATGGCATCTCACAGTATATTACACTAGCCAGCCACCGGACAAGACAAAACTCAGCTTTCTCAGCTCATGCATGCACAAGCGGAAAACAAATGATCTGAAAATGGAAAATTTGTGAAGAACCGCACTGTAAGGTATGATATTGATATTCTGAAGTAATGCCCATAGTTACTGTTAGCTCGGTGACGGCTGCAATTTATCCTTGACAGCAAGCGCTGCTGCTGTATACCATGTTGCTGCAGCCATTGCTCCAGGGTCAGGAACCAAAGCTTGAAGATCAGCAGCTACGTAAGTGGATCGACCAGCCTGCAGTTAACATGTAAGATGAAATGCTTGCGGATGCTCATATAATTCATAGCAAGCACTGTGAGTTTGTAGACTGCCACATGAAGAACTAATTTCATAAACCATTGTTATCTTTGAGTGATGCTTTTGATGAAATGATCTTTAAACTTTGATGGATGCTTCATGTGGTGCACCAAAATCATAGTTCTCACCTCATTATTAAATGCAATGGCCAAATGACTAAAAGCATGGGATCAAAATTCAACAGTATATGGACCCTTTTTTTCTGTACAAGTATATGGGCCTTGTCATAAAGAGTCTTGATAGATGCTAGCAGAGGTCAAGTTTGCTGGTGTATTCAGTGCACACTGATGTTCGTTCATGATGCACGTTAGTCATGCATAAAATTCAACAAAATCCAAAAACATAAAGAAACTTGAATTACTTGTGCATGCATGTCTTTTGTTGACTCTGCCCCATTCATAGCTGCTTCAGATGACAGGAGAAAAGCTGTCAATGGATCATCCCCTGCATCCAGCTTCTGTTCATGAAAAAGAAAAAAAAGCATTACTTATGTTAGAGAAGAAAGCTAGGGAAAAAAAGAGGAGGGGGGGTTGAAGCGAACTTTTGCTTACCTCCTTTAGAACTGTTAATGCTGGAATTAGAGCATCCAACATTGTGCGGTAGCCTGCACTGGCACCACCATATTTGCTGACTGCGGCAATTGATGCCTCCAGAGCACTGGCCCCTAGAATTAAAGGAAGGATGACAATTCCAACCAGTTACAAAGAAGAATATTTCCCATGATTCCCATCATAAGTATAAACAAAGAGCATCACCATACATTGTTTTGATGTGACAATTGGGCTTCCCTTCAAGCTTGTGTATGCAGCCTTGCAGAATATGTCATATCTGTTGACCCATAAATCAAAGCATTACTCCTACAAGAATATTGAAATCATGATGCTGATGAAACAAGCAGGAAACCACAAAATTATTTATTTCGACATCATAAATTACTGGGGCTAATAGTAAGCCTATATTTCAAGGTAAGACTGAAAAGGAGATAAGATGGATGAAGTACAAAATCCCACTAGTTCCACCCATCACCCTTCGGATTGAGGCCCCAATCTCATTTACAGTTTCCGCAGCATCATTCAGAGGGTAACTGCAAAGCAGAAACCTCTGCTTAGTGATCAAAAGAAGATTGAAAACTCCATCGGAGTTATTAGATAATCTAGAAATTAAATCATTTTTACAACCAAATCACCATCATAAATAAGTGGGTTTCACATTACTGTCTCAAGTAGGAATTACAAATGCTTATTAAAGCATGAACCTTTATAATGTGCTCTTTCTGCTGATGACACCAATTTGAAAAAAAAAAACCTATTGATTAAGATCAATAGCTTGACTGCAAGACAGATATCCATATATTTGACGTAATACTCAGACTTGATTGAGAAAGATATTCATTAAAAAATGGTAACTCAGCCAACAGGTTAGGCGGCTGGAGACTGATGTCCTCAGCTTTGTTCGTACAGTGGTTAAAATTGATATCTGAATCTTCGCTTATCATAAAATTTTCAGAAAACAGAATTACCAGCTCAAAAGTCATGCTGCTTATCCAACTTATATTTAACTCAGAATGTCAATGGCTAGGATTATCCTCCTAGGCTTGCCTTCCTCTGGCTGTATGTGTTTTCTCACCTAACAGTTCGGGAAGCCATCTAAATGCATCATATGCTAGTTCAAGTATAAATCTTCCAGAAGTAGATGCTGAAGTTAAATCTACAATTGGAATGAAAAGTTAGTATCATATGATAAAGTTAAATCTTCCAAAACTAAACAATGGATGGCTCAAGAATTAACATATTATCATCAGAACTTGACATCAAAACAAGTTTGCGGGAAAAAAGAGACAACACCATGAAATTTGTGTCGTGGTTGTGACAGGGCTTTGAAATCAACAGAACGAAGCACATGTATTGCACCAGACATGAGTGCATGCATAAAATGAAATTTGGTAAACCCTACTGTTCATATGAAAATTAATTAGAAGTGATCTTTACCATTTCTTCATGTCTTCAAGAACAGCTGTAGCACCTCTATACATCTGTAAAAGACATACATAGCATAATCATGAGCGATAAGAGACGAACCATAGTTATATGAACTTCAGTGATGTGATTTGAGAAATGAACTCACAGTAGTTCCACAATCACCATCACCCACTTTACTATCCCACTCATTTAACTCGTCCCGAAGATTGATGATTTCATTTGCAGCTGCTTGAATAGCAGCCTCCAGTATGCAGCCTTGTTCATTTAGCTCTTGTGGTCGAGTGAATGCCTGCCGAAGAATAGATAAGTAGGTATAACCAAAAAGGAGCTGTCTGAGCAACATGAAATGGATAATATGACCATAATATGCATAACACAAATATACCTTGATGCGGAAAAGTTTTCTAGTAATGAAAGAAAAGGTTAAGGTTACTTATCAAACAAAGTAGTCTCATCAGCGGTATACAAGAAAAATAAAAAACAAAGTTTCAGTTTCATAATCTTCATCCTAATCAAAAAAAATTATTAATTTTATAAGTAGGCATTTCTTGGCTACCATTACAATCCTGAAACTATGTGTCTCTGTGTCTGTGTGTGAGTGAATGAGAGAGAGAGAGAGAGAGAGAGAGATGAATTTTAATTGTTGATCACTTGATCTTCCTAAGACAAATTTTGGATCCTTTGTTCTTTGCAAGAGCTAATTGCAAGTTCAATTCTAAGAATCTTGAGAATCCCTTATCATCCCACTTAAAGAGTTAAACAAATTATTTGCACTTGATGCAAGAGCAGATCATTTGTTCTTTCTGCATGAGTCCCACCTCGTCACACACAAAAAAAATCAGGTTTGTATTCTTAATATGTTTTTAAGAAAATGCTGCCTTGTGATATTATAAGATAAAATCTGAAGTCATATTATATGCAGAGACACCCTTCACCACCAACAACAGAATCACTCATCATCTCAGTTTTCATTTAAGAAATTGCCAACTCATTTTCAATGAGAAAGCAATACCACCCACAGAGGATTATCCTGATTTCCTCCATTACAAGTCACTGACGTCAAGAGTCTAAGCTTCAACTACAAACACAGTATCCCATCTAAAACACAGCCATCACTCTGACTGAAGTTCTTGGTGAATTGCTGAAGAAACTTTCCAGAGACCTAAAAACAACTACTCTTATATATGAAAAACATTTACATCGTATGGAGACACACTACATTTCATGAACTTTTTAACATCTCATTTTTCATTTAGGACTGAGTTCAGTATTACTTAACATATGATAAAGTTGAACCACAGATAGAGGATATCACTCTATGGTTTTCCTCAGTAGACCATTATCAAATGTAATTTTCATACCTTGCTTCAATTTTGAACAGAGTCTCATCCAAAACTTTCCCATTTCCCTGACTGAAGTTTTTGGTGCACACAGCAAGAAACTTTCGGACTTGAAAATATATAAATGGAAAAAAAAAAATCTGCATATTCTCGATTTCTTGCACCAGCCTGTCACTGTTAAGCAACATAAAAGACAAAAATACACTATATATCAAGGATTCAAATACTGCAATGCGGGGCTATCCTAGTTTTCTCATTAAACAGTATGCCCCACATGCATTCCCGACACTCGAGATTGAGTGGCATCCCACGCGAGTTCGTGGACTGCAAGGGGGTAAAAATGGGCATCAAATCCATGGATAAACCACATAACCTCATATATGGTGCACAAATGCTAGTTTATATTAGGGGTGGCAATCGGGTCGGATCAGGCATAAACAGGTCGGGTCAGATACAAATCGGGTCAAAAAATTATAAACCTGAACCCCACCTGTTTATTAAACAGGTCAGGAATTACAACTTGAATCCGACCTGTTTAATAAACAGGTCACCTGACCCGACCCGTTTAAGACCCGTTTAAGAAAAAAAAAAAGATGGGGGCCGGCGGGATGGGAGGGGAAGAGACGAGAGAGAGAGAGAGAGAGAGAGAGGAGGAGGAGGAGGAGGAGAGACCAAGAGAGAGAGAGGAGGAGAGACCGAGAGAGAGAGGCAGAAGGGTAAAGGAGAAAAAAAATATTAACTGCTTATCTTCTTCCCTGATCGGCCTCACTCGCCACGGCTGCGCCCGAGCCGCCACCCCGCACCGCCCGCGGCCTCCTGCGCCCGAGCCGCCACCCCGCACCGCCCGCAACCTCCGCCTTGCCGCGTCGCAGCCGGAGCTTCACCAGTCGAACCACTGCCTCAAGATCTGCCGTGATGGCCGCTGTGCCGCCGTTGCAGCGCCATACCGAGCCACCACCGCTGAGCGCCGCTGCCTCCATCGAGCGTTGCCGCTTCTACCGCTCCGCAGCTCGGATCCAGCGCCCCCTCGCCTTCCCGATCGAGCGCCGCTTCTACCGCTCCGCAGCTCGGATCCAACGCCCCCTCGCCTTCCCGATCGGACGATCCACCGCCTTATCCAAGCCGCTCGCCTTTCCGATCGGGACTCATGATTTCTTTCGACAAGAGAGGGAGAGCCGAAGAGGTGGGAGGCGAGGGGGATTCAACGGAGAGAGAGAGAGAGAGAGCCAGGTCCATGGAGGGTTCAACGCGACAAAGGGAGAGATGAGGAGGTTCCCTGACGGCCTGACGAAGGGAGAGATGAGGGTTCAACGCGACGAAGGGAGAGATGAGGGTTCAACGCGACGGCCTGACAACCTGACCCCGTCCCATCTCATTAAATCACGCTGGACCTATGGGCTAAGCAACCTGTGGGCTGTGGAGATAGGTAGTAAACAACAGCTATTGCTTTTCTTTGGGCCGGGGCTTGGGCCGGCCCTGTTTGATCCAATCCAACCCATATATTAAACAGGTTAAACGGGTCAGACATTTAAAATATGTATCCGATCCAATTAATAAACAGGTTAAACGGGTCAACCTGTTTATGACCCGAACCTGTTTAGGCCAAACCCGACCCTGTTTATGGCGGGTCGAACACGGGTCGGGTTGGCGGGTCGGGTCATATTTTGCCACCCCTAGTTTATATTGGGCTGGGTATTCAAGGGCAAAACCCCAAATCTCCCTCTCCTCCTTTAGCCATTGCCGCTCCCTAGCCCTTCTCTCTCTCTCTCTCCCCCCCTCTCTCCTCCTTTAGCCATTGCCACTCCCCATCCCTTCTCTCTCTCCCTCGCCCCCTAAAAAAACAAAAGAAAACTCCCCCTCTCCTCATGCACTAATTGCCTGCCCCTTCTTGGCCCGAAGGAGGAAGGCAATGGCAAAGTGGCGCATGTAGCTCCTTAGACTTTTCCCCCGCAAACGCTACGAATCGGTGCACTAGAGGCCATTACCCCTCCGCCTCCTTCGGCACTGCCCCGCCGCCAACTCCAAAAACTGCCCTCCGCCTATGCTGCATCATTTCAGCATCCAAGTGCCCATACTAGTGCCAATATTTTGTTGTAATGGTATGGTACCGAAAATACTATCTCATTTCAACGGTATGTCAACACTTGCAATATATGTTATTAAGTTCCACTACTTACTATGCAACTGGAAGCTTTCTATTGTGGATGACCCAAAATATTTCACTTGGCTTACAAACATCCGTGCAAGACATGCAATGTCTAACAACATACACATGTATTTTTCTTTATCAAGAAAAATTTAGTTCTTTCTCCTTGGAGGCCCCATTTATATTCCCTGTCAAGCTGCATCCTATATCATACAACATGTCTAACAATTTTCTTATAGTCTTATATTCTAGATTCTGTATAGCCCATTATCAGATCTAGGTGCTAATATGAAAAACATAATCCGGTAGAAGTTTCCATTAGAGTTCGAACCTTGACGTCATTTCACTTGCTGACCAAATCGATGATCAGCGCACCAAGTTCAACCACAAATTTATTTTGCCTATCTTTATGCCAGGTTCTCAAACCATCCAAACTCTAACTGTAAACCGTTATTTTGGGTTTTTTCATGTCTCCAATTGCTTAACAGAATGAGAATAACTTCGGACCAAGGTACGCCATCTCGATATTGGGCCCCATACTAGTGCTATACCATCACTGTGTCAGTACGATATGGTACGCCCTATACCGCCCGGTTCGATACAGTATTGGGCCCCATACTAGTGCTATACTGTCATATACCTATCATCTGGTCCTGATCTGACATCTCCACATGCTTTGACCAATTCGTACTTTGTGACTTGTATGGCAATATACATGCATTACTAATAGGGCAAGTTTTATAAAATTTGAGATACCGGACATCTAAGTGGGTTTAGATATTGAATTTGAAATATTTTAGTTAAAAAATCTATTTGAGGAAATACAAAGGTGATTGAAAATTATCAGTTGATATGTTTGCATTGTATCAGCCCATATCTCAGGATTTTTCAGTTTATATCAACTAAGATAATCGGAGCCAAGATTTTCTATATATTGTATGAAGGGTTGTGAGATACCAATAGAAATCAAGATCTTGGGCAAGATGAAAACTTTGACAAGGTGCAATAGGGCATAAAGTTTTGAACCACAAGCTCCTGGTCCTTCCTATCTATACTTGGTCCAAAAAGGTGCCCTAGGCTGTGATAAAAGGAGTGACTAAAAATTTCCAAACCAAGACTTTTGTAACTTTTACAGACTAGATAATAGATGTAAAAGTGTAATATACATGATATGGAGGATGAAACAAAGCAAGATGACTTCGAATATAAATTTATTTAGTCAATCAGAGATGTTCCAGTACTAAATCAAAGGAATGCTTTTAAAAGATCCACCTAAACTTATCGTAGATCCATGGAACATCATAACACAATGACTTAAATACTCAGGTTACAGTACCAAAATGTATTACAACAGGATAAGATGACCTCCCATTAATCAACAGAACAATAGGCTATAAAAAATAAAGTGAGCTAACTGGAAAAAGGAAAAGGATATAATTATTCCTTCATCAACGAAGAATCATATATTTTCCTTTTTTCATCTTGAAGGAAATGCAAGATAGCCTAAGCGGAATAGTTAACTTCATATGCTCTTTTAAAAAAATATCCATGCTATTCTCCACTAGTTTGAACCCTAATAGCACTTGCAGCAAAAAATTGAAGAGCTATTAGAAACTGTTTATCTCAACAACTAATCATGACATGATACTAGTTCCTCAGTTTAAACAACCGATCAAGAAAATTCATCAATTGGACATCAACATCCTTGGTCCATTTAGATTGAAAGTCCAGAGGTTGTCCGAGCCTACAGAAATTTCTAATTTCAGTATATTTAGTCTATGGAAAGTTCGACAAACTAAAACTTTTACGTTTCTTATAATGTCAGGGATCAAAATCAGACAACTTCAACAGCATCTAATGCATTACACCATCAAGTTAAGTATCTTCCCCTGAAATTATTATAGAATACTCGATACAATTGTTATCGAATAATTAAAGACTTAAGGAAAATGTAGAAACCAAAGCAAGTACCATTCAATGACAGAAAATGTTACTCATTCTATGATGTGGAAATCAGCAGTGCAAAATGGATTTACTTCTAACCTCATTATTCCTTGATGAAGAAGATGGTGGCACTGGAACAGGAATTTTAGCTGGTGGGCGATCACCTACAGGTTAAAAAGTACATGAATCATCAACAACTCTTACAAAAAAACAAAAAACCAAATTAATATATTTCAGGTTTCGAAATTCGTATGAGCGGGTAGAATGATTTAATGCAAAAGAACTGAATGTTTTATGGTTATGATGTCTCAATCACATTTATCTCAAAGCAAGGATTTTGTAAAAATAAAATTATATCGATCAAGATAGTTAAGACAACTTGAACATACCACCAAGCTAAAAGCACTAATAAAACATGCAAGGGCTAAAAGCACTATAAAAGCATGCAAAAAACAAAGCGTATCCAAGCATAATTTAAGCCCTTTTATCTAAAAGAACAACATGCCATGCATTGTACAAACACGTACGCATAGAGACATACACAGACATACAGACACACAGAAAGAGAGAGAGAGAGAGAGAGAGATAGAGATATATATATATAGAGAGAGAGAGTTTCCTTATTCATATTTGTTACCTTCAGCAGCAACAGGCCAGTATGGAGCTTTAGTTGGGGCATCCAGACGCTGCAAAATTGCTGGTTCTGCCTTCATAACAGTTATGGAGAAACCTGCATAAACAGTTTATGATTCAGCCAGCATGACTAATGTAAGTGCACCAAAGCCTCTTGCATGAACCGACCAGCCATATCTAGAGAAGTCATGAAAGATCCAGTATAAACTCTGTCAACAGCCAGTCCATACTCCAGTTGTAGCTCTGGAACTGCCTTTCTTGCTGCAATCATCAGCTCCATTATCGGAGTGGCGCCCAATCTGTATTATAACAAATTAAATCAAGCAATATTTTCATGGGGTTAATCAAAGATGTTAAGATGCCCACCTAGTCAATAAGCAATAGATAAGGTCAAGGAATGAGTTATTACTTTTTATACTTGTTAGAGAGTGTCCTTACTCCTTGAAGCATGAAGGAGTGAGAATTGAAAGAGATTCATTTTTATTATATAGAAAGGGTTTGCATGATGCACTGATACTCTATTTCATCACTACCATGAAAAATTTTGTTTCAACTTTTCAAATGCTATTGTTTTATCAACAAACTTTGAGAAAATATAAATAACTTGACAAGGTTTAGTAGATTTATAAATGAAATACATATTTTTAAACAAGCATCTTCACACTGTGCATATTATACTTATTCAAACAAAATCATGAATAAAGATAACAATGCGAGGATGCGTCAACATATTAATCAAGTATCCAAAAAGCTGGACTAAGATCTGCCGAACCAGGCCAAACCGCCCAGTTCAGGCAATACCGAACCGACCCGGTTGTAAACCAAGTCGGTTCGCTAATAGAAAACGGTTCTGGCCCATACGGGTCGGAACCGTAATGAGACCGACCGAAACCGGTCTTTTTCGAGCCGAAACCAGACGGTTCTGACCGGTTCGACGCCGATGCCAGTAAAATTCGCACCAAGTCAAGTATATTGCCACAGTGCGAGTGTTGTGGCAATCATGCCACAGTGGCCTACTGGGGGTTTTAAAAGCTCCTTCAACGGCATTGGAAGGGCCCGAGAAGGCCTTCCCAACGGTGAGTTGCCATAGTGCCAGAGCTTCCTCTGTCCAAAAAATTCATAAACAACACCGATTCAGACTATTAGAAGGAAGAACCGAGACTAAATAATGTGTGCTTTCTCTCTCCTATCTCCTTACTTTTTGGGGAGCTTAAAAAAATAGATCAAATATTGCAAAATAAAATAAGATCATGCCAATTTTTTGAATTTGGGCTTGATTTTTTATATGTTGTAAATCAATGGACGATGTACCCACTGACATAAAAATTTTATTTTTCAAATTTTATATAATTTTTAAAAATTAAAATTATATTTTTGGATTAAAAAAATAAAATTTTTAAAATAAAAAAAGGTAAAATCAAAAACGTATTTAGGAGCATGCAAGCTACTCTATATAAAAACTTGGTACCCATTCATTCAAGTTTTGATGTGATCACGCGCATAGTAGTCTAGGCCTAAATTTGGAACAAATTGATAAATAAGTAGCCTTTTATGTATGCCCGAGGGCCTAAAAAATTATATGTAGCATCCATTGTTAGATTCTACATGAATATGAGCTAAAATTATTTTTAAAAATATTAATATTTAAAAATTTTACATATAAAAATAATTTAAAATATAAAATTAATACAAAAAATTATGAAAAATTAATAGTACATATTACATAATTCAAAAGTAATTTCTAAGGTAGAAATCATAATTTTTTAAATTTATGATATATATAAATATTTTTTTAAATAAAAATTATTAAAAATATATAAATAAATAAATAAATTAGGGTTATATATTAGATAAGTTAAATGTATTTTCTAAGGTAAAAAAAATTATCGTCGTTGTATTAATATTTTGCTAATTTTAAATAATTAATAAACTGACGTACTTAATCGATCCGGTGTAGGAATAGAACCATTAAGAAAAAAGGATCCAAAGCGTGATATTGGCTGGAAGCATGGGCAAATGCTCTCGAGCCGGCACTATTGGTAGTGCAACTGGTGCAACCTAGAGTTCAGGAGATAAGCTTGATCCGAAAGTTGCGGCCCTATATCTAGAAAAGGTAACTTAACTTAAGTGATGTGTAAGTTAACTGGTATTTTCTATTACTAACATGGTACATCACGGTTCTTTTTCATAGACCAAATTATTTAGAGAAGGCAGTGACAGCTTTGGACAGTGAACAACTGTCGTGAGTAAAACGAGGATGAATCCAGATATGTTACACATCAGGTGGACATTCATATGGCGTTAGATGGTTACTAATATGGTACTATCTTATATCTATTTTTCTTCAATATTTTTGCACCTGAATGGTATATTTATTTTGAGCTGTTCACGAAAAATCTTAAGAGGGTAGCTATCCGGATCCTTTCTTAGACGGTCTCCTCGAGTGGCAAGTAAAGAAACCATTTGACACAAAAACGCCTCAACGACCTTGTATATGTCCATTACAATCTGAGGTTAAGGCTAAAATATTCAGAAGAAAGTGGAGCTCAAGTATACAGATCTGATCCATAATGCTTTCGTTGATGATGAGGATGATCCTATAATCGAATGGCTTATGGGCAGGCAACAGGAGCCGGAGCTTGACGAGCCCAGATCGCCTCCACGACCAGCCAGCTTCGTAGCTCGCGAGGCTAAGGTCGATGCAGGGCAATGGGTTAAGCGCAATATTCCACGCATTCATACAACTGATCAGCCACAACCATAGGGGAGCCAGTCACCACATGACTCGTCCGAAACATTCTCTCAGAGATATGATCGAGAGATGCTCAAACAAGGCCACTACACTACCCAATCGACTTGGTTAGAAGGGCGAGGCCAGGTAGAGGGGCACGAAGGATAAGCACCAAAAAGAAAAACAAAAGGCACCTGCACCCCCAATGAAAAGTGTCGAGTCCTCGAGCAGCAGCGATGATGACAATTTTGGTGGTCATGGATCTACTGGCCATGGAGAAAGTGGAGAACAGAAGATCACTATTTATAAGACAGTCATGGGGTGGTCTTCGACACACTGTTGAGTTCTAATTTACACATGTTACACAGGATAGGAACCACGATGCACGATCTAGTAGAGCCCGCGAGGATACGATTGTATATAGGAGACGAGCTCCTCGAGATCATTCAAGAGCACAATACAACTGCAGATGACCTCACACATGGAGTACAATCCATAGACGTATTATGTTCGGAGTTGTATACTGGATTCTATTATCCGTAGCCACATGCAGCCTATGACCTATACGGATATGGATATGAATATGGTGCGTTTAAGGCATTTTTCGATGACTACTACACAGCCGTATAATCAGCCGTCTTGCAGCCCGGAGCATCTCACGGATCGTATTTTGTTACCGGCATATTCGGATGGGCCCCTCCACAGCTGTATAATCAGCCATCTTGGAGCCAGAGCTTCGGCAAAAAATCCGACTGCTTATAACCCGACGCGCGTTTCTTATGGGATGAACGTACAAGACTACAACACCACTTGGTTAGAGGAGTGGATTGATGTGCCTCCTAACTATACTTATGATTCGGATATCTACGAAAGCCATCGCCACTCAACCCGATTTTAGATATCGCCATGTATATTGTACTTTAAATGTATATAACTGATTGTATTATTTTATATTTTTCACGTCACTACTTAAATTGAGGATATTTTATGTTGTTTATTTTATGATTTGCATCATTTTAAAGCAATAAAATGCATCATGCAGGTTAAACCAGAATCATAAAAATATTAAAAAATATAAAAAAATCAAAAAATAAATAAATTAGACTTAAATTCATAAAAAAAGTTTGAAAAGAGCGATTATCAATTAAATTTTTTGAGAACTACAAAAAAAAATAGAGCATGCCAGTTCACGTGCCGGTCCGTGAACCAGCACGCCCTACTAGTTCGATTCGGTACCGAAGCGGTACCAAACCATGCTGGGCGCCGACCGGTACGGATTTCGGTAAAATTGATGTTACTAGAGATGCTATTGATTAGTCTTATGCATGACTATGTTTTTAACTGCAATAATAAGTTATCAACAATTATCAAAGCACTGGTCACGTAACCTCTTTCTGTAACTAGATGTTATAATCATTACATCATGGCTGTCATTGGTTAACATAATGATGACAACCTATTATTGCAGGTCAAGGGAGTCGATTACGACAAAGTGTTTGTCATTATACATTTGCTTGCCCAGTTAGAAGATTCCAGCTACTACGTTTCAACCTAATGCTCTTGAAATTTCTTTTTAGTTATAAAAAGGGAACATTGCTTAAACACTCCCTCCCCTTAAGTTTAAAAAGTTTCAAAGTGGTCACTGAAGTTAGTTAAATGGTTCAATATAGTCCCAAAACCTATCCAACATCCAACACCATTAAGACGCCATTTTAAAGAACAATTTTGCCCTTATAAGAATGGTTTCTTTACCAAAAGATACCCTCTCTTATCCTCTTCTCATCTCTCCTTGCTCCTACCACCTTCTCTTCTAACACTTCTCTCTAAACTCCACTGTCCTCACCCCTCCTCTCTAACATGGTGCTACCCGAGCCCCATCCACTCCCACCACCTCCTCTTCCACCACGCCCTCCTCTTTGAATCCCATAGTCATCCTCATCCCTGCTCTCCATCAAACCTGGTCTCGAGCCCCTCCCATCACCTCCTCCTCTCCATCTAACGATTCTAACCTAGTCCCGAGCCCCTTCCATCACCTCCTCTTCCAACACCTCCTCCCCCACCTCTCAAAATCTTGCTGGCGTCCTTATCCCTCCTCTCCATCTAACCAAGTCCCAAGCCTCACCCAGTCCCACCACCTCCTCTTTCACGACCTCCACCTCCTCCTCTCTGTCCCTCCTCATCCCTCTCCATCTAAACCATTCCTCACAAAGGTATTTTAGTCCTAAAAATCTCACATGACCATCATATGATGGAATCCTGTGAGCCCAGGTATATAAATATGGATGGCAGGACCACATTGAACCGCTTAACTAACTTGAATGACCACTCTGAAACTTTTAAACTCAAAGGATACTAAAACTGGCCCTAAGTTGAGGGGGTGTCTGATTAATTTTTTCTCACACCATGCTCTCCTTGTAGCAATAAGAATTTATATTACAAAACTTGATATTGGTAAAAACATGTCTCACTTGTTATTTTAGTTGACCAATCTTTGTAAGGTGCTAGGCAAAGTAGTAGTAAAGTTTCATGGTGGCTGCACCAAAGAATCTTGCCCTAAGTAGCCCAATTTTTTTTTAAAAAAGAAATAAAAAGTTGACCAAGGCATAAAACTAATCAAAAAGTAAATCTAGAAAGATAAGAGTCATAAAACAGTACTTACCCATTAATCATGAGAACCACTCTGCTCCCCCGTGTGATAGGAACATATTGAGTTTCCTGCAAGCAATTGAACAATTGCATGTAGAAGATGATATAGTTTTTGTGAATGTAGAAAAATCATTTCTATTAATGCATAGCATTCTGACAATAGGAATTGTAGACATATGTTGCCACTGAAAGTATCTCTATTTGAACATATAAATTAAATATGCAGTGTGACTATAAAGAAACTCTACTGTTCATAATAACAAGTAGAGCAATCCAATTTTCGATAGAAATTTCCTGCCTAGAAGTTCCCACGAGCCGTGGTAATTGCCATAGAAGCACATTTCATTGTCGTTGTGGGTGCAGGACAGCATCTTGAAACAGTGCTTTGATCCTGATGCCGGAAGGTGTCAAATTTGGCTAACAATTTGGAGGAAGGGCATGCTGATGCAACCGACTGTGACGAGAGAGATCCCACCACGACACGTACAACACATGGTGCTACAACGGGCAGGTGGTTGTTAGAAAAGGAGCATGATGGGTTACTCTCTTCCAAGGCTAAAAACACTACCTTAACCTATCACCCTAAGGATACAACTCTCACATGCTAGCTCGCAAAACAGAAATCCACTAGAAAGAGAGAGAATAGAGAGAAGGGAATAATAATTCCCATAATAGAATTTTCACTAATCAATAATTCAAGAATCTTAAGTATGATTATAACAGGAGCCCTGAAAGCGTATTTATAAGTAATACAAGAGAAACCTATTTTTCTACTTTTCAATGTGAGATTTCAAATCCTATTCTAACTCGAAGAATTCTAACAATTAGCTTTCCTAATAACATCAAAAGTTCTCAAAAAAAATAAAATAAATCAAAACTCCCTAGAATTAACTAACATCAAACTTTCCAAACGAGACAAAACTAGCTTGGGTTCCGAGACCCATGCATTCCAGTCTCGCATCAGTATTGGCTCAAACCCACTTGCCTAGCAAGCCCTAAGCATGCCGGCATCATACTCCCCTGGTTGGAGAAGACTCGCCATCGAATCTAGGTCTTCTTGGCCTTCCTGATCTTCATAGTAAGGCGATCGGTTAGCTATGTTGAATGTTGCAGATACTCCATAGTCTCCAAAAAGTTTAATTTTATTATAAGCATTGTCATTAATACACTTCAAAATCTTGAAAGGACCATCTACATGACGAGATGACATTCTTAAAAGAGAATCGCTCTTGCCTCAAGTGCATCCAAACAAGATCACTTTCTTTGAAGACACAGGCTTCCCATGCTTGTTAGCATAACGCTGCTATTTCACTATTTGTCAAAGAATTCTATCGCGTACCTCTTCATGTAGCTCCATGATCTCCTTTACTTGTGCCCAAGAGGGTAGATTGCTAATAAATGTCGGGCATAAATGATGCTTCAGCCTTGAACCGGCAGACCTTTCTGCAAAACAAGCTTGGTGAGAGTAATTGTGTGTATAAGGATCACTGCTGAGTGTCGCGGCATGCTACATTTTCAAAATGCTTTATTTTCTTCAGCTAACACGTACTTGGACCTAAACTGTGGCCAACCATTATTGCCCTTCTGGCTGCTGGTATCAAAAGATCGTTGAAAAAATCGCATGTTCTGTTTTCCCCTTTGTGATGGTTCAGATCCCTGATCTCTCAAGTCAGGCATACCCAGAACTGTATCAAGCTGATTACTTATATGTGGAGAACTAGAGTTCAATAAGGGAGACTGCAAGCGAGAAAGTTGGGGCAGAGATGGCTACAACTATTGCAGTATGCTGTTGCGAAAGTAGCTGATGTAGAACATTGTGTGTCATGTTACGTGAAATATTTTGTGATTGAGGATTGATTATCCATTGTTCACATGCTTGCTGGATGATTTGCTGCTGCAATAATGGGCTGGTACTGTAGAACTACTGAGGTAATATATAAGGATGCTGGAGGTGAAATTATTGCTTTAGATAATCACTACCTTTGACATCTACCAGCAGCGTAGAATGCATTCCCTGTTGAACCCATGGGCCCATGCTAGGTCACTAAAAGTTTAAAGACTGAAGGCTTCGAACACCAGTACCTTCTGGATAACAAGACCACCATTGATATCTTTTTGATGCTACAATAGATCATCATTTTGTGAAGAATGCTGAATATGCTTTTGGCTCCTGCTTGAATATTCAAATGATACATAAGAAGTCTATGTCAAGAATTCTTCTAGCTGAGGGCTCTACATCATCATATAATCAATGGCTGAGGATGAAATTATAACAAAGGTCGAGAGATGTAGGAGTGCAGTAGAACGTTTATTGTAACTCTCAACAGATATTGGAGGAGGGATTGGAGGAAACAGTGCCAATGCTTCATCACATGTATTGTCAATCCATCGCCATAGCAGTTTATGTCCATCGTCAGGCTTTAAGCTGAATACTTCAGCAGCTCTTTCAACTTGTTGCGGTGTCCAAGAAGATGAAATAGAAAAAGAAGTCATATTCCACATACTTCACCTTGATATATTAACTCCTCTGTGCTTGGGCCTTCCTCGTCATACTTGTTTGACTGATCTTCTTCCTCCTCTTCTGTGCATGATTCTTCCTCCACCAAAGAGATTAGGTTTAGATTTGGGCTATCGGCAGCAATATGCCCAAACCCTTTATACTTGAAATACTTGCGGAGATTGGAGGCGATAGAACCAAAAAATGGGCGATTTATCTCTCTTCCTTTCCACTCTTAGCAAGCTGGGGTATATTCCGTCTGAAACCCACACTTGCAACGTTGTCATCTGGGGCGATTCATCAACAGGATCAGTCGGCTAGAGAGCGGGACTATTCTTCTTCCGGGGAGGCAAAGTCGTCACCTCTACTGACCGAACCCTTAGTTCGGAGGTCTTGGCATCCGTACAAGATGAGCGGTTGATCGGCACTGGGAAACATTCAACTTCGTCTAGGAGGGATCCCATTCACTCCATCTTTCTTCCCAACGAGCCTATGTTTCTTGATTTGGAAGATGGGCGGGTTTGAAAGGAAGTCAGACATTAAGTTTTGGTCCCCCGTCTCGGCTACAAGCTCAGGATTTCAGTCTTCAGCTATGACGGCTATGGATCGGCCGGCTAAAGAACAAAGACCAGGAGCATAAAAGAGAAGGTACTCGTGTACGGGAATCGAAGTGATTAGAACAAAACCGAGCTTGCCGGCCAAGAATGAAGAAGCAACGGACGCTATTTGTGGACATCTAAAGTCTTATGGCCGAGGCTAGCAAAAGGTGGCTTGTTCATACCCTCCTTGATGGGGACATCAGAGCCCTTCATCCAGATGATCCTGAGCCCCCAAATTGAGTCAGACTTGGATTGGATCCATCTGAGTCCGAGTCATTTTCTTTTATTGCATTATTTACTTTTGAGTCATTTTCTTTTATTGCATTATTTACTTTTGTCTTAGTCAAGTTAATTTGGTCCGTTATTTTATTATTAGACTGATCGATTGGGTTATGTAATTGGGTCAATGTGTAAGGTCTATATAAAGACCACCCCTCTAATGTATGAGGAACTGATGATGGAATGAAAAAATCCTAGCTTCTTTCTTGTTCTTCTTCTTCTTCCTCCTCCCCTTCTATTCTTCCTGCGTCCCTATAACCTCTTATTCCTTCTCCCTCTCTTGTTCTTCCTTCTTTTCCTCTTTCCCCGCAGTTGTGCTACATCAACTTGGTATCAGAGCCTCGGCTTTGCCCCTGTGCCAAAGCCTCGAATCCCTACACAGCATCTTTCTCCCATGCTGCCACTTGAATCGTCACCCCACGCCCGCTGCACAACCTCACCCCACCGCCTCCACCTCCGTCTTTCTCCTTTGACTGCCCACTGCCCGCTACCACACGCCTCCTTCATCAGGCCTTCCCCCCCCCCCAAAAAAAAGAAATCCTTTCTTCCTTCTCTCGATTCTCACATAAGGAACAGGGGAAAGCACCTTTGCCAGGTCCACCCCACCTGTCGTCACACCCGTGCCCACCGCCGCCACCAGTCACCGCCAGCAGCGCCGAGCCACCGTCGGGCGTCCTCGCCGCCGCCGCCGCCCAGTGAAGGCCCGAGCCTGCCGTCGGAGGAGCCATATCCCCCCGGGTTCCCGCCGCCCGGGTTCCCGTGCTTGTCGACGCCGCCCGTGGCTGCTGTGGTCGGCCGCCTCCTGTCGCCGCAAGCTCCGTAGCCGCCGCCAAGACCTCCACCCCGCCCCGCAAGCGCCGCCGCGAAGAGCAGCATGCCCTCCCGAATCCGTCGGGAGGTTGAAGAAAACCAACCTAACGGGTAAGATCCAAACCCGTTACCCGTTTCTCTGTTAGCCCGGATCCATCCCAAAAAAAAAAAAAGAAGCTACGCACGTGACTTGCACGTGATGGACCCTTAATGGGTTTTCGGAGCGGGTCACGCCTGATAACCCGGATCCTAATGGGTCTGAGTTGAAAAAAAAAAGACAAAAAAAAACTTACCTCTGTTCATCTTCCCCAACCGCACGCTGCGCCGCCGCCCTCATAGCGCCGCTCCGTCCTCCACCGCCGTCTTCCCCGAACCGTCGAGGTGCCGCCGCTCCCTCATGGTGCCTCCCCGTCGCCAAGCGCTATCGCCTCCGAGCCCCTCCTCCTCCGTCGTCCAAGCCCGCGCCGTTCCGCCACGCCGTCCCCCATTGTCGCCGAGCCACACCTCCTGCATCGACCACGTCCGCACGCCGTTGCCGAACCGCGACGCTACCGATCGAGGCGCCTCCTCCCCGCGGCCAACCACAGCGCCGCCCGAACCAGCCGCGACGCCGCCGAGCAGCAGGCAGACCACCCGAGCACTGCCCGCTTCCTCCGAGCACCGCCTTGTTCCCCCGAGCACACCGCCCCTGCCCCCGCCATCTCCTTTTCCATCTCTTCTCCCCTGTTCTCCCTTCCTTCGGCCGCATCTTCCCCATTCACCCCATCGGAACCCCCTTCCCCCTCTTTGACCCGCAGACAAAGGCCCTCGGGACCATCAGGCCGCAGGCCCCTTCGAGCCCAACCCCAATCCCCTCTACCCGCGGGCCGCAATAGGCTTCAAAGCCCTTCCCCACATCAAACCCCAGCAGGCTCTTCATCAACCTGTGCGCCAGTAGCATCTCTCCACAGCTTCCATCTCCAGCCAGTCATCTCTCCTCGGCGTCCACTTCAATCGTGCAACAGTTCGAGTTTAGCAATCCACACTACTGAGTTTCTGCGCTGCGTCCGACGACGTCTCCACTACTTGAGAAGCCATGAGCGAACGACTCTGGCCGACTACTTCACGACAGGTGATAGGTTTCTACTTTTTCTGGCTTGTTCATTTAATTATGTTCTAGTTCTCTTGCATGATAGCCACATTTTGAAAACTTATATTGCCGTCACAATTCAGAACATTGAACCTTTCACTTCTGAACTCGCCCTATTACCCATTAAATCTTGATATTAAATTAGCGCACCTTAGTAACAGGACGTTTATCAATATTATTCGATCAGATTACTTTAGGATCAGAACAACTGTACTACTTGATTGCAATCTAATTTCTTAAATTGAATTATCTTAATCCTTAATTCTGAATAACCGAAGTAAAAATCAGCAACATTTAAACTTTAAGTTATTCTTGTGAAGACTTGCTGATCTCTGAAATCATAATAGATTGCATTACTAGGTTGTCCTGCATCAAATCTGGTCCTGCATCATATTTATTAGGATTTCATTAGTGACACTGCATTTCACATCATCACCCAGTGTCATCATTGCATGCCAACCTGTAGTGATATGGAGTGCTATCTCAATCAACTGAAAACCCTTGTAGCTACCATGAATTCCGACATTTTGAGGTTTCTCATAGAACAGATCGATGCCATGCGGGCTGGATACAAGAAATTCAAATAAGAGATCCGTGAGCTCATGCAAAATTCTAGAACCCCTACACCGCCAACCCCTATTGCAGCCCAACCTAAAATCGGTTTGGTTGCATCACCTGTAATCCTTCCCTATTTTCTTGGGCACCAAACCCAATGCTCAAGGTGTCAACAATTCGACCCCATAGCATTCCAATGTTCCATTAAAACCTACCTGATTACTGAACCAGAAGTTAGGAGCCAAGAGGTCGAATATGTCGAAGAAATCTATGAACCAAATATAGAAGACTATGAAGAAGACTTTGAAGACGAACCTACAGAATTAGACTTTGTCCAAAATGATTCCCAAAGGGAGACTATTGATCTAATAAGTACAACCAAGCCACTTCACATCACTACTGTTGAAGAGGTAGTGATAGATATTGAGAGCCAGTCATCTGAATTGGCACTTGTAGCTAAAGATACCCATGTGGTGTCCAATCTTGAACATTTTCCTATAGTAGTTTCCCTTCTAGAGGAGTTTCATGATGTAGTCCCTGATGATCTTCCGGATGCACTTTCTCCAATGCGTGATATCCAACGCGCAATTGATCTAGTTTCCGGAGCATCTCTGCCCAACATTCCACATCATAGGCTCAACCGAATGCATATGCTAGGACCTGAAATTTAATATTACCGACAGTTAAGTTTGCATGTAATAGTTCGGTTAACAAGTCCATAGGTATGAGTCCATTCGAAATGGTGCATGATTACAAACCTAGGCAACCCATAGACCGGTTTTTCATGTCTCATCAGTATAGAGTCTTTGAGTCCGCACAATCAATTGCATCACATCCACATTCATTGCATTAAGAAATCAGCAATTGTAGTCATTTTAATAACTTAAAATATAAATCCCTTGCTGATTTACACAGACATTATAAAGAGTTAAGTGAACGAAATTACGTCATGATAAGAATTAGGCTTGAACGACTTTCTTCGAAAATGTTTACTAAATTGCAAACTTGTAGTGCAGAACCGTTCAAAATCTTAAAGAAAATCAGTTCGAATGCATATGTTGTGGATCTTCCTGATGACTATGAGATTAGTGCGACATTTAATATTGAAGATTTAGTCCCATACAAAAAGACAATATTCATGCCTTCTGACCTCTTTATTGATATACTTGCCCATGTTAGACACCCTGACCTATTACCTACTGTTGAGCCACCACTTTCCAAATTTCATGCACGTAGAGAACAAATAGAACATATATTGGATGAGCAGGTTATTTCAACCAGGAACGATGATTACCAGCGTTACCTTGTTCGGTGGAAAAATCGACCAAAGTCTGACGTGACATGGATTTCCAGAGTCCAGTTGCAACGCCTTGACGCCGATCTTCTAGAGCAGTACGACAGTCGGCCAGACCTGTACTCGACGGGATCGAGTTTTTCTCATCGGGAGGAGTTGATGGGGACATCAGAGCCCTTCATCCAGATGATCCTGAGCCTCCAGATTGAGTCAGACTTGAATTGGGTCCATCTGAGTCCGAGTCATTTTCTTTTATTGCATTATTTACTTTTGAGTCATTTTCTTTTATTGCATTATTTACTTTTGTCTTAGTCAAGTTAATTTGGTCCGTTATTTTATTATTAGACTGATCGATTGGGTTATGTAATTGGATCAATGTGTAAGGTCTATATAAAGACCACCCCTCTAATGTATGAGGAACTGATGATGGAATGAAAAAACCCTAGCTTCTTTCTTGTTCTTCTTCTTCCTCCTCCCCTTCTCTTCTTCCTACGTCCCTATAACCTCTTCCTCCTTCTCCCTCTCTTGTTCTTCCTTCTTCTCCTTTTTCCCCGCAATTGTGCTACATCACTCCAGTAGCAGAGATGCAAGTTGCAAAGGCAACTTGCCTACCGAGGTGGGAGATCCATCATATCAAATTCACAAAGCAGCACAGGTAACAATGGTTGACATTTTTTATTGGCTCAACTGGTGTGTGTATACCAGTATATAATAGTACATACTTTCTATCTATCTATGGATAGATAAGTATTTATCCGGGGAAGGCTCGGCAGGCCAAGACATGATCAACTTCTTGTTGTCCAATCAAAAAATTCAATGGTATTGGATGAGTCAGGTAAAGATATCGAACCATCTATTTAACCTCAAGACTTCTTTTCTCCAAGGAAAAATGGAACCGATCAAGCTATAATTATTCCTATTTTGTTTTTGAGAGACGATCTGGATTTGACCTTCTTCCTTATCTAAATCCAATAGGTTCTTAAGTATTTGCATGCAAGAGAATGAGAAGTGGGTCCATGTAAATGATCGAGACCTTGCAAACAACAACGTTGAGCAGCCATTCGAGCTTATCCAATGAAAAGGAAGAGACTTCCTCAGACTGAGTTGCAAGCAAGAGATTGTGATTGGCTAGATAGGAGGTTTCCATTTTCATTTTTTTTCTGGGTGCCCAAGAGAAGAGCGCCATGTGCTTTACAAGTGGTCTTTCGACATCAAATCTCCTCCAGCTCGGGTGCAGATACCAAAGCTTAAAAATAATGGCCTATACATTCTAAAGCTTGCCAACTAGCGTCTGAAATAGGTCTCTTCAAAATTTTGGATCAAAAACAGCAGGGGTTGCTGAGGCCGCCCTTATCCTTCTTCTGGGATGGCTAGGAGGCATCGACTTTGGAGTATGCCGATATATTTGACATGAAACTCCCCAATTGGACGCTCCATCTCTATACCTTGAAAAGTACAAATTCCTTGTTCTTAGTTGCTACTTCTTAACTTTTGTTGTAAATCAAATCACAACATTCAACAGCCAATAGGTTTGGAGTTGCACAACTAGCTCAATTTCAGGCTTCAGTCCTCCAAGATATCGTGCTATAGTTTGCTCTTCAAGCTCCTTGATGTCACATATCATGGGGAGTTGCTCGAATTCTATCTTGTACTCTTTTATAGTTCGTGTTGCCGAATGTTGTGGAGCTTAAGAAACTTTTCTTGATGGTAATCTTCAAAAAGGAACTTTTGCTTGAGTTCACGACGCATCTTATCCCACGTTCGGATCTTGCCATGTCCTTCATGCTCACATCATTGCTTCAAATTTTCCTACCAAATTGATGCGCACTTCTTGGGCTTGATGGCGACTAACTCGACACGTCGATCATCGGGAACTTCATTGAGCTCAAAGACTCGTTCAATAGTGTGGAGCCCAATCAATAAATTCATCGAGTTGTAGGCATCTTTCAAAATCGAGGATATCTATTTTGATGTTTAAGTCGCAATGGTAGCAATGTAGTCTTCATTTGCATTGGCAACAGGTCGATGAAGATGCTCTCTTATTGTAGAGTGGATTGAAATCTTCTACTTCTTCATTGAAGTGTTCACTTTCATCATCAAAGAGCTTTCTGTCGGAGTAGTGATTGGAACCCTGATGATGTCAATGTTCACATTGCCTTGCCATTGACGAAGCCACTAATTTTCTTCTTGAAGTTGTTCAAGTTGGCGATGCAATTCATCTAATTCAATGTCTCACAGATCTTGCTCACTTTAAACATGCTCTTCGACATTGTGGCTGCATGACATCTTGAAACCATTCTCAGATATGGTATGTGTCAAACTTGGGCAAAAAATTTGAAGGGCATGTCGACGCGACTATGGCGTAGTAGAAACCCCACAAGGGTACATACAACGCATAGTGCTAGAATGGGCAGACAGTTGATGGAAGAGGAGCAAGGATGGGCTACTCTCTTCCAAGGCCAAAAACACTATCTTGACCAGCCACTCCAAGGATACAGTTCTCACACACGTACAACCCTAGAAATCCACCAAAAGGAAGGAGAGAAAACAGAAAGAAGGCAAAGGAAGAATACTTCCCACAATAGAGTTTTCATTAATCAATAACTTGAGTATCTCAAGTATGACTATAATAGGAGCCCCAAGGGGTATTTATAAGTAATACAAAAGAAGCCTATTTCTCCTACTTTTTAATCTGAGATTCCAAATCCTATTTTAACTCAAAGAACTCTAACTATTAACTTTTCTATTAACATCAAAAGTTGTCAAAAAGAAAAGATTTAAAAAAATCAAAACTCCCTAAAATTACCTAACATCAAACAATCCTAACAAGACAAAAGTAGCTTAGGTTCCGAGACTCGTGCGTTCCAGTTTCGCGTCCAATGTTGGCTCAAACCCACTCGCCTAGCAAGTGAACCTTAGGCGCTCCAGCATCAAAAAGTCTAGGGTTTTAGTAACACACTGCTAGGTGGCTAGGCTCACCTAGCAACCTAGATGGCCACCCATTACAATGCTATCAAACACCACTAATAATCTTCTCCTTGATTCAAATTTTTCAGCATCATGATGTCCAATAATGTTAGTTGTGGATGATATCATGAGAAACTTGTCAAACTCCACAGATTCGTAGGCTCCTCAAATTCAGATATGCCATAACAAATCATGAGATGATCAAAATATTTGTACACTCCTTGAAATAAGCACCTAGTTGAAGATGGATTTTAAGGAAACAATCTCAATTATAGTTTGCGTAGACCAAATAAATATACAGCCCTGCCAATCTTCAAAGTACTCAACAAATAAATAAAAAAAGAAATTCTAAATTGTGAAAGTAAAATCAATGTATTAAATCATAAAGATTTTCCAACATATTGGTTCAGATTTTATGCAAACAAAACCATTTTTATACTACTCTAGGCACCCTAATTGATGTCTCATGCAATTCAATATCTCTAGCAATACAAGGATTCAGAATTTATACTTGAAATGAAAGGTGGCCTGAGTCTTTTACATTCTCCACATATGGACTAGAAAACTAACACCACCCTATACTCCTATGTTGTTCTGAAATGTCCCTTTCTGGGAACCATACCAATTTAGGATGATCTGATGAAAAAAGATCAAGAACACAACTTATGCTGGCAAGTAGTTGATGAAAATAAACTTGGTTAGTTTGCATCAACGGCTTTAGCAGGTAGGTAAGGACTTGCATTTGACTAATAAATAAAAGATCTTACCCATAAAAAGGGGAAAAAAGAATCTGGCACATGAAGGAAAATAATGAACTGGAGAGTAAACTTAAATATTAGTCAAACAAAGTATACCGTTGACAAAATCTGCTTAAGAACATGAGATACTACTACATCAACAGGCTGGATGTCAGCAACAGCAGCCCCAGGCTCCCCATGCTGAAAAAATGAGCAGCAAACTAGGCCTTTTAGTTCTGGAATAAAAAAAAATACAAGGATGCCTATATAATTTTGATCCACATTTCCAGCTGACATGCAGTGCATTGACAAATAAAGTAATGCAACATCATATACCAAGTCAGAAAAACAAGATACGCATACAAGTGATGGTGTAATGAAGGCTTGTAATTGAAGTCAATTTGTCAACAAAATATGTTTAAGTTAACTTACTATTCCAAGACCAAGCTCCATCAGTCCTGGACCTAAACGATCAGATGTGACCTGGCCAGGCAGTGTACATACGGACAAGGCAACTCCCATTGTTCCCACCATTTCAGATGCACGCTTTGCCTCTGCAGCAACGTCAGCCAGGGACAGACCAGCATCTGCAGCTGCCCCAGCAACCTATCAATTACAGAAACATTATAAGTTTGAAAGTATACGCAAAAAAGACCAACAAAGTATACTCTTCAAAGGATTTCCAAAATATCTAACACTAAGCTCTGACACTAGAAATGTATATTTGATAACTGGGTTGAGAATGTGAAAATCACAACTTTAATCATAGACCTGGCTAAATAGTCCTCTAAGGGGTCACACATTTTTCCAGTAGCAGATTCTGAACATCCTTACTCCTTGGACTCGATATTGTCCAAATGACAAAGCGTCAAACTAATGTACAGTCATGACCAGACTATCTCCATGTAGAATGGCACATCTTATCATCTATGTTGGATAGAAGCAGGATGAATTGACTATGAATCTAACATCTAAAAAACAAAGATGCATCTGGTAGAACTGGTTCAATGCAGCCATAATGTTATTAGTATGTATTATGGCAGCTAGCAAGTTGCGAGGCCTTAACAGAATATAAAGGACACAATTATTAAGACCAACATAATTATTTTTTTCCAAGCAACCCCAAATGATTTCATCATTAACTAGTAGAGAATGATGGCTGGCAATAATAAAAGAAAATAAGGTGGTTCACTTATCTGGAGTGTCCATGCACTTCCCCATCACTTCTCCTTCTGTCTTGTCTTCTTTCCATTCTCTTGCTTAAGCATTTGTTTCAGCTATTCTATTTCTGTTTTCTCCAGATTTAAGGTTGAACTGCATCCATATACTAGTTCTAAGCCTTTAAGGCTGACATACAAGGAGTGTGATATTCAAATTTGAGTTTCATGAATCTTCATTACTCCTCCTTTTGTTCAAGATATGCTGCGAATGTGACTGCTGTCCCCTCTACCAAGGAATGTTAAAGAAAAATTCAAGATCTGTCATCTCTTTTGCCATCTTTCTCAACCTCAAAGAAAACAGCATTTATTGCTAACCCTACACCAAGCTCTACATAACCTAACCAAAAACCCATCACCTTCTCCATATAATCACAGCAAGTGAGAATGAGAATAAGAGAAATGGTTCTTATTCTTTTAGAACCAAAACCCCATCATATAACCTAACCAAAACCCCATCACATTCTCCATATAATCGCAGCAAGTGAGAATGAGAATAAGAGAAATGGTTCTTATTCTTTTAGAACCAAAACCCCATCACATTTTCCATATAATTGCGCTACCAAAAAGCAATGGTTCCTTCAGAAAATGATAAGTAGGAGAGCCCAGGATGTGTTCTCATGACATAGGATTATACCAACCGGTGGAAAAGTAGCTTTCCTATGTCCCTCATGGATTTTTCTTTCTCGTGAAACATGGAAATGCTACTTTCCTATCTCTCTCCTTTGAAAACTCCAACCAAATAAGAGGTCTTTCTTTATTTTCCCATTGACTACACTTTTCCCGTTCTTTTCCCATGAACCAAACGAGTCCTAAGATCTTTATGCAAAATTTGGAACATGTGCAATCTAAAATGTGCAAAAATATGCATTAAATCAGAGAAATGGCAGTGAGTATTCAAGAGGTGAGAAATGCCCAGTACTAAAAGCCACTACAACATTGCAGAATACAAAAGCTGAAACCAGACTTTTTTCATGTCTTTTGACTAGAGTGACTGATTCACACCAAATAGCAAATTGGCTTTGATATTTTCCCATCAGGATCACCATAGTCTAACTGGTGCTCCAAACTTCATGCCTAGGAACTTATAGACATGGAATAGGTATTCCATCACCATCTGCCTCTCTCACTTTTTATCACCCTAAATGCCATCATGTCGCTATTACACAATCTTGAATCAACAATTGTATTAGCTGATAAGGATGTGCTCATTAATCAACGTACTGGATCTAGCGATAATAGGCATAAAGAAGAGCATTAGTTGCTTGATTTGGGGTTGGCTTATATTTTTCTTTTTCTATTTAATTGTTCAGGACTATGGCTTAGATCCGGGGTCAGAGGATCGTAATCTATGTGGAGACTTGATCTGTTTTAACCAAAAATAACCACCATTGATAATGTCCTCTATTTTCATCACGGCGCACGGCCTGCTGCTTGCATCAAAGGCAAAAGTGATGACACTTATTTCCAAGAGACGATCCAAACTACATCTTTATTCTTTGAATTCTTGCAACACTGAAACCAGAATTAATCATGTGTGGCTATATAAAAGAAGTGATTATCCATCATGATGGTGCGAACGAAGGCAGATTATTATTAGTTCTGCTTTCCAACTCAAGTCTGGACTGCATAGAAGCAGATCCTTAGAAAGCAAAACTTATTATGAACATGAGCCCCCCTAAGCACACATGCCTATACATAAAAACATACAAGTATGTCATTTCACAAGGAAATAGCTTAAAACCAATTTTTCTTTTCTTTTCTCACATCATTTCTGCATGTAAAATTGATAACATAAAGCATTCACTGATATAAAAAAAAATACCATGATAAATTTAGGTAGAAATGCATATTAGAAAATTCTTATAATTACTCTAAAAAAATTGTCATGGTCGTGCAGCTGAGGCCAGCAAGCTGTATAAGATCTACATTGTCAGATGCACTATTTTAATCTCTTTATGTGATTGTCTGGTACACATATTTGAGCAAGCTTTCAGGCTTCCCGGATAGGAAATATAAAAATTTGGATAATATTTAAATAAGAACCAATTTTGGTGTCGGTAAGCAATAAGGATAGCATATATTTGTTTAGAATCAACACATGTTATTCAACATAAAACAACTGCCGTAGCTCATACACATGAGATGGGAAAAAAAGAACCTAAGGGAAACTACCTTGTTAACTAGAATGGTCCCCGCCAAACCTCTTCGCCCAGCTACGCCTCTAGGTGGTGGGAGTGCACAGTCATCTCCAACAATAACCATCTGCAGAAATAAAAACGTCTGGAATTTGCAAACCCATCCCTATGATTATGTAGGATTTCTGGAAATAGTAGATAGTTTAATACCTCTACTTTATAGCCTTCAGATTTAGCTTGCTCAGCTGCCAGACCAAAATTAAGTCGATCACCAGTATAATTCTGTCAATGTGCAAAACACTGTCCTCTCAGAAAAAACACCATGGCAAAGAAAAAGTACAATATTTACTAAGGCAGTGAAGATGAGAGTAATCACTTAGTATTCTTCTTTAATTCAAACAATTAATTAAAGAAATGTTGAAATTTCACATGATGTGCAGAAATCCAAATAAATGACAAATCAAACAACTGAGAGGTAACAAGATACAAAAGGATAAAAAGTTCTAATGTGCGGATATGTTACTATGGTAACATTTCTTGTGATTTATAATCAAGGAAATACTACAATACCGTGACTATTAGAAGGCATCCTTTAGGACCTGTGACAGCTCGAATGCCCTATAAGATTAGATCAAGTAAGTCTGACTTACAGCAAACAGTGAAAAAGAGGTAATTTATGCCAAAGAAATCATACAGCTAAGATAGAATTAACAGGCGGAGAAGTGAAAACATCTCCACAAATGGCAGCTGTCAGCATCCCTGCTCCAACATATCCAGACTGAGCAGGTTCATGGCCACTTCCACCCCCTGTACAGAAGGCAATAGCATTGAAAGAAATAGAAAGCTACCTATCAAATGATGTCACTAATCATCATTACACCAGAACTAGGTGAACTGACAACTAGATGGATTAAAATATTAGACTTGGAAGTATATGAAGTTCAATGGTATCATACATATATACTACAAAACATTGGTGCAGACATACACATTTTGAAACAAGGGCCAACATCAAGCTAATGGCTAAAAGACCCCTTGAAATTAATGTCATTCATTATCATCAATCTACAGCTAATATGAAATGCTCGACATCTTTTGTGGAGTTAAAGGTTTGAGGCAAGGTTGATGAGGTTGAGAAGCTTTTAGTGTGTTGAATGGTAATCACACTCCAGGTAGATTATACAGATAATTTCACTGAACAATACTAGGGGTGGCACTAAATTATATGTAGACACAGAAGACAGCTATTAGAGAGATGAAATATGGAAGCAGGGAATGCTATAACCAAGATAGGCAATAGTAGAACTTTTTTACAAATAATGCAGCCTAGACGCAACCAATTAAGATGATCTAGTCATGTGCAACAAATAGCAGAATAGATCAAGATTGCTAAATAATGGCATTAGACCAAGGATTTAGGCCCCGCCAAAACAAGCCAGTATCCCCAATGCAATCTTGTTCAGTAGGAACGAGATCAGGATAGGTGTGGGATAGAAGTTCTCTCTTGGATTAGGACATCTCAACTATCCTGATCCATCCCAATCATCCCAGTTATGCTCCGACACTTCGAAAGCACCAAGACAATCGAGAGCTACCAGGATGCAATATTTTTTTCATATTATTTTTATTGTTAGTCACAGTTTCATCATCCAATACCATCTTAGGAGCAAACCATGACATAGCTGACACCAACATTTACACCCTTGCATTAGATCATTTCAAGTGCAGAGATTCACCCTACAGCTCTTGTTCCTCATGCCACAGTAAACAATGTAAAACATGCCATTCATGCAACCCTTCTTGCTTTTACTGTTCATACCAGGACAGGACAGTATGGATGGGATAGATCAAAAGTCATTAACATTTCGAACTATTCTGGCCATCCCGGTGCATTCCAAGTGTTGGGATGCAACCGGATCAATCAAGACGAACTAGGATGGTCAGGACATCCCAGTTCAAGAGAGAGCAGGTGTCCCGCACACATTTTGGTTTCTTTTTCCTGTCGAAATGGTATAATATCCAGGATCTTGATAGAATCAAATTCTTAAAGTTTCAAGTTGCTGGAATTTTATTTTATTTCTCAGTTTTTCCATCATTATTTTCTGTTTTATTGGGTCGATAACTTGTAAGGTATTCTTCACGGGTACTATTCATGCTACGATACCATAAACTGTAATTGTGTCTATTTTGGGGTGCTTTAAGCAGTTTTTAATCTCTTTTCTCGGTTATGAGTCCTAATGGGAGTCAAATATGTCCATATTTAGTAGGATGTTTAAGATTATATTTCCTTTTATGGGCCTATTTGGATATTCCTACAAGACTAGGCTAAAAATCTTGCAGAAATCAGGCCTGTTGGTCCATCCAGCTCACATTTTCTAAGGACCTACCCAAATCCTAGCTTTTGGAGTGCAGAAAGAAAAAGAGATCCATGAAGGTCTTTTTTTCTTCCCACAGGATATGGACCGAGAGGTGTTTGGTTGATAGAGCCATGCTTAAATGGGTGGAGGACTTTAAGCTCAATTATGTAGGAATATCCAGACAAGCCCTAAAAGAGTCCAACTAGAGTTGGGTAAGTTGGCTTCTTGAGGCTACTAAAATGGTATATACGATGATTTCAAAAAAAAAGCATGTGGATTTATTTTGAGATTAAGAAGTGAACTTAGGCCTTCTTCCCCCCTGTCTTCTTCTTTTTTGTTATTTCTGTTCTTCTTACACTACTTTCCTACTCTCTTTCATACTCTACTCCCTGGTTTCTGTTCTTTCTTTATAAAAAGAATCCAAGAGATTGCTTCTCTTTTTAGAACCTTCAGATCTGAATCTATATAATTTGTTGTTAGTCTTTTGATCCCTAATTCCACCTGGGGGTTACTCAAATAATATTCCATTCCGGTAGGACCTAAGTCCTTGCTCTAAAACTTTCTTTGGTCCTTCATGTTTCCCTTTTTGTCAATTTATATATAAGATGTGCTTTTTTGTAAATTTACAACACCCATGCTTAAGTGACATATATCATCGCAAACAGCTCAATGCCTTTAGTAAGAATGAATAGCTGAATTGGAACAAAACATGGATAAAGGCATGTTATATACTGTCACAATTATAGTCATATACTCTAATAACTTTAGAAGATTTTAGTCAAGATGCTCAACATGATTTAACATAATTCTAGATCTCATAGTTCATTAATTAGATCACATCTATGATCAATTATGACCTTTTGGAAGAATCAAAAGAAAAAAGAGAACTAGAGGAAAAGGAGAAGAAAAATATGCCCCAGCAATATATTTTGAAAAGTTAACTCCAACATAGTTGATCTCTTTTGGACTCTAAAATCCAACACAGCCAAGGCTCGTCCCAATCCTAAATAAGAAAAGTGGAGATTTGATATTAGGTTGATAGCCAATTGTAGAAAACTACTATGGGATCTGTTGCATAAAATAATGAAGAGATAGATGAAGATCTAAGTAATAGAATTAGAGTTGGTTGGATGAAGTGGAGAGGTGCCTCTGGGGTGAGATCAATGCATACTTTGGAGACTTAAGGAAAAATTATATAAAACTATAAGAATTGCAATGTTGTATAGCATAGAATCTTGGGCAATTAAGAGGGTTCAAGGAATCGAGGTAGGTATGGAAGAATTAATAATATTAAGATGGATGTGCGGTACCACCAGAAAGGATAAATTGCGAAATGAATAAACCAAAGATGCAGGAGTTGCACAAATTAAGGACAAAAAGATAGAAATTTGAGTGAGATGATATGGGAATATGCAACGAATAGCCAAGGGTACTGCAACAAAGATGTACTAATCTGTGCGAAACGGTTACAAGGAAAATGAAGGAAAAACATAAGTTACATTGATGGAGGTCCTAAGGAAAAGGATGGAAAGCTTGGAATAATACTAGACATGGCCTTAAACAAGAATACATGGCAAACGAAGATACATAAAGCCAACCTAAATAGCTGGAAAAAGGCTGGATAGCTATGGTGATGCAGCACAAGGTGCAGCTAGCAAGTATTACGACCAACCGGACCATGCCAAGCTTCACAAGGGCCAACAGATTCATGGGCAAAGACTTCATATTGAGACAACATCTAATTTTAGTAAAATTTCTATATTTGTGGTTGAATAATCCTAAATGTTTTCTTATTATTGAGTCCTATTTCGAGTATAATTTTGCCAGATTAGAGTCAATAGTCTTGTCCGATATATAATTCTAATATACTGTATGAAAGTGGCCTTTTGGCATATTAATAATTTTTTGTCAAAAAGAACTTCCTTTTCCAAATGAAGGGTTCTTCAATCCAATTTGTTTCAATTGTTTGTTGATCTTTGAAGTGTAATCCCGGCGATCAAATTGTTCTTCATCCAACACCCTGTCTCATATGGTTATGGTTGAACTGTAAACTCCCCTCGAAATCTCTCTATCTCTAATAGATCATGATTTTCCTAAGTTCCCTATAAAAGCAGAAGCAAGAAAAGAACAAATCCATCATACAACAAGCAAAAAGGAAGTTTGTCTTTGTCTATGTTCGGGAGTGGGAGGTCAACTTTTTGCACCTTCCAACAACTGATCCCCTTCTAAATATTATCAAACCCTCATGATTCTGATCTCACATTGTCCTCCTCCTTTCTCTCTTGTAATCAAAATGTAGGGACCTCATTTATAGTGATCAAATATATTAGGTACCTCCCCAAGTTGCAGGCTCTCACAATTTACAAGGGGCTACAACGTAAGCCTAGGATTCACATAACTTGAACAATGAACTTTCAGACCCAGGTTACAAAAGCTGACCTATTACGGAACTTCCACCAACTCATGAATCAAGCTTGTAAATGATCCCATAAACCACAAAACTTGACTTAGACCCCTCCATTGAAAAAAAAAAACACAGCAAAATCTCAGACTAAGGCCTTCTTAACCCATTTTTTGTCCTCTTGGCAAGACATTAGGTATGCATAAGATGTTTAATTCACATAGTGACAAGAAGAATTCAATTATCCATATAAGAGTTGACAGGGACAAACTTCTTGGATGGATACATATCCTAAGGCATGACACACAAGGACCTATATCATTTTTCTATAAGAAATGGTGGTCTAAGAGTGATGCTTCTAGGAAACTGATGAAAGAATTAGGATGTGTCTTCTGATATTAAAGATAGCATTGATTAACAGCCAGCAAAGCTGCCTGTTGGGGCAAAGCTGACTGTTGGGGCAAACTGAAGTGTGTGTTTGTGTGTTGCAATGTGGACAAAGGGCAATATATAAACTGGTAATCAATTATGTCTAGTCGGTGACTGTTAGTAAGTGTTGTATTTGATGCTTGGCAATAAGAACAAGAAAGTTGAGCCACATTTAAAATTTTTAGGCTTGTTATACTACACATGAGATGTGTAAAGTAAGAAACAAAAACATACACTGCAAATTGGAAGTTTTCTTCTATTATAAAGATAGAAACAAGTGTTACTGCACAAGTTGCCACTTACATAGTCACTATATGCTGCCCTCTGCTAGGAAAGCATAAGATCAACGCATGTAGAGGTAAAGGAATAGGTTACAAGGATAAGGAAGTAAAAAGAGGCAAAGGGAACATTTCCAGAGGCATATATAGCATGGAAGAAATCATGTAATGGGGAATGACTATTATAATATATTTCTCAAGATTGTTTCTTGTGTTTTGTACCAATTATGTTATTCAAAGGTTATCCTTTTCAGTAGATTTTAAGGGTTATCATTTTGTTTATTCTTTGTAGTTAACAAAGGAAAGATGCCCATATCCGTACCACAAACGATAATAGATTTTAAGGAGTCCAATATCGTTACTCTTCTGCATGATAAAACATCTCAAAGCTTTCGAAAACATAAGTATGCAACTATGCTCAATATATATAAATATCAGGCATGAGATAAGCTTCATACAAAATCTATTATAGGAGATGAATAAAGAGGAGGGAATTGCCAGAAAGAAAGAAAGCCTGATTTCAAATCCACGCACCAGATATAACTGCAACCTTGTCGTTAGCTGTTCTCAGGACATCAGCACGCAATACAACCTTAATCTGCCACCAATACAAAAATTTCCCTTCAAAATCAAGACTATATGCTCATAAGATAATCACTCAAAATTAGCAAATATCTCATATAACTGTCACCTGCGGGAAGCCATCTAAGAATTGCAAACCAGGATAAGTTTCAACAAGGCCCTCAATGAACTCAGTCACCACATCTGCACCCACAGCAGTCAAAATTTTACTCCTTCATCCCAACCAAAATTGTATATCTTATGAAAGATGTATGCAATTAAAATGGCAACAAAAAATAGAGAGAGATAGATCACCCAATCTCCACATGACATGCTCCTAAAATTTAATCCATCAGCATATTCAAATTAATCCACATTTAAGTAAGTATTTGACGGTAAGATAGGAAGCAACGAATGCATTAGAACAATAGATATAGGAAGCTAATCTTTGAAGAAAAAAAAAGAGAGAGAGCCAAAATAAAGCAAAATTTCCAGAACAAAGAAAAGAAAAACAAATCTAAAGAACGTTTCAGAGATAAATACCAATGCAAAATCTCCAAAAAAAGAATCAAAATAAAAAAAAAAAAATCAGAAAGGGTTGAGGATAACCAATCTCCACTCAGTATTATCCATAATCTAACATCATAAGAAAGATTTCCAAGAAGAGTATACAGTAAAAGAAAAGCAAAATTAATGAGCATTTGAGAGCATGCAATAATCTTTACAAAATTATGATCACTCAGGTGATGGATGGTTTCAAGAAGAGGTTGGAGAATGACATATCTCCACACAGCACCATTCACGATATAGAGTTGTGGGAAAGACTTCCGAGAAAACATATGCAATAAAAGAAAGAAAATAGCAAAATCTTCGGAAAAGAATTATAGTTCGAGAGATGACTACAACATGCTTCCAGAAAATCAAAATAGAGCGAAATTTCAAGAAAATTGTTGGAGAACAACCAATCTCTACTCGATATCATCCGCAATCTAACATCATGGGAAAGAATTCCGAGAAATAATTATATAGCACGAGAAAAGAACATAAAAAATTCCACCGAGCATTTCATAGATGGACCCAGTACACAAAAATCTCCCAAAAAAAAAAACAAATCCAAGAAAACATGGAGGGATAACGCATTTCCGGCCCAACATTATCCACAAAATGAAGACTTCCAAGAACCATTACATAACAAAGAAATGGAACGAACCTCCCTATAGTTGCATACTTCCAGAAAGAAATAACCACAAATCCAACCCTTACGGGCCCTAGAATCAGATCAGACACGCAACCAACGCAAGAAATCGCCAAGAACCATAAGAAGATACTGATCAAGATCGAAAAAATCAAGAAAGTAGGGTTGATCAAGAAAGAATCGGGACAGACCGTTGGGATCGTTGATGAGCTTCTTCCCCTGGTACGACATGGTGGAGAATCCGATGCGAATCGCGGCGCTCCACTTCGATCAGGCGATGCCTCCGACCACTCCACCGCGGCGTATTGGAGAATCCGAGGGATTTCTCCACTTCGATCGCTCGGCGAGAAGAAACCCTAGACTTCGAGAAAGAGCGAGAGGAAGAAGATGAGGAGAAGGAGAGAGAGAGAGAGAGAGAGAGAGGTGGGTGGTTGCCTTCCGGCCTTCGGTCCTCTCCCGCTGAGCTCCGCTTCCCTATTTAAACGATATTCTTATCTATTTAGAAGATATTTAAGAGAAAGAGCGCTGTTAGCCACCTTCCTTGTCCGAAGTAACAAAATAAAGTTACGGAAATACCCGTCTTTTCTTCTCGAATCTACGTTTCTGCTCGTACTTGGCGGCAACCAACATTGTAAATAACGCCGTCCTACGAACATAACGGCAGCCATTATAGCGCCGTATATGGCGGATAAATTGCAAATATTATATTTTCTAATAAGATGACAATTTAAATTTTATTTTTTTCTCCTCTCCTTGCACTAATAGTCGTTCGTAATGGGTTTTCGGCTATGGCATAACTGCCGTTAAGCTACCGTCAGATGGAAGATTAGATATTTAGTGGCATCCTACGTAATTAAGTTTGAAATTAGTGGTTAACAATATTGGATGGTAGCTTTCTCCCTTCCGGAAACGAGCGGCATTTATGGGGAGAGGATTTTGCTGTTCCACTTAGGACAGGGAAATTCCGTGATGGACAGATCTTGGCCGTTCACCATGCGATATGTGGCTAGGGCCCAGCTAGTGGATATATATATATATATATATATATATATATATATATATATTGTTTTGAAAGAGCCAGCTGTTGGATAAGTGACGAGAGCCTAATGCATGATCGATGGAAACAGCGGACGGTGCTCGAGCCAGTGGGCTGCGAATAGAAACCCGCAGGCCCCGCTGTACTTATACTCTTGGATGTTGCCGGGTATGCCGAGTTTTTTTTTTGTTTTTTTTTTTTGCTGAAAAGCGGATGCCGAGTTTCGTCAAACTAGTTTTGATGTGGGACCTGCTTCAACGTGCAACTCCAGTCGGTGACTGAACGGCAAAAGGGAGGAGCTTTCGAAGTCCTGTGCATTTGGCGTGACATAGTTGTTAGCCATGCGGCATGCGAATGTCTTAACGGATCCGGGTCGCGGGGAAGAAAGACCAGCTTTCCTTCGCACGAATCCACCATTGGCACCCGCAACATGGCTTTTGAAGTCCTCCAAAACTCGTCATCCATCCACTTGCATAGATCTTAAAATGACCAATTTAGAAGAGAGAACTCCAAACCTATCTTATATTTGGATTGCAGCTTAAAAGTAGTTGTTAGTTTAAGTTCCATTACTAGTTAAATGGTGAATAAGACAAGGTTATTAAAAAAAAAAAAGGATGAAAAAGCCATTTAACTTTAGTAAGTTTATTTTATTAGAGATAGTAAAATAAAGTTAACCATCTAAATCCTTTTTTAAAAAAAAAAACTTTTTACCTTTTTACAACAATGCCTCTCTAATCGGAGAACAACCAAACAAGAAATAGGTTATATAGCGAAAAAATAATAAATGATTTTAATCGCTGGTAAAAAATGATTATTTTATTCAATCTTGATTATAGCTATTTAGCATGCAACTATTTTTTCAACTATGTGCGGGCTACATTAAGAGAATTTCGAAGTCCTAGCTTAAAGTGTATTGGTGACTAAACCAACAAATCAGGATGTTTGAAAATCTAATGGCTTTCAGAATTGTGATGCCATCTCCAATCCATGAGCCGATTTTGGATTAAGCAACATGGTTGTATCTTATTGTGTCTTCAAAGTTTTTTTTGCTGGTGGACTTTATGCACCTTTGACATGCAATAAGTAGGGTTGCTGCCCCAACTCATGGCACATAGCTTTTTCCCTAGTTGTATGCTGAAGTCGGTGGGCTACACCAAAAAAAAAAAAAAAAAAAAAAAAAAAAAAAAAAAAAAAAAAAAAAAAAAAAAAAAAAAAAAAAAAATCTTGGAGGCCATTTGAAAAATATCACAATCTACGCTTGCTGTGTGTCTCTAAGATTTATCATCCTGTGTATGGCATAGGATCCACTTGAAAGCAAGCCTTGAGTTGGCCAATGAGCAGCAAATCCAGACTATGGAAGTTGTTTTGGCTTGTAATTAATTATTTTTGGTTTATGATAATTGAGGAGCGTGCTTTAGTTTGGCAAGAAAATATAAAATATATAAATAAATCTAACTCATTCTATAAGCTTAAGCTTTTAGGACAAGTGGTGATTTCGACTTGGTATTAGAGCAGAGGTCCTGAGTTCGAATACAAACAACCATAAAATCGACATGAAATAGTGAGCAAAGCAACAAAGGTGGCATGGAATCTACCTTCTTCTTTTTTTATCTACTCCTGCACTATTTTCCTTTTGAGAGAGATTTGGCTTCCAGGGATCTCATGATGGCGAGCAATGTGAAGCAAGTGCCTTCCTTTTGCTCTCTTCTGGCCTTTATAATCCGGGATGTTGACTTTCCAATTCCTTGTGTGCATGGTAAGCAATTCAAGGATATCCCATCCATATAAATTTAGCCCTAGTACTATTTGTTATGTGAATATCCAAAATCTTGCCGTGGAATCCATTACCCATAGAACTTATTTACACACAGTATACAAAAAAAAAAAAAAAAAAAAAAATTCCGTATCCAATCTATTTAGAGTGGTGGTTAGGTTAATTTTGAGCAGGACTTGGACATTCAAGATTTAATTTAATTTTAGTTATTTACATAAGCATATCGGAGCTTGCAACTTTTATGTTACACGGGAAAACACCTTAAAATTGCTGTTGCTCGTCTCTATTCACTAATCCAACCATTTATCAATGCATGATTAAAGATCAGGCTTGCAAGCAAAAAGATGTTATTGACCACGAGCATCGTGTGGGTCTCTTTCAATGTAAGCCTATATATTTGGGCCAGAAAAAGAAAAGAAAAACTGATTTTTAGATAAAGTTCATAATAAGTCTTCATGCTGGTGATAAATGATGGACTTAAGAGTTAATATGAGCATGACTTTCAAGCTAGGATAGTGCAAATATCAAGCTTGGGTTGGGTCATCATATACGAACCCAAATGCCACATGCAGTGCTATCCCATTCTGCAATCTATAGATGTATTCTAAGTATGATTCATTTAGTTTTCAGATGTAATTTGTTAAAATCACCACTTGCCACAAAAGCTTAAGCTAATAGGATGATATAGATTTATTTATATATTTTATATTTTCTTACACTCTCTCTCACATATGGGCCAAACTTCTCTCCGTTCTAAGACTATGTTAAAATCATCATTTGTCCCAAAAACTTAAACTAATAGAATGAGGTAGACTTATTTATATATTTTATATTTTTTTACATAATTTAACTTTGGAAAAATTATTGGGATGGATTACCAGAGTAATGACATCCATGTCAAGCTCTAGTGCTGCCGGGGCCATCTATATCATCATCCCTTAATCTGGGTAAAGCCCAATGAAATTTGGTCAAGCTTAAAAGGCCATCCTTGCTCTTCAGCCCTCATTAGAACAACTGGAACACGAAAGATGCAAATAACCAACCTACTGGGATGAAAAAAATTGTGCATAAAATTTTATAATCTTGGATTTGTTCATTCTATTACAGTATGGCCTATGCCAACCCTATAAGATAATTTAATACCCAGTTTTCCTGAAAATAAATAATAAAAACAAGTTCATTCTATTACAGTATGCACCCCCCCCCCCCCCCCCTTCTCTCTCTCTCTCTCTCTCTCCGCTTTTTCTCTCTGTCTCTCATGTCATGTCCTCATTTCCACTCTCTTTCTATTGTTGCAATCTTATCTCCCTCGCCCTCTCAAGCCAAATGTCATGGTATCTGATATTATTTATTTTCTTGTGGGGCTGAAGATGATGAAATATGCTACCGTTTCCCATGCGTCCAGCTTCTGCATGCAGTTGGTTGGGGGCGTGACAGATGAGTGTTTTTCTCATATGTCTAGCTGCTGAAGTGTATAAAGACACATCACCTTTATGAAATCACATTATAGTCTGTTTCCAGACTAGAATTTTTTTGACCACTGACATATATGCCTTGCACTTTAGTTCTAATAAAACATCATTCCGAGTTATTTCCTATGTACGTAGTTCTAGGGTGTGAATCCTACAAAGCTAAATGATTCTCCTTCCCTTATTTTGGCTTCAACAAATACCCTATGACCAAGACATCGAACAGACTCATTGTGGAGGATAACCAACCTTATCTCCCATTTTTTTTGGTACATAACATGAAGGGAGTTCAAATTATTTGGATTTGCTATCATGATACATATGTCAAGTGTCAACACCTCTTGATCTCCCTTTCATGTAGCTATAACTAGCAAAATAATCTGTTTCAACAAAAAAAGTCGCCGCTTTTGCTTCGTCTTGGCCCATATGAGTCCCAGCCACAAGTTGTGTCACTGGGTCCACCAAGTTGCTTCTTTTGGCCCCATATGATGGCTCGTCTGCTTTGTAATGTTTGACCAACCAAAATATGGTGTCAATACTCTAACTAGTTGCAATCATTTGATAGAAGCTAATGTTTGTTAGTTTGTGGTTTCATTTGTTTATAAATTATGACAACTTGTGTTGAGTGGAAGTTGTTGGGATAAACGTTCAAGCACTTCTATATATGTACAAATCACTATCTTAATTTCACCTAATCTAGAAACTAAGAGAGTGTTTGGTTGCAAAATAAATTTTAGAAGGGATATCCCTGGCATTGCTGTAGGACTTATTTCATGGAATAAAGCCTCTTTGGCACTTTGCTGGATGGATAAATAGAGGGAATATATATATAAGTATAGGGAATAAGGGACATTTGGTGTATATTGAGTGTTCGTAAAGTGCAAAGGTCAAATTACCTTCTTATTTTTTTGAGTGTGCAGAGTGGATAAGGGCAAAATATATATAGTAATCGAAGGGAATAGATGAAAACCTATTCCATAATATAAGTCTATTTTATTATTTTAGTGGAATAGATTTGTACTGTGTGGATTAGGCGTCCCACATGATATATATAAGCCCCTATTCCATAATCTTTTAGTGTTTTTTTTTTTTTTTGTTACAATGACTATCTAGTGTTTAACGAATACATCCATCCTCCCTCCGTTCCACTTATTCTACATCCAAACACCCCTTAATTATCAAGTTCTTGAATATGCTTTACCAAAGATGAAGTTACTGTTATGAATGCAAGAAATATGACAACCATGTTTTCCTTAATTCCGTTAATAATCAAGTCAGCATGTATGGTTTGATGAGGTATAATAGGTAAAAGGAAAAAGAAAAAGAGAGGTTATAATTAAGCATTTTATAATGCCTAATATGTAGGGTGTGACTACTTCAGATTGATCAGAATAACTATGATTAAATTTCATACTATTCTACGTGGAACCACAATGAAAAACTAGGGGTTAAAAACACTCTTATGAGAGTTCTTTTGCGGATAAAATCTTTGGTGTAAAAATTTAAACATGGTATGCTATACTCAAGCCGGAATAGAGAGGCCAAATTTTGATCATCCGAGGCAATATAGAATGAAAAAAGTTATTAGGAACAAATGCATGTCAGGCAATCTTACATAATAATATACCATGCATCAAAACTAATAAAAAATATGTTGAAAGTTTTAAGAGATTAATTTCATAGGATTGAAACCTTAAAACAAAATAAGATCTAATGATTCATGCATGTAGCCCTTGTCAAATTGGTGAGGTAAACTTGTATTCTTTATATTATGCTGTATGAGAACTTCATGAGCCTATGTTTGGATTTAAGTCTATCAAGATCTTAGTGGGCTACTAAGAAGCAAACATTTGCAAAACTGGTCTTCCTAACATCCAAAGCATGCTCTTTCTTTGAACTTAATAATTAGCTCTTTGCGAAGAGCTCAGATTTTTTCAAAAGACCATAGAGATGGTGTCAAAGAAAAGCAAACTATGAGACCAGAAGTTGCTTGAATTATATTTTGCTAAGCAGTAAAATAATTGTGCCCAAATATATAATGAGATATTGCATTGATGTATATGCTTGGTCTAACAAGCATGGAACCACCACATAGGGGGAGAGTGATTGGCAACCAAATTGGACAAGGACAACGGATGGGGACAAAAGTGCCTTCAAATAGAAAAAGAGTAAGCCCTGCGAGCTGTAATTCTTTAAGGTCACATCCAGCTCGAGTCCAATCCCCCCAACATCCAAATTCTGGAACATAATTAGCGTGCGTTGCGAGATAATTAACTTGTCCTCTTCCCATCCACCCACCAACTTTCAAGGCCCACATCAAACATGCACACATACAACGCAAGGCTCTGAAATCCATGCAACATTTTCTCGAACGAACACCAATATTCTTTTATTCTTTAAGCAAACTTATCAGTAATAAACTTTCGATCTCTTTTTCTCGTCCATACAAAACGTACAGCATCACGACACACTCTTATGTGATGCTTTTTCCCTCCCCTTTTTTTCTGAGTAAAAGATTAGACAGGCCTAATCACTAACACTATATAATCTCTGCTATAAACAAATTATAAAACCTGGATATAGGATTATGTACCGGGTTATGGTCTCTCTCTCTAAACATATATGCGAGGAGAGACCAGAAAGTTAATTGCACTAAAAATAGCTTCCCAAGCTCTCTGGAGGCTTGACGAAAGTGGTCGCCCATATGATAGCTAAAGCTCACAATGAACTCCAAAATACGGTCTCCATTGGATAATAATCAGTATCGCTAGCGATTTGATCCAATCTGTCCGATAAGAAAAAACTTCTTAAGGAGTTCTTAGTTCTCGGGACGTCAACCTCTGCGGTGAAAATTGCTCTCACAGGCCGGTGATCGGATAATCTAGACTCGCATCGATCATATAGGTTTTGCTTCAAGCCCTTCCCACGCCACAGAATCCGGTCACACCTGTGGATCCATAGGTCACATATCTTAATCCCTGGTTATCAGCAATAAAAACTAATTGGTTCCAAGGAGACCGGGATGTTACTGAACCTACCATGCTGGAGCTCGTCTTTTCTCGCCTTTTTTGCGTTGAATGCACCCATGATATGCATCTGAGTTTGGGTAGTATTTGTACGTGGGAGAGAACGCGATCGCACCCTCATGCCAACCTTCAAATGCCCGACCCTCCGAGACCTCTCCCCTCAACTGCATGTTTCGGGAGTTTAGCGACTGGTTCTCAAAAAAAAAGTATAGGGTTTTGGAGAGTGATGTTGTTCATTACATGATCTTTCTCTAACAGAATGTTCCACTCCTTTTGTTCCACCAGTGTTCGTGTTTTGTCCTCCGGCAAGGAGATTCGGTAGTTCAAGTCTCCAAGCATGATTATCCGACTGCACGGATTGGAAAAATAAATAATCTTGGTGACCAATTGTCTCTCTGAAAGAAGTTGTGCGTATTTCTTAAAGTATGCAGTAGGTAGAGGTCATTAGTATAAATGCAGGCTATAGTTTTTCTTAAAGAAAGAATACATTTGGTAAGTTATCTTTCTCAAATGAATATTAAAGTAGAGATCATAGTCGTAGTTAATGTTATAACTCATATCAAATGCTTTTGATATCATCATCGCTTGATAAATATATCCAAGTGGAACAATTCTATCCTCATAAGCAAGAGCTTGCAGTTCAATCTGAATCACTCGCGGTAGGGGTTGATTTGGTCTACCTAAATGACCGACCATCCATTTTTGGCGGTTTAACTTATCTCATGTCATGACGTGGGATCCATCTGTCTTCCTTAATTAAATCACGTACTTAAAATATCTTTTCGAAAAAATTCACGTACTCATAATAAGACCGTATTATAAGAGACATGATTAATTGTGAACATGGTTTTGGCTGTTCCAACTTTCCACTGCCAAATTTGATATTACAAGAAGCCTGCATACTGTGATCTTTTTTTCGAAATTTGGATTAACAGGCTGAGAGTAATTGAAAACAATAAATCAGCTTTGTATTACATCTGATGGAGAGATATCTAGAGAGAGAGTTTATGTAAATTAAAATAAGATAAACTCTCAGCTCAAACTGCCCCAAATTCTTTATGACCTTTTTTTCTGCAAGAGAATAAACATGATATCGATTGCTATATATGTAGAATTAATATTCCAATTCATTCATTTTACTCACTCGTGATCCAGAATCTTTTGTGGCAAATCAAGAGAAGGGCGCCGACGAGGAAAGCTTGTCCTCGTGAATATCTGCATGGCGTCTGAATTCCTGTGCATCGCATCCTCTTCTTTTCCTCCTGAAGCCAAATGACAGCATACAAAGCAGAAGCTCGTCTCATGCAGGCAAAACCTAACCGACACTGCACCCTGCATGGCGAATGCACGAATATAAGTTTTTAAAGAAATAAAAGAATTATATATTCTGACACTTTTGATGGTCTATATATACAAAATTTGTCATATTATTTTGATTTAAAAATGCATACATATATCACTAATATTCTAAAGCCAATGAAGAAACAGCAGGAAATACCTTGTTCCCTAGCAAGCCCATAACGCCACAACCAGTAGAGGAGACGCTAGGGTGGCGAATGTATCGTCGGAGATCACCTCTCACCCACACGGAGACTAGAATACCTACCATCTGCTTGCTTATGATGCATCGAATGTCTTGCATAATGCTTTCCTCGGAAGTGCCTTGCTTGACTGGATACAACTTCTGCTTCTCCCCTTGCTTGGATTCCCGGCCTCTTTGTGTGCTGGATTGGGAGTTGTTTAATGTTGCCGTAATGAGGGAGTTCCACTTCTTGGCTACTGTACTCTTTTCCGGGCCTAGGATGTTTCTGGCACTAAGCGGCACAATTTCCTGGAACCTGTGGTTAAGTTCCATTTTTATGGATATTTCCACTCATCTTAAATACCAAATCCAGCTAAATCTGAAATAAGAAATTAATTAATGAAAGTACCCAAGAACATAGATGTCATAGGAGTTATTCTTCGTGTCTAACCAATCTTCCAAATTTAGATCATCGGGCGGTGGGATACCACCAATATTCCATGTACTAACAAACAGCCTAAGGAGAAAACAAGAGAAAAAAGCACCCGTGCGTGTTAGGATAAATCCCAGCTAATATGATTCGTTGTCAATGAATGCTGTGGGGAAGGAAGGGCATACGGTAAAAAAGTGTTGAGAGGTAGCGGTTTTAGAGCTCACTTGTACTTTTGTGCGTCCATTTGATCATTAGACCGTCTGTTCAGGCTGATGGGATCATCTAAACTGGCTACTTCGAGCTGCATCTCGGTGCTCGGGAAGTCCGCGATGAAGGAATAGCTGCCCCGAGGCCGTCGAAGCAGCTTGTTGAACACCAATCTAGGCCACATGACCTGATAAGTTGAATTTGTCATCATTTAGATCTTACACACCACACCCACACACACACACACACACACACACACACACACACACACAGAGAGAGAGAGGAGCTCACCTCTCCTTGGTTTTGGTTTTCAGGCATGGTGATAGTTAGGATAGGATTTGGGGTGCTAGGGGGAGGGGTTGCTTTTGGGGGTTGGAGGAGAAGAAAGCAAATGGAACAAAGGGGTGGAAAGAGGAGAATGAACAGATAAAAAAGGAGGTGGGATGGGGATGGTGGGCAGGGCCTTTCTACGCACTAAAATATATTAAATATTGGCAAGTTGGAAGAGAGAAGGCAATAAGCTTCTTCTGACGACGAAGATGATGCATGTTAAAGCTTGCAATTGGTGGGAAATGGGAATATCTTCACGCTGGAAATTAGTCTTATAGAGAAGGACAAGAGAAAGGAGAAGTAAAACCGGGGACCAGGACTCAACAACCCAGATCGAGCGTTCCTACTTGGGTCTTCCTTTCCTTGCATCCGGAGGGTTTGTTATGAGGGACAATAGGGCGTATTTTAATCTGAACTCTGAAGTTAACGCGGAATGGAAGAATGGGGCGGCAGAAGGGATCAGGTCCGAAAAGCCCTCATCATGCTTGCCAACTTGCATTACCCACTTGCGTATTTAATTTGCTCACGTGAGCAAGACCTTCCCATTCCTGTCAATCTCGTGTTTCATGCAAGAACAGCTAGATTTGAGTTGGGTTCGAGTTGGTGATGATAAAAAGGCCAGAATCAGCGGAGACGGAAGCACTTGCAAGAACAAGACTAAATTCGTGTTGCTGCTTGTTCATTTCTGAATACCTTCAACACTTTATATAATCAATTCAGTGATTTTTTTCTTTTAATCTGGCCTCGGTAGAACTTGTTTAGTTAGCGTTTAGAGATCGAGCTGACTCGATCAAGTATATACTCAACTGAGAAGATTTACAGATGACCAAGTTGCATGGAGGCGACCATGACCAATAATGCGAGGAGGCATTTACAAAGAAGAGGGTGATGAAGGTGGAGAGTGAAGTCCATGAACTTTGGACCCACACCAGGATATATATATATATATATATATATATATATATATATATATATATGCTATTTGATGTGCTTGTCTTATTCTTTGTATCACAACCGCCCAAAGGACGGAAAACTTTATGAATAGGCAACATCGATCCGTTCCAAACCATCACATTTTTATAGCCAATTATTGAATAAAAGCAGTTGCTAGTTATAGCTAAAGGATCAAATAATCTTTGTCACGGTTCAGTGGACTGCCAAACTCACAAGGGCCACGTTTCTTTTCTAATGATTAGTCTACTTTAGCTGGGTTAAGAGGGAGAAGCACTTCATACATTAATTGTCAGAGTGTAAATCTGGTTTAGTACCGGCCAGAGAGTAACAAAGAAATGTGTCGGCTCTGTAACTTACTTCCTCTTGAATTTTTCATGACTGCTGCATTTCATCTATCGGTAGGCTGTTATATATACAGATGATGAAATTCTTATCATGGTTGCTATTAAGAAGCCAGAGTATTTAATGTCTAGGTAGAGATCGCATAGGTTTTTATTTCGTATAGTTCATTCATGACATTTTGGATTAACCAATAATTGGAATGCATAAAAATAGTTTTTATCTCTTAAACTAAGGGCTGTATATACCTGATTTAGAAGAATAATTAGTTCTGAATCTCTCATATAATTACATTACCATTTTCTTTTGGCTAATATGTCAGAAATCTTCCATTCAAGTAAGCTTCAATTTAACACCAAAATTTCGACCCGTGTATGTTTCCTTTCATTTTTTTTTTATGCAACATTTAAAATTTCACTGCATCCATAGATATTTGCCAACATCGTCACCAGATTCTTCATGATCCCTTCAAATCCGACATTGCATGTTGAATGCCTCAGACTCAACTGATGTACGTCATTTCTTGGAAGCTACCTTCTCCACAAGAGCGAACACCGTTCACCTCTATAGTAATACCATCCAATAGGAATTCTCATATAACTCCAAAAAGGTCAAGGTGCAACATGATTATATTAGTGGTTATAAGTTAATCATTAAAAAAAAAAAAAAACTACGATGACCAAAGACAGTCCAATACTTCCAACTTCGTTCTCATCTGCTGTAGTTATTAAAGAACTCAAAGATTTCTTTAATCTGAATTGCCAGTTAGTCAATCAACTTGTTTCATTAGGACCTCTAGTCTCTTACAATTCTTTTTCCCAATATTTTCCTCTTAAACTATGTAAGATATCAAATATCTTTTAAACAAGATAAAAAGAAGTATGGAATCATACAAATATTCATATGTTCTCTGGGACATCTCACATGTTAAGCATATGGAGAGCTCTCATGACCCAACATTTTTTCTTTTTCTTTTCTTTTCTAAATAAATGGAAACGTTATAGAAGCCTATTTTTTGTGAGGACTCGCACATTGGGAAGATTTTGGATATTTATACAAGACTCAAGAATGCAAATAATACTTTCCATTTAGTTATTTTTGAGTAAGGCCCCGAGAGTCATCGTAAATGGTATCAGAAGGGACCCAATCCATAGACCATATGTAACTAGGATTCTAGAAAAAATTGCAGCATGTACCATTTTGGTTCTGACCATAAACTTATTGTGGAGTTTTTAATTGGATTTGACTAGATTTAGACCTTTAGCCCATTTGAGATGTTAGAGGTTTAAATGGGGGTTTATGTGAGAACATGTGTGGGAGTGTATTTAGTTCCATACTGGTTATGCACTAGAAATATCTTGGATATTTATATAGCAGGTTTAGTTCTAAATAACACTTTCTAATTAGTTATTTTTAGGTAAGATCTTGGATCATAACACTATCTAACTTCAAATATGGCTTGAGTAAGGCCATAGGTTATCATATTTTATGACTTCTAAATATCGCGGAAGCCAACCACTTGTAATACTACAACTATCACTATGGGTATTCATAAATATCTCATTGCACTGGGGATAATTCAAACTATTCCTAAAAAAAGAATTAGAAATAGTCAAATATTCAATATTTAATTACCTTGGTATTTTTAGGCATGATTTAGTCGTAAGCTGTAATTAAATCTTGTTGCTTCCTTTAATTAGTTGCTGCCCTTCCCTTGCTTATGCAAGAGCTTTCATTGGTATTCTATTTTCTTTTTTTTTTCTTCAATTTCTTTGATTTTTCCAGAACTGGCATTTCTTTTTTTTTTTTTTTCTAACGTTTTTTCTTTTTATTTTTCTTTTTCTTTTTTAAGCAAGGAAGTTTTTGCATTCTTTTTCACCTGAAGTCTGAATTCCTCCCAATATGACTTTGGTGATTTAAGGACCCATTCTTCTGTCTATTGGCTCATAATATAATCTTGTTGCCTCCTGTCATGACACATCGGTCATTTGGAAATTATTCAGGATCATGACTGGTAATTCATCATGACAAAGACTGCATGCAGCCCCCATTGGGCATCCAGGCATTGTCAAGGTTCCTTTTTAATGGAAACCAGGAGAGGAGATTGAAGCCAAAGGCTACATGATTCATTAAACATAAAGTAGACTTTAAGAAAACCTGTGGCTTGAGGTTCTTTAAACTACATCAAACCGAACCTAGAAACTGTTCAAATCCACTCGAAAGTCTACAAAACAGACGAGCAATTTGACCTCTTCATAGTAATATTTTTTGAGGTAAGATGGAGGAAGTAAGATATATATATACTTCCCCCATATTATATATTATTAATAAATAGTTATTAATACATTAATTGGTACACAATTAGCAATCTTTATAGTAACATTTTATAGGACTTACAGAATATTACATGGTCACACATTCAAGCATAATTCTCCTGCTTGAAGGTATTACTGCAAAAAATGTCGTTCAAAATAACGAAGGTTTGTATATTGTGACAAGGATGGAAAAGAGCATGCATATATCTGAACAAATTATTGACATTAAAATATCTTTTAAAAAAGTCACTTCTTTGGAGCCCACCAGACAAGAAGATAAAATCAAGTGGCTCCTATGAGTGAGTTAAATTAGAAACTATGACAACTATTATCCATGCATTTCCTATGTCGGAACTAGTTGCTGAACGTAGCAAACATCAGCCATCTGCATATAGTTTATAGCTCTTGCTTTATAATCATATAGTTAGAAAGAACTAAACTAAATTTTTCTTGGAAGATAATCTATTGTTCTTTTGCTTCTTAATCTTTTTTCCCTCTCTTTTGCAGCAAAACTTTTATTAATTTTATAGATCAAGAGATATGTAGCAATAAATTGAACAAGAGAATGTAATAAACAAATATGATATCTAGCTTTGTCTGGAGCATTCACTTCAAGGACACAGATCTGTACATTTTTATATGCTAAGCATTTTCATTATCTGCTAAGCAAATTTGTGGAGAACTGATAATTCCATTGACGTACGGAAATTGTTAATATTCTTTGGCATGCTCTCTGAAAGTAGTTGGACGTAATATCCCAGAAAACCGAGTTCTATGATAAGTGTCTTGATTCTCATTTTCAATATTAGTTATAAAATTAGCAATCCGATAAATAGATTGGTGATGTATGGTGCAGCCCCAAAGGAAACATGATCCAGAAGAATTCATGCATGCCATGTAATCAAAGTTTTCTTATTATGTAAAGACTTCTATGACATACTCAACGCCTTCATTTTATTACATGATTCCATGCAAATGGATTGGCAGATGAATGGCTGCCAGATATTTATTGAAAATGACCCTTTAGACATCTTAATAAATATTCAATCTAGATTAAAGTAAGCACTATGTAGATGGTGGTAACTACTTTTCCATATACATCGTTATAATTTAATAACAAGTTGCAGATCTTCTAGCAAATACAGGTCATATTCTTCATTTTTTTTCATGAAAAAAGTTGTTCAATAACTTTCCTTCTGATATAATGTGGCTAAGAAAAGACCATGCATGCTGCTTTAATACTTGAATATTCTCAAAAAGAAGAAGAAGAAGTCTCTCCACAAGTGGCTTCCAATAAGAATAAGATTATGCATACGCACAAGGCAGGGTGTTCTTTAAGTTTAAGTTGTTAGTGATAATGTGGATAAAAGCTCTCATCTGATCCCACTAGAAACTGCTAACAGTTGTATAATAAGTTTTATTGCATGATCCTTCGTTTTGCAGTAATACATTTTGTATTTAATCAAAAAAAAGAGAGAATGATCTACACTACTTTGATCTAATAATTACCACTCATTGGCGATTTCTTATCTCATCAAGCAAAATAACTCCATTTCTTGTACTGCCAATTATCATGTAATAGATTGATCAGCCAGTTTCGATCAATATATCCCACCATCGATCTACTGGGAATATGGTCAGCCCTTATCAAGATCTCAGTTGATCACCTCTAATCTTTTCACCTATCACTCACTAGGTGGAGAATGTGTCATTATATTTAGAGGAGTCACATTGCAACCTCATGTATTCAAAGTGATTAAGTGATATTGACCCTCCCAGCTATAAATACATAAAAAAAAAGAACCTATGGAAGTACATTTAAGGGACAAGTTGGAACTTTTTTAGAGACTGGCTGATAAGTTTTTTTAATACTCCGATCCAGCACAACTTGGGGAGCATGTATCGAGCTGTGATGTAAAGGAGTTGAAAAAAAATAATTCATGCATTTCACTCGTCTTAATCTTCCATAATAAGAATAAAATTACATAACTAACTTGCTTTCGGTGTATACTTTGTTAGATGAGCAGATGTTTATGTGATAACATAAAATAGCATGGCACAATGTTTATTAGGCAGGCTAAATTCTTACAAATCATAGTTTTTCGATATGATTCGGTCACTAAGTTTAGTGGCCCTTTTTTATTATTTGACAGCAAAGACAAAGAGATAAGGTGGTTGAACCCCACGACATGCTGTGACAGTGCCAGATATAATGATTGGTAATTTTATAATCCAAGTGTAAGCCAGCTGTGATTATTTAACTACGATGATTCTTAATTCAAGATTATAATTTATAGTTAGGCTCTTGAGTTCATATAACTTTAAATGAGTTCATGTACATTATGATAAACAGGTGTTCTGCACTTAAAAAGAGGTCCCTAAACACAAGGTTGTTGGCTATCATTTCAATAACATTCAAAAGAGAAGGTTATTAAACTTCAGATATCACATCATGGGCCAATTGTTTCCTTGTTTGTTCGTCGTTTCCGCAACTACATTTAAGACATAATGAAATGAAATTCTTCATCCTGTGCCAAACTTAATATTGCAAAGCTATGTATGCAATATATATGAAGTAAAACAATAATGGACAAAACTTCCCGTCTATTTGGGATTCAACAATTACATAATTTAATTCATGTCCTTGATGATCATTATCAATATTATTTATAAGAAGGCCGCGATGGACAAATGTTCGATTACATTATATTAATCAATTTAAGTGAAAGAAAAATAGGAAGCAAATATTAACTAATTTAAATGAAACAAAAATACCATGCAATGTGGGATGATTGTGCATTCACCTTTATTCCTCTTTACACGCCCAAAGTTAATGTGAAGAAAACTTCACTCCTTACATACTGCGATCTGCACAATGGTTAAAAAGATCTTTATAATTGATCAAGGAAATGAAGAGTTATGTTCTAAATATATGTTTCAGGTAATTATTCTAAGGATTCTGTCAAATGAGCTTAAATTCTGGACCATGTAAAGCTTCTTATGAGGCCTATAAATGGGGAATCAAACACAGTCAAATTCAAGAAGAAATGATTGAAGGCTGATCCATGTTGTTCTCTTGCTCCATGTACTAGATTTTCTTAATTTTTTCTGGAATAACAAGTTTATCTCATACCAAATAAAATAAAACCTGCAAACAGACTTACCCAAAACTCAAACTAGTGTGGAGGAATCATAGCAGGAACCATTTTAAACGGGCTTATCATTGTCTGACTATTATATGCAAGATATAAATCAGTATTAATATCTCCGAAACTTTTTAGAATCTATTATTTTGATTTTCCTATCATCTTCCTCCCCGTAGTCAGAATATGGAAATTACGTATGTTGTTCGCTTTTTTACTTGGTTATTACTAATCATTTTATATCCACTAAAAAATACAATAGTTAACAAATTTACAAGCTTGAAAAGCATAGACCATCTTCAGTGATTTGCATTACTTTTAACATATTGGGAAATAATTTTATTTTTGGATAAGATCATTACAAGGAGTGTAAAAGGCCATGAGATACAGAGAGGAATTCCTCAGGGCGTTACGTAATGTGAAACCATTGGTTTTTTGACAGGTAGTTGAAGAATGATCATGGCAGTCATTCACATAACTTGACTTCATCAAATTGGGTATTTTTCGGGATAATCTTCATCGTGGGATCTTCGCAGTCAATCAAAATTATAGCCACCAGTTGATAATATGAGGACTATGATCTCCATTGGCATTGGCACAGATATCATGCCTTCGATCAAATTTGTGTAAATTTTTTAAGCTAGGTCTAATGTTATTATTAGAATTTCCATGCAATGTTGACGGCAAAAGTCCCAGCTCCAAACAAAAATATGTACCTGTTAGGAAAATGGTGAGCTTAATAAGGTCAATCTGTGACTGAATGATTTATGAGCTTTTCCATAAGAAAATAATAATTCACAAACTTCTTAGGGCATATCTTGTCTTGCTTGCCACCAAATAGATGGGACACAGCTTGTTGGTTGATCCTATGTTCTTCCATGGCTTTTGAGAAAAATGATTAAACTCCGATACCTTTGTCGGCACCGCCATTAACTCCTCATTAGCAGATAACTGTTTTGGACAAATGATGCAGTTAATTAAGCTGAAAACATAAAATAATAGATATGTTTAGGACAAATTGTACAGTAAATTAACATGAAAACATAAAGTAATAAATATATCAAGGTAGACCTGAGCAGCATTAGGCTACCAAAACTGTTGTTATAAATCATTGTTTGGTGGTTCAGCATGACTTGAGAAAGGCGGCAAACCTTTCCAACTTGAGGACACAGTGCTAAATCAGTTCATATCAACCAATAAAGCACATAACATTGCATAACTTTCGTAATATTTGCTTTGTTTGGCTGCCCATGGAACCCAATATAATGTAATCATATTCACAATATAATTCCAAGGAAGATGCTGCATCACAAGCGTACCCTTTCTACCATAGGCTGAATACAATAAGGATATTATTTTTGTAACAATGGGTAAAGATATTGAGTATTATTTTGAACAATTAATAAACTTTCAACTTTGAGAGAGAGAGATGCTACAGGAAACAGGGAAAATATCTAAGATTAGAGATAAACTTGAAATTCTCAAGACTGCTTTGAAAGATGGGTCCTGAAAAGTCATGTGCGTAAGTTTTTGCTCATGATAGCATCCCAAAATTGAGATTTTATTTGCATAGGTTTACATCATGCAGACCAGCTCTTAAACACTCCATCACATCATCAGCTTGTGCGGCAACTTGGATTATTTAGCTCTAGATCTCAACTTGCAATTAAAATTACGAAGTTCAATAATAACACCAGAAGTATATGACAAGAATGTTTCCAAATTACATTCCAGAATTCCAGTGGGTGATCAGCTGTATCTCATTATATTATCCCTTCCAGCTCCCAATTTGGCCATCCAGTATGAAAAATTTGGTGCCACATTGCCAGCTTGCTGTCATTGATCCCAATCAGCTGCTCCTGTAAGCTCTGTTCAAACAATCAGAGTCTAGAGCTCAGCCAAACGATTGTCTTCCATCACTTCATCGCATTCAGGTTCGATAAGGAGATCGTGCAAGAGCCCTTTGTACAGCTTGATAGATTGGTCTGTTGAGGAGGCCTCCTCATACAGTCTTTGAGAGCCTTCAGGGTCAGTTACAGTGTCAGTTGTGCCATGGAGTACAAGAAATGAGATGTTAACTCTGTTTAGATTCTGTTGTAAATAGGTTGATAATCATAGGATCTCCCAGCCAGTTCTGATTCTGATGGAACCAGTGAACACTAGAGGGTCAGAATACTTCGACCTCAGCGCCTGGGGGTCACGAGAGACTGATGGGCCATTGTTGTATGTGGCAGCGAATTGGTATCTTGGAATGATGAGGGAGAAGACCGGGGCCAGCACCTGTCATCAAGTAACAATGCTAGAGACCTTGGCCATTATCACAAAAAGGAAACTAAATGTGGGTAAGCAACACACTACCGTATATGAAGCAATAATACAAGCATACATTATAATTCTCTTTTTCTTTTTGATTTTCTAGGATATACACAAGAATTATATGTTACCCAAATTATATATTACAGTTTCTATACAAAAAAGGTAATAACTTTTCCCTTTTTATTTATGTGAAAAGACCACGGACAGGAGCATGATGGAAAATACAATGAATTAATACCACAATAGCTTAGCCATTTTGATTATCATATCCAAGAAATTGAATCATTCTAACAATTAACACTATGGGCATCAAACGTCCAAGAACTGGGCACTTCCAAGTTCTCTTATCTTGTACTTTTTTCCAAAAATTGATCCAAGCAACAAATATAGAGCATACCGAAATTAACACTATGGGCATCAAACGTCCAAGAACTGGGCACTTCCAAGTTCTCTTATCATCTTGTACTTTTTTCCAAAAATTGATCCAAGTAACAAATATAGAGCATACCGATTAATGATTTTTTTTCAAAAATTCCTAAATGTGTTATTGCTTTTCCAAGAGCAGTCACTTAGATCATGGTCAAATGACATTGCAAGGCAAGTAAGTAGGTCAATGAAGTGTGCTGAATTTTGTCACTATCAATAATAACATTCAGACATCCAATTACATAGAGAGTAGGGGCATTCCAATTCCATAGTTTGTTTTAGATGTTAGGTAACTGTGTTTCTCCTATATTTGTTCATTTGCTATTTGATGAGTTTGTTTCTTAAATTGCATAAGATGATCACTTTTAAGCTTAACCTATCTGTGAATGAACGTAACCAGATCAAAAATAGCTAACAGAAATCATGAATAGCACTGATCATCGCAAGTTCAACAAGGCACTTCCAACATGACAAAATTGACAAGCTAGTTCATCATGTCATCCCATGGTGACAAGTGATTTAAAAGCTCATCGTCCTCCGTTAGGTGTTCAACGAAATGCATGCATGATTCCAATCCATTTGATTTCATGTCTCAGATACAGAATTTGTACTAAATTATAAGCCTTAGTAGTTTTTCTTGTTATTTTATCATATCTATATTTTTTTCTTTCCCAATACAATTGCCTCAAATTACAGTCTAGGGGTAACCATTTGTCCCCAACTTGCATGCTCTTGCTACTTCAAAAATTACAAAATTCCTATCACCTCAACATTTTTGCACAAATCCATCCTAAATATTATTGATTTGCAATTCACAGATCATCCTCTACACCATAAAGCCTATAAAGGGGCAACTTACTCTTCTATATTATGTAAAGCCATCAAATGTCCCTTGAAACTTAATATCAAACCAGCATGTACACCATACACATAAGCAAACTAATAATAATGAACAAATGAAAGAAAAAGTAGAAAAAAATATTAGTAAGCACAATCTTCTCCTCAAAATTTTAAATGGATAGTATCAAAATTAAAGATATTTAAATAAGTTTTAACTTGATTATTATTTTAGGAAAAAATTATATGGTAAATATGGAAGATCTCCTAGAATCTTAAATAAGTCTTGGACTTCCTGAATCAGCCCTTTGATTGGGATTTTCCTCAATTCAATTTTAAATTTATTGAATAAGAAAAAAAAATTATAGGTGAAGATTCTTCAATTTATAGAGAGCAAGGTCAAAGGAACCGATACCGGGTACCGTACCGGTTTTCCGACGGAACGACTAGGTACGGGTCGTGTTGGGCTCGTATCGAGAGAGGGCACGCTATCGGAGCCGAAAAAGGAGAAGAGAAAAAAGAGCGAGCGGGGGAGAGAGGAAGAAAGAGAGGCGGCGGACGCCGGCGGAGGGCTGCGGCATCGAGGCCACAGTTGGTTCCCCCGTTTCAAATGAAACAAGCGTCCGACAGCGGCTAAAAAAATTCAAAATTTTTAAGTGAAGTCGGCAATCGCAACAGGAGAACCAGTAGCGGCCTCGACTGTCGCGGCCTCTGCCGGCCCTCCGTCGGCATCCGTCGCCTCTCCTTCTCTATCCTTCCCCGCTCGCTCTCTCTCTCTCTTTTCCTTCTCTGACTCTGGTAGCGTGCCATTTTTACAGCCCAAAACGTACCGGTGGCCGTTTTTACAGCCCAAACTATACCGGTGAGCCACCAGTACGGCTCAGAACGGACAAAACCGCCTGGTTCGGGATGGTTCTGCTAATCATGATAGAGAGTGAATTTCTTGATGTAAATTTGCTAAAAAGAAGACTTTCTATGTTATCACAAGAAAAAGGCACCTGAGGTCAATATTTTTAGATATTTTAAGTGTTAAGTGGACAGCATCCTAGAAGGAAAGGCGACGCAAAATGAAAAGGGAATTGCTTAAATTCAAAAGGAGTTTTCAAGCTTAGGGTTTTCCATCTTGATTATGTTTGCCACTGTTTTCTCTCCAAAATGTCCTTGATTTAACTCATAAATATTAAATACCCAAAGTATTGTCATGTGCATCCTTTCTTCTATTGTTTTATTAATACCTTCTTTTTGGAAAAATGCCATGACAAGAAATTTACTTTCTACATATTAAAGAACCCTCGCCTATAGCTTTCCTTTTTGTCTCCAATCAAATTTAAAGTTGTAAAGCAAATCACGATAAAAAGGTGGTCTGGCAAATTCCAAGTTTATGCAAGTAACTAGGAGATCTTCTATGTTTATCATATAACTATTCTCAATCAATCTTAAATCAGTTCAAACATTCAACACTTTCAGACTCCAGTTTAAAATATTTTAAAAGAAAATTAGTGCATAGTAATTTAGTTTCTTCTATTTTCTACTTCATTAACATTTCTTATTATCTATTTTTAACTTGTATTGAATGCACCCACATGCTTGAAAAGAGATAACAATAAACAAATAAAATAGGAAACCGAAAAACCTAAATCTATAAGAAAGATCCTCTAATGATTTTAAATTGTCTCAAAATAATAAATATTAAATTTGATTTTAGATTGATTGTTAAGTTGGAAAAAAATATCTGGTAAACAAGAAAGAACTTATGGAATCTTAAATAGATTGGAAATTGCCAATCACCTTCTTTATTGGAATTCTCCTATCACAATTTTATGTTTGACTGGAGAAGAAATGGAAAGTTATATAGATAAGGATTCTTTGGTAAACAGAAAGTAAAATACTTGTTGCAATTTTACTTTAAAAAAATGCCAGAAGGAAAGGCTCCCATAGTCAATAACATTTTGGAACATTTTAGTATTAACTCGAGGGCATTTTGGGCAAAAAGTCAAGCAAAATCAAAAGGAAAAATCCTCAAATCCAGTTCCTTTTTATAATATATATTAGGATATAAATAAAATTCATCAACTTGATTAAGTTTTGTTTTATAAACAAAATTAAGAAAGAAAAACAAGACTGCATTTGCGAAAAATCAACAATGAGTATTCTAAAACTAAATTTTCTATTTGTTTAAAAACAATATCATTATATCACAGTAGTACTATGAAAAATCAAATGATGCCGGACTAAGCATTGCTAAGGAAGATGGTTGCATCCAGAATATGATCATACAATGGTAAGATGCCCATATAGCATAGGTAATAGGTTTGCTAACATTAGATTTTAGCTTTCTGATGCCAAAGAAATCATCTCACATGATGCAACAGATTAATAGCCATCAGGGATCCTGATGGCACTTGTGCAAAGTACAAAATAATATATTCTCTGGACATTGAAATTTTCTTTTCAAAGTGTGTATAACTGCAAAGAAAAAGCCATGTCCATACCGAGACAAGTGGGTGCGAGGGCTGAACATGTATAGCTGGTGATGTCAATACCACACCTTCAACACAGGCTTCTAACTTTGGGCAGTAGCCTTCAAATATTCACGAAACAAGGAAAAAAAACTTCAAAGTAAATGCAAAGCCAACAATATAAAATTGAGAAAAAATCATTATAATAAGGCAACTATATCTCAATCCCCAATCTCTCCAAACACTCGGAACAACTTACCTTCAGTACAACAGCCGCACCTGTTGAATGTCCAAAGCAAAAGCACGGCAAGCCTGGATTCTCTGCCAACACCTTCTCCAAAAATACTTTCTGTATGCATAAAACCTATCACTAAGATACCATGTACACCCTAATGCCACATGTGATTCAGGGTCTCACTTAGGTTAAATGTTGATACCAAATCAGTGACAGCATAATCAAGGGATTGGACATATCCATGCAAGTCATCCCTCCCACCATGCCCTAAGGAGAAATATAACATTCACAAAAGTTAATCCAGACAACTTTTCAAAAGCCAGGTACTAATACTTCAAAGTTGAAATGGTATTAAAACCACCACAGTTAGTTCCTGTTATTTTACCTTTTTTTTCCCTTTGGAAAGTGGGGAAGGTGAGGACTAAATCGGCATAGTAATCAAGGGTCTAGCAAGTTTTTACCATATCTTCCATACAACCTGCGAATATCATCTCTTATCTGACCAAGCAAACAAAGCATCTTCCATGTTGTGTTTGCTGTTAAAGTTATTTAGCAAGAGTCTCTAAGCTGTCCATTCTCCACAGCTGCCCTACTCTTGGACAGTTGCATAAAGTTTGATATATGTCCAACAATAGGGCCTCAAGGGAGAGGGCAAGTATCTTTACTCAATCCATTTAATAGTTATTGTAATTCTTAGACCGGCCTTCTCAGTTAAAGAGACAAATCATGGAAATGATGGGCACAAACAGTTATGAAATGCTTGGTATACTGATTAAATACATATAAATATATATATATATATATATATATATATATATATATATATATTCTGCTCTTCTAGCCTTCTAGCCTACAGACATGAGAAGGGAACAAGAGCCCAATTATTAAAAAGTTAACAGTGTTAAAAACTTAATTGAATAGATAAACTAGCTGACCAGACATGCCTCAATCAAGATTATAGCCAATATTGAGCCAAGTTATAGGGTTATATGTTTCATTCAAAACCTGAAAAACCAAATTGAGTACTCCTGAAAGTTAATCAATATATACCTCCAACAAGAGCACCAGGTCATCTCAGACCCCCGAACACATCAGATCAAGTTGGGTGTCGAGTCTAAAAAAGCTAAAAATTTTGACAAGAAATGGTTGCACAGAAACATATATAGTGCACAAATTTAAAAAAGAGACCAGAAGAATTTATCAATTAACTAAGAGCATGGAGAAGGTAATAAGAACATAAATTAAATGAAAGATTGCACACTGAAAGTGTTTTCACCATGACAAATGATTTCCTTTAATCTACAAAAGACTCCAACACCATTTCATATTACTTGAAACACTTCTCACACAAGGTCTACCACAATTATAAAAGATTTCGCTTTTTCATCACATGCAGTGAGTGGTCATTAGCCCGTGCACGGAAATATAGAGGATGATCATAATCAGATATCAATCATTACTGATCAATGATTTTGATTGACTAGCAATTTTTTTTAATCAAAGAACTTTTAATTCTTTTCTAGGTTTCCAATATCTTTCAAAAATAGGGCCTTCAAGGACAGAAAGCAACCAGGATGCGTAGAAGAGAAGAATTTCTTTTAATGAAATCACCTGGTTCAAGTTTACAAATCTTGGCTCCTAGATGGAACACAAAATTTGCTGTTTCAACTTCCAGAACATCGGTGTTTCAGAAATGATATATTACATGACGACCTGACAATATATCCTATGCACAAAATATAGTTTCTACACTCTCTTGGAAGCACATATTACTACGCGCTATTCTACACCAAGGTCTGCAATTTCAGTATTAGGTACCGTACTAGTATATCATTGATTTGGTATGGTACAGTTGCTATAGTACAGTACAAAACCCACACCAAGAAAGCTCCTAGCTCCTTTCTTCTCACCTTTTACCATAATACTACTCGAAACTGGGCAGTATAAGTCTGCACAGTATGCTACACACCCCAGTTTCAGACGGTACGGACGGTTCTGCTCGGCTCAGTAACTTTATCATACTTGGGGTTAATCGATCCTATTCTATATAGTAACTGTATGAATAGCAGCTATTAATATATGCTTCAAGGAGAGTGTAGAACAAACTCTGCCATATCGACCTATACCAAACCAAACCTCGGAACTGTACCAGTAACTTACCGATATGATACAGTACGATTGGCACAAGTCAATGGCAGATTTTGTTCTACACTGTCTTTGAAGCATATATTAATACCTGCTATTCATAAAGTTATTATATAGAATAGGATCCATCAACCCCAAGTATGATAACAAATAGTCTTTACTCTCCTATCCTAAAAATCCATATATACAAGGCCCACGACCTTTCTCAGACCTGCACGCCATAAAGTTATCTGGTCATTAAAGCCTGTCAGGTTGGCCACTCAAATTAGAGCACAAGAGAGTTAATTGCTGAAAGAACAACATATTGACCTCAAAGGCATAAGCCAACAGTTTGAACCAGCAAAGCATGTAAATGCCATAGTGCATCTTCCACAATCTTTTCCAGAATATGCACTTCTAAACCTATTGTTCCAATGTATAAATCTAATTTTGTCATCAGTTTCCTTGTCACCTCAGAACCTGAAGGCAGCCAAAAAGTTAGACCGCCATTCTAACTTCTTGATTTCTGACATTCTCCAATGAGCTGAAACTTTAGTGTTTCCAAGCTTCCTATCCCAAAATTCATATACAATACAACCTGAAGACATCCAACTTTTTCTTAGGAAAAAAAAGGAGAAAAGTATGAAAGTAACTTAAGCTACTAATGCCTGCCCTCCATAAGGTTCGGTCACATTATATTCCAAGACAATAGTAGTTGTCAACGATAACTCTAACCAAACTTCTATCAAACCTTCCAGATGTTAAACCAAATATACCTTTTCTATAGCCTTTATGCAACAATAGTTCAAAGTTCAAACCAATAAACAGTATTCTTAACCATAATTCACTCTGTTGTTCTCTGACCACCAAACTGAACAAGTTTTGTCCCATAGTTGTAAGTACAATATAGCAAAGCAGGAATATAAGCATATTCTACAACATGGTTTCACTTCCACCAGTGTTCATTGCCATAACTACATTTCATTTTAAAAACTGGCAGACCTGGATTCAACAATATAACCAAGAATCACTTCAAATATGGATGGGCAAACAATAAAAGCTATTATGACTTATTTGTAGAATAATTGGCCAAGCTTTAAAACAAAAATCTGTAACTTAATATAGAACCAATGCATGGTTTTTGAAAAAAAAAAAATTAAAATCATTTTTCCAAAGAAACTTAAGTTTAGAACTGGTACTGTCAGAGTTCCCTCGTCAGTGGGCAAAACAATACAACAACTAGCATAATAGACAAGCACTCTGGGTAGCGTTCTTTTTGCAGTTTTCAGTACATTTCATATCCACAATCTTCCGTGAACATTCATTCAAGAAACTAGAGGATCCACAAATGCACCACAAAATAGAGGAATTCCCCCAGTTATAACAGATTACAACCTTGAACCAGACTAGAAACTAACTGATTAAAATCCATCTCATCAAATAAAGTTATAAGTTTTCTAGCTGACCCTCTTGCCTTGTAGCAGTGTCCAATTCACAAAGGGTTGAGGTCAGGTAGATATACAATATCAAAAACTATCGAAGTATATTCATTCTTTGATGCGATAAGCTGAATCCACAAAGATAAGACACAAGCAGATCAAAACATGTCAACCCAGAAGAAACATAGAAATGCTTAACTTATGCCAGTCATAATATCTTGGTTGTGTTCTTGTAATTTTCTAAATGTACAATCTTGAATGTGTACTGTTATCATGAAATACCCGTGGGAACTAGAATCCGTTGTAGTTGCATCTGTAGGACTGACACCTCTTATATGGGTTTTTCACTGAATGGTCGCAATCATTTCAAGCCTGCCCACTTGCTCCCTGAGATTCATCCTGTCACAGCAGGAAATTATACTCCTAAACTGCTTGCTGCAACTTTGCAAGAGGTGCTTCAAACATTGGTTCATTACTCGCCTAACTCTGTTTTATATCAACTTATCTAGTAATCCCATTTGATACTCTGGTCGTGCAGATGCATCCACCTCATCATAGTTACATTTTGCCAACACAGGCATCAAGCTGACAGTCAAAAATCACCATATCTTTTTTCTTATGTGGCTATGGTATATTTCATTGATGATGAACTCATTCTCAATGCCCTATCACCAAAAACAACGTAGATGCTAAGAATTACTGGTTAATCAGATATATTTACTGTCAATCAGATATGCTTACAGTTACTGGTTAATGGATCTGCATCAACAGTGTCTGGTGCTGCATAGGGATAACAACTATAACAAGAAAGATTTTTTGCATTGGTGATTCTGCAACCCTTCTAGCCATGTCCTGGGTCATTATCAAAGCATCCAGTGAGCATTCAGCGCTCATACTTGTAGATAGAAGCACTGTTTTCAGTAATTACTAGAACGCTTCTCATCAAATCTGAATCAGCCATTATTCTCCCTCTTGGACCTCTCTCCGGCCTCTTCCAGGTCCCTCAATCTCAAGTGTTTTTCAACTTTTCTTTCATTATATCCTTTTTCTATTGTATGGCCTCCGCGCTCCATTCTATCATAATCTATGAAGAATTATTTTCAGGCTTATAGGTTTGCCGCACATTACTTGCATAAATTCTTTACAAAATTATTTTTTTCTAGGCTTTGTAGGTTAATTGTTTTATCATCATAAGAGAGGTCCTTTAGGCTGATTGTTTCTGACTTTGCCTCTTTGCATTATCCTTTTAATATATTAAGAGGAAACAGAAGGTGTATAACACTAGAATTTCCTAAGGTGCTGCTCATCATAGACTACTCTCACCCAAGCACACTTAATTATGGAGTCTTGATGGGATCTAGCAACCTAGTATTTCTGCAAAAAAATAAAGCATCAAGTATTATAAAACCATATATACATATACAAAACCATAAAAAAATGTAAGAAAAAGGATGTTCTGGTGTATTTAGATTACCACCAATGTGGGGTCTCAGTAGAGTCAGATGTTTGCAGCTTATCCCTCCGTGCAGAGAGGCTTTTTCCATGTTTCAAACCCATAATACCCAAGTGACAATGGAACAACTTTACTATTGCGCCAAGACCTGCCCTCTTATATACAAAACCATACATAATTATATAAAATATTATGTAGAATCTCACAAAATAAATATTTCATGTTCAATCAAACAGAAAATCAAGTCCACGAAATATGAAGTAGGTGACAAACTACCAAAAGAAACTTTGATAAAATGAGAGAACATTATATAGACCCTAATAGGGTGTCTTGGTACATATAGGAATCCACAAATGAAAGAACATAGCACCACACATTCTCCATCCAGTATAATTCTTGCTTTTTCAATATTTTAGTATCACAAATTTGCAACCTAGAGTACCTTTGCATATCTGCATATCGCTTGCTCAATTAGTTCTTTAGATGTTGCATGTTGAAAATTAACTCCAAAGAAAAAGAAATCTCGTGTGCATGCAAAAATGGTTCTGTGCTGAGGTGGCGTATCATTTCTGTTATAAGAAATAACAAATAGACCAAAAGATTTCTTTGGTATTGTCATCCCCATTGGAACGTGAACCTTCTCTAGAGAGAAGATAGAACCTAGCATGGGGATGGAAACAAGAGGTGAGCTTAAAACATCACAGAAAGCCACTCGTTTTGCAATTCTTACACCAAAACAGAAGGGAAGGAAAAAAAAATTTCGAGACAGATCGTGTTTTGTCTTCCAAAATTCTTCTAAAATATATCGCTTGTAAGAATTTTATTTAAATTTTATAAGTTTACCAAGTAAAAGAAAAAGGAAAAGATTTTGCACCAAATTTTATCCAAATTAAAAAAAAGAAGAATTTTCCCATTTCTTGTCATCTATCTTCTTGAGCATTCATCTATCAAATTTTATCCATTTATTAGATCTTTAATTCTAGAAATTAGATATTTTTTAAGCTTATTATTATAAAAAGTGGGGAAAACAGGGGGGTAATTGCTCAATTTACTTGGTCTTGACGGTGACGGGAGACCACGACTGAGTGAAGAGCGTCTCCCCTCTTGCCGTCACAAACAACGAGAAATCTCTCCCTCTCCTCCCCTCCTCCCTCGCTGCCACCACACGCCGGACCGCGGCCGCGCGCCTCGCCGCCGCCTCCAGCTCCCTCTGCCTCCGCAGCACCATCGCCGCCGGCACCCTCACGACCACCGCCCCCGCCCCGCTCTTCCTACTCCCCTCGCGCCGGTCATCCCTCGGCGCTGGGCCCGGGCACGGCGGCAACCGCGGCCGCCACCGGAACGGAAAGAGGATGACGAGGAGGACGGCGTGGAGGAGTAGGCGGAGGCGACGGAGGGCGCGGAGGGAGAGCAGGGCGTTCACCCGCCCGCTCGCGCCCGACGTCAGCATCACCGCCTCTGGTGCCGCCGCCGCCGGCAGCTTCGCCGCTGGGTCCATGCCGATCGATCCCGGCCCGATCTCGGGACCATATAAAGGTAAAAAAAATGGAAAACAGTCGAATTTTTATGCAAAAAATCGAGTCCTTTTCCTCGTAAAAGAGGTTTGAGAAATGCTATAATCTTCCAAGATTTTCGGGATTTCTACGGATAAAATCGACCAAAATGGGAGAATGGAGATGCTAATATTTGGGGTAATGGGTTGGAATTAGAGTTAGATTAGGATTAGAAATCGTTAGGAATTGGAAACGCCTCGCCTTGTTTCGCTTCTCTCTCTCTCCGCGGAGAAAGGGTGAGGCCCCTGAGGGCGACCTCTTTTAAGACCACATCCGATTTTTGAACCATCTATAAAGACCTCTTTCAGGACCAAATCTTAAGACTTCCGACGTGTGAAACTAGAATAACCTGAGGCCCCTAAATTGTTGATGGAGAAACTTCGGTTATGCTCTTGGGTTTAAGTGCATGTCCTCTTAGGATTATTCTTTTCTGGGGCTTTGTCCCTCCCGTTCTTCTCTTGAACTAGAGGCGGTTAACGAGACACGTGGAAAAGTGGGAACGGAGGCTTGCGACACGTGGCGTGCGCGGCGCCCAGACTCGGGAGTGGTGCAAGTCAATGGTCTTAGAGTTGGCTGCCGTGGCGGGCCCAATTCTGGAAGTTTCTTGGACGGGAGAACCCAAAAAAAAAAAAAACATCGCAGGACCCATAAAGTTTTTTGCTCCCAGAATGTATTGTAACAGGATTTACATGTTAGTGGAATTACAGTATTTGTAAATTGTAGCTGCAGCAGTTAAATTTATTCTTTTAGATAAAATAAGCTGAAGTAATATATATATATATATATATATATATATATATATATATATATATATATATATATATATATATATATACATATATATGGATGCTCTAAAATATATTTGGAGACTGATTCTACCAAGTTTTTAATCGGCCAATCTAACATCCGCCCTCTGAAGTTAGATATCAAGGTTTGAACTCTAGACCCTTCCTCCCTGCCCTTTGAAACAAAAAAAAAGTAATAATATATTAATTTTGTCTCAATTTTGCTTTGATATTTTCATAATAACTATTTATATATTTATCTCAATTTTTGAAATTAAGAAGTCTAAAATAGATAATTGATGGAATGCAGCAAATAAAATTTTCTAGCATATAGATTGCACATATGCGGCTAATTATTGTAATATTTTAATAATTTCAAATTCTCTTAGTTGCTTTAGCATTGGTGCCTGTACTGAATATTCTTATGGGGATAATGGAGGAGTCTGGAAATGAATTAACACCCCCATTCCCAACCAAACAACAATTTCAAAATTTTTGAATTTCTTTCAAGCCAAATTTACTAGGAAAATGCAATGATAAGTTGATCCCAATTCTTCTAAATGGCATGCACATCTTTTTGCATCTCCAAGTAATCTATAAAGCTTGCCAATTAGGTGGGTATTCTTGTATGTGGTGCCATATGAATTGTATATTACGAAGATTTTGGATATTTTTATTGAGCTAAGAAACTCAAATAATATTTTTTGGCTAAAATTTTTAAAAGAGATCTTAGATCATTACAGGTACAGTCGGGGGTGGCTAATTTTATCCCTCGCAAGTGTAAAATAGAACTCTTACAACAAACAAAAGATTTGCTTAGTTACATAAAGAGACAATTGCCCTTCTCATTAATGCCTATTTGTAAACCAAAGTAGTAGGCCTTTTTTTTGTGCATTTGTGGAATTTTTGGCCCTTTTTGGGACCCAAGAGCATAAAATTGGAGCCTGAGCCCATATTTTTCAGGCCAGGCCTTTGAGCCTTTAGGGTCAATGTTTTCCATTGCAAGATCTAATCATAATATCTGACCTATTTAGTGCTATGCCTTTCCATTACATTGCACCTCAAAGATGCTACAAGACATCTTATGGCTCTAATTGGTTATGATAGGACATATTGTAATTTAGACTGAAACTTTAAGGCAAATGTGATGCAAATAATGCGAGGTTGCCCATTTGCTTATGGTCCCATTCTACCAAAAGAGCAAAAAAGAAAAGAAAAAGAAAAGATCCATTTGATATTAGTTAATCTCGTCGACGAAAAGGGCCCAATCAGAAAAATGCATGTTTAGAAGTGACAAAAAGTCTTAAATATTTTAATAAATTATATTCTACACGGTATGCATCATATAGCCATACATCCCATCAATCATCAAAATATGTTATTGTAGATTTTATTTATCATGCATTTATCTCAATAGTCGGTCTACCTGAATATCTTTCAATGATTGGTGGCATACATGGTCATGATGCAGGCTACACAGGATGTGGTTTTTGGTGAGCAAGGAGATGGTTTTTTTAGTAAGATGGTCTCTAGTTTTGGGATCACGGATGAAGAACTTGGACCACTCAATTAATAATATATTTGTAGAGAAATAGATTGTGAGAATTAAGCTGAAGCTCTTCTTGCCTGATGCATGTAAAATGCCAACCAATCCCAGATGAAGTACAAACTAGTCACTGAGTTGCGAGCTGTTCATGAAGGTACAGCTTCAAGGGAAAATGACACAACAGAGCAGCAAAAGCTGCCATCCAACGGCTAGATTAAAGACCACCTTGTTACTTAATTTCAATAAAAAAGCTACATTCAGATTTGAAGATAATAAATTCTCACAATTAAATACTGAGCCCCCGTGTTCCCATTTTCCGAGGCTGTGTTTAATATTGAAAAGTGTCATGTCATCAATTAAGAAGAACGCGATGAGCACCTTGATATTTGTGCACACGAGTCAAGGAGAGTGGAAAACGGTATACATAAAAAAAGGAAGGTCGACAACACGGTTGATGAATTAATGATGCGAGTCATCATGACTAAATAATGTTGACGCATAAAAAGGAAGACATGCCTGCCGATCAAGTGCCGCAGTTAAAACTTTGCCTGTGACTTTGTCGTAGCCTCATTAGATTACCGCAGTTCCCATCCTTGCCCACTCTTGTTGATGGGAGAAAGATAAAAAAATCTCTGCTGTTGGTAAAATAAATGTACTGTTCTTTCGTGTATAAGATATTATCATGTGCATGGGACCAAATATTTTTTATGATAAAGTTTTTGAGTCTTTAAGCCGAGACAAACTGGCTTATGTTCTTTAAGAAAGGTCTGGTTGTCTAATGAGTTGAATGACCAAGAATGGCTATTTTTTTCTAAGTATGCGAATTCCTTCTCTTCCTTTAATTTGAGAAACATTCATATACTGAAATTAACCGACTCCGTACACAGACCAAGTCCTAGTCAATCCTCTCGTGTCCCATCTTAATGAGGAGAAATGACAATACTTCAGCTGTTCTTGCCGACTGGGCAAAGGTGGTAGAATACCATCAACTATATAGTGAGGTAGAAGAGACAACACAGACAGAATTCACTGTTTCAATAGGTTTATTGATGTCTTTCAAACTAGAAAAGAAAATGAATGTAGATAAAACTCTGGAAAACTCTTCTTAGAGGCCATGGACTTTATTCTCTGGAGAAAAAATTATCGAAGTGAAGCAATTCATTCCACCTGTAGGATGGTGTTGCACCAAAAATGCTTGGTTAAAGTCCTTTGTTTTTTTTTTGATTGGAAAGGCACCTAGTTAAAGTCATTGGGCCACTCAGATATTTAATCAACTTGATGTTGAGGCATATTGATGATACTAGATAAACAAAATAATTATCTCAAAAGATAGTTGAACTCTGAAGGCAATCCCTCCATAGCTGATTCTCTATTGCATCTCTGAACTGGGTTTGTTTATAGTTCAGAATCTCCCGATCAATTGTAATCGGATTTCCGAATTCTTGCTCTCATCCTCTTCTTCTTCTGGCCTATGATTATGTTGAATCTCATGGTAATGTCCCAGGATTTTTAGATTATTACCGGTGAAATGTTGCTCGATGAATTCATGATACAGAGTGCGAAAAATCACGGGTCATGGGACCACTTGGGTTAGGCCTCAGCTTCTGTAGATTGTAGGGTTTTGTGCAAGGGCTATGTAGGCTAATGAACATCATTTTCTGTTCATTAGAAGCTAACTAATTAAGAAAGGGAAAAAAGACATGCTATGATGGAACATGAGGACCATGACTAATGAGGAGAAATGGCAATCTGATGGGCTCATGGGACTAGCTTGTCAACCAACAGAAGTATAAAAAAACCATGATATATGTTAGCTAGGATTTCATTTTCAATCTTTTTTGTCTTTTACGGAACCAAAATTATTTGCCTTAGGGTTTCAATTTTTCATCTATCAATTTCTTTGTTGCATGATAGTATTTTTTGTCGAATTAGTGCAATCCATCCTCTCACATTTTTTTGTCTCTTTTCTTCTAAGAATAGTAAAAAGTTACTAAGAAGCATGTTTACGTTAGACTTACTGGTTCAAGTAAATCATAGCATGGCCGGCTTGGTCACTTCTAATCATCTCACTTGAAAAAATCAACTAAGTTGCTTGAGAATCATGCACTTCTTCAAAAGCATGCGATTCCCTTGCCAAACTTGTCCCCACCTGCCACTTGGTTTGTTCTAGTAGAGGCTAATTGACATGGGTAACAAGTCATGGGAAAAAGGAGTGGTTTCGAAATTAATTATAACAACTTAGGACCTAACCCAAAAAGACTAGCCAAAAGATATTATTTAAGCTCTTTGACTCTGTATAAGTACCCAAGATTTATTCAATATGCAGCTAATATGAGATTAAACGCACACCCGCATGATTATCACATACCTTTTCTATTTAATCCCTGGCATTCTCACCAAGCTGAGAATCCAAATTTTTTCAAATCCAATCACAAATATTATGATCAGCCTGTGGTGAGTCTCAAGAGATTCATGCTTCAATATTCCCTAATCTACATAGACCATAGCCTAAGTCTGCTCTAATCCCAATCCTTAAAGTCCAAGAAAATTCAAAGTACCTAATAGATCAATGCCGACCGTCTCTTTTTAAGCCTCTCTTGGAAAATAAGTATAGCCATCTTGTTAATAGGAAGAAGGCACCCCTCTTGACACGTGCCCAGAGGTCGCACCTTTACGAAAGTGGTACCCTGAAGCGAGCATGGTTTGTGCATTTTATAGGGGATTAATTAAGCTCTCAAAGACTATAACTTCTGAGCCTTGAGAAGGGTAAAAGAGAAAGCTGTATGTTTGCATGGGAATTGTTGGGCGAGTCTGGCAAAAAGGAACAAGAGAGACGAGAGATTATTTTGAGAACTCCTCAAAAGGACTTTCGGCGCATTGGGAGAAGAGAAAGAAGCTTAGCACACGCATGCATGCATTACACGTTTGCACGGAAAAGAGAAACAAGGGTAGCAGAAAAGAAAAAGATGAGATCTTGTCCGTCCAAGGGAGTCTATCGCAGGTACATCAAATAAAAGAAGAAGAAAAGCCCCGATGGTTACCCCTCCCTATTACAAAAGTGATTGTGTCCTTAAAAAGGGCAGGTGCCTTCCGTGAAACTCAACGCACATTTATATTAATTAAATAAGCAAAGAAAAAATTGCAGGGATTGATAAGAAAACCAAAGTAAGTTCTTTGGTGGTTCGAAAAAATCGATGGGTTGCCCATTCAAGTCGGTAAGGTTAGCCCGAGCCAGCTACTGATCTCTAAGCTGAGATAGAAGGACTAGATGACAATGGTCATGCTCGGACCGAGAGTTCCTACATTGGATTCGACCTGAAATAACAAAAATATGAAATTCTACTTGCCAGAGAATGTCCGACAAAGAATCTTTCGATGCCTAAGTCAAGCGTTGATCTTAGAAAATAGTGAATAGAAATGACAGGAGTGTCGATGTGGTAATAGAGTCGCTCACATAAAGGCCCGGATTGTTCACATAAAGAAACCGCATGGGATTTTGAGTCAAGCTGTCGTTGGTTAGAGAAGAATGAAATTTGACTGACATGGCGTGCACTTTTACTATCGGTCATGTGACAAGCTCTTATTGGTTAGTTTGCCACATCAGCGGCGGTCAATTCCAAAATGTATTAACACCAAACACTATTTGGTCCCAACCTAGCTAGGCCAATGTTATTGATAGAGTGCCCATGTTTAGAGTGCAAACTGATATGCTCCCTTTCTCTTGTTTTTCTTGGTGCCATGCTGAACTAGATTTGCTTTGATTTTGAGACCCTTAGGCCTGAGCCATTAACTTTTTGCAATACAAACATATGGATTTTCGGATATTTTCCCTTGGCCCACAAAGAATGCTGGCAACATGTGTGTGCGTGCGTGTTCGTGTGTGTGTGTGTGTGTGTGTGTGTGTGTGTGAGAGAGAGAGAGAGAGAGAGAGAGAGAGAGAGTGTAATGGGCATAAGCCACGGAGCAATTCATTCCCCCAAATGTTCTTCAAATATGTTTCTATTCGCGCAAATTATCACGCAAGAAGATAATCAAAGCACATATAATAAAAAATGACCTCGGATCGCCATTACTTATCCATATTAAAATCCATAGAGATGGGTCAAATGACGACAACTTCTCCTCACGTGGCTTGCGGGAATCTAGCTGCCTCTATCTAATTCTCTTCTCACCTCTCACATTCCTTTCTTCCAAAAAAACACCACCATTTTGACCACCAACCCTTTCCTCACTTCAGTTTTCACATCTCTCCCTCTCTCTCTAGCTCTCACCCTAATCCCTATAGTTTGACTCTTTAGTTGTTGTGTCATCATTACCTCAATTATTGAGCTTCATGTACTGCACGGCGGCAAGTGTCATCCCATCGTTGGCCCACCGCCTGCACGCCCTGAACAATTCCACCACCAGACACTAGCTTCCTTCCTTCCTTCCTTGCTTTATCTCATTGCAACCCCCCGGCTCTCTCTCTCTCTCTCTCTCTCTCTCTCTCTCTCTCTCTCTCTCTCTCTGTGTGTGTGTGTGTGTGTGTGTGAGAGAGAGAGAACTAGTATTGGAGTGTACGCTTCCTTTCCCACCCGAGAAACGCCTGAAGGCCCTTGCATGTGGGTCTGAATGTGAGGGGTCCCCTTTTTCTTCACTTGATGCCCTCCACCTATCCTTTCTTTTGCTGCATTGGCGAGTCCGTGTGGGCCCTGCCCTAAAGCAACAAAAGAGTGCTGGAGATGGGGGCGCTGATGAGGTTCTTCCTCACCGCTGCAACGAGGGATTGCCTTTGTCCATTTCATGGGCCATGCCATGTTCCTGCATGACGTTTGGGACAAAGACCTTTAGATGCTATACACAATGGACTGCGAAAAGCTCACACCACTCTAATGTGGGTATGTTTATAAAAATTAGAAAATAAAACATTCTACAAGGCTCTTGGCAGCCGAGCCTCACCAGTCCAAAGTACTCCATCCGTGTGGCTCGCTACAAAGGAGGCCATTCAGTCAGCAGCACCATTTATATGCCCACAGGTAAGTGAGAGGCAGAGAAAAAAATAGAAACTCATTAAAAAATTATTCACCATTGTGATCTTTCAGAAAGTTTGCTCTCAAAGATAATGCTGGTTGGTGTTGGAACTCATCTCCAACTATAGTTATGCATATTCCTCAAACAAAAGAAAAAGAAACTAACATAGAGGGAAAACCAAAGAAGTTATTATTTGCCATATGCCATCATTTTTCCCATGAGAATGTAAAAGATGGATATGGGGTTCTGTTTGCAATCTGCCATTTGCCTTTAGCTCGCCAAATCTGATTCAGAAAGACCTATTCTGAAAGGGAAAGTACGATCACCTATTAAAAGGTTTCCAGGACAAAGACAATGGCAGGACCATAATGTTTTATGGGTCAGGGTGTTGGACACAGTGAACGTCCAAGTTCATAGCATTGCGACGCAGAGATGAAATGTTGGGTTAAAATTTTTGATACACAACTAGAAATCCTCAATGAATGCGGTGGCTTTCCTTCCCTCTTTTTTTATATAAAAAAAGAAACCCTAGTTAGAAACAAGTTTGTTAAAAGGGCAAAAAAATGTACAACCTGCAAATCTTGAGGATTACATGGCGCGAAATACTATCTGAATAAAAATGTGCAATGAAAAAAATTAAGGGCACTCTGATTAGGAGAAAGTCAAATTTGTTTTAAGGATCAAGAATCAGGAGGAAAAGTTTAGAAATCGCAAATTAATTAGAATTTTGTAGTCATAATAAGAAAAATGGATGAAAATCAACTTTAATGAGCGTGGATCCTCTAAGGTGATGTTGTGCAGCCGCTGATGGCCGCAATCAAAAAATTGACGGTCATCAAACATCATACACCGAGTGTGGTGTATATTATTCGATGGCTGTCTATCTCCTCATGATTGCTATTTAGGAATGCATAGCACTCTGTAGTGCAGGCCAGCTGCATTATAGAGAATTTTGATTGTAGTTTAATTAGAACAGGCTGGGCAGCTACAAGCAAGAAATGACTATTGATCGGATCCAAACACGATTATTCCCCATCATTTCGAGTTACTTACAGTGGAGCTATTAGAAAACCTTTAGGCTTTAGGCCCTGTTTGCAGCTGGTTGAGGTTTTATGAGCTTCTTCCAATTTGTTGATGAATCTTGCATATCATGGAATAGGGTAGGCAGTAGGAAACCATAGGAAATAGCAGTCCTTAGAGGACCCACCTGGGGTTGGTATTAATCTTCTCAACCAAGAGACCTACAGCAATAGAACATCTAGAGGCAGCATTTCTTGAGCTGTGACATCCACTTTCATCCAAGGGAGGTGGGTGTCAATGGAGTCCTTCAGAAGCTGCTGCCATGCATCATTTCATGCAAAGCTCTGTCATTAGAGGCCAATTGTTTGCGTCATTGCGTGCCATAAGATTCCATGCTTTTGCAGTGTAAATAGAGGATGTGACACTTGAGACAACAAGTATAATGACCTACACTACTTCTTTCTCGGACCCCCGGGGCTGTGGGCATTTGCTCGCTACCACTTTACACCAGAGAATGAACAAGGAAAGATGCATTAATGAAGGAAAGAGAGGTGCTGTCAATTCGAAAATTAAAGGCTATGATGGTAGGTGTGCTCATTTAACCATGTGATTCTTTCTGTAGGCAAAATGACTTCTTTTTTTTTCCAAAGATTTTCCTAACAATTCTTCTGATGCAACTGTCAAACTCACAGCAAGGACTTAGCTATCTCAATTGAACTAGGATACAATTGTTAAGCTGATATGTCAGACCTCCATTGGTTGGTATGGTAGAACTCACAGACCATATATCATGGGAGGTCCCATATATATTCTATTTCTATTTTTATTTCATTAGTCTGTTTGTGGGGGAAAGGAATGAGGCCACACACTTCAGCTTCTATCCCTGGAAGACTTGGCTTGCAGTTTCCACAGCAATCTTAGAAACTCAGCATCTTGTATTGTATCTGAACAAAGACAGTACTGAAGCACATATTATGGTGTTGGAAATGAATGCATTGGCCTACATTGAACACTGGAATGTTGCTGTTATATATATGGACACAGCAGCCATTCCCAATCCACATCCTTCATAGGCTTCTTCAGAACCAAATGGTGCTCATGAGTCGGTGAATGGATACAAGCTTGGAAGCTGTCAAAAAATGGGTGTATCGAAGAACTTCCAAATAACGCCCGTCACCCCTCCTCAAAACCAAAACAAATTGAATTGTGTTAGGGTTGTGAGGAGATCTCTTATCTCATAAATGCTGCCTGCATAGGGGTCAGGTGACAAAAAGTAGTTAAAAGTTTTGCTTATCTTCCAATGTTCGATGCATCGGAATTGGAACTTGTTTGGTGTTGAGCTTCAAGCATCAACATGCTCTGTAAAACGTCCTGTCTGTTTCTTAGAATAACCCTCAATCATCTCTTTAGGGGCATGTCTATTATCTTAAAGGAGGGCATTTAAAGCTAAGTGATCGACTTCCCAATAAGAAATCCATTTACCATATTGTAATATTGGTTTGCCTAGATGGAACCTAGGGTTTTGTAAATATATTCATGAGTCAACCTTGTGTGGGGAAGAAGATCATGTGGACATGTCATAAATGACACTAGACAAGGTTGTTGCAAGGTTAGAAGGGAATATTTGGGAGTATGAGAAGGGAATTAGAAGTTGGAAGGTTTGTAGAATTAGGGTTTAAAATAATAACTTATTATAATGAAAACCACAAGAGCCAAGCAACGCCCTTTTAGTCAATGATGCTAATAAGCCTAGGCACCTGACAGCTCTTACCGGCTCAAAATCTTTTTTTTTTTTTTTTGGGTCATGGAGTTGGATCTCTTGATACTCTCGAACATCACGATCTCCAATGTCCGATCGTGATTGCACAATTTGACAGCTCCAAAGCCCGAGATCCCAGATGCAGCATAACCACCCCCTCCCCGTTCTAATGGGCGAAGTTTAGCTAGGTTTGAATGCTAACACGAACAAGAGTGAACCACCCATCCTTAATTATAATGTCCATAGAATGGACGAGTCATGAGGCAAGTTTGTCGAGCCAGAAACCACCAATACTATAATTACTTTTGAATGCAAAAGGAGCTATTATGATAAGCATTATGAAAAATCCAGGAACTCTGCTGAAATTCAGCTAAATCAACTCAGTTGCACCTCAAATATATATATATATATATATATATATATATATATATATATATATATATATATATATATATATATATATATATATATATATATATATATATATATATATATATATATATATATTTGTTTGTTTGGGTAACACAAGGACTGTAATAATCCAAGATCTCGCTCAAAAAGATTAGTCGAAAGCTCCGTTTAAGCTCTGACATCCTCGTCAGGCTAAGGATTCAAATCCATTTAAATCTAATCACAAATACCACAATCAGCCCATGGTCAACCCCAATAGATCTGTGCTGCAGTGTCTCGTAGTCCACATAGGTTATAAGTCAAGTCCGCTCTGATACTATTTGTAACAATTCAGGACTTCATCCAAACAGGCTAGCCGAAAGATGTTATTTGAGTTTCTTGATCATATATAAGTACCCAATATCTAAATAGTAAATAATCAATGTTAGACTAAATATACGCCTGCATGGTGCTAGCATGAATTGCTCTCACCTAAGTATGCTTCACCCAAGAGTATGATAAAATCTGATGCTGAAGACCGCACCAACCTTGAAGGAAATTAAAATAAAGTTGAGTTTCAAAACCTGACTCCAATTAAGAATTAAAAGTATCTAATAATATGATGACACGTTTCTTGCCCCTCTCTCTCTTCTTTTTTTCTATTTTTTTCCCTTCCATTTTGGTTTAGATTAGAAAACAACCTAATTAATGGAGCCGGTGGGAAGGAATCGCAGCACAAGCCTCGGTCCTTTTTCTTTTTTCTCTTCATCTCCAAGCCTTTATATTCTCTCATGCCTATAAGCTTCGTCCTAAAATATACGCCGATTTCCGCGGAGTAGGAAGTCCAAGCTCCTGTTGCCTAAGTCCCTTGACCGCTCTCTCTCTCTCTCTCTCTCTCTCTCTCTCTTTCACACACACAAGTGCCATTTTCCCACATACACTCTATCAAAATGAGACCCCCAACCGTTCCAAATGCTCTACCCTTTCCTTTCTTTATGCTCTCCGTCCACTAAAAGCATTCGCTCTTCGCCCAACCAACCCCTATCTTCAGAAAAAAAGATCGCCCAACCAAACCCTCACCCCCCCCCCCCACCCCTCTCCCTCTCTAGATCACTACATACAAAGAGAATAAAAAAGGAACACTTGCAGATCATGCACCCTCTCAAAGCTCTTCCTCATTCTCTTACTCCCCACTTCATCTCTACATAGAAAGAAAGAAAAAGAATAAGAAAGCGGTGCTGCAGCTGCATGCAAGTACCGGGGAACCTGGTGCAAAACTTCAGACTGGTGAAGCGGGTTTTCCAGAGCTTATCCGTCCATCAACAGACACCATCCAGATCAAGGAAAAAGGAGAGGAAGAGATTATAGAATGCAAACTCAAGGAGTCTTCACGGAAACCACCTCAATCCCTTCCCCCGACCTCTCGTTGCACATCAGACCCCCAAGAACCACACCCTCCTCGACGGCCGACACCCACCATGACCTCAGCCTCGACCTCCTTCAGCGGATCGAAGCCCTCAAACCACAAGCCGACAGCTGCTCAAACTTCGCTTGCACCGATCTGACCCTCTCAAGTCCGTTGGCAACCTCGGAGGTAGATGGCCCATGGAGGTGGGAAGGAGCACTGCAGGATAGGTGCCACAACAGCCATCTCAGCGACTTGGTGTTGGATGACCGGAGGCCAATAAAGGGAATCCCCATCTACAACAGCAATACCTCACCGTTCCTCTCAGCTGATCCCACGATGGGATTCAACCACCAAATGTCATCCACACCTTCTTTATGGTCCTCATTTTGCTCTTCGGTGCCATCTTCACCTTCTTCTTCTAGTGGTTACTCTTCCAATTTAGACACAGCGGCATCTTTCCTGCATCCAGTGATGGCACCACCGACAAGGTTCGCCGGGTTATCATCAGACACAATCAACTACAACCACCACCCCCACCACCACCATCAATATGGAATTGGGCCGCTAGATGTCTCTCACAACATGATGAGGTCTAGATTCATGCAGAAGCTCTCGGCGAAGCGGAGTATGCGTGCACCAAGAATGCGGTGGACTAGCACACTTCATGCCCGCTTCGTCCATGCTGTCGAGCTCCTCGGTGGTCATGAGAGTATGCTATATCTCTCATTTTCCTGCTGCTACTTTTGTGATTATATCAAATTATTTAATCTATCATTCATGAAATCTGGCAATCTCTTTCTGCTTTGGTGGATTGTTTCGATTTAGGGGCGACGCCGAAGTCTGTTCTCGAGCTCATGGATGTGAAAGATCTGACTCTAGCCCATGTCAAGAGCCACTTACAGGTTTTTTCTTTCCTTTGTTTGAGACCACATTCCTCATCGTCATCCCCCTCAACCTGAGCAGAGTTTCCATCTCTCTCTCTCTCTCTCGCCCGCTCGCTTGCTTACTAATGCGTGTACAGTAGTAATGGATGCAGTGAATGACTAAATGAATGAATGAATCCGTAATAGGTCTGTTTATTTGCAGACAGAGAACTGCCATACATATAGGTAAGGTCACAGAGAGAGAGAGAGAGAGAGAGAGAGAGAGAGAGAGAGAGAGAGAGAGGAAAAGCAGCCATCATTTCACAATAATACAAGGCCAAAATAAACTCAAGAGGCATCAACCTCGTGAGCAATGGAAGTGGAAAGAAAAATATTAGATAACAAGAAATATCTCGAAAAAAAAAAAAGAATGACAAGACACACCATAGGAAGAAAGGAGTAGAGGCTTGGATTGAAGCTGGATTCTCCTGATCTTTACCTTGCCTTTTTCTTTCTTTCTTCACTATTATTTTTCTTCTTTTCTTCTCCTTTATCTCTATCCGTCTTTCCATCTCTCTATCTATTCAATTGCTTTAGATTTCTTTCTCTCTGGCTCTACAGATGTATAGAACTGTTAAATCCACTGACAAGCCTGCAGCTTCCTCAGGTAATTCGTATTACTTAGCCTTCTGTGTTTCTCTTTATTTCAACTGTCGCTCCCTCTTTTTTTTTTTTTTACTATTTTACTAACTTCCTTAAAAGCAGTTCAAACTTTCCGTTAAACCAATATAAATCACCTTCAAATAAGAATGTGCAATATCATCTTCTTCTCAATACATCTTGTGTAAATTATATATTCTCAAGCTCAATCAGAAGGCTCAGGCGAAGAAGATTCTGCTCTTGGGACTGGAGATCTCAGCTTCCATCAACTAATGGAGCACGAAGGATCAAATAAACCAGTCCAACCAAAGGACATGGACTCGAGTACTAGATGGAGAAACTCATCTAAGTAAACCTCTCTCTCTCTCTCTCTCTCTCTCTCTCTCTCTCTGTGTGTGTCCATTCACAATCCACAAACATTTTTTTAGTGTTTCCAATTAGCAGAGAAATATTTTTTTCCCAACAAATGTCTTTAAGCTTAGCTTAGAAGATTGACAAGTCCACGTTCTCCAAATCTAAGTGCAAAAGGGCTCCCATGGCAGCTTTAGCTTTTCTCTCGCCCTTTGCGTTCTTTGAGATCTCATTGGGAGATTTAAAGCAAAAGCTTAAGATTAAGGAAAAGAAGGCATTCACTTGCTGAAAGTGATCAAACCAATTTAATTACTTTGTTAATGCTATATTTAGTTGGTGTCTTTTGCTTAATGCTTTTGTTCTCTTGGGATCTTTGTCTTCAGTGAACGAGACTGAAAAGGCCAAATACACCTTGACTTGAGTGCTCTCTTTGATTTTATAGTATTATTATAGTGCAGCATCATGTCCAGGTCTTGGGCTTTACTTTGTCTTTTGGTTCCTCATTCCAGTAGTTTAGCTTTTCAATGCATTGGCTCTGATTTTTGTGATGTGATTTGACCTCATCTGTCCTAGACCTACATGCATGCTACCTCATATTTTCTTCTCTTTTATTGTTATATTACTTTTAAACTTCACTAGCATTATTACCATGTTTCGTTTTCCTTCTTTGGTGCCTATATATATTCCTTTATCTTCTTAGACTTCACAAAGCCTTATATCATAGAAGGTTGGAGTAGTGAAAGATGGCATGCATCTGTTAATTTTATGTCAAATACGGCCTTCCTTTCTATGTTGTTTTTGTGGCACTGAAGGTAAAGAGAGATAGCCCATGTCAGGAACTTACAAGCAAGTTCCACAAGTATATTCGTTACTATACTGAAAAAAGGTAAGCATATCTATTACTAATCTAATTAACTTCAATACTCCAATATTTATAGTAACAAAACATCTTTATAATAAATTAACTGCTTCAGACATAGCTGTCAACTCTTTCTGATAGATCATATCTTATAATCATCTTCCAAAAAAATCCTTTTGCATGCTAACTATTTATTTGGGATATGGAAAAACTCAATAGTACTTCGGCCGATACTTAAGCTGCAGATGATGTTCCTTAATCTCTTAGTGAATTGATTGTTATCCTGGAATATTGAAAAGTGATATAGAATTACTTGGTTTTAAATATGCTGTATGGTGACCAATATGGTGTCAAGAAGTTCTGCATAGAAGCATATGCATGTTGGAAACTATTCTAAGAAAGATGTTAATAAATTAAGTGTTCTGATGAAAATAATGAGTATTGAAAACCTAATGTTGCCTAAGGTTTCCCAGGGGAATGAAAGATATGAAAAAACAATCATTAGACTGAAAAGAATCATTTCATCACGGAAAACAAATTGATGTAAACTCCAAAGATAAAGAAGCCATGGTGCTATGAAACAAAACCTATAAATGCACAACATGACCGTTTTGAATTCCCAAGAGAAAGCTCTTGGGAGCATTTGGTTGCATGTAACTTAAATATCATGTAGGGATTAAATTGGGAGACCATATACATCGCAAACAAAATAAATCTCATCACTAATTGAAGCTAAAACAAGTAGTGTGCTCGCGGGAAAAGAGCTAAACTGGAAGAATACTGTTTAGGAGAATAACCAATAGAAACCCAGGAGGATTGGTCCTTGATATATGTATATATATGTAAAGTCGTATACCAAAAACATTCTTTATAAATAAAACAAATCCCCTAACAAGACAATCCGATCCACGTCAGCTACTCCAGATGGTTTCTGATAGGATCTCAATATGAAATTTTATACACATTTATTTGAACTGGAATCATTTTTGTCTTTTTTCTTAGCTCTTTTAAGGAGGCAAAGTTGTGAAACATAACTCCATTAGATGGTGTTGTTAGTACACTTACGCAATTAATGCTACTATTTAAACAATTAAATTGCCAGACATGACAAGAAAAAAACAAAATGACATTCTGAAAGCAATGAATTTAGATAAGCAATATGAATGCGTATTGTGTCCTCTCGCAAAGGATTTGGTTAGTGTGAGCAAAAACATTTACGAAAAAAAAAAAGAAAAGAAAAAACAAGTTTTTGACACCTTGAAACTACAAAACGGTATTGAGGGGCATATTTTTCTTGGAAACCAAATGGTGTCCTAGTTTAGCACCTAGAAACTATAAAATATAATTTTTTGCGAAGGACCAAAACAAAACCAGCCTTCCATTATTAACTGATGAAAAGGGAGATAATTAAGATTACATACACAAGCAGCACAATGCACTGGTAAAACATAAATTTCACGCCTAGCATTGTGCAGGAGAATGATTTGATATGGCTTGTTAATGTGTCATTAAATTCACTCTTGAACTTTTGCATGACATGAACTTCTTGTGACAAATTTCAGCGGAGGAGCTTGGTTGCAAACCAATCCAAGTGACATGGAAGGGTTTGAACCAACAACTTTCACATCTCGGACAGAGGTACTTACAAGCAATTGCTGGATACCACACGCACCACACAGAGATACAGATAAAGACTCTGTTTATAAAGTTAATGGAATATATGTAATATACAAGTGACACAATGTGTCTTTTCACAAAATTTAAGAGGAAATTCAAAAAAAATGAATGATAAAGTGCATCTCTGGACTTTTAAACAGGATAGCCACCTTTGCCGATCCAATGGTTCTACTGGTTCTCATGAAGAACTCAAAAACCCTAGCCTGGAGTTCACCTTAGGAAGACCAGACTGGCATGACAGAGAGCAGGATTAATGCTAGCAGAGCTACACGAAGGTGGTATGCATTCAGTGGCTCCTGGAAGGTTCTAAGGCATTTATGTCAACAGTGAGGAATATAAGGAGGCGTATATGAAGGGTGAGGGGACACTGGAAATTATTCTGTCATTCTTGTTTGCATGGTGCGTGAACCTTACGTTCTTTATCTGGGCCTTGTTCTTCTTCTTCTCTGGATTTTCTTTTGTCCCTTATTTATCATAAGTTTCTTCGCTTCTTGATTTTATTCCTTTTATTTTCTCCTCGTGTGACACTTATAACCACTAGAGAGTGGAATTGCTAGAGCTCAAGTTAATTGGTGTCTAACAGATGCTGTACACATAAAACTTGGAAAGAAAAAATATTATTTTATGCAGCAACCTCAGCACATATCCTTTGTTTTCCTTCTCTTTTATTTATCATGATTTTCTCGTTTAACCACCATTGTTGGGACTTTATTGTTAAAGTGTAAGAGCTTGCCGAAATACCACATAAATTCTTTAAACATGTGGATGGGTGATTATCTGCAGAAAATATCATGATGGAGTTTTTTTTTTTTTTTTTTTTTGAGAAATATTATGACTAAGCACTTGATACATATATATAATGGAAGAACCATGAAACTCAAACTTCAATATCCATACATTTTTTTGCTGAAGCATGTTCCTTATGTTGAGTAGTAAATTAAAAGTTGTAGGATTTTCGTAGACAAATTGTTTCACTTTAAGATTTTGGATAAGATATGAATGTAGATATGACCAAATGAAGAAAATAGACATATTGCATTAGGTTCCTCAAAAGGTATATAGTAAAACCCCTAATTTACTTTCAGACAACTCAAATGAGATTAATTAGGATGGTAAAAATGTGTTAATGATGTCACATTTTACGTCCCATTTTTTTTTTAACGATTCAAAAACTAAGATACATAGGCTCTATTTGTAAATGGTGAGGTCCACCTTGCACAATGTAGATTGGACTCCTCTTTCTAATTCTAATAGGACTCTCTTTCCTAAAATAAACATTACTAGTGGAAATCTTCTAAAAAAGCTAGAATTCTTCAGGAAGTAGATCTCGAATTCTACATCAACTTTGCATGTTGTCGCTCCGCTTGATTCTTCTCAGATAGAGAGATATGCTTGGTCAAAGTTTTATCTGAAAAGAAAATTTTCATTTTGACCAGCCCATTTTAGATTCCAAATGATGGAATTTGGGCTCAATTGATATGGGCATCACCCCTTGGGGGCGTGGTGTCACGTCATATGTCTCAAAAAACTGTCTGATTTAAAAAAAAAAAGATCAACTCAATCGGATGTTGTATGACCAAATTATGGCCTCCAGAAATTTGGCCAATGACTCGACTTCCCGATGTGGCCGACCTCACTCTTGAACCCTATCCAGCTCTACCTGTAGTAGCCAAAGTGGTCCATATCGACTCTGGGGATTCTTCTAGATCACAGTTAGGTGAAACAAAAGGAGTTCCATAATCTTGAAGCAAGATAGTGTTCAGATAGGGTTGTTGGTTGGCAAATTTTTTTTGCCATACTGGTGATAAGTGTCTCGTTTTCCAATCTTCTTGGTATGGTTTAAATTTTATGATTGCTATAAAACCCTCATTCTAGAAATCCTTCGTAAGTCCTATTTTCCTTCATATAATTCCAAATATTCCCTTCAGACCTTTGCGACAGCTTTATCCACTGTCATGCCCCGAACCCGCCACCTGAGTTGGCCACATGATACGGCTGTATACATCCTAAAGTAGGGCCCTAGAGGATATGCAAGGCCTGAAAATTTATTACAACCTCAATAATGATCTCAATTCATACCACATAACAAAACTTGTACAATTATAGAATTTATTCATACAACCGACAGTAATAACATTCTATTTGTTTATTCTTTTTTTCTGCAATCACGACTATAGCTAAGTACTAAGCAACCTGCAACCTGCAACCTGCAACTCTGAAAAGAAAAAAAATGGGTTGTGAGTTTTACTGTCCAATAAGAATCTCTACACATTCACACCAATATAATAATATAGTTTGAAAATAGCAATAAGCGATACCAGAATGAAAACATAAATTACGAAATTTTTTTTCAAACATCTATTATAACTCAATTAAACCAACAAGCATCCGCATATAATACATTAAATATTCAACTTATCAAAAAAGATATATCACAAATACCAACAAGTAAAACGTTTTATTCAGTATTGATTTCATGGGTCTTATCAACTATTTTTCATTATCTTAATTCCAAGTTCCATTATAATTATCTTTCCGTCTTTGGACTAACCAAATCATGACCCAGTCCAAGACTACTAAACAAAATCCTACGTATAAGCCTATGGAGACTATCCCACACATAAGCTCGCGGAGGCTATCCCATTACGAGGTTAGTATAAACCATATCTTATCCATCTGATTTGCATGTTATTCTTGTCAAAGCACTTTCTATTCTCATAATTTTCAGGTATTATTGTTCATATCATCAGGTTTTCAATATCTGATACATCCAATAATTGTACAAGTATGTTCATACCTGAAATCATATAAAACATAGTATCTCACTCCAAACCAAATCCATCAATGTAAATCTCACAATGCAAATTTCATGAAGCAAAACTAACAGTATAAATCAACGAACATGTATATATTGATGATCAAGAACATGTGTTACCTCTATCGCAATCCAATGCAGTTACAATACTACCAATTCATACCTAACATGTCTAGTCAATTTAATATCAATATAACACCAATTTATCCTTTATCAATCACTCACCATATTGATGAATCAATTATTCAGTAATTACCTAATTTTAGAGTTCTAATATTTGAATTATCCATATTTTCTATCCTTCTTTAATTGAAAATTAAGAACAAATTAAGGATCAGGGCCCTACTTCGATTTAGAAACTCGAGTATAAGATCTCGTTGGACTTCTTTCTGTCCGGACGACTGCACGTCCATACAAAACAAAGGCCGATTATGAAAATAGATTCATATAGAATGAAGTACTAGGGCAGCTAGATGACAATGCCTAATTGTCCGAATCAATCAACATAATGTAACTCTATCTATCTTATCAAGAAACATATATCCAATCAAGAAAAGAATAATAGATCAGGGGTTATCAATTATAGGTCTGGTGGTAGCTGACAAAAAGGAAGAAAAAGGTTGATTAGATAGCAGCGTCCAACAATCTGGGTCGATTCATTATAGCCAATCAAATCAGTCAGCTCATAAAAAATGAATCAAACCATGATATAGATAATAAAATAAAGATTAGTGATGATAATGTCCAGCAGTGCTCGATCACCCAAATTAGTCAAAACAGTGTTTCCTATATCATTAGATCAAAGAATAGGTATCAAATACGACATGGGTAATATGCGAGGTTGCTGATGGTAGGGTCCAAGGAGGGTTAATGAATACTAGAGTGAAGGCTAGCACGACGGATGGTCACAGCAACACTAGCCTAGGACCCTCTACTAGGGTCAATTTAGGTCCGCAAAGTAAGCATATGGGACCCTCTTGCTGGGTCTATTGAACCATGCAAAGAGAAAGAAAGAGGAAAAGAAAATAAAGAAAGAAAGAGAGCGAAAAGAGATGAGAGAGAAAGAATAGCGATGACTCTTATTCTTCCCCAAAGTAAGGGAAGAACCAATCTCTCCCTCTTCTTATCGGATTAGGGGTGATGGCCACCAAGGCGATCCAACCCCGGTAATAGTGGCCATGGGCGGCTTTCAGTCACGGCACCACCAGCGACAGCGGCCACGAGCGGTCTTCAATCGTTGCACCACCGACGACAGTGGTCGGCCGACATAAGGAAGAAGAGAGGAAGAACAAAAAAAAAACAGAGAGATCCACACCAATCTCGGCCAAGATTACAAACAATCACCTAGGCCAATAGCTGCACGATCTTAGGGGTCCCAACCGAATCGAAGCCTGGCCAAACCCAACGGTCGATGGCGGCGAAACCCAGAAGAAAAGGGGCCGAAATAAGGCACCTTGTTTCAGATTGAAGTTCCGGCGATTCACTGGCCCAAATCAAGATGAACGGCGGCTAGATGACCAAAAAAAAGATAAGAAGATGTAGAGTGATTACCTCAGTCCGACGAGGTGATTCGGTGGCTTTTTCGGTGAAGATCCAATGAAGAGATTTGGAGAAGGAAACACGAGATCAGCAGTGATTTCTGGAGTTATCGAGGACGGTGCTCAACGGAGGAGATGGAGAACCTTAAATAAATGAAGGCCCTAAGGTCTAGCCAGTGTTTGGATCGCCTTAGAACTCTTGAAGTTCGATAATATCAAAGAGAAAAAAGACTCTGGTCGGGAGTCTTCTCCTCCACCCCATCAGGCCCTGACCTCTTAGACTGGCCCATTAGCCCAAGGAAACTGGGCTATTTCATCTACTGTCATTGACTTACGATGTTTAGAAGTAATACAAACACCCAAGCACCTCATCAAAGGATGCATTTAGGTTTTTCACCAAAAAAAAAAAAAAGAGGATGCATTTTGGTGACACGTAAGTCAACTTAACCAATTTTTTATTCAAGACCTTGATTTTATTCACTTAATTATTTATCTTTTTATCATAATCATCATCGCTGTTGTTGTTTATCTGTACAACTATAATATGACTACGTGCATAACATTATAGGCTGTTATAACAGTATTGAAAGACCATTAATTAGCCGAAAGTTCTTTTTCTGAGCAATTACTTAGGATAACACTCAAAAACTTCTTCAAAAATAATTTTAGCATTTTGTTATTATGGTCACATATATATGTATTGACGATTTCAATAAAATTAACAACTTATAACAGTAATATAACGGCAATGTACATGCATGGTTATCTAGAACTATTACGTAAATATTGTCATGCCAATATTATAACCATGTTTGGCACGTGAAAGGAAGCATTGTTTGGTGGGGATTCTTTTCGGTAGCCAGCAGATAGAAAATTCGCACGAAGTGGAGCCACAGAGCATTGATGTTGAAATGCAATATCGAAGGTATCTTCAAGGCTGGCTCCAACCAAATGAGACTTCAACTTATATGTAGCAGATGGTAAATAGCTTGTAATCCAATTACTAAATACCATATTATACCATTATAGTAGAATTAACAATATTAATTATAAGCATCATAGACATTAATTTATTTTGAAAGATAGCATTCTACTGAAAATTAAAAATAAAAATTCTAGACTATTTATAAAACCATCATTCACTACAACAATTTTGAGTTTTGCCGGCTTTGTTTTTCCGATACTAAGGGAAAGCATCGGGAAAGTTTGGCTCAGCGCCAACCTTTGCCGACGCTTTTACCTGGCGTCGGTAAATCTCCAGAAACGACGACGCTCTAAAGCGTCGTTAAAACATTAAGAAACGACGACGCTTAACAGCGTCGTTAGAAAACATTAAACCCCCCAACCGCTCGTCCGGCCCCCTCTCCTCATTTTCTATCGGTCGATGCCCTAGCTTCCCCGCTGCCGGCTTCTCAGTTCTCACCTTCATCGCGAGCCCTAGCTTTCCGGCTGCCGTCGACCTTGCCCCGTCTGAGATAAGCCTCCTCCTCCTTCTCCTTCTTGTTTTGTTCTTGTTTTTAATGCTCGCTCGGCCCCCTTTCCTCATCCTCTCTCGGTCGATCGATGCAGAAAATTTATCTTTGTTTTGTTCGAGCATAGATATTAAGGTCTGCCATGTATCAACGTTCACCCTCAAAGATAAATTTTCTGCTGCGTAGGGCTGCATGGTGTGTCTTGGTATACGTATACCTGGGGATCATCAGCTTGCTCAAATGTCAGTCATGGAGCCTTGTATGAAGAAGATGATCTAGATATAAAAATCAATATGATGAATAATGAAGACGCCGTGTATATGTATATGTGTGTGTGTGTGTGTGTGTATATATATATATATATATATATATATATATATATATATATATATATATATATATATATATATATATATATATATATATATATATATATATATATATATATATATATATATATATATATATATATATATACATACATACATATCACCCTTGAAAGCATATAGAGCACACAAAAAACCCTAATATCTATGGTCTGAAGCAGCCACAGATACGCACACATATATGTATCCGTCTCTGTGCGTGTATGTCTCAATACTGCATGACCTAGAACACTTGATCTTTTGTAGATCACGAGAGATTCCTGCAGCAACCTAACAAACTATATGTGTTAATGTTTCCATACATTATAATAATTTTATCCATTTCTTCTGTTTCTTGGTTTTTTTTTAAAAAAGCATAATTTTTGAGCAATAAAAAAGGCTAATTTCTTCAGCATAGATTACCAAACTGATTGCAATCATCTGAGGCACAAACCTGTGGTGACCCGTTTAACACAATGGACTTTGCACGTCAGATAACCGAGTCGAACACCAAAACAATGAATTGGATTTGTTTTAATGGCTTCTCACTTTAAATTACTAGTTGGTGTCGGCCGCGTTCTAACTATTCGAGTTTTTTTTTCGCGATCTCAAACCACAGCTAAGTATTAAGTATTCTGCAACTCTGAAAGAAAAAAAAGATGGTGTAAGCTTTACAGCTCAATCAAAATTTCTATGCATCCACACTAATATAATAATATAATTTAAGCATAACCAATAAATAATATTAAAGTGAAAACATAAATTATAAAATCTTATTTCAAGCATCCAATATAACTCAAAATCATTACAAATGCATATACATTTTGTATCATCCTAAATCCATCACAAATATTACCGGTGGTTTCGTATGACTTATCCTTCATGTCTCATTAATGCGATCTGAATCCATCAACAATTATCTTTCAGTTTTGGATTAACCACAACCACACTCGAGCTTATGACCAGCAAGCTCAAATACCACGTTCTTACCCGTGGCGGGGCTATCCACAATACCATGTTTCTGCCTCTAGCGAATTATCTATAATGCTATGTTCTTGCTCGTGACGAGGCTATCCATAATGTCATGTTGCTACCCATGATGAGACTATCTATAATTTAACGTGGCTAGTCTAAATACCTCTTTCATAACCATCAATTCATTAAATATATATTCATGCAAGTAAATATAATATAATGTTATATTCCTTTCAAAATATCAAGTAGCTGGTATCATATTCCAAATATCCGAAAAAGGCATTAATATTTGATACATGCATATAATATCGCAAACATAAATAATTGTACTGACAATCACATATCAACAAAGTAATCAGCTATGCGAAACCAAAAGAACGCAATGCATAATTAAATATACATGTAGGTGATCGTGTCTTAAGATTCTTACCTCTATTGGTAGCCAACTCAAATGCAGTGTTTATCAGTATTCTTCTGGGGACGGTTGCACCCCAGCCACAGCATGTATTAGCTAATACGGCAGGCCCTCAGATGAACTCACTGCCCATGTCCTTATTTAAATCGGGTATTAGCTTTTGTTGGAGAAAAGCAAACTTTTCCAAACAATCATCAGCCTTTTGACCGAGGGAAAGAAGGTGGAGAAACTGGATAGCCTTTTAATCTCATCAGGTGGATTTCTCGAAGACAAAAGAATGGTTTTATGCTACACAGCTATGGAAAGCAAAGCAAGAAGAGTCCCTGTGAAGGATGTTGTAAAAAGATGAAACAAATCAAGACTTCTTCCTAGTAGATCACATGAGAAAGAAAAGGGGGGAAGTTCTTAGTAGGCCCCTGTTATGATAGATGTGCCTTAAAGTCATTGGATTGGATTCCACTAGCACAATGCTTGTCGAAAGGCCACTCCTAAAGGCAACCTGGCCTCAAGGATAGGCATCATTTCCAGCAAGTGTGTCTTCTTGAGAATGATTTGGTTTCTGCTTCTAGGTGGATGTCAGTGCTGGATACTAGTACAATAGTTTCGATTCTTCCAATCAATAATGTTCCGTTTTACAGCCCAAAGTTTAAAATGATTAATAATGTTTAAGTTCTATACTTTCACTAATTCTTACCACTAATCCTTGTTTGTAGTTTCAATGAGAAGATGGCCCTTAGAGATTTTGTAAAATTGCTCAAATCAAAGCCCAGCCCGTAGAATTTATAGAAAGGCCTAGTCCGGCCCAACTAGACCATGGAATTCATTCAAATGTTAACTATTCTATGAATATCGGGCCATCTATGCAGTCTATACTCCTCAGTGGACCTGCGCACGCACGTATATGTATGTGCGTTTGTATGTATATATGTATATACGTATGCATGCATCGATGGATGGATGGATGGATGGATGGATGCGTAAGTATGTATATAGGTATGTATGTATGACACATGGGATATGGGAAGCATTGTGGAGCAATCATTAAAATGAAGGTGGTGTTGAGAAAATCAATTGGCAGTTGAACAGAGGACTACAATGGATCTTACCTCTCCATGGTGTAACAAAAATTTGCACTTGGGTCCAATCTATTGCAGAATGAAAAAGGGAGTATGATTAATTCGATTCGGCCCATGCTTAAACTTAGGACAGCATAGATGTTTAGTTATGAGTATTGCCTAGGCTAATCTAAAATGTAAAAAGATTTCTTTAGAAAAGGAATCTCCCTTTCATTGTCTTTTAGTAAAACGAGTGAAGGATTCTTGTTCTTATGTGGACATAGACATCTTGGCCAAAACCATATTCAAATGTTTTTCTTGTCACCAATCGACTGCTTCTACTTCTGCTTCACTATCCAACTGCTGTTTTAATTATTTTTTTTATTTATTAAACCAGGTAGTTTGCCGGTCTCTCTATGAAATCACTATTCCCTAGGGTTTGTACACTCGGAAAAAAAAATATTATGGTTTGCTCTTTAGGGCTGTGTTTGGTCCCGGCCAGGCTAAACTTTGTACAATTTGGATCTTGCACGACTTAAATTTTGATTTGGAATTGCTGTAAATCCAACCCAGCAAGTCAATGGATGTGGTCAATGTAGTATCATGCTGAGTCCTGATTCAAAACTTCAATTCAACTAACTAGGAGTTTTGAAGTGTCAAGGGCCAGGCTAGCTCAAATTTTGGCCCGCTTTAGGCCCAGTAGGGACAAACGTTGGGCCTCAAAGATGCTTGTTTCACAAAGTAGCAGCAAGGCCTGGGCCTTACGAATCACCTTCATGTATTAAATATTAAGTTTTCAATATGAACAATTTATGTAAAGAAATATAAATGGAGAATCCCCCCGGTTTTTTTGTGTAGGAAGAGATCCCCCTCTATTAATGCTGTTCTATATCTATTGAAAAGCCTGGAAAGAGGCACAAACAATTTGTAAGCGCACAAAAAAAATGTCGTACTCAATCTAATTGCATCTGTACCTTTTTTCACAAAAAAAGGATAAAAAATTCATGTGATAACAAGCAAAAATATATTGGACGATTAGTCCATAATTCATGTGATGGATGTTAGCCATTTCCATCCAGTGGACCTTGTAAGAGCGTTGTTGCCCATTCAAATAACACAAAAATGAGTATCGCCAATGTTGTTTTTTTTTTTTAACTAAACATCATTGATCTATCACGTGATATTTATCAAAATAAATTAAAAAAAACAACAGTTCCAAGTAACTCGAACCAACCTGCTCGGTCTGTGTTAAAATATTTACAGAAGAAAAAAAAATAAAAAAATAAAAAAATAATATTATTTTTCTGTTCCATCGTATTTGATACATTTCAGAAGTTATATATACTTATGTACAGACTTCATATAATTAAAATAATATAAGCTGATATGGGATCATACTAATAATAAAAAATATTATTATTGGTATAAATTGTTATATAATTTTTAAAATTACTTCTAATACTAATAAAAAAATATTATAAATCGATACAAATTTGTATTAATAAAAAAATATTAATGTAATTTCTTAAAATATAATGCTGGTGGATGCAAGGATCTCGTCTCGATATTCCCACATTTCTTGCATGCCTTTCAGCGGCCGCTGGCAACTAATGCATGCCGAGATTCTGGATCATGCACGCATACAAAGATTAAAGAATAAAGAAATTGTAATAAGTAAAGTTGTTAAAAAAAAAGTAAAAAAAAAAACTGAAGAGACATCCATCAAGAGGAATGTCCTCATTAGCTTAAATGCCTGCCAATAAAAAAAAAAGGGAAGTTTGCAATAAAGAAATTCTACCAAAGAAGAGGTGCAACTCCACGACGGCGCACCATCAGAATATTCCAGGGTTTCATCCTTCGGTTATACCTCAAAGATCCCGCGAATATTCCCCACCTCGCTTACGCTCCGTTAAGATAAGCCGCGACCTCTCTCCCTTTCCTTATCGAATGCTCGCCACGCCGACCAGCGAGCGGAACCCTCGAAGCCTGCCTGCGCGGAACATCTTAACGTAACCCCACCCGCGAGTGAGAAAACCGATGCCTTATTCCCCTGGCCACCCGCAGAGGGAGCCCACACCAACCTAACCTACTAGCGAGTCAAAACGCGCCACGCGTCCATATAGACCGGCCGGTAAGATCGACCGGTGATATTCGATTGGATGCCGTCGATTTCTTTCTATGTACTGCGGATTCCCCGGCCCCGCACGCCAAAACTTCATTATAAATGCCTCCCTCCCTCCCTCTAAGGGGCTTGGACCGGCCATCCTTCGAGATCAAGTTGTTCTTTCTTTGTTGCTCTCCGCAATCTTTTATTCAACCAGAGCCATGGCTGGGCTTTGCAGCAAATCCGTGGCTCTGGATCTCCTTCTCCTCCTCCTCCTCCTCGTGGCTCTTTCCCCCTTCCTTTCCTGTTCTGCGGAGCTTCGGAGGCTCGACCACCCGTTAAAAAATGATGGCTCTCTCAGCCTTCTAGTGATCGGAGATTGGGGAAGGAAAGGAGCTTATAACCAATCCGAAGTCGCAACTCAGGTGTGAATTCCCTTTGTTTCTCTCTCTCTCTCTCTCTCTCTCTTCTGTTTTTTTTTTTTTTTTGGAGACTTACCATTCATAAAGGAATGCAGTAGTAGCAATCGACATCAATAGAAACAGAAGTAGATGATAATCTCACAACTTTTTTTTTCTTCCTGTAGAGCTTTAGAAACTCTCTCTTTTTTTTGGAAAATTTTATTTAATGATCATGGCGCAAGCAAGCTGATATTTGGTTGGCCACGTTTTCGCCCCTAGTAATTACTACATTGAAAAGACTTTACCAACTATTCCATACAGGCTGACGCACTTCTCTTATTTGGACGCACTTGTTACGTAAGCACACTCTTCAAAGTTAAAACAAAATCGGGTATATTAGTGATAGAAGATAGGAACAATTTATTTATTTATTTATTTATTTTTAGTTAGACTATTGGATACGTGAAGGATTTTTGCCTTCCAAGTCAAGGGATGGAAAACGGCAAGTCATCTTTGGAAGGGCAGCGTCAAGCATCAACCTGCTCAGGGGCAGCTGGAATAAATAGCAGCTATGGTTGAGGGTAGTCATGGAATGTGAATACTAATTGAAGAATAAATTTGTTTGGGACCACTTCTAGGTGGTGTGGAACAAACGTAAGGTTTTGATTAAATTTAATTTATAGAGCTGGATGGGTCCAAAGGAATGTGTCGGCTAAGTTCACAAGAATTGTAACGGTAAGCATAGTATTGAACTCAGAAAAGATCTTTGTATTTTTTACATTATTTTTGTAACGAGATTTCGATCTGTATCTTTTGATGTACAATTTCTTCTGTCATCAGCAATTTCTTATTTCCTTTCAACTTTGTAATCCAAAAATATCTTAGCTCATTTTTGTGCAAGCTAGGTTGCAGAAGTTCTTCTCTCGCCAAGATATTAGTAATACTTGGTGTAAGAATCGATACAGATATGTGTTTAATCCTACATCAGCTACGTACTAAATAGATCTTCAGTACTGATATATTACTAAAAAATTCAAATAACATCTTCTAGCTAGTCTTTTTGGGTAAGATCCGAGTTGTTACACTTGGTGCATCGGAAAATACAAACTAGATGCCAATTACAAAATAAGATTGACGCAGCCTAACTTGATCTGATGCAGATGGGAAGGATCGGAGAGGTGCTAGATATAGATTTTGTGATATCCACCGGCGATAACTTCTACGAAGATGGACTAACAGGCGTCGATGACAAGGCATTCGAGGAGTCATTTACCAACATATACACTGCAAAGAGCTTACAAAAGCCATGGTATGCTGGTAAGTCGTATGTTAAGCAGGTCTCTACCAAGTAATTTTTAGGTGTGAAATTGGACTTGAATCATGTTATTGTGAAATCTTTGTAGTTTTGGGGAATCATGACTATAGAGGAAACGTGGCAGCACAATTGAATCCTATCCTCCGAAAGATTGACAACCGTTGGATTTGCATGAGATCTTTTATTGTTAATGCAGGTGAAGGGATTCTTCATTTGAACTTTCATAACAGGTCTTTATTGGAGGTCATACGCTTCTAACCTCCATTTATTCTTCTTCTTGCCGTTAGAAATTGTGGAGTTCTTCTTTGTGGACACTACCCCGTTCGTCAAAAAGTATTGGATCGATCCAGAGGATGACCACTATGATTGGAGGGGAGTCGCTCCTCGTGAAAAGTATATATCGAATCTCTTGAAGGTAAAATTCATAGGATTGCATTCATCCACTACAAACTTATATGTATGATCACTCCAATATAATTCTGGGGAACAAGTCCATTTTGATTATAGAACAACCAGAACTAAATTTCCTTATACTTCTCATTAGGATTTGCATCAGGCGCTGAAAGAATCCTCAGCAGCATGGAAGATTGTTGTAGGACACCATACCATGAGAAGCGTCAGCGATCATGGAGACACCCAAGAGCTCCTGACACTGCTGCTCCCAATTCTTAAGGTAATTGAAGTTCTATACATTATAGGCATAGGACTAGTTGGGATTCAAGTTTTCATGCTTACAGCTTTAGAAACAAAATCTTGAGTAAGTCCTTCGGTTGCAGTCTAATGAAGTCGACTTGTATATCAATGGGCACGACCATTGCCTACAGCACATTAGCAGCAAGGACAGGTACATGTTTAATTGACTCCTCAAGATTAATATAACTCATTAGAGTTCTTTGATCTTATGGTTTGGATTATAATTGCAGTCCGCTCCAATATCTGACAAGTGGAGGTGGCTCGAAGGCATGGAGGGGTGTCTTCACTCCAAACGCAGATAAACTTCGATTCTTCTATGATGGCCAAGGGTTCATGTCGCTTCAACTAACCAAGACCAATGCCGATGTAGCGTTCTACGATGTCTTCGGCCGAGTCTTGTACAAATGGAGCATGGACAAACAGCTTGACAAGGAAATGTAGGAAGTTAAAAGCACAAAGCATGGCGTGAGCCACTTGTGGTGGCAATAGGCAATGAAGCTAGTAGGAATGTGATGCCTACATGCTGATGTGGTGTTATCTATCATGGGGTGCATGCAGCCCATTAGCTGGAGCAGGATGAGAAGTATGCTAGAGAAAAAAAGATAAACAGAGGAACTGAGGTTTACTTACACCAAATGCACTGGTTTTATTGAAACATAGATAATAATAATATTGATGTTGTTGCAGTTTCTGTATGAGAGTGGGCACACAAGAGGGCCCCCCATTTTTTTGCTTCTCTTTGAGTCAAAGGGGCCTATTTTTCAACTTACAAACTTTGGACCTGGACTATGTGAATGTTGCCATGGGTTGAACCATTGTGCACTTAATGGAAGCTATGATGAGGCAAGCACAAGTGGCTTTGCTAACCTCTTCGAAATTTGGAGTTGGGAGGACTTCCCCAGAATTTTCTTCTTCTTCTGTGTTTTTTTTTTGTTTGTTTGATGAAAAGGAAGGCAAAACAGCCACCCGGCCTTTATTAAATTTCAGAAGAATTTACACTGAATGTGAATCAAGGTAACAAGGACAGAGAAAACAGGAAGGATCATTATGTGGTGGGATGACAGCAGGAAGAAGAAAATGTCATTCAATCTCTAGCAAGATGCCCTTGTATACTTTCGACTTTAGATCAGATACCTCCAAATTTAGAGAAGCTTGTGGTTGCAAAGAGATGACCATTTATTAAAAAAGTGAAGCCTTCCCCAGATGGTTCTGAATCTACTGATCATTTGATTAACCAGAAGTTGCTCTCATGATGTGTTTGAAATTGAAGTCGTGAGGACTATTTGGCCCTTCCTTGGCTGGTTTCTCAAGGAGTATACTTTTTGTTTACCACAAGAAAAAAAGAAGATAAAAAGGAGCAAATTTTTGAACTGAAAAACTTGTGCACAAGTAATTAAAACAGAATCCCTTTCCTGAGAAGAATTTGAACTGAAAAACTTGTGCACGAGTAATTGAAACAGAATCCCTTTCCCGAGAAGAACCAGTGACTTTTGTCATTCCTAAGCAATCACCAAAGGTGCACCCAGCTCATCCTCCCTAACCAAATAAATACTAAAATAAAAAATAGTGGAGATCAGATAAGGACAGAAACTGAATGTTATCTTGATTTATACTCTACATGGATACAGTATGCCGACAATAGAAAAGGACAAACAAGTAGTTTACAGAACATAATTTGAAATGATAATAGGATGGCCACCTAGTCAGCAAGTGGCACAAATTAAAGCAAGCTTAGAGTTGGAGCAAGTGTCATCTTGATGTAGATGGTTCACATAGAGAAAAAAAAACTTTTTTTTTTTTTGGTACACCTCTACGATAAGAATTAGTCTGAACTAGATAATATTGGTACTTGATGCTGCTGCAAAGGATGGGCAACCACGCTTATCCTGTCATTGCCTTCCATGAAATAATGATAATAATAATCTACAAGTGGCTTTTTTAAAAAAAATTTACCATGAAAATGACATGAAAATGGTCCTCATGCATGCCAATGTCATTCATCATAAGAATTCCATTCTTTTTAATTTTCACTTATTCAGCTACTAATTTTTTGGAGGGAGGAAAGACCAATATGACAGTCTTCCGAGTCCAAAACCTTATCTATATACTATGGTATGCGTCAGCATTAGGTAGCATGTCAGAATTAGATAATTGTCCAAGAAAATTTTGTTAGGATAGTGTACCAGGATCAAATTTATAGGCCCATCACAATACACCAACTAGTATTTACATGACTTGTAAAAGAAAACCAGAACAGGGCTTTGATGCCTCACTCAAAATAGCTTCAGGATGCAACAGAATAACAGAGAGAGAAACGATATCTCTCGATCGATCGGTGCAAAGAATTATTCACTCCAACACAGACACCACCCAAGTCCTGGCAATGTCGATAATGTCAGCGTTAGCTTCAATACACTCTCCAATAATACTACTGATGCCGTTTACGCCAAGCTTGTCTCAGCAATACATGAACTTTTCCGACGGCGATGGCTTCGTAAAGATGATATGTTTTGGACGCGATATACTAGATTTCTTACGATCAAAGTTCACCATCTCGATACCAAATCCGTACTAGTGCCACACTAGCACAGTATCAATATGGTGCGGTATTAAATTTTTTTGACGTACCAAGTATCGGTATGCCGTCCGTATCGAATATCAATACCATCTGGTTCGGACCGATACGATATACCATGCTTACGATCATAATAGATGAATGGTTGTTGGGTAGTTTATCTCTTTGGCTGCCAAAAAGAAAATGTAGCTTGGTATGCCGACCACCAGAGTAGTATAAATGAAAAAAAGAAGTAGATCAATATAGAGCCGGCATGACACATTCTAGTGAACACTAATTGCAGGATTATTGCACCAAAGCCAACAAAGCAGTATGGTCTCATGTGTCCTCCATAATATGCTTTCCATCTTGTTGGTTGGTGTCATGTCACAATGATCATCATACATATCCTCTCTTCCTCTCCAGAACCCATAGAAAAATGAATCGTTAAAGCATGGCCAAGAGAGCTTTTGCTACTTTCCAGCTCAATGGCACAACGAAAGAAGCAGCCAAGAGGCATGAAACAAAGGAATCAAAACGGTCTATTGCTTGACATTCACCGCCCCACTTTGGAGGACTGCTTCCTGTGTTGTTTTGGTAGCGTTCGCAACTTTTAATATTTTTAAGGGGGAGATATAATAAAAAAAATAAAATTATGAATAAAAGATGAGGTACAAAAAGATTGGCTGGTTCGGCACAAATAATCAAATTTTTTGCCCTTTTTTCAAAAGTGCTGGCTGAACAGAAAGTGGCCCAACTGGAGCTCTCCAAATGAACATTTGGATCCTTGGAGCAATATTTTGCAGTGTCCAAATTTGAGCAAACAACTTTAGCTAATCACTTAATAAAGATGATGGCCCACCTATGGTCTGTTGTGGGGGGTTTCCGAATTTAGTCCCACATCGACTGAGTAGCGGAAAGGTCTGTACCTTATAATGAGGAGGCTTAAGCCTTTCCTCTCGAGGGCCCTTTTGTGGGACAAAACCGTGAGGGGCGTTGGCGGGTGACCCCTGTACGAGCTTCGCGCCCACAGACAGGTGCGCCCCCTGCGCGAGCTCCGCACCAGCAGGGCATTCTCAAAGCGGACAATACCTCGGGAGGGACGCAGTCGCTTTCGCTGCTCGGATCGGTGGGGGGCTATGCTAGTGACGGGGTGCAAATCCCGCATCAGATGGCGCTAAAAGGAGGGCCTAGCCCTTCGCCTTCCCGGCAAGGAGCCTCTAACCCGCACAGGACCTTCCCGCTGGGGGGCTGTGTTGTGGGGGGTTCCCGAATTTAGTCCCACATCGACCAAGCAGCGGAAAGGTCTGTGCCTTATAATGAGGAGGCTTAAGCCTTTCCTTTCGAGTGCCCTTTTGTGAGACAAAATCGTGAGGGGCGTTGACGGGTGACCCCCGTGCGAGCTTCACGCTCACAGACAGGTGCGCCCCCTGCGCGAGCTCCGCGCCAGCAGAGCATCCCCAAAGCGGATAATACCTCGGGAGGGACGCAGTCGCTTTCGCTGCTCGGATCGGTGGGGACTATGCTGGTGACGGGGTGCAAATCCCGCATCAGGATCCACTTGCGATTTCTGTATAAAAAGATTACGAAGAAAATATTCCTTTCTTTTGGTTCTTTTTTTTTCGTGATGGAAGAAAATATTCTATTCTTTGCCTTGAACTAAAGAAGCTGATCTTGATAGGTCAAAATCCGCTGAGCACCTTTTTCAATTTTAGAATTGTCTATGTTGCTAATGGCTTAAAAATCAAACCTGTTGGCCCACCCAGACTGCATCATCAAAGAGCCCATCAAAATTCCGGCCTAAGTCCCAATCTATAAGCCTGTTGAATTGTACAAAAAAAAAAAAATCCACATAGAATTAGGACGGAAAGGGTGTTGAGTTGATATGAGCCATGCTCAAATGAACTTCTCAATCTAGTAGGAAAAGAAATTCAACTGAAATCCTACTGGATTACCCAAACCAGCCCTGATGAAGTTTTCTTTCCATGTATTTGAAGTGGAGTCAATTAAAGTAGCAGCTTTAGTAATCCCATCCCAAGATTTCTCAATATTTACTCTATAATGGGGAAGTGCAGGAATCCAAGACCATTATGAAAATTGATAGTATTTCCCTTGCCTACTAACCAACAAATATAAACTTTCAAAATATTCCTACTTGATATAACACTTGAGCATACGTGATCAGCAAAGAACTTCACTTGCCATGCACCATCTTTTGATAAATATTTTGCATGCAACAATAAACTTGAATAGGTGATTTGGTTCGGTCAACATTCACCAGCGTAGTTTCGAAACAAGAGCTCTATGTCAAAATGCCCATACCCCCTGAATGCTTGAGTTTTGGAAATGGACTTCATGACCTCATATGCAGAAGCCACTTCTTGCCTAGGGCACCCCACCAAAAAGCACACTGAATGTTATTTTGGGTGGAGCAAACAGATTTGATGATAATTGTAGTAGATGTCATACACAGGAATTGAAGCCAAGACTCATTTGATCAATAAAAGTTTGAGATGGATAAATCAGAGTCTCTGCATTTAATTACTTTCTGTGCCAATATTTTCTCTCTGCCGAACGACAGTTGCAAACATACCAGCAGAAAAAATAAATTGACAGTGCATTTCCTAATTCGAAAGCACTAAAAAAGTTTAAAGGATTTCCCCTGGCAACAGTTCCAAAGGTACATCAAATTTGTTAAGAGACGCATGGAATAATCAAATTGCAATAGCTTTCAGCATAATTTAAAGATCTTTATTTTGGTCATTCATTTCATTTCTTCAGCTCAGCAGGATTGACAAAGAATACAGTCCGCTGGGCTAACCAATGTGGCATAAGAATTGACAAGTCCCCGCATAATCTACAAATATAGTCCTCCCACCTGATAACTGCAAGTGCAAAGTCACTCCAGTCAAAGGAAAGATTTGCATCATCATAAGATATGCGGCCTAAAACTGTCTCGGCAAGTTCGTTATTGCATGGCAACACCAGTTCCAAGTTGCTTGACTTCTCTATCAGAGAATGTTGGGCCGATCCCATGGCAGTGCCAGTTTCTCTTCTTTCTGTAGCCAATTCAGGGGCTTTCCAGTAGTAGAATTGCACCACCTGTGTAAAAGATGGCATTAGCGATCACAAAAATCAATAGCAATAATAGAACATGTTTTAGCGGATGACTCATGCGCTTGAATAATTGAAGATTTCGTATAATCAGTTAGAGCAGATGACGAGACTAGCATTAAATATGGTCCTGGTACTAACACTCCTCACAAAATAACCATGAAGTTTTAAGGGCTAGCCAACCTCAATCTAATTTAATCAGTTATCTCACTGTGAAATAATAATGAATGGTGTGACAAACTCTTTCGAAACCATTTAAATAACAAGCCTCTCTATTGAGTTAGCTTCACCAAACAGAATGTATCAATAGTTGGTTTCTTTAGCAGTTATTTTTGAAAGGGGTCCTCAGTTTAAACCATGAGAGCATATCTAAATCACTTAACCTGCTTGATGAATTACAGAAATAAGCTCATCAGTTTTCATAGAATAATACAAATTTTTCATGGAATGATATGGATTTGTTGCCTTGATAGAGCTAAGCCCCCATAAATGTTTGGATTGCAATACCTTAGTCCATTCAAGAAGCAACAAACAGTGGAATGAGTATAGTAGTTCAAGCAAGATGATCAAAATGCCCATTACCCTCTACAGTCGGTTAAGTAAAGGAGAATAGTTCTTTTACAGATGCTGTCAAGAAGTTACCTGCAGAGCATGCAAACTGTTGATGAATTCCTTCTCAAAAATTTCATTCCCTCTACCAATTTGCAATGGCTTCACGAGCAGCTCCAAAGGGTCATGTGATGTATTAGATATATTATATTTGCCATCATTGGATGAATAGAAACTAAAGCCAAGGATTTGCAATCTGGCACAGCGTATATCAAAACCCGACTCCCCATGAGGAAACCAATACATATTATCAGATGCTGGCAAAGGCAGGTTAGAATTACATTCATCATCTTCCTGGCTCAATAATATCTGAGAGAGAAGAGCGATCAGCTTGGCATCCTCATCATGTGCACTGTCACGGCTGAACCAAAGAGTTAATGTAAGTCTTTCACCATCAATAACCTGTGAAATCATAAGTGGATCAATATCATTGAGAACATTTTTTGACGGTTAAGAACACTAATCATCATAATTCAGGGTTTATTTAATACTCTGACATGTTGAATCATAAAACAAAAGTTCCTGGTACAAGAAAACAAATGTGGCAGCTCTTCTCTAAGATCTCTGTGCAGCAAAGTGAAGGGGCTGGGCTTGGACCAAAAACCCATTTGGTTGCCCATAACCGGGCATCTGAACCAAGTTCAGGCCAGGGTGAGCCCTCTTCAAATGTTTTGTTGGCCCAAAATGGAGCTGAACTGAGTTCGTGCTATGGGCCAACTTAGACCGGAAGCATCTTCAGCCCATCAGGTGCGGAAGCCGCTTCAATGAAGTGGGCTCTGGCTCACCCTACTTACATCAAACCACACAGGCCCTAAGAGCAAACGAGCTTCAAGCCCATTCTGGGCCCCAAAATTCAGGTCCAAACTGATTCAGGGCCAAGATCGCTGACCTTCACCAAGGTGTGGCCCAAAGTCAATATTAAAAAAAAAACATATTCATATACAATTATATTAAATATGTGTATTGTATTATACTGTACTCTACTGAATTGTACTGTATTATCACAATACATAATAGGCCAAGGCTGCCTAACTCTGGGCTAGGCCTAGGCTAAGATAAAAAGGGCATTAGGCCCAAGCCAGGCTCCAAAATCCAGTCCCAAACTAATTCAGACCTGGCCAAGGCCGACCTCAGCCTACCCAGCCATAATTAGCAATAAAATCACATCATGCAGCAACACATTACATACTAGCAATACATTATAAATCAAACCTTATTTATCTAAACCCCTTACTTAGGGGTGAAAGTGGATCGGATAATATTCGTCCGAATCTGTTTTTGTATCCAAAACTATCCGAATATAGATATAAATCTGAACATCCGACTAATATACGTATCCGTATCCATATCCGTCAAAGAAAGATGGATATGGATAGACAACTATTCGATCTGTATCCAAATATCTGATTCCATTTATAGCCCTATTTAATTTTATATATCACTCATAAACTTTTAAGAAGAATAAAATACCATATTAGCATGCTATTAATTCAATTTATCATCTATTTAGTAATATCTTGTCATAAATTTAATTATCCGATTTATATCCATACTTTTGGTATCCGATTTATATCCGTATTCGTTTAAAACAAATATGGATATGAATTTTTGCATCTAACTAACATCTGTATCTGTATCTGTATTCGTCAAACAAAACAAATATGAATATAGATAATTAGTATCTGATTCATGTCCAATCCGATTTCAGCCCTACCCTTACTCATCCAGATCTCTCTTGGCCTCATCCTCCCCAATCTCTTTTCTTATCCTTCTCTCCTCTCCTCACCCCTCCCCTCTTCATTCTCACTCTCCTATCCTCTCCTCTTCCACTCTCTTATCCTCCCTGTCATGTCCAATTGCCTAGCACCTGCTACCCCCCATGGGGTTCTAAAATTTGGTTTTATCCTGAATTTCACTACTAAGAAATTCTTCATTTGTCAGATCATTATATAAGTTATTAATTATTTCTGGTTTGTCTTCCTTTTATTAACTTAATATTGCATTTTCATAAATGTAGAATGCCATAGACTAAGGGCATCTTTTGGAGTATTGACATTTTAAAGCACAAGGAATGCTGCCAAATAGATAAAAGATAGTGACACAATTTCCTGACTAGCAACCATAGGGATATTCATTTCAGCTTGTTCTTGTATAAATGGCATGCTGACAGAGATAATAAATTCAATTAAACCTCATAGAAGACCACATGTGAGAAAATGCTGGCCTCTTTTTGGCTACTATAATCCACATCTACTACTTGCGTTACCAAGATGAACCAGATTCAATTCAAAACATATGAGTACATAGGACCAGAAGACCATGAAATGGAGTAAAATGCCACTAAAGTTTATCAGATCCGGAGATCAAAGTGAATTCATGTATTTAGCAAAAGCAAAAGATAACTCAGCAAGGAATGTTGTGACAAAAGTTTAAGGGAATGGAAACATACCTCATCTACAGAATGAATGTTGCGATTGTCAGCTGTATAGATCACAACATCCTGAAAGAAATAACACATAGTTACTTAACAAAACATCAAACTTTCATCACACAAAATGCTAGATAATTCTATATATATAACTACAATGCCTGCATTGGCCATTTCAAATAAGTACTTCCTTCCATACCATAATATAGTAAACAACAGATTTTGTATAATGTGATAACAAGAAGACTAAAGCTTTTGTATATAACAAAAGGTAGTATCTTTCTAAAGGAAGAGAAGATCACTGATGTACTACTTACTCCAGCGACCGGTACAAGGGACGAAGGTTCCCCTTCTTTAAAGTGAAATATTCCACCTCTGAAATCCTTTCCATGACTGTTTAAGTAGCAAACTGCCTTTTATGAAATAAATGAGAAGTTGTTAGGGAGAATATCAATTGGAATGACTCAAGCAAAAGAACCCTATAAATAATAAGTGATGATTTTTAATAAGGATATCCGAGAATATAATACTAGAAAACTGGGAAACTATATTTTCAGGATTAAAACTAAAACTCTATAGTTCAACTAAATAGCACTAGAATAGTAAAGATGTGCATGAGTTATACAGGACCGACAGAAACAATGAACTCTTGAAGACAAAAGATTCCCCGATTAACGATATCTGAGCACTAACATGAATAAACACCATGTGATTACATTTCATTATTCTAGAAGCTACATAAAGTTGGACATAATACATAAATCCAGACATGTACAAGATAGGGATAATCATGAAAGTGAAACATTCTAGATAATAGGTACAAACCGCAAAATCTCTTTGTTTAAGATAAGGCCTATTGTCATCGCTATGCCATCCAATATATGCGCCTTTGCACCAACTGCATAATGGAAAACCATTTTATCATATATCATGTCGACCAGCCATCACCAATGACAAATTAATTCAGATACATAACACCAGTGACAATTTGTCCAAAGTGACAGATCTAGCTATATAATGAATTAGCTCTGCTCCTCAAATAGATACTTAAAAATTAAACAATCTTGACAAGTAAAGTAAGACCTCAATTTAATACCTCAGTTAGTCCACGTAAAAAACTAAATAATGTATTAAAAAAATTTCAACAGCAGAGTTGTTGATTATGGTATTGAACCATGGAGAGAGTAGTAAAAAGACATCAGGAAAACAATAAAAGTGGTATGTCTGCTCATAGGGAGAAAGGTTGAGGAACATTTATCCCCTGGAAAATTCTTTTTCTTCGGTTGTTTTGTTTTAAAGAACAACTTAAGATATGGAAAATCATTATCCATAATTGCCAGAAAATTCGACCTTAAGTTTTCTCCCAAAAATAGTGCAGAAAATAAAATGCTGAACCATTTTTTTTCTAGAGTATTGAATGATCATGTTTTTTCTACCAAGGAGAACAAATAAAGATTCAAATTTTGTTCCTTTTCCGCAGAAAAGAATCATTCTTTGCCTTTCCTCTTACATAGCTTTCCTTGCAACCAAGAGAAAGCCAACAATGTCTCCAAGTGTTGCACGGGAAATTCCATGCATGATGTCCTTCCAACGTTGAGACAAAAGATAACCCATTGAACTGTCATATTCCCTCAAACCAGGAAAAGGGCATCAAATGTTCCAATGATCTCCGACTATTTTCAACTAGTATCCAATCCAATCTCCAAGAGGCACGATATTAGCTAGAAAGCGTGATGCTATTTCACCAAATATCCTCGAGAAGAAGCAGAGAAGCATTTGAATGGAAAAAAGATGAGGACTTGGGACCTGATGAGGCCGGTGAACTCGATGAAGAGCTCGAACTCGCATCCGAAGAACTCCTCGACCTTCTCCTTGAGTCTCTCCCTGGTGGAGAGAAAAGGGAGAATGAGGTGGGCGCAGTTGGTGGCGATGAGGTGAGAGAGGGTCGTGGAGAAGACGTTGGGGCGATACCCCACCGTGCCGCAGCTCCGGTGGATGAACTCCAGCTCCTAACAAGAAACCCCTCCATAGAATAACTTTTATGCCCATATATAGTAGAAGAGAACGAAGCCGGGGAGGGGGCGGGGGGAGAGAGAGAGAATACCTTACAGAGGTCGGGGGAGAGGAATTGGGGGAGCAGGAGACGGGGATGCTCCGCGGCCGCCATGGCCGCCAATCTGTTCGTCTTCAGAGGGAAGGAGGAACAGCGAAGGGAAGGGTTAGAGGCCGATTCTATTCTTCTGGAGGACCAAGAAGAAAGAGCGGCTTAGGAATAAACCAGGTCTAAGAATCGAAATCAAATCTAATTGCTGTCAGATAATTTTAAGAAATAAATATAAATAAGACATAATTATGTTAATTAAACTTGTTTACATTGGCATAACGACTTGTATTTCAAAAAAAATATAAAATTTTTTATAGCTCAAAGCTTTCGTTTATGTCTATAGTTTTTCAAAGAAAACAGTTGTTGTAAAATATAAGGAAAATTCAGAAATTATATCTAAAAAAGAGCTTACTTGGGGCGTAGTTATTTCAATACGTGAATTTTCCAAAAAATAAAAAATACCTCCTCATAGCAATTTTTGCAACGAAAGATAAGATTTTTTTTTTCAGAGTCCTTTATAAATTTAACCTCTTGGAACTCAAATTATCCCTCATATATCTAACAGTATATTCCTCAATATGTATGTAGCCTGCCAAAAATTGTGGTCAACTGGAAGAGACAAGCTTGCCTAAGCATGGAAGGAGAAACATTAAGGTTGGCAAAGTTGAGGTGGGATTCATTGATAAGGATAATATCTTAGATTGCAATAAAAAAAGAATGATGGGGTTGAAGATGAGGTGCGATTGGTAAAGAGTTGCGAAGGAGGTGCGATTGGCAGGAGTGAAGATGGAGAGGTCCCCCCAAGGTATGACACTACCACCTACATCTCTCTTCTCTTTCTCACTCTCGCCACTTTGCTCTTTTAGGATTGCAGCCCCTCTCCCTCATAACCTTCTCATGAGTCACACCTCATATTCAATCCTGCCTCCATCTTCTAGGATGTTATCTCTACAATAAAACTTACCTTAATTTCATCGACAATGCCGCTCTACTTTCTTTAGCAGCCTCTCACATCTCTCGGAGCTCATCTTGTGAAGCTAGTTTTTAGCACTGCATGGATCTGAGGCCGGTTGAAAACCAGAAGCAAGTCCCATCTAATTTTGCATTTCAAGACTTGGAGTGCATTCATTCCCCAGGTTTGGTTGCTGCTCCTTCGGGCGTTGCAAAGTACTCCTTGAGTGGTACAGACTTTCTTGGTGGAGTCCACTTTCGGGGGGTGCTTGCTTGATCAGAATCTATTCTATAATTGAATAGCTGAAGTGTTACTTAACTTAGTAGTAGAAACTCGGATCAGTTAGAAGCTCAAGCGGTAAAGAGGCCCGCACAGAAGAGGGAGAGGCCCTGTTTTTCAGACATAAAATTTTGGTCCCCTGTCTCGGCTACAAGCTCAGAATTTCAGTCTTCAGCTACCACATCAAGGAAATATGTTGTTAGATATATCAGAAATAATTTATTCCGGGAGAGACTAAATGTGGATGGGACTAGGGGGAAAAAAAATCCGGCCTTTTGATACAATATCAATTATGAAGCGATCTTTTTTTTTAGCAAAATTCATATCCACCAAACATAACTATTTCTACTCTTATTCCTCAGCCACATGCAGCCTTGTATTTACAGCACCACGCTAAATCTTGGTTGGTTCTCAACTATGGTTTGCTTGCTTGGTTGGCTATCTTGACAATAATAGATGAAACGAGAAGTTGAAGTGCCCACCATTTGGCTGGAGTAACCAAAGGTGCAACAATTGGAATGGCATTTTCTACCTAGCGTGAGGATATTTCTAAGGATTCGTTTGGCCAGCGTATGGGCATGACAGAAAAACATAGAGCTATGGAGGAATTCGAGGGACGGTTTTCTGTCCCAAGAATTGCAAGAGGTTAAATACTGGTAGACACAGTTCAGTATCTCAAAAATCCTCAGATTGCGGATCGGCCGCAGCCCCTGTCGCTCCGTCCTTCTGCCTCACTCAAGTTAGCTCCATCGTATATAAATCAAGTCATATAACTAAAATGCAACTTGAAAAAGTTGCATCAAAAGGCATATAATTCAGTAAAGCATGACCTGATGCCAGTCGGTATAGATGGATGTAGAAACCTGACCTTTATGTGAATGTCAATAATAAGCAACCGAGAGAATTATGCAACTCTGCAAATCAAAAAAGCCACAACTTATACAAGGCTTCTCAAACAAAAGTTTAAACAACCACAGAATCTAGAGAATTATATCAGCGGAACCAAACAGGTGCAGTCTGCTTCTTTAGCCTTCAACCTAGGAGGCATAAAAATAAGCCATCAACCAAACAATCTTCCACAAGTGTCATGCTATTACAATCATACTTCAGGGTTTTGTTTGGTTGCCGAGAAGGTGACAAAAAAAAAGAGAAAGATTCTAGAATTACTAATTTTCTTCGCTTCCTGATGCAAACCACACTGCCAATCAAAACCACATAAAACTGAAATCCAACCAAATCTGATTACAGTACGGAATATAACGCATCTCCATCCAAAGACAAGGACATTCAACAGAATAGAACTACAAATTCGGTTATACCCAAACAAGGCGTCAGAGCCCAAGGGCAAAAAAGGATTCCTGTGGTTTTTCTTCAAGTCAGTTATCTAACCAGCGGGCATCATACTTATACCTCAATAGGTGCATGAAACCAACCACAAACTAAAATGCACTTCCTAATAGAAATAAGATTACTGGAAATAAAAATGTAAGGTACAAGATTAACTGAAACCCAAATTAAAACGAAATTTATAAGCTACAATTCTGAATACAAGTCCAAGTCTTTGCAAAGAAGAAAATAATAACGAACAGGTTGGCTGAATTGTGTCCACTAATGAAAAGAAGAAAAGAACAAAGAAAGCCATATCCTCCTGACGTAACAATAGTTCCTTCAAATTGCTTCCCAGTCCTGCAGAATTAGAAGCATTTCCTGTGCACAATCGATGGGCCAGACTCATCATACTCAGCCTTTGCAATCCACATCTGCCATCATGGACAAATTCTCATGAGTGCTTTTCGTCAAACAAGAAAATGAACATTAATAAATAATTCTACAATAAGTGAAATCCTCAAAAGCAGTATTATTCAAATGTTCAAATCACTTGATTATTCTGGAAAAGCTCATATCGCCCTTTCTTTCAGAGAGATGTTCATGTGATTGCCAGTATGCATATGGGTGTGTAAGTCTGTCATAATGAGTGTGTTCTAGAAAATAAAATTGTGGCAATCCCACTCACCTGCTGGAAAGTGCTAAGAGATGCTAAGATGGAGCCTCCAATCCAAACACTGTACTTTCTCTCAGGGGGAGCAACCACCTTTATCTTCATGCTGCTTGGTGCCAGGGCAGTGATCTCCTTGCTCATCCTGTCAGCAATACCTGGGAACATGGTGGATCCACCACTCAGAACGATGTTGCCATACAGATCTTTCCTAATATCGACATCACACTTCATGATGGAGTTGTAAGTGGTCTCATGAATGCCTGCAGCTTCCATTCCAATCATTGATGGCTGGAAAAGAACCTCCGGGCAACGGAACCGCTCGGCACCAATGGTGATCACCTGACCATCAGGTAACTCGTAGCTTTTCTCCACAGATGAGCTGGTCTTGGACATCTCCAGCTCCTGCTCATAGTCTAGAGCGATATATGCCAGCTTCTCCTTCATGTCTCTCACAATTTCACGCTCAGCCGTGGTAGTGAAAGAGTAACCACGCTCTGTCAGAATCTTCATGAGAGCATCAGTCAGATCACGCCCTGCCAAGTCCAGACGGAGGATTGCATGTGGAAGTGCATATCCTTCATAGATGGGGACTGTGTGGCTGACACCATCCCCAGAGTCCAGTACAATACCTATACAAGCAAACACCCAAAGAGGGAAAATGATGCATACAAGCATCATAATTATGATTGACCACGAAAGGAAAAGCATCATAGAATAAAATATAGCAATATCCAGAAATCTTCGATTAAATTGCAGAATCAAGTCATTTTCTGTGATAAGAGTTTCCAATTCTTTCCAAAATATCATTAAATTCAGATTCTGACAACTTTTGGTGGAAGAGTTAGAAGAGAAACTATGATATGGTCTAGAATCAAAATATCTACCAACTCAGCGTTTAAGAATTTAAACCGAACAGACTAATGATATAAAGAAATGTCCCCATTCAAAAACCACAAGTGATCAATGCTGATCTTTCCCACTACCTTTTAATTAGATGACGGCATTGGTCAGTTGAAAACAAAAAATGTAAACAATAACGTAAACAAAAAGCACTTGGCATAAGTTTGTATTTGCAGAATATGAAATGTAAAAAATTTGAAAGATCCAACTAAGAAAAGTGACAGTTTACAAGCTTACAAAAGGCTCATCACGAGATAATGCACACTAGATGAAATAGTTGTGTTTGCAGTTGCTTTTACAGTAAAGATTACCAAAACGTTGTCTTGACATGCCAAGATATTCCATCCTTTAGCAAAACTCTTTGTGAACTTAAGTTCATAAGTAAACAAAAATTATCTTGCAGACAACTAGCAAAAGACATTTAAACAAGAAAATGTTTTCATTCAAAATAAGCAATTGGACCAAAAATATAAGAAGTGTTTGCCCAACTGCAAATTTACCCCTGCAAAGTTGCAATTTGCATATTTACCTTTAAATCCAATTCTTTTTGCATATTTAACCATGTCATCACCCTCCGTTAAGTACATTTAGACAATGCAGCTAAACTGCCACCAGCTCCAAAATAATTAAATCAATAAAATATTTAAGAGCAGAATTGAACCTCGGGCCGACCCGACCCAACCCATTTGCACCCCTACTAACCATTGGTTAAAACACAAACCTCCTAAGCACCAAGACAACATATGGGGATGGATTCATTTTACTTATATTGAATGAGTCGAATTATTTCTACTAGCTCACAAATTTGAATATTCAATTTTTTTCTTTAATAAAAATAAACAAAATACATACTTCATTTATTATTTTGGATATTTTGTAAACTTTACTTTTTAAAATAATTAAGAACTGTTAATTCGTTCTATTAAAATAATTAAGAACTATTAAATCGTTCTATTAGTTGTACAGAATTCTACATCATATCTTAACTTTTAATAATTTTCTCTAAAAAATTAAATGATCGATGTTTGTTTTATTCTATCATTTTGAATATTTTGAAACTTTACTATTTTAAAATATTTTAAGTGATATATTTTAATTATTTTAAAATAAAATTCATATCTTTTAATTATTTTAAGTAGTAAAATTTTGAAAATATCTAGAAAATAAAATGAAATATCTTTAAAATCTCTTATTTTCTATCAAAGAGATAAGAATATCAAACTATTGATAAATTTTTATTTTAATTATTGCTCTTTAAATTGCTTGAGTCTACATTCTAGGCTAATTTTTAATAGTAGAATAAATGTAAAGTAATCATAAATTATCTTTTTAAAAATATCATGACAAGTTAACATATAGTATATAAAAATGTGTAGAACTAATAAGACTAATTGTTATCTTTTGATTATTCTGAATAGTGAAGTTCCAGAAGTATCCAAAAGTAAATTGTAGTATGTATTTTGTTTATTTTTTTAATCAAAAAGGAAAAAATTGACTATTCAAATATTATAAGGTAGCATAAATAAGTCAATTCAGTCAATATAAGGAAAATGAATCATCAATTTAAGCTGTCATTAAATGTAGTCTGGGAAGCTAAGAGGTTGTGTTTTAGCTGATAATTAGTGGTTTGATTCAGCTCTTAAACATTATTTTGATTTAAATTTTTTGGATCTGGTTTTGTGAAGCTAAAAATGTCATTTCCTAAATTTAGAAACGGTTTAATGGCTTTGTCTGGCAGTACCTAATGGAAGATGATGGTAGGGTAAAAATACAAAAAGAAATTGCAACTTTGCATGGGTAAATATGCAATTGGATATATATATATATATATGCAAAAATCTCAAAATATAAATATACAAAAGCAAATAACATGTTTTACCTGTTGTGCGACCACTAGCATACAAAGAGAGAACAGCCTGGATAGCAACATACATAGCAGGAGTATTGAAGGTCTCAAACATGATTTGAGTCATCTTCTCACGATTGGCCTTGGGGTTGAGAGGTGCCTCGGTGAGGAGAACTGGGTGTTCTTCTGGGGCAACACGAAGTTCATTATAAAATGTATGGTGCCAAATCTTCTCCATGTCATCCCAGTTGCTCACAATACCATGCTCAATAGGGTACTTCAAAGTTAAAATACCACGTTTGGATTGTGCTTCATCCCCAACATATGCATCTTTTTGGCCCATGCCTACCATCACCCCGGTGTGACGTGGACGGCCAACAATGCTAGGGAAAACAGCCCTAGGAGCATCATCTCCAGCAAATCCAGCCTAGAGAGAAACAAAATGATAAGAATGTATGGTATGACCCATCTAAGAAATTCCTATCCATTACAGTTAGAGGGAAAACAGCCCTTAAGTGTGTTGTCTCTCTCTCTCTCTCTCTCTGAGGGGGAGGGTTGGGGTGTTGGTTAGATAGATGCATGAAATTGCGCCCCTAATGTCATTATCAATAAGAGCACTGTCCTAATGGAGATGAGGCATAGAATTTAAGAAGCATAGGCATTTTCCTAGAAACAATTGCCCTAAATAAGATGAAGTATCATTTGTTTGTACCTTCACCATCCCGGTTCCATTATCACACACAAGAGGCTGAATATCCTCAGTGTCCGCCATCTTCTATCTCTGCCAGAGCAAGAAACTAGTTCAGATCCAGAGCAATTACCAAATACAGAGAAAAGATAAAACAACCTGTGACACCTATACAAATAGGTGTATCAACAGCTTCTGATAGATGTATAAACAGTTGTATCTAAACATGGTGATCATAAAATAAAACTCTATCCCATATTATCCTTTGACAAATTACATTTAGCTGAAGAAGTCCTTCCTAATTTCTTTTTTCGTGTTTTCTTTACAAAGCTGTAATATCAGATTCAATCAAGATGATCACGCTTACCACAAATACTTGCTATTTCGGAATAGCAACATCTATCAAGTAATATATTCTTCATAACTTCCAGAAGCAAGATGGAAACCAATCCTGTCCAAGAATCTCTACTGCAGTTCCATACTTAATTTCAATACATTTTATAGCTTCAGTGCAATCAGACATGGATCCATTTTGACCCACCCAAGTTCAAGCCCAGAACCAAAAGCTAGTATGTTCCAAAACTACATCTAAAAAAGGATATGGTACGAACAATCAATACATTTCTCAGGACATCTGATTTCCAAGAACACAGATAAAAACTTTTGGAAGAGTGTATAATTCACCATTAGATTAAAGCATGAAACTATCAACTCATACAGTTTTGAAATTAGAAAATTTGAAAAATTCCAATTTTTGTCTAAGCAGATTGTGCCAGTGACTAATGGAGATTGTCAAAAAAAATAAGTAAATACCTAAAAACATAACACACATTTTTTTTCTTACTAGAAAAAGCTGCTGCAATATCAACTCTTGTTCCTTATTATTTACAGTGACTATTACTGCTATATTAGAAATAGAAATGTTGAATAATATGATTACAATGCTTTGTACTTCCATTATTAGTATCAGACATTGTTGTTAAAATTTTACAATTCCCAGTCTGGATCTTACAATCCAGAAAAAAATGGCCCTAAATGATTCAGATCCAATCCTTCGATCACGATCGGGGTAGGATCACAAAATTTAGATCCATATGACAGACTTTTTACATTCCTTTGGAATTATAGATTCAGCTTGACTATGCTGACTGCATATCAAATTATGGGTATGTCTAGTTTCTATAAATTATGGGACTATGTGACTTTTAAATTACTTACCACCAATAAGTGTTGAGAAGTAAAATTAGCAGGCCTATTATTGGAGTTCAAAGACCTAAAAACAACATGCAAATATTTGTCTTTTACAGCCATATGTTAAAGATTTGCCCATTTTTTCTCAAAAAAAAAATTCTACCTAAAAGAATAATTAAATTGATAGATTATATATAATCAAACAAAATAAATCATTCATTAGACATGCTATATATGGGTCTATATTGGTAAACACTAGTATTGTCATATGTGTGGCTTTCTATTCTCCATTCATTTACTTTATAGTTGACTGAACTTCAATTTCAAATTTCTTTTATATTCAAAAAGTCCTAAAGGAAATTAGAAGAAAAATCTTACAATCTATGACCCAATTATCCCATCTAATATTAGCCCCCTCTGCAATTTAATACTTGATTCTGATCTTAAAAATATAGGTATCAAACTCATTTGACAACAGAAATGCAACAAAAATAAAAGATAAGAGTAATTTTTGCCTATTTAAAATAATCTTCACGGTTCATTATTTGCCATTTGTTTCTTCTTAAGGCCAAATCCTCTGAAATAGATAGCATCTTCAACTCCCTTCTACTTACTTTCAAATCCTTGACTATACTCTACAGATCAGTTTGGAAGACAAGTTGTTAGTTCTTAGCACATCTTTGGTTCTATATCAATTCCAACTAATCACAATCTATGAACTTTTCTTTGGTCTAGATAGGTCTAAACCATCATGCTCTCAAACTCATGCTACAGATTCCATTTAGCATTTTCTAATTAATCAAAAAATGTTTCTACCTCATTTCCACCTTGTATATCTTTTACAGTCTTACTATTGGATCATATTCATTTTCGGTTCCATTATAAATCATGGATGATTTTTCACCAGGATTCAGTATCTTTCTGTTGTTAAAACTTCTATCATCATACAATATCAAATTGAATTCCTAAATTTCTTGGTACATGTATTATTCAAATGCACCCGAGCTGCATATCAAGCTTGATCTGCAAAAACCAGTGTAGTTCGTCACAACATTATCATTGTGTTTTTTCCTTGATGCATTTTATTGATGTCCAAAAAAAGTCCACCTTGCTCAATAATTTATCCTTGGAGCTCCGGTAAGTATCTATCAGATTCTAAAGTCATACTGCTTTTCAGCCTCATCGAGGACTCCTAAATCCTTTTGTTATCTTGATACTAAAGGCTCCACTACTTGCATCACCGTTTGTACGGACATTCCCCTGACTCGAGACTTTTAGCATAACAATCATTCAAAAAGATACGTAGAATTTCTCCATTTTACAGCTCATCATTGATAAACCTTTCCTTCGGCAGTAATACATATCGCTAACAGGAAAACAAAAGGAATCACGAGCAAAAACTAAGAACCCAACATAAATTTTGACGACACTCACAGAACTGAATAAATCAAAGAAACATCCCAATGACCTTCTTACTAATAGAAACCAACTCCCAAATATAGAACAAGCAACGGTACCGTCAACAAACTTGCTTCTAGAATCTATTCTAGTGCGATCAAGAAACCAGCATTCCTTACACATTGTCCAAAAGCAACAGAAAAAGTTATAATACCACCAGTCAAAATGAACAACAATCCATTGAGTGATCCACCAAGAGTTACGAGTAAAAGTAGACTACGCATCCAGTTAAACCGATGTCACAAACCAAAAAAGATCAACAAACCAAGAGACGCAAATCAACGATCATTCCTTTGATAAACTTGATCATATCCAGAAAAGAAAAGGGGAAAAAAACAACAATATCAAAGAACCAAACTTTTAGCTCACAAAATCCTCCACAAAAGAATACCTAAAACGCCGATCAAGGACAATGCAATGAGAACCAAACACAACGAAACCAGATGAGAATGTTTACCAGATCGGGCGGCGATTCTTGACAAGAATTCGGAGAAGAGGAAAAAAGGGGGCAATGGATCCGGGGATGGTTCGAAACCCTAGATTTCAACCGCGCTGGAGGAGAGCCCACCGATTTCTCTTCGCGCGCGCTCTCTCTCTCTCCCTCCCTCCCTCTCTCCCCGTTTGTAGGGTTGGGAGATTATAAAAAACCGGGAGAGGATCGCGCGGACGAGAGCGCGCGGAGGCCCGCTTCACTCGCCGCCACTAGCTGAGCAACTGTCGCCTGCGCCCAATGACCGGGTTTTATGCAACATTTGGGTTCCCTTTCGGTTTGGGTTTGGGTTTAAGTTTGGGTTCGGGTTCGGGTTTGTTGGGTTGGGTTCAAGATCAACTCTGACCAAATGTGACCACCAGTCACTGGACAGTTCAGGTGCAAGGCTTTACCATGGGCATGAGATATGGAGCTAGGGCTGGACAGCAAGTGATCCATGCTATCCACTTGTGCTGCTTAAGCATCAAATGATTGAAATAGATGTATAGTATTCATTTTCAGATCTCGGGAGGTTAATAACCATGTGAATTTGGAAAGTTTTTAAAGACATTGAAACCTTTAGTGAATCACTGAATCTTAAGCTGTTTCTTCCTTAGAGTGTTTCTCAATTGTTAGATCTATGATAGTATCGCATTTTAGTTCGGATAATCGCTAGGGTGTTATGTGGCCTTTTTGTCTACCAATGACCATAGGACCATATTAGTTTGGTATAAATGTATCATCTATAAGATTTAGCTGTTTTAACATAACTACAAAAAGTAATGGAAATGAGTCCCTTGATAATAACATCTGCTTAGAAGGCTTTGATATTGCAATTGCTTTCTGTTGTATAGACTTCTTTGCCCCATTGAGGCATCCCAAGTCAGACGAGCTACAAGCTCGAGTTCACACCCTAGTGTGGACCTTGATCGGGTTTACATCTGGCTACCCACCTAACTTCTTTAATTCTACTATTAATTTTCTTTATTCATCATGGGCATTAATAGCTAAGATTTTTTTCAGCTGAATTTTTTGTTTTGTGGGTTTTGTGCGCTGTCATCACCTGCACTTATAGGATCTCTAATGTAAAAAAAAAAAAAGAAAAAAAAAAGGCAACTTCAATGATTGTTTTTCTCTAATTAATCGATTTCTATTCTTTTAGCAACTCATTCCTTTAATTTGGGTCTTTCCTAGGGGTGGCAGTTTACTTTGCCCCATCAGGTATCCAACCCGACACATCTTAATGGAGCAAGTTTTACACAACTTGCAGTAGATTTGAAGCAGGTACAAGTAATTGTAAAATCTACTATAAACTCCTCGGATATATATATATATATATATAGCTCTTCAGAAATTTCTTCCTTAAGGCAAAAGAAAAATTAATCTGTATGCCACAATATTAATTTTTATAGTATTACTCAGTCTAATCTATCAAACTCTATCCATCCCGGCCCATCCCACTCCAAGACCTGTTGCCATTTCTATTTTTAGACAACTAATACTTCACTGTCTTAGCAAAGTCAATCAGCAAGTTTATGCAAAGAAACAACGGATCTACTTGTAGTGCTTAATACACCTTAACACAATCTTGCAAAAAGATTCAAAATCCATATGCCATAACCGTAAATTAGCATACAGGCACATGTTTCCATTGGAAGCCCCAATGGTCCAATAATAGTTTGGATGTTGTATCATGCTCGCCGACCAAATACTTCATGTTAAATATGGACTTGACCACTCATAAGCCAACTAGGGGTGCTACTTGATACGTGTATGTATCTACAGATACATGATATAATTATGTGCGTGCATACCTGTTTATTTGTATTTATGTACCTACATGGGTATTTGTATTTATGTATATACATGCATATATGTTTGTATCATAAACCAGGTAATTATGTGAGTCTAGGTCAAATTCAGGTATAAAATCTCCAACCCAGACACGTCCAGAAGTTTCATCGGAATTGATTTTTGATTCCACACGAACCATTCATTGTCACGTTCGGGTCATACCCAGGTAGGGTGCCAGGTTTGCAAGTTGAAGTGATAAAAAATACACACACACACACACACACACAAAAAGTAACAGTATCAGAGTGCAAGCATTATCATAGATTTGGTTATATTTTTCCCCTTCATTCTTTCGGAAAAAAAACAAAACCAGCGGCCATAAGGGTAAACTACTCATCTACCCCAAAAAACAGAAAACAAAAACGGGATAAACCATCCGGTGTAAACATTCTGACTCCATATTACCTTCATGGATTTTAACTGCAATGCGTCAATATCCAGAGGGTTCATTCATGGTGATTGGATGCAACGGCAGCCCAGTTTCCAATTAAAAAGAAATGACAGCAACACAAACTCCCCGGATCCATGAACTCGGCACATTTAAGATGCGCGTGGGAGCCAGCGCTCAGCTCGCCGAGACAAAACATTGAACACAAATTTGATTGTATGAGCTCTGGAGGCCAAAAATTTGCTACTCTGCCTTCCAGAACGATTAAGGATGCAATACTGTCTGGAGAGAATGTTTTTGGTCACCTCTTCTGAGTAAAGTTCGTCAAAATAAATAAGTTTGAAATCAATGACAGCAAAAATAAAATGGGAAAAAATAAGGAAAATTTTAGACCCTACAAAAATTGAAAACAGATTCAGTCTGAAATCTAAACTTACAAAGTGGTCTAGCAACCCCTCTGTTGCACTTTACATTTGCCCCAAAACTCCAAGAGGTTCCTTGACTATTCTTTCCTGCTATTACTTCAACAGAACAGATCTCCATCTCCTGTCTCTATGCCCTCTTTGATCTACATAGTAGCATTACCTGCTGGCCTGTTCACCACCTTCCTCTTAGCAGCAACATTCTGCTGGTCCTCCTTACCTACCGCTGTCCTCCCACCAACATCATTACCACTATTGGAGTTCCCATTACAGTCCAGTTTAGGTCCTGTCTCATCTGCCCTATTCTTTGGCGAAGTCTTTGGAGAAGCATTGTCGATACAATTTGGTTTTTCCAACCCATTGCTCTCATTCTCAGGCAAGGCAGTTGTCTCTGGAGGAGAGCTAGTTCCAGTGGATCCTGGAGCCACAGGTGGCTGCTGCAATGTCGGAGAGTGGCCAGAACCAGGTGGGGGCAGGAACACTCCAGTGCCAGGAACCGGCAGTCGAGGTGCTGGGTGCCTTGCAGGTGCAGCCACTGTCCATGCAGCTGATGAGGGTGTCACTGGAACAGGTGCAGGATAAGGCACAGCCGCAGGGGTGACGGTGGAAGGTGCAATGAAGATTGGCGGGATCCCATTAGGTGGGGGCAGGTGCTGGGAATGGATGGGTGGTGCTGGCAGGACACCAGTGGTAGGAACAACTCCATAATGCTTAGGGCCAGATGAATGACGGGCAACATTCTGCGGTCTAACTGGAGTTGATCCTCGAGGTGATGGTGGAGGTACAGTGGATGAAAAAAGGCGCAAGTCTTCAGATGGAAAAGATTTTTTTGGTTGGGACTTCCCAAAAGTTAGAAAGATGCACTGCTTGCGTAAGGAGGGGATGGCATGCTTGGCTAGATCAGCACTTTTTCCTTGCATCACAAGAAGAGCCCTATAGTACAGAAAGAAGAGAGAGCAGAGGTTAGAAAATATTGGTAGAATCATGTGCTAACTGAAGCAATTTAGATTGGACAGGATATGCTGAGTTTCCTTGGTTCCAGCTATTTCTCCCAAATGATTGTTTTCTTTTGTACATTAAATCTATGCAATGGCAGATCTAAAATATTTACAGTTGCGATGCATAACAGACTGATAGATGTCAAAGATTTCCCTAACTGTCTCTTCAAAATATACAATTAGGAATTATCCAATAAAGTAAATGCATTAGATGGTACCGCACATCCCAAAAAAAACAAAATATGAACTTAGATAATGTACAACAGCGGCTGAGCGATTAAGTTACGAAATCAACTTATCATGAGAATTTTGTTACGTATGTTTAACTTATGACATGGCTTACAACCGCATTTGGACAATATTTAAGCATTTTTTGTGCGTGCTACTTTTATGCAACCAAACACATTTGATGATATGATCAGCCAAACGAACACATTTTCAAGCGATCTTGGTGGTTTTCACGGAATAACTCTTTCTTTATGGGTCCAATTTGATCAAACCATAAACAAGAAATGAGTTCTTAACATGCTTAAAGATTAGATTCATATAGGTCTGCATTTCATCATGAAGGCATTAGTAGTCCCTAAATCATGTACACTTCTCAAGGTACACCCCGCCACATCCCCATCTCCTTTCTTTTTTAATACAGCTACTATTAACCAGCCCTAGTATATATACAACCACCAGAATCTAAATCACAAATATCATGAAACTGTCCAGGAACAGAGGAAATAGACTCCCCTCATGTTCCTGATTAACTTTTGCTTCAATGCAAGGCTAGTCATGGATCAGTCAACCTATCCACAACTTTTGAAGTCCACAAATTAGACCAACCAAGAAGTTTGATGTTACACACATTGCCGCCAGTTGAGCAAAAAGATTAATACCATTTTCAATGTTCTATCAAACTTTGCTTCCCCAAATCTTATGCTTGCAATTTCTGATGTATGAATTATCATTAAACAAGATTACTACACATTAAAAAGGATCCAGACCTTAAAATATCCCTTAGGAGAAGCTGAATGGTCTAAGCATTTGTTCCAGTTTCATAAGAGATTAACTCGATTAACAAAAGATGCACATATCACAAGCACAAGCTGAAACCTACAGCTTGCCACCCATAAGTTGATCGGACAAAATGAAATACCATAATCAATTAACAATAAAGGACCTCTAATTGACACTATTAGGAAAAGTCTTGAAACAAAAAAAAAATGAAAGCATACCCCATTGCAAGAGATAGCTTGAGAGGACCTCTGTAATCCCCCCCACGGTGATCTCCCCCAATAGCTCGGCCAAAGACAATGTCACATTCTGTCAAAAATAAGCTACAAACAGGCCTGCCATACCAGGGTGGCCAGGTATGAGGATGTGAATGATCCCCCTACATACAAGAACAAAAATCAGGCTTACACATATGATACTAATTTCAAAAAAACATCATCATCAGCAACTGCTTACCTCATTAAAGAAGTCAATAGTGCAAAAGTCAGGCTTGACAGGAATAATCTGGAGCTGAACCAAGTGATCGAACACATCCTGCACTAAATTAGGAATCCCTTCCACCTTCCGCTCTGAAAGTTTGGATTTTAGGCCCACATTACAAAAAAGTGTGTGTGTGTGTGTGTGTGTGTGTGGGGGGGGGGGGGGGGGGGGGGGAGGCAATATCAATTTACAATTTAGCTTAGCATTAATAAGCGGAACTTGCCTTTACAGGTCCCAGCTGTATTTTCATCTTCTGGAGATCCATCGGTAATAGGAATGCCTAACTGAATCATTTCCCGTCCATGCCCCCTCATTGGTCTTTTTGACAGCACAATTGTCTGCCCTGCTTCACATCATTCCAAGATCATAAATAATGACAAGATATGGAAATTGGATTCTACTCATAACCATTTGAAACATCAATCTGGTTGCCAGAACAAACTGCAACTTTATAAACAAAAAACTGATACAAGCATCCACACTTTTGCTACCCAAGCAAGCACTGTTTCTCTGTCACACCAATGACTGGGAACTACTTTATGAAATATGAGAACAAAATAGAGATGCACATGAAAGTAATGAGCCATTGCCCAAGCTCCTTATTGTATTTTCAAGACATAGTTTCGAGGGGTGCAGGTTTCATCTTACATTCGGACCACTTACTGTTCACCACCAAAATCTATGGCATTCATCTGCATAAGAAGAAGTTATAACATGTAGGTTTTCATCAACTATGGATGACAAGAACTATACCAGCCTCCCCCTAGTGCATGGGCCACATGTGATATACAGTCAAAGCCGCATCAGATGATGTGTCAGTTAAGACAGCACATGTGGGAAGAAAATGTATAAAACATGTAAACCAGAAAACAAAATGAATGCTTTCCAAACATCAACATGTTTAAATTGCATATCAAATTGTCATGGAGACAATGATCACAAGCAGACATGAGAAATTACTATACATCCACTCACTATGCCAGCAGAATAGAGATAAGTACCAGGTTGAGGGAGGAAGGGAGGGATGCATATCAAATTATAAACTATATCAGTTTGTTAATGTTATTGTAGTTTTTAAAATTGAATGGGTCTAGATTAGGTATTGCATTTTGACTATGTAGAACTCAGATAAAGACTAGGTTATTCTAAATGGATTATAAGCATGAGTGCTACCCTACGAGAGATTATACAAAATAGGATATTTTCTGCTTTCTCTGGATATTTCAGCCAAAAAGCTAGTGGACTATACAACAGAGGTAGTCCATCCACCACTGAGCTGCCACCAAACCAGACAAAATCTGAACCCACCTGCATCAAGCAATCTCAAAACCAGGCAAATCATGCCCATCCTGAACCCCATGGCAACACCTAAACTAAGCATCTCTTTTACAGAGCCCAAGCTACAACAGTCCACCCCAAACCATCTCAAAAACCAAGACTGAACCATTGAATAACTCTGCTTGGGGCGCACATATATTACACCCCTTTGTAATCCCATGAAAACTCATAAAGATTAACTCTGAATCCCTTCACAGAAGAACCATGGTACCAAATATTGGATCACTACCCCGGTCATATAAAATGTGAATAGTTGCCAAAATAGGAAAACAGAAGAGATTACATTGACTAGACATGGATATCATGATCAAGGCCAAATATGTGTAATATTCAGATCCAAATTATTTAACACTGACTCATTTTTATTTACATCAAATTCATGCAGTCATTTCCCTCCTCTTTCTTGTAGGTTACATCAAAATCCCATTATCCCCAATTCTTACTTGCAGTCAATTCTTTCTCAACATTGACTCATTTTTATCAGTTTCTTTAAAATAGAAAAAAGTCATAGAATCTTCTCATATCATCCAAAAGAAATAAGAAAATGTTTCTTCAATTCAGGACCCTGTTGTATCAGCATGAATGCGTGTAAAACTATGGTGGCCATCTCATCTTTTCAAGAGAAAAGAAAGTGGACAAAAGGGGTCTTGCCTTGAAATTCTCCTCTACGACCAGCAGCTCTCAATTCATTTGTCAATGTCTTAAGTCTGGTGATTTCTGAGCTATCCAATATCTCCTCATAGAGCTTAAGTCCTTCGACAACATTGACCTGCAAAATCATATTTATGCTTTAATAATTAGCATGCACCAGAAGGGTTAAAAAAGAAATTTTCCAGAATGAAAGAGGCAGCTATTACAGAGAAGAGAAAGAACAGTATTGGTAATATGAGAATATACCGTCTTTCCATCACTTATTTCATTGGCCACAAAATCTTTGGGGATTGGAATTAATTTCTGTTTTCCAACTTGGTTTGAGGTAATATCTCCATCATGGCAAGGAATAGAATCATTGCTAGTCCCTTTAAAAAGAAAAAGAAAGAATGGAAGCTCAACATTGGAGTGGTTATTTAATTGAATAATAATAATAATAATAATAATAATAATAATAATAATAATAATACTGAAGCCATTTCATCAAATTATGACATGGAAATCACAAATTGACTGTTTAAATCCAATTAAAAGTAAGGTTACAGTAGCCAAAACAGAAGATGAACAAGCATCTTGAAGAGCACAATTTGTTCACATCCAGTCATATCATAGAATGAAGAGTTAGAAGGAAGCAGCTTAGGTTGCTGTATATAGCAACTACAACATGAAAATGAACAGTAGATATGGACCCCTATGTCAAATCCAATAGTCTCCCTCTATCACACAGTTCCCCATGGATGGTGCACTTGGAATTAGATTCAAGTCCCCCATCCCCTATTCAATTTTCCCTTGGGATCACCATGGGCGGCGATCTAATTCTTTTCCATGTTGGCAAGAAAGTTTTCTCCATCATGGCTCAAAATGCAGTCCAGCTCATCGTAACCAATCCACTTATTGATTAGATTTTAAGAGAGGGGATTTGTTTAGGTTACAATAGGTAATAGGTCTTAGAGGCCTATTTATCACTTCAATGGGCATGATAAAATTTAAATATGTGAAATGAGTTGTATCCAAGGCTGTGTTTAAATGCTAACAGGGGAAAGTAAAGGAAATGAACATTGAAAAGCTTCATCTATTGCCTGATAAATTTAAACTTATAACCGAAATCGAAGTAACAAAAACAAATGATGTCCTTGTTTGGTTGTCTGCTTATCAATTAATAGGAAATTGTAAAACTGAAATATTCAGAATGATCTCAGTCAAAGGATGTTGTTGCCTTCTAGAAGAGCAGAAAGAAAAAAGAAAAAGAAAATAATAAACTGTTTCAAGATTAAATGATAATTGTGCCGAGATTGCCAAATTTGATAAACCATTTTGATGCCCTTTCCTTCAAAAACAAATGATGTCCTTGTTTGGTCGTCACCCGGCATTCCGGGAAGTTTCTTCGGATGTCTGCAGATGGCATGGCTGGATGAACTCACGTTGGAGCAATTTAAATTTCCATTTTTACCACAAAAAAAAAAAACAGAGTTTGAAGAATTGAACAAGAGTTCTTCTCAGCTTAGAGTTAGGCTACAAACCCAACTCCACTTTGATTAGGAAGAAGTGGAAGGCATCAGCGATAAATAATGACAGTGATCTTCTAGATTCAAGTTCCTTCAATATTCCTTCTTCAATGGACTAATACTAAAGTTGATCATAAAGTGAAAGCGGCATATGCTATCCCTTGATGGCAATATAAGATGTCAGAAAGCTGTTGAAAGATAGAATAAAATTATCCTATGATACTTACTGAGAGACTCCCACTGGAAGGGGGAAAAAGAGATATCAAAAGGGAACAGATATTTGCAATGTTGACGCAAGCATTTCAAATAATGTCAATAAAGGTCTCAATTTCGATCTGTTCCACATGTCCACTTATTAGGAGCATTTGGCACATATTCCATGAGGCCATCATCCTAAGCTACCAGAACTGTAAAATAACATTGCAAGTTGAGAAGTTATAATTTCAAATATGAATGGATGAAATGAGGAGTTTTGTGATTGGGTTGTGACCAGTGGGACACTAATTCAACGAGTTTAAGTTCATCAAGACCAGAAGGTCAACTAAGATGCTTCACAAAAGGCTAGAAAATTATCTAATTACTATCAAATATAAGTAATTAAAAGATAGAGTCATCTATCTACATTGACAATTTTGAAGAAAGGGCTGATGTGTCAAGATTGAATAGCAAGATGCACTGATTACTTGTCACAAACTGATTGTGACTCATGTCATAGAGGATTGTATCATTATTATTAGACCATCGGAGATCAATCGTTTTTCCCAGCAAACTTTAAAGAGCTGCAATTTCCATGCAAGGCAAAATTACAGCGTCTGAAATGTAAGTGTCATGAAAAGCATAATTTTATTCATTGCAGGAAGAAGCAAAGAACATTATATGATGACAGAACTGCTAAATCTCAACATGCTGTACTAATTTTGAAATTTGACTGCACATTAAGCATATTAAACCAGATCCTGTATATCATGGTCCATTTTCTGTTCTTGTCTAGAAGATCTTTCAAAACTGTGAATTATGAAATGCATACCGGTGAAGTTAGTGCTAGCATCTGTAAGAGCAGGCTCCAAATTACTGGACTCAGTTCCAACCAGATTTTCCCCCTCCTTCAGGCTGCAATTGTTCTTCGATGTTGAAACATCACCGACCCCTGGATGTACGCAATGCACAAAGACAATAAATTAGAAAGTATAATGATCATTGTGTTGCAATATTTATTCAAAATTTATTCCTTTCTATGGGAGAAATTTAATCAAATACGTCCAGCTTATAACTTACCTCTATAGAGAGAAAAGATACCTAACATTACCATGACAGTACTACATTCTACAAGATGCTTGACGACTTAATTTTCAAAGAAAGGGAGCATTCAAAATCATATCGAAAACATAGCTTATGAAGCCCTGTAAATAACAGGTCAGAAATGCTATGCATGTTATCTGTTATTCGAAGACACATATCGATCAAAACACATAAACAAATCATTTATGAATCATTTACCTCACACTGATGAAAAAAGGCTCATGATAACAACCAGAACGATACGAACACGACTGTATAGAAATGGCTACAAATGCTCACCCTGCTTCTCCACCGCATCTGATGAGTCTTTCATTTCTGACACCTGGACTTCACCCTTTGGCATTGAATCTTCTCCTTTCTTCAACTTATCTTCCACCTTTTCCACCTTGGCCACATCCATCCCAACTGAAACTGAAGTAGGGCATCTATGATTCTCCCGAACACCCTCAAAACGATGCACCTGCCGGTACCCAAACCCCAGCTTCCTCCCGTCCTTCTCCTTCGGCCCATCGAAGTGCCTCTTCTGCTGCCTCCTCCAAGTCACCTGCTGCAAGGCAAACATGACCTCAGCCACCGGGAAGTATTGCTGGAAGTGGAGGACGGGCTGCCATAGGCTGCGCCGCTGGTGAATGCACCCGGCAACATGATCATACTCCCCAGGCTCGCCGGTGGCCCGGAGGTGTTGAATCAAAATGTCAATAATGGCATTCGCCGCTGCAAACTCTCCTCTCAGCCATGAAATGAACCCATCCCTCTCATCAAGAAACCACTGCCGCTGCACCTCACCGCCACCACCGACTCGTCCTCCACTACCACCACCCGAAAACTGCATCTGCTCCAGGACCACCGCATTCCCTGATGGAACCGCCATGACCGGCAACCCTGATCCCCTCTAATTCACAATTTCATACCTCCAGATCCAACCCAAGAATAAATCCACTCAAAAAACCTCAAAAAACAGCAAAATAATCAACAAATCCCAGTAAACACTCCTACTAATAAAAACCCGGATCAATTAGATTATAGATAGAAATCACAAGCAATGCAGGTAAAATTCAGATCTTTACAACCGATTCGAGAGCGATCGAGGCAATAATTGCAAGCAAATACCGAATCGAGCGAATAAACGCAGTGAACTCGATCTGGGATCGGGATTGGAGTGGATTCAAACGATCGGAGAATGGATTGCGGAAGAACCCAGCTTGATCTCAGCTAGGAGAAAGATCTCTTTCTACGCGAAGAAAATGGATTCGGGGATATCTGGAGCAAAATTCCACTAGATCTAGATCGACCTCGGAGGGGAGAAAAGAAGAGAGGATCGAAAGAGGAAAGCGGAGGGGCGAGGATCGAAGGTTTTGGGGAGGGAGAGGTGGCTTGTGCAGCACGCTTTCGCTGCTCCCGGTTCTCTCCCGACTGCCCAAAGAGAGAGGGGAGGGGGGGAGAGATTGGTCGGATCCCGAAGGGAAGATTCGTCGGCTTGTTGCGCGTGACAATCTGGATGAACGTACAGATGTTACATGCGGTAACGGGTCTATCATCTCGGACGTCCGTTTATATCGTCGGATACTGGCGTCACTTTTTTGACAAATTGACACCCGCGTGTTAACGGGCAGGACGGATTTAAGGGAGAAAATGGACGCATATTAGACTTCCGCATAGAAGCTGTGTGCGAGCCAGCGATTGTCGGTTGGGTCGGGGTATTTGAGGCAAGCAGTTATAGACGTCGCCGCCACGAGGAGGGTGAGGGGCCCCCTGCTCGTTTCCCGTTTCACCGGGGCCACGTGTCCGAGACGCGACACCCGGTAGCTCCGGCTAAGGCTGCGATCCGGCCCAATCCGACCCAGCTCATTTTAGATGACCTGTAAAGCCGTATTTGATTATAAAATTAAACTCATTTTAATTTTTGGATCGAGTCTAGGTTTACTGTATTTAGACTTAACCCGATTTGTTTGAATTTTGGACAATTTTATGTTTCAAACCCTATGATCCGACCTGACCCGAATCAAATCCGGTAAACCATTTAGGCCGAAAAAGTCTGAACCTATATTGTTCTCTCAATTATGCCTTACAACTAATGCGCATGTCCTGTATGTAAACAGTATTTTGCATATTGAGTTTATGCTTTAATTCAAAATATATAATGATTTATACAGTTTTATTGCTTGGTTTTGAAGACTTATTGAAGAATTATGAGCATTTGTAGTAACAAAATAACAATTGGGCTTCAAAAAAGCCTGAGTATGAAGACATGGACAACTCTCTAGATAATCTAATTTGATGAGCATTTCATGTTGTTTTTGCAGCCAATCAGCCTAATCTTATTCGTAGTTTTCTATTCTTTAATAACTAAAAAGAAAGTCATTGAGGTTGTTTTCTACTTCATAGACACAGACATGCTCTTTCAGATTCATTTGGACTTGACTCGAAGTCGAATCGAAAATTTTTTGAGTTGGCGTCGGATTATACATTGACCCAATCCAACTCAAATAACCCATTAGGTTAGAAATTTTAGTAAATCAACCCGACTCGACCTGAATCAATCTTCTATTAAATTGAATCTGGGTCCAACATTAGAACTCGAACAAGAAACCGAATTAAGTTGGGGTCATTCATAATCTGATCCAGCCTGACCCATTTGCATCCCTAAGCATGATGATATGGTGCCTAGCGTTTTAATAGTCGGGGCGCGGAGTCATGGATGCGGAAGCAAAGGCGGCAATGGTTTGGAACGTTTGGCGAGTTTGTGTGGTCAAGAAATGGAATGCTTCAAAGTGGGTTGGCATCCTGATCACTTTTTATAAAAAAATATTTTGTTTTTTAAACTCATGACAACCAAAAATATATTTAATTTATTATATATAAAAAATAATGAGAACGGGCAATATGGTCGACGACAAAGGAGAGAGTGGATACAAGGTCAACAACATGGTTAGAAACAGAAAAAAAATTAATATCATACAAAAAGAGGGTTGAAAAAATAACAAAAGAAGTAAGAATAGGCTGACAATGTAGATAGAGACGAAAAATAGCTCAGCATTGGATAGAAAGATGACCGGTAAGCCCCAAGGAGCTGTTGTAGTTGGGCGAGGAAGGCAAGGTTGAACGAGGGAGAAAAATGAAAATCTATTTTTGAAAAAAAATAAAAATAAAAATTTTTACTTCTATTTTTTTAAATAATAGAAACAAAAATAAGTTAAACAAAAATAGTTTTTACAATGATCCTGTATTTCTATTTTTTTTAAAAAAAGCATAACTATTTCAAATTTATTGAGTAAATAAATAAATAACGAAGCAATGGCTAAGGCAGTCTCGAGGACCATGGACGGGTCAGCGTTGTATACTTCATTTGTGATCTGTGTGGATCGCTTTGAGATTTGTGCAGAAGAGACATTTTAGGCCGTGGAGAAATAAAATTTGTTTGTTTATTAAAGTGAGATCCAAATTTGAACGCATTATCTATCAATTTCGATTTAGATATAAATCTTGCTTACTCCTTACGAGAAATCAAGAAAAAAGAGTCTTGCTTGAATGTCTTATTAGTTTAATTCCGACGAACATCATTTTCCCCCAACAATAAGATTATTATTTCAACATTTTTTTTTATTTTTTTTGGTTGAAAAATAGAAGGAAAGATAGAAAATCTCACCCGCGTAGCAGTCCCCACTAGGCCTCCCTTCCGTCTAGGCGTGGGGCATCCGATTTCCAAATTTAATCGACGTCCGTACGTTTTGAATCTGGATCATTCTGGTGAAAGTAAAACGTCTTGCACCACCTTGGTGGCACATTTTTTTTTTTTATTCTCAAAAATATATTTCTTCTTCTGCTAAATCTTTATGGAAACTTTTGATCAAGGAAAAGTTATCTTTTTTATGTGGTTGCATCAGAGAACTGGGACAGAATGTCGCCTTCGTTTCAAAATTTCAAAAAAATTTCCATAAAATTTAAAAATGATCAACATAAAGCCAACCTCACCGTCCCCACATTCGCCCCTTCTTTACTCTGTCCTTGCCATTGCTATGATGACGCATGCACGTCCATCACGGGAACTAATGGGCAAGGTCCGCCGTAACTCCAAAGTACATCGCAAGATGCTCTCTAAATAAATGCTCTCCAGTGTTCACCATATCATTCGGTTGTGTACCCTCACCAGTCACCGCATTCATTGGATGCCTATAACCGAGCCATACCCAGTTGGCAAACCAAAGTCGGCAACCGGTGACCGTATTAACATGGCAGAGCTGCAGAAGTACACCGGTAGGCGGAGGACCCGACCTCGCTTCCGTATAAAAGTAGTATCCGAGCGCTCCCGACTCCAGGACTGTAGAAATTCTCTCGCTCTCCCCGCGGCCCCCACCCCCTTCGTTCTATGTAAGCCCTAAACAATTCTTTCTCTCTCTCCAAATCCCTCCGATGGCTTCTCTGCAAGCTGTCCTGCTCTTCCCCAAACCCTCTCTCTGCTCGATTCCCGGAGCTCGTACTGCATTCGCTCCCACCACCAGCGTCTCAGGTAATGACGATTTCTTCGATCTCATTCGGTGGTGTCAGGGTGTGTTTTTTCGAGATTTGTTTTTACGATGGCATAATTTTGATGTTTTAGAAGTTTGGAATGGGGCTGGGGCGATAAGGAAGGGGGGATTGGTTGTTTCGAGACCTTTGGCGGTACGTGGGGTGGACGAACCTAGGGTTTCGAATGGGGATTGGAAGGATGAGAAGCCGATCATTGTTATAGATAACTATGATAGTTTCACATATAATCTGTGCCAGGTACGTGTTGCAGTTGAATGGATTTTGGTGATTAGTTGGGGATGGTCGTTGATTCTGTTGTTCTGGCTATCAAGTTTCTGCTTTGATTGTTTGATTTGTCTTTTTGAATTTGATATGGATGTTTTGCTTTCAGGGATTCGATTTTATGATAGAAGAATGACGAATGGAAGAGAATAATAAAAGAAGGCCTTTTCCTCTCAAAAAAATAATAAAAAAAGGCTTTGAAATGGCAAAAGACGTAAAAATGTAGGGTTGCAGTAACTTTCTAAAGGATTTGAATATGGTTTTAGATTTCTTTTTCTTTTTCTTTTTCCTTCTTTGAATCTGTTAAATTTCGCATTGTTGGCGCATATTCTAATCAAATTTATATTTTTTATAATATTTTCGATCAGCTATTTTTTGATTAATTATTTCAACCACGCTCTGTTTACTGACACCAAATAGTTGAGAACAAGGCTGGAGAGTTATGGTAATTGTCCTAGAGGAACTTGTAACTTTATCTGACAAGGGGGCAGCACATCCCTGCCAAAACATCATGAAAATATGATTTTTTCCTAAGGTTGGAGTATCTGAATTTTTAATTTATGTGGAAAGAAATCAAGGAGTGCTTTTGACATGAATATGTGCTGTTATGGTAAACCTTTTGCCAAAATATACATTTTCAGAATGATCTCTATCTGGATTTAACTGACACATACCATTACCATCATCCGAGTTTCAAGATACATACTTGTTGATAAGATTAATGCAGTGTCCTAGAAAAAATAGAAAGTACTGTTTAGTAATCTGTCTGACCTTGACAGACACATGCAGCTGTTTAAAGAGTATATTCTCACACCAACACCTAAAGATACAGTTATGTGACTGTTCTGCCGAAATTTTTTTTAGGGCTGTCAAAAATGCAGAGCATGATAAAGTTTAAGATGATATTCGAAAATTGCAATCCAAGGTTTTCATGAATGTTGAGAATTTTGTGCGAAAAAATGGACAATCAAGCAATGTATTCCATTCTGTTAAGAACGTTGATCTCAACTGATTTACTTATACTATTCGCAGAGGATGGATTTGGAGGATGCAGGTCCACTCCTAAGTGGTTTTGTTTATCTGAAAAGTGGACTAGGACTATCTGCCGACCAAGAACTTGCTGGGTAGGAGGGGGGTTAGGGTCCCCTTAGAGTGGGTAGATTGCCTCAAGGCAATGGAGTCTGTCAATCATGTTCTACTAGGTTGCCCACGAGCTGCACAGATATAGAGAAGGGCATTGATTCCACTACCGAGGTCGATTGAGTCAGCTAAGGACCTGCTTCGGCATATGAGGGCAGTTATGCGGTCGCCGAACATTGTTGGATGGGGTATTGCTTGTGCCTACGTGGCCTATCACATCTGGCTGGACAGAAACGACAGGATCTTCGAGAACAGGAAGGCACCCCTGAGGTTTATTGTGGAAAGGTTTATCTATCAGGCTACTGAAGTCATTGAGGCTACAGTGGCAGTTTCATCCGGGTTGGCCAAGAAAATTTGGGACCTTCACTTTGCTGTTACAGCATCTAGGTCTATCCTTGTTTCTTGGGAGTTCCTTCCCTTGGCCATCTCAAGGTGAACTTTGATGGTAGCTTGCCTGGTGGTGGTGATGGAGCTGGAGTTGCGCTCGTGATCAGAGATCAAGACTCCAGTTTGGTTGTTGCTGGGGGACGTTGCTCTTTCGAGGCTTCAGTTCTAGGGGCGGAGCTCCGGGCAATGTGAGAGGGAGTCTCCTATGCGGGACAGGTGCTAGGGGCTAGGCGCATCACTCTTGAGGGTGACTCGACTGCGGTGGTAGAATGGATTCAATAGGACGGGCGGAGGGGAGCAGAGCATCCGCTTCTCGGTGATATCCGGTGGTTGGTAAGGGGTTGTGCTTCCTTTCAGGCGGTGCATGTGTACCTAGAGGTAAATAGAACGGCTGACTGGGTCGCTTCTTACGCTGCCCAGCATTTCAGTGGTTTTCTTTGGACTCGAGAGTCGGACATTCCTTCAGTGTTGGGTAGTCTACTTTCTCTTGACGATGTAGGCTATGCTCATGCAAGATTAGTATGAGCATCCGATGTACCAAAAAAAACAGCGATTATTTTTTGTTAAGTGGCTATTATGGATGCTCTGCCCCATATTCAGATTAGAACTCCAACATCAACAAGAATTGGTTTAGGAGAGGAAATGGGGAAAGAGAGAAGAAAAGGGTATGGGGAAGAGTATGATCTTGAAATACCATGACTATTAGGATTTGGAAACCACAATACTCCTAGATTTTGGTATCTTGAAAACTTGGGAATTGGGATTATTGAGTTTCCATCACTCTCCAGCTTCTACTTCTTTCCCTTCCTCTTGTTGGCCGATGAAAACTTAAGCAGGAAATAACACAAATATAATAGCTTGGCGATTGTCCAACACCTAAGAGTACATAATATATGCAAGTGGATCCATGTTTCATCAAAGTGGTTTGTGCAGCTGCATGTCGACACCTGGCATCCCTGCATAAGGTACAAGTGGTTTTGATATGGACCGCAAAAACGATCGCCAAGTGCGCACAGAAGCCCAAATAGCTTGTCTTTGGCTTGAATAATATTCAGATTAAGTGAAGATATGCAAGTAGGGCAGTAGGAATTTAAATTGGATGCTATGTGTTACCCTACCTCCTCTTCTCCTCCTCCTTATGCTCTGCCATCTCCACTCCTTCCAACTTTCTTCCACCCTGAGTCCACCAGCTCTTTCTTATCCCCAACTTCTCACCTTTTTCAACGTGCCTAGGCACCGGCACATGGCTTGAACACAGGGGTGGCTCAATATATTTGGAGTCCTAAGGCGGATTTAGTGAATGAGGCCTTTTTTTTTAATAATAAAAAATTTAATAAGTATAAAACATTTAGAAAAAAGATATGAAAATAGATAGCCATCAAGTACATTATTTCAACAAAAATGCATGTATGCAACAAAGATAGGTAAAAAATCTTTTCAGCTTAATATAGTTTTTAAATGGAAGCACGAAAAAGTAATTATGCTTAAGGAAGGGCCCATAAAACTGATTAAATAACTGGGATAATGCTTGACAGTACTCTTTACTATGTCAAGCAAGAGCAGAGTAGGAAAAGGTTATCCCATGGCACTTCATGGTCAAGGTAAAGGAAAGAATTTGTCTAAAAAGGAACCTCTCGATAAGAGAAAGTAGGGGCATTATGGGAAATTCACTCCATCTAATTAATAAAAGTCCCATCCCACCATCTCCCCTTCAAGTGAGTACCCAAGCAGCCGCTGCAACATCACGGCACAGCAGCCATTCAACCCCCCCTCCCTCCTTTTCTTTCTCTACCCTCCAAGAAGTAATCTCCATTCCCCCTATCTTTCTTGCTGATGGCCCAGCTGGATCAGGAGTAATGTGAGGGAAGGAAAACCAAGACCAAAACCAAAAAAGAGAAGGGATGAAAGATAAGAGTGGCTTCAGACGTGTATGAAGCCAACCAAATCCCTCCTCTCTCTTTCTCTCCACCCAAAACAAAACTACTGTCCCCAACTTCCCAAATTGCCCCTCTGCAGGCCAGGAAACTCTCCACCTCCCTTCCATCAAGGGGGAAGACTCGTAGCCAGCTCCGTTTTATATGGGGCCTTTGCTTCCTTTTGGTCAGCCTCCCGGGGACCTTCCATTGGCCCAGGGCCTTAGGTGACCGCCTCGGTCGCCTAGGGCTCAGGCCGGCCCTGCTTGAACACTGTGTCCTACTGTAATTGCCTGCTTACTGAAACTGCTATCTAGAACCTTGGCTGATTCCGGGGCACTAAATGGAAGTTTGATTATTTTAGCCTGAAAGAATTTAATGACAAAGTGCATTAACAGAAGTAGGAAAAGAGCAATGCTAAAGGGCTTTTGCTTAGTTGGGGAAAAGTTTCCTTTGCCACTTGGCATGGGGAGATTGGTGCAATTCATGGGGGTTGGTGCTACTTGACAAGTTGGTCGTGTGAGAAGTTGCCACACAAGCACCATGTGGGCCTGAGGAATAGGGGTGAAAGTGGGTTAGATAATATTTGTTTGGATCCGTTTTTATATCCAAATCTATTTGGACATGGATACAAATTTGAGCATCCAATTATTATTCTTATTTATATCCATCAAAGAAAAAATGGATATGGATATAAATAGACCACTATCCAATTCGTATCTAATTATCTGGTTTTGTTTGTAATCCTATTTAATTTTATATATTACTTATTAATTTTAAAGGAAATAAATGACCATATTAACATGTTAAAAACTTAATTTGCCTTCTATTTAGTGATATATTTGATTTTATGGCCGCAAAGTTAAACCATCTGACTTACATACTTATTTGCATTTGTACTTTTAGTATCCAATATGTATCCATGTCCATTTAAAACAATTATGGATATGAATTTGTGCATCTGATTACCATCTGTTTTTAGCCTACTAAGGAACCTTTTAATACAGCTGACTAGCATCTTCATAGCATTCTATAAAAAATATCTCATATACATGATCAGATGGTCTAATACGTGCTATTTTGGAATTGCATAACATGAAACATTATATATGGTAAAGGATAAGAATATTGGATGTTTGTGGAGAAAATGGCGTTATATTACATATATAGAAAAATAAGTTCTATTAAATGCTATATTGTTTAAAAATAAGCTAAGTGTATCTGTTTGATACTGAAGTATATTGGAGAGCTGGGAGCTAATTTTGAGGTGTATCGCAATGATGAGCTCACTGTGGAGGAACTTAAAAGGTAAGACATGAACCGCTTATGTTCTGGTGATGAGACAATTATTTATTTATTTATTTTGCTGATGATATTTACTTTATTCCTCTAGGAAATGCCCACGTGGGATACTTATTTCTCCAGGGCCTGGTAAGTGTATTTACTATATGCATGTGATGTTTTATTTTTTTAAAGAATATTTATCCTATCATTTCTTCTCTGCAGGTACACCTCCAGATTCAGGGATATCCTTACAAACTGTTCTAGAACTTGGGCCTTCTATACCATTGTTTGGGGTTTGTATGGGCTTGCAGTGCATTGGGGAAGCATTTGGAGGTTAGATATTTATTTATGCGTGCCTGGACTAATATTATACACCTATCTGCATATTCTAAAAACTTTTTTATATTTGCAGGAAAGGTCGTTCGCTCTCCTTTTGGCGTGGTGCATGGAAAACACTCTCTTGTCTATTATGATGAAAGCCTAGGGGATACTTTATTTTCTGGTTTACCAAAGTAGGATTCTTTTCATTTTCCCTTTTGTTTAATGCCATTTTTTGCTTACTGGTTCCTTATGCTCTTTGCTACTTGCTTTGTTTGTTGAGGAATTATTAACTTTGAAACACTAGTTGAAAACTGAACTACTAGTGTAGGGGTAGGGGTATCACCCTTCCACTTGAGCAAAGGGGTAGTGGTTCAACTCCAGTTGGTGTTTCCCCTTGAGGAGCGGAGTGAGTATGGAATAGAAAGGTGGGAACTAGTGAAACTTGTATTATTGCATTTTAAATGCCTAGTTATCAACCTAGTAAGCCGGCATGTTGATGTTTGTATGTATTAGTCTAGGTCGCTTGCTAAAATGCTTTTCTTTTTTGTTTTCCCTTTTCCCTTTAGCTTTTTTATTTATTTGGTAATTAATGTCCGATTCTAGATTCTTTTAGGTTGTCTTTGCATTAAACATGTCATATAGTATGGGCTTAATTATACACTTTGAAGAGAGAATTTAGATGTAGTTTTAGTGAATTAAGGAACCAAAGATATTTCAAGCATATATCTGTGTTCATTTCCAAAGAACCCTCTTGAGTTTAGCACTAATCATAGTTAACTATGTGTTGTGGAATTGAATAGTGTATGTCTTATGGAAGCATTCTATATTTTTACAGATCTGAGTACTAGTTGGCTTGTATTTTCGAATATATATTTCTCTTAATGGCATTGACTTATTCTTCCCATCATCATTTATAAACCTTATGAAACTGTAAAAACAAATGTGACTACGAAACTGATTTAATTGATTAGGTACCTGTGATTATTCAAGGGGATTGAGACTCGGTTCTATATTACATCTTCTAAGGTAAGGCCTTAGATTGTTTTGTGTGCAGGCCATTTCATCATAAGAATTTCATGTTTCCCTTGTAAGTAGGTGATGCCAATTGATACTTAGAAAAGACGGGCAAATCATGAGATTGGAATACACATAGTGCCACGGATCCACATACCTAGTGAGCTAGATAATTCTTTCATTAACTTTTTATTTGATCGCGTTGATTACTTGACTTGGATGGTTAGAAAGCGTGTATATGAATCTTACAATGTGTATTAGAGCATTATGACCAAGGTTTGTCGTATCGGTCGGTGCCGATGCATACCGACTGTATCATACCGTACTGGTACCAAACCAATATGCAGTATGGGGGCGTACCGACACTTCGTATGCCGAATTGAGTACCATTCTAGGCGTACTGATACTATATTAGGATGGTACCAATTAGGGGTCTGGTACAAGACGGTGAACTTTGATTATGATCTTTATTCTATTAGGTAGAACTTATCATAACTATGTAAACTTGTCTGCCATAGCATTAGTCACTCTTGTCTGCTTATTCTTGTACTCCTTTTGAGCAAAGATTTTGTCTGAAGTGGCCGACATTTTGAACATTGCTTTGCAGCCCATTCACTGCTGGTAGATATCATAGCCTTGTGATCGAAAAAGATACTTTTCCTAGTGATGTCCTCGAAATCACAGCATGGACAGAAGATGGATTAATAATGGCTGCTCGGCATAAAAAGTATCCACATATTCAGGTGTGGTTGCTTTTCTTTTAATATTTGTTATTGGATTTGCCTTTCCTCTGAAAATGACATCATAAATTTTCCAGAATTAATTCACCCTGACATATAGGATCTGGATTGAGGAGTCATGCTTTGCACACACATACACATATATATAATATAAGATATATTATATGTTGTATGTTATATATTATATATCATATACTTTGTATTATATATTATATATTATATATTATATATTATATACTGTATGTTATATGTTATATATATGCATATATACACGTATATATTATTTGTCTAACTAATGGTGAACATAGAAATAGTTTTTTTTTTACTTTGTTATTCATTGTTCTGTCAAAAACAAATTACTTTCCATCATTATTAAATAAAAGATTTTTAAACTAATTATAACTAAAGATAGGCACTAATTTAGAGGAAGATTTCAATATTCAGTCAAACAACAATTTGTTGCTTTGTCATTTATCAAGCCAATAATTTGATTGATAAATAGTGAAATTAGGCATTAGCAAACAAAATGTAGTCTTAAATCGTTTAAATTTCTGACCTTGAGCACCTTGTCTAACATCCAAACCCAAAGTTCAAGCCAGAGTTAGGAAGATTAGATTTGATATTATAGGACTGAGCCCAATTTGCAAACTAAGGTTTTTGTTCCTAACTGACAATCAAAAAGTACTTTTCCTTATTCATATTTGTGACTTCTACCCTCATTCTTAGTTTTTTCTTCTCTCTGTTGGTTCTTAAAGGTTCTAATTACCCAAACAACCCAAGAGAGTGAGAACAACAAACCCAAGAGAGTTGCACATTTTGCTAACCTTCGAAAAAAGAGGAATAAATCATTGAAATTAGAATTGCTTTGATGGCTGGCCGTCCTGATATTAGATTGTCTCGTCGTTTATGTGAATCACACAAGGCAAACATAGTTAAAGATAGCTTCTTCACTTGAACATCTTTGATTAATACCGATAACTGATATCAAACCAATATCTGAGGTCAAGATATCTATATTCATGTAAAGATAAAACCTTTAAACTTATGAATGTTATTAGAAGAAGGATTCAAGGCCTACTGGAATGAAGATGGTCTAGGATTGGAAATAAATACTTGTGGCTTCTTGAAACTAGATTGGTGGCTTAAGAGTTAGTGCTGGCTTCGAGAAGGCATCATCCTTTGAAACTACCATAAAAATAGAGTGGAGTGGGTGGTAGGCCCACTGTTTGGGGGCTTTTGTATGCATGTTTTAATCAAGTGCATGGTAGCAATCAAGTTGGGCAAGAGTTTCCTTGTTGAGTATAGCAGTAACTGGACGAATCACCCCATATGACAAGGTTGATTGGGATATAGGGATGCCGAGCTGCTGAGATTAAAGGAATTCTTTTAGAGAATCAAAGTGTCAAGAGTATCTGGTTTCTTGGTGAATCCCCATTTTAGGGCATCATGCACGCATTGCAATTTGTCAAGTTTTTGCACTTACATATAGTCGGACAATTTGGTAAAAATTCTCCTGCTCAAATATGAATTTTGAGGGAATAGGGACTAAAATCTCTTTTGTTGGCTCGTAACATATAGTATGTGCAAAGTTACACAATTGCACAAATGCTTGTAACCAAGGTGTGCCCTGTGTTATTGGATTTTTTGATAGGAGTTAATTCATGCCACCGGTTTATAAAGATTGTGTTAAACAAAAAATATAACTTAATTAATCTTCTATGTGTCACGCCTCGGATCTGGAACATGACATAACCATGCTACTAAGGGGTACGGCCCACGATAACACGAAGCTAACATTACATTAGCTTTCAAATCCATCTCAAAAATAATAGTCTAAATAGGAATTCAGTTTCATTATCCAATAATTGCAACCAATACTAGTTCAGAGCGTCTAAATCCAAACATAAAACCAAACCCATAATCCTCAATATTCAGAAAAATTCATTAATTATAAATTCATAATCAATTGAGAAACTAAAATTCTGCTCTGCTATTTAGATCGCTAAGTTTGCTAACGCGAACTCCAAGTCTGGAGTATCCTTCCTATTGACCTTATTTGTATGGAGAGAGAAAAAGAAATATAGAGGTATATGAGCGACACAACTCTGTAAATAAATCTTCTATTATTTTATCGGATCAAGCATAAATTTTTGCATGTCAATATATTATTTAAAGAAAATAATAGATATTACAAAATAAAGCATTTCATAGTATAATATATTAAAACAAGTCATAAAGCCAATCATGCATGCATAAATAAATCATTCATAAAACATGGTTCTTGATGTATAGCATAAATAAAATCCTAAATCATTTATCATTGATCAAATTACTATTCTCAGACTAAATGCTAAAGTCACTATTATACCTGTGACAGAGCCGTAATCGACAAACACCAATTACTATTACTTGTTGGTAGGGTCGTATGCCAACTATTATTACCTGCTGGCAAGGTCGTATGAAACTGGATGTCGATCTACCCCACTTTTAGGGGCCATACATAGTTATCTGAGAGCCTTTTTACCATAAATTTTAAAATAATTAATCTTAAATCATATTTTCTTGAATCATACATAATTAAAACACTAAATGGCTTTATAGAGTTCATAGCCCATAAATAAGTATTTAACAGTAGAATGATCCTGAAATTTTCATAACAAAAATACAAATTTCATAGATATGGAGTTCATAGTTCACAAATAGTGCTTAACATTAAAATAATCATGGATCTATTATTTCGCTATAAATCGTGAGTTTCATAATATTGTATGCTTGATCCTTAATTTTTAGAAAACATGACTTCATCAATAGTTAATACTATTTTCATATTTTGTCACAACTCAGAACCTCACCCAAAAAAGCTTAGTTGGAAGATATTTTTTTAGGTTTCGTAGTCCCGTATAAGTATCCAAGATTTCCTCGGTAAATAACCGATGTAGGACTAAACACATGTTCGCACGGTTTCTTACATACTCCCCTTCTTCAAGCCCTGACGTCCTTATTAGACTAAAGATTCAAATCCATTCAAATCTAATCATAAGCACCATGATAGGCTCATAGTCATCCTTCATAAACTTATGCTATAGTGTTTCCTAGTCCATATAGGCTATGAGTTGAGTTCGCTCCGATACCATTTGTCACAAACCAGGTGACGCCCAAAAAGACTAGTCGGAAGGTATTTTTTTTAGATTCCTTAGTCATTGTATAAGTACCCAAGATCTCCTCGGCGAATAACCGATGTGGGACTAAATACACGTCTGCACGAGTCCTCACACTATGCCATTAATTTTTTCTTGTCAATGTTTTTTTACCATAATCAGAAGACCAATTGTGTGCTTTTGTTCTCTGAACAGGGATCTTATTTATCCTGGTTTTAAGCTTATGAAGTGTTGACTGGAGCTTCTTATTGAAGCATATTATTAAGAGGTTTATTATATTAAAATCAACTACCTTGCTTTGCAGACACTTTAACACTTTATGATGCAATCATAATGTATTGAAGGCTTGCATTCTTGAATCTGTTGAATTTAATGAACTTATAGGAATCTCTTACTAAGGGGGACTACCCTATCTCCCACCTATTAGACCCCTTTGCACCCTGGAACCCCATTAACAAATTGTTGTGTTAAACTTCTATATTGTTGTAAAAGATGGTGGTTAAAATTCTATGCTCTCAATGAAACGGCCTATGTTTAACGTGCTAGGCAATTGTGCTACAGACCAACCATTTAAGTCTAAGATTTTCAACCTTAAGCTTTTGGAGCTAAGTTGAAAGCCAAGTTAAGGCATTTCTTACCACTAATATGTTTTGGTTAGCATGGGCTATTGTTGTCACATGCTATGTACTAAGTTGACATTCCCAACTTTATGGGGTGGAATGGAAACATTTTGCATTGATTGAAATGCCTTGTCCTTTGACCGTTTCTGACAACTATTAGCATAAAAAAACTGAAAGAGCGCTAACACGCATCTGTCCTAATCCATTCCTTCTGCAGAGCCTGTAGAGTTATTCAAATTAGAATTTGTTGAAGTGCCTGACTTTGCCAAGAATAAGATCAAGTGACTTATATTCACCACTCATTTGCCATTTTCAATGTTCTTACTCTGCAAATCTCTGAATATCATTGATACCTTCATCTGAACCTAACATATTGGTAGTTAGCTTTCTATTCTATCTGTGCAAGCCTTTTTTTGTTCCTTCCTGCAAAGACCTTTTATATCTGTGATTAAGACCTCGTTATTCTACCACCAAATTTTGCATCATTCAACTCCATGACACATTTCCTCTATCTGATTTCATACCAAATATGTTACAATTACAGAGTCTTGATCCACTGCCGATCTTTATCATTTCCATTAAAGATATGTGCTTGGTATTGTTAGATCAAAAGGTCGATTTCAAGTCAAATTTTTAAAACTCGCATCTCAATCATCTCCATATTCAGTCTTTCATCATGTCTTTTTCCACTCTCTCACGTCCTTCATTGTTTTTTCCTCTCTCTCTTTTTTCCCTGATTGTTTTGGAGCTGCATGAATTCGTCATCCACTTGAGGTACTTATGACATGCAAGGATCCATGTGTTTAGAAATTGTCACGCACTTAAAACGCTTAGGCATAATTAAGGCAGTTTCTCTTATGGCGTGCATGATACGAACCTTGTGTCTGTGTAATCATAGTATACTTTTTTCTGAGTAAATTAGTTTTGTTAATTCATTATCCTACTAAGGAGTCTGCCAATGTCTAGCTCTAGTAGTATGACAAGGATTATCCGTGTTTTGACTGCCCTTTAATCACATGAAATGATTTTTGTGATTTATGGGAGTTTTTCTGAATTTCGTAATCAAGAATCATCCGTCTTGACTCGAGAAGGGAAAGTAATGATTTCTTCTTTTTGAGCTCGGAGAGCCTTTTTTTTTTTTTTTTACCGTAAAGGGTAAATTTATGCAGACACATTCATGCACCCTTCCCAGGTCTAAACAGTTGCATGCTGCCAAATCTTATTCTGTGACTTGTACTGTTGTGCGTTCTTTTTCTATCATTTTTTAATCCTTCTGAGCCTCCTTTTACTTTTTTTGCAAGTGGGTTGTACGTCATTGATTGTACAGCAACCATGCGGTCCAAATTAGTAATACCCTATTCCGAGGGGTTCACTGGTAGAGACCTTGTCGGAACTTTCTAATTAACATCCAAGATGACTGGTTCGGTCGATGGTCATGCCAAGTTTACTTCCAAATTAAAGTTCTAGGGCAGGATATCGACTAATCATATTTCACAAATATTTTTCACTACGTTTGTTCTTAATCCTCATGAATCGTCTCTGGTTGGTTACTTTGATACTGCTTTGAATACTCAGTACAACTATTACAGTTTTCTTTCTCTCTTTTTTTCCCCTTGGGGTTAGGTTGGGCACTGTTTACTCTTGTTACTAACTAAGTCCCTTGTTGTTTGAGTTTCAGGGAGTGCAGTTCCATCCTGAGAGCATCATAACCACAGAAGGCAAGATGATCGTTAACAACTTCATCAAGTCTATCGAAAGTCTGGGTGACTCAATTCCCAAGCCTTGAAAATATCTGCCAAAAAGAAAAAAGAAAAAGATTTATAAGACTCAGAACAAAATAATGAGCACTTCTGTTCTGTCAATAGAGATCTAATTTTCTCCATCCATTCTCTCATTCTCCATGCCCACTCATTATGAGCAGGTTGGAACTCTGGTACAGTTTGCAGGGTTTAAATGCACTCTTGCTATACTGTTTGATCTAAATCAGATGCCGATTATGATGGATACTGCTGAGCCAGTGAGCCTCCTAGGTGACAGTCGATCTCTCGCTATGGCTGTGGAAGTCCACTGAAGAAGTGACGTAACCCATTCATTTCAAGAGACATCCATGAAGTGCCAAGCTTCCACTGCCGCCATGATACATATTCTTTGGGCTCATTCCATCAAAAGGGGAAAAAAGAAGAGAGAAAATCCCACGATGAGCCCTGCAAGTTTTACTAGCATCTATTTATATCAATTCAGTTGTCGTCAGCGGTTGTCTCTCAATGATGGAAGGGAAAGAGGCGTTAATTAGGTTTCACCATGATCACCTTGGTCCCCTATGTTGGTCCCCGTTGTACCCCAACTTTTGGGACCGCATTCCTCCACCCAAGGCTAGCAGAATCTTGCCACTTTGCGGAGAGCAAGAGGACATGGAGAGCACTGGCCCAGATGGGGGTAAATTATAATGCAGACACCTCCCAAATGGCCAAAACCAGCTCAAAAAGAGACGCCAACCTAACGACTCCCATCTGTAAAGCCATGGCCCTGCCCCACCTCCACCATCACCACCGTAGAGCAAGAGCGCAATGCAAAGAACAATTCTCAACCTTTTATTTATCTTATTCATTCATGATCGCCGCATATTTTTATTTCAGGTGCCAACGTTAACAGTATGAGTAGCTGGAGAGGAGGTAGAAGGAACAGGTTCAGGAAAGATATCTACGGTAAAGAAGATGGGCACCAAAAACAAGCATGGACACAGTAAGGTATGCAGGCATATATACGTCCTCTAAATAATGAATCTACCCTCTACCAACCCTACCCACCCACCCGCCAATAAAGTTACTATACAGCACAAGAATGCATGATACACAAAATAATCTACCCTTCCAATACCTAAGCGTTCCGGTGGTGAGTCGGACTCAGATGGCGGAATTAGTTGGAGCACGGTGGTGCCGCTTCCCACGGCGGCGGCGATCGCCGAATCTCACCACCTCGCCTGACTCTTGGAATTGCCTGGCCTCCGGACCAGCGGAGCACTCTGGCAATGGAGTCGAGTATCGGATGCGGTCATAGCAGTATGAATAGGTCATGTGCTTCTTCCGGAATCTCTCCATTGCCAATCTTTGATCGGTCGAGATCGTGATGGTATCATACAAGTCAGCAACAAGCCCGTTGCATGTAGGCGTGTGATCCATGGGGTCGACTGCACAGCCATCGAGGATGAGATCGGCAAATTCGGCGATGTAAGGGGCATATTTGTAATTGACCTTGTAGCGGCCCCCGGAGGTGGCCCAGTTAGAGCCGTCCCATATGGTGGCGTAGAGGGACATGGGCTTGGAGGGGAACTGACCACCCAAGACTTCAGTCCTTGCCACCTCTCTAATAGGAACATTGTCAATATAAAATCTGCTCATCAGAAAGGAGAGAAAACAATAGTGTCAGATCGCGAGTTTTGGTAATCACGCATTTCTTTAGAAAATAACAAAAGTTTGCATGCCTTTACCATTAGAAGAGGAAAAACAATGGCATCACACGTACATTAAAATGTCATTCAGTAAAAATGGAGGGGAATTCCAATCAGAGGAAAATTAAAAAGAAAAAGAAGGGGAATAAGTTTGGCTGTCCTTCAGTTCTATAGTGCATAAACTTTTATGCAAACAAAAGTGAAGATGAGCTTTCAGGAAGTAACAAGCCACAAGTTGCTTGCAATCTATAGAGGAAGTATTCTCTAACTTAGAAAGATCCAGGGCGATCCTTTTGGAGAAAAGGGGGGAAAACTTACATTAAATATAACAACACAGAAAAGAGTATAAAAAGCCAAAAAGATCAGTGGAATCCAGCAGAAGAAAAACAGGGCATACAACCCCCAGGGCAAGCAAAGAAAGAAAAAGAAAAAAAATATAAACAGCATCAAACGCCTAAGAAACAAAAACAGAACAGCCTCAAAACAATCTGAAAGGAAGTGTTAGTTGTATGTAATTTTTTCTTACATGATTCGATCATGACTCCACAGGATAGAGTACTTATGGAAATCTTCTGTGGGATCGAACCAGAGCCCATATCGCTCTTCTCTTCCGATCGCTGTGCTCCCGTTGCCGTAGATATTGGTCTGAACTCTCCACTCTTTTCCTCTTATGTTCCCCAAGAACTCAAAGTCCAGTTCATCGTGCGTCCTCTCGAATACATCCCCATTTGACATCTACCCCACATCAAAGAGAAGTTTCTCAGTGACAGACAAACAAGAGAGGAAAAAGCCAGGTGGATTGAATTGATGAGAGCAATCAAAAACATATTAAAGCAGAATTAGATAAAATATGCAAAGGATGACTTAGGGAGAGAAAAATCCAATTAGTTTTCATTGATGAGAACTTAAAAAACCTTCAGCAATTAGAATTAAAATAGTCACAGATTCTTTCAATAAGAGGAAAATATACTAATCCTGTAAAGAAGATAGAAATGATACCATTTCGAAAATTAAATCTTATAAAGCGAAGAAAAACACTGTGAAATGAACATATACTAAACAGTGCCCGCGGATGGATGGGAAGTGAGAAATCAAACTGGATTCAATTGATTTCGATGGAAAGAAAGCTCTGAAATGGACTGCAAGATCTGAGGAAATTAATCACGGATAGTAGAAAACTAGAACTGCAAAAGTAGAAGCTTGGAAAGACGAAAGAAATAGAAATCTCTCTACTCTGTAAAAGCTGATGAAATAAAGTTATGTGACATCGACCACGGAAAGAATAAAAGGATAGGAAACTCCAAGCTGGTGTAGGCAATCAGAGCCAAAAGCGCTCAGAAAGAGAGAAAGTCGTACAGATTATAAGAACTTACGTTCATGATTTCCCCTTATGAAACAGAGGGAAATAAATAAAAGGATCGAGAACAAAAAAAATCCAAATGATTCATCATAAAAGTGGAAACTTGGAAATTGAAGGAAGCAGATATCTTCTGAGCTTACAAGTGTAAAATCGAGCTTGGTTCGATTGATTAGAGGAGACGCCGATGGATTCTAAGGACTGGCGTTCGCCAATTACTATATAAAACTTAGGAAAATAAATACAGACAATAGAAAATCTAAAGGATTCGATCATTAAAACGGCAACATGGAAAGAGGAGTACAAAAATCTCGTAGGCTTTCTTCATAAAAAAAAAGAGTAAACTTCTATCAAGCTAAAAGGACAAATGCTACTGTATTCTATTCAAAAAAGCGATCTTCATGGATTCAAATTCTCTCAGAAGAGATGCTCATGAATTCGAAGAAAAATAAGCATTGGATTCAAATAATTGTCCAACTTGGTTTCACGGATCTCGAAACCGAAATGAATTTCACGAACTGATGTTCACCGATTCTCGATTAAAAGAGAACAACAAATAAAGGTGAGTTTTTTTTTTTTTTGAGGGGATAAATAAAGAGAGTTGGTAACAGTGAAACCTTGGAAGAAGTAGTAAATCTCGACAACTTTTTGCACTATTTTTCTCTTAAAAAAAGTTCCGGAAAGCTTGAACTAAGCTAAGTTAATAAATAAACAGATATATGGAGATTAATAGTCTTTTAACTGCAAGAAGGAAGCATACATAGAATGCTACAACAACCCCGGCGGCATAATCTGAAGGGAGCTTGATGGCGGCGCTGAAGAATCCATGGAGGTAGAGATCTTGGGAGGCAAAACCGGCACCTGAGCGAATCAAAATTCAATTTTTTTCAGTTACAACGGATAGAAGAAAAGAATAGAACAGAGAACCGTAAGGGACAGAGGATTGAGTATTAAAGAAAAAGAGAGTCTGCAGGGAGACCGGTTCTCTCATCAAGGGAGAGGTGGACGCCCCTGCCGTCGCGGTGGAGCATGAGGTTGGAGTCGCCAAAGAGCTGGGTGTAGCCTTCCTCAAAGGAGAGGCTGGTGAGGTTGGGGAAAGAGGAGATGGCCCCATGGGAGAGGAGAAACAGGGAAAGGAAGGACGCCAAGAGAAGAAGGGAGGAGAAGAAGAAGAAGCGAGAAGAGGCCATCGACTCGTCTTCTACTCTTGCTTAATAATTTCCCTGTTGCTCTACTGCCGAGTCTTGGCTTCGTTGCGTCCCTCCCCTTGTGTGGTTTGCTTATTTTTATTGCGGAAAGAGCTCCCTCTTTTCTCCGTTCCTTGGGAGAGGAGGAAAGAAAAGGTGGCGGCTTTAATAGTGGTGGGGAAGAGAATTTTCTTTTCTTTTCTTTTTTTTCTTATTTTTTCTTGAGGCTTGAATGAGATTTCTTATTCCTGCCAACCCCAACCACCACCACAGACATAATAGCGGTTCACAAAGCTAGAGATAGCAATTAGTCAAAAAGTAACATTTTGGGGTAATTAATTAATTAATTAATTAGTCATCCAAGCTTGAGTAAACTGTGAAATATGTTTTAATCATGTGCCAAAAAAATTTTGAATAGATTTCTTCTCTAGTTCTTTGATCAAGTTGATGATTTAAATAAATCACCGGTTTATTTCTCGAAGATTTAGAAGGATAAGAGACCATTTGCTTATTCTGAAATTAGTAAATATTACTAGGTAAATGATTAGTAAACATTTCAACAATGACTTGAATATGTGATATAAGGGAAGTGTTAAAAAGCAATGCTAATATGATTAGCAGCAGTAATCAAATGGGAATGGAGTAAGAAAGAAGTAATTCAAAGCATCTGATCAGTGCATCACATGATCCTGGCCAAAAGATCTGCTGGAAGCCCTTGTTTTTTCATTTCTTTGGTCAGCATATGAGAAAAGAAATTGCAAAGCAAGGAATACGAACCTAAAAGCAGTAACCTTACTGAATTGAAATATTTTACCTGGATTCTGATGATCAAAGAAGAAAGCAATGGAAGTTCTCTTCACTCATCAATATAGATGCTGATTTTTAAGAGTTCGTGGTTGATGGCAGGTCTTTCTTGGCCATTGTACGTTTTGGTAAGCATACAAATCTAGGAGACAAATGAAGGCTGATAAGAGTACTAGAGTTCTGAAATCTGGATTGAAATGGCGAAGTTCATTAATTGGCAGTTTTCATCCTTTTACCACGCTGCATGGTCCTGGAGATTGGATTTCATTGGTTTGTCAAAAACCAATCGGTCGTTTATTAAATTCATGTTCGAGATAAATATTAATAAAATAAGATATTAATATGAGCATTATTGCATCTCTCATAACTTTAATTGGAAGACATAACTATGCGTTAGAGGTTATAGGCAGGTCAATAAATTCGAGTCACTTCTTGCTGGATTACTACACTATAAATTGATTTCTTTCATTTATTTTATTTAATATATGCTGTGAATCAAAAAACATGGTAAATTACAGTCCTCGAATAGTATGTGGACTGCAAACAACAAATATTAGAAATTATAGAATGCTATTTGATAATCCAGTTATTGATATAGTCAAGATAGAATCCGCAGCAAGAAATCAGACCCTTCTATGTGCCTCAGAAACTTGAGTCATTGCAGAATGGTGCCGCCATTTTTTCAATCCAAATTCAATAATCATGCTAATAATTAGATATCTTATTAACTAATCAGTTGCCAAATATCTTTAGTCGAGACATATAAAAAGGACAATATCATCTCTTAAAGAAATTCCTTTTAATAGCATGTAACCATGCACATAAACCTCTTCCCCTTGTATTATTCTCTCTAGATTAATGGTTTTGCCCAAAGATATCCCCGTATAATTTGTTTTATCAACCATAAAATTTCCATTCTTTTGTCTATTAATTCTTATAGCAAAGTTAGAGCAGCATATACTTGAATCCATGTTTAATCACATCGGCTCCCTCATTAAGTTTCGTCACCTCTTATTAATACATATAGGTAGAAACTTAACAAACATCACTTTGCCGAATGTTATGTTTTGTCACCTCAAGTGCTAGATTTATACATAGACACATAACAAACATCACTCTACTAATATTTTTATCATGATGAGCCACATCAATGTTCATTATATTAAATTGCCTTATGTGTTCTATCACCTTTGGTCTGAAAGTTCTGAATGAAAACTTAACAAACACCATTTTATCAGAATATTTATCATTATGTTCCTATATCCATAGTTATCATAATATGCCTACACCCTTGTTTAATTGCATTAAATCCCTCAGCATGTTCTGTCACCTCTGGCCTCATAGTTACAAAATGGAATCTCAACAAACACCATTCTACCAAAAACATCCATAATTGCCAAATTTATAGCACTTATCAATGCAGCACCTATGCTTACCGCCCTTAGCTAACCCTTCCCTATACCATTTATTGGAAACATGATGTTTCTACTCTTTTTTTTAATACATGGCCTCAAACAACTGATCCCTACTCCATCTATACAAGATTAACTACAATGTTAGCACTCATGATAGTATCCAAAATGCAAATCCAACCGGCGGAGAAAATGATGGACAAAGTTGTCATGATAAATAATGCTCAACTTGTCCTTTGGGACATCACACAGGAGGGAAAACTCTAAGGCAAGATTTACAGCTATCAACTTGAACACGAGCATCCTTCTAGAGGATGTGAAGTCTGATTAAAAGGTTCAAAAGTTCCAGTTCTTCATCACTTGAGCGACTAAACAAGATTTACATCTATCAACTTGAACATGATGGGATTATTTTCAGAGTCTTCTAGCAATTAGTCATGATAGGTTTCCACTGTAGTTTTTTTTTTTATTTTGGTACAGCGGCAGTTCATACAGCTCGTATTAGAATACAACCAATCGAGTCTATAAAAAAAAATGGCGTAAACAAGGAGGGGTCCCTACATTACACGTCTATAGAACCGCTGCAGAGTATCGAGCAACAAATGAGATGACCTAGACAGCGGCACGGTTCGCCTCTCGATAGATATAGACAGTTTAGAAGGAGTCCAAATCACTCGTCAGTTTGCGGATGTCATACAATAATAGATGCCCATACTCTTGTCGATCCTCTTCTCATATCCAACCGATTACCATAGCAGTCTCCCTCCAGCCATACTCTACTATCACTGAGCATATACCTAGTGAAGGTAATGCCCTTTCAAGCTGTCCGAAGTTCTACTTCAATGGTAATCATACCATCAATGTGCATCCTCCTGCTGCAGTCAGCCTGGAATGGTGGTCCCGACCACTGTAGTTAAGGAAATGTGGGAGGGAAGTGAAGGAGCTATCGAGGAGCGCCACGGCGTCGTCCGGGACGGCGCGCTCCGCGGCGAGGAACCGAATCCCGAAAGCACGCGCGCCTTACGCGGTGTCGCAAATTTATCTCGCAACGTCAGCATAAGTAGCCGTTAACCAGTACGCAGGTCCCAATCGGGAGTCAGACTCTAGTGTCCGGCCCCACACGACGCCTCTTACAACGGTCAAAAGGATTGACAGATCCCAAAATGGTTCGTCCGTCTGATCAAAATCATGTGGTTGCCTTTACCCTTCTTGCTACGTCAGTGGATTTTTTTTTCTGAGTTCACGGGGGGAGAGGGCGCCTTGGAAGGAGCAGGCTAGGTTCGTTCCACCGACCAACCGCCCACTTGCTTGGTGTACTTCGGCAACGGACACCTTATCCTGTTTCAGCCCTGTTGTTTTGATAGGTATTTTTAATTATTGTATCTTAATTGTGGATGGCAGCTAAGTAGAAAGCCAAATCGTGTCATGCAATCTCTATTTGTTTTACACCAGGTTGTGGCATCATTAGAAATAGTGAATTTTACAAGAAAGTGAACGTGTTGATGCACACCAAGAAGAGGAATACACTTATTACAAGTTATAGCCGACCAGAGCTTCTTTTCAGTAGACATGTGTGACCCGATAGAAACTATACTTATTCAAAAGTCTGCGAATGTCGTGGAGCAATGTCCTATTGCTAGTACTGCGTCCTCAATCTCGGACCCACTCGATCACCATAGTCGAATCCCTCTCGAGAAGGATGCGGTCTGCATACACCACACATCTCGCATATGTGATCTTCACTGCTTCCTTCCTTGCCAACACTATTGTTGAAGTTCATTTTAAAAAAAATAATTTGAAATGTAGTACCGATATTAAATTTCCTAAATCAAAAGGTGCAAAAAAATTAGAACTATAACTAAGCGGTAATTTTCTCCTAAATTATAGAATCTGAGTCATAAGTCATGATTTAGAGAGTAATTAATCTCTTTAACTAGATTCAAAGACCAAAAAAAAAAAAATAGATCGAATCAGCTAAGATCTAATTTTGTTAGGATTCTGATTTCGCTAAACGGCTCCGGTCTTTCTCCGATTACAAAAAGTTGAAAACGTTAAAAAATTTACAATGGAAGAAAGCTGGCCGAGAAAAAAAATCTGGTATGGAGGATAATTGAATTTGTCGTCGTCGTCGGAACCGTTTTCTAAAAAGCCTGCAGGCCAACGAGGTCTTTCAGCCGGACAAGCTGTCAGAGCCACTGTTCCCTCCCTGAAAGCGACCCCCGTGAGCCCAAATTAAACCCCGTACACCCCATGCAAAACTATACTCCTCCCTCCTCAAAATCCAAACAAGCAAAGCTCCAAAGCCACCAGGCGCGGGCCATTGACCCCAGCTTCCACTCGCCACCCCAAACCCTCACCCATCCATGGACGCAGTTTTCTAATGGATAGAGCATGGATGGTCACAAAACAATAGATTAAATCTAGGGTGACAAAAGTTTCTGGAGTCTTTCTCTATGTGCCAATGAACAGCTGTTGCCGAGGTGGAAAGGAGATAACAAAAGGTGGTGGGAGGGGAGGGTCAAGGCAGCATTGCCCAGCACGCAAAGGTGGTATACTTTTAGTTTGGACTGTGCCTCCATGTAGGTATGTGCATGGGTCATGGGTGGTGGTTAGGGTAATAAAAAAAGGGAGAGGTCTCATGCATGTGGTGTCCTTTGTAGATCACTAAGGTCACAAGAAGAGTGGGAGCATTGGAAATTTGGGGTCAAGGATGTATGTGAAGCAAAGGAGAAAGGGATAAGGATAATGGAAGATATTGATAGGTGTTGAATGTTGTGCTTAGTTATTTGGACAGTGGCACTTGTGATCCTTGTGCTTTGTGGCACTTGTTGCATAGTTTTTGCAGAGGAACTCATGCTTGCAGCACACTATTTGCATCCACCTGCCTCTGGTATCACAGGCAGCACACTGTTTGCATAATAAAGGAGTTGATGTGCTGATGAATGAGTTGGCCACATAGGAATTAACAGGTGATCCAACCATCTGCATTGAATTATTTATGAGTATTCAAATGGAAGTTCTAATTGGAAAATAATGGAAGTTTGTAGCATGTATGATTATAATTATGTTATGCTAGCTCTGGGCATGTCTGTTGCATGTGTAGAGTATCTCCATGCTCTTCCTTTAACCCATGCTTTGTTGTTATGCAATTTCATGTATTTTTCCTAAGAAGAACAATTTTAAGATAGGTCCACAAAAACATCAAGAAAAAATTACAAAAAAAATAAATATATTCTTTTTGAGACACACACACACACACACAAAAGCATAATCTTAACAAAATAAATATTAGGGGCACAAATCAAAAATACAAACCAAATCCAAACCAACCTAATCCAACTTCTTTAACATGGATGAAACATGTCAATGAGACGAGATATGGCATCCTCCTATTAGAAAAAAGTTCTTTTATTCTCAAAGAGTTACTTGGCAGCTCCTGATTTTTTTTTCCTTGCAGAATTTTTACCACTATCCTTGATTTAGTGAAATGGGGTTGACTAAAATTTATTAGACTATGATAAACTACTGCTGGTGTGTCACAAACCAATTGAAAGCTATTGGAAACTCACTAACTAATAATTCATGCTAGTTCACATCATAAAGTGGTCCATAGTGTCCTCTGTCATATCAAAATAGATCAATAATACTTTAGGATAATGATGATTGTTGGTGGAAAAATGGACCACCCCACAAATGCAATTATAGCACCCAAATCCGTCAGCAAGCTCGAGCTCATCCAAGTGATCGGGCTCTTCCGCTCTCGAGCTCATCCAAGTGCTCGGGCTCTTCCGCTCTCGAGCTCATCCAAGTGATTGGGCTCTTCCGCTCTCGAGCTCATCCAAGTGATCGGGCTCTTCCGCTCTCGAGCTCATCGGCCGAGACCAGAAGGCCAAGACCAGAAGGCCGAGACCAGAGAGCCGAGACCAGAAGGCCGAGACCAGAAAGCCGAGACCAGAAGGCCGAGACCAGAAGGCCGAGACCAGAGAGCCGAGACCAGAAGGCCGAGACCAGAAAGCCGAGACCAGAAGGCCGAGACCAGAAAGCCGAGACCAGAAGGCCGAGACCAGAGAGCGTCGACCAGAAAGGCAACCCCGCCGAGCCCATGCCTTAGCCAAATATCCAATCTCCGCCTAACCCTCCAAAGGATCTGACAACTAGATACATGACCCCACTACAATCCGCCACCATCCCTAAGTCTTCAAGGCACGAGATCTCCGCAGGTATTCGGCACGACCTATCATTAATGCCTGAGACCCCCTCAGGCCTCCGATGCACTCAGTCATTAAATGAACACGGCTCAAGATGATCTCCGGATCACTGAACCATCAAAGCGTATGGCTCTCCCTGACCGCCGGTTCACTCAGCAATCAATGCGCCTGCCATCTACGAACCCCAGGCCCACCACGGCCGGCGGTTCAACCACCCCAACGGGTCCGATCAACCGTGACAACTCCCTGACTCCGGTATGATTCGGCCTTATTCTCTACTACGCCATTAATGGGCCAAATCGTGCCCAATTATCACAAAAGAAGACAAATTCCCCTGTCACCTCCCAGGTAACATAATGCCCTTCTATAAAAGGGAACCTGGGAGGAAAGAGGGGGGCCCCGGACTCGGACCGGAGAAAGAAAAAGAAACAGCACAGACACAATTGAGCTTAATATTCTCTTCATCTTCTCCACATATCTCTTCCTTGCTCTCTCCACATACTAGCCCCCTCTGACTTAAGCATCGGAGGGCCGGCGCTGGAAAGCCCGGCCACCGGCTTTTTTGCAGGACTCATACCCTCCAGGAGGACGCCACCAGCCGGCGCACCGCCGACCACCGTCCCTGCGGCGGAGCTCCTCCCACGGAGGACAGGACAGGACGCACTCTTCTCCACTCTCTCATCCCCACGGAGGACGCAGTCTGCCGGCGCACCGCCGTCCGCCCTCCCGGCAACGGAGCTCCTCCTCCCCTGGTTTCGCGGCGGCCCCCGGGTCCAATTTCCAGCAACAATGATCATGAACCTTAACTGTGTCCAGTTGCGAATTTATTCATGCTTCATTGCTTAAGGAACAATTTAGTTAACCTATTAGAAAAAAATTGATGATAGAATTAGGTTTTGAATTTTTGTGGAAAAAATGAAAGTTTCTTTCACATAAATTCAGTTTTCAGGTTTTATTGAATGTCAAGTTTTATAAACAAATCTATGAATAGGACTCAAGCAGTAGTGAATGCCTCTGAACATGTGGAAGCTCCTGAACATACTTGGTAAGTAGTCACCATATTTAAGGTTGTGAAGAAAGTAAAGAAAAAAAAAAATCCAATTTTTAGTAATCTAAAGTGTCTAAACTAGATGATTTTTAAATCCTGAACATGATTTTTATTGATTGTCTGTGACTTCTCAATGCAAGGAAGCAGCTGAGTTTTACAGCTATTCCATGATAGATTTAGACAGCCAAACAACCACTAGATGATTCCATATTCCTCTCTTATTCATGCCACGAGAGGGTAGTTAGGTGGCTTTGTCATTGCCATCAGAATGGCATCCATAGCTTTCAAGGCGTGATGGATATAACGCAACCATAACTCATCAAGTCCCCCACAAAACACGGTAGGCTGAGAGATGAGCGACAACTGCCTCTTTCTGAGATGGATGATGTATCACCCATCCAAACATAAACATATATAGCTTTCTATGGTACAAAATATGCACCACAAAGAATTCCAGCTCTGAGAGCAATTTCTAGATATTTTCTGAAAATAGTCTTTTTAATAATGAACATTTCTGCTATCCGACTTACAAGAAGAATTAAAACACTTAAGTGCACTTTTTTTTTTGCTAAGGCGAGTGGATCATATCTGACGAGTATGTATGCACCAAATAAAATCGAAAAATAAAAAACTATGGAGTGCTAGGGGCAATTCCCCATCTTCAGCCCTTAGGGTACTACCAGAGTGACTGGCTATGTAAGCATTTCCAATCACTTTAAAAAATATTTGGTTGGTCTGATAGTGGGGAGATGTGATCACCCAAAATGGATGGTAATTGGTAAAATTACCCCTTGCAGTGTATTAGTGTGTGTGTATATATATATATATAGCATGCGAGAGGGAGTATCGATAGATTAAAATCTTAGTATTATATTATCAACTATATTCCTAATATTTAAATAATATTATATAATTCTTAATATTGTAATTATGAGTATTAACCTATATATGTACGCTATCATTATCCTACATGAGAAAATGTCGAACAAATTAATTATTATTATATTAATATTTTTATTCTAATAATATTTAAATAGTATTACTTATCATATATAATTTGAATCAACCACACCAATTGGTTGACTAAAATAATCATATTTGAAGATTATTTTTTGAGAATTATGATCAATCTGAACTTGAGGTTGCCCCCATTAGCCAGAGCACAGCTTGGTCCACTAAACCAAGGCTCATAGTTATCCAAGGAAAAAGATCCGAGTCTATTGGGTAGGCTGCCACCAGCCGCCGGGATGGGCGCATGCGAGTGTAATTCTCCGCGGACCAGTTTCGAGCGGATAAGATCGCACGGGGAGAAAGCTGGAGTTCCAGGGCCCACAGGAACCGAAACGAGTCATGACGTGGGGTCACGGTGATGCTCCGTTTGTGGTGGGACCCAACAAGGAGGGTGCGCGTCGATGATTGGTTTGTCGGGGAGTTGTGTCGTTTTGTGCGGCTGGCTAAAGTGGTTGTCCCCTTCCTCATTCCTGGTCCTATCATTTTCTATATAATTGTTGTCATAATTTCAATCTCATAAGGCAAAAAAAAAAAAAAGGCAGGGAATCAAAGGTGCATAGAGCTATCAATGCCTTCTGGTATTCTTTATTTTTTGGGGGGGACCTTGAATTTGGATTATTTTATGAATGGTTACATCTGATTTACTTCTTTATGCGACGAGAACTAAAATAGAATGAATTATTTGTAGGTTTATATACATTGGTGCATGTCTTGATTTCGAATTGCTAAAAGGCTTTTGGAACATATACATTTACTACTATCGCAACCACCATTAGCAATATAGTGATGCTAACAATGGTAATCACAAAGAATCTCTATCCTTGTCAATAGAATGTCACATTGTAATTTTATGAAAGGTTTCCACGTTGTCCAAAAAAATTATGACTATGCATGGATATATGCAATAAGCCAGTTAGCTAGCTTTTTAAGTGCCATTAGTTATAATGCGCATGCAGATATACATAGTTGCTAAAATTTATATTTGAAATAACTTGAATAATTTTTAAATTCTAAAAATATTTGAAAATAATTTGTTTTTCTCAACTATTGGTTTCATAGTTACATAAGTGAGTATGTTCTTATGTACTATGTACTTTTCTTGTTTTTAAAGTCTAGTAGAATCCCCTTTTTTTTATAGAACTTCCGTGTACTTAAAACTTTTCAAAAAAAAAAAATCTAAGTTTTTGACAAAGTAATCTAATTAGAGTTATTTTTTTAAATTAAAAAATATAAAATTAAGCCACTTTTATATAGTTTAAGAATTTGTACTTGGTTAAAAATTTAGAGAGTATCTTTTTGGAAAGACTAGTTATAATGCATGCGCAAATGTATATGACTACTACAATTTTAAGATTTGGGATATTTTATACTCAAAGCCTAAATTCTAAAAAATGCTTAGAGTAATTAAATTATAACTAACTTTTTAATGCGTTATATCTTATATGTGCTTGTTGGTTTAGTTGTATCTCTTTTCCTTCTCTTCTGAATTTTCTTAGAGTTCATAAATATTAATATCTTTTCATAAGTTCCCAAACTCTTTTTTTTTTTTTTTTGATGACTTGGATTTTCTCTTACATGTTAGTTGAGAAGCCGGCAAAAGTGGGTTTTTTCTTATATACCAACTAAAACTCCTTTTTAGGACATCTTTCTTTAGAAATCTAGCATGCTTTGAATCTACTAAAAGAGAAATCTAATTTCAATCATTATAAAAATATTTTAAATCTTTAATATACTAACTTTGATGAGGATTACTTTTGAAATTAGGGTTATAAAATTATTTTTGGAATTAAAAGATTGGGAAATTAAGCCACTTTTACATAGTTTAAGAATTAAAGATAAGAATGGTTATTGCTCCCAAATGCTCTTTAGGATGAGCACATATCAATTTCTTCGCCAACCATTTGCTTAAAAGCTAAACAACTAACAATGAGGATGAGCATATTCATAAAGTATAAAAAGGGCGGCTTAATGCAAGAGGCTCCCACTATTGTGGCATCTGGGAAGAGCTACATGTATATAGCTTGGCACAAAACTTTTGTCATTGTTTTAGTTAGGAGTTTGTGGATGCTAATGGCCGGAAAGATTAAATATTTGATGTCGCTAGGGTTAGAAGTATAGCCTCCTCATAATCCATCATTCCATCATTAAGGTATCCATATCCTCCTAGGGGAGGAGTGGATAATATTCTTTGGAAAGCCAAACTTACACCTATTACACTTACCTAAATGCACTACACATGAACCAGACCTAGACCTCTTGCGCTTGCTTGAATGCAAAATACCATGACTTGCAAATTTCGCTCCTTTGTTGCAAAATGGACACACATAAAGAAGCGAGAAGATTTCCAAGTATTCTGCATCCATAAAGACACTTGAATTACATTCTCCATGACCTATACGACAATATCATTATTAGCTAAAAAATTGGCTGCTTCATTTTAATGGGGGATTTAAAAGACTAGGATGTCTTAGGTATTTGATAACTTAATAACTTAATTCAGGTATCCATTCAAAAAAGCCGATCTTATTATCAGATGATGTGGAGCCTGAATGATAAGTAATTGACAGACTAAATGAAAAATCAAAAATAGAAAACTAATAAAAATACATTATTAGCTTACTGACAGATCAAATTAAATTAGACTTAAGTAGAGATTTCTAGGATGCCAATCAAATATAAAAGTCAAGGGGATCAAATGCACCACCCATACATGCCATATACTGACCTCTCACACCCTAATACTAACATGCTGTAAAGATGGAAGGATGCAGTTTGGCTTGCAAGATCCTGCAAACTGCATTCCTTGTGCATTGTCTGCGCCTCGACGCCATGTCGGTATGTACAGATGATGCAGGGAAGCTATTGGATGACATCCAATACCTAGTAATTGAAAACCAGCCAAACAATGTACCTGGTAAGGCCCCTAGCTACCCAGGGCAGATACAGGGAGTGGTTCTACATTTGGGCTTGAGAATTCTGGGGATGCTCACAGTTGGTAGCTTTGAAAAGAGCATTTGAAAGCCACCTGTTACCTTGAAGAAACAAAGAAAACTTTGTTGCTCAGCAAGTGAAGGCATGGGGTAATTGTAATATGCTGTGTTTCTAGGTGTTCAAGCTCTAAAACACTTTTGAAATCTGTACAGGACCATGCAAAGGGCCATAAGACTCAACTTTAGCAACCATCATTTGGCAGCCGGCATGCTGCCGGAATTTCTGGAGGAATAAAGTTGCTTTAGATTACAGTAATGGACCATGATACTGTAAATAGTTTTCGATCGACTAGGAGAAACCAGTGACTTCGACTTTACAATCATCATCTTGACAAGATCTCTCTATCTGGAAACAGTTGCCATGATCTTTTGCTGCCATAGAACTTGAGGTGGCAGGAAATCATAAAAAACAAAAGGAGCAAAAGATTTCTTCTAAACAAGGCTTTATGAACAAGAGAGATAATATAGTGATTAAGAGTTTATAATAATAACAAAATTATTGCCAAGATTCAAAATCATCTGCCCATAGCCCTTTTATGGCAGATCGTAGAGATTTCAGATAAACTTCAAAGACACCTGAACTGGACCAAAATCTACCAAGGCAATTCCTATATCAAGTATTACCGCGTTAATAAGATTATTAACCAAAAAAATTCTTAAACAACGTATGAATTCATACACAAGTAATCCGACCCAGAACACTAGAATTTGGCAAAGCATAAATTCCAAAGAGATCCTTAAGAAGAATATAGAGCTGTTGAGATGCAACCGAAGGGCCAAGGGTGGAAAGATGCACCCTCCAAAATTTTGCTGGTTTGTTTGTGGATACAATTGATTTCAACCCTGAGCAAGTGCTTACATCAACATTGTGCATCTCGTCAATCATATAATCACAACCTTCACATAACAACACCTTTAATTGGCATACGAACCACATCAAACATCTACTCTTCAAGGTAACCTGGACAGCATCTATTCTTAATTCTATACTTTTTCTTTGTAAATTGTGATGCTATAATCATGTTGCTCCCCTGTAAAATTTAGTTTGCAAACCGCTGCTTTGACTACATATTCATGCAAATACCATCAATAAAATTTTCATAAATCTAGACAAACACTTTGTGAGCTAAAGAAACTAGGAGCAGTATACTGCATGACCACTATCTGTAATTCTGTGCATCCTCAAATATCTTGCTGGTTTCTCACTTTCTTGCGAGTACTCACTTTAGCATCATTCCTCTCAGACCAGTCATAACAACGACCTTCATAACAACGTGACTAGTTGGCACAGGAACCATGTTATATTTCAAGTGTCCAAAGTCTTCTTTTCTTGATGGAGAACAAGGGCTACACCTATTTCAGACCTTCATAATTTTTTTGCAATCTAATCATACTACTTGATGGGGTAATCTTGTGGTTACCCTATAAAATTTATTTTTCAAACTACTTGTGCTTTGAGTATATTTCCATGCAAGTAACAACAAAAAAAATTTCATAAATTTGGACAGCCTTGCTAGCTAAAGAAACTAGGAGTCATATAACCAGCGATCTGTAATTCTGTATATCTGAGGCATGGGTGGAACATAGAACATAGAGCTCTTTTTACATTTGGGAAAAATTAGGAGATCCAGAAATGGCAAAGTAGATGCAAACAAAGAGGCTGTTATTCCTACAATGCCAAGATATTCACGATTGCACGATCAATCTAAAATTGTGATGAAAGGTCGGTATCCCATAAATGTTGCCATTATACTAATAGGATTGACCAGCTCCCTCACCAGTCTCACTTCTCTTTCGCTCAGCCTCCCACACTCAGCCAAATCCAAGGTCTCTATGCTTTTCCTTCTTGTTTTTCCAATCTTCTTTTTGGCTAACATATGCTATTTTTGTTTTTAACACATTACAACATATCCCACAGATACAGTAGCTGAACATCCACGCAGCCTCCTAAACATGCCCCTGAAACTTTTTGCTATCAATCAAGAGCTTATGATGCAGAAGGGACAACTACTGTTTCAGAGATATTTCACCGGCCACCTAATTCATACAAAGTAGTAGCCTAAACACAATAGGTTCAAATAAATTTGTTGTTCAAAGTCATAAAAAACTCATAATATCTGCTGACAGAAATGAAATATCGAGCCTGCATTCAAATTGATCACGACTACCTCAGAATATAGCAAAATCATGAATAAGCCCAAGAATCTAACAGCAATGCCAATAACCCAATCTAGTTATAGAAGAATTTATCATCCTCACAGAAACAAATTCTAGGATTTCACATTGCAACTCAAAATTATCCCAAATACCATTGAGAAATACAAGTTCTAAGCATTAATAGCAACTATAAAATTCCTAAATATAAAACTAAAGAGGCTCCCTTTGTACAATGCTTAAACCCTCAAACAGAGGGGAGGGATCTGATAGTAACAAAAGAGTTAGCAACTCCATAATGCTTGCCACAACTGGCAAATATGAATCTCCTTATCGCTGATGAACATCTTCAAACTAACTTGTGCAGTAGTAACTTGCTCAAATTTACTCTCGAGCAAACTAGTTAGTCACGAAATGGTACCTGGAATCTACATAGCTCTCGACGTCCCAGAGGAAGGACCCAAAAGTTACAGCCTCCAAAATAAGCCTTCTCAAGCCCGCAAAACTAATCTTGATCAGCTCATCCTTAGAGGAATCAATCGTCCCCTGAGGTGTGATGACAATCTCTGGTCTCCCAAACAACGCCTCAGTGTGCTTCTCAATAATGCTAAAGGCCTCCTTCGACCTCACTGTCGCATACCTTTGCAATGTCTCAGAATCAAATGACATGACATAGGACCGTAGCCTGCAGGGCTTGACATTATGGCCAAACCCACCCTGGCTGAAGCTTGGAGAAGACCCCAAAGATGCCTCAGGATGAGAATTCCCAATTTGAGCTGATGGTCTCGACTCATCGGGCATTGCTTGTTTAATGGCATCCTCCTCTTCATCAGTTCCCCAGGGGAGGCTCTTCATTGACTTCTCAAGTTGAAACCTTTGATCCACTCGCTTGAGGAAGTACCCATACATCACTGAAGCAGCATAAACCTGTCCAACCCGAAGCTTGCTTATGGGTGCAACAGAGTTTGAATCCCCCAATCGCTGCCCCAATATAAGAGCCAGGTGATTCTTGATCATCTCATATGCATCTGGAGAATGGAGCCTTTCAATCTTCTCCTCCTCGGGCGGCCACTGGTCAACCCTCTCAGAGGGATCCGTTGATTGTGAGAGGGTGGGAACCAAGGAAACATCAGCTTCCATGAACTTCTGGACAACCAAGGCATATAGTATCTCCTCCAGAGCCCTTCTCCTCTCTTTAGCTTTCACCTCTGCGATTCTCCTAACAATCACAACAGAAAAGCCTCACCTTTCACTCTTATAAACAACCCGTAACTTATAAACAGCAAGGAAGATCGGATTTTTATGGCCTACCTGTACAAAACGAGGTCAGTGCCGGAAGGGGATGGCTCCTCCTTGTTCTTCTCGGCCTCGCGGTCAGTCTGGAGCTGATCGAGCTGTTGATCAACGGCAGCAGGGACGAGATGAGGATGGCTGATGAGGATCTGAGACAAAAACTGCCCAATTGGCGATTCCAACTGGAGAGGAGCTATGGGGGAGGACGATTCGGATGAATTGGGGGACGATAAAGATGCCCTAATACCGCTGTTCCTTCGATCACCGAATCCTCTTTGCCCAAGCTTCCGTACAGAGATTGAACGGCAACCCTACCACGGATCCATGCAACAATCAAACATCAAGATATCAAACGAATGGAGTCAAGATTGAAACTTCGAAAAAATTTGCCTCCTTTGTAGCTCTAATATATCCAAAAACCAAAACCAAGTGATGGATTGGATATCGAAATTTCATACCTTGAGCCATCTGCTGGAGAAATGGGATCTGGGATCGAATGAGACGAAATCCGGCCGGGAGGCCGCCAGAACACACGATCTGGAGGCGCAATCGGAAGCTTTGCCGAGGAACTGGGGAGACCGAACGACCGCCACGGCGTCCATGGATCGAGATCGACGCGCCTTAGATCTCTAAACCTGCAACACAAGAAACCCTGGATCAGAGAAATTGGAAACACGGAGCGAAGGAAATCAAGATAAATCCCTAAAATTAGAATCAAAATAACGATCTATCGTACCGCAGGAACAAGTAGCAAAAGAAACGAAAGGAGGATTGGAGTTATGGTTGGGATTAGGTTTGGAGATCGGAAAAGCTTTGAGGAGCCGTCAACGTTCCGCAACGTCGGACCGGGAAGGTGCACCGTTTATAGGTCCCTTGATGGATTGGCCTTCGAAGAACTACCCTTCAAGTTCCAGATATTTTCTCTTCATGCCATTGGTTAATTAGTAGTGTTTTTTTTTTTTTGGTCGCCTGCATACTTGAGTCATTGAATGGAGATTGTGAATGGAAGTTTGTTCTTGCTATGATCTTGGAATAACATCTTTTGTTGTGAAAAGTCCACAGGCAATTTCAGCATTTCAGGCAGCATGGAGAATTTATGTAATGATTGATTTTTGAGGTCAAATGTATTACATGTTTTGAATAATTGTACTTCAACCCACAAGTCAGCCATTCAAATTTCTTTCTCGCCTGCGCCTCCAAGGAATTTAATGTACTAGCTTGGAGGATTCTGATAGGGATGAATGGATGATAAGAAAATGCTTCATTGTCTAGTTTTTGTCTTGAGATTCCTATGTGATTTATCATCATCACCATTAGAACTAGGCTAGATAAAAATCATATTGAATATTGGGAGAGTGAAGTTAAACAAAAAGCTTTTTATGTCAACACAAGAGGCTTCATTAATCAACAAGCAGGCACATTTTTCTTGATGCTATAGTTGACTCTCAAAAAATTTCCTCAAGAATTATGCCATTTGCAAATCTTTTCCCCCTTAATTGTCAAAAAAATATGCTAATTCGTTCAAATAACATGCTATTAATAAATAAATTTTTATTGTAGTTCTACTTTGTCTCTCTTGTACTCCCCTTTTCTTGCCCTTGTTATTATTTTGGGATGCACTTATCAATAATGACAAGGGAGTAGAGATAGTGAGACAAAATTTGTTCATGTCATAACGTAGTCTTGAAATATGATCACTTTGTGATGTAGTTCCTTTTGCAATTTTCAACTCATTTGGATTTACTACTTATTGTATAGCATAAATTATTATTAGTTACTCATGACATTAGCGAGCAATCATTAATCTTTCCAATTCAAAGAAGAAGAAGAGTAAGATGTCCAAACTCAAAGATGGCAATGAGTTGGGTTGGATCAAATAACGTATATGTGAAACAAAATTGTATTATTAAGGTTTAGTATTTTTAAGCTAGATCTTTTTCCATTTGTCAGAAGATATGATATATCCAAGCAGCACTAACTTAATTAAGTGAGATAGGTAGAGAAGATAGGAGAAAGAAAAAGATAAAAAAGGTGGTGTGCCGGCAAAACCAGATCAGTGATAATTTAGAACATTTTTTTTTGACTTGATAGAGATAAGAAAATTAACCGAATTAAATAAATCATTAAACTGATAATTTAAATGTAGGTTCCATAAACTCCTATCATTTCTATTTTTAGTACAACCTATCCTAAACCAAACATTTTAAGATCTTAATAAACTAAAATAATGGCAATAGTAATAATAATAAAATTATTTTTTATAGATGTTTGAATCATGGCCAACGATGATTTTTTTTTTTTCTTTTTTTGATGCATCAGCTTCTCATATTGCTCTAACATGAGCCCAGCCAGTTCCATCGGACATGCAAATTTTCGTCAAAGTTAAGGTTGTTTTGGTGATTTTTCATGCGTTACGTTGCCATTTTAGACCCGTTCCCTTGGGAATTTTTTTCGAAGATTCCCGTCGTCCCGACTCGAGATGTCTCGGTTGGACTTGATCGCGTTGGCCCCTTGATCTTCACGTTCTTCGCGGGCCTCCCACGACCACAATTGCAGGAGGCTGAGATCTCGTGGGAAAGAAACACGTGGCCATCAAACAGAGCCGAGAGAGAGAGAGAGCAAGCGAGCAACGCAAAAGTTGATTGCCATTGATGTAAAGCACAAACAGCAAACATAAATTTATACCTATCAATATACGCCGTGAATTATATCTCGTATATGGATGCAACTTCATTAGATTAAGCAAACAAAAATAAAAGCTACCTTTCACTATCATACGTGTACCACATATAAGGGGCTTTGGAATTTGTTTCGAGAATATGTTTACTAGTTATATGTATGCATCCATTATGGTATTGTCGGATCCGAATATAAGGCTACTTTATTTATTTGTCATATCTTCTCTAGATGTTTATGGGATTATTATAGCAGGTCGGTGTAGTAATTAGAGGGGAGTTGTACAACCGCCTATGATAGATGGATCAATTGGTCAAAAATGGATTTGTGCCACAGGTGTTGAACGATCTACTCTACATAGGTGCGGGCTTACAGGGCTAGGGCTCCAAAATCCTTTCTTTCATTCATCAAAAGGGTCACTTTCTCAGGCTGGGATCGAGAAGTGGAAGTCATAAAAAAGAGATGTTTCTCTTTGCACCTCAGATCGAAAAGAAAGGTAGCTTGTCAAGCTGGTCCATATATTAAAAATATTTGTTATCTTTTAATCAGCTGTTCTTCTTCGTCAACGCTATTAAGGACCTCTAGGTTCGCCTACTTAATATAAGAAAAGAGTTATAAAGAAAAAAAGACGATGAAAGCTTACTATAGTACAGTCGAAGTCAGCAGCTTATTTAGCCTAGCCTCCCCATAGGTATATATTGAACTTAGCACAGGGTGAAAATGAAGTTTCTGATGCTCAGTTAACCCAACCAATTCCTGTTTGCACAAAATTTTGACAGTTATCTCCAACAACATACGAATAAGTTTGATAACCTTGGTGTCGATAGATTTATCTCCTAAAAATTTTAGTTTTATGCTTAGATTCATGCATACACATCTCCTACAAAATGTGGATCCGTTGGTTAAACTTGGTGCCCGTGTTAAATTTATTCAAGATGAGGGAATAGTACGGTCATTGATGATACTTTTGTCTCCGTGGCTGGAACGTACGTATTAAAAAATAAATATGATTGAAGGAAAAAGTTGTGCACGCGTCTTGGACTGGTCTTTAGGGGCTTGGCGTGGATTACATTCATCCACATATAAGCCGAAATAAATAGATAGATAAAATGAGAACCAGTTTGTATTTGAGAGAGGAACTCGCAATTTGGAAGCATCACGCATTCATCATGCAGCGGAGAGCACCAGTATAAAGCCCTGGAAATCCTTTGAGAAAAAGTTCCAGAAAAAGGTCTGAATCGAGGCTGAAGTGAAGGATAATATTTTCGTTGTTCTTACGATGTGTAATTTGCCGCTCCAAACGACCTCGGAGTCGTTGTTTTGCTACTTGCATGATTGTTGAGGTCAGATTACAATTTGCATGGCAACTCTGGTTCTTGGTGGTAGAGAGGATTTATGTGAGGCCCCTCCTCACTGGTCAGCATTTTGGCCTTGCTCGCTGCCAAATGAAGGCCCGAAGGCCCGTTTGGATATGAAACAGGCAATGCCCTCGTAGATCATGGTAGAGGAGGAGCATTAGTCCTCCTCCACCACGGACTCTGCCAGAGACTAGGATAACCTAGCCTCTACTCTTATTTAAGTTGTCGACCTCCATAAATCTTCTTCACCAGTAGATCTCGCAGCCACCATCCTTTTCTTCTCTTTCCTCCCTTGATTGCCGATGATTTAAGTTCATTGTGCTTACTGAAAAATACAGCCAAGCTTTGCCAGAATCATCGGTAAGAGCCTCGATATTCATCTCATTTATTTCCTCGTTCATAAGCCTTGCCGTCGATTGAGTTTTCGTCGGAAAAATTCGAGAATGAGTGGCTCTATTTTTAGATTCGAAAACCCCCAATTTTTCGATCCAAAACTCCACCTATATCCTTTTCTCGGCCTCCACTGCTGTCGGCGCTTGTTGCCGGAGATGGAGATTTGTCCCCTTTGCTGCTTTGGGCCGTCACTGGAGCCCCACCATCGGAGAATCGTAAAGGAAAGGGAAAGGATCGAAACATCTGCTTTTAACCATTTCTTTCTTTTTTTCTATTGTCGGCCGCCCTGTCGTTGGTCGCCCGCCACTGGTTGCCGGTTTTCCAGCTGTTGACCACCTCGGCCACTTGACTGCAGCACTATCCCTTCCCTCTTCCTCTTTTTTCTCTTCTTCTTCTTCTTCTTCCTCTCTTTCCTCTTCTTTTCTTCTTCCTCCCTTCTTATTTTTCTGTATTGTTACTCTCTCCTCTTTCTCTCTCTAAGCACACCTAGGAATTTTAGTGAAAGCCCTATCTTTCTTTTGTTTGGGTCCCAATTGGTCCTAATGTGGAAGTCCTTAACCACCTCGGTACCTGGATGATAGGTTGACCTGTTACCTCGACCCTTGTTAGATTTTTTTGAAATTCGGTCATCATTGGTCTTCATTAAGTTATTTAAATCATGCCTGATTTTGACCAATTCGGTTCACCTTGTTCAGACTGATCCACGCAGTCGAGTACTGCCACCATAACAATTATAGTTTTCACTATAGCAATAATCATACCAATACAAGAATGGTTATTAGGATAGCATTGAGAGGATATATAATGAGATTCATCCATTGCAGTCAAATAGGACTAAATGATTTCACCAAAAAAAGGATAAAATGATTTAAAAACACCATGTAAAATAGTTGAGAATATCTAGGATATATCAAACTTCCACTCCAGTGAGACGAAAGGGAAAAAAATTAGTTGAGGAGGCTTAGAAGCTTTATTCATGCTGATGTTGATATCATTATCTATCAGTGCATTAGAGTGTGAGAGAGCCACAACGAATCCTTCTTTCTCTTCAAATATAGAGAGAATTATTTCTAGCAACAACACTTTCTTTTGGACAGTGTCTTATCTTGATAATTTTCTCATGATGCTTGTCATCAATTTTTTGTATAGTTAAGCTACAACGGTACTACCATCCACATAATAGTTAATTCCGGCAATAAACTATTCATGTATAGCTTATTGTCTGAGTAACTGGTGACCAACTATGATCTCTTCAAGTCATAATTGATGGACCAAATTTTGGTCCATACAATCTTAATAACATATGCTAATGATTTCGAATTTAAAGGACAAAGCTGAGCAATTATTTTATAATTTTAGGCCTTTAGAATTTCAAATCTCTGTTCACCAAAAATGTTCTTTGCTTTGGATTTTACATCGACGCTGTGAAAATCTCGAGAAGAGCATGAGGCAAAACAGCGAGCATCATTAATATTTCTTCTTGCTATGTCAACAACAATTTGTATCCTACTCAATCATAGGTTGTCGCACAATAGTTAGGTTTAGAAACCTTGTCCATGAAGAACACTCCACCAAGGACTAAAATAAAATAATACAATAGGTATAATATAATACATTATTATTATTATATGATATCAAAACTATTATTATAAAAATATTGCTAAAATAAATTATTTTAATATTTTAAACTTAATAATATAATAGATAAATTCAAAAGTTTAATTGCATAATTATGGCACAAAAGATCAATTTAAACAATTATGACAATTTTTTAAAAAAATGTTATTTTTACCATAAAATAATCCTTTATTAAGACTTGAGCTTGAGTCTCTTAAGTGACAAACAATATTCTGATGTACTAAAGTTGAAATTTTTCCTAAAAATTCTAAATTAATTTTTTTTCTCTAATAGATTGTTTTCAATTTTTGTAAGAGTAAAAAAAAATATTTCAAAATTTCTATCGAACATCTTAAAATTACTCAATAGAAATTTTGATCCTTCAAAAAATATTTTTGGATTTCGGAGTCTTAATCCAATGCCTAAATGAAGATGGTTGACTTACTGTAGTGGGAGGGTCGATTGACAGGCTATAGTCGGAGGGTCAACTGATTTTTTTTTTTTTTGGGAACACGAACGTAAACGGCTGGCTTTGGAGTCGCTCCGAACCAAAGTATCAAACTTATCAAACGTTGTATCAGCCGTTATCACACGGCTTTTATCGACACCTGCCCGCGCGTCCGTAGATCCGTCCTCCATCTTCTCCGTTTTGTCCTGTAGCTAGCGTCCTCCTATAACGTCCGTTAAGAGACAGTCGGACGGTTCTGATCTAGTCCTTCTCCTTGATCTCTCGCCGTCCTCGGTCCTGACGTCAGTACCGGATCATCCGCCATTGGTCCACTGCCCAACGCACACCCGTCATGTACATCATTTCTCCCCCCATCATCTACCGTCCATTTTCAAACCAACGGTGATCAGAGCCGCCAGCCCAAGAAGAAAGCAGTGTGCAGGTGGGCGCCCCCCCACTTCGCGTTCGGTCCTCCCTGTCCCCTGACGTGTACCATCGGGTTATGATAATAAAGAAAGTCTCGCCGACGTGCCGATATGTTATTGGATGGTGTTTTGAATGCCAAATGTTGTAGTTAAGTACGTAACCTGTTCCGGCGGCATGTTGAAACTAAAGGTGAAAGCGACGCGCCTAGCTTCGATTTTTCCGTTGTTCTATTTACGGGAAACCCGTAAACTTGCTGATATTTACGACTTTTTTGCCATTTGAAAGCACATTTTTCATTCATGAGTGTGGGGTATTTTAGTCAATGTGACATGATTTAGAGTTCGGCAAAGCGCTGGGGAGTGTCGAGAGTCAACCGTCGTCCACAGTGGGAACGTCGAACCGCCGTCAAGCATAACGGACTCCGTCCCCTCTCCGTCAAATCCGTCCGTTACCTCTGCAACTCCAACGGCTTTCCCTTACTTACACCCGACACCGAGGCCCCTCCTCCTCGGAGCTCTTTAATGGCGACCAGAAACCCTAACCCTAACCCTATCTCTCGAAACCCTAGGTCCACCGTCCAGCCGGCGGTTCTCTAAGCCTTCTTCTCGTGCGGAGGACGGCAATGGCGGCGGCGGCGGCGGAGGCGGCGGAGCGGAAGGAGCGGAGCTTGTGGGAGGAGGCTCTGCGGAAGATGCTTCCCCCTGGAGCTCCGCTGCCCGACGAGGAACACCTCGACTACTCGATCGCCGTTGAGTACGACGGTCCCCCCGTCCCTTACGAGGTTCCCAAGATCGAGCCTTTGGACCTACGGAGCGCCTCTTCCAGCGCCTCCGCCGGCGACTTGCCGGCGCTCCCAAGGGGGCCCAGATTCAACCGCCTCCGGACCGGGGAGCCACGGGGGAGCCCGATGGAGAGCGCGCGATCGTCCTCCGTCGTCCAGTCCCAGCGAGGGTCGGCGGAGTCCGACGGCGGAGACACGTCCCGGTCCAGCCCTAGAGCTTCCTCGGCGCGCGACCCCAACTCTCTCTCCGGCTCTCCCCGGAGGCCCCGACCCGGGACCGTGACGTTTAATACCACGGTGGAGTCCGAGAAGGAGGATGACCTCTCCGGCGGCTCCCCAGCGGCTGCACCGCTGCCGGCGGCTCCGTCGAGGGAGAGGAGGAGGGGGGTCTGCAGCAGGTGCGGGAAAGGTAACATCTTGAAGGAGAGGGAGGCCTGTCTGGTCTGCGACGCGAGGTACTGCAGCAACTGTGTGCTGAAGGCTATGGGGTCCATGCCGGAAGGGAGGAAGTGTGTGAGCTGTATTGGCCGTCCGATCGATGAGTCGAAGAGGCCGAGCCTTGGTAAGTGTTCAAGGATGCTGTCTAAGTTGTGCAGTCCGTTGGAGGTCCGGCAGATCATGAAGGCAGAAAGGGAGTGCCCTGCAAACCAGCTCAGACCTGAGCAATTGATCGTCAATGGGCAGCCATTGAGGCAGGAAGAGCTCGATGAGATTTTGGGGTGTTCAATGCCGCCGCAGAAGTTGAGGCCCGGGAGGTACTGGTATGACAAAGATTCTGGGCTGTGGGGAAAGGTGACAACTCTTTAAGTCTATCTAAACCTTTTTGCATGCTTAATGAGCTACTTCGATGGTTAAAATTTAGTGCAGTATTAGAAATTGAATTGATAATGCAATGAGAGAAGCACATATACTCTTGTTTTTTGTGTAAGTGTTTTTAATTGCATGCAGTTTAGTTTATTTGAAACGGACAAGGATCAAGGTGGCTGATTATTCTCTATCTTTCAATAATTACTCAGAATGAGATGTGCATTATATTTATTTTTTGTGTTTATACCAAACTATAATTACTATGTAATAAGTGAAGAATAAGATTGTGGGGTGGGTGATAATTTGTTCTTAGGTCTCCATATATTATGGGAGCTTAGTTATTACTTTGATGCACCCTGTTACTTCTTCGTGGTTCTATTTTCTACTTACTGATTAACCATGCTTGCCCTGGCAACTATGTTTTCATTATTGATCTTGTTGCATTGCACTCGACAAGGAACTTGGTTGCTTGATTCTTTCTGTTGGTTTGGATTTTAGGAAGGTGAGAGACCTGATAGGATTATAAGTTCCAAGCTGAATGTGGGAGGGAAGCTAAGGCCAGATGCAAGCAATGGTAACACACAAGTTTTTATAAATGGGCGTGAGATCACCAAGTTAGAACTCAGGGTTTTGAAGGTATGGCTTTACTGTTTATCTTCATTTAATTTAAAATGGTTATTTAGTTCTCTAAATAAATGTTTGGATGTAATTATTTTCCCACTGTCTTCAAGTCAAATCAATATCTGCAAGATGCAATGTAACATTACTCGTATGTGCTGATGCAGCTTCTTTCACATAACAAGTGAAGCATTACATATTCCAGCCCGTTTGCTAAATTTAGGTGTTTTACTATAGTCTAGCATGTTTTCAAGTCAACGAGAAGGTGGATAATAAATAAGTACTATTGGTATGAGAAACATGTCTGATGCAACCGTTTAGATATCAGCATCCACACCATTCAAAAGCTAAATTTGCTTCTTAATCTGATGTTTGTATTTGTGACTGATGTTACAAAATTAATTTGTCAACTTGATTCAAGAAAATTGTAGGGTGATCAGAAATGTAAGCTAGATGTTATATTAATGAAAGGAATGATATCAGGGTTGAGTGCTATTTTTTTTTTTTTTGTGAAATAGAATACAACTAGTGTATAATCCAAGAAATGTGGGGTACCTTTTTTATTTCTTGTTTCAGCTGTTTTTAAAATGCAATATAGAAATATAATAAATTATAATAAATTGATGGCTTCAATAGCCAAATTTTTGTTGCATGTTAAGCAAGAAACTTTAATGATGGCCAAGTCGAAAGTCTCGTCAAATTTCTAAACTGACGTAGTAATATTAGTTTAGATAAGTATCAATTATATAAGTATAATTGGTACTTATATAATTGATACTTCACACTGATAACAGTAAGATACTCTATTATCTATCACTTATACTCATTTATCATGAAGGAAACAGATAATTTAATCCTCACTTAAAATAGATATCTAGTAACAAGTGATCATTTTAGGCCTATCTACATCTTGCATCAACTATAAGAGTAATTAACCGCCATTATTTTCTAGAAAATATAGTATTTTATTAATTTGGTATTTAAAATTACTATTATGATGACTATGATAATAGAATAGATAGCATTTCCTTAATCACCTTTCACTTGATAAAAAATATTATTTCTCAAACTATACAATTGTTTTTAGAGGAAAATTATTGCGAAAAAATGAACTTTGTAAAAATATTTTGTTAAAAAAATGATGCAAATGAAATTATGGTTGTTATGATATCAAAACCTTCTATTATAACAATAAATAATATGTTATAAGAGATTCATTTATCAAAATAAGAAATTTACATGTCAAGAAGAAGGTGTTAAGATTTTATAAAATTATTAAGAGCAGAAAATTTTTGATGAATATTATTAGTTTTATCAAGAATAGGGAGTTTGATGAATGATTGTAGTCATTTTAGATATATATAAAAGACTATCCAAAATAAAGAACCATATTAATTAATAATGCTACTTATTATCCAAATTAAAGAATCATATTTAATAAGAGCGCTACGTATTATGCAAAAAATAAAGAAATGTATTAATAACATTATTAATATGGGCATCCACGTGGTGCATAGAGAGCCTTTATTGTAGTTATATATAATAGATGTATGCATCAAAAGGTAATGAGTAGAAAACTCAGAAGCATTAAATTTGTAGGGTTGATAGGAAAATAGGGTCCTGAACCCAGAAGTGGATTGAAGACCTACGTTTTGATTTTTTAAAGGTTCCAAGAATGTGGGCCTTAATGTTCTCCAAAAGTTTCATCAGCATGCAATGATAGAAAAATGCTCCATGAGTATGTTTTAACTTCATAATCCATGCAGCAAAGTTTAAAATCTCAGTGCCTCTACCTGCCAAAATTGTCCCAACCTAGCTGGGACGCCTGTTCTTTCTTTGTTTTGGAGACCTGGGCCTTGTCTTGGTGCTGAAATCCTGCCGGGCCAGGATGGTACCGGTGGTAACACACCATTCTAGCACATTTAAAACCTTGCTGTGCGGCAATATTGTCGAGAACTTCATTTATAATTACATTAATGGACATGCAAGTTCCCTACTATAATCCATATATAACAATTGTTAGTGCTTTAATTAAGCTAGTGATTGCAACAATTCATGCTTCCTTGTGTGCATCTTGCTTGTACGCTTGCACATCATGCTTGTCCATATAATTCATTTATAGAGTGTAGCTTTGTTCATTTATCTATGCATTTGTGCTAGTAAGGGATTCAAGTAGGTGTCACTAGCTTGACACTCCAAGAGTCAACAACAAAGTCAGAGGACAGGAGTAACATTTCGTGAGAGAGAAATAATGTAACGAGTGCAAATATGAGTCAAAAACATCAACAGAAATGATCATTGAATCACCATTGCAATCTCAGTCCAGAAGGCTTAAATATACTGCAAAACAATTTCTGGCCATTTTCAAGCAAACCTAGCTTGTAGAAGAAGAAGAAGAGGAGAGCCCGTCTTGGATGTCTTGTTTCACTGTATGTCCACTATGTCATGATTTATTCTTCCATCATTTACTTAAATGCTTCTTTTTATTATTGCTTCGTCTTCATTGCATGAGGCACACAATTTCTAGGTGCTCAATGTGACATGTTATGCTGTGTTCATTTAGAGGACCTGGGCCACCTGGCAAATAAGCTCCTTTCTTTTTCAAGTGGTTTAGGCATTTTTAGTTCTCATTCATTCTTTTCCTCTTAAGCCTACTTCAATAAAACCATACCCTATGAGTTAAATATTTCTTGAAAGAAGATTTATGACAGTTTTAACTGGCTTTTGATTCAGTTGGCCAATGTGCAATGTCCACGAGATACTCATTTCTGGGTATATGATGATGGTTCATATGAGGAAGAGGGACAGAATAACATAAGAGGAAAGATTTGGGAAAAGGTACTCCTTCATTTGTCGGTAAAATGACTTTATAAGATTGGTCGTTGATGCATTACATGTTGATCATGGATTAGTTCATTGAACAGTTGATTTGTGGTATTTGCTAGTCAGGCTTCAACTCGGCTGATATGTTCATTGTTCTCGTTGCCTACCCCTCCTGGAAATCATCCTGGATCAAAAGAAGATGCATCTACATTTTCAGGCAGGTCTGTGCCAGAGTATCTGGAGCAAAAGAGAGTCCAGAAACTTTTGTTACTTGGGCTAGAAGGATCAGGAACCAGCACTATCTTTAAACAGGTATGCCTGCGCAATCCTCGTTTGTTCATCTATGTTTTTCTCTAGTCACGGAAATCATGAAATTTTCTCATAACTCCATTAGTGGACAAGATTCCCATCCTTTATCATAAATATGTTGGAATCTTGTGTAAGTTGAAGACTGAAGAATGATAAATTTGTCATAAATTAAAGATTCCCATCATTAGCCATAAATTTATCATAAAAATGCTATTATTATGTGCATGATAAAGTGATATTGGAATATTGTGTCAGTTAAAGACTGAAGAATTTGTTCGCCTGTTTCTTGTTAGTTGTCAACTTGTCAAGCCTGTTTGGATGTTGGAAGATCTTATCAGTCTGATAAGATCTTCTGGCAAGGCCTCCCTCTTGAAAAAACCATCGGCTCCTAGCGGCGGAAATAGATGAGAGGCAGTTAGTGGTGGAAACTAATCCTAATTCTCAGGGATAATTAGTTACTTCTCTGAGGTGATTTATCTTATCCCTAAAATTTAAAGATAAGATCTTCCGGCAAGGCCTCCCTCTTGAAAAAACTATCGGCTCCTAGCGGCGGAAATAGATGAGAGGCAGTTAGTGGTGGAAACTAATCCTAATTCTCAGGGATAATTAGTTACTTCTCTGAGGTGATTTATCTTATCCCTAAAATTTAAAGATACTCCACCTTCTTGATCTCTTCCAAGGATCTCATTTGCACTGTACTTTAAATAACAAGGCCCTGCTGGAAGTTTTTAGCAACTGTCAAGATCTTCCAACATCCAAACAGGCCTGTCATGAATATCATGGCAATTAGAAGTATGGTATTGATCATGGAAGCCCTTAGAAAGAATGGACTATATCATGGTGTGCCTGTCTGGCCAACTGTCAAAGAATAACTTTTCTTCAACTCTTTATATATCTTAAGCTTCTGTGGACCCTTTCTATTTACTGATGTGTTATCTACATATATAATAGCTAAAAATTACTGGCTATGTTAGTCCAGAATTATGATTGCCTTCATGTTTCAGCTGCACTCTTAATGTTCTGTCATAAGCTCTGGTTGACTTTTTCATTTGTGTTGCAGAAGAATATAAATTGCGCAATTAGATGCATTGTATTTGTAAAGATGTGCCTAGTTTAGTATGCAATTTTTTAAATCTTGATGCAAGTTCATTTAGTATTATGTATTATCTGTCATCTTTCTAAGGAATGTTGGTTTTTATCATTCTTGGTGTCTCAAAAGTTATAACTTATTTTCTCATTATATAGGCAAAATTCTTGTATGGAAACAAGTTCACTCCAGAGGAAATGCTAGACATGAAGCTCATGATTCAAAGCAACCTGTACAAATATCTCAGCACATTACTTGAGGGTCGAGAGCGATTTGAGGATGAGTCTTTAGAGGAGAAAAAATCTCTTGCTCTGCATGCCGAGAAGTCTATCCAAGGTTTGGGCTAACATTTCGCCCTTGTGCACATGTTAGCTATGTAATTCTTTGTTTATTTATAGTCCATTTCACCAGATTGCTCTTTTATCCTATTAGACTTTCCATGTTCGTTTTCAATTAATATTGGTCTTTTTTGCTTGACAATGTCATTATGGGGTTGATGTTTTATGAATTATTCCATTTATATCATTTCTTTTTATCTTTATTCTGAATTTTCTGCACAATTTGGACATTTAGGATTCGTTTTATATTACCACTACAGTGTATTCTTCATAATCATGACACTTTGATCTTTTTAAAGTTTTCTCAATTAATGTCACTGCTGTACTTGCAATACTAGCTTGCTTGCCTCTCCGCTGCATGAATATTGCACAAGCTTAAATCTTGTTATAAATACCTTAACTAAAATGCCATATTCCACCCATCTGTGGCTGGGATACTGAACAAACTTTTATTCTTATCAAGAGCTACCTCCTTTGTCAACTCAACACCCCCCCCCCCCCCCCCCAAAAAAAAAATTTATATTTTGTTATGCTTTCTCTTACTCCTCTTTGACGCCCTTACATATAAATCAAAGTACTTTTCCAAGGTCCTTTAAGATTATTGGTGCACATTCCAACACCTTGCAAGTTAATTCTCTATGACTTTGACCTCAAATCTACCACACAGCCATTTTAACTTCCGCACCATTGTGATGTTAAATTTATTTGCCTAAACTCTTTCTTAGAGTTCCTGTCTATAGAACAGTACTGGAATGACCATCTTTCTTCAATATTTCCTGCGAGTCTCTTACCATTTGAGAGACAACATTCTAGTTTTTGTTCTCCGCTTCATTCATTGCTAAATCTATATACATCTGCCGCATTTCTCTATTCTTCTATATGAAAGATCCAAGCAAGTGAAAGTGACTCAACTAAAGCATCTGTTGGACAAGAATTGTTATTGGGACCTCCCTCGTTTTTTCCCACCAAATTTTCATTCTTCAGACTCCATTTATGACCTGTATTCTTGCTTTCCTCCATGATATAAGTTGCATTGAACCTATTCTCTTTTTATCATTTAACAACATATTATCTACAATCAACATATATAATAATATCCAGTGTCACATGGGCTTTTGTTTCCAGCTCGAAGAATGCATGTTGAGCACATATCAATTAGTTGGATGCATATTAAATGATTGCAAATTTTAAGGATAAGTTGGCATTGAACACTTATACCAATGAGTCCAACTTGCATTGCAAATTAAGAAATTGGTTTTGTTATTAGTGAAGCTTCATCAAGGATGGAGGTATTGAAAAACCTTTGTAAAATGTCATACACCTTGTATCCTCAAGACCTGGATTTAGGATATGAGGAACTAGAATTTTGATAGTGATACCATTAATAAGATGTATAGTAACTAACCATTTCGTTTTTTTGAAGCTTTTAGAGTAGAAAATATACCTACCTTTACCTATGATGAAATAAAATTAACAAACTTATTTATCATAATTATACTTGTGACTAGTTCCTTGGATCTGCTGCTTCATCTGTCGTCATCTATTTGCTTAATTCTTTCACATTTCAAAATAAGCATTAAATGAATTCTGATCTTTAAAATATTTCAAAAGTGACATCATGAATTGATAAATCACTACTATGACATATGTTAAGTGTTAACTTAAGTGTTAACAACAGAGAAACATATTCTCAATTTTATATGAAGGATGAACCACCATCTATATTACCTTAAAAATTTACTATTTATTACTTTGTTACTCTTTGTCCCTGCATAGCCTTGTGCCACTTAGTTATGCATTTGATTCGACTCTAGTGTCCTTGTCCATGCAAACAACTGGTCTCCTTAATGTTTGCCATGTTTTTCAGAGGCCTACATCGAGGCTCAAAAAGTTCACACCTTGAAGCTTGGCTAGGAAGAGATGATATAAAGCTAATGTTTGTATACTGACTTGATTTTGATATTCAAATATCATAGTCTTGAAGGCACTCATTGTAATCTATCATAATTTACTTGTACCATGCACATTTAATTTTTTTTCAAAATTACTTATTTTAATCTCAGCCAGCAGTTTGATAATAATGCTAGTTATATATGTAAGCTATCCTTGCTCCATGTCATCAAGTAAAATATTTATTTCGAGAACTTACCATTGTTTTTGAAGTCCACTGCATATTTTGGTGGATCATTATGTACTTTATGAGCAGAGACATATATTTTCTTAAATATCCTCATATTTTAAGTTGCAAGCTGTGAGGGGATTATGCCAGAATATTTACATGATACAATGAAGTAAAACATTTGATGTGAAATGAAATCAGGGGAAGGAAGAGTTGAGGAAAGTAACAAATGCATATACTCAATCAATCAAAGGTTGAAACATTTTTCTGATTGGCTGCTGGAAATTATGGCTATGGGAGATCTGGATGCCTTTTTTCCTGCTGCAACGCGTGAGTATGCCCCTGTAGTGGAGGAGGTTTGGAAAGATCCTGCTATTCAAGAGACATACAAGAGAAGAAACGAATTACATTTTCTTCCTGATGTTGCAAGTTACTTCTTAGACCGGGTATGTTTCAACTGAGCCTTTTAGTGCATTCTTTGTTACAGAAATAAATTTCAATCAACTTTTCTTTAGCTTATTATAACTATTGAATGTTTAATTTTGAATTATATTGCCAATATGCATTTGCAATTCTACTAACTTTTTCTTTGCTTATTGTGGTTGCAGAACTACATGTTGCTATCATTTTATGAATTTTTCATGTCTACTTCTCTTTAAGCTAGCATCAGGATTATGTTTCTAATAGAAAAATGATACCAACAGGATCTCCATTTTATATGTTTTTAACTGAAGCAAAATGAATTGCATATGTTCGAATCAAGGTTTTAAGCACTGGTGGATGCTGGAAAGTGTCAGCTGGCGCTACTGTTTCTGAGCCAATACCAGCACCTGCACCAGCAATCACCCTTAATGTAGAAAGTCTTTTCATTTTAGAAGTTCATTTATTTTTCAAAGTTCGTGCCTTGTAACTACTAGAGATCATGTTTATGTATGTAGGTAGGGTATTCTCTACCTTCATGTTTAGAATTTTTTCCCCTAAATTCAATAAGTAAACAGAAGAAGATACTGAAGCATGTTAGCCAAATCGGTTATAGTCATGCTCCATTTTGTTGCTATGCATGATCATATTGTCAAAGAAGCAAAAACAATTATTCTACTAGTTAAACATGTTGTTCTAATGCGTAATTTTGTCCTATGCATGACTACGACTGAAGGCAACAATTTTCCAAAAAGAATCTACCTTGCACTCAAAATGGGTTCAGGAAGCAACACTGATAATGAATACTGTAACTTATTCAGGAAAGCTCTACAAACTAAAGGAATCTGATGGCCAGAAAAGGAAGGTGCAAATTAGAAAGAAAATAAATAAAAAATCTATCATGTCAAGGAAAATGTTGATACTGCTTGGCTGAGAGTATTGATGTTGTCATCTGTCGTCCATTATCTGCACTCTGTTACTGTAAGATATTTTGAACACCCATTCCCAACCTTAGACTGGATCATCAAATATGCTTCTCTCTTTCATATCTTTATGAGTTCCTCTTTTAAGTGATAATGCATGATCAGAATGCATTCATGCATCGGCAAAGATGTCAGGAACAAAAGTTTGATGATCATGTCCTGATTGAGAATACAATTGTTTGCAGGCTATTGAAATATCGAGCAATGAATATGAACCTACTGAGAAGGACATCCTATATGCTGAAGGAGTCACCCAGTGCAATGGCCTTGCTTTTGTCGAGTTCTCTTTGGATGACCGGGGTCTAATGTCTGAGCTGTACAGTGAGAAGTTTGATTGTCCTCCCCCCTCAATGAAGTAAGCCATCTTGTCTTCATTTTACTCCAATTCTGTTAGATCAACTGACATGAAAATTATGTTTTGACAATAACATTCGCCTTGACCAATTATATGTGACATTTGATTGGAGATTCAAATAAATTAGATTTTCTTAGATGGCTCATTACCATAGTTTACCTAGTAAAGGTCCTTAACGTTCAACTAGGTCCCAATTAATGAACAGCTGCAACAATCCTTTAATATCAGCCCTGTGAAGTGGACATCTGGAACTCCTGGGGGCTGTTGCTCTCAGAATTCCCTAAGGCTATGGTTCAAAATAATATTACTCTGGAGAATGTAGGCTTTGCTTTAAGTTTAAATCCATATCTTTCTTTATTCAGGTATCAGCTGCTCCGAGTAAATTCCAAAGGATTGAGTGAAGGCTGCAAATGGTTGGAAATGTTTGAAGATGTCCGTGCCGTGATCTTTTGCGTCTCTCTAAGTGACTATGACCAAATGTGGTCTCGAGGCTCAGCTCCACTCGGCAACAAAATGATGGCAAGCAAAGAACTCTTTGAGAGTGTAGTGAGGCACCCTTCTTTTAGAGAGACTCCTTTTGTGCTCCTACTAAACAAGTATGACACCTTCGAGGAGAAGATCAACAGGGTACCATTAACAGTGTGCGAGTGGTTTGCAGACTTTAGTCCAGTAAAGCCACACAACACTAACCAGTCATTGGCCAGCCATGCATACTACTTCATTGCAGTGAAATTTAAGGATCTATATGCCTCAATCAGCGGCCGGAAGCTATTTGTATTTCAGACGAAGGCTCTCGAGTGCAATACTGTTGATGAGGCATTCAAATACATTAGGGAGGTCCTGAAATGGGATGATATGAAGGATGAAAATATTTTTGGGATCCTCGATGAGTCATTTTACAGCACCGATGCAAGCTCTTCTCCATACCTTAGGCAACTATGATATGCTTTAACTCTTTCTGTGGGTGGAGTTAATTCAACAGCCTAGTGATTCAGGAGCTGACCTGTATCTCAGAAGCCCAGATCTGTAACTGGGGTTTAACCTTTTTATGTCAGACATGGAATGGGTGCCATGTAATGGTGGGGTGATGTATGGTGACGGGGAAATGCTGTAATCTATCTACTGAGGGTGCATAATTGGCTGACTGGTTGCTGTATATTAGTGCATAACTTACATTGAGGTATAATTACAGCGTTTGCATTGCTTCATCCCATGAGAGGACATTTTTGTGGCCTTTGGTGAACCTTTTCGATTTGTCTGAAATGGTTGATACTAGAAGATACAATACGAAGTACTCAGGTATCCATTGTGCAGAGAGCCCCTCATTAAAGCCGTCAACCCTCTTATCCAGTCATCTGTAATGTACTTTTAGCAGTCTCAAAAATAAAATTGTTGAAAAGATTAAATCATATAACTGTAGTTCATGAAACTACTATCAATATTTACTCGCAGATGTAGTTGTAAGCATTTTAATTTCGACTAAAGTGGAGCTACGATGGTTTATCAGGTCATGGTGACCAGCTATTCTCATAGCAGAAAGCCTGATGAGGGAATTAGCAGCACCCCGCAACACCAGAGCTTGGAAGGGTAACTGGCAAGCTTAATTGGCTCTAGACGCCTATACTGGTATTGCCACAATTTACATGGAGGGTTGGATTAAGTGGAGGTCCAGAATATTGTCGATGCTGATCAAGGTGAAATCACCAACTTGTTCATGGTAACAATATTTTTGGAATAATTATAACTTCTGTCCACAAGCCAGATAACCGTATTATTCGAGAATTATTCAACTATGCATGAATTGTATAGGATTAGATTACTCACAAATGTCATGCTTAGGATTATGAAAGGGAATTCTGGAAAAAGGAAAAAAGTTTTATTATTTGCGACTTCAATATGCTTTCTTTCTCCTTTTTGTAAGAATAGGATGTTTCCTCACCATCAGATAAATGCCTTCAACCACTGTCATGCTGGCGTATTTGTCTTAATCAAGCTTGCATGGTCTTAATAGTATAATTTACAGGAGTTCTAAATATCAATGACACAAATTTGTCAAAAGAATTTCAAAACTTACAGTTTTATAAGAAAACGTGCACAATCTGGATACTTCTTGAACAATTCTTGAATAAATTTACTCATTTTTCAATTGACAGACCAATAGCGTCGGCGGGTGGCAACAGGGGCCAAACATTTCTGTTTTATGGTGCAAAAACACCACATTCTCTAACAAAGGAAAAAAAATACCCATCAAATTTGCAGATGAAAAAAATAATTTAGTCTTTAAAGCAAAATCCCCTATAATTTTGCCACTGTTTCCCTATTTTTCATTTTGATCTTCTCAGCCTTCTCTGTACACGGTTAAAGTAATTGGTATATTAGGACACAAGGCTACGTTTCTTATTGATATCTTTTTCTGGTCCAACATTGTGGAACTCTTGGTGAACTTTCCATATCTCCCCTGCTGTGTGTGTGTGTGTGTGAGAGAGAGACTCTCCATATCTTTTTTCTTGCTTCTGAAAATCCCTGTTCAATAGCATTAAAGGCAAAATTATGCTCCCTATAGCTCTTAATGGAAAACAGGCACGAAAAACTTTACCCCCATAGTCGACAGCAGGGAATGGAAAATTTTACATTACACACCCTGTTTTAGATAGCAGGGTAACTGATGCAAGCTATAACCGACCCAAACAGAGTTTACATTATGATACTGTTAATTGTACATGTACAGCAGCCGGATGCTGCATTACACATTGGCTCAAAGTGACAGTGGAGAATTATAACGTCAAAGGAGACTGGAACCTGATAAAAGTTTCGTAATTTCACTTGACTATCGTGGATATCTTTTCCACTTACCGAACCTTCAAGGCGTCATCCGCAGACCATGCATGGATCTCAAAGAAAACCATTGCGGCTTCAGGAAGTCTAGTGGCGTGGTCCAGAATTGTATCTCATGAAATGCAGCACTTGTTCTTGAGCGGAGTTTCAGGAGTCTGACACTAGGAACTCGGCAACTGCCTGATAGAGCTGCGCTTCCTCAAATGGCTTGGAGACGTAACCATCCATACCACATTTCAGACACTCTTCATATGTTGCTTGGATGACATCGGCTGTCATGGCTAGGATCGGCAGGTGCCATTCAGTCCTCGAAGAACCTTCCTCTGGAACAGTTCCTGCTCTGATCCTAATCTTTTCAGTTGCCTTACTCTCCATCGAGCGTATCTGCCGAGTTGCCTCAAACCTGTTAAAAACAGGAACACACATTTCTCATGGATTTCATTCCTTATGTGGAGAAACCGATGGATATAGATGTCATGAGTAACATTAAGAAATTTTTCTTTACAGGACATCTGCTACTTGTGCAAGATCACAGGAAATTCTTTTTGTCAACATCCATTAGCACTGGTGTTAAATACGAATTGTCAGCAAAGGATGGCATTTGATTGCTAACAAACCAGATTTTGAAAGAAAAATAAAATGGTCAAATCGAGAGACAGAAATAGTTGCAGGAAAGTTACCTAGAGTTCCTGATAGTTCAGCCTCTAAGAAACTTGATATAGATACATTATTCTAAAAAGAAAAGAAAAACTTATTCAAAAAAAAAAACACATTTGCAACAGTACTACATTAGCAAGAAAAAATTATCATTTCACTGCAAGGGCCCGATGCTGAGTCAATATAATATAACACTTAGGAGTTAAAGTGCCAAAACCTACAGTCAAGTGTCCTTCCATGAAAAATACCAAGCAGTGCTAAAAAATGCCGCTTCTGCTGTGTCAATTCTGGCACTTCAAAAAGCACCAATTTAAAGTGTCAAGACAACACTACTTGTGTTATGCTCCACCTCGCCTGAGAGTTTTCGCATGATCGCAGTCAGACCTGGGCCATTTATAGCATGCTGAACCATTTTTCCCATCTAAGATGCTTGCATAAGGGTGCATAATATGGCGTACTTCTGACCTATGTTTGTGTGCATAAGAGGTTGTTGGAAGGGTTTTCTAGAGAAGTATAACCTATTTGACGGAATTGATCAATGGATAACTGATTATCCATAGTGTGTTGCCAACAATTATTTAGTTGATTTAGTTTCTATTTTGGAACAACTACAGAAAGAGAATAATTTTCATATCAAAGTTTACCGTCTCGGTACCGCACCCCATACCGGTGCCACACTAGCACAGTATCAGTACGATACGAAATTTTTTTGGCGTACCGAGTGTCGGTACGCTATCCGTATCAGAAACCGGTACCGAACTGGTATGGTATAGTACGGTATGCCCCGTACCGCCCGGTTTGGGCCGGTACGGCATACCATGGTTCATATACAAGACATACTTACCCACAGATAGCTTGACTAATCATCACTGTTTATGCCAACATGCATCATGCTTGTTGAGCAAGTTACTCCTTGTACATTTATAGACTCTTCACTATGTTAACACAGAGATGGTGGTGCTACCCTAGCTATGTATTCTTATGGCCATGGAACATTTGGCAAGCAACGGTGGAACAAAAATTATACAACCAACAAGAGTCTAAAAGAACCCGTTAATACCTTATGATAAGAAGGTCAATAATTTTATGCTATGAAGACCAATTATAATGGTTGTCTTCTTGCATAAGCAGTTAGCTTGAATTTTAATAGTGATTAGGAATTATTTGACATTGGAGAAAGCAATGTCGAGTATTAAGATCAATAATTTGGTTCTAACAAGGAAGAATGGCATTTTAAAGATGCCAATGCTTAACCTTAGTTTACATGGCTCTTTATCATTGCTCTGAACTAAAAAGAAATGGTCTAGCATTGGATTTGTGAAGAAGCGAAAATTATCGGAAACTCGATATTTCAGCTAGAACAAAGAGGCTTCCTCTGCTCTACCTCTACACCCTGTGCAAAACATCATTCTTCTCTCACAAATCAAGGAGAATAGGCATGGTAAGAAAGACTACCCCCATTTCTGCTCTTTTCCTTTTCTTCTTCTTCCTTTGTTCTTTTTTCTACCCATTGCCTCCTATCATTATTTCACATATAAATGTCTTTCTTTCACCTTTCTATCTGCTATTTTGTAGTTACAGAGTTGATACTTGTTGTCTTTTGTGAGGTTAGATACTTTACTCATCAGCCTCACCTTTACACTACCCTCTTTGATCTAGACAATCTATGTTTTTTTTCCTTCAAAAAAGGTTATTGCTACAGTGGATTGTCACCAAAGAAATCGAGGAAAAACTTTGTTTGTTCTCTAGTCGGTTCTTTTCAATGCCTACAATATTTGGCTTTCATACTGCCACCTATTTGTGGTTGCAGTTTGACAAGTTGCTGGTCTTCCAAAATTTATAAGATCACCATTGACAAGCATCACATTTTGTGAAAATGCACAGTGATGCTTGGCCTAGGGGCAGTTCAAACAGGCATTGCTATCCCTCTTGAGGATTACACATGAATAGGTGCCCGACATATCTACCCATAAAGACAGGGAAAAGATGTGGTAGACTAATTTCATTGGTGCTCTCAAGGAGAAAAAAATATATTCACTTTAAAATATCTAGCTCTTTCCAATTTAAAAGTATACAAAAAGATTTGGAGACAGAGTTCAAAGAACATCAATATTGATGGGAATAAATGCTTAAGGGTTCCTCATGTCTGTTCCAACCACTAGGAACCGTTCAAATATAACTTTGCCTTTAAAAGACACTAATCTGGTAATATTGGAGCAAAATTATCAAAATCTGTAAAGGGCAGGTGTAAAAATTTTCATAATTAAGTAGAGAACCTGCAATGCATTTGTGTCAATATAAAAACAGCTGTTTACATACCCGTCCATCTCTGGCATTTGAACATCCATAAAGCAGGCATCAAACTTGTGGGGCACTTGGAGGAGAGAGAGAGCATCCTTGCCACTTTCAGCACACTCCACCTTTGCCCCGTATTTTTTCAGGACACCTGCAGCAACTCTGAGATTCACCTTATTATCATCAACCACTAATATATTCTTTCCATCTAGCAGACCATCAAGGGAAGCTGATCCTTTGGGCGTATCTCTAGTTTGCTGTTTCCCCATTCCTAGCACTTGCTGAAAGCATGCGGCCACTGTGCTTGCTCTTAGAGGCTTCATGATCACAGTGTCAAAATCCGATGCAGCCTTTGTTTTATCAGATTCAGAAGTCACAAGAAGGACCACCTTGAGTATTTCAGTGACGCAGCCATTCTCTTTCCATTGTAATAGTTGATTGCACAAGCAAACATCCACTTTAGTATCCCATGAATCATGCTCAATTAGCAAAATGCATGGTTGTTTGCTATCTGTACTGTAGAAATAACAAGAGTATTATGGTAAGGGGAGACCTAAACAACCCATACTGCAAACAAAAAATAATCAATGCAATAGGAAAACAGATAAGTAGAATGGCCTATGAAGTTTGCAAGACTCTGTTTTTTCTTTCGATAAATCTGATTTTCTTTTTTGGGTCAACAAAAGAAAATTTACAGAGAAAAAAATGGTGGGATCATTCATATGTGCAGAAGACTTTCAGTACTGAATGAATGGAAAAACAGGATAACAAATTCCATGGCACCTAGGTTGTATTTTAGAAGGGAGAAAATTAGTGAATGTTGTCAACAGAAATAATGAAAAGTAGAATCTCATCATATAAAAAAAGAGAACCACCCAAATGCCACCCAGCTGTGTATGTGTGCATGCAGATGTAATTTACATGAGAGACATACTAAGTAAAGTCCACAATGATAACTACCAACAACCATAGAGAGATTACCAAGATCTCAAGCAACCATTTTGTCCTTGCACTGCATTAAGCGCCGCATTGATGCTACCAACACATTCAACACTTATGCCCAACCTTTGTAGATGGTATCTTGTTACAGCACCTCTAACTGGTCTTCTATCAACTAAAATTGCTCTTATTCCTCTAAAACAGGTAGGTAGAGCCTCAGAAAGAGCTCTCTTTGTATCACCACCTGCACTCTTGTCACATCTTCGGAGGACAGCAGTGAAAGTGAATGTGCTTCCAATATGAGGGCGACTTACAAAATTTATTTGCCCACCCATCAGTTCAACCAGACACTTACTGATGCTCAAGCCAATACCAGTTCCTCCATAATTCCTGGAGGTCGAGCTGTCAGCCTGCATAAAAGGTGTGAAAACTCGATTCTGGGCATGAAATGGGATCCCTATCCCAGTATCCTCTACAGTTACCATGAGAGTTACTTTGTCAGCATAATTGTCATATGGCATCCCATTATCAGATGGACGAGGCAAGGTATGCTCATGAGAAAGTAACATTCTAAAATTTTCCCAACTGTTTCTACTGTCAGCGGCTTCTAAACCACTTAAAGTATCAAATACAGTACTGGTGGATGTAATTTTGGCTTCACCTGAATGCCCATTCAAGCCTGTTTCAACTTTTGCATCTATGACCATATTTGAATGCTCAGCCAGATGAACTTGGACAAAAATGTGGCCACGTTCAGTAAACTGTGACATTGAAAATAAATAATTGATTAGCTGTTGTAAATTACCTTTTCTTAGTTACTAGAAGACTGGATTCGGCAATGGCCCTAATGATGAGTATAACTTGATATCACAGTTTCTGTGTCCATAACCTTGATATGAAATCATAGATCTTGGTATGCTGAGCTCTAAACTTCATAATAGAGAGGGATAAAAAAGAGTATCCAATGATATTGCTATAAAAACACGGCATACTTACTTTGACTGAATTTCCCACAAGATTTGTGATTATTTGACGAAATCTCCCTGGGTCACCCATAAGAATTTCGGGAACTCTGTCAGAAACATATACAGCGAGCTGCAGTTTGCAAAAGAAGCATCATAACTGGAAAGGTCAGAATCCATGAAAGGGAAAAAAAATAAAGAAACCCTATACCGACTCAAAAAGATACTTTTGACGAGCATTAATAATATAATGAAAATACATAGACTAAAGATGCAAACCTAAGCAACAACAAAAGCAGTAGGGAAACGAATCGAAATGATAACTACTATGATCATCACACTGGTCATGCATGTGGTATTTGACAACTAGCATAGCGGTAAAGCTCACCTCAATCCCCTTCTCTCTCGATTTTGCAGAAAACAAAGATATTACATCATCTAGGATTGATCGCAGGTCAAATGGCACTGACTCTATCTCTAACTTGCCAGCTTCAATTTTTGCCCGGTCAAGCACTTCATTAATCAATGATATCAATGCCTTCCCACAGACTTGAGCAGTTTGGGCATAATCCTTTTGGGTTAGATTTAGGTTGGTATCTAGAAGCATGTCTAGCATCCCTGGTATAAAAGATGACAGTAGTCAGCTTTCAGGTTATGAAGGGTTTTATTTGTCTATCCACAAAAGTAGAACCCAGTCATAGGCGGAACTAGAGATTACCTAGCACACCATTCATAGGAGTTCTGATTTCATGAGAAACTGTTGCAAGAAACTATCATTATGGAAACAAAACGATGATTTAGGTCAAATCATATGGTTCACTGATTGCACAATGATATTAAACAAAATATTAAACCTGAGATTTAGCAACATCTGCAGCCTCTGCCTGTTTTTTTAGCTCCTCCATTTTTCGACAATCTTCCTTAACATTGTCATAGCGATTCCAAGCAGCATATAATATATATCCTGCTAGCATGCAGATCACAAAGACACCAGAAGGGGTGGTAATGGCAGACAATGGAATGGGAGGCTTCTTACTATACCTAGTCAACGAACCGCAAGGTATGAGTCCATAAGGAAATGTAAGATCAACCTTGTATCTCAATATATGATCTAGGTATGCTTACCTGCATTCCATTTGGTGCCTCCGAAATGGATCCCCAAAATCAAGCATGCTGACGTGTGACAATGACATATAACCATCAGGGAATTGGGATCCATACATGACCAAGGGCTCGGAAGTGTTAGTGACATCATACACATTTACCATAATATCCTGATTTCCAGCAAGCTGCCTCAGCAAGTTTTCCACAAGTGATTCAACATCAAAAGCTCCTCCAAGATATCTAGTTTTGAAGGGATATATCAATTATGAACAGTTGAAACAAAGGAAACAACACTTTTTCAAAATGAAAGAGATACTTAACAAGTAGAAAATTTTAATGAGTACCAGTTTGTAGGCGCTCATACTTGTTATCAGCACGATAGAGAGAAAATGGGCACTATTCTCAATAACCTTGGCTCATACTACTTGTTGGTGAAAGGTTTAGTTCTTACCATGTTGAAATCTCAACTTAATCTTTAGATGAAATAGTAAAGGGAAGTAGACTAAAATAAAACTTTTCTCTAAAAGGTACCTTGCAAACCAGCTTCTTTACAGAAAATTAATTACTAGGACACATATTTGCTTGCGATAATGATGTGTTGATTTCTCCAGCCCTGTTTGTTAAATTTCTAAGATATTGCATTCAGTAGATTCTACCAAATAAGTTATTGGCATCAAGCAATAATGTCTGAATTGGATTAGAAAGAAAAATAGTGGAAACTGGGTTAACATTTACTAGTGGTAGAATCCAGAGTTTGGAAAATCTAACATCCTGGAAATAAATCTTAACAGGTCATCCAACCATTATGGCCAATCAACTGATATAATTCGACACCCCGCCCCTCCAACCAAAAAAAAAAAAAAACAATAATTTTTTCATGAAATTGTTAAGCCTAATATAGCAAAAATGCATCAGTAGGCAAATCCAGTTATAAAAGGGAAGGAATTGTGGCCTCCCGAATTGGACAAAAAAGAATCAAGAGTTGGGGCGTGCTTTATAGTTTAATTCCTGAAAATCTAAAAGCTGGAGTATACTGATAGAATTATTTTTTTCTTCTTGACCTTGAGCTAATTCATCACAACTAGGAGAAGACATCCAGTAAGCAAACGACATGGGTTTCAGGGTAATGATGCAAACTGTACTCATATTCTATAAGATGATATTTCATGGGCCTTTTTTGTGTTTCTATCTGATAAACCACGATCCAAAGCTGAATCGTTCATATATACAGACAGGTTCAATCCACAAATCAAGAGAAGGTAAAAGTATATATGGCCATACATTGGAATAGATCTAAGCAGAATGCTCACCCTGCAGTTGCTTCTACACATTCTTCTACCATTGCATCAGCAGGAAGACCCGAGCGATATACCGGAAATGTTAAGACCACACCCAGATGATTGGATCCCAGCAGTCTGAATGGGCTTGTAAGAACAGCTTTGCCAGTAGCCCTGGCCCTTAAGATATTTTCTCGATCCTCCTGCAATGTAAGCAGGACATAATGTAACACTATCAAAAAGATAGCAACGTGAGAAGTCAAGAAAAGAAGCCCTCTAAATTGTCAACAAACCTCTCCAGACATCATGTCAAGAGCTTCAATATAGGATATGGTCTCCTGAGAATATATCACAGGCGCATACTCATCTTGAACTGGCGATGGCTCTCGTTTCATAGTCTTGATCATCCACCCTTGCTGACTTTCAAATAACTCTCTTTCAGAATGAACAACCCGTTGAGCATATGCCACTCCACTCAACAATGGCCGCTCGAATGCCGTCCTCGCTGTATAATCTGCAAATGTCTCCTGAAAGCAAACTCTGATCAGGAAAATACCAGCCAACTCAAAAGTTGGCATACAAAACAGAGGAATCAAAAAAAAAAAAAATGGTAAGCAAAGAGCACTGAGAATATAGAGCTGGACCAAAGATCTAAGGAATTAATTTAAAAACAATAATACTTCAAGGGAAAACTAAACAATTTGAATCAGAAAGTAACTGCAATGAAGAAACCATATTAAAAGAACGACAATTGCAGATGACGTTCATCTCTAGCTTGGCAATCCCAAGAGAGAAAATTCAAACAAGATCAGACCTAAAGTACCACCATAACAAGAAAGAAAACAATGACCGTGTCTATGTATCACCATTTAAATTTATCAAAGAGAAAACCATAAACAATTCATGGAAGGAAAGAAGTTTATAATGGAAGAAGGCAAATCTAATGAATGCAAAGAATGTGAAAAGATGAAAAGAACTTGATAGATAAATATGAACTAATCTATCACAGCATAGCTCTATCTCTCCCACCTGATCGAGGGCGGGCGGGTGCTTCTGGTAGTGGAAGGTGGAGACGAGGATGGCGAGGGCGTGGACATGGTTGACGCTCACTGCAAACTGGTCCTGCAACATCCTTGCGCGCTCCTCGCACATGCTCACGAGGGACTCCTCAGCCTTCCTCATGCTCACTCTCCCGAGGTACCAATGGAGTCCCACCCATATCCCCACAGAGGCTGCCACCCACAGCACCACCATCGCCTTGCGGTTCAGCCACCACTTCCGCTCCCCTGCCGCCATCTCCGCCATTAAACCCGCAGCAAGAGCTTTCAACCCTTCTCCCTCCCTTTCTCCCCCACTTCATACCAAGTAAAAATCCCAGCTTTTTTTTTTTTAATTCCTTCCTCTTTCTCTTCCCAGAAGGAATAAACAGGGGGCAAGTCCGTGACTTCTTCTCCACTCTCTCTCCACTCTTTCAACTGAGAATTAACAAGGGAAAACGTATGAATGAAAGAGAGGACGGAAAGAGTACTACAAAAGAAACAAGATGGGAAAGGAGAGCTCACGAATTCCAAAGCGAGGGATCAGTGGGCAAAGACTCCGGCCTTCTCTTCGTCTGCTATCGCTGCCAAGGCATCAAAGCTTGGGGGTGTGAGGACAAGACCGCAGCTTGTTCCCTTGCGCTCAAATCAAAGAAGAGGGAGGAGAACTGGAACAGCGAAGCAGAGGAGGAGAAAAGGTGGCAAGGAGACATGTCGATCGGTCTCCTTTTTTTTTTTTTCCTGGGTGGGATGGATGAATATTCGAGACAACTCGCTTTCCCGAATGCGACTGAATCGAATTCGTGGATTTCGCCAGATACGCGGCAATTAAACTATTCGGATCATCTCGCTATTATGATCTCTAAATCTCCACCCCCAGGCCCACCAATAGATTTTTTATTACTATATTCTCTTTCGCCTTCTTTAGTTCTTCCCTCTCTCCTTTCTCCGTATTCGGGTCAACAGAAGGGGAAAAATTCGGGCCTTCTATCTCCTTCTACTGCTACTCCAGCTCGATCACAAACTAGGAACACACCGATCAGAGATCTGAGTTCAAGGAAAAAACCCTCGTTTTTCCTTTTTTTTCCCCCTTCTCTTTTGTCATCGGTTCAAGCGAAAATGCCGAATTTTTTGTCATTCTCCACGATCCAAAATCTCTTTTTTGAAGCTTCTAATGACCAAATTGCTTTATTTCTTTCCGTAACTCAAATTTTTAGGGTTCTAAAGAGATATTCGGATCCGAACATATGAAACCGAGGTACAGGGTTTCATTTCTCCAACTTTCGATTTCTAAGGGTTTTGCGGCACCTGTTAGGGCTTAGGAGAGAGAACTCGGATTACTGGATCTCTCCTTGTCTCGATTCAATTCCTTTATGGCGGGAGGGGGATGGAGACCAGGAGTTACGGTTAGGGTTCTCAAGAGCTAGGGTTATACGCTTAGGTTTATTATTATTATTATTATTATTATTATTTATTAAGTACAACAATGCTTAAGCTGCTCTAACGGAGGTGCAGCTAGCAAAATCAAGAGTAGGAAGATGACAAAGCAATGGAGAAGCGGATCTCGGTCTGTCCCAAAGATCTCTTTGGAATGCTAAGCCACACCATCCAATAGATATCATAGAGCAGGGGTTCCCATGTCCTCTCTGCCTCTCTTTCTAATTCCAGCCGATCATCATTGCTGAGTCTCTCTCAAGAAAAATACGTTTAAAAATACGTTTCGTCCTCAACATTCTCGCATAGATGATGCTCTCTCTCATATTGTCCTGAGCTCTATCTTACCGTTGTCAAACTAGCTGTGCTTCGCCCTCCGATAATGATGAACTTAGGGTCATGACTCCTGATTATAAAATCAATACCTACTCTATCCCCATCAACGGATGATACCATCAAAATTTGGGTGGGGGTCTTGAGAGACGGGTGTGACAGCCCCACGAGCTATAAACGTACCATAATACCCCCACCTAACGGTTGCCTTTCTCGTGGCCGCCCTTAAAAGGAAGGGGTATTTTCGTCCATCTCAAGCACGGGAAAGTCGAAACGGATGGCACACGGACGGAGTGGCTGTCGGCGGCCATATGTACACTCCACCAGGATTATATTATTAAATATTGACAATTAATGATTAAAATATCACTTTTATTTGTCTGGTAAATACGTTGGTTTTTTTTCCTTTAATTTTTCTTTCATCTCCTGCGGTTGGCAACTGATTTAATCATGAATTAATTGAATCACAAGCAAGTTCTTAATCAAGAATTAAATCAGTTCAATTCAATTGCAAGTAAAAAGAGACACGTATTCCAGGCTTTTAAAAATATAAAATAATATTATATAATAATTTGAATCATAGTTGTTTCTCTTGTGGATTATTCTTTTGATTTTTTTTTATATATTTTAATCCTCCACATTTTTCAGAAATGTAGTTGAATTAATCTTTGTATATTGCAAATGTTATCTTTATTCCAAGACATGCAAATGCTTTCTCATATTTTAAAATATATTTTATCAATATATATATATATATATATACACACACCACGAATTAAGGTATATATATTTTTTTAAAAAATAAGAACAACAGTGAGAGAATACTAACCAAATGATTATTGTTAGTGGCTTTAATTATGTTATCTTGTCAGAGGGCTAATAATTGCCTAAACCAACTTTTTGGAACGGATTAGTTTAATACGCCATTGTGGCCTTACAAGGACAAAGACTAAAGTAATGCAATCAAAATTAAAGACAATCTGGCAAAATACCTAGTAATGTTATACTAAACGGTACATCTAGTTTAATAAAAAAAATGAAATAGTACATGTACATGTTGCTAAATATTAATACAGTACAGTACTATATTTCTAAAGGTGTTGAACATCAAATAAAGCTCATTATTCTCTCAAAAATAACAAAATAATATCTAAAATTAATTCCTACATCAATAACCGATTTAGTATATTTTGTCAGGATATAAAGGACAGATCAATCATCATGATAAAAACCGTAGATGGGAGTTTCATGATAAGCCTCCAGCTCCATTCCGGTCTTCTAGGGGTAGGCTTGAGGCAATGGTCCAACTCAGAAGACTGTAAGCTCACAAGGTGTTATTTTGTGAAAGGTTCTGGTGGATCAGTCAGACCTTCAAGGGGAGAGGTACTCACATGCCATGATGGTTGGTTGTAAAATTGTGAAAGATAAATGACATATGATAAGGTTTTACTTGTTGTCATGATCCTCATGGAGTTTACTTAGATCCATCTTTAAATATCTTTTTGAGAAAAATCCATCTTCAATAACAAGATCCTCTTAGATACTAATGACCGATATATATATATTGCTAAGATGGGCAATTCACGCTGTTTTAATATAAATTTATCTAAAAAAAATCAAAAAATGCTATATTTGTTTTAAAGACATCAATTATAATGGCACCGCTATTCATATAAAAAAATATTAAAAGCTATAACTTCTCATTTCATAAATATATTTTAATTTTTAGCTAGTACACTTTACTTGTTCCTCTATCTTAAGTAAAAATTAAATTAATTAAAATATTTTATTTAAAAAATAAAACTTAAAAAGCATCTAAAAAATAAAAGCAGGACAAGTTTTACGACTAACGAATTTGCAAAGAACATGTTCAAATGCTGAAGTAGTTTGCATTGTTCTTGATCAAATAAGTGTGGATGATTAAACTTTTGAAATTGAGACGGCAAATGAAGTGGTGCTGTTGGTGTGTAGCAGATGAGAGCTCACTTGCTTCCACCTTGGTCTAGTCTGGAGGGCTGCCCTTCAAAACAAATTGCAAGGTTAATATGCTCATACTTATTCTTTAATGAACATGAAGTCTTAGTAAAATAGTTTGGGCTTGCTATCATTCTCAAGGAGCGATAGCAAGCATTTGGTTTAATTTAGTTGATTCCATAAAAGATTTTGTTCTGAGTGAAGGTAGGAAATTCTAATGATTTATTGTATGCGATATATATGATTAATGATTCAGAGGTAGCATGCAAGCCAAGAACGAGTTTTAGTGCAACCTGATCTATGATGGAGATCTAATACGTACGGCTAATATCTAGTGGCTAGTGTACCATATCTAGTACTTTGCATGTTCCTTGCACTAAGTTGAGTAGTCATTAGTCCATGATTGCTTTATAAACCAAACAAGGATATTTGGACATGTTTACCTTTCAGTGGCTTTTGTCACCCCACAAACTATTGATGAGTCAAATGACAAAGGAACTTTTGAAGTCTGAACAGTTTGACAAAAAGAGGGTCCCTATTTAAAAAATATATATAACCCATGATTAACTTAAAACACCATATAAATTAAATTACTCTGCATAAAACTAGAGCTTCTGAAGTTTCAAAATCTGCATGTAAATTTACTTTCATAACCTAACTAAAGTATTAACATGCATAGGCTACCAAACAGGACTTAAAGCCTCATTTTTATACCCTCAAGGGTCCAAATGGTGTGATGCAAAGCTTCTGATATGATTCCTAACTAGCGAAAAAAAGAAGTCTTTGGTAGAGATGATGGTGTTGTAGACATGAAACTATATGAGATCATAGATTTCTTTTAGATTTGTTGGTCATTAAGATAGTATGGTATTACTAACTTGCTTAGATTCACTCATTCTATTTGTTTCCCTTGTAGTCATTTTCATGCATTCGAAATTTTAGTATGATTAAAAAAATATAGTTTTAATATTATATAATAATTTAGAATTTTATCTAAAAAATTAGATAAAATATATTATTTAGATATTTTGATTCTATATAAAGATTTAAAAAAATTTTATGCGAAATTAGATACAAATCTGCATGAATTTCATACTTGTACAGTAAATTTGGCTAGTTGCCCAGTAGAAAGATCTTTTCAAAATAAAATAAAAGATTTGGAGAAGACAGCCAAATCTTGTCAGGTGGCATATATCAAATCGAAGACAACCATGAACTTCAATGGTTCCATCATGATCCTCCAACGACAAAAGCTTGGGGCCCACCAGTTAATGTCTCTTGATGCAATTGGTGTTCTTTTTCTCTTTTCTTCTTAAATAATGAGGAAATCGTCCACTAGAACTTATTCAGCCGTACAACTGCACTTTGCACCATTACCATATCTCCTTTATTTCTTATTTGTGGTTGCGAATCGTGGCCAAGTACTCACTGTAAGCAAGTTGACCTTTAATTTGCTACATGGCTCTTATTCAATGTGCTAATATTATGTGAAGTTAATTACTAAACCAATAATTATAAAATTAAAACAGTGTAAGGTTGCTATTATTAGTAGCATTTGACGAGCAAAAGTAAAGAACTTGGGATGGTAGTTAGGCCTATCATTGTTTTGATGCTCACGTTTTATAATACCTAATACATAAAGCAACTTTTATATTGTTATATTTTTTTTATAAACTACTTTATTTTACTTCCAATGCTACGATGTCTATACATCTTTGAGGCCAGATCCTCAACTTAGCACCCATTGCACAAAAAATGCATTGAACAAGCCTAAATTACACCGAAGTGCACATTATGCCGATACCAAATGTAGTTGTCGTGCTTTTTCTCATAAAAATAGATTTAAAATTGCCTTTTTTTTATATATATAGTTGTAGACATATTTGTCTAAAGATAAATCAGGTTATAGGTTATTTTTGAGAAGTGATTGACACGGAAGCTCCTCTCAGTGTTTATGTCGGCAGGGCTACTTCGAATGAATTTTCAATATTTTTGAAGAATCTGTTAATAATTTAGGTCTGAAAGCTTGTAGATTGGCTGCATAATGGGAGTAGCTCTCTCTACCAATTAAGCTCAATAAATTATTAGAAATGGAACTCATAATCTCATCATTGATAGCAATAAATTCTATGCACTCAGTGGACTTGCTTGCACTTCATGCCTAGGAGATAAAGCTGAACCCCCCCTGCTCCACTGCTTTCTTAGTTAGCCAATGAGGTGGTGCTCATGGAATGGGCAAACGTCACCCAATCCCCACCTGAAAACAGCCCTACCTTTCATATACTGACCAATTCCTGACTTCCAAGTAGGATAATTTAGCAAATAGTTGATCAAGAAAGGGTAGAAATATTTGTCATGCCTCTCATCCTATATATTTAAATCACAACTTGTTTTGACTCGTTTTCAACTCTTGACCTCTTTTGAAGGGGGAGGAAGGTAGCAATCACCGTCCAAGTTTTAGTCGATATAAATATTGTTATTCATAACTAATGTTATCTTCTTCTCCTTTCTTTCTTTTTTTTTTTTTTTTTTCAGATGTTGCTTCTTGATAACTCGAACCTCAAATTTGTGCCCATTAATCCATCAATATCTTTACCATTTTTTGTGAATGTGTTCGAATTTTAAGCTAGGATGCCAGAACAAGCCATGGATTTCAATCCCAACCGCATCTCGAACATTTTGTTTAAACATATTTGCATCTCAGAACCATGGAATCACGCACGAATCACTGTCATGATGTGGGGTGAGTAGAAATCGGGACTAAGGTGTGGGACAAATTATTCCATGGCGTTGCTCGTCCTTTTCCACTTTGGCTGGGAGGAGAAAAAGGTGAAATTTCCTCCAGCCAATGAGTCATTGGTGCATAAAATTTCTTGGCATGGTTTGCCGAAGGTCAATAATCCCATCGAGTGGATGCTGGACGCCAACTTCCTAATATATTGTATTACACGTCCTCTCTGACCTTTTCTTGTCCTCCTTTTTTTTTTTTTTGTGGTACAAACCTTTTATTGTCCTTTGCGAGGAACACGACCCGTTGTGTGACCTAATCCAAGTCACGAAGAGCAGCAGGCCTTTGATGGCGACAACCAGCCCTCACGCTAGTTGGGTGGTGTATACCACCAAACAGCATGAAATAATTGCAGCACCATTGATTCAGATGAGGAGCTCGTGAGGAAGAATAGTATGAAACCATATTAATTATTTATTAAATAGATTTTAAATATTTATATAGAATCAAAGAATTTAAATAATATTTTTCGGCTAACCATTTTGAATGAAGTTCTGGTATCGAAGCCAGATTGACCCATAGCCTATGTGGACTAGGAGCACTGCAGCACGGATTGTTAAGCAACAAAAATTGCAGCAAAAAGATCTTATGATTATCTCTCAAGACATGCTCAAATGCAGGTCCCTGAACGATAAATGTGAGTAATTTATCCTTGACAAGTTGATTAAGAAGGTGGTTTGAACATATAATTGTTCATACTTGTGGATGCAAATGGATGGACAAAGATAAAGTGGCAATGACAAGAAAAAGTAGTCTAAACATGGTGGTTAAGCAATGCGGAAGTTTATTCACACAGGCTAGCTACTTGATGATGGAGTCCAAATAGAGCTGAGCTGAGCTATCCCATATATACTAGTCTAACATTATCCCTTTGAATAAAAGATCCAAGTTTTAGCTGCTTCTTCATTTTGAGATATTTTTCGATTTGATTCAATTTGCATGTAACTCCTCGTAGTTCCGCTGTCATATGGAAGTGCATCACCTCACCATTGTCTTGATTCTTCCATGCATTTCATGAGAAATATCCTCGTAGTTCATTGTAGTTCCCCCTTTATTCCACTTTTGTTTCTTCTTCCCTTAAGGAAGTACAATATTGAAGGTGATGGTTGATAAGTGGGACTGCATTAGTTTATTTTTCAGCTAGGGTCTGTCGTTATGTATGAGAAAGGTTGTTAAGGTGGGTCGAAAGGGACGAGAATGGAGCCACAAGTCTTTCAGTTCCAAGTGATTTGGGCTAAGGTTGCCTTTCTTGTCAGAGTCCTCCCATTTGTTAAATTGTTATGAACTGGGTAAATCTAATGAAGATGACAGGAAACGATCTTTCATGGATGGCTATGATTCCATGCAATTCGGGTTATATTCAAATTTTTTTTTCTCCAAGTGATAAACTAATTAATTCCTAATTCTAGTTGGTGCCTTCTTTCTATATAAAAGATAGAGAGGTGAAAAGTTGGGCATAATATTATAGAAGGGAGTGTTTTCAAAGGCAATGGTTAAGAGAAATATGAAGTCACTTTTATTAGAAATTTGTATTCTAACCAAGTAGATGACATGCAGCGCGAGTAAGAGAGAGGGACACATGAATAGGAAGGAAAATTCAAGATAAATACAAATAGCAATGGAGTTAATTGAGAGTGGAGTCACATCTCCGAGCATTGCTATTATATATAGGAAGATTTATAAAAAAAAAAGTTTTATTAAAACAGATGTACAAAGAAACTCAAATGAACAAGTTTTATAAAAAGATTGTCTTATTGTTTTTCATATAATTAGTTTTATTATATTTGTCAAGTCATGAAACTGGAAAAAAAAAAAAGAGTTTTACGGAAACTAGATCTCACTCTTTTTTTAAAAAAATCTATTTTATAAAACTTATATTTATGATCATCTATTTTAGAAAACTTTCGAGTAATAAATTACCTTTGGAAGTTGTGGGTCCTCTTCATTATAACTTTCAAGGAGAAGATTGATGAATTCTGGCCCATGACCACTGTGGGTACTCACAAGCAATGGGTGTGGAAGGATGGTCCTCCAATTATCATAACTGGGTTGGTCAGCAGAGGTGAAAGAGAATCAGATATCCGTCCATATTTATTTTTTATCCAAATTTATTTAAAAATAGATAGAAATTTAAGTATCCGATTAATATCCGTATTTATATTTATATTCGTTAAAAAAAATATAAATATGGATAGACAACTAGTCGATTCGTATCCGAATATCCGATTCTATTTGTAATTCTAAACTTTTAAAAAAAATTAATAACCACATTAACATGCTATTAACTTAATTTATTATCCACTTACTAATATCTTTGATTATGTGATCATAAAATTTAATTATATGATTTATATTTGTATTTATATTTATACTTTTTGTATCTGTATCTGTTTAAACTAAATATGGACATGAATTTTTGCATCAGACTAACATCCATATCCATATCTATATAGATATGCTAGTATCTGATCCGAATATCCGTATCCATATCTATATAGATATGCTAGTATCTGATCCGATTTCAGTTTTATTGGTCAGTTGGCTGCCTTCTAAATTTTCCAACTATAGGGTAAAATGCACATTTCAAAGGATGGTTTGAAATGGAAATTTTCTAATGCCGCTATAATGTTGATGATGTGGCAGTGAAATGATATGGCATGATCGTGAAGTGGCAGGTATAACAATAATGAAATAAGGGTGATGGCCTGCTCTTCAGCTTGAACCAATGAAAAAAAAAAGAAAAAAAAAGAAAAAAAAAACTGGAAGGTACACGGTAAGCTCTTCGGCTTACACCGGGCCCAAGGCCGAGCACTAAACCTTACACAATTACTTCTCAAAACCTCCATGTTCTCTGTAATTGCTTCAAAATCTTGAAATGCATCAATAAGATTCAAACCAATCTTCTCGTCTTAATAAAGAAGAGGTACCAAATACTTGAGCTAAGCCTCCATCCGCTGAGGCATAAGACAGGCTTCAATGGTGCCTTCTTTAAGCTGAGCTGAAAAATATAAATGACCTAAGGTATCTCTAGTTCTCTACTATAGAAGATCAAAATGTTCTCTGTAACACATACAAAAGAACAACCCGCGAGTTCTAATTGTTTTAGATAATATATAGCCGTTTTTCTTGGATTGATCATATAATTGTTCATGATACCTAAAAGAAAAAATCACTGCAATTACAGCATCCTTGAATTAACCAAACATTATATCCTGAGGACAGGATTCCTATAGCCTAGGTTTTCTATACAAATACACCGATCATCATGACTAATATAACCAATATATTTCCTCTTCTATTATATTTTTCTCATCACAAACTTCTAGGAACTTCCGACTGTCAAGTACATCTGCAGTTGCTTGAATTGTAGCTTCCAAGAAGATGGCAAGTCAGCTATTGATGCATCAAACAAGAGGCAGAATCCACCATACTGCCCTCTATGCATAAGAAAAGTCTATTCTAAAATGGGTCAAAACAACTAGATACTCTAGCATTTCAGATCTAAAGTTGATGCATGCTTTTTTTTTTTCCTTTCATTTTCTCTTTCCCAATACATGCTTTCTTAAATGCAGGGCCTTTTTTCCTTCGCAAGAGAAGCACCAGAAATGAACTAGAGACAGCAGTAATATATTCCCAGAAATAGAAACCTACATTGACCTAGGAATGAGAAAATTGTTCGGGTAATGCAGTAAACCTGTAACATGGTAAAGTACACTCAGTTGATAACTAAACTAGTTCTCGATACAATGGAGAAAGGAGCACGATGAAACTTAAAAACTGAATATAACTGCAAACTAACAAGTACAAAAATGTCACCAGCCAGTAGTCATTGCAGAAACAAAGTTTTTACATTAGTAACAGCATACAGAAATAGACAGAAAAACACGACACCCCTAGTGTTAATGGACCGCATTTCATCACCTTTTCTGTTGCCTGCATCAAACTCTACAACACTTACCATTTGTAACACTACATATCACGTTTCATATTTCACCAATCAAAAAACATAGAAGAACTTTACGACTAGAAGTTGGTGCCTGCCTCTCCAGCATGTCAGATGACCCACAAAGTTGAATAGTTGAACAGACTGTCAGGAAACTGATTGGTTCACAAAATGCTTTTAAACCACCACTAAATACCAAAAAGTGAAACTTACAATACTTGTACAACTGTCACAGACTAAACTTGCTTTTGGAAGCTTAAAGCATCTAAAAACATAATATACAAGTCAAGCATTTTCAGTACAAAGAGAACCAATCATATTTATCATACCCACATCTTCTTTGTTGCTTCCATCCTTTCAAGCAAGCCAGCAATCTCAGCTTGCATCCTCATCTTCATGTTATGGTAGTCACAGTTGGAGTTCTCAAGGAATTTGAGCTCCTCGAGCTTCTTCCTCCGGTGCTCCTCAGCCTCCTGTAGGCAAAGCTTTGCAAGCTTGGTTGTGTACTCCTCCTCCAGCTTCTCAGACTTGGCACGGGCAATCTGGCGGTAGCCCTCCACTTCTCTCCTGGCTTCATCTGCAAGCCTCCGGAAAAGATTTGCTTCTGCCTCTTTGAACTTTACAATAGTCTCCAAGCTCTGAAAGCCATCCTCCTTTGCTGGGGTGAAATGGGGTTCAAGCGCAAGAGGTTTCGGGTCTGTTTTGAGAGCATCTATTTGCATTTTTAGTATAGAGCTGGTTGGTTTGAAGTTAAATACAGACTTTGAAGGGGTAACATTTGTTGACGACGGAAGAGGAACTGCATCTGCATGCTTGTTTGCTTGAGTTCCTAGTATGTTTTTGGAGGAGCTGCCAGTAACAGAGAACTCTGTAACTCCATCTGCAAAGTGTGAGATAATCAACTGTAAGGTTTGAGGATTTAAGTCCAAACCCTCAACATTACAAATGCCAGTGTTGGATATGGAGAAATTCCACCGTTTAAACTAGGTGCCATGAAGGTTTGTGATTGTACACTGTGTCTCATGTGCATGTGATATTAATCACTCTTTTATCACGCATCTATGTGTAAATTTAGTTTGTAACCCAATTTGCAGCTGTTCTGCTTTCTAGTACATGTCCACATGCATCTAATATTAATAGCTGACTGGGCCTCATGCTTTAAATATTGCTGGACACTAGCACTAGGGATAAAAGAAGCATAGAGCATGAGAATGCTTGGTTCACTTTGTTTCCACTCGTGCAACAAGATTCTTAAAAAAAGAAATTCAGAAATCAAAAAGTACAAAAATATGCTTTAAGCAACAATGAATGGGGCATGAATTTTTTTTTAGGAGCTAGCTATTTGTAACACAAAAGTTCAAAGCAAAATTTGCAACAACAAAAGAGGAGCTAGCTGTTTTTTTTCGTCTTATTCAGAATTTATTGTTCTACATTGAAATAGCAAACCTCATTATGCTTTCTTACTGCCTCTTGATCATATTTTCTTCTTCAATGCTGCATAAGAGAATAAAAAGATCTATCTTGCAATTTTACCGCATAAGAGGATGATCAAGGATACCAACAATACTGTAGCTTTACCATAGACGACAACTTAAGGACAGAATAATATGGTATTACAAGAGGAATTGTCCAATAATAAAACATTGTATAGAGAACAATAAGTGGTGAGAGTGCAAGTTACGTTGCTTAACTAGGTAGCTGTCATTTATAGATTCCCAAAAATCATATGATCATCTTTAGGATGCCAAGAAAGTCGGTGGTAGGGCTTTTAGAATTGGTGCCGGTGAATGTGCAGGTCACTTGCACAGTACATGTTGTGCTGGCACCCTTGCCTCACGGTGATAAAACAAAACAAAAGGAAAAAAATCCTTTTCTTAATAAGTGTATATATGGAAAGAGTTAAATAGGTGTCAAGCTAACCCATGCTGAGCGCCAGTGCCAGCTCAGCACAGACACTTGAGACCATTGTAACCCTACAGCAGGTTATACTTTCACTAGGTGGAAACAACTTGCCACGTGAGCAATGGCCGAAGATGATGAAGTTTCTTCACAACAAAAAGTTCAAAACAAGGATCACATATAATTGAAGAATATTGCACCGAATCTGAATTATTCCTCTAAAATTGACTTATCACGGTGCCATAGTTTTTCTTTTTGAAGGCTCCACAACACATCAATAACCAGAATCTTTTTTTTTTTCTTTTTTTGGTTTTGTCATAGACCACGTCACTGTAGTTGGTGTAATATGATGCGCTATTCAGAAATGTGCAATACAGCCAAGAAGGTAGAATTTTTGGAAGAGTAAGATGTTAAGGCTAAACCCTGAAAAGCCAGGGCAAGATGAGACATGAGTGAAGAAACAGTATCTCTGAAAAAGCAACAAAATTTATATCAGGAAAAAAGTTGCTGCATGTTGCATAAGATGAGCCTACAATTTATTTAGTTAACGTTATTTTGAATATTACTGACCAATTTATATTGGAACAAAGGGCTGAGGTTAGGGAGGACTGGGTATACGACGGAAAGAAAGGAAAGGCAGGTGAGGGTTCAAGCCGGAGCCAAACTTGTTCTGAACCTGGAGTTCGACTCAAATAGTGAAACAGTATAACTAACGATGACCCAAAAAATTTCAAACTTGGACCCAAACTTTGACCCATGGTTTGATGTACCAGACAATACAGCCCAATAAAGGGTCTACCTACCATATGTAAGGTACCAAAACTCGGTAGCTCCTTGTGCCAAGTGTTGGTACTGAGGTATGTACCATATCGCCACTCGGTACGGGATATGGTATCGAGACTGCACACCTTACTTTAACCTGCACTCAGTGTTTACATACAAAACCTGAACTATGACTTGCATGCTGGCTTGGTTTCAATCAAATAATAAGGATTGAAACATCAGAAGACAGGCGTAATTTGAATCCTAGCCTCCTTAACCTGCTTGCAGCCTCGCAAGTATTTGATTTGTTTGATACAACAGATAGTATTTGCCTTCCACTTCCTATTTTTCATTAGTTGCTTATCAACAAAATCACGATATTACTTATCACGTCTCTTTATCCATTCTGGAGAATGGATGCTCAATTCCTTAGATGGCTTTCATCTCAATCCAGATCTCAAGTGAGATACCAATTTGCACCACTATTCAACACCCATAGATACAATTTAGATAAAATTTCGGCTCTTATTATTTTGACCAATATAACTAATATCAAAATCATAATCATCTAATCCCAACAATTTGGGGTTGGTTTGACCAATATAACTAATATATCTCATGATATTCATTGATATAACTACTGCTACATCGGTCAGATATCTCAATATGTTTCTTATCATCTTATTAAGAACTTTTGATTATCAAAAATCCAGATTAATTCAAAATGTAATACATAATCTTGTCTTCAATATACCAGCTGATATTTTGATCTTGATTGCTATACATGTCTCAGATATTGGAGTATCTCAGTTATTTTTAAAATCCTCTAGTCTTCCATCTTAGCCACGACATTATCGTGTATGGTTCATCTTGGTAACAGTTACCCATTGAGATGTCTGAATTACTGGCCACTGAAATTTGATTCCACAAGAGTTTACTGCAAGTAACTATAATTTAGGTCCTAGTATATATTGTATTAAACAACTTAATACATAACTTACTAGCTATATACGGACATGTTACAATGGTTAGTAGCAACTATATCGTGTATGCTGATCTGTGTCAGCTCATATCAATCTGTGGGAGTAAGGATTTGAGACTACACATACCAACCCCAAAATGATTGAACCATACCTAGCATGGACAGGCATGGGGACTCGATACACCTTGGTTTTAGCATGCTGAGCCCAAACTGCCCCATACTGCACTGTATCAAGGAGTATCAACTGCATATCTACATTGTACCACTCCCTACATCTTTTCTGTCTTTTTATATTCCCGCGTTTTGTTGCAAAATGGAACTTGGAATACAATGGGCAAACCATGTCGCAACATCATACATTTTCTCAAACTCCTTGGAGGCAACTCAATCTTCACTCGTCTTGTCTTTTTTGGCACAAAATAACAAGGCCCTGGTTGGATATCATCTCATGCCATTCCATTTTCCATCCTTCCCCAATTAAGTGATATAACATAAGCAACTTCTACAAATTTAACATCATATATGTCCACTTTTTACAAATTTGCCTATTCATTTCCTTCCATCTTCATTTTCTTTCTTTCCACTTTTTAGATTAGATGGAAGAATTCGTTTCCTTCACCTCAAATTGATAAATTTAATCTCCAAGCAACTAAAATAATGCCCATTGAGGACTTTCTAGGAAAGAACAAATGCGATACTACACGTCCAGTGATACTTTAAATAATAATTCCTTATACTTTGATCTTTCTTGGATAAAACCAAGGATATAGGTATTGTATTTTTGGTACTTAGTATATCGGACGGGTATGGCATGACATAGATGCAGGCACCACTGTTTCGTGCATAGGAACCATTGCAAATCAAAATTGATATGCGCTAGCATAAGCGCATTTTCTATTTTATAGCCCTCAGCATAGCAAGGCACGATATGATACCTTATCGCAGCAATCCGTGATCAGCACGAGTATGACATGCTTTTCTTTAATCCTTAAGATAGAACATCTTGAATTTTTCTGGAGACAGAAATTAATATAGATGCCATAGCTCATGCCAACCGCTACTGTATATTTTTTGGAACTATAACTTGGCTAGCAACAAATTGATTGCTCTACCAAAATGCTTATCCATTCCCAGAATAGGTTAGCAATCAGATTTAATGAGAACAACCATTCTAATTATCATATATCATCTCTTAAGGCTCCAAATTATAGATACTCATCGTTCTAATCATCCACGGTCTTATCTCATCCTATTTACACTCTACCCCAACAATAGCTATTTCGCTATCAAACTAAACATATTTTAAGAGTCACCAAATGAGACAAAAGGAATAGATGTTTCACATAGGAGGAATGAAAGAAACTCCTACTACAGTGAAATTAAATAATGAAGCTGCCTTCACATGTAAAATCACCATCTCCAGGTTGAACATAAGAGAAGAGAGAGATACATGCTCAATCACATCCTCTGCTGTTTAGAAGCTTATTATCCCTGGAGAACTAAATCTTATTGCAAAGAGACCATCTCTGTGAACAAAGGCTTCCGTAAATAAGACGCCCAACTCTCAAATTGATTATATTGTAGGCATTGCAAGACATGTTTCAAAGATAAGAATTTTAATTTAGAACGAAGATGTTATAAAGCAGTTCATTTCGAGCGGTGTTTTAACAATTGTACCATACCAAGCAGTGCAGGACATACCGAATCCACCTAGTATGGTATCAATACCAGTATGGAGCTTGGAAAGCCCCCCACACTGAGATTGGTATTGGAAATATTTATTGTGCAGGCTCCAACAGTGTACCATGTGTCAGTAACCGGGCAAACCAAAAGTACCAGTACATGGACCAATAGTTAGATACAAGACACCAATCTTGGGTGTCGATAACTATCTTCCATTCCCTAATGCAAATGTTTCTAATAACATGCATTAATGCAACATCAATGTTTCAAGTCAGAGCTGAGACGGAAAGCATAAACATAAACTCACATTCCTTTTCCAAACTAGTTAAGGCAGCTCCATACATCCACTTTGCCATTTACTCGTATGAAGAGGCATATCCTCAGACAATTCAAAGCATACCAAAATCCTATTTTTAAGCACATAGACACTAACTTTGCCCTTTCTAGCTCTTATTAAACATATAGCTAAATAGATGAGGTCCTCTCTTTTATCAGACGTTTTGTGGTTTTTACAAATCAATAAATTATTCCCAAATATACCTTCTCTGCAACTACCTATCCATAACTATGCATGCTATCACTATGGTCCATACGATTCATCTAATGTACTAAGCTATGCAATCCTAGTTTTATGGTCTCCAACTTTCAGTATTGGAGTAGATGAGTAAGAAAGGCCAATCTTAACTGATTACGTAGTGTGTACAAGATATCTATATATAATGTTTTTATAGTCCTTCTAATTGTAATTGAAGACAATCCCTTAAATCTTCATGTAACAAGGATGCAGCTAACTAGCACTAAATAGGGTGTATCCCAGGACTATCAATGGGCCGGGCCAGCCTGAATGAAGACCCAACCAAATTAAAAAAAAAAAGCTTGGGCTTAGATTTTAGGATTATAGGCCAGGATCAGGCCTAGAAATAAAGGCCCACATAGTGTTCATACTTCATTCTCGCATGAGGCTGAGAATTTGATAAAAAAATTAATAGCACCTGTTTGAGCCTGGCCCAAGCTAAGAAAATACCCTCAATCAAGTGAAGATCGAACTTGATACTCCTACGCCTTGTCCAAGCCAGACCAAGCTCAAGCCTGAGATTTAAAAAATTCAGGCTTGCTTCATGCCCAAGCATCACCAACCCATTGACACACGTAGACATTGTTTGGATGGGGAATAAGTGGAGGGATAACCACCTATTCCTCCACTTATTCTGCTATATAGGCTTTACCTATTGATGATGCCTAAGGTGATATGCCTCCCACTTGCATCATAACCTTATTCTAGGGGAACGACACGACTGGATTTTTATACAGAATTAGGTGGAAGGCTATTCCACCCAAGTACCAAATGCCCTCGGCCACTATATCTTTGGTACGGCCTCTGTCACTTTCCCCCTTTTCCATTACCTTCATCTACTCTTCCCTCTCCTCCCTATCTCCATACATGGGTGTTGATCATGGTTGACGAGTTGCTTTAGAGACTTGATAGCCGAAAACTCCATCGCAAATTTATCCTCTTCCATTACGAACTTCTTCCCTCCTTCCCCAACCAAGAGAGATCTCGACAAGTAAAAGAGGTGAAAGAGAGGGAGATCCCTGTCTTCTACCTCACCGATGGTGAACAGAACCCTCCCCTCATCGGATTTTGGCGAATGGGCGACCAGCGAAGCCTCCTGATGATGTACCCCTTGTGCCTAATCCTCATCTTCCTCTTTGCCACCATTGCTAGATGCTTCACCTAGAAGACCTTCCAGTTGCCTTCCGCTTCCCCCATCTCCAACTACTCTTCGGAGATCGAGACTATGTCAACAACAATTTGAGAAAAAAAGGCAAGCTTTGATGCGAAAAAAGGTGGGATTTTTCTTACAATTATGAAAAAATAATCTTTTCCTCCATTTTTCTGTGATTGGTGGGCTTATAAGTAGTTCATCATTTATTGAGAATTTTAAAACTTTCATGGGTTTTCAATGAATTAGGTAGTTGGATTATTTTTCTTCTTTAATCTAGTTCTAATTTAAAACCTTGATTATTTTGGTGAATGTAGTTTTACATGGACAACTGAAGCATTCTTTTTTTAAATTTCAAGCAAGAACATATACCCGTTTTTACCTTTTTTGTATTTGGAGAATAATGGATATATGTTAAATGACTTAGATTTGAGTTTGATGCATTTTTCTGTTTGGTGAATTGGGTTTTATATGAACATGTTCCATGAAAATGTTTCTTATTCAAGAAAATACACAGTTTTCAACCTAATCTCGACTAGAATGATGAATGGTTGTGTCAAATTATTTAGATACTTTACTTCTAAATGGAATATTTTATGGCCATTTGATGGGATTCTTCATTTTTTCCTTCTACTTTAAAGAAGAGAAACACTTAGCTTCTTTTATTGAGTAGAAGCATATTGATTATCTATTAAGTATACAAAGTTTTATGAACTTTTGGTGAACTAGCTTTATATTGACAGGTGATTGGAGAAGGGTTTTGTGTTTCTGGATATGGTTAGTGGGACATACCTATGGAGTGATGAAGGGAAGCCAAGAGAGGATGTGAAAGCAATTTTTGGGTATTCAAGTTGTAATCACTGTTGTTATATTAGAATACAGTTGGCAATTTTTAGAAGTTGTTCTTTGGAATGATATGGTACACCATACCGATGCATACCAGGTAGACCACCATATCAGCACCGAATTGGTTGACAATATGGGAGGTGTACCAAGTATCGTTATGCCGAACCAACCCCCATATTGGGTGTATTGACACCGTAGCAAGATGCTATCGATACAAGGTCTGATATCAAGATTGCAAGCTTGCGAAATAAATTTTTTGGGTTTAGTTGTTTCTTATCATATATGTACATTTTTTATAGTTGTTAATGGCCTTTGGTTAAGTGTGTTTAAAATCCTTATTTAATTGAGTTGAGATTTTTATGTCGATGATCCACATGATGAATTTGTTTGATGGTGGATGCCCTAAAGATTGTATTGCATCGGAGCAAAGTTAATAAGTTTTTAAGTTAGTTTGGTTTCATTGATGTTTATCAGTAAATTGAATAGCGATTCAACAATGTATTTTGGGATATGCTTTTTGATAATTTGTCCAGCCCAATATGCTAAGTGAATTAGTGATGACTCTTATTAAATTATTGTTGACCGGGAAAGGGGGAGGGAGCAATTTCACAAGAAAGCCTTCACACTTGGCCATTTTCGAACAATTTTGTCCAAACAATATAAAATTCCAATTATCCCCTCAACTTATTCCGCCAAAAAACATCACGATATGATATCTCCTCTACTTATTCCTCAAACCAAATTTCACATTTTTTTTTACTATCGAAATAATTTATATACCTTCTATAGTACATGGATAGTTCTTCTTTATTCCTTCAAAAATCATTTCACAACCAAACACTACCCTAGTATATCTAAAACCATGCTCCCATTCTTGCACCCATTCTGATGCCAAAATGATTTATGCAAATATAAAATTTATCATTTCTTTAACCCTCTTTGGTTCTTGCTCCTAGTCCAACTCCTACCTTCCAATTAATGCAACATTAAATCATCAACATGATACAAAGCAAATCTTCATTAAGCAAGACCAAGCAAAGGGTTAACACATATGCGATGGTAGACATAAGGGATAAGGAAATTTTGGGGTTTGGTTTTAATAGGTAACTTGTGTCATAAATCTGATAATAGAACATAAGTCAAAAAATTAGCAATTATACAAATTTGGGATGCCTGATAGATCTACTCTAAGGTTTAGGGGTTAGGATTTGGTGCTAAAAATTTCTGGGATTTTGAGGTTCAAGTAGATTGTTTGATGTTGACCTAAAGTCAAAATACAGGCAACAGTACATATTTCTAAAGACTCACGGAATATAAGTGTATGTTATAATGAATATGAGCAACTAATTAAGTAGTATTTCATATTATTTTGCAAGTTTATAATAACTACATGTACTCAGCTAATCAAAAATGAAGATTAGACAAGAAAGGAAGAGCAAATAAAGAATACAAGGAGGGAGAAAAAGGCACCAAAGAGAGGACAGAGGGCCAGATCTTGCCAAGAAAACCACTTTTCCTCAAAATGTTCTCCAGGCAACGACGTTGGAACTGTATTGGAGGCCTTGTGGGTATAGAACAGAAAAGGTGAAGAAACTCAGGAAATGAGTTTAGACATCTAAGGTGTCCGAGGGGAAGAAAACTGTGATGGGGTGGAAGGGAGGTAACCTTGAAAACAACCATGAAGCGTACTCCCAACTAGTTGGCTTCAAAACCACAAAACCTTAGAAGCTAACCAATTCCAATAAGGCTTTCTTTGGTGTCACTGCAAGTTTTTATAAGTTTTTTCTCACAACTTCCAGCAATGATAGGTTATTATTGGTGTACTTATTTCTCAACCTGTCAACAACATTTTGAGCACCATTCTTCAAGAAAACTACTTTATTTTTCATTCCATATGTCCATACATCTTCTAAATTTTTCATCACTTTGTCCAAATTTGAAGCAATAACTGTCTTTAATAACTATGCCTTTTCTAAATACTCAATTGTTTGCTTTATCCATCTTAACTTGTTTACATAGCCATCTCGACATTTTGATCCTACTATGTTCAAGAAAAAGAGGGTATCTATGGCATCGTAAAGGGCAGATAGATGGAACAGAAAAGCTTAAACATTTTGGAACACATGCTCTCTAAGGTAAACAGTGAGCGAAACATATATATGTCAGGCATGAGAAACATGAAACTAATAGTCCTTATACTTGAGAGCATGTTCCATGGAAAACACCATTGGCTGAATGACAATGAGAGCTTCTAAACAGTGCCATGTGGAACAAGAAAGACATGAAACCCATGCAAAAGAGAGGAATTTGATTTTCTACCACACAGACACTTGTAGGGTGAAACATGAGAAAGAAGTGGTGAGATAATAAAAAAATCTGAAAAACTGCTACTCGAGCAAGGAAAAGACAGAAGATCAAGGATACTGTCTCCTCTTGATAAATCCCTGTTGTGGTGTTGAATTTAAGTATTAAGAAGTTGACGAAGAGTGCCTTGAGATGCAATTTAATTTCAAAAATATTTTGAGAAAAACTCTCCATGATTAGATCAAAAGAGTTCAGCGGATATAGGAAATTAAGCAGGCACCATTGTAGTAAAGTCTTGATGCTAGCTTATGTTGAAAATGCTGAATCATACAAAGTGATGGGAATCTTGAATAGACATGAAAATAAGGAAATATGAATGAAGTCTTTTTAATTGACAGGTGAAGGACCACAAATATCAGAATATTTCAGGTCCACAGGAGCCCTATATTCAATGAATGTCAGAAAGAGCAAAGCAAATTAGAAACAAGGAAAAGAACAGAGATCACTTCGAGTGACATCACCAAGTATTCTAATGAAAATGAATGGTTTTAGTCCTTCTGCTGAGCATGACCAAGCTCATCTATTAAAGAGATTCTATGAGTTAACTAATACTTAAAGCAAGGCAAATAACTACATCATTAAAAATGTATGTGCTAGTTTCATGAGAAACATAGCATTTCATCACAAAGTCCAAGCCTTGACTCATATGTACCCAAAGCTTTAAAAGGCGGCTGCAGTATAAGGGCAGGTGTGGTAATGCACAGCATATAAGCAGCTGGAGGTGCATAAGTGATTGGTACTTCAGAAATATTAAAAATTAAATAAGTTTCAAAAAAAGATAAAAAATAACTGCAAATTAGAAGTAAATAGGTGAAAAATCAGAAAATAAGAAAAGTACATATTTTTACAGTTATTTAATTTTAAGCATCTTATTACATGTTAAATAAAAGAAATAGGAATATCCTTAGCACTATACTCAACTTTCAAATACATTAATGTAATAAACATGTTCACGAATTAACAAATGAAGAGAAGAGAGGTAAGGAGAAAAATAAGAGGTCACTATTATAGGGCCCAGGAAACGTGCAGACCACATTGGCCTATGCAGGTGCCTGGCAACCCTGCAGGTTGGCCACACATAGCAACCGTGTTGGCCCAATGCAATGCATTCTAGGCCACTAGATGCATCTGGATATGCTGGCATGTATGCGGCTGCATGGACCATATTTTAAAATGGTGTACCCAGCTAGGCAAGACACTTAAACAATGTATCATGTCTAAATAATTGAATTGCCTTGTCTAAATATTTTTTTTCTATGACCAAGAATTTGAATTATGATAGGAATGGAGATAAGAAGAATTCCATATAGATTTGACAAATATTGATCATTTTTTAGCTTAACAAGAACAGAAAAATAAACTATAAATGCATGCAGGTATTACTGTGGTTTATAACTTGAGCTAAAACTGATCTCAGAGAAAATTTAGGCTAGATATAGCCCTGAAAAGAAAATGCCATAGATAGGTAAAGAGACGGGCGGAACCAAAAAGAAGACATGAAGCATTACTAAGCCCGGAAGAGTTGGTCTTTCATAAGAACTGATGGCTTAACAGGATTCATTTACTGGACCCCAATTTGATGGGATAAGATCAGTTGTTTATACCTGACTCACCTCTTTTGTCCCTTCCAGGCGATCGGAAAATAAAGAAATGGTTGATATATTCAAGATAATTAATTATTTTCAAAATACCGTCTTAGAAATTGATAGAAAAGCAAGGATATGGGCCCACGTGAGTAGAAAACAAAAAATATCTATTCTAGTTCTATCATTAGCTATGGGTTCGAATCTAAGAAAAATTCTAGATAATGTTTGTTATCCTAAAATTTTCTTGTCTTTTTCGAATGATAAGGAGAAAAAAAAGATTGGGTCAAAAGAAAATGCTATTTTGGAGTTTTATCAACAATTTGCTTGTGTAGGTGGGGATCCAGTATTTTCTGATTCCTTACATGGAGTAACATCAAGAAGAACACATAATACATAGAGGGGACAAAAGAAACATAAAGAGGGCCTACTGAGTCATATCTATTATAGTTTTAGGCAAAAAATGAAAAATATGTTTTCATATCAGCATACGACATTGATTGTTCTAGGTAGAGAAACATGCGATGTAAATCATACAAATATTTAACTGCATTTACCTATATTAGCATGAGTTTTCATACAGATGCACTAAAATAGAAAGTGATAATGAATCAAGGAATTGCAGAAGAGAGGTACAACAATAGCAACAATGACACACAATAACTGCGCCAAAAAAAACAGAACTAGAACGTGATTTTTGTGTTGAACTGATAATAGAGGACAGCTGACAAAACATCAATGCTAACAGAGAACAGTAATTTTTCCTTAAGAAAAAGGCAATTGACAGAATATGAATACACAGTTCATCAATAAGAACTACATTTTTAGCACATCCAAGAAGAAACAGAATGTGCAATAATAAGAAAAGTAGCAGAACATTAATATATAAAGCAAATCAGTTATAGATTGAGGTTCATTCATATTTCATGATGAAATCGATAACCTTCCTAAAATAATGTCTCTGATGCAATAAGTAAGACCAAGGAATTTGAGAGAGGCAATTGTAAGGAAAATAATAAATCACAACCTAATTAAAGATCAGTTAGGAAACTTACACTTGAAAAACTGCAGCATGTTGCTACATGCATCCATAGGTGAAATAAGCATCTTGCCAAGCATGTTGAGAATTTCTTCCGCCTTCGCATGCAGCCCCTTCCCTTCGAAATCCTCACTAGCACGGAAGATCTTCCTAACACAGTCCAGCTCCTTCATCAAAGTCTCAAGACGCCAATCCTTTGCACAGCAGTTAAAAACTTCTTTAACGAATCCAAACATCTCAGAAGCATGCCCACACCCAGGGCACAGGAACTGCATCTCTGTCATGCCCATTGGACCCTTCAAGGTTGGCCCAGGCCTAATCAGATTCTTTTCAATTCCGCAACCAGCATGGCACCAATGGGAGCAAACATCACACCCAACCCAACTGCATGTATTTGAAGCACAATCAAACTTCAGGCAGACAGGGCACATGCAAGCACTACAAAATCCCTTCTTGCTGGAGCAAATCTTGCAGTCGCAGTCATCGACAGGCACTAAGCTCTTGCAATTCACATTTGGGCACCTTAGTTGCAAGAATATCTCAACAAGCTCTTTCGATGGAATACAGCCCTTTCCAGTCACATAATTCACGATGCCAGTCTTGATCGCCACCAGAACTTCAAGCTGTGTCTTGTGACACTTTGAGAGGGTCTCAAACGTAAGGTCTGATCTCCTCTCAAGCCTTCCCTGGAGGCTAGCAAACTCATCCCTCTTTTCCGGCATGCTCATCAGATTTCTCAGAGACTCCTTCACAGCTTCCAACGACTCGGTTGGAAAATCTTGAAGTATCTGCGCCATGTAAGGGACTGCCTCCGATACTACCTCTTTCAACAGCCTCGTAAGCATCATGCCCCCCTTTCCAGTATCCAAGCTTGCACCAGCATTAGCTTTCGGGGCACTTGCAGGCAATTCAGCTGGGAAGAAGGAGATGTTCTCCGAGCTGCTCACCTGGTACAGACTGTTGCCCGCCTCCTTGTTCTCTCCCTGCATGTGAGGGAAGCCACCGAGGTTCGAGAAGGTGACGCTATCACCCACAGGCTTGAACCGACTGTGGACTGAGCCGTTCGTCCCCTCCCCGGCGTACCACATTGTATCGTTCTCCCTTGACACATCGAAATTCTCAGTGGAATTCCTGGTGAGGGAGCAGCTGGGGTTGTGAGAGAAGGCTGCCGAGCACGAGTAGGAGAGCGAGGCGCCATAGTCGTTAGAATTGGTTGCACGGGTGTTGTTGCTAAAGCTCCTTTTCACCGGAGCGGCAGCCACCACCGGCGCCGCCGAACAGGGAGCAGCGGGAGCGGGGGCGGCGGCGGAGACAGTCGCTGACGGTGCTGCCAGATTCGCCCAATTGAGCGAAAGGGAGAGGTTGGGCGGGCCGAGGGAGAGGTTTAGGGTCTCGATCTTCACCTTCTTCTCCTGACCTTCCCCCTCGATCCCCTCCGGCCCCTCCCGCTTCCCCGGAACCTTGCCGCCGGCAAGCTGGAGGAAATCCCTCTCGACCCACCGCTCCCCGCCGTCGTTAGGCGGGTCCACGGCGATCTCCTTCCCTTTGGCTCGGGCTTTCTCTATCGCCACGAAGAGATCGCTCCCAAGGCCGTCCTTTTCCTGGAGCCCCGGCTTGGGGTTCTCGCAGAGGTAGCTGAGGGTCAGCTCCTGGGGGGCGGCGGTGGAGGAAGTGCCGGTCTTCCCGCCGCCGCCATCGCCGCCGAAAAGGCTGGATCTCGGGTTGGGTTTTTCGAGATCGAGGGGCTTAGGGTTCGGTTGGGCGGCGTCGGGCCTCGAAGCCGAATCCTTCGAGGGATCCGAATCGGCGAGCATGGTGGAAGGGACGAAGCAAACAAGGGGAATGAGGGGAGAAAAGTGCTGCGAGAGATCGAAGGACGAGGGTTTTGGGAGAGAGAGGTTAGGGTTTGGAGAGAGAGAGAAGGGGGGGGGGGGGGGGGGGTCTCTCCCTCGCGCTCTCACCTCGTCGTCTTCGCGGCTCCTCCTTGTCTCCGCTCCCCCCTTTCCGTTTCCGCTCCGCTTTTCTTTCTCCGCGTCGATTTAACCTCTCTCGGCAAAAATTGATTCTTGCCCCTGCATTGGACTACATTTTATACTGTAGTCCCTATCCAAAGCGTCTTCGAACAATTAACCTCTATATTTATTATTTAATGATTCTTGCGCTGGTACTAAAAGTTAAAGATTGTCAAAACTAGGGTCGGGTGTAAAATATCTGGCGCAAAGATTCTGATCATTAATTCCGGTTGGATTCTGAATGAGAGGAAATAGGGGTTAATTAATGTCCATAAGGGGGTATGGGAAAGCGAAATTTGAGCACGGACTGAGCGAAGGGGCTGCAGCTATCCGTTACACAATATTTGACCAGGGACTACATGTGAAAAAGTCAGACAAAGAAAACCTTCTTGGCTTTAAGATACTCGGCGGGATATTTTATGTTAACGTGCCAAGTTGATACTGGCAGTTTGATGAAGTGGATGTTAAATCCGCGAGAGGCGGGATGGAACGGGGTATGGTGTTCGAGGGAGTAAGTTACCGCGGACGGGCGCTTGGACGAGAGGACGGGGTCCGCGACCTCCGGGCACGCGTGAAAGGGGCGAAATTACGATAATTCCCTAATTAATGGGGACATTGGAACTTGGAAGTATGACGTAATCGTTGACTTAGTTAGCCGGCTGCGGCAAAGGGAAGTGTTAATGTTGGGGTTTATTAGGTCGTGGGTACTCGTCTGGTCTGGAATACGTGTTCGTATCTTCGTTAGTATAATATTATCAACGCATGAGAATTATTTTACAAACCATAAAAAATAGCATCTATCTTGCACTGCCTATAGGTTACTATTTTTTAAAATATGATATAACAATATAATAAATTATAATGAATAAAAAAATAAATAATTAAATTTTTATTGTATATTAAATAATGAATAATAATGATCAAGCAGATACTCCAATGATTAATGCTCGGGTGGAATTTAATTTTTTCTCTTTTTTTATGTTGTTCATAAAATTAAAAATAATAATATAATAAGTTATAATAAATAAAAAAATTAATAGCCAAATTTATATTACACATTAAACAATAAATTTAGTAGTGAAAATATTTTAATAGCCAACTTTGTATTGCACATTAAATAATAAATTTAGTAATGGCTAATTGGAGACTTTCATCGTGGAGATTAATATTTATATGACAAATAGAGAACTGTGCGTAAGAGTCTTCATGCGGAAACTCCCATCCTTATTACCAGTATAAATAATACTGGCTCCGCATAATGTTTCAGATACCTCTTTTTTTAATTATTTTTAAAATAGAATATAGTAATATACTAAATTATAATAAATAGTAGACATCTAAATTTCTGTTACATATTAAATAATATATTTTAATGATTGCCAAGCATATCAATATGGCCATCATGAATATATATTGCATATTAAAACATAAATTTTAATAATGTCCGAGTATATGAATACTGGTATCATTCATATTGGCACCTATACCATACATGGAAAGTTCTATGTTGAGTTTCCAATTTAGATATATACTAAGCTTAAGCCCAATCAAATTTACATTCTTCATTTGGAGACCTTTAGATTCAAATTTGTTGAGAGATTCAAGGTTACTTACTTGATTGATATAGGTAAAGCATTGTCCGAGGACACGCTTGATATGAAAACCGGAGCTATAGTTTAGGCGATGACTGGTGTCATAATATCAAAGCTCTAATGATGAACAATTGCAATTATGTATTACACATTAGAAGTAAGGTTATGTGACATTGGAAACATGTTTTTTAGTGACTATAGTTGCTATAATCGAACAAAGTACAATGATTTGGCTAACTTCAATGAAATGCCCTAATGAACTCCTGAGTTAGATCTTCCAAGCAGTTCACCAAAGAATATGTTTTCTATTTGACCATAAAACTTCCATGCTAGAGTTAATGTTGTTGAATCAAGGACAGAGGCTGATGATTTGGTTAAAATTCTTAACCCACTTATAATATTGAACAGTCACAGCATCGCAGCTGTTCCAACTTTGGCCCACAAACCAACTAACCCAGTGAACCATTTCATTGCTTGTTGGCGGTTGCAACACCATCAAAGGGAGTCACAGCTAGGACTCATTAAGTGAATCTAATCAAGGTCAAGCTAAGCTGTTTCTCGCAGGTGGTGATGGATTCGACTTCTCTCCATCAACAAAAGTTCGCATACACCTTACCTGATCTTTGTTAATTCCATTCATAAAAGCCTAGTCTTGGCTTTTCCCAACAGGCCTCTGTTGCTTGAAACATGAGAAAGCATGGCAACACAGATTGAGATCCATTTGATTTGGCTGCTTGAAAAGGCAAATGTGCTTGAAATACATTTGTTGCTCAAGAATCTTAAAGGATGAGCTAAGAAAAGGCACAGAAGCCATGAAAATAGGCTGAAGGCCACGCAACATTGGTGGAATAGCACAGAAGAACAACGAATGGAAACAGGAAGGAGAAGAGACTCACAGCCAGTATGGCCATGTCTTCTACTTCGTACGATCTCTGGTCGAGTAACTCAGCAAAGCTTCACCTGTAAATGGGATTCATAGTGTAATAAAATTCCACATTATTAGCGTAAGCCTGAGCAGAATTCCTCCTATCACGGTAGAGATTTCAACTTTTACCGTCTGAAACAGAGAGACTGATGAGAACAAAATCATAGTTTGCTTATATTTACATGTAAAAATATACGTTCTTTAATTCAAAGGGTCTAAGAAGAATGCTGCAAACAATTGCTAATGTAGGAGCACCAAAAGAGTTGCTCAAATGTAACTTTCTTCAAAGAGGAATGCTGCTATGATTTCAGTTGAAGTCATTTACAATTTTTCTGATGTAAAATGTCTGATAAGTTTGGACAATGCTATTTCAACAAACTCTAGCTTGCATTGGTAGATCAAGAAGTTAGCTCCCCCCCCCCCCCCCCCCCCCCCCATCCTGCTGATACAAAAACGCCACAATGAAATAGCTAACCATCGCTCTTCACAAGCTCCAACGTGTGCTAAATCGTCTGATGCGACGAGCACATCTCGTATATCCTCCAACTTTCATATGGCATCAAGTTTGGACACAGAGAACACTTCTACTTCATACCTTAAATAACAAAACCATTTATGATATATAGAAGTCAGATGAATAGAATGAAGAGGATAGAAAAAATACATCACTCACTAGAACTGAAATATAACCAAGTATACATACAAGGCCCACATAAACATAACGTACGCAAATTAAAATTTCTCCGGATAGAGTGCGATCTAACTTGGAAACAAAGCTTAGCTTGAAGAAAGGTCAAAAAACAGTGAAGACCTTTGTTCTATCACATACCTTAATGTACCTTGGAAGAAGCACTTGCACAGGAAAATAAGAATACCAAGATAAAAAAGCAAATAGTAGAGAAAGCAATCAAGATCAACCACTCAAAGTCTGAGAGTAAGATCAGGCTCCTCAACTGGCCGCGGGTCACTGGCTACACAATTGAAATTTGAATTTCCCAACAGTTCAAAGCCTGAGTTTGCCAATGGCCGGAAACTCCCAGGCCAATAAAAATTCGCATCATCATCCGCTACAAAGACCGGCATTGAACCGTGCAAGCCCCGGTGAAACTTTGAACCGCTCCGGCTTTCCTTCTTTTCAACCATGCCTTGATGCATTGAAGAGTGAGCCTCGATTCCCAAAGAATGGAGTGCAGATCCATGGAGCGGCAGTGATGCAATACTTGCATAAGTGTACGGGAAGGCATCCATTCTAAGAGCCCATTTCGCTAGTGTTCGTTCCCTCTTGTGAGCGTTTTGGTGGCCACCCAAGGCCTGGGAGCTGAAGAATTTACGCTGGCAGTAGTTGCAGGAAAAAACTCTTTGGGGATTGGGAACATTGCAAGCTCGCGCCTCGCTGCTGCTCTCGCTTGTGCTTGAGAAGGAAATAACAGCTGCTGATGATGATACTGCCTTGACGGTGAGCGAGAGGTCAAGCGACATAGGTTGGAGAGAGATGGCTGGATCCTTCTTGTTGTGGCATTGGAAGGACTCTTGGATAGAGATGTTCGAAGTCACTGGACTGCTGACTTCTGACACATCTTCAGATGCTTCATGGTTATATGTGTTCATGTTGAGGCCCAGAGGAAATGCTTATCTGCTAGGATGCGTGCCTTTTTCAGCTGCATTCACAAGTAAAAAATATGTTTAGTAACTTTGAAAGAGAGCTTGGCTTTTGTATGCTGTGGACTCAGATTAAGTATCAAGCCATGCATATGAACTAGAACAGATATCATGCATGAGGTGATAACATGTTTCAGGTTATCTAAGAATATCCACTTTTATCCCACAAGTTCTCATGTTAGAACCTACATAGAGGAAATGAAGAACTGCATATGACCCTACAGAAAAAAAATCATATGATTTCTTGGATGCACTTATAGTATTACAAGTGACAAGTCCTGAATTCAGAGCATATGATTTGAGTTGTTATACATGTCCTGGTGGAAAAATATCATATATTCTCTTATGTGGGAGCTTATGAAGTGGCTAAGCAAGGCAGATGGACTATTTCTTCAGAATTATACTGATTACTAGCGTAGTTTTTATTCTCTACAGGGCTGTTGCAGTTATTGTGGAGAATCTAATTCTAGGATCTAGCAGTACAATTTAGCTGGTAAAACTCATTCATGGACATTTGAAAACAAACATAAGGTAAAACCTATAAAATCCAGCAATTTAAGCAAGTTTAGATGACCTGTACTACATCCAAGCTGCATGTTATGGATTGTTAACGAGATTGTGAAGCCCAAAACGTCCAGAAATAAAAAGAAAATTCTCAAATTTTTATTTGCAAATTCTCAATATAAATCCTCTGCTAACCATGTGCCGGAGGAGGGACATGTTGGAATTACTGTTCCGGTCTGAAAGTACTGTACCCCAACCCAGCCGAGAAAAAAGAAAGAAAGGCCCACAAAAACAATCAGTGAAGACTTTATTATGGTTTTGCACATGAAGGTAGTGGAGGCTTGTTTTGAGTCCTCATTTGTCTTGAGGTCCACCTATAACGAAATTAATTGGAAAACAACTGATAAAAGAACATGGAATCTTTGAGGAGATTCATGTATTTTAGGCTTCTCCTGAGTTTTGGTGATCTCTGGAGCATTGCTCTCCACTCCCAAGTTTTAAAAGCACAAATTCTATAACTATGAAGGAAGGTAGATTTCCTTGTTCATTAACTAGTTTTCAGGTTTCTTAGAAGGTCACTCTCTTGCTGAAAGGTAGTCTTGATCATAGTACATCATATTATACTGAATTGGACAATATGGAACATACTGTACCGTATCGGTTTAGTATCAGTATATAGTACAAGGGGCGTATCAACACTCGGTGCACCAAACCGACCCCATACTGGGCATACCGATGCGGGGCTCGATACCGGAATGGTGTACCTTGGTCTTGATGGTTGGCACCAATCAAGAGGGTTGATGCTAGCTGGTCGTATAACTCTTGAGTTCTATGGTTTTGATATTTAGGGACAATACCACACGGAGAAGACAGATCTTGTTGGATAAAATTAGGGTTGTCATTGGCCAATCATTGAGTTAACGAGAATGTTAAAGGAGATGTAAGCCACAAAATTGTTAAAAGGAAAACATTTGCAAAGAAGCATATTAAAAAAAGGGATTCTAAAAAGAAACATAGGCTTTAGATGACTTCAAAAAGAAACAAACATCCATGTGCATGCGTACTCAGATGACCACAACCAAAGCCAAAGGCATGACTGCCTATAGACAGAAAGCCAAATGAGTCTATAGACATTTCTACATATATACACACACACACACACCTTTCACATTTCAGTAGTGGTGCAGGCTAGATATCGAATTGGTACAACAGAAATATACAAGTTTTCTGAAATAAGCTATAATGGCATGAGATATGGCACAGCATGCCTTGCTTATGCATACCAACTGAAACTCCAAGTAGACTTCCAAACTACTTTAATGAAGCAACACTAATCATGAAAAGTTTCAGATACAGTTGCGCGATAATAGAAATTGAAAAAGGCAAACAACAGTAATTTTATGTTTTCTAATATTATTAGACCTTATTAATTGAATAAAATTTGCTAACCGGAGATTATGTACCTTATCTCTTGAAGCTAAAAAAAAAAACCAAATCCAAGATAAACCAAAACAAAAAAACTGGAGATATAACAAAAGAAAATCAGAGCATCATCTTTATTCCAAAAGAACCAAGTTTTAGAGTGACTCTTAAAAGGGCAAGAGGAGCACAATCTTTCAAAAACTAAAATGTAGGTGGAAAAAAAAGAATGATGTTGAAAAGTGGTTTTAAATGCTAATCAAATGCAACCTTTTTCTTGAAAAAAAGCCAAATTTTACTTGTGATTCAGAACTCTGCTTACCAGTTAGAATTAGAAGAATGATAGGATCCTATAAACAAGTAGATAAATCAGGGTACATAAGAATATGGGTGAGGGAGTTCAAGGACAAACTAAGGAGGCTTAGACACTTGAAATCCTAGTAAGTTAGCAATTGTATACAGGACGGCAGTGATCAATCCCTTGAATGCTCGACTGCCAGGTAAATTTATTCTCCGAGCGTCCCGTAGAAGAACTCGGAAATTCATCCAATTTTGTGGTAACAGATGAGCAGGTTAGCATGAAAGCACACAAATGAAGCATAATGAAACAAAATTAAAGGTTTAGTAATAATCTAAGATCACAACAACATCCTAATATGCGAAGATGCTAAACTACTCCAACCATAACAAGAAGGACTGCACTTGGAAAATGAAAATCCTAATTACATTGTGATCCTTTATCCTTTGTTAGATTTTTTATTTATAGAAAACTATTATTGGATCACACAAACCACATTGAGCATCGGCATATAAAATGTTTATACCGGAGCATTGGACACCCTAAAATTGCAAAATTAGAGAACCCTGCCCAACATGAGTCATTAAAGGAGAGTCATCAAAGTCATCCAGAACCAAGACACTCATCGAAAGAACATCCAGCATCAGAATTCACAAAGAATACTTAACCTTTCCAGGAGAATAGAAAAGAAGATTCAAAAGCCATGCTCTAGCAACTAACTCTTGCATCCAAACACTATGTGAAGCAACAAATCTACAATCCATCAAAGCTGAATTTTAGAAACCATCATTAAAGCCCCGTAACAACAAGAATTACAAATAAAGCACCATCAAAGCTTGAAATCGAATTGGAATTTCAAAGAGAGCATCATCATATGGAAGAGAATTGGCCTGAGATCTGAAGCACATACCAACTAGAGTGCTGCATGCTTCCTCTCCACTGCTCCGTGGGGAACTGGCCTCATGGGTGTTGTTTGCCTTCAAGTACACGAGACAGAGAGAAAAGGAGGGGGATGACTTGCTATGGGGTGGTCATGTATAGTGGCATGTAGTGACGTTTAATTATGGAAAGCAGAGGTTGGGAGACTGATGCTGGGGGAGGTCAGAGGTGGCAGAGGAAAGGGTATGGGGATAGAGAATTAAGAAAAGGAATGACACTGTTTTTCTTGTGGAATTCTTGGTGGGGAAAAGTGGGCAGTCCCTTTAATAAGTAGGATACTCTTTCTACTATCATCACCATGAACAAAGGAAATTTTTTTAAAAAGAATAGCACTGCCCTGTCTGGTGTGACTTTCTGGCTATAAATCATACTATTTGCATATAAAGAGAGGACATTGGAGTCCCTATACTGACACAGAAGCTATGGTGGTACAGGGGACCACTGCATGATGTAGTTTTGGAGGCCATATGAGATCATAGGAGTCAGAGTGAGTCGCTCATCTTGAATGTTTTCATTTACTTTTCTCTGTCATATGCACAGCTATCATGCAGCTCTCATTTCCAGTGTAGCGTTTGTCTCTCCACATACATATATTTTATTTTTGTGAGCTATCTTGATGCAATAGGACAGAATGGGACACAGATTCCTAAACATGGAAAATGGGATTACTTGGGAAACTCTATGAGAGCTGTATTAAGGCTACCATATGGTAAGAAAAACTGTACGTCGAGAAGTTTATGTCCCATTTGTTTGGATGGTCTTCAACCAGTATAAGATCTATACAGCCCCGTAATAAAGCTCACTGCTAGAATAAAATTGCAAATATGTTCTTAAGAATAGTTGATTAATGGAACTAAGCCTTATGCTCCACTCACCATAAAAAATTAAGGGAAAGAAAGAAGAGTAAGGTTTATATACCTCGTAGTAGTTTATAAAGGGATTCAATACCTGGTTTAGACTACTATTATTGTGTGTTAGGGTTACATTAGTATATCTTTTATTGGTTTTAGATATAATTATGGATCACATTTGATTCTCTTGATTGGTGCAACTTGATTGGCAAATAATAAGCCTACATCAGAAAATATGTTGGTGCTTTATATGTAAACGCATCTCTACAAAAGAAGTTTACCTTAACTGAAAAATTACGAGTAAATTAACCTCATCCTTTTTAGTTGCATTGGTTCATAGTAGACTTTGTTAAGCACTGAAAAACGGATTTCTCCCACCAGAAGTCCCAATCCATTGATGTATGATGAGATATCCATCTTATTTTAATGATGAAGAATTCTCCTTGAATAATGCAATTTTTTTAAGTTCAAAAGGATTATATTGATATCAATTCCGTGTTCATTCTATTGCCAACCTTTAAATCATATAGGCATCTATGTTGATGTTTCATAATTTTATTTGAGAAGCTCCACCTCGATATAGTGATGCTCTTTATGAGTTCACATTCACATCTGAGGAAGGCAGGACATCCATATGATACTACAAGAACAATCCTCATGTGATAGAATAATGTATTCTGGAGCCAAACTTGTTTTGCCACAGCACATGACCAAGAACATTTTCATGCAGTATTAACCTATGCAAGATAGTGATTACCAGTATCGAGTCTAAGAATACAAAGGATAGATTCTTATTTGAGAGGGTAAATGTATATTTCCCTACCTGGCTGGACGAATTAAGTAGAAAAAGAAAAAAATAAAAAAGAAACATCAAAAGCATATGTCATGTAAAATAAGATTTCATTATCTTTTCATCTAAATTTCTTTTTTCTAAGTCTTAGACTTGGAGAATATTTATTTGCATTGACCATGATGTGATTAGCAAAAAAGAAAGATGCCACTAAAATTAGGAGCTCTATTATCTAATGTATTCATCATGCGTTACTAGTGAGCCATGTCGAGCAGGTGTAAGTCACAAAACCCGGTTAACAGTTTTGTATATCATGCTTGATTTTTTGTTGACTTAAGAAGTTCATTTGGTTATACACTTGAAATCAAAGGTGTATAGACTGCTTTCGTTGTTGAGCCGGTTAGCCTATAACAAAGCTCGAGAACAATATTTAGAGTAGATATGCCTACAAATATAAATATTTTTTCAGATATTATAAGTTATTTTTCATGAAGTCCTTTGCTCCTTCTCTATAATTTTTCCTGAAGGGACACTGAAATCTTTCGAGCCTATTGTTCTCCTCCTGTCAAGTACCACTCAAGCTCAGTTTGCTTGAGAGTTGGGCAACTAGGTTGCGAAAAGGAGAAGATTGGCTATCGGTCGATGGAAGAGAAAGTGAGTTAAAAAGGGCAGGCATAGAAAATTTTAAGAGTTAAAAAAGTAGGCACATAAAATTTTAATCTATCAATTGCACTCAAGGAGCATATAAAATTTAATCATCCCACTAGGATTTGCATCCAACCAAAGCTTGGATTTACTATAACTATTTGACACTTGTCTCTACTTAGTTCTTTCCTATATGACTAGCTATGATCGACTTGTGGTTTTTTAGCAAATTTCACTCCTGAATTTTCTTGTAATGGCTAATGATTAAGATGCCATCCAGAAAGTTTAGCTACAGTGGACAAGTCTCACTCTGGGACAGTTACCAATCATCTCACCTCTTGGACACTGCATCTTACAAAGTTGCTCTGAAGAAATAGGGTTTCTTGTCATGTGAAAAGGGTCATGACACTGGCTTTAAGGTAGCAAACTTTTCTCTTTTTTTTCCCTGTGTGCATATAAACACATGTCTAATGATATGATGCAAACCAACGACCTGTTGCACTGCTCACATTGAGTCATGGAGGTTGAGGTGGTTAGGTTCGTATTTCGATAACCAAGGAGTGGAAAGAAGGGTTTTGAAACCCTGGATGGGTTGAAAAGGATGTACCCAACTGGAAGCTGGTTTTTAGGTGCTAGCAGGTCACATGACATGCCAAGTTGGGACCATACATAAAGGAAACTTATTATTAGGACAGCTTATGGAAGCATTCTCATTTGCAATCCCATTTAGATCCAGCATTTTGTTTGTGCCTTAGCTCAGGATGAACCAAACTTATCCACAAGTACTTGAGGGTGTCATTTATACACATTGGTACACAACAAGTAAACCTGTCCCCGTACTGTAAGGTCGCAACCAGATTAGAATATGAATTCTGATATTAAGGCCGGGATTATGAGTGTTCAAAGGATTTTGGATTCAATATTAGGTCGGATTTGAATAGCGTACAACGTAGAACAAAATTTGAAAATTTTTTGGACTGAATTCTAGATCGATCTTATTCAGTGTGCAAGATAGGGCTAGATGATCTTTGTTTGATTTTGAGCAAAAAGCTCTTTGTTTGTTATGAGTCCAGCCAGCACCAAATCCTCCACTAGTAGAAGCAGAATCCTCTATTGGACATTTTGATTTAGGTATAGTAAACATGGTTCAATGCACAAACAAAGACATGAGACTCGGATATGTACTTTTAATAAACATAGTAATATATTTGACTTTAGGTGGCGGCCATTGCAAATTGTAGTTAAAAAGCAACTTAAATTATGAAAATATAGTTAGAACATTATAGGCATATACATACATGACTTGGGATATGATATTTATAATTGTTTCACATGAGAAGTACCATATGTCTTATGCCATGATGGAGGCACACAAGACTTAATCCCTGGTTCTGAGGCCATTAGGGCTTCAACAACATTGGATGTATGCCTTGTCACATTTTATCTCAAACCCATACTAAGTCAGGCTTCTAACTTAGTAGTACATGAAGTTAGATATTTTGCCCATTACTCAGCAGGAGGGAGGGAGAGAGAGAGAGAGAAAGAAGGTCAGCTATAAATAAAGACCCCTGGTCTACTTCACCAAAGGCTTTATAGTCCTTGAGTACTAGGTCCTGCCCATATAGCTACATGAACTTTCATACTATTCTTTTCAATAGTCTGAAAATACTAAAACATCTTAGCAGGATTCAAACTTATACCCTATGAAAATAGAAATCATCCAGATAATTAATTGCTTTATCTATGCTGAGGCAATGACCTAGGTGCTATCACTCCCCCAAGGTCTTTCTTTGTAAAACTTTTGGTAATTAATGAACAGCAAGGTTGTGAAAACCCTAAACCATAGACTGAGGCCTGAACTGAAGCAACAAAGGCCACCATTAAGATTGTTTTTTGACATTCAGCTGAGCCAGGGCTATGAAAACCCTAGCTCATCAATGGCACCTCCCCAGAGTCCAATATTATGACATGATGGAAGGGCCCACAGCCCTGAATTACTCATGATTTGGTGAGTTTTTAACTCTTGAGCTGCTGGACTGACAAGTCTGCCTTCCTCCTCGTCGGCTCACTGCCTGTGAACCCCTCTAACGGTCCAAAACTGCAGGGCTTGTTCTCATTAATTGATCTGTGGTCCTCCTCGTTCTACTTGGAATCTGTTTCATTGACCTCCGAACAAAAGGCCAAGCCTAACCCATAATTTCCGGGAGCTAAAGCCAGCCTCCTCCATCTCTGCTACGATGATGTATGGGAAGTCTTATCCTCTAGAGATACCACATTCATATATATCGGCAGTCATGGTTTTTTTTATGTTTTTTAAAGTTTAACCCGCACCTTTCATTTAAAAATAAAAAAAATCAAGTTGCGCCTATTTTATAGTTATCCATTTGCATCAAGCTATCACTTGAATCATTGGGAACTTAGCAAGAAAAAAAAATTGTTTCCATGCAAGTTGCTAATATTTTTAGCGTGTTAGGTGGCTTGCACCAATTATAAAGTGCCTCCAACGGAAGCACGTACTTACAAATGCGAGCCTAGCCCTAGAAACTCGTAAAATTTACTAATAGATGTTGTAGTTTTCTATTTCTCTTTCTCCATTCATCATTAGTATTGGAAGCTTTACCATGGGAAGGACCACCTAGAAACTACTACATCTATAAGCGATTTATAGTGATGCATATACATGAACACATACATACCTCTATATATATATATATATATATATATATATATATGTATGTATGTATGTATGTATGTATATGAGAGAGCCAATTGTAGCATTGTACCTTTCTTTTTAATTTTTATTTTTTTTTGGTTCATCCCATTACTTTTTCTTGATTGAGTTTTATCATGTAAAAAATTTTGCATTTTCAATGCTCCACAAGCGCCATTAGTAGCTATCATACGTCCAAAGTCCAAACCTCCCATAATAAACCAATATAATTAGTATTGCTAATAAGTGGCCTGTCAGGTGGATTAGGCCACTTATAATTAATATTATCCACAAGGAGCCTTCCTGGATGCCAATTTTGGAAATAGATTAGATTCCAAGAAAAAAATCTTAGGCAAGCCGCCAAATACCTATCATGGCCAACATTAGTGGCCACTAATTTCATGGTTAAGGTCTACTCCGTTCCCAAACTAGGCCTAACGAGGAATTATGATTGGATAGATATAGTTCATTAGTTCTTGGAGGACCTTAAACTTGTTTCTTGATTGGATAGAAGAATACAGTAGAAATGTCGCCCTCCAGGTTTCAACCCCCCAAGAGTACCAAGACCTTTGCGCCGCGGTGTTAACGGCGAGGCCGTAGCGTTATGTGGCTACGAGGGTGTCAACGTGACGCCTCAGCTCTTGTAAAGTGGAAAAGGATTGAGAGGCGACACTCGGCGGTTGGATTATGTTGTTGCCAAGACATACTTTAAGATACCCGCTAGAAGCACACAAATTCTTCGTTGGGCCCAGCATGCCGGCTTGACCCACTGCCCGTGTGGTCGGCCACCACCAACCGTCCAATTCTCTTAAAAGGAAACGCGTGGGGCCGCTGCACGCCACTTGTCGGATTCTGCGCCGCCCTGGATCCCAAACAGATCGCGCTGTCGGGTCGGATCCGGTGGTCCCGGGACCGAGCGAGGACAGCTCGGGCGGTGTGCCGCGGTACGCCCCCACACATACATCTGACCCGATGCCCTTTCTTCATGTTCATCTTTACGGCTCGGATTAAATGATCGACATCGATCGATTCGACGGTCCGCATCGGTGGACGGTTAGGAACGATGGAATACAGAGGGGAGCAAGACATTTCTACTACTGTCTTGGCATTATAGTAAATTATTATTTTTAGCATAGATGCAAGTGGATACGGTAGACTTGAATTTGATACCCATATTTTTTTTTCTTGTCTGCATATTTTCTTGCTTGGAAAGGCTGCAATTCCATTCAAGTAGAGATCAGATTACAAGTTAATCACCTCCTAATCAGAACTTCTAACATCCCAAAAAACTCAATTCTATTGGAATACATCAATGAAAATGCTAGCTACATTCTAAATCAGAATTTTTTTATTGTTTAATGGAATGATTCTCCAGCACCCAACTCGTGATTATGCTCTCAGAAATATGTTAACAAAAGAGTTTCAATGTAAGAAAAGTTCCCCACTCTTAGTGGAGACAAAGTAAGAAAAAAAGTTTTCTTTGGCTGTAAAAGAGGTCGAGGCGGTTCATTGCAATCTCATCTATTTTATTTAATATTATTGCATCCTAAAAGAATACAATTAAAAAAAAGAACACTCATCGTACAGTGGTAAACGCAGAGGAAGAAAACTGATGCAGAAAAAGTATTTGTGGTAGAGTCAAGAGCTCAAAGGGTGGCGCAAATTATAAAATGATGCACAGTGCAATACAAGGACAAGAAGGGTGATGAAACTTGACTCTTTTTTTCTTTTTTTTTTTGGCCCGTGGCAATATAAGACCAGAAGAAATTTAATTCATCCAAGGAAAATTGCAGCTGAAGCATCAGATTGTACCATGTGAAAACTGCATGTGTAGAAGTAATCCCTGCACCCCTTATCACTTAAGCAAGCACACCTAGCAGATCAGACAGCAACAAGACCTCCTACCATGAGTGATGGAACCTGAATTGGACCACTCTTCTGATACTGGTTTCTTGCTGAATTAATAATCGGTCATCAAGCATGTCTGTTCCACCAGCACCAATTACTTTTAGGGTCTTTGCGGCAGCAAATTTGACAATTTCATTTAACCCAATAGAGGTTATCTAGCATAAAACATGCAAAACCAACCAATTTAACTAAGGGTAAGATTGCGATAACCTCATAACTACTGAGAATTTGATTATTAAGCCAAAACAGATTGAAAGAAGAAACAACCAATAATGAGCATTACTTGTGTAGCCAATGTATGTCAACAGAACCTAATCGATTAGCTTCAAAGCAAAGACAACTCATACAGTTCTGATGTACATATTACAATCTTCTTCCAGATTGGACACATCATGAAAATGTTGATGCATCACTACATGTTAGATATCTTCAATAATTTATCGTAGTCCATTTTTGTCAAGGTTGTCGATGAAGATCTAGTGCCATGAAAAGCTGGCCAGCTCCACCAAGACCACATATTCGTTACAATAAGCTTGAGATTCACAGATAAAGAATTACAGTGGACAGACCAAAAGCCTGCCTAACCTTCCACATCAATCAGACGATACACTTATCAGAACCTTCTGTTAGAAACCTCTCAGCAATCACCTATGTTCCCCAAGACAATGACCCTATTAAGCCCCCTTGTACACTGAAACAAGAGAAACAAAATGATCAACACGACTGAAGACACACGAGTTAATAAAAGTCAGATGTTAGATGCAGGTAAACCCACTGATATCGTGGACCGAATCAAACTAGCAGCTTTCAGCCATCTCCACAAACAGGATCTACTTGCTCATCTGCTCTTGATTCCTCACCCAAATGTTTTCTAAGTTTCTCCTGCATGTATTCAAACAGCACATAGAAAGCCTTGAAATAGTTGCTCGGAAAAAAAGGGGGTACAAAGGCTTGAAATAGAATCCAAAAAGAAGGAATATAGAACACACATGTTCTAACCAAAGATGGAAGAGGTAAGAGGTACAGGCCAAGACTTACAGCAAGACTGGCATTTTCTGATGTCAATTTATCACAATCCCCGTGCATACGCTCCAATTCTTCTTTTAGTGAATTATTTTCCTCTTTTAGAGTCATCACACGATTGGCGAGTTCTTCACATTCAGCCTGGATGGGATCATTTCATATTAGTGAAACAATCAAGAAGCTTTATATATTAACTATAGTAGAAGAGCTTCTTAACAATTAATAATGATGATCACAAGTTGCCAGTCCACTCAATATCCTTTCTGCCACATAGAAGTTAGATATGTGGTATCTCTTATGTCCATATCCTCTACTGGCAGCATGAGCATATGAAAAAAGCTGCAAGCTTCACACTATTAAAAGATATGGTTACTACTAAACATCTAACGTTTCAGATACAAGAAAAACAAGATTGTATATGTTCAAAAGAGGATATTTTGATGATGGGTAAAGCCAGCCAGTGTTGTTTAGCCTTTACTAATACACTGTATTGGTAAATATAAAACTCTTTAAATGCACCCTCTTACAACACATACTGTTGTACCGAGAAACAGAATACCTCCACTAAAAACTAGTGCATTTATCCTTCCGGATAATGATATTGCTCAAACGGTGGAAAACCATATCCAAACATTTCCTACATGGATGGGACAACAACCATCCATCACTCCAACTTGGATACTGCATGTGTCAGATATTAGTTTATAACTATAGTTTAGAAACTTCAATGTCACAAATAATTGCAACTACATGAAAGATATGGGAGTTTTGCCAACATTGGTCAAACTAAGTGATGGTATATACCTGCTTACGTAATCGTGAGCGGCGTGCAGATTCCCTGTTAGATTGTTTTCGCTTTTGTCTCTTCAGTTCTCTTTCATCCTTAGATTGGAAGGAAAAAAGGTAAATAAGTCTAAGAAAACAAAAATATGAAAGAGAATGCAGTTTCAGGGCTTGCTACCTGCATCGAAGGATCAGGTGGAACACTGTTTTGTGAACCTGCAAGACCAGATGGAACCAAGGGTGCCATAGATGGGGCAGCAGGAACTTTGCCTCGGAGTGCAGAAATAGAAGCAGAACCTCCCCAGTAGTCCATCCCAATGTTCAGGGTGGTGGTTGGACCAGCAAGGCCACCCGGTGGGATTGTCACAAATGGCACAGTTGGGTTCGACACAATTGGCGTAGATGGTGTATGTGTAACTTCATTTGATGTGGTTCGAGCAGTGCTGCCTTTCTGAGCTTCCTCTGCAGCCACAAATGATATACCAGTAACAATTTATGGTCATGCTGGAATTCTTGTTAGAGAAAGGAACTCTATATGCTTCAATCATACCATCGCCTGAACCATGTTCAGAACCATGATTTCGCTGGGAACCCTGCAAGCAAATATCTAAGTTGTAAGTGTTTTTCATTAATCTGGGGGAACATGAGTACAAGATAATGATATCTTGCTGATAACTATTGGAATGCAAAGAAATTATGTTTAGAACACAGTTTTGGACGGCAAACAAGCTTGAGCACTAAGTTGTTTAGGCTCTATCCTGTGTGCATTAAAGATAAAATAAGAGAGGGAGGGGGGAAAAAAAAGAAGAATACTCAACCACAGGTCCAGGACACAGCATAATGTCTTCTAGCTCTATAAAACCTAGCAGATAAATTGAAATTTACTCAGAGATGGAAAATAGGATGCTTGGAACTTAAATACTAATTAGAGGAGAATAAAGATGAAACGAATGGCGTTCAACAGTCTTTTCTAATCTTCATCAAAGAAAACAGTCTTTTCTAATAAATTACATTGTCAGCATATGAAATATGACTCTTCGCCATGCACATCTAACCTTCCACACTAACTTTGGAAGTAGTTCGCTTAGTGCAACATGGATGCTTATAATTGAAAAACATATGATTAAGAGATCATGCACCCATTGTAAGCAGAGAATGCTTAAGCCTAGACAGCTATCATTTAAAACAATTTCACTATAGAAAATATTTATATGTTGGCATATCAGTTTAAGAAGACTCTTGGAACAATACAACATATTAAAAAAGATACATTTTTCCTTTTTCTCTTTTTTTCACTTTGTAACATGTTAATATAAATGTTGTAATGATTTATATCGGTTGAGGGCATGACCATTATAACTACAGTTTTAGCACATGGAATGCACATGACTTATTCAAGAGAAAGGAGCATTGGTGGGTGGCCATGGTCCCACCTAACAAGATGAGCTTAACCTGAGTCTCGGTTAAGAACGGCGATGATCTACATTTCACACGGCGCACGATTCCATGGATAGTTTCATTCGACATCATGGAGGACATAGATTTAAAGAGCATGCTCCCTCTTTACTCTATGTATTTCTCATTTCTCTTTGTTACTCGTTTTAGAATGAATGTAAATGGATGCCTTGATTAAAAAAGGGGTTAACCGATAAAATCAGGAAAGCAAGAGGAAGTCCATTTGAAAGTCTCATGCAGCTCAAATATGTCAGGGTTGGAAGATGAAAAAGTAGGGGGTGGAGATGCATAGGCCCCACCCCAAGAGTTCGCATTAGAACAGTAAAGATTAGGATAATACTGATATTATGATATTGGCATGTCAAAGAAATACATATGGAAGCACAACTAAGGCGAGCACCCTAAAACTGTATCAAAGGGTCGAAAAGGAAGAAAAGAGACAAATTAAAAATTGGATGGAAGTCATCAAAAAGGATTTAGAGAAGTTGCTACTAACAAAGAGAGTGGTCTTTCTTTTCGCTACAAAAAGGAAGTGGTCCTTAAATGGATCAAATAACAAAGAAGGATATAAAAATGATATACTATGTAATAGAGATAGCTTTCAGGTGTGGTTATGGTTGTGGTTTATTCCAACTAGAAAGACAAGATCAAACATGTGAGTTAAACAGATTCTATGGACATGTCATGTTTTCTTTTTAAAAAAAAATTGAAAAAAAGAGAACTTTTGGAACAGTAGAAGATCGAACTTATTTACCCCCAAAAATACATAATATATACAAGAATAGCAGCAACATTAAATGAAAATTTAGTAGTCTAAAACTGAATCTACCATTGTGCTAGGCGCACAGTTGCTAGTAGATGTCAGATATAGAACAGGCTAATTTAGAAATTCAAATTTGTCCACAATAACCACCCACAATTAAACAGTTTCAGAATATAAACACCGTTATCATGACATTTATAGATCATCAAAGAAAAGAATAGTGGAGAAATCAAGTTGTGAGTAACAAAAAATAACGCTTACTCCACATACATTTTGAGAATCGGCATCACTTCCCTCGCTCGAACCTTCACTTCCACTCTCACCACTGTAGACATGATTTTTGTGAAAATATGTCTGAAGTGAAGCAAACACTCGAGAAAAAAAAAAACCAAGTAATGCACCTTTGTGAAAAGACACCATTAGCAGATGCACCAGATGCTATTCCAGTTTTATTAACCTTGCCTGTAAGCATATTCAGACTTCCTAAGCTTCCTCTGGATTTCTTTGGAGGACTCCTTTCCTTACCTCCACGCAACTTACCATCTGTTTCTGCGCCGCTAGCTCCAGCAACCTGAAAAAATATGCCTAACCCATAAATACAACAGTTTAAACTGCTCTCTATGTCTACGAAACAAATATACCTACTGAGGTTGTGAAACATTAGCTCCATTTACCACTCCATGACTAGATAATCTTTCAGTAATACTAACCACTAGAATGTTTTATTGTTATACGCAGTCATTGTGCAATTTGACATTTTTAATAAGCTGCATTCAATATTTTCTAGGCCATTTTTTATTATGTCCAGATCAGGTATTCACTGGTGAGACTACAGTGAACATTGGAATGCAAAACAAAATTTGCAGAACAGCTGTTTGGAAATCAATATTATGAAATTAAAAAATTGAGGTTTTTAGTTAATTAATGAGTAAGAAAAAAATTCTGATTTCTTTTTTCTTCATTACTATAGATTGAAGTACAAAATGATGAGGAGAGAAGCAATGACAATTGTGCAAAATTTAAGTTGCAATTAAAGTCTTGAGGTACATGAGTATATGATAAGATTAGTAAAGATGATTTGACAAGGAAAATGAAAGGAAAACTAGGATGATAAGAAGCTCAGGAAGGACATTGATGCGTGCGACTAAAAAACAAATAGAGAATGTGTTATTGCTTGCAGGTAAATGTCAAATGCATCTTACCAAGACGATGTAATGCTATTTTATTTGACAAGTGTGAATAGAGGAGAAATATAGCAGCAAAAATATGCAATTTCATTTCCTGAGAAAGTGGTGAGAAATAGTTGATCAAGTTCACCCAGATAGTAGATGGTCAAAATGAAAGGTGAGAATGAATTCATAAATCTTAACCTGCTTCAATTACAGCCAGGTATCGTACTCCGTATCACAGATTTATAAATAATGTATAGTTGATTATGCAAATGAATCAAAGTAACCAAGTAGTGGAATGATCTCAGCGATGCAACAAGTGCAATACTTATGTTTAGCCCTTCAGAGACATGTGGAATCTAGCAACTTCTGGAGCTTTCCAGGATAAGGTAATGACGAACATAATCACTTCAGTATTGCAGTGCTGGAAATTTAGTTGGAAAGCTTCAGCCATTGGATCTCATATATCACACATAAAGACAGACAAATTTTGTCAGTATGTCTATGGTCCTATGGAGTTTAGAGCAGCCCGTTAAGCACCAATCTGGTTTAGATCCTATCTTGCAATGCGTGGAAGCCAAAAAAATTTACTGGTAGAATTTAAGTTTATATAGTGTTTGAGGCAGCTTTCAGGGCATGTTATTGGACAAGTTGGCCAGGTTCCTATCTTGCACTACTAGGCCTCAGCAATTCTTCCTGCTACTGTTGTGCATCCTTGAGGTCCTTGGTCGGAGCATCCTCTGGGTAGTGGAGCTAAGGCCACATGTCCGATTCCCTTTTTGTACAACTTTAAGTTGAATGATCAACAAAGCTCATTATGGTGTTTTCAACCTTTCCACACACACAACCAGAGAGGGGCAGAGGAAAAAATAAAAGTACAACTCACAGAAGCTTCTGCAATCCCATTTGCTGATGGCATTGGATAAGGGCTGTATGGACAAGATCCCTTAAAAAAACAAAAAATAGACATAAGTTAGCAATGAACATCTCTGTAACCCAAACAGTCCAAGAAAACAATAGCTCTAAAAAAATAAAACGTCAACTGAACCATAAAGAAATATGCAGTATTAACAACGCAGTACCGGAGGAATGGATGGATGAGGATAAATACCCCCATGTGGATACATAGCAACAAATGGTGGTGGAGTCCCATATGGAGAAATTATCTGCTGCCAAAGAAAAACATTAGGTATGCATCCAATTCCGGGTTTCAGCACAATCTTCAACTTCATAACAAAGTTAATCTGAACTGGGGTACCAACAAACCCTGTCCTATCCTTTTGAAAGAAAACCCTGTCCTTTGTAAGCTGAGACATGCATCATTGCAGCATCCACCTAAAACTAAATTATTTATTGTAAAAATTATGGTAAACAGTAGCAATAGCAAATACCTGTGGACTCCACATATATGGGCGCCCTTGTGGACTTGATGCCACAGGAGAATGGAGAAACCCCGGAGGAGGCATAGGACTTGTTCCAGAAGCATTATAATATGCCTATAAGTGAGCAGAAACTTCGTTACCAGGTTACTGGAGACTTGGACAAAAAGCATACAAAAGGAAGATCGGTTAGATCTTAGCACCTGAAATGAAGCCCAATCAGGATAAACCATAGCAGGACTGCTAGGCGGTTGTTCCTGCAGAAAACAAAAAAAAAAAAAAGGACAAGTATATGAATAAATAATAAAGTTATGCCATCAGGAATCACTGAGAGGCAGCACAGGAGTTGAGTTGCATAATATAGACCTGTGTCGAAGTTGGCTTCTGAGTTTTGGTTGGAGTATTCACCTCCCCACTGCCCATTATGAAAACTTGTGTGACTCAAACCTCTTCTTATTTTCTGTACATATTACTAAGTTGGTCACTGAATGGCAGCTAAAAACAAAAACTGAGTGAAAGATAACAAAGCTTCTTTTGTAATAGTAAGCAATCTAAAATAGAACCCTTCCAAACTTGATGAAGAATTGAAATTTAGAGGAAAAAAAGGTTTTAACAACTAATGGGTTTTTAAAATCAAACAACCTGGAGAATAACCCAGTAAGTTGAATAGTTGATGGGTCTCTTCTACTTAAATCAAACTTTCTTTGGAAAACAATCACACTCAATCCTTACATCCTCTAATGCCCAGAAAAGAAGCCATTGGCTAGAAATGGATTTTTGACATGAAATATTGAGCTGATGGGTCCTTCTAGTGGCAAAAGCTTGTCTCATGGCTAAAGGTATCCAACAAGAAGGGATTGACTGTGCTAAAACCTTTGCCCCTATTACAAATTCAGTCTTTATCAAATGCCCTTTAGCCACTGCTTCTGTTTGAAGAAGGCCTCTAGTATCAACTCAACTTCAATGATCCATTTTTGTAGTATCCACTGCATAAAATAGTTTATATGCATGTTCCTCCTAGTTTTGGAGGAAACAAGGGGCAACATATTTGCTGCCTATGCAAGCATTTTATGGATTGCAGCAGATTTCTTGCATTTGGCTTGCAAATTTTACATCTGTTCTCAGGAATGCTAGCTAAATCAGGCCATCTTGACTACTTATTCATATGAGTTAAGGACTCTAGTTACACTGTTGTGCTTATTTTTGTTTATTTTTCTGATGCCACTAGATATGACTCAGAATTCATCAAAGGTTATCAAAGATTTCCTTCAATTATGTTTCAAGGAAGTTCTTGGAATTCGTAAATATTCTCTTGGTAGTTGCGAAATCTCCAAAAATTATATTAGCTAAGGGTAGTCTACCAAGAGCCAAAGTAAGATCCTTTCCTACTGGCAAAAACATTAAGCTTACGAAAGACATCAATGATGCCTTAGAAGATGCAACCTCCTACAGAAGACTTGTTACATGCTTGATGCTTTGATCTATTTGACTACCAGTCATCCAAATGTTTTTTATGACTTCATTCTGTCCATAATTCAAGCAGTTCATGGATCTACTTGGAAAAAACTGGTTATGATGCTACCTTACAGGCCCTTCAATATCAAAAGAGATCCCTTGGTAAAGGACATCAAACTTATACAAGCTCAACTCAGTTAACTGCTTATTGTGATTCAGATGGGCTACCCATTTCAAATCAAGACATGTAGATTAATGAATGGTTAATTTACCATGCTAAAAAATAGCCCTATCACCTGGTGATCTAAAAATCGAACAGTTTCTCAATCCTTGGAAGAAGTAAACATCATGCCACGCTTACAGCAACTTGTGAGTTTGTCTGGCTTAGGGCTATTCTTCATTAGCTTTGTATATCGAGGAATACTCAATGATATGTTACTGTGATATTCGAGCAACCCATCATACAGAACTAAATTCAATGTTTCTGAAACAAATAAGGCACATTAAAATGGATTGTTGTTTCATTCAAAAAAAAGTGCAATATCATATGCACAACCTTTGTTCGAATGACTCATCAATTTGCACGAACATTTTCAGTAAAGCTCTTGGAAAATATCAGTGTTAACATCTACTACTACAACACTATGGACCTTTAGGCTCCAACAATGAGAGAGAGAAAATAGATTGCATGCCTATTCTGCCATGGTCAGTCAAGCAAATTATGGATGTCCATGCTCCCAATCAAACCTCATCATGCCACACTGGTTTTTCCTTCTTGTTTTTTTGCACAAAATCAACTTATTCAGCTTTGTTCCTGGGATCATGTTTATGTCATACGTCTAAATATATTACATAGCTCCATGAGTTCTGTTATCTAAGAAATACAAGACATCTCACAATACAACAAGGTACAAAATTAAAGATGCTTATAAGAATCCGCCTAAAATAGTGGGGAAGGGGGAAAAGGTACCGGGAGAAAACACGAGACAAGAGAGGGTGGTTCCTAAATCGAGTCAGGAGTTCCATATATGTTAAGGCAGTAACTCAAAATTGGGGACGGTAATGGTAGCGTAGGGGGAAAATTTCCAAAATTTTCCGCCTGTATAACTCCACAAATATCAAAAAATTTCCGATAAATAATTTAATCTAAACACAGCAACAATTCACCCATAAAATTTGCGACCCAGGTCGTCCTCCCTCAGCTAAAGATCACAAAACCAGACTGACAAATCGCACAAAAATGGTATAAAGATTCAATCTTTTCCCGCACCCGTTATACAAAAAGCCAAGACACAGAGAAATGAATCACGAAAACTACCTCAAATTAACAGCAAACACCATAAGGAAATGAAAAGGATACCAACTTTAAGACAAACCTGCGAGAATCCTCTGCCCCCTTTCCTGTCCAGAACATCCAAAACCCTAAACCCAGAGAGAGAGAGAAGGGATTTGGTGGAGCTTTCTCTCCTCGGAGAGTGGATCGTTCAACTGTGACTATATATTGGTGTAATAGTTTATGGGATGTAAGGATTGATTAATGATTGAAAAAAAAAATGGGAACTTTGGAAACATAAAAGAAGAAAGAAACCCTTCTCCCTTCGTCCCTTTCTTTATTTCTACTAGTTTTCTCTAACAAAGGAGAAAGGAACCAAAAGGCCCAAAAGAAAACAAAACCCTCTCTCGTTCTTTTCCCTTTCTCCACTTCTTCTGCGACTCCTTTGCCCTCTCATGCCTACCCCACCTCCACGTGCTGGTCTAAGGGTTTGTTCCGCAGTTCCCCAAATGGCCTTGTTGCTTTTCCAAATCCCTGTCACTTTTTTACTTTTTTTCCCCCCAAATGGCCTTGTTCCGCACTTTTTTACTTTTTTACTTAAGAAATTATATTCCTAATCCATTTGGGATTTTTATTAAAAATATTTACTCATCAAAATTTTTATTTTTTTCAATTAGACTCCAAAACTTAATTTTTGGTTGCAATATGACTGAGCCATACATCTAAGCTCTAATACCGTTAACGGCATATGTGAAATGACTAATTTATTTTCAAAAATTATTGAATGAAATTAAATTTAAAAAAAGTTACAACCAAAGAGATGTTAATGAAATATTATATATAAAATTATATCATATGACAATTATGTATTCATGGATTCTAAGAAGATGGAGGTGCGCTATATTGCAACTAAAATTTAAATTTCGAGGTCACACTGAAAAAAATAAAAATTTTGAGGTGTAAGTAATTTTTTACAAAAATTTGAAGAGATGCCGCCATAATTTTTTTAAAAATTTCATATTGCAACCCTGGTGCAGCTTTAGATCCAATATTGGGGGGACGTTCCTTTTCTTTGGATTGATTTTAATATATTTTTACATTTTCTTTTTTTGAGATGGAACTACTATATATATATATATATATATATATATATATATATATATATATATATATATGATTTAGCATTTGAAGGTTAAAATGTTAGTTTGAAGATTACTAAATTTATTTCCATGTTCCTGTCATGATAAATATTATTTCCAGGATGACAGCTGATGGATTCAATAAAATCATAAGGTGCCGGATGTCAATGGCATAGGTTTTATGCCATTCTCACCTCCAGCTAGCCTTCTCCTCATCCTGGATTTCAATATATATTAATTTAATATGTTTGATCCATAATTTTAAATAGATTAAATGAGCCAATAATTTGTTTGTAACTTTAAAAGATCAAATCAGACAGACCCTGACGGCTTGGCCTTTGGGCAGAGTATTTATCTCACCAATAGTAAGAGTCAAGCGTAACTCTTGGGTCACCCAAGAGTTTTGGCCCAGTAATTTTTGGGTCAAGCCTAAATTGAACCTAACGAAGCTGTGCGCACCCAATATGTGGGCCCAAAACGTAAATTGCTCCTTCTCTTATCCAAACCCAGTAATACCCGTCAGATGTCACGTCCATTATGACACATGATCCACAATTAGTCTTGATTTACCATTCGTATACCCTCCAAAATTGCCGGCTTATATAGGAGTTGCACCAAAGCATGGAAGCTCAAGAATTGGGCATCCTCTTATGTTACTGGATGAGGGTTATGGTCTTAACTTTCATGAAAGGACTCCCTTTGCATGAATCCATTATTAGATCATCCACTGGTTTGCTTTGAGATCTATACAAGTGGATGAACGAGAAAGTTCGGAGCGCTTTCAGATATGTGCAGTGGGTGATCCAATAGTGGATGTATGTGAAGGAAGGTAAAGCTCTTTTTTGCACGAATGATACAGCCCCGATCTACTACATGTATTAACTAGTCTCACGTGCGCATCATCATTAATTGCTGATTATTTTCGATACCCTTGTAAGATTCTTGGTGTATGACAACATTTGCTACTTGCTAGGTTAAATATTTAGGCAAATTTTCTTTGAACTCCTTGTCTAGGATATCATTGCTGAGTTAGTAGACTTCATACTCGATGAATAAATAATACAAAGTTGAAGAATTCCATGATTTTTGGTTCTATCGGAGTGCCCAAGGGTGCCACTTAGCTTGGCTTCTTTCATTGTTCCATACTAATTGTAGTATGGCCGTGGAAGAATAACGCTCAGGATGGTGAAAATTCCAAAGAGGAGGATGGTGATCCCAATGAAGTCAATCAAGAGAGCTTCACTGCCAAACTTTACTATAACGAGGTTGAATCTCTCCACCAACCCTGTCTCAGCACTGCAGATTGCCATTAGGAAGATTACTGCACCAAAGAACGCATGCCATGGCTTCATGTTTGCCCTCATTTTATATGTTGTCCCAGGGAATATAAAGGAAAAGAACGCAATGAACCACTGCAAAAGGAATAATTAAGATAAAGTAAGCAGATGTAGTGTCATAATCACGGTTTATATCAAATACTCTTTAGAACCTAGCAGCGATAACAATGTTGTGACAAACATATTTATTTTATGGTTTAAAAGCTCTAAAACCCTATATTAATGCAATAGTTTCATAACTTTTGCAAAGACACTAGACATAAAAAGAAACGAGATTGACATAGTTGAAGTAAAATCATCATCTTTTTCTTTTGCTAAAGAAGCTTTCCATCTTGATAAGTCAAATCAGCTCTTTAATCAACCCTGAAACCAAAAGAATAAGGGTTGCCATCATAGAGCCATAATAGCTACTTTCAGGCAATACAAGAACATCAGGTGTTCTCTGCGCTGCTATTGAGTGCGTATCCTACAACTAGTAATGGAGTTAAAGCAAGAGCCACATTCATGTATACAACACCATATCCCAGTCCATGTTGAAAGTAACTTAGTATCTTGAAAATCTTGCGATCTCTCCAATTCCATTTCACTTCTTCATTCTTCAGATTCTTCTCCTCAGTCTAATAAAAAGGCTTCAAGTTATATTTTCTTACTCATGTACATGACAAATTATACACATGGGCATCCAAAAAGCCAGGAAAGGCATATACATGTATGTATGCTTATGTGCTTAGCTTCCATGCAGCATTGTTTAGTAACTAATTATTATTGGAGGGAAATGGCCAAGTTGTGAAGCAATTTGATTCCTTGCATTAGTACTATAATTAAGTAGAGATCATTAAGTTTTACCTGAAAAGCGTAGAGGCAGATGGTGCCCATCCCAAGCCAAGTGTGCAAAGTACGCATATCTGGATCTTTGGAGTCCCTTGTGAACTTAAAAACCGCATGGAGCCCCAAACCACCCAATGCAAGGGCCACCAAATGCAATGACATATGAACAAATTTCCTCATCTTCGTGGTCCCGGGAACTGCCTTGTAGGCCATTATTGCTGCTTCCACAGGAACATAGAAATAGTTAATACTCCATGGGGGAGTTTCTCTTATGGAGGAATTCAAAATCCCTTCTTTTTCTTATAGAAGGAAATAAAAGAAAAGAAAACATGGGGTATAAAGAAAAGAAAGCATGGGGTATAAGGAACTGCCTTCTCCTCCGCATAAGATAAGCCCAAGCAGCATTAGAAGAGGATGCGCCTATGCAGCAAATAATATCACAAAGATCAAAAACAAGAAAATAATTAAAAATTTTAGACAATAATAGTTGCTATTATTAAAAAGAGAAGACACCAAAAGATGCTAAAGAAAGATACTGCTAGAACTCAAGATGATAAGAGAAATTACATTGAAAAGCTTTTGTAAGTTTTGAGAGTCCAGAGCGACGCCCTCTCTGAAGTGTAGCAGCCAGAGAAGCATAAGGGTTATTGCTGCTATCCCTAGCAGCTGTGCTATGATAATTGCAGGTAGCGCAGACATACGAAAGCTCGAACCATCCCTGGCTGCCATGAGAGAAAGAGAGAGAGAGAGGCCTAAGACGACCAAGATGAACTACTCTTGACACACCATACTAACGCGGGGTATGGGGTCTTTTCTAGCGGAAAGGAGCGAAGAGTTCAAAGTTTGTATCTTGAAAACGGCACTATACGGTCCGGCTGGCCTGCTATCACCCAACGGAGGACTCCAAGTGAGGCCTTTGTCGAATAGCAGCTGTATCTGGCTTTTTTCTTTGGTATGTTTTGGTAAGCAATGCTCTGTGGTTTAATCGAGGATCATGGAGATAAGAGTTCAGTTGGTAGGTTTAGAAATAAGAGATGGCGTCTGTTGAAGAAAGCGCATAGTGTAGCCGTCCTTTGGATTTGGTGAACATATATATCAATCTTGGTCTTTCAACGTAGGGTGGCACGAAGTGGTTGTCGCACTTCCTCTGGTATATTAGTTAATGATTATGGTGTTATAATTACCTCGTCTTTTGGTTATTTTACATTAATATGCAAACAAATTAGGATTTGAACTTCCAGAGGTTGGTCAAACTAACTCTTAAGAATTTGTTTGGATGATCCTATTGGATCAGCAGGAGTAGAAATAGCATTTTTAGAATTACAGGATATAAGGCCTAGCCAAGCCCATGTCAAACTAGACCTCTTCCAACTCATTGGTGCGGGAAGAAGAAAAAAAAATCTGATGAGTTTTTTTTTTTTCCTATAGGATTCAGGCCAGCCTACTCTAAAGCTATTTCTGAGTCTTCTATGAATATAGAGTATAGACCTAGCCCGGCTTGCTGCTTGTGATCCTGCCATATGTACTAGCCTAATTTGGGAATCTCATAGAATGTTGAGCTTAATCCTATAAGAAATTCCAAACAAATCCTAATTAGCACAGTATTTCAAGACGTGGCAGCACTATAGGTAATTGACGGATGTTTTAGTTTCAGAGGTTGGAGAGTACACAGAGTTCAGAAGGCAGTTGGAGGAAGAGAGTATAAGCAATAATATACAAAGGCACGCCAGGAAATTTTAGGTCTTCAAGTTCCCTTTTTTTTGTGTTTTTTGCTAAAAAATTGTTTTTGTATTTTGAATGGTATAGGAGCTCATGCTAGTTTGCTATTATCACTACTTTTTTCAAAAGAAATGATGGAGCTCGAGCAATCATTATAAAGAAATGATGCTAATATTACTCTCAGATCCCTCTCTGTAGGGCAAATTGACTCTCGGCTCTCTCTGAATGCCGGAGGATTACTAGGTGGAATCCTTTTCGGCTGGAGCTCAGGTAGCCTATCATCTCTCTGGAAGGAATTCGTGCATTTCTCTATTACTGTTGCATGGAATGATCACGTTTTAAAGGCTTATTGGGCTTTTACTCTGGTCTACGGCACCACGGACCTTGATCTTAGGCCTACCTTTTGGTTCGACCTGAAGGAAATTCACATATCCTTTGTTGGACCGTGGGCCCTTGGTGGTGATTTCAATGCCACATACAAACTTCAAGGAAGGAATGGAAACCTCCATCCTCGATCGTTTACATTGGCTTTTGCTCGATTACTTTGATATCTTCGGCTGATTTCTAAAAGTGTTAAATGACCCCTTGCTAAGTCCGCCTGGGAATCAAAGCTCCTCCAAAAATCTTGTGGCTGGCACTTTTCAACAAGCTCATGAATACGCGAGATGATATACTGCTGTGAGGATCCATACGGACGTGCATTTCGTCCCACATCAATTATTCACTGAGATCTTGGATATTTATACAGAACTAAGGAACCCAAAAAATATATTTTTTAGCTAGCCTTTTTTTGGTAAGGCCTTGGGTTTTGGTAAATAGTTTCAGAGCAAACTCGCCCCATAGCCTATGTGGACTAGAGGATGTTGCAGCACGGATTTATGAAGACTGACTACGGGCCAATTATAGTGCCTGTGATTTCAATGCCACATATAAACTTTATGGAAGGAATGGAAACCTCCAACCTCAATGATTTCTAGAGGTGTTGAACTAAGTCCACCTGGGGAACTAAAGCTCCTTCAAAAATCAAGCGCTTGTTGTGGCTGGCACTTCTAAACAAGCTCGATACGAGGGATATACTGCTGAAGAAACTCAGAAGGAATCTTGGAGGTTGTCTTCTTTGTAACAACGAGCCGGAAATTGCAAACCATATCTTCACATCATGTCCCTTTGTTTTGCAGATCTGGTCTTCCTTTTGTGATGCTTTGGATGCCCATCTCATTCCACATAATCCAAGTGAGGTGTTTTCAACATGGTGCAAACAAAACTTTAAAAAGTTCACGAGACCCGCACTGCTAATGCTAGTTGCTGCTATATGTTGGAGTTGGTGGACTGAAGGAACTCAAGATTGTTCTTAAACAGAAGATCTTTGATTTTTTCAGTGGCTAGGAAAGCCTTGCATCTTTTCTCTGATCAGTCCATTTCATGCAATAATCGTGAATTGCCCGGACTCTGCAAGGATTTGCTGGAAAAATTTGATTCGCTTGCCTTTGTGAGGATTCGGAAAGCTGATATTGGGACTCTTCATGTCTTTTCTCCATCAAGATGTGATCTTCCCTACTTTCTTTTTGTGACTGATGCTCTTTCGCTGCTGTTCCTAAGCTGGTTGAATCTGTGTCCTGAACTTGGTCTCTGCTGATTGTTGTTTTGGACATGTTCTTGAATGCAAGTACCATTGGTTCTGATTTGGTATAGTACTCTTGCTATTTTTTATACAGCAGCTGCTCACTCTCCTATAGGACTTCGTAAATTCCTGTGGTTAAACTCTAGCTTTTGTATCCTGTAATTCCTTTCTTTAATGAAGTGGGTGGCTACTGCCTCATTCCAGTCCAAAAAGAAAAATTGCAGACTAGAAAAAGGCGACAAGTTAATGGTGCAAATACAAACCTGCCCAGTATTGCCAATGCTGCAAACATAATTTATACAAAGATCTTTAATGTAAGTAGTTATTACAAACATAAGTAAAATAGTTTGAGCCATTGGTCTCAAAATCATTTGGGATCTTACCTATATCGAACTGCACAATCAGAACCAATATTGTCAGGCCAAGTGTGATCCAGCAAACAGAAGTGTAACTTGCTTTGTAATGTACACATTTTATGAAATTAATCTTACTTTGCTATACGAAGGAGACCAAAGAGAGAATCTATTTGCTCTTAAAATGACCAAATAACTTGCTGCATGTCGTATGAAGGAAACAAATGAGAAGATGGATAAAATTATATGCATTCCTTAAAAAAAAAGGAAGAGAAAATAAGAGAGTAAAGATGCTCTGTGGGCTGTTATCCGGCAGCTCAATTTTAGATGTTGAGTGCGGAAAATAGATAGATATAAATGATGGCCATGCACCTTGATATTTTTCTGAGGCAGGGTTGGATGATAACAAGACCTATGAATCTGCTAGATTTTTTCCAGCAAATTAGTGGACCTCTTCTGTAGGAGTTTGAGAACAACTGTTGTTGAATTCATGACAGGAGCATCGATGGCGACGAGAGCCATAGCTAAAAGTCTGCAGTAGAACTCAAGATAGCTCACCTCATATGCTTTTTCATCTACTATAACAGAGACAAGTGTGTTATTCCAGCTCAGGCATGTAACAGGCCAATGCATTCAGTTGTGTATTGCCTGAGTACAATTCACAAAACTAGATGAAATATAAATCATGGGAGCTATCATTTGGTGACTAGCTAGGACTCGAGATGACAACTGCAACTTGCCAAGCCTGCACTGACAATATTGATCGTCTCGTACTCATATGAGATTTCGGTGACATATTACTTGCCCGAGTGATGGTCCAAAATAGTTTTGTTACTGTCACAGACAAATTGGTACTTTGGATCCCCACATTTAGCTGGATCAACTTTTAGACAAAAAAGGTATCTGATGTTTTGGATTTATCCACAAGATGAAGGAAAACAACATACTTTCTCCTAAAGGCCTCTAGCTAATCCAACAGCGAAGAGGAGACATGAGAGTAAATAATAGAGAGCAAGGTGCTACTTCACCAATGGCTGCTGGTTAAATCCTGACTGGAACCAAATATAAGCATGTCAAAATATGATTTAGCACAGAGGATTCGAGTGGTTCCAGTCCGAGATTTATTAAGCGAAAGAGAAGTAAAAGATAGAGAACAAATTGCCAACTTAACTAGCAGCAAACAAAAAAGTTAAGAAGGAAGTACGAGAGATAACGTTAACCAACATTGCAAAACGGGAGCAACAGCTGTCATATGAAAAAACCTCTCCGGAAGATAGCAACATGAAACCTCGTCACAAAAGATTGGGTGCAAATACTAGGATGCGTCCGAGTTTGTGCTATTTATATGTTATTATGCCGGTTACTATTACTTGTAATAATATGTTATGTGCCTGCAAAATTGTTTTATGGTCTTCAAAAGCTAAAACTTCAGTCATATAACTATCATATTGTATGTGTATATCTTGACCTACTCATACTGGGCTAAAAACCCCAGGATTAGGAGTAAGTAATCCATCTTCATAGCAATGTACATTGTTCCTTTAGGCACAAAACAAGCAAGAAAGTCACAAAAGTTAAGAAAGTCAGACGTACATGAATGTGTTTAACATAATAATCTATGAATTAATCATCCTAGGGAGGCCAGCGAAGTTAATCGAACTGGTCTCAGGTCCTGGATCCAACTCTCTTCTCTACAAACGCTGTCTCTTCTGCGCGTATTGCCATGAGGAAGATAGCTAGACCAGCAGAAGCAGGAATTGAGACTACCATTGTCCTCATGGGCACTGAAGCGTTTGGGTACCAAAAATTAACAAAAATCCAAGCAACCACTGCAAAGTAGTTGTAGCAAATCAGTCGAGAGATCAGTATGGGTGCTTCCCCGTAAACATTACACAAGATAGTAGAATTAGCATGTTTTCTAGGGCTTATGCAATGAATGAGGTGTTTAGTTTGGAAATCTGTTTCTACTTCAATAAAAATCCTATGAATGATGTTTAGATGTGGTTAGGTAGCAACATGATACTGGCATTGCCACCTGACTAGTTGCCAACTTAGCATGCATTAGCCTTGTATTTTGAAATGTGTCTTGCAATTAAAGTGTTGAAATAAATATAACTGCTATTTATTTATTTATTTATTTATGCATTACGGGTATAGATACAACCAAAAAAGTCGAAAAATAACAGATCCTAGAGCGTACCGGGTAACCCCCTCTCCTCCACCCAAAGAGCATTTTCGAAGTGGTTGGCCACATATGAGGTCATCCAATTCGCTGCTCTGTTGGTCTCTCTATACACATGCTTCGTATGCAAGGTCATCCCACCACAGATCATAGCCCAGATGTGACTGCTATTTATTGAACTGAGGTTGGTGGCATCACGCTTTGCCATGGCTTGATGCATGTGTTGGCCTGAGATAGAACAAGGCATCTTCAATAACCTAGAGAAAAGTATTCTACCTAGCTTCCTCCTGATTTAACGTTCATTGGGGATAGTTCAGCTTGATTGTTCTAACTAATTCATTCCTACTAATTAGCTGAAGTATCTTACACTGGTTTAGAGTAGGCTAGGGATAGTTCAGCTCAATTATTCCAGTTCAACTCATTCAGAATAAGTTAAAGTAGCTTACCTGGGTTTAAAGTAGGTGAGGATAGCTTAGCAAATTATTCAAGACTATGTCATTCCAAAAACAAGTATTATCTTAAAGATTGTTTAGTATTGAATTACTTTTTTTTTTTTGGTTTCGTTTCATTGTTCATGATCTAACTTATCCCTATACTAGGTGCAAGTAGGGGAAGATATATAAGATGATACAAGTTTGCGCATGTCTCAACGCTTATCCTACTACCTAGGTAATCCCCAACTCTCTAACTTGTAATTTTTCGCCTAGATGAGGCCTATATTGAATTGGTGCACATTGACATGGTACTGAAATGCTTGTTATTGCCAGCATCTTTGTTTTCAAGTGAAAGGGACAAACCTATAGAACTAATTATTAGCAGATAATACACATGCCTAACCATGAATGCAAGGTATAGCTCTCCATATGATATTTGAAAGCAACATAGACCCCAAAGATCCCAATAGTAATGGAGACTAGATGTAGCAAAAAATTGATGAATCTTGCCATCTTGGTAAGCCCTAGTACCCGCTTAGCACGCGCATATCATACCGTTATTGAATCTCTTTGTTTAACAAAGTAATCACCATTATAAAACATGTTCACATTAAAATTTCATTGAATGAGTTACATAACAAAACAGCATGGGATTTGATTCACACAGCGTACCTTCTTCGATAACAATTATGAAACTATAAGTCATCACAAACGGATACACCTACAAGAAGCACCAAAAATGCATACTTGTCAAATTCTCATTTTACATGATTTACTCATGTTAGAGGTAGAGGATTTTTCTCTTAATTTAGGAAAAAATGGCGGTAAACTACCGAACATTTCATTAAATTAATTAAATGGTAACAGCATGAAGAAAAGTTTTCCAAGAAAATAACACAATCAACAGAGAGATGAAAGGGGGCACCCTCACAGCCTGGTAGAAGTTTTAAATCCTTACATAAGCCATAGAGATTACCTAAACCTTTAATCCCTCTTGGGTTTGGTATATCGAGTCTTTGATTATAGTTGGAGAGGTTGGAAGCTGTGCAAGGCATCAAAAGCCTCGGTTGTGGAGAAAGTAGGCTGTACAAAATTAATGTAGCATAGTAATATGATTACTTGGTCCAATAAGTCACGATACAATGTCACAAATGCAGCGGCTCCATCCATATCCTGTGCTCGTTGATTCAAACTAGTATCTAACCCACGCTAAACGGCAGTGTTTAGCTGAAATGGAAGGAAAAAAATTTTCGATACCTTATCAATATATATTTTTTATAATAAAAAATAGTATTTTTTCTTACCCCAATGAACCAACATTAGTCTTTATAATGTTCATCATCCATAAGTTGATCGTTTAATCTGAAAAAAAGGACAGAAAAAAAATCTATAAGAGTATTATTCAATATTGAATGTTCAGTAATTAAATATGATTAGAAATTAAGAAAAGAAAAAAAAATTGGGAAGAGAATGCTTAAAGTTAAATTATCTCCGCCGCAATTTCTTTGCCGGTAATGTAATAGTTCTTTACAATGGTAATGCGAATTTATATCAAATATTTTCTTTTTTCTAGGAAGAAAAAAGAATAGAAAAAGTGCAATATTTAAAGTATGTTACCCGCTTATACTTGGTGAGTTTTTAGAAAGAGTTGTTTTCTGAAAAAGTTCATTATAAATTTATTTTTTGAGAGTTAAAATAATAAATTATTCTTAAACTAGAGATGAAGAATGTTCGGATCTAAAACTTTCATGTAGATCAGCATGTTGAGATTCACTTTCTGAAAAAATATTTGTTATCTTAAATTAATAAAGATTGTTATTAAAACTCTATGACCGAAATATTAAGGCAGGTGCGATTGTCTTTTTTTTTTTATTTTATTTGTAGGTATGGTGGAGATGCGACTACAGAACATCGAACCGTGATGTGGAGCGCCGAACACCGAGCCCTTTGTAACCTACATACTAAAGAGGCGGGATGGCATCGCGTGGAGGCCTTCAATGCTGACATTTGGACGAATGTTAGTCCAACACTTGTTATTTGGAGACGCAACTGGGCTCTCCTTTAATATATTGTATAGATTCGCGGACCAATTGTTAGCTAAACAAAGTGTGTAGTTTAACTTAATCTAATTATGTCTTCCAAAGTGTTTAACTACATTTGTTTGATTTACGATTGAATTTGCTGGTGCTTGTTTAAAAGAATTTATCTATTTTTTTAAATTTTTTAATACTTTAATAACTTTACAATCTTTGTTTAATATGATTCAGAAGATGCATGTCGTTTGAAATCTCCACTAGGATTTCAAATTTTGAGCGACTGAATGGAATGGAAGTCACCAAGCTGTCTTTTATCTTCTTTTTTTTTTATAATTGTTTCAAGCTTGGACAGGATAAATGCTAAAATTTGTTGTCCCATGCAATGACTTCATCATTGTACTGGCGAGCAAGTGATGGTGTATTAGGTGGGTCTTGTTTGGTACCGAAAACCAAACACCGGATCCATCTCTGGCCCATTCGGCCAATTTGCGTCAGAGGAGTTGGCACCAGCTGTTTGAGTTCGTGTCGTCACGCGACCGAATCGCAGCACTATTTTGATTTCCCAATTCACCACCAAGTTTTAAGATTCTCTCAAGTCAAGCGTCTTCGATCCCATTACCCTCCCACCTTTCTCGCTGCATTCCTTGTCGAGGACCCAACTCCATCACTCCTACCTTAACGAAAAAATATGTTATTCAAAAAGAAATGGAATAAGGGAGGGATAAGGCTTTAATTTAACCAGAGAGATGCAATTTTGATGAATTACTTATTCTACTTTTTCTCTAATTATTATAACTTTGAATTGAAAAATTATTTTATTTTGAGTGTAGGTGCTGCTCCACTGAAGAGGTTTTTAATTCAAGCAACAAGCATAGTTTGTATTCAACAGGATCGCTTTTTTTTTTTTTTTAATTGTAGGTATACATATTACCGTAAAAAAGAAGTATTATAAAGCACATGTTTCTGGATTCGATATTTGCTAATAGCATGATAACTATCGGACTATTTATTATTAGTTGTTTATTAATAAAAAAACAATGAAAAAAATTGTATCCCGTCGATATTTACTGTTTTCTGACAGCCAAGCACAAACATTGCATATTGAGGAAGGAAAGGAAATGTGATAAAGAGATAGGATTTGAATTATTTGGAAGTTTTGTGAAAGAGATTATTTTAAAATTAAACAAGAGTATTCATCTTATATGCGATATAATTTTTTTAGCAAAATAAATCATTTATTTGAGTAAATTATGGGATTTAAAAGACGCCGTTTTAGAAGCATGATAAAAGGTTTAGAGTCTAGAAAAGCAAGAACAGGAAACGCAAAAAAAAAAATGAGCAGCAATAACCACATCAGTCAAAATCAAGTATCTAATTTATCGACGTTTCGATCTCCTATTGGTTGAGAATGTGGGCCCTCCTCTCCTGTCCTTTTAGCAAGCGGCTTTATTAATAGCGGTTATAAATAAAAGATCTACTCGCCCTGCACAAGACATCAGTTCTTAAAGTTAAAATGCAAGCCCACTTTACATCTCCAAACAAATCAATCCATTAAATTGGGAATATTTTGGGAAATATTCAGTACCCCTCCATCCAAAAGGCTCCCAGCCCAAAACCACCGGCAAAATATAACAGCAAAAAAAGGAATCCAACAAGCTGGCTCTCCCTCCTAGAACAGGCCCCACCACCCATGTGCACCCCCATGTGAAGCTGCGAACTCTTCTCTCTCTAAACCCACCACTCCCTTCCTTTGCCCTTCCAATGCTCCTCCTCCTCCTCCTCCTCCTCCTGCCCGTTCTCTTCCCAAAATGCTCCCCCCCTAACCTTAGCCTCCACCCACCTCGCCGGAATCCTGTCACCGCCCGCTTCCCCTCACCATGGGGTCCTCTCACCGCAGTCTCCTGCTGGTTCTAGTGACCTTCCTGCTCGCCTGTGACGTTCACCGGGGGGCGGCGGCGACGACCGACGCGGGCGACGCCGCGGCAATGCGGGCCTTGGCGAAGGGCTTGTTGGCGGACCGGGCCCTGGGCTGGACCGGTCCGGCCGACCCCTGCACTTGGACCGGGGTCACCTGCACCGAGGGCCGGGTAACCGCCATTCAAGTCGGCAACCGGAGCCTCGCCGGAAAGCTACCGCCGGAGGTACGGAACCTCACCTCCCTCCTCCGGCTGGAGGTATACGAGAACCAGCTTTCCGGCCCCCTACCCTCCCTCGCCGGGCTCTCCTCCCTCCAGGCCCTCCTCCTCCACGGCAACAGCTTCTCCGGCGCCCCCCCGAAAGATTTCTTCTCCGGCCTCTCCTCCCTCCAGTCCGCCTACCTCGACGACAACCCCTTCGACCCCTGGCCCATCCCGGCAAACCTCAAGGATGCTGCTGCCCTCGTCAACTTCTCCGCCAACTCCGCCAACGTCTCCGGCGAGCTCCCGGACTTCCTCGCCACCGCCTTCCCCTCACTCGACCACCTCGCCCTCGCCTTCAATCTTCTTTCCGGCCCCGTCCCCGCCTCCTTCGCCACCGCCCCGCTCCGCTCCCTCTGGCTCAACAACCAGCTCGGAAGCTCCCGCCTCTCCGGCGGTATCGCCTTTGTCGCCAACATGACCTCCCTCGAGGAGCTCTGGCTAAACTCTAACGACTTCTCCGGCCCCCTCCCGGACTTCTCCGCCCTCCAACACCTCCAGAACCTCCAGCTCCGGGACAACCGCCTCACCGGCCTCGTCCCGGCCTCGCTCACCTCTCTCAAATCTTTGAATCGCGTCTCCCTCACCAACAACCTCCTCCAGGGGCCGGTGCCGGTCTTCCCGAAGACGGTGAAAACTGTCGACCTCACCCCGCAAGGTGAGAGCTTTTGTCTTCCGGAACCAGGGGACTGTGATCCCAGGGTCGATGTCTTGCTCTCGATTGCGAAATCTTTTGGCTATCCGAACAGATTCGCCGAGAGCTGGAAGGGGAACGACCCGTGCGGCGGCGGGTGGCCTGGGATCAGCTGCGACAGCGGCGGCAACATTACTGTCATCAACTTTCCGAAGATGGGATTGAACGGGACAATCTCGCCGGACTTCGGCTCGATCACTTCTTTGCAGAAGCTGCTGCTGTCCAACAATAACCTCACCGGCACGATCCCGTCGACGCTTACCAAGTTGCCATCTTTGAAGGAATTGGATGTGTCGAGCAACTTCCTCTGGGGCCAAGTTCCCTCCTTTAGCAAGAGTATTGCGGTGAACACATCTGGGAATCCAAATATCGGGAAGAATGATGGTACTGCTCCAGCTCCAGCTGGGGCATCCGGTGGTCCTATCAGCGATTCCAATTCGACTGGTTCGGCTGATGCGAGCCAGAGCAGCAGCAGCGGTAGGTCTTCTTCTGTTCCGGTAGGAGTCATTGCCGGATCGGTGGTTGCCGTGGTAGTTGGTGTCGGTGTCATTGGACTGCTCGGTTTTTGTTATTACAAGAGAAAGAAGCAAGCTTTTGGAAGAGTTCAGAGTCCGAATACCACGGTGATACACCCCCGGCACTCGGGATCGGACCCGGATATGGTGAAAGTCACAGTTGCTGGCTCGACTTTGAACGGCGGGACTGCAAGCGACACATACAGCCGGACAAGCAGCGGCCCGAGTGATGTACATGTAGTTGATGCTGGAAACATGGTGATATCGATTCAAGTCCTGAGGAATGTGACCAACAACTTCAGCAAGGAGAATATCTTGGGCGAGGGTGGGTTTGGGGTGGTTTACAAGGGCGAGCTCCATGATGGCACTAAGATTGCGGTGAAGAGGATGGAAGCCGGGGTGATGGGGACGAAGGGGTTGAATGAATTCAAGTCGGAGATTGCGGTCCTTTCTAAAGTAAGGCACCGTAATTTGGTTTCGCTCCTTGGTTATTGCTTGGATGGAAGTGAGAGACTCTTGGTCTATGAGTACATGCCTCAGGGAACGCTAAGTCGCCATCTTTTTAGCTGGAAGGAAGAAGGGCTGAAGCCTTTGGAATGGAAGAAGAGGCTGAGCCTTGCATTGGATGTGGCCAGGGGCGTGGAGTATCTGCACAGTTTGGCACATCAAAGCTTCATCCACAGGGATCTGAAACCCTCTAACATTCTGCTCGGTGATGATATGAAGGCTAAGGTTTCAGACTTTGGACTTGTCCGGCTTGCAGATGGGAAAGGTGCCTCCGTTGAGACAAAGCTTGCAGGAACTTTCGGGTATCTTGCACCAGAATACGCAGGTAATCCTCAATTCCAGAGCCTGACTATTTTTATTAATCTAGTTTGTGGTTACACAGAGAAGTGGATGGAAAGCTTTTAATTAAGATTCCAAAACAGTTACTCATATTTTGGATTTGATTTCTTGAAAAACAACTTGAAATTTTCAGAATCTCAAATTGAGTATCTGACTTTAAAGCAGCGCTCTGTTTGTGTTTATGCTTTTGATCAATGATGCGCCAGGATAATGCTTAATGATATGTACTGGGGAGGTTTTAAAGTCTTTTTTGTTATGAGCATTCCTTTAATAACACAAAAATATCCAGGCTTTCGTTTCTAAGACCAATAGATAAGTTACATGTCTGAGTTTTTATAATCTTTTTGTGTCAGCTAGCTCATTTTATTTCAAGCTGAGCTCGAGCTGTTCATAAACAGCTTATTCAAGGGATCTGGTGAGAATTTGCGGTCATTTATGACTGAGACTTTTATTTCTATAGTTTAGAGTGACAATGTCAATTATCATTCTATTACACATAATACATGTCACTTTTTTGATAAATAATTATAAAAAACGGTCGTTTATATTAGTTAATGATTCTTAAATAATATATATTATTCATATATTAGTATCTTGAGCTAATTTCGGCCTAGCTCTAGCTTGCCCTGTTTCTTAACCGAGGGAGCAAACTTAAGCTAGCTCGTGAACAGCTCGCTTGTTCGCCAGCCCTGGACAAATTGTTGATGGCCTGTTATAGCAATAACATTATGGAGTTGAAATCATAGCATCGATTTTATTCTGAGGGCCATAAAGCTATCAGATATATCAAATTTCCTCAGATTTTAGGCCTGGTTTAATATGCTGCATGAACTTAGCTGGTGATGTTTATCAACTTTGAACATCTTTGCAGTGACAGGTCGTGTGACCACAAAAGCTGATGTGTTTAGCTTTGGGGTGATACTTATGGAGCTGATCACTGGTAGAAAGGCACTTGATGAGAGCCAGCCAGAAGAGAGTGTGCACCTTGTAACATGGTTCCGGAGGATGCAGCTCAACAAAGAGACCTTCCGAAAGGCCATAGATCCCACGATAGACCTTGATGAGGAGACCCTTGCGAGCATCACCACCGTTGCAGAGCTCGCTGGCCACTGCTGTGCAAGGGAGCCTTACCAGAGACCAGATATGGGGCATGCTGTCAATGTTCTGTCGTCGCTTGCGGAGCTTTGGAAGCCCTCCGATCCAGACTCGGAGGATAGTTATGGTATCGACCTCGACATGACTTTGCCACAGGCACTCAAGAAATGGCAAGCGTTTGAGGACAGTAGCCATTTCGATGGTGCTACATCATCATACATTGCGAGCTTGGACAACACTCAGACCAGCATACCCACAAGGCCACCAGGCTTTGCTGATTCATTCACCTCAGCTGATGGAAGATAGGTAGCAACTAAGGGGAGAAAAAGTGGGTAGTTCTAAGCGAGGTTTGTTCATTCCCTTTGTGAAGGCTTTGCTTCTGTTCTTGGGCTGTTTTTCTTCCCTTTTCTTCATGTATGATGATCTCTTAGCTTAAACACTTCCAGTTTCTCTTCTAGTTGTTTTTCGTTAGAATTTTGGGAATACTAATGAAGTGTTGTATTGCAATGAGTTGTAATATTGTTGTATCATTATCACGTTGGTGCATGAAATACTTGGCTGATGATCCCATGGTTGGAGTCTTCTGGTTAACATTTGGTGAAAAGCTTGACTTTGCCTTTTTTGTCTGTTAGGGGCCTTTGGCCTTGGATGACCTTCAAGTACTCCTTGTTCATTGCAGGCCATACATGAAGGAAAGGCAATAAACTTCTTACCAGAAAATTCGCAAGACACACACACACACACAGAGAGAGAGAGAGAGAGATGAACCTTTTATTTCTCTAGGTATACGTTTTCTCTTTGTTGATAATGTTTTATAGCCAAGTCTCTGCTGGTGGTTCTGAATTTGCTACTTCAGTCTTATCTGCATCTTTGCGTGGTTCTGACTCCTGATAGATAACACTGGCTACAACAAAAAGCATTCAATTCCATCTTATCCGATAGGGCTAACCTGATACAAGAGGTTCTCAGATACCAGGTAAACTTGCTACAGGGACATGCATGCCCGGTTATATAGAATACGTTAGCCATACGTTGTCTGCTACAGCACTACATTATTCGAGCTACTGCATCAAATGCGCCGAGCCACTATCGATGAATACTTCTTTCAAATATAAACAGTCATGGAAGGAGAGGTGAGGGCTTCGCTACATGAGCCTAGTACCAAAGTTGGGCAATGAAATGAGTCTAACGGGAAAGTTGGATTTGAGGGCGAGAGGATTGCTACGAAATTGAAGTAAGAGCTGTGCCATGAGTAGATGTTAAAAACGAAGCTGTGGGGGAGTGCAGGAAGCATGAAATGACCGGTGATGCGAAGGAGAAGACATGCAAAATGGATGCCGAGCAGTGAAGACGAGGAAAAGAGGGGAGTGCATGCAGGAAGCGTAAAAAGGGTTGTGTGACGCCGAAAACGTGCCGCGGCAGCAAGGTAGAAAAAAGCTGTGATGCGAGCGGCGAACAGAGGGATGGGGTGCGTGTGATCTCGAACCATTATAATTCAAACTCGACTTTGTTTGGAACGTTAAGTTGGTTGGTTGACGTCTCTTTTCTCAGTGATGATGCTCCGGAAAGATTATTAAAAAAAAAGTGTGGTCGTACTCTTCTCAAAATTATTTTAGAAATTATTGCAGGCATAAATTGCTAATCAGAGATTGAAAAAAGAAAAAGAGACTGTAAGAACGGTGAAATGCCAGAATGACTGATCTCCTCTTGAAAGGCTAGAGAAGACGGGTCTGGAGTGAAGTTAATGCCACCCGCCAGGCTTTGTGGTCATAAAAGTGGGCAATGGTCATATCTTGGATCCGTGCATGCTTTGTCAATGCAGTTTCCAAAAAAAATTTTCAGGTTGTGCAGGATTCCAGGAAGCTTAAATTGAATTCTTGGAGTTTGAGAATTTGGAGACTTTGATGCACGGTTACCTCTTTGATCCAGAGGATTCTTCTGTCGTACGTAGGTTATCCCTTCATTAATGGATCGATGAGTAACTGATACGAGGCTAACCCTGCAAAAGTTGTTTCTTCATGTGCCGTCCAAGTTATGCCTACAAGAAGTGATTAGTCTGCATGATGAAGGAGGAATTATACCATGCCATATGTCAATTTTTATGAACCTCATGCATCATACATTCGTCTCCGATTGCCATCTCATGCAGCTCATCTTAGTTTGTTCCTGTGGTGCATCCTTGATGTAGTGTGCATGATGTAGAATATAATTTCTTCTGATAGCAGGAGCACCCAAGCTATGTGATATTGGGCTAGCTCAGCCTGAGCTGCCAATATCAACTGCACAAGCACAACATTATGTTGCTGATGCACTGGCTTGTTTAAATTAAAAAGGAAACAAATTCTAAGGGTATCTACGTATAATCATTGTCTTCATAAGCATGGTATCAGCTTTGATTACAAACTGATGTTATGCTGAGCCATAATCATCTGAAGTTCTCTTTGTTCTTTTGAGTCCTTTGCAGTAAGATACCATTCACAATGCACTTTGGAACATGGGTTGCGAGGCTCACAACATATAGCACAGGAGTACCTGCTGTGAATATGGCAAGCACTGCCAGAACACTCATGGATTTATCCAACCATCAGGCGAGATTCCCGGTTTGGTTTATTTGTTAAGTGATGCCAAATGCATTAATAAGTAGTTCAGAAGCTATAATTGAGCTTTGATGAAAAAATCAAAATAATTATGTTATCTAATCCTATAAGAAATTGACAATACCAACCCCTTGAGCACCAACGAAGAACCACAAAAAGCATCCTAATCACAACTATGATATGTTTTCCATTTTTGATTCCTAGAGTCAATTGGGTAATTACCAATAAGCACTGCCGGGCTATCTCCCAATTTTTGTTTGCAGACCTAACTGGCGGAAGTTATTATTTATTAGAGCATACTTTGTTTTGTATATTAACTAACTTTTGTTTTTATATCCTTGCACTTGGTTTCTAGGATTACAATCTTATACGTTAGTTTGGAAATAGTTTGATTGACTTTGCTTATCAAAAACTGTCTGTATGTTAACAATGCAGCTCCGCGTCACAAAGTCTTCTTAGCTAATTACATTTAGAGGTTAGAGATAAATAAGATAATTGAGGTGCTTACCCATCACTCATTAATATACATATATATACATACATACACATGCACGAAATAACATATTTTTTTGACCACTCGATGCAGAGTCAAGAAATTTCTAAATCATGTGATTTTTATATGTAAGTAGTTTAACTAGATTCGGATCTAAAGTTTGATGTATGCAAAAAAAGAGGTTTCGTCAACCTGAAGCTGCTAAAGCACTCCGAACGACCTTTGATCGTCTTCCTCTAAGATGAGGAACCAAACCAAGTCGTCAAAAGTCTTCCTCAAGTGAGTACTGGTCCACTAGATTCGACCAGATTTGACTAGATATCCATTCGAAATATGACCAAGTATTCTCATCAGATATTTATATTTTTGAAATTTTACCGTATTTTGGTATATAAGTAGTTTAGAGACCAGCTCAAATCATCAATATAAGACTCTCGACATCCAATTTAGATTTAACTAAATTTGAGTGGAGATCTACCCTGAATGTGACCAAGTATTCAAATCATGATACATTTATATTTCTGGAGTACTATTTTAACACATTGTGTAATTCAGATGAAAAGATAGAAGCAAACAAGGTTGTTAGAAAGCTTGATTCCCCGATTAACCGTGAATTTATGTCCCAAGGAAACGGCATTGCATAGCTGTGGTTCAGCTATCGCACCTTGGAGCAATGTCCAAGTTACATTTGACATTTATATTTGCAGCTCCACCCACCCTTCCAAAACCCAAAAAATTATGGCTCAGGTTCTTGTTATATATTGAAGGTCGGGTGCAGTTGCATGCAAAATTTCTATCCTGTCCGTGCCTGGTCATGGACAAACATGGTCACGCCTTTACGAGTGCCATATGCATCATTTTCCCCGAGGTACATGGAGATAAATAACTCATAAAGGGGACCATGAAGAGCTGGCATATGAGATATGCCCGATGTGAACATTGATGACCGATCCTCTGAGCCTATTCAAAGTCTAGCATTGTTATTCACATGAACTCCATATATACTACATTACTTCCATTTGTCATCTTATTTGGTAATCGAAATCATTATAAGAGACATGAACTTATAAAATTATACCACATGTGTGCTATCCTTCCTAGTTTACCAATAAAAGTAGCTAATAGGAAAATAAGAGAATTCTCTCGGGAACCGTTCTTTCTTCAGGCAAATCGAAAGTATGGGTCTCACATCTATTTTTTTAAAAAAAATTATACAAAATATCTATTATACTCTTAATAAAAAAAAATCTTATTCAATTCTATTTAAAAGTTTAAGAATATTTTTGAAAAAAAATTATTAGATTTTTTTCTCTATCAAATATAGAAAATCACCTTTTATTTTTCTCTTTCAAAAACTCCAACCAAATATGATTTTTTTTTTTTTAACCATGCTTTTCTTTCTTCTACCATAAACCAAATAGTTCTAATTGTATGGCCCTAGCTGTACGTGAAACAATTAGGACTTAGAATTTATCCACACCAAACTCATCCGAGTAGATCCAACTTAAACCTAACTTGTGGAAGACGAACTATGCCTTGATTGCCGGGCGGTCCAAAATTTTGCATGCGTGCATGTGAATATATAGATCTAGATGGCCAATAATGCGACACAAGGAAGCTGGCAACAAAATAATAAATGTAACAACCAAATCATTTCCCCATGCACCAAAGGATTATAAAAATAGGAAAAGAAACTAAAGAAACGCCATGGTTGGCATGGCCGGATGGCATGGCGTTAGGTAGTTAAAGAGGACCAGATTCTAGCTAATACCCGCCCCTGTCCCCCACAAGCTTAGAAGAGTTAGGGTGAGGCAAGGGGAAGACTTAGGCGCCGTCTAATCTCTTCTTTCCTCTGGTCCCCTTTGGCCTCTCTTGTTTCAATTGGCAAGGAGAGGGAGGCAAAGGCAGGGTGCCAGCTTTGTTGGACGCGGAAACAGCTCTGTTGTGGCTTGGGTTGGGTGGGCCCATCTGCGAGGTCAGACCGCCCTAAAAACGAGGTCTGAACCAGTTGAGCAAATGCTTCTCTTCCCTGCCATCCAAGGCTGTCGTGGGACCCACTCTGGTTCGGTCTTAGAACTCGCCTTGTCGACGAAAGCGTGTGCTGCACGTACATGCGTTTGGCCAGCCCTGCATGCACGTTGGGTCACGTAACTTTGTTGTCAGTGTGAATCTTATCTCGTGGGGTCTAAATTATTTAAGGAAACACGTATGGCTTACAGCATACGTAGGTATCACGTATCCACATATTGGTGAATGTCTAGTATCACTCTCACATCGAGTGAAGCCAATTGCAAGCTGCAAGGCAGACCGAGCCGTGTGGACTTCATACCACCCTACTTTTGCTCTGGTGTATTCTATTAATTTGTGTCATTTATCATGAAATTATGCTTGATTGATTCTTGCCAATCAGCATCCTTTACTATCGAGCGTTCGACAAACTCCTTCAATTCTCTATCTCGCGTATTATTTCATTGGAATCATTCGATTGATGTTGAAATAAAAGAATTCTTTAGTTCATTGGGGCCAACGATGCCCCAATGTGCTTTAATTCAAATTTGTTTGTTTTGTAAATTTTATCTAATTCATAGATGATATTTAAAATATTTAGCAAAACATGCATGATTTGCAACAGTGTTTAACTCATCCGTCTTTCATGACATTCTACATCGTAGCTAATTATGTCATGTATCATTTGGACTACAAATTAGCAGCTCAGCTATTTCACATATCATGAAATTGTGCATCGACTTGGGCGAGGAATTGAAAGCCTTCGCTTTACAGTGGGCTCGGGTGCTAATGAGATTCCCCTTGGCTCGATCATGAGCCCACCACCAGGGACTCCGGGTCCGGGCTAATCACCTTTCATGGTTGGCCTGACATGCGTGATTTCCTTTTGATTCCTTAAAATTATTAGCTATCATCCCACTGAATCATCTCAACCACTCGTACATGAAAAGGTATTACAGCTATGGCCTAGCCAATTTTTAATTTAACTCTAAGTGGAGCATGGAAGACTCTTCTTTTGAGTCCGCACCCTATAACATGGTTGCAATTTACTACACTATTCTTGTGATAGTTTTTAATAAAAAGTTCTCATTGATTTTCTTGCCAGAAAAATACAAAAGTTCGCATGGATTCATCTTGCATATAGGACTTATATTTATTTTTATTTTTATTTTTTTTCTTCAATCAATTCTTAGAAACTTGAGAGTTGAGAGATGGCATCCACTTTTTCTGTTTTTTTTTTCTTTTTTTTTTCAAGAATAGGAGAGGGTTTTAGGCCTCCATCTAATTTATTGAGAAAATAAATTTTATAATAATATAGGTGGGACTCAAATCCAGATTTTTGGTAATAATTTCTAGCAACTTTATTAACTTAACTAGCTGATACACACTGTTATACTCGAAAAAACTGCTACTAGTTTTGTTTCTCTTATTTAAAGATCTAGTTGCGAACTCATAGTATAAATTTGCTCGAGTTCCAGGACAGGCCTTCATGCCTCCTTTAGAAAACTTTTAAAAAAGGAAAGTGCTGCTTCGAATCCCTAGTCTTATCACTATAGATCATGCTGCCCTACTTCTTAAGGCCATGGCCCAATAGCTCTCGGCCACTGGAGAACAGCCATATCCTCAAGAGGATATCCTTGCCTGGATTTACCCTAACATGTCGGACTCACTGGATGTGCCTTTCCAGATTCAGGTGTTCTATAAATTGGGTGCATGAATCTAATCGTCAAAAAGACTCATATCAGCCTTTGCATGGAGCCGACCAAACAAATTGTTCTGCTCATCTAGCTGCTATGCTCATTCTTCTCCAGTTTCCCAAAAATAATGAGGATGTTCCGCAGAAATTCCTCATGCCATTCACCACATACCTTTGGTTTCATTTTTCGTGTCAGCCTCAATTAATGTGCAATCTATTAGCAATCATTTTTAAACCTTATTATGATTTATATATAATGACACTCATTATAACATTATGGCAGCTATTTTCTTGAAAAAATAAAAATTACAATAATCGCACCGACCATCTTAGCCCTTCGATCATGCTTAGTGTTATAATAGCTCATTGTAACACCAGTAATGATCGTTGCTTGTTATTTGCATCGTTTCCTTAATAATAAAATAATATTTCCAAAATTCAATTTTTTCCTCCAAAAATGTTTGCAACGGTTGAAAAGAAAAATCTCTAGTAAAATGTAAAATGGACAATAACTTATCACATCATGTGTGATAGGAAATAGACATGGAAGGTTAAGATTTAGAAGTTTTTAAAAGGGTCGAAGATCCGACGATAGGAAATACACTAGAGTTGGTAAGTTCAACATTAGCTCAACCTAGCATGGGCCTTGCTAAAGAGCAAATAAGTCTAGGTAAGCATGGTCAAGCCTTCTCAGGTAGGTAATTGAAATTGGTCCATCAGTCTTAATGGCCCTTGGACATGTCTGCATCCATCCATATCTTGGTCAACTTAAGGCAAACTTTCGCTGAACAATGTCATGCACGAGCCGTCAGGGTGTCTTGCAATAGCCATTGGAGATGGCAGATTAGGTGCCTGAATACGAATTGCATTGAATTCGTTCAACACTTTTATTAGACCAACAAAAGACTTGCAATTAAGATGACAAAGTACCCAAATCTACCAATGTTGATGATTTCGCAATTTTCTTTTGTTTAGTTATAGATAATCCCATCACATCAATAATGTCGATTCCTATTTGCAAGAGAATTCTTTAGATCATGCTCTGCAGCAATACAAGCCAAATAGAGATATACTTCACAAGTTTAGAAGAAAAGCTTGCATGTGTGAGAAGCCTAATCCATCCTTCCAGTGCTAACTACAAAGATTTCCATGTTAAGCCAATTCGGAAAATCTCGACTTAAATCAATCTCCGGCCATACCCCTAGACAAAATATTTTAGCCCAGATTTTCTACATTAAGATTTGTTGCAAAAGAATGTTGGACTCGTATTGGCTCTGGCCAGACCCAAGCCTGATTTTGACATTTACTGTCGAGCTGTGACAGGATTTCATTGACCTAAATTTTTTCCTAACCTAACTCGTCTCTAAACCCTGGACATGGCCCAAAGTCTTGAAAGTTTAAATATAGGCCCATGGGCCTAGAATGTGAGCCCAATCTTAGATAGTTCGGTCAAGCCTTTAGGATGTTTTGACTAGCCTGTCCAAGTTAAAATCCCTAATTAAAGAACCTCAATTTAGAAAGGTGAGGGCATAGTCACTAGTAAGTCTTTATGGATTTAATTTAGAAAAGCCATGCTTCACATAAATGCACTTATACACTGAAGTGTGATTTCAAATTTAAAGGTGTTTACGGGAGCGACCTCAACACGCGCCATGAATGACACCAATCCTAAAGTTGTGTTTAACCCTCTAGCTTTTGGCCTTGACCACAGAAGTACAACAATTGTTGAGTTATATCATGGACAATGTAAGTAAGTTTCCCGGACTTACGCTCATATATAGATTAAATAGCCTCAAACGAGCAACATCAGAAGCGTAGAAGAGCATCGATACCGTTGTACATCCATAAACTCAAATAACATCAATCTTTTAATTGTCGAAAATGAAATATTTCATCGAACTGCTATGCTGGTGTTATCAGATTAATTTCAAAAGTCCGTAAGAAATTGGATTTCTGTGGTAGGAAATATCTGACGCAATAGAAGCCCAAAAAGCTCGGCCGTAGGTTCCAATAACCTTGCGCATTTGGGTGATGCTGCTAAGGGTGATAAAATAGCGATGGTTCCGTTTTTGTTGGTGACAGGTGGGTCAGTGCAGGCATGACGCTATGATTTCAATGCATCAATTGTTTCATATGCGTGAAGGCAATACGTCTTGTCAATTGTTGATGAAGTGATTGTTGAAGTGATGGTCAAGCCTTCTCTCTCTCTCTCTCTATATATATATATATATATATATATAAATAAAGGAGAGATGATTGTCTCAGCTTACTAGAACCACTGCACAAGAACTATTTCCTAGAGGAGTCCTATGGTGGTTGCAATGCTCTAGTCCTTAACTATCAACAGCTACAGATTCACTTTGAGGTTATGAAGTCTGTCCACATACTTAATGAAGCAAAATGAGTGATTGTTAGATTGGAAACCATACTTACTAGCTTTGAACCAATGAGTCTCGGTAAATCATGTATCTAATGGGTTAGACCGTATTTTTTGGCCTTGGATATACCGAGCTCTCACATGAAGTATATATAACCATGTCAATGTCAACTAGGGTTGAAACCGAATTGGATACTAGTATATTTATTTTTATATTTATTTTATTTGACGAATACAAATACATATATAGATATTAGTCGGATGCAAAATTTTATATCTATATTTATTTTAAATAGATATGGATTTAAATAGATATGGATATAAATTGGATACTGAAAATATGGATATCAATATGGATACAAATCTATAATTAAATTTATGACCATAAAATCAAAGAAATTATTAAGTGGAAGGTAAATTAAGTTAATAGCATGTTGATATGGTCATTTATTCTTCTTAAAAATTTATAATTATTATATAAAATTAAGTGAAATTATAAATAGAATTCGATATTCGAATATGGATTACATAATTATATGTCCATATTTATATTCATTTTTTTTAACAAATATAGATACACATATGGATAGTAATCGAATGCTCAAATTTATATTTATATTTGAATAGATTCAAATATGCAAATGAACCTGAACGAACCTACTTTCACACCTAATATCAACCTTGCACCCTTCTAACCCTCATCTTTTTCTCCCTCTCCCTCTCCCTCTCTCTCACACACAATGAAATCATTTTCTGATTAACAAAAAATATTTGTCACCTGCTCAAAGCTAAAAAACAATTTTTTTTATTTCTACAAAAATGATTAACTTATTTCGGGTACAAAGTTAATCATCAACTTCAGTGGTAATAGTAGTTGAAACAAGAGGTTTTTAAGGGGACTATTTTATTTAATTATTTATTATCCTACATAATTATTTATTCCGTTTTATATTTTGTGGATGACTTGTATGGTTGTTAGTTGATAAATCATTTATTGTCACTTGAGAAAAATACTTTGTTCTACTTCTGAGCATGAAAAATCTTTGATGATGACCAAGAGAAAGAAAAGTCGATACTTGTTACGTGGAGATAATAATTGCTGTGCAAGTACAATCCCAGGAACGCATAGCCGATACTTGACTTCCTTAATTTTACCAACAACCGCGTAAGAAAAATTCCAACGCCAAAATCAACTCGGGTTACCTAACTAACGACTCACCACAAAACCCGAACCGGCCAAACCCGTTTCAACAGCAAACAAAAAGGGCGGCCCGAGAATTATAATTCCGATCCAGCCTGATCCGAGCCGAATTTAGTTGGTCCAAATCTGCAACCCCCACAAATTGGTTCGGACCAGTTTTTTGAACCGGACCAGACCCGACATAACTACCAAGAGTCAATATTTTATAGCACCGAAAAGATCAATTCAAAGGTCGGTTTTCCCTCTGGAGGTGACCAAACCAGCACTTTATTGCGTACCTAATTTTACCTGTAAAAGATTCCAGCATTTAATTTAATAGTTTATTATTAGTAGGAACAAGAGAAAAAAAAGACTACGACCAAACTATTCTCGTTCAAGGCCTTTTAAGATATGGTGTCACGTTTATTGGCCTTGTAGTCGTATCAATCAACAGAGATTTCAGAGAAACCTAGGACGGTCAATGAACCAAGAGGCTGCTTGGTTCGGCTTTTTTCTTGGAGCCCAATCTTTGGTTTGATCAATATTCAGCTGAAAGAATCGATCTTCTTTCACCTCTTCTGACTATTGGATCATAAATTTCACATATCTCAAAATACTTCAATTTTTTTGTTCCAACTCTTGTGCAATCAAACAGTTGACATCATAAAAGAAGATGATTTATTCTTTCCGTGAGAGATACAGCCTAAACCTACAATTAGATGGTGGTTTTTGTTTTATGAGAGGAGATCTGATAATGATTCTCGATCTATCAAAAGAATTGCTACATCTATATGCCTGGCATGTGTATAAATCTGTAGCGGCTAAATGTTACAATGAAATGGACATAATCAAATTTATCTGCATCAATTAGCAAATAGCATGTAGCTGAATTTGCTGCAAGTTTACCGGATATTTCTAATAATGCTTTTAGCTGTAGAAAAATAGCTTGGCTAGAAACTTTTACAGGTCACCAAGACAGTATTATGGACCATTTCAAAGTCACAAATGGAACCTTTTCTTTTATGAGAAAAGATCTAAATAATTTAGATATTAATACTTTATCATGTCATACTGGGCATTAAGAGTCGCTGCAATGGCTCAGCAATGTAACAGTGAAATTATAAATGTAAAATGTTTACACTGATCACTAGAAGTCATGTAACGATTTTTTAAATGCCAAATATGGCCATAATGCACAAGTATTTGCACTTATTAAAGTGTATTCAGACTATGATAGTTCCACAACCACCATTTGAAACAACAGCCAATCCCAGGAGTCCTACGAGTAGTTTATGTATTTGTTTACATTATAAAAAAAGGTGTGTAGGCAATATAAAGGGATGAAACGAGGGGTAGCCCTAGACTTTGATGAAGGCAAGCTTTGGATGGAAGTCTTTGGCACAGCTACTGGGTTAATTACTTTAAATCCATCTAGACTGGCATCTTAATTTTCCTAATTCATCGTCCGAAAAGATCGGTTGAATTAATCATCCTGCTTTACTCCAAGCAAGTCTAGATGGTCTTGGAAGTCTAGTCCAATTTTAAGTTGTTTAACAGATCTCACGTTATGCTCGTCCAAAAGAAAACATGGTTTGATGCTTGAGACAAGTGAAATGCACATGATCAGGAAAATGTCAGGGGAACGGACATGGGTGTTGAAAACATAGTGAAGAAACGAGAAAGTATCCTCATGTAGTTTTCAGCATGCTTGTTGACAAAACTGACGAAGACCTATTAGTTTTATTAATGTGTCCATAATATATATCCCGGGCTTACAAGAGATGAGCCCAAAACCTATAAAATTCTAGGGAGCATGGAAAAAAAAATGTTTTATTATTACGTAGGTCTCTAGAAGACGGGCCAGCATTTGATTCAAGATTCCAAGCAGGGATTTTCTAAATATGAATTTGGTTTTGAAGTGCTTTCTTTTTCTAACCTATTTTTCGAGAAAAAGCTACTTGCATGAAGAACACATTCCACAAGAGAGAATGCATGCAAGTTGGTGTGATGGAAAGGATATTTGAAAAATAAAAAAAAATCTCTTGGTCTACCATGGGAAGAGCTTAAGCTGGTCGTAAGTCAGGACTTGGAAAAAGTAAGAAGTGAGAACCTCAAAGCATCCAGAACCAAAGGGAGACCCAATTGAGCCGCTCCACCGACGGGCTGACGAGCCGTTGGTCAACCGGGTCAGACGTCAAAACTATCCTATCCCAAGTTTGTCTTTCCTCATATAATTTAAGAAACCCGAAAGCCTTTTACCGTTTCCCCCCCGCGGTTTACACATTCAAACTTTCAACGGTCAACATTCAAATCAAAAGCCAAACCTTCACACCCCCCCTTCCTCTTTGAACCATTCCCTCCTTAGTCCTTATCTCCCCATTCTTTAGACAAAACTTATGTATATAGGTTCCCACTTCCCTTCCTCTCGTTCCAATCACAATTCTAAAACCTCAAAGCCCAAGTTGAATCTAACCTTCTCTCTCTTCTCTCTCTCTCTCTCTCTCTGTGTGTGTGTGTTTCGATTGCCTGCAGCTTTATTGTTCCATCAGAAGATTTTGTTCATGGCTTCGACATGGCGGACACGGAAGGCTGACCAAAAGACTAATCTAGCTAAGAGGAGGAGCCCGAACATTGCGGAGGTGTCGATCCCGACCCACTTCCGCTGCCCGATTTCTCTCGAGCTCATGAAGGACCCGGTGACGGTGTCGACGGGGATCACCTACGACCGCCAGAGCATCGAGACATGGCTCGACATGGGGAACACGACGTGCCCCGTTACGAATCAGGACCTCGAGGTCGAGGACCTCATACCAAACCATTCGATACGGAGGATGATACAGGATTGGTGCGTCGCAAACCATTCCTATGGGATTGAAAGGATACCCACACCGAAGATCCCTGTGACCCCAGCCCAAGCCTCGGAGATCCTATCAGGGATCGCTGCGGCCAGCCGGAGAGGGGAGACGACGAAGTGCCGTGAATTGGCGGTGAAAGTCAAAGCCTTTGCCAAGGAGAGCGAGAGGAACCGGAGGTGCTTCATGTCTCATGGTGCGGGTCGCGCCTTGGCTGCCTCATTCAGCGCTTTTGCTGCCGGTCCCTTGGAGAATTCGAAGACTGGAGTTCTGGAAGATATCTTATCAGCATTGGTATTCATGCACCCGCTAGACGAGGAGACTGCTTGGCACATCGGGTCACCGGAGTCTCTTGATTCCATCGTGTTGATCTTGAAATGCGGGGACTTGGCCGGAAGGCTTGGTGCAGTCTTGGTGGTGAAGGAGCTTGTTTCAGCCAACGGAGAGTGGGTGGAGGTCATGGCCAACACCAAGGGGCTGATTGAAGCCTTGGTCAAGCTCATCAAAGAGCCCATCTTTCCCCAGGCCACAAAGGCCTCCCTGGTGGCCACCTACTACATGGTTAACTCCGACGTCGAGAGGATGGCATCGAGGTTCGTGGACTTGGGTCTGGTCCCCGTGCTCCTAGAGATCCTCGTCGACTCCGAGAAGAGCATGTGTGAGAAGGCATTGGCCGTGCTCAGTGGGCTCTTGAGCTGCGAGGAGGGTAGGGAGAAGGCCTACGAGCATGCCCTCACGATGCCGGTGTTGGTTAAGAAGATGTTTCGGGTCTCGGACATGGCGACCGAGTTCGTGGTCTCAGCCCTTTGGAAGCTCTGCAAGAACTACAACGAGGAAGAAGCGGAGGAGGGTGGAAGGAGAGGTGAGTCTCTGGTGGAGGCTCTGCAAGTAGGAGCCTTTCAGAAGCTCTTACTTCTCTTGCAGGTAGGATGCAGTGGCTCAGCCAAGGAGAAGGCCACTGATCTCCTCAAATTATTGAATGGTTATCGGGGGAGGGCTGAGTGCATTGATACCATGGATTTTAAGGGGCTGAAGAGGCCCTTTTGAATGATGGTCTGATGATTCAGAGGGAGTATGTGAGATATTAAGAGGGATTCAGTTTTGGTTGTTGTGTGATAGAGTCCTATGTACAAAATATAAAGAATTAAAAAATGATTCGTTCTCTGTTTATCTTTTTGCAGTTTGGCTGCTTGCTTATTGTTGTTATGCTTCCTATGTTATAATTAAATTCTATGTATTGTCATGGTTAACCTTTTCCTTGCACTTCAGATCTTAAGGGGATGAGATCCAAACACCATGCATTCATTCTATTCTTCGTTTCCATGTCTGTTCTCAATTTAAGGAACATGGAATTGGACTTGGATAGTTCAAAGGATTAGTTCCTGAGTAATTCGTTGGTCTCTTCTAGCATAGGCGTTCGCGGCTGAGACTATCAACCCTGCTATGGCCAATTGGCCACATTGTCGAGAATTGGAGAAAATGGGCATAGAGAGTCATAAATATGCATTTATTTTATTTTTGTTTCAACGTTTATTCTCAATTTAAGAAATATGAAATTGGACTTGGATAGTTTAGAGGATAAGTTTCACAAGTAATATGTTTGGTCTATCAACCTGATATGGCCACTTGGCAACATTGTAGATAAGGATCGGAGAATATGGGTATAGAGTCATGAATATGCATTTATATTAATTTTGTTTCTCTCTCAATTTAAGGTATATGAAATTGGATTTGGATGGTCTTAAGAAATTGCTCACAAGTATTATGTTGTCTCCTTTAGCATAGATGTTCCAAAATATGGGTACAGAGGATCATAAAAAATTGCTAGATTGAAATGAATATGAGCGTGGGATTAGTATATATGCAGGTTATCATCATCCAACTTTTAATATTTCACCAACTGCACTAGTTGGCATCCACACGATCACCGGTAAATTCTTTAACTTGTAAACAGTGACATATCCATAAAGTGGTCCTCCAAATCAACCAATTTTTTGACTCTTCGGGTGCAATATAACAAGTTATTTGTGAGAAGTCATACATCCATGACTTTCACTTATTTGTCTCCTCCTCATGAAATGGACAAAAATTATATGGAGCGGGCACTGGAGAAGAAAGTATAGGGTGGGCTTCCTATTTTACGATATTTCCCCTATTAACGAAATCGTCACTTTCTTAATTGGCAAAAAAGGAAAAAAAAACTTATGTGCGGCATCTTCTTTCTTTCTCATTAAACCTCTCCATCCATTCTCTTTCTCGTCATGCTATCTCTCATGTCCATAAGGTCTTCCCTCTCCTTTCCAAGTCCATTTCTTCTCCTCCAAATATCTCTCTTTTTTAGAATTTTTGCACCTAAGAGTTTATGAAATCTAAGAAATAGTATGTATATAATTTCTTATGTTAGGTAAAGTTAAGAATATGTATACAATGTACTGGTACTGATAAATACCATATTTTAGAAATTATGTATTGATTTACCTAAAGGTATGGATTGACTTGCTAAATGACTAATTTGTTTGATGTGTGTCATCCAATCTTATAGTGTATATTGGTGAAAAATATGTTCTAAAAACTATATATTGATTTACTTAGCGGTGTGTACTAAATTATTACGAGATGTGCATCCAAAAAGCTTGCAGTATGTATCAGAAAAATGGTGAGTGTGTATCACCTAACCACGTAGTGTGAAAATGATGTTTTAGAAATTATGTATCAATTTATTTGGAAGTATGTATGAGGTTGCTAGATGAATAATTTGCTAAGTATGTATCATCCGATAGTGTATTGTATGCTGGTGAACACCATATTTTAAAAACTATGTATTGATTTATATATATTGGCTTATTAAATGACTAATTTATTTTGTGTGTATCATCTAGCCATGTAATACGTATCCATAAAAAATATATTCCGGAAATGAAGAAGAAAAAGGATGCCGTGTGTGATTTTCTTTTCTTTTTTAGTTTTTATTTTTAATCACAGGACTAACAACTCTGTTAGTAGGAGGAATTTCTGACTTTTGGATTTTTTTTTTTTTAAGATGAGCACTAAAACAAACGTGACAAAATAGACAATCCGTCCCATATTTTCTTCTCTAATGCCCAAACCATATGATTTTTGTTCTCATGGAATACTAGTGAAATTACTCATCTACTTATATCTCCATTATTGCTTTTGCATGCAATATTCCTTGAAACTGTTTTTCTAGCCATTGTATTTGAACAGCCAACCTTAATTTCTTTGGGCAAGACTCGGTAGATATAGCACTTTTTCTCCCTTTTCACATGTAATTTCTCTATCACCCAAATTGCGTGCTGGGAAGTGTGAAACTTAGAGTCGGTACAAGCTAGAAACAACAATTCATGTACCTTGGAAATGGTTGCCAACTTGGATTCCCCTCCTTCTCTGGGCTTCAGACCTCGAGCCGAGACTTGGTGCGGTACGGTGGGGACGGAAGAGAACGCCCGGTCGCTTTTCCACGCCAACTATCAGTTCCCTAATCTCCCATCGAACTTGGGTCACTACTGTACGAACATCGTCTCACGCGGCTTTTCCTTCTATTCATATATGTTTTCTCGATAACTTCAATTCTGTTCATATTTAATTTCAGATTCTATTCTGTTCATACTGATAGAAATTGACCCAACCTTATTGTTCTCAAAGGGCGATGGCCCACGAGAGCTTTCTAATTTTACGTCATGTAGGTTACCCTTCAAATCCATTAACCAAGTGTCTAAACCCATCACCGGAGAGCTCAGTCACCGGGTAATCTTAGCAGTTCTGGAATATATTAGCTTTAAGCTAAATCAGTATTTGTTTGCACTTTTCATCTTATTAATTTGTGATTCCATAAGTTCCTTAGGGCATGTTCATCTTCCCTTGTATGAATCTACCGCTGGATGGCTGCTTTGAGATCTGAATAGATGGATAAATGAAGAAGTTCGGAGTGCTTTAAGATCTGTTGGAGGATGTGATCCAACGGTTGACATCATGAAAAATGATCAATCATTCTTTCACATGAAAGATGGGAACCCAAATCCTAATATAAGGAGGTTGCGCAAGGTTAATTTGCCCATAAGTGATTGAAAGGAACACAAAATAGGATATTCATATATCACCTCAAATAGCAGGTATGGTACAAGCACACATGCACACACATACATGCACACATACTTATGCATATATATGCATGCCCATGTAAAGAGAGAGATCACAAATGACAAATACATGCTGGAACCCTAGAAGGATAACCGTACCACCAATGCATTAGAATGCAGCAGTGGAAATGGTAGCAAAATTATGGATTATATGACAGGTAGATTCAGCCACCTTTTATTCAACCACAACCTAGCATGCAACCTAGTCTGTATAAATTTCCTGCACCATCATATATCCTTGTAAGTATAACTTATTACATATTTACTCTTCAAAAATCATTATGTACATATATCTCCAAAAATATCTCTCCCACAAGTTTTTTTGACTAACAATATTAAAACCTTTATTTTAAGCGTAAAACGATACCATTACCTTTCTCATTAATATCCTTAAGAATTTTAATATTTAACTTATATTACATAGAGCTATATTTATGTATTATTGTTTCAAGAATATCAATGTAAAATGATAATAAAATCATTTTTATACCTGAAAAAGTTATTTATTAACACTGCTAGGTCAAAAAATAATGGGATGTGTATCCTTGCAAATATTGGAAGATTTGAAAAGATATATGTAAATAAAATTTTCTAAAGGATAAATATGTGACAAGCGGTATATATGCAAAAAATACACTAGATTTTAATGATTGAGATTAACTTCATTTAAAGAAAGTGTTGCTAATTAGATTAATTTCTGTTCAAAAATAACTGAATTGCACTCAACTTTGGAAGTGAGGCTAGAACTGAGAATAAACCAACTGAGTTAGCATAAGCTCTAGACCATATGTCCAACCAAATTATACTTGTACCATGGAAGGGTTAGTTATTTCTTCATTCCACCCCATGATTTGTTTGTTTGGGCAAAATTCAGTGTACAATAACTCATGATTCACTGAAATTAAAAAAAAAGGCCCAATTATAACTCCTGCCCGCCTCCAACTATCACCAATAAAAGAATTGATTGAGACTTTTCTTTAAGCAAACAAACATGATTAACAATGCAAGAGTGGCCAAGGATTGGCTTCTAGCTGCTTATGATTTGATGAACTAATGTTTTGGAAGTTCAGCATCATATCATCAGTAATATGCCATCACTTGGCAACAAAGCAATGTGCTCAACGAGATAATGTGAAAGGTAAGCACAATTAAGGTGCGTTCCTGTTAAAAGCCCCTGCAATTAGAATTTTTGAGGTCTCATTGGCATAGGACCCCTACCTGCTATTATCCATCACATCAGAATGGATAACATCAAACACATACCGCAGCTATACCATTCTCCCGGAATAAGTTTAGAAGACTCCAAGCGTAGAATTGGTGTCATCTATGTTAACCGGGTCCAGGATATGACGAAGCAAGATTAGCTCTTCAAATTTCAAATTATGCTGTTGAATATTGACCAATTTTGTATAACAAGTTTAGGAAGCAATGCACACAGTCAGGGATAGGGTCTCTTTTCTAAGAAGGATTAACGACATCAACTTCAGAAAATAGCAAGTGTACACATCTTCATTAGCTCTTACTATCAGGAAAATTCATTTAAATGATGCTCAGATCTTCTGACTGATGAAGTGGGTTGAAATCTACCGTATCTATGATTGTTAAGAGAATCTCATAATGAGAGCCCTGCCCGTTTCACCTGTGTAACAAAATAGAAAAGGATACAATAATCAGTACATTGCCTCCTCAAAAAACGCCAAGCAATAATACTGAACCAAAAACAAAGCCTGCAACAATTCAATTTTAGCATGAGAATTAGCAATATTATCTAGACATTATTTGTTCCAGAAACAAAGGGCACAAAATGTCTAGTCTAGAACTGGAAATAGGTCAAGGAAAGGAAGTTCATATAAATTTACGTCCTTCTCTAGAAAACTATATATCTTTAACATGCCAGAAAATAATTATGAAGTTCGTTTGTGGTAAAAGAAATCACAAATCAAGAAAATTTAGTTCACATGAATACAAATTCTCGATTCACATGTTTTTCTGTAGAAAAATATATGTTTAAGATTCCAGGAAAGAATTTATGAAATTCGTAAATTGTATGAGCAGTCACATGTTTGGAATTCAGAAACAATTTGGCTTGGTCAAAGCTAAATTACAGGTAACAATGACGAGCATTTACAGAAAACTAAAAAAAAAAACAAGGTGTTTAGAAATTCCACAGAACCAAAATAATGATGAACCTAGCAATAATACCTGCAGAGGCTAAGACATCAATAGCTGCCATTTCACCAGTAACAGAAATTATTAACATCATTAACCTATAATCCATGAGTATTTCAGTGTCATAAATAATTAGTGAACCTTGGCAGAGAACCAAACATCTGTAGACTACATAATCTGTGAAAAGAAAATCCTAAATAATACATTCATTTTGGTATAGCTTTGAACCATTCAGCCACTGGAAAGTTCATTAATAATTTGAAACAATCTCAATTCGATGGAATATATACTCAATAACTCAAGGCTCAACTCCCCAAAAGGCGGGCAGATGGACTAAACAACAAGAGAAGATTTTCTTGCACATAATTCATCTATCTATGCTCCATTTGGTGCAAGAATATTCACTTGTTAGCATTAATCCAAACATAACTAGGACAGCTAGCCGTGCCTAAAGTAGGATATATAGGTAAAAACAACAAGAGTAGGATATTATAGACAACATTATATTCCAAAGTCAAATCACTACCATTTCTCAAAATTGTTCTGCACTATACAATTATGAACGGAGCCTTCAGAAAAGAGAAGGGAAATTTGGAATAATTAAATCCACAAGTCCTCAGGCTCCATCCAAAGCAAGGTCACTTATTTGGTAAAATTTGATCTTCATTATCCAGTAGATTATCGAAGTAAAAAGCCACATCACTTTATATCCCGACACCTCCCTGTCCTCACCCCTTGATTGTGTTCCCAACACAACATCCTAGCTCCCCACCCCAAGGAAAAGAAAAAGGAAACCAAAAACGGAAAAAAAAAGAAAAGAAAAGGCACACATATTAACACCTTGTTCTGCCAGCCTCTCTTCACCTCCCTCTGTAATCTACCATCTGCTTATTAATCCACCCTAAGAATTCCACCAACTTTGCCCCTCTACACACCTCACCTCCAACCTCCTGCCTCTTCACCTACCCATCCCATTCAACCCGTCATGAGAAACAACCATTGCAGCTAAAGTTTATGATAATTTTTAACCCACCAAAATCACATTTGATGGAGATGGAGTCGAGGGAATGAGGATAGCTCCAGAACTAAAAGAACCAAAAATCACTGTTAGAAAAGTGAGATGATAAAAGAAGTTGAAGAATAAAGATTGCAGGAGTGGGAGAGACAGATGACTCCAAAAACCCAAACATGCTTACCTTCACAAACCTTACTGAACACAAACCCCAAAATAGTGTGCCTGGTTCCAACCCTCTACCTAACATTTCAAAAGTCTTGAATCTTTGTCAAAATAAAACCAATTCCACCTCCAAAAATAACCCCAAAAAACAACAAAAAATACAAGAAAATTAATAAAAATCTAACAGATGGTTTAGTAGATAAATTATTGGGATTGTATGAAATTTTGGTGAGTAATATATAACCTTCCCATTCAATTGTAATAAACTATCAATATAAACATTAATACAAGCATGATCTTGTTGACTACGAGAGAAGAGCCAAATGTTGGTATTTTATGATAAGTTAGAAATGCTTTTTTATAATCTTTACAATATGTAAATAATTCTCAAATAGGCTAAGATCGAATAAGTCCTCGAGATCTAAAGTTTGTCAGTCTGTAAAGATTACTACAGACTGAAGGCTGGAGCTAGAGAAGGTAGAATCACACTTCAAATAGGACTTCTATATGATCTCATTAGTATGAGGTTATCAAGTCCTAATTCTTCAAGAAGGTCTACCCATAGAATAAGTTGAAATAGATACACAATGATTTAAGTTCAAACTACTTTTGATGACAACAAAAACCGCCTACGTAAAGCGATAATCTTCATATTGTGAAGTCCTCCAATTGCATGTGAAATTTCTTTTCTATGAAGTTTCAGCTTGGAATATTCAAAGTAGAGACAAATAGATATACAGCCTCATAAGACAACTTGGACTGAATAGAATAACATCCAGATATCAGAGACATTTAACAGAACAACAGAATAGACAAAATATATACCTGCACACAAGCATATAAGTACATGTGTATATAACAGAAGTAATAACCATCATTAATTATGTGTAAACCTGAGAGAAAAATGAATTCCAAGATATATATGATGAAATATGCTTCCAAAAAAAAAAAGATACTAATTGAAGGTACATCCGTATAAAAAAAAAAGATGCTATTCTTCCCATTTTCAGAGTACGATTTAAGCAGCATATTTGAATCGCTGCTTGGATCATATCTGCACACAATTGCCAGGACTAGGAGTACTGAAATATGCCACTTAGAAATAAGTAACTTGATTAATTATCTTGCAAGTATGCCACTATCAACAAATTGCCAACATTATTGTTAACATGATACTCACAATTCGGAAACCACTCCATTTAGAAGTTGGCCATGTAAAGGATCATGACTAATGCAAACAATCAAACAACCAGAAACAGTACTAGTATTGATGATCAATATGCAGGGGTCTGCACAGGTCTGGTCAGGTTGGTTTGGAGCCAAACCCGAATTAGAACTGATTTAAACCGGCTTCCCAAAACCGAAACCGAAATGACCATCTATAGATACCGCTTGAAACCAACCTGAAAAATTCAGTTCGGTTTATCGGATTGATATTCTATTTTATATATAAAAGAAAATATAAAAAAATTAAAAAATGATATATATATATATATATATATTTGTATATATACACATGGGTCAGGTTGAATCGGATCAGTTTGAATTGGTTTTCTAAAAACTTAAACCAAAACCGAACCGAACTTTTTTTGGTTCTAGACATTCTCAAACTGAAATCAAACCGAATTTAAGAACCTGATATAAACCGAACCGAAAAGATCGGTTCAGATTGGATTTGCAGTTTGGCTGGTTTTTTGCACACCCCTATCAATATGCCTTGCATGAAACTCACCAAAGTATCTTGTTAAGAAATAAATGACTTCCACATTGAAGAATAGTTCATCTAGAATAAATGCACTAATGTTAAGCATATGATACACCTGTATCCTAAGCTTATCCAACGAGCTCACAAAAGCCCAAATACACAATAATACTCAAAAAGAATGCAGTTACCTCAAGATAGATTGACGGTTATTGATCTGGATTATAAAAGCTACTGCTCTTTGAGACGCTTCTCAACTTCTTCCAATTCCTTTATCTCCTTATGGTATTTGCAAACACGGTAGATACACCTGTTCGCTCAAATAAAAAAAAAACTGCTCTTGAGAAAAAACAAGCACAAAGTTTGCATGCCTAATAGAGAAAGGTGACATGATCCAGTACCAATAAAGAAGACATGCTGAGACACACAGAATAACATTCCTTTGAGCTTTGAAGATCTGCACAGCAGTTTGGCATCATATTAGTTGTATAATACCCCACAACTTCAAAAAGTTGAAAACTATTGCCTCTACCAAGATGTGTACACTGTTTGTTCAATTAAAGAAGTCCCCATCCAAAAAATTTTAAGTTTTATCATTTCTTTTGATGTTATTCACTCTTTACAAGGAGATACCTCCTCCACAAAAATAAGGGCTTTCAAAATCCCTTCACCTCCTCCACAAAAATAAGGGTTTTCAAATCCCTTCTCAAGCTTGCATCAGGGTATTTTAAGTTTCTTACATGTCCCAGACCATGATGAACCTTGACACAAAACCCAAATATTAAAGCACTAACCCATACTGTAGCATATTATATAACATATTGACAAAGTTAGCAAATGATCTGGTGGTACATATCATGATTCGCAGCATATTAATATGGTGTGCAACAACAAGAGCCAATTCACTTATGGTGCTGGTGTATTTTTTGCTTACATTGTTAAGTAATTTTTTATCATTATTTGTATTGCTCATGCATCTAAGACTCTCCTAACCACAAGTTACTGTATTTAAGTAATAATAGTCTCTTACAGGTTTTTAGCCTAAAATGGATTCAATACACACATCTTCACCATGGCTTAGGTTGTAAGAATTAGAAAACATATGTTATTTGACATGCTAAGAACAATATAAGAACTATCAAACTCTAGCCGGTCATGTATTCAGCCTTGCTATTTATGAGGGTAGTGGGTAATTAGAAAAACAGAATGGTAGATCAGAACAGTTTAGATCAAAACATGGTCAATCTTTTATAATCACATGAACCTAGCCAACAGACAAGGCTATAAGCAGTCTATACCTAAGTTTCTAATGTCCTCATTGTATTTGGTTCCAAACTTAATGCATAAGCACCGTAGCTGAGCATATGATTACCTAAATCATAAACCGCTCTTTGCTAATAGTTTTTATCAAGGGATAAATCCAATGTCATAAGACACCTGTCCAAAACCTTTATTAAAATTCGAACTTCCTCCAATACCAACTTATTATTTCCTTTTCCCCTTCAAACCATTTCCACAAATCCGAACACCTCCCCACGCTAGGGCTGCACAGATCTTAGTTTCAAAGCACATATAGCTTTGCACTTTCTAAAGAATTAACTTATGGCTAATATTCAAGAAAATAAACATGAAAACTGTAAGTTCTAATAAAACAGTATAATGTTTCTTCACGAGACGAGGACAAAATTCAAAGCTCAACTGGAATTTTAATATGAACAAAGTAAAAGTAATGAGCTTTCAATGGACAAGGAAATTAAATTTGGTGCTAAAAATAACTATTATAATGTGATTGGTAATACCTAAACATTATGACAAAGGAACCTAAAACTAAATGGTTCTGGTAAAGCCTTATTTGAGACAAAAAGTCTTGCAATAAAAATCCAACCGAAATCAGGCCCACTCCCCATACTTGTTAGTGGTCGTCGCATATCCGACAACATTCTCATCGCCCAGGAGTTTGTGCATAATTTACAGAGAGCCCCTTGTAGACGAAGCCTCATGGTCGTCAAGCTGGACATGGAGAGAGCTTATGATCAGATGAGCTGACATTTCCTGGCCTACTCCTTGGAGAGTTTCGGGTTTGTTGAGGATTGGATCCGGTGGGCTATAGGATGTGTTCGATCCCCTTCCTTCGCCATCCTGATGAATGGTATGCCCACCCCCTGCTTCGTCTCCACTGTTAGCCTCCGGCAAGGTTGTCCCCTTTCCACCTATTTGTTCATTATCTGTGATGATGCCCTGTTCAGAGCTCTTCAGGCTGCATCCTTGTCTCGAGCCATGGAGGCCTATAGGCCTTCCCTGATAGCTGAGCAGATTTTCCACCTCCTCTTTGTGGATGACTGTATGCTTCTTGCTCGAGCCACGAGATAGTACCATGAGGATCGAGGATATTTTGGAGAACTACAGTGCTACCTCTGGTCAACGTGTCAACCTTGCAAAGTCAGCTGCCTACTTCAGCCCGAAAACCAAGCCTACACTCAAAGGCAGTGTTAGGGAGATGTTGAGAGTTGGAGAACAAGTTGGCTGCTGTAGATATCTGGGAGTACCAATTACAGGGAGGCATCTTCGGAGGGAAGATTGTGACGAGGTTGAGCAGAGCATTTGCAGGAGACTGGAGGGGTGGCAGGCGAGTGCCCTCTCCATGATGTGCAGAGCAACGCTGGTGAAATCGTTCCTCAACTCTGTTTCGGTGTATCTTTTGGCCAACACTCTTATGCCCAAGATGATGCTGCAAAGACTGGAGAGGATGTTTAGGGACTTCATCTAGGGTATGCGGGATGGAAGAAGAGGTGTTCATCTTATGGCTTGGGAGATTCTAAGTCAACCTCAAAGTAGTGAAGGCTTGGGCATCTGCTTTTTGCTGATGAGGAGATAGGCATTGGCGGCTAGACATGTGGCCCGGTACCTACTTGAGCCCAAGGAATTATGGAGTGCCCTGATGAGAGCTATATATAGCAACCAGACCAGAGTATCAGACTTTCAGACCAACAGGCACTGCTCCATCTGGCATGACATGTGCTCTCGTGCCTCGAAGGTACTAGCTCACATTAGATGGGTGATCGACGACAGTCAATCAATTAATGTTCGAGAGGATATCTGGATTTCGGACCTGCGTTTGCGACTATAACCCACTATGGTCAACGCGGACAGCGTGGGTCTTAGTGACCATTTGAGACCGGGGGAAAGGAGTTGGGATGTAGCTACGGTTCAACGACTTTGGGGAGCAGTTGACGGAGAGGATCCTAGCTATGCTGGTTCTAAGGTTAGGTAGACCGGACAGAAGCATATGGGGCTCAACCTGCCAATCCAAGGTGAGGGGTGATGATCCCAGGAAGTTGTACAGAGTCACTGCGCCGCGATCGACCGATGGAAGATGGTCCTCGAAGCTCCAAATCCACCCACGGATCACATTGTTTCTCTAGAAGGTGGAGTGGGGCAGGTTGCTGACTAAGGGGGTGCTTTGCAGAAGGGGGGTGACTCTCTCCCCTAATTGTGATAGATGCTCGGAGGTCGAGGAATTAGTGGAGCATGTTCTCTTTGGATGCCCAAGGACTGCAATAATGTGGCGCCTAACAGGGGCGAACTACAGTTTTCTACACTCTCCATCCCCAGCAACAGCTTTCTTTGTTACTTGAAAGAATCTATGAAGAGACCTGTCAACTCAGCTAGTGGTGTTAGATGCGCCTACATTACTTATCATGTCTGGTTAAGCCGGAACACCAGAGTTTTTAAGAATAGGTGCCAGAGCCCAAGGTATGTAGTTTACAGGGCGCTCATCCATGCAGCAGTGCATGACCAGGCTAAGTCCGTCAATGGAACTGGGACAGTGAGAAATATTTAAGGCTCCCATTCAGCTCTGATGGTGCCTCGGGCGATATTAACCGCCTGCGAGCCTCCACCACCGAACCTTCTCGAGGTGACCTTCGACGGTAGTGTATTGAAGGATGAAAGAAGAGACGGAGCCAAGTTTGTTATCAGGAGTGTTGATTCCAACTCGAAGAAGATTCGACAAATGTCATCCGATGGATCTAGGGTCATACCAGGGCTGTCATCGAACAACCTCTACTATGCAATATCCATGGTCTTCAGCAGGGTTGTCTGGTAATTCAGGTCACTCGTGTTCCAGGAGGCGAATAGAGCGGCCGATTGGCTAGCATCCTTCGTCGCCTGGTGGTCGCCTGGGTTGTATGATGCTACCCGTGTTATCCAAAAAAAAACCAGGCCCACTAGACATCTATCTTGAGACGGATAAACGGACGGGAAAAAAAAACAAATCTACCTAGATCACAAGGAAAATCCACGCTGCTAGAAAGTTTCCAAAAATCAGCAGCACAATCGTTATTTTTTCACACCGAAAGAAGGAAATATTAACAAAAAAAATGTTTTGCCACAATCCGACCCTACAAAGAGGACATCCGACGTTTAGATTGACCAAAATTCCTTAATAAAGGCACAAATTTTATCTAGGTATGTGCACCGTTTCCCAATTTGAAATGCTAACTGAACAGCCAAAGGGCAACCAATCGCCGTTCTTGAGAAAACCCATCTCATTATTAATTAATTAATAAAATCAAGTCAAGCATCGAGCGAGGGGCTTACAGATTTCTCGTATCGGATCCTCTCATCCGTGGTGCAGACATCGCCGGCGCAGATCAGTCGATGCTCGTTTTTCCAGTGAAGATCTACAAACGCAGAAGGGAACAGAGATCACATCAAGCTATCGCCCTATCGGAAAGAGGTAATTGACGACTTGGGAACAGATAGAGAGCGGGAAAGGACCCAAGAGCTGGAAGCCGGCGAAGGGGAGGACGCCGGTGAGGGGCTGGAGGAGGAGGGAGGCGAGGGCGACGACCCGAGACTTGATGAGCCTCGGGGACGGGAGGGTCACCAGCACCGCCACCGCCGCCTCTGCCGCCACCACCCACGACAGGATCATCCACTGCAGCGCCATTCTTTTTCCACCGAGTAATTCCAATTCACCCTCCCTCTCTCTCTCTCTCTCTCTCTCGGAGCTTCGAAGACGTCGATGAAAGAAGCAAGAAAAGAAAAGGGCGAAGGGTGTCATTCATGAAAGCTAACGGTGAGATTACCGCTTCCGCTCGGACGTGCGAGAATGCATACAAATTTCTATGCGGACTCATGATCTGCTGTTCTCTTAAACTCCTTGTCGTTCAAGGTCAGTCTAACAGTATAAGGAACTCCACCAAAATCGAAAGAATTGAAATCCATGTTCGGTATTTTATAGTCCCCAATTTCTTTTTTCTTTTTTCCAAATGGCCGCAGATGAGACAATTAAGATGGTTCGATCTTTATCTACTCAAAACTCTTTATATGCTCCTCATTGGGGCAGGGCACAAACCCAATAGCTCAACCCAGTCATTAAAAATTAATCAGGTAAAGAGCCAATTTTGCATTTTCTTTTTTTTTTTTTTTTGGTACAAGTAGGGTACAGACTAAAATTAATCAGGTAAAAAGCCAATTTAGCTTTATTTCATGTGAATCATATGCAAGCTTGCTCCTGCACCTCAAAAATTTCCTCTCTAGAGATGTGAATCAAGGCCATTTATATGTCCATTCACAAGAATTGTAAATATCAAAGTTCCAGAGCTCACTTGGCTATTCCTACAGAGTACAGACTTGGAATGAAAATCCTATATAATTCGCGGCCACATATCAACTAAACTCTATCCAGCCCAAATTTTAGGAAGAAAAACAAATACCTCAATATTTTTTTTTTTCTTCCTGCAACCCAAAAGCTTGAATCTAGACTAGATTTGGATGGATTCTTAGAAAATAAAAGCTAGATAGGCTAATATATTAAATTCCTAAAGAATTTTTAATCTGATCCCACAAGAATATCCAAACAGCCCCCCTAATGTGATATACAATAAAAACCAGACAATTGACTGCAACTTATGTCTTGCATCTCTAGCAAAGTTGCCTGAGAATGCACCTTGTTTTGGACAAGGAGATCAACTGAACATTCAGTCCATACTGGAATTCCTCCAATTGGTTAACTACCAAGTAATCAATACATTGATAAACAGCAGTAAAAATATCGCATTTTCCTGCTATGAACCTGTACGTACTGTTGTTTAACATCCATGCTCATGAAAATCAAAGAGACCCCGATGTCTAATGCTTTAGTCTTTGTAGGATCATCACATTGCTGCACAGACAATACACAGCTGACCAGGAAACAAGCGAGGTTTTAGTAATTAAAAAGCAAATGGAGTTCAAGAAAACAAATTTACAACAGAAAAATACCCAGTTCCCCACAATTAATCATTCTGAATGCTTACAGATTTTGCTTTGAAAGAGTCAGCAGGAAGAATACAACCACAACTCCAGGTACCCATTTGACACATTGAAGGATGACAAATGCCAAGTTCAGAGTTGTGACTGATAGGTACTGGGAGTATGCAAGGAAACCAAGTTATAATCACATAAGGTCCAACTGGGTTTCCTTCTGTATTTCAAATCTCTATCACATAGATGTGCACGCCTGCCACAAGGATTTGCAATGTCCCATTTTTCTAGTTCAATCTGCATGTTCCAATGCACAGAGCTTTACAGAGCCATGCACACACAGAATGTCAAGATCTGCTACACCAGAACCGGATACCTCAGTTAGAGACACTCCAGGCTTATCCAGTATCCATGATCAATAAAGACCAGTGCAACAGACCAACTTTTCCTACCGAAACTGATATCATGCATCTGCATCAGACACATCAGTCTGAATACTACTACCCCAAATTGTAGTAGAAACCTAAGTGACAGACGCCCTTCCCTGCCCTAGCCAGTCATAGTTGCAGTTGATATAGGTGCTCAATAACTCTGGCCGACTAACAAGAAATCTCTTGCAATACTCTTCATGCTGATGTCTACTTGCGATGCTTTCTCTTGGCATCAGTCCTACGCTTGTCTTCCTCCCATTCTCTGTCATGTAACCTGAAGTTTGGCAGGTCAAGGGCATTCAATCCAGAATAATATATGTGCACATACAGATAAAATGAAGTTGCACAGATAGATTTTCAAAGTCGCAAAAATATATGGAAAAGATAGAAATTGATCCAACTGAAATGTAAATATCATATGGCAGTCAACTGCTTTGTCAATCCAAGAATTTGTTTTCTTTTTTGCATGTTAACCCAATATTTGCCAGGTCTGTCTAAATTACTCAAAGATCAATTGAGTTTTTGTCCTAGCTTCCCAACTTTAACCAGGGTCTATTAACCCGAAATTCAATCAACCGAACTTGTTTAAGAGTCAAGTTCAAGCAATGAAGCAGTATGATCTCTTTATAGAAGTCACATACAACACATGAAATTCATGAAGTTTCAGTTTTTTTTTAAATCTAAAAAAGGATTACAGGTTATGGCTAGAATGGTAGTCAAGGAAAACCATATTCACAACTGCAATCAGACTGCGATTATTATGCTGCATTGAGAAAGAAATATGCAATGGAAGGCATATGCTGCTGTTGTATATAGTGTATTAGTGTATATGATGGATATCACACTCACGTTGGCAAATCTCATTCTCCAATTTCCATCAAAGGGAAATCTCAAAAGATAACTGTACTTCCACTTGGAACAAATTTATAAGCATTATCAAATAAGAGCACGAAAGAAAATGGTGGAGAAAGTTGATGAGTGGATTAAAGATCAAGTGAGTTCAAAAATATCGTCACTCAGATCTCTGTATAACACTAAAAAGGAGTGAATCCTGGCTCTGCCCCGGTAACTAAAATAGGTGTACATGGTGATAACATAATCTTTCATTATGAACAGATGAAAAGTTACCACATATTATTCTATAACTCAAAACATTTTCTGCAAAATCATGCAAAATATTCAAATGCGTCTCTAAATCGATAGAGATTCGATCACCTGACAACACGAGGCTGACACACTAAAGAGGGTGGTGCAAAATTAGAGTCTGTAAAAGATCAAAATAATAATTCAGTAATCAAGGATACTGATCAGTCTCCCGACGATTGATCTTGCTTGCAGCTTCCTTGCCATGCACTCTTGGAACTTCATCCACATAAACGGCTCGATGCTGCACCATACTCCCTTTCCTGTCTCCCCTTTCTCTTGAATCAATTGACTGAGACATCCCCAATGCAAGCGGTGGGGGAGGTGGTGGAATGACTGGTGAATACTCCCCACCAGCTTCAGAAGAGGATGTATGCTCTCTTTTAAGTTTTCGCCGCTTGGAGGCAGCAGTGGAGTCCACATCGTCCTTCAGAATGTTCCCTTTATCTCGGTCCCTTTCTTCTGCCTACAGAAGTATTAAAAAAAATGTAAATATACCCCTGGATAGAGAAACTGCTCTTTTCCCCTGCGCTACATGTAGAGAAACAATTAGTATACAAATTAAATGACTTCATTGCATGCTGGCTCATAACTTTAGGATATGATTCCTTGCAACAACCTAGACCCATACAACTTTCAACTTTGTTCCTAGGAAGGCAAGATGGAGAAATCAAGATTCAGGATTATATTCCCTCAATGAACTGGACTGGACTTTGTCCAATGTTTTCCTCCAAAAAAAAAAAAAAAAAAAAATAGGGCTATGGAGTTGGTAGGAGGCAGAAAAGAAATATAAGTTAGGAGCAAAAATAATGAGCATTGGTGACTGACTGGCTCACAAATGAAAACATACTTACAGAGACTAGACACAACAACAAAAAGGATCACAATAAAGCACTTGCATGTCTATAATCCTTAAGGCTATATTTGTTTGAGAACTAAATCAGAGAATAGACATGCAGGGCTGAATCTTCTTTTGTATTATTTGGCAAGAGAAAAGAAGAATGTAGAGAGCCAAAATTTTGTCTAAGAGGCTCAAATTTCTCCTCAAATATGTAATAATAATGAGAAAACAACAAAACTCACATGAACCAGGATAAGTCATCCTTACCCTAATAACTTACTCCACAATTTTTTGGTTCAACCAAACACAAGAAGATTCTACATTTACTTTTATCTTCTTCCAGTGCTTTACTTTCCTTCTATTTCACTTTCTTGGCAACCAAACTAACCCTAAATTCCAACTCCTTGAGCAACATCATACTTAATGAGGCTCCATCCAGGAAGGTATAAAAAAACAAGCAAGTCCTTCAAGTTACAACCATAAAATCAACATTATCACTTTCAAAGAATGAACCTCTAACACAACACGACAGCCTTTGTGGTTTTCTAGGATAGATGTGTTCATGTACACCTAATCGATGACACTTAAGATTTATTTCACACAGTCTCAACATCCCAACTTGGAGACAAATTAACCGTCACAATGCCAGAATTCTGAAATTTTGTGGGGTTAGCATTGTCACAATTTTAAAGGAGAAGACTATCTTTCCGTGCACCACCCATGAGCAATAAATCTTCAAATTACACTATTAATAGAAATTATCTAGTAACCCTCTAGAAAACTGGGCAGGATTAGAGCCTGTTTGGTATTGCTGTTGTTTTTGAGTTTTCTGTTTCCCTACAAATAAGTGAAAAACCGCAGGCTATTGATGTTGGAGATTAGCATTTGCATGGAAATTCTGCCACTCCTTGCTTTCATTTTCACCTTTTCTCGAAAGCTATAGACCTTTGCTGCCAAAATCTGCAAAGCTTTTACAAACTACTCAAAAAACAAAAGGATTTTATCATACATATTTGTTCAGTCAAGATCAATTTTCTTCTTAGATCTGTGAAAAAAAAAAAAGAAAATAAAAGCAATACCCAATGAGACCCTATGTTTCCATCCAAGGTCTGCCGAACCAGTACCAGAATCCATACCGGTCGGCGCCCGGTACGAATCGGTATCGGACCGAACCGGTAGGGTAGTGGCAGGTGGTCATACGCAACCCGGTTCGAAACGGGGTTGACTCGGTGCGAAGCGGCCGGTTTCAGGCAGTGAAAGACCAATTTTGGCCGGTAGGGGTCGGAACCGAATATAAATGACGAACCGACCCGGTTTCGCATCGAGTCAGTTCGGTACTGTCTAAATCGGGCGGTTCAGCCCGGTTCAGCAAACCTTTCCATCATTTTCTAAAAATTCCAGTCTACTATTCACTTTAATGATTTGATTTTAAGAAAATATGGAATGGCATTAGTTCTGAATAAAATTGCACTTAAAAAAAGTTCATTAAAAGTAAATACAATTCCATCAGAATACATCAAGTTCAAGGTTCAATCGGACTCCATCCCTCAAAGAAAAAGATAAATAGAGTTGCACACAGCCATCGAAGAATTATCTGTATTTCATTCTTGGATCCTCATTTATCTATAGAATATGCATTAATCCAATAATTAGATTTGGATGTTATGGCTTTGACAATTTTATGTTAGAAAAAGATTGAATGAATTGTGTAACCTTTATTTAAAATGAAAATAGAAATGTATCATTCTTTTAGATCTCAGATACAATATTGATCAATCTAATCCTCTTATAGCTCATTAAACAATTAGAGTTTTAAGGCATTTACTTCCATGCTAAAACTTTAGGGCCTGTTTGGCATCATTTCTGGTTTTGAGTTTTTGTTTCTCTACAAATTAGTGTAATCCCATGTGAGATTGACATGGAAGAGTGCACTCGCCTGGAACGTACACTATTCCTTCCATCTATTCTCGCTCATTTTTGAAGCATTTCACTTTCAAAGACTCCGAGCATTTCCACTTAAACAATCTGAAAAAAGCAACAGCCATACAGGTTGCCCGATCTAGTACATTTTTCTTCTTGGGTTCTTGAAAACAAAAATTAAAAACAAGAGCAATGCCAAACAGGCCCTTAGCATAAAATAGCTGGAATCTTTTTACCAATATGCCACACCCGCTTTGGAATATCTCCAAAATCTTGCCACCCCCACAGCCACTTTTTAGACAGTTACTAGATTTAAAATTACTTGAAGGCATCACTGCCCACACCTGCATCTGCAGCTCCTGATTTAACTAACCAAGTTAGGATCTACTCCCAAAAATTATCAAATCCTTCAAGAAACCGAGTTTTCAAAATCTAAAGATGAAAGAAAACCAGAATATAAATTTAAAAAGTAATAATAACCTTGTTACCATGAAAATTAACCATTGCCCTTATCTGCTCATTTGTTTCAAGAAAATTTACATTATAATCCATTTTTGAGCTAGAAATGATCTTCCTATGACTCTAAATCTGTCATACATAAAAGGAAAATGCTCATTTCTACTTCACTCCTCTTACATAACACCAAAAATACCACATATCCTCATTGAAGATCCCAAAGAGATAATGATAAGTGTCCACTTATGACTCTAAAATATTACTCTTACAAGAAATTCATAATAGTAAGTATGAGCATATCAAGTCACTATTCTACGACTAAAGAAGGCAGTCCGCAGCCTAAGGCCAAAGATGAACCACATCTATCACACAAACTTGTAATATTAGAACATAATAAAACATAATATCCTATATATGTAATCATTGTCTACAGAATAATTACATTTAAAATTAGTTCACAAACCACCTTTCTTCAACTTCAGTTTTTCTCGTCAGATATTTAGTGAATTCACATTACAGTTTATATTACTTGACTGGCAATGAGATGTAACATGTACCTTTACTAGCCAAATCCATGATGGTGAGTCCTGTCTATGTCATCCAGAAAGCAATAAATCAACGAAAGAACAAGCATCTGATCATATATATTATTTTTTTATATTGAAAAGTAAAGATAAGTTCTCAAGGTTTCAAAAACTTCCACAACTCGTATGGGCATAACTTTACAATATCAGGAACTTGACAGAATGATTAGAAAATATTTTTGTGTTTAAAATCCTCTATATGGATGGAGACAATTAGAAAATATCTAAACATAATTGCAATGACTGAGGTGACAAATGATACCAAGGACAATTTCTCAAAATAAGCCACAAATGGTCAAATATGTTGGACAAGACATGTTGGTCACTAACATCCATATGCCTATGTTGGCAGGTACCTGCCTTGATTGGTGTTGTATGAATAGTAACCTGCACTCAAAAACTTCTCTTAACTTTCGGATACATCTCCGATCATGGGGTTGTCCCTGTTTGTTTCCCTTAAATAGAAATTTTGGTTGGAATATCCAAATTCATCCGTTTCATAAAAATCAGTGAGAAATGTAAACATGTCACTAATCTAAGGCCAATAATAGGTGTCCATCATGCTATTTTATTCTCTTTCTGACTCGTACTTTGTAGAGAATTGTTTCAGAGAAATCTTTGATCATGTATAAATTATTGGTTGCATCGGTAGACCGGTATAGAATGATTGACTACAAAAATAAATCACAAACCAAGTAGGATCAACACTATATTAGGACAAACTGCAATTGTCACTGGTCATATGTTCATGTTCACAATAAAAACTCGAATTGAAGTCATAAAATGACACAAGTTTGCACACCATGTCAAGAGACATGAGACATAATATCAAATATATTCTGATAACATGAATCCAGAAAATCAACTACAATGACTGCTATACAGGCAATTGTTTAGGTATAACGGGCATAATAAAGAACAATGATACAAAAATAACTTCGAATGAATAGAGTCGTAGATGTACCTTATTTGACACCACATCTCGTTCCTCCCGCTTTCTTTCTCGAAAATCATCATCTCTTCTACGTTTTGCATCATCCTGCGATGCTAAAATATTCTCCTCTGAGCGCCTCCGTTCTTTTTCATCATGCTTAGGAGACAGCCTCTGTATGTGCCTAGCATTATTGACCCTTCTTTCAGGCTCTTCATCTCTTCGGCTACCACCAACAGATTGGGGAACAAAACTTGGAGGCAGTGGAGGTGGCGGCGGCAAACCTTGTCCATGAAAGCGCTCATCAGGATGCACCTTATCTACAGGAACTTCATTGTGTCGTGGTTTATTCCTGTCATCTTTGCTTCTGTCATCTCTAGATTTATCAACTGACCTATCTATATTCCTATCTCCTCTCTCCTGCACTCTTTCAACAGAATGTTCTCTTCCATGTCTTTCAATTGACCTATCTCTTGATTTCTCAAGAATGTCCTCACCACGGCTCTTTTCAGGCCGATCCAATTTTTCCCTGCGGTCCTTGTCATATCTTTCAATAGTTTTTTCTTTCAATTTATCAGAAAGCTTATCCATAGGCCTGCTTAGATTTTCTTCTTCAAATGTAGGCCTGTCATGATCTGAAAAGTGAGATTTATCCACTGATCTGGGGTCAAAAGTTCTTTCTTTATCAGATATTCGAAATTCCATAGCCTCACCATCCTTTCCTTCAGCGTCTCCTCTCCTGCGTTTATTCAATTTATCTTGTTCTTCTGTTGGAGCAGTTCTCTTTTGCTGTTTAGGGAAAGTGTCACAAGCTTCTGTATTGTCATCCAAGGGTTTGATAGTTCCGCTGTCCATCTTTGATAAACTAGCATGCATATCATTCATTTTGGAGGAGGAAACTGCTACTTTTCCTGAGGCTGAAATTAAGTTACCATTGGAGGTAGAGGAAGAATTAATAGCAATACCAACTTGCCTACTCTCTGATTGATGAGCTGAAAGATCCCTGTCAGCAGTGGCAGAAGATTGTTGATTGGCAGTTCTGCTGATTGATTTTCCAGATTTAGCATCTTCTTTGACTGCCTCCTGTCTTGGTAGCCTACCAAGAGAACTCAGCGCTGCACGTTTTTGCTGGGGTCTTGTCTGTCAAGAGCAAAACCATGGTGAAGTGACACTAAAGCCTGATGTTATGCATGTACAGCAAACAACATAGCAATGCTCTAATAGAATAAAAGTAGATGATCGGATGTCAGTCATCTCACAATTTCTGTAAATTATCTCAGCAAAATACATTTTCAATTAACTAATATCTAGAAGTTCGAACACAGTCAAATTAGCCAAATTAACATAATCCTTGAAGTAAGAAGAGCATATCAAAATCTATCTAATTAACCAACAGTACATACATAAATCAGAAAAAGATTAAAAAAACAAATATTTGGATTTGTCAACCTCCTTTTAGCTACTTTTGTTATGGTCAACTGCCTGGGCAGGCCAATTGATGGACCTTATAAGGCCTAGCAATAATGTCAGTGATTATTTAGAGTTTAGACTTCTGGGTTGCCTGTGCAGTCAGAAGATGCCTAGGTTACACATTTACCAAGAAGCTGAACCAGTTATTCATACAACCCAGATGCATATAGATATATCCACAGTCATGCATGCTTAGGCACAAAGTCAGCACGAAATGGAATGTGGTTTCTTTAGGGTCTAAACAAGGAGAAAGACTTGCATTCAATGACAGAATGATGCTGAAGTGAAGTGAGATATGTTGGATTCAGCTACCAAATGAAAGAGAAGTTTAAAGGAAAAAACCACTATTTTCATTTTTGCATAAACAGGTCACCTATACTTTCAGCATAAACAGATCATTTTAGACTTTAAAGGACACATCATACCCCCCCCCCCCCTCTTTGACTACTGCTATAAGTATTTCTGCACATGCATCAACAAGTAATTTGCATTCATTCACCACCAATATTGTACGAATTTATTAGCTAGATGCCTGTATTCATTTGAGGGTAGGAATAGTCCAATACAAACTTCAAACTGGAAAATCAAACCTACTAAAGAAATCAAGCAACCCTGGAAAGTCTTTCACTTGATGCCCTGCTTCGGGCTATAGTAAGTTAAAATGGCCAAGGAAGCAACCCAAGAAAGTCTTTCACATGACACCCTGCTCTAGGCGCTCGTAAGTTAAATGGCCAAGGAAGCAAATGAAAATAAAGTAGTTTTTTTTCTAAAGATCCCCCACCATATTAAAAAAAAGCATTTTTTAGAAAAATAACAAGTGATTCTAGAACATCTTTCACTCTGACCCTTAAAACCAAGCTCCAGGCTCTAGTAAGTTCAATGACCAAGGAAGCTCAGCAATCTCTACATTCCAACTAAAACTACTAGTTATTTCATTATCTCTATTAGGTTTCATGTTAGTATAAATTCCACAAACTAGAATGTACCTTGCAAGTTGAAAGTGCACTTAATTGTTAGGGAGTATCTATACACTCATGGTCACTTGACATTGACGCAAGTTGAAATGCTAGTACTCAAAATAATTATAGAATCAGAAAGGGATGATTGAATTCTATGTCAATTGCCTGGCCAATTGCCTGGCTGCACAGGGAATAACATATGCTCAAAGCTAGCCCCCACTACATTGCCTGTGCTGTATAACAGAAAAGATGAAACAACATCCAGGAAACCTCCCAGGAAAAGGGACTATTGGTCAACAAATCGTCAATGATCTCGATGCTTAAAGGATTAAGGAACCATAACCAATGTAAGGAATATATCTTGTCAATGATGAACTATCAAAGCAAATAAAAGAACATTGATTACACGTTGAAGATAAACCCAGTCTCCTACAAGTACATGACCATTTAGAAGATGAAGAAAATATTATTAATAGGCAGAATAAGAAACCTGATCGAGTATTTGCCAAGAAATATCCAAACCTATACCTGCTTATCCCCCACATAGAAAGAAAGGGAGGAAACTCTGACTCATGTAAAGGGCGCTAAAACATGGGGCACAGTGTAACATGGAACCCTATGTTGAAAGACAAATTGGAAAAACTATTCTAAATAACAAGGGGCCAAAAAAAGGGATACGGTGTGCCACTTATTTCCTCATCCAACATGCCACTAACAAAGGCAGGGTCAAAATAGGAAATTTAACATGGGAAAATCACCAACTCAAAGCATTGCACAGACCCCATGTTAATCACACTGATCCCTCCCAGTACATTCTATGGAAACAAAGTGGAGAAATGAGTGGAGTACCAAAGCATTATTCAAACACTAGCTAGCACCTCCCTACTCCCCACAACATGTTTCTCCAAACTTCACTTTAGAACCACCTCTAATAGAATAGAGGGCATCATTAAAAAAAAAGAGTACCTCATGCATCTTACCAACACCTTGATCCTAGAAACATAATAAGACCTTCAGATCCCTGTTCCTATGTCACCCTATTTAAAATATGCCATACTAATTATCACCTTCAGCCATGGATAATTTTGTTCACTTGTTTTCTGATCATCATCAAGATACCCAAACAAGACCTTGTTAAAATGTAATATTCTTACATCAAAAAACATGTGCTACACTAGAGGCAGAAGTGCAAAGAAAGCATCTAATACTTTTTTCCAAAATCATCTACTCATGGTTAATCATAAACAATCTGTTGAATTTTTCCCCGAGACTCAAAATTGTGTTTTGCCACTTCATATTTGCCCACCAAGCACCACCAAACAGTCTTGATGCAGGACAAGCATTAAGAACCCCTAGACCATGGCAAAAATATAGAACACATCCACTCAAAAACCACACACTCAGTCAACAAATCCTAGCTAGAGAGGAAATAAAAAAAGAGTATAAGTTAAAAATCTTTCCATATAATTAAAGTGAAGCTACCCAGCTTGGTTCTTTCTAATGCAAGCTTATGAAAATGTAACTATAGAAAATCTCTAAAATTATATTAAAAACAGGTTAAATTTTTTAGTTACAACCAGATATCGCAGCATAAAGTTTCCAAACTTCAGGAGACACTACAAGAAACAGATTCATATACAACCATCTAAAGAACAGTGACTAGACAATTCTTTAGTTGACAAGGTAGCTATGTAGTCAGAAAAAAGTACTATAAAATAAATTTGAGTAAATTATAAAACCCCTCTTAAGATTAGGGGTAAATTACACTTACACCCATTAGTTTGAAAAACCTATACTTACCCCTCTGAGTTTTATTTTTATCCAATACTTCAACCAATAACTTAACATAACGTTACTCAAGTTGTTAGCCTTAAATGGGACCCAAATACTGCATCAGAAAAAAATTCACAAACAATGAAAATAATCTTAAGCGACATAATAGCCATCCAAGGACATAAGAAAATATGTGCATCCCCCTCCCCGCCCAAGGGCAATTTCAACTTTCCCCATGAGGTAAATTGTTTCACAAACGCCTTTAATTTAATTGGGTATAAGTGTAGGTTTTACAAACTATTGGTTGTAGTATTGTAATTTACTCGATAAATTTTTATCCTCAGATCGAACATTGAAATTAGATACCTCAGAATCCACAGCACCCTTCGAAGCAACTTTTGTCATTGTTTCCTCTGGTGAAACTTTTGCAAGTTCATCTGGATTTTTCCCAATCCCAGAAGGCTTAGGCGGTAAAGAATAAGAGTGTGCTTGACTATCAGGCCCATTTGTGGAAGAGCCACTCCTTGGTTTCTGTTGCGCTGAATCAGATTTCAAAAGCATGCCACTTTCCGATCGATCTAACCTGCCGTCTGTAGATTTTGCACGTGCCATCTGGTCTTTAGCTGTATTCAAAGGATCTGCTACCTGATTCCCTGTAGTGGCATTCCTCATCCCCACCTCATTCTGAGAAATACTGAGAGCAGAACCATTTAATGCATTGCCCTGGTTACCAGCAAGTGATTTTGCAGGTGATGCTGCAGGCTTTAGATCAATATGACCCATACCAAATTCTTCTTCAGAAACCCATGAGCTCTGCAGGTATTAGGCAGAGAACATTGTGAGATTAAAAAGTGTTAAAACCTTGCAGCAATCTGCAATTAAGGGTTCAGATAAAATATTATACATGTCATGACAAGGTAAATTGATTTTTTCAGCTCGAAACTAACCTTGCGAGCAGCCAAAGCGGCAGCTACACCAGTAGCCAAGACTTTCAAGTCTTCTCTCTCATCCCCTTTAATTTTAGCTACCTACAAAAAGAAAAAGAAAATAACATAATATAACCTACAAAAGCTTACAGCATGAATGGGTTACAAAGATAGTAGATTTCCTTTACCCGCTTTTCAAGATTAATTCCACTCTTTCGAGTAACAGGGAAAACACTAGATATTTTTGTCAACACAATCAGAGCATTTCGTATTTCCATATATTCAGTAGATTCCAAGCACTGTACAAGTAATCTGGTTATTCTTCCACTCCATTTCCAGTGTACCTATAGAAAACATATGAAGATCAATGAAAATTTAAAATGTCAAAACCAAAGTTCAGTTGATACGCTACTTATGTAACAGGCATGCTAAGACCAGATTTCAGATTTTTGACAAGTTTAGGGTGAATGCAACTAACATTTTCAAAATAAGCAAAAGACCATATTGCCTTCTAGGCAAGAAAAAGGGCATGATTCGTACTTACTACAGCCACATGTGATTATGTTTGTCTCGTGTCATGGTACATACCATCCTATATCTCGACTTGTTTCATATCATTAACTATTGTTCAGTTAAACTACACTTAATTTACTAAGGCTTCATATACAATATCTAATTCTAAGTCCATATATGAAGATCTCTCACATGTCAGTGGTGAAGTCCTCCATCACAATGCCACTAGGACTAAAAAATCTTGGATGCATGGGAAGCGATTGTTGGATGCAAGATAGTATATACACCCCAAGATCAACTAGATGGCTCTATGTGTAGGTTGAACACAAAAGTAGAGGCTCGAAGTCAGGCACAAGCTTACAGGATGGACATTTACCATCATCACAACTAACACAAACTGGCTGCTTTGTCAATTAGACCTGAAGATGCTTTCCTGCATGGAGATTATACACAAGAAGCCTCTCAAGCAGTCGCTATGATTTGTTGTTCAACAGGAGAAGGAAAGGGCAATCTATTTAAATATGACAATTAATGTTTCAAAGTAATGATGCAGCTATTTTCCAAACGACATGGAACTCATAGAAAAACTGTAAATTTTACACTATATATCTTCTTCATAGATAATATCAACTGTCTTGACAAGCAAACTATGAAAAATGTTCATGTCTTTGCAGTTTACGGTATTGTTACACTTGGTGCATCGCTTTTATTCAAACTTCGCATCTGGATCAGTGGATTGTTGAACATCATCCCACACATATTTCCAACTCCTTAAATCATAATATATCAAACACTAGACCCTAGAAAAAGAATTATTTAACCAAAAAATATGAGAAACTCTATAAGAGGGAGTAGTACTTCCAGCTACCAAATAGTGAACAATATAAGCTGAAATTGTCAATGTAGATATTCTAACAGAAACTACATAAGCAGTCTTCTTGAAAGTAATTGTATAACAGTCATCGAGGCAAGAAGGGCATACTCTAATAAACTGGCTATAAGTTACTCGCTGACTGTTCGGATATCTGTAATAGACAGCAAACCCTGGCATGTTTCCACATTCACGTTCATATATGGTCTCATCACTCTGTACAAGGAAACAAAAACCTCAGAACCTCTAAAACAAATGAGTAAATGACTGCTCAAGTGATATCTGCTCAAGTATATTTCTAATATTATCTCCAAGCAAACAGCAGATAACTGTAGCACAATCAATATCTCTCATAATACCTTCCAATGGTAAGCCATCTTTAGTGTCTCATATAAAAACCTTCCAAGTCTGCCTGCTTCGAATTCAGTGCAGCAACAAATCATTGGCTGTAGGGTTTTACAGATAAGAACATCGATATGGTTGACCGTGTTAAAAAATGGTGTGCCAAGTGAATGTAGTGTATGCACAAACATAGCGCAATACACAGCATCCTGCATGCTGAAGATGCAGCGTGGGAAGATACACCGTTGAAGAAACTCCATGTTTATTTTTAGAGTATCTGGGCAGGAACTCAGCCACTTATCCTTCTCACGACTGAGCCTTTGATGCACAGATGCAACAAGCTGTTCATGCTTCTGAAATTCATTAATCAATCTATCAAGTAGCTCTTGGATCCTTTCCTTATCTTTTTTGCGCTTAGTGATAGCTATACTGGAGTTGTCAGAAAGTTCTTCTAAGCCTTTAATAGCAGCATGCTGCTTGGCGATCTCTGATTCATAACGGTGTCTAGGAACATAAAGATCGTAGAGTGTAAGCCCCCAAAATGTAGCATACAGATCAGGAGAGAGACTATTCCAAGCTTTTGGAGGCAGCATTGACCAGACTGTGTCAAGAAGGTCTGACCACCTGTATAATAAGAAAATAAAGATGAGAAGATGGCAATCTGATTATTTCACACACAACAGGAGCAAACATCAAACAGACTATAGCCAGTCAGTCAACAAAAGAAATGGAGGAGAAAGACCACGGAGACGAGAAATTGACATTCGTGTGGCTATGCTCTGTAACAGGAAAAGATGCAATATATGTGGTAGGAAATTTGATGGGAAACAGGGTAAGAAAATAAAGATATTAAATTTGAAACATAGTAAAGCTTACTTGACAGGCTTCCAGGGTGAACCAAGATCCAGAACAACTTCACTAGATAAATTTGTGGGTTCTGCTTCGTTATTTACACTTTGAATATTTGACACTTCAGTTATATCAAGAGGCCAGCATATTTCAGCTCCACTTAAGCCTTTGAAAAGCCTCATCACAGGGCGATATACCAGAAATGCCACCTGCATTACAGTTAGATGTAATTAAAATATAGGTGCATAAAACAGATTCATGACATTATGAACAGGATGAAATTATTCCATCTGTGACATACAAATGTTTTTGCTTCACAAATTCAATAATACAAGCCAGCTATAAAAAAAGGCTATGTTAGTCAAAGGTTATGTTAGTCAAAGTTGTCGCAAGATTACTAGTGGAACGGATGAAGCCCTTGCTGCCCGGTATTATCTGCCAGGAGCAAGGAGCTTTTGTGGGAGGTAGGAGCATTTCCGATAATGTCATATTGGCCCACAAAATGATGTGGGATCTTCAGCGGGCCCCAAAGCGGCGAACCCTGATGGCTGTCAAGCTGGACTTAGAACAAGCTTATGACAGAATCAGATGGAGCTTCCTTTGGCGAGCCTTGGAGAGTCTCGATTTTCACGAGACCTGGATTCGTTGGGTGATAGGGTGCGTTCGAGGACCGAAGTTTTCCATCCTGGTCAACGGCACTCTCTCCCCCTTATTCAAGTCCACTACGGGGCTTCGGCAAGGATGCCCTTTATCCCCATACTTGTTTATCATTTGCTCTGATGTTTTGTCTTAGGCACTACAGGCTGCGTGCGCTGCTGGAGAGCTGGAAGCTTATGTCCCAGCTCCAGGAGCCCAGCCGATATCTCACTTACTCTTTGTCGATGACTGTCTCCTCTTGATGAGGGCGTAGGTAGCGGATGCTCGGGCCCTCAGGAGGGTGTTGGCCGGCTATTGTACTATGTCGGGGCGGGGAATGAATGACCAGAATTCTACCATCTCCTTCAACCCTAGTACGGTGTCTGGGGTTCGACAGGGGATCCAGAGGATTCTAGGGATGCCAGAGCAGGACGGAACCTGAACCTACCTGGGTGTACCGATCTTGAATAGGAGACTGCGGGTATCTAAGTGCATCGGGCTAGTGCAACAGGTCCAAAGTAGGTTGGAGGGATGGCGAGCAGCATCTTTATCTATAATGGGTAGATTGACGCTGATCAGATCTATACTTGGCTCCATGCCCATCTATCTTATGGTGAACACGGTGGTGCCAAGGACAATGCTACTAAAGATTGAGCAGCTACTTCGGAGCTTCCTATGAGGCTCACATGGAGATGGTCGGGAGGTGCACTTGGGGGTATGAAAAAGCATATGCCGCCCATTTAGTGAGGGTAGCTTAGAGGTTCTGTCACTTCGAGAGAGACGAGAGGTGCTCATTTCCCGACATGCAGTCTAGTACCTTTTGGAGCCGCAGGAGCTCTGGAGCCGAAGCATGGCAACCCGCTATAGGAGAGGGGGCCTTGAGGCACCGGTCCGAGGCGGGCGCCGATGCTCTTTCCTGTGGCGAGAGATCGCAAGGTATTTGCCTACTACAGCAGTTCACACCTGATGGCTGATAGGCAATGGATGCAATATTGATGCGGCTGAGGACTCATGGGTTGATGCCCTCCCTTTGCGGCTCTGGCCGATTACGGTTTGTGTTGAGGCAGGGGAGGGCTTGCGCGTATGTGATCTCTTTGTCCCCAGGAGGGCTGCATGGGATGAGTCTAGACTGGTTCAGCTCTTTGGAGGGCATCTGGTGGAGAGGGTCTGATCCCTCTCGCTACCAAGGTGCGCAGGTCCAGACGTGCAAGTTTGGAGCACCTCTACCAGGACCAATGTCAGGGCGGGCAACCTTTCCCACATCCTTCGACAGCAGTATGAGCTTAGGCCAGATTGCGCCTGGATCTAGCATTTGGGTCTCCACCCGAGGGCAGCAATATTTTTCTGGAAGGTGGTCTAGGACCGTCTTCCAACGAAAGCAGTACTGAGTGGATGGGGCCTAAGAATTTCCTCGATGTGCAGGGACTGTGGTGTGGACGAGACAATGGACCATGCCTTATTTCAGTGTACATGGCTAGGGCGATGTGGCGACTGGCAGGGATCCCGTGGAAGGTTCGGGGACGGAGGGACCTGTTCTTACATGCCATGCGTCAATGCTCGGAGTCCCCACTGCTCCGCCAGGAGGCGGCTCGAGCGATTTACACATCCTACCAGATTTGAATGGCTAGGAACGCTCGAACTTTTGGTAAGCACAGTATGTCGCCGAGACTGGTAGTGAAGAGTGCCCGCATGCAGGCGGCGGAGCTCAGTCTCATCACACCTGTTGAAGGGACCTTGACAGCTTGGGACACCTGGGGTTCCCTTTCTGCTTCGGTAGTATCCCATACGGTGTTTTCACCCGGGAGCCCCCACCCCCCCGAGTTTCCTCAAGATCAATTTCGACGGATCAGTCTTGGATGGAGGTACGTGGGGCAGTGCGGATTTTGTTATTCGAGACCTGTCTGCCAAGATTGTGGCTGCTGAGGGCAGTCAACTATTCGACACATCGGTTCCGGATGCGAAGCTGCGGGCTGCTTGGGTGAGCCTTCGTCACGCCCGATGTTTTACGGGCTAGTTCCATTGTCCTGAAGGGGAACTTGGCCACTATCATTGGTTGGATCCGGAGAGGGCCCTAGGAGCAACGATTGTGTCCACCCTTTGCTGCAAGACATCTAGGCTATGGTGAGGGATGGCGGGGCCTTTCAGGCCAAGCATGTGTTCCTGTGAAGCTAATGGGGTTGCGGATTGGGTGGCTGCTTATGTAGCCAGCCACTGGGCTGGTGATGGGGAGTTGCCCTCGGCACTCCGAGGCACTCTATTTTTTGACTTTATTGGGTGCATCCGTACTCGTCAGGTATGATTCACCCGCCTTAGCAAAAAAAAAAAGGTGCTTATAAAAATAGTTCTTACAAACCATTAACAATTTAATGCAATTCATTAGAAATAAAACTGCTAAAAAGGAAGCAAACAAGTGAAAGCATATTTGATTCACTTAACATATTACCTCTGGATCAAGATGGTACTTGTGAACAAGATCATCTAGAGGAGGAATCAGCTGAGCATAAGTTGTAGACGGAGTTACAGCACTCAAGAGAAACTCAACATATTGAAGAAGCATGCCATGACACCTGTCAAACTGCTCGCTAATCATTTTGATGTATGGTGCTTTGGCATTTATGATGACCCTGGCAGCATTATATAATTACATTGTAACTCAATCAACTAAAATGTGCTCACAGAAGAATTACTTATGCATTAGCAGCGACAACCTCCAAACCCCAAAAAACAAAATCGAAACACGTGGAGAGAGGGAGGGAGGGGGGAGAGATTGCAAGGCCCTATCGGCGAGGAAAACAGCAATTATATCTGAAATTTGTTAACAAGCAGAGCAATGGGACATCTTACATGGAGCGATGTTGAGCTATAAGTAATAAAAGAGGAATAGCGAGCTTAGGCTCTTCCTTTGGAAGTAAGGAATCCCTGAGTCTGTTGGTAGACTTACTCAATGCCTGCAAAAGCAAACCAATAAGTCATACATACAAGATCTATTTTGTGCAAATAAGCAGCATGATGGCTTACTCCATCCATCAATATGCAACTTAAAATAGAAATAACACGTCTGCATCAATGCCATCACTGTTTGGCGATTACAAAGTAGAATAGGAATTCACCATTTCCTTTGATATTAAAACATAGAACATGATTCATGGTACTAAAGCAGCATGTATAATTTAAAATCAAGGTTCCAAATGTCAAAATTACTGCAATTCAATCCCTAACCATGATTGTGCACCATTTCTGACTTTCCGACACAAATTTGATCAACTGAAAGAAATTAATACTGGACTAACCAGTCATGCTATTAATATCACCAGCATTCTATCAAATTTCAACATAGGCAAAGAGGTCAACCCTCGGGACAACCTAAAGTTCATGCCATAGACATGACATTGTGATAAGTCCTCCTTATTTGATGCAATGAAAACTAGTAATCACAACATATATTCAGGTCTTGTTGAAACTCTGTGCATGTGACATTCATAACTAAACAAATTCTAACTCATCATTTAAAGAAACAATCACTTACAATTTAGTGTAGGAAAAAATAAGCGTTGCAGATCGAGCATATCAAAACAAATACAAAAACATGGACTGCATCATCAGGTTCACATGCTCTTATGAAAGATAACGCACACCAGATCACAGATACTACATTCCAGATACTACAATTCAGATAGAAAAGAACTAGTGCTTAAAAAGTTAATGAAAAAAATTTATGTTCCATTCACATTGTGAATTTGGATCTTAAAGGTCATAAAACAACCAAAGAGGAGTTTCCTTGTTTACACCTTATTGTTCCTAGTCATTCCAAAGAGAGTAGCTTGGTATCTCAATGTTTCACTTCCTGCCATAGCATCAAGTTGTTCCTCAGTCATGTTCTCAGTGTACTGAACATTTGCCATTTGTTGAATAAGCTCCTGTATCACTCAACAACTTAGACTTCATAATGTTCAATATATAATTTTGGGAAAGAAACGGACATACTGGAAAACCTTAATAACACACAATATACCTGCAACAGAACAAGCTCAATGCCTGAGCCCTTCTTCAATTGATTAACAAGATACTGAAAAAGGCCTCTCAGCTCCATCGAAGGGTATTTCTTGCAACTTTAAAAAACAACAGCAATCAAATGCAATCGCAAAGGTAAATAATTTTTCATGTTCATTTCACAAGAATCAACCAATATTCAGAATCACAATAATTGTCAATTATTAATAGAACAAACTGTTGGATTAATCTGCAATTCTGAATAAACTAACAACAGCCTGAAAATAATCTGACCATATGATAATCACAAATAGTACAAAGATGCACTGCTCATTTTTTTCGCTTAGTTATTAATAAAAGGATCTCACTTAACTATTTAAATCAAAGTGTCACATGATTAGAGCAAATAAAACATCATTCAATATTGAATAAAACATACAAACATGGTTAGGAATCAGCAAAACAAACTTCGAAGTTGCAAATATACATACAGGTGGCCCCAAAAGGATGCAAGAGACTGAAGCCAATCTGATAGATTCAGGCCGTCATCTTTGAGCTTCTCACGTCCTCCTTGTGCTAGACGTTCAATTACAACATATTCTAAGACATCATACTCCAGCTACAAAAAATCATTTTAGAAATATTATGGACAAGAAATTATATGTGTAAAATCAAGAGAGAAAATAATCACTGAAAAAACAGCAAAAATCATACTACGATTGAATTACTATCCAACAAAAATATTGTTAAGACAAGTTGCGGATGCAAGGAAAACACAATACTAATAAATTTCTGTACCAAATGGAAAAACAAAACATCATAGTCTAATTGACGCACTCGAACATACAATTAATCTATTCAGCTCAAGTGCCAATCGAGAGTCTATTTTATCATAGCAAACTTGCTACGTTTCTGCCTTACCAGAATGAAAGAAATCCTTGTACTTTACAAACTTAGCCATGCAAAAATTAGGCGAAGGAATGAGATTCTATGGGGAACTGACAGATTGAATATCAGGAAGACATGCAGAGGAACTTAACTGCTAAAAGCTAACAAAATTAGCCTTAAAAAAATCTGAAATCAAAAAAAAAAAAACAACTTGATCATTCACAAGTAATCTCTTACATGGTACCTAGGACTCTTGTAAGTCAAAAGAAATGAAAGTAAACAACCAAAAAAAGGGTCACTTCTTTCACAGTTAGAGAATTTACAATTACACTTTCACCTACTGCTTTATATTGATCTTGTTCCAAGACCTTGATGTTCATCATATTCCAATCTTACAGCTAAAACTTTAGAATCTGAGTCAAGAGACCAACATCGGCATTTCTTGTATCCAATCTTAAGATCATTGCATCGAGCCCAACAGCTCATGAAGTTATATATGAAATACTCGACCATTGGTTGGGCTAAGTACAGCAATCAATGTGTTCAATAAAAGACATATATATTGTTGTGCAACACCAGATCATGAATGGTCATCACATATCTTCTTCTATAGCCAATTCAATGGAAATGACCTTGAAGATCCCTATCATCCTTAGTCAAAGGATACAATGACAAATTAGGCAAACTCTTTAATGACTTGGAAAGAGAGAGGTAGTAAAAGAAAAACAGGGATTGAGGATGAGGATTTGGTAAACATGGACGAACATTTAGTCAGAGGTTTGGAGAGACCAGCTTGAAAAGGGATACGATGGGACCCTAATATGAATCAAGAACACTAAGTGTTCTATTTGTATTGTCAGCTGCCTCTATTTCTTCAGTTTTGCTTATTCTTTCCACCCTTTCCTCACCAACCTCTTCTATGGTTCCTTTTTTTGTTCTCTTATTTATAACTTTTCTTCATCAAACATCCCCTTGTAAAAGATATGGACAAGCATGAAATAATATCAGACATGGTCCTACATAGAACGGCTCAGAAAATGAGGGTTCATAAAAGCCAACCCAAAATAGCTGGGGACAAAATTTGATTTCTGAATGGATGTATGTGAACTTCATGAGCCTTCAATAAAAGCAAGGGTTAGCCAGGACCAAGCGCCCCCCGCCCCCCCCCAAACAAAAAAAAACACAAAAAGAAACCCACCCCCAATACCCCTGCCACAAACATCAAATTTCCCAAAACACACCACAAATCCGACAATGAAGCCATGTGACCACTGACCATTTATCCAACAACCATTGCCATAACATCTACGTAAGAAAATTGCCTCCAACTAACCACCCTAAAAATATTATCCATAGCAACAACAATCCAAACATGGTAATATGATATTGTACCAAACTGCCCAATTCGTTGCCGTAGCATATTGACCATTAGCATGAATTACGGCTAACTTTAAAACCCTTAATTTCATTTTGTCAATATAGATGACTTTAGGAGATTTTATCAATCAATGCACAGAGGCCCTTGTCCGATTTAAAGAGGAATACAACAAAATATACATTAGTACTAATGAATGCAAAGGCCAAGCTCGACAAATGTAAAGCATTGAAAGTCGTCAACTTGATTCTAGGTACTAAAGAAATCATTTCATTGCAATTAAAAAATCTCAGAAATTTGAATCTTCAACAAGTTTCATCAACAGACGTACAAAAAGTTTTTAAACTAGCTCCTACAAGGGTACGTTTCCCCATAGCCTAGCATCATCGTGGTTGATGTTGCACATTATTTTTGAAACGATATTCCTAAAACAATTAAATTGCATGTATTCTTTTTTGGAAAATAATCCTCAACAATATATGACAACGAGCACATGGAGATATAATCCAAAAACAGAGTATCACTAAAATGTTCTGCAACCAGAGAATCTCAGATGATTGGCAATTTGGCATAACTAAATTGCTTATAATTGTAATCTATCTATCTTACTAGATAAGTCGGAAAAGCAAAAAGCTTTAGGAGAAAAATGTGAACTGCATAGATCAATAAACTCATAAATAATGGATTACCCCCCAAAACCAAAAACAAACAAACAAACAAATTAATTGCAAACAGTCACTTATTTCTCTAAGCTAACACGCCTATCCACAATAGGATTGGGCTTAGCTCTCCCCATGAGAACTTGCATGAGTAGCATTAAGTATTCAGAAAATAACTTTAACAAGATATTAGAATGAGTACCAAAGGGGGGAAAAAACCTGTCTCAAGTACTTGAAAGCATCTACAACTGGTATTATCATATCCCTGTATGCCTCCATCTGCAAATCAAAGTTAGGCATCAAATCTATTCAGGTCCTTCATATAATAGTCGCAAAAACCAATTTTATGAATATAATTATCCTTTGGAAACCATAAAACCTGGTGAACAATCGTGCGAAGTACAGTCATAGGATTAGCATGAGCAAGTTTGGCCACCATGCGACCCAGCTGCTTCAAATTTTCCTTCGCAAGCCTTTTTAATATTCTTCTAGTGTCCAACTGAATATGAGTACACAGGCATGTAAGCAGAAATGTATGAGATACATAAAATTACACAAGGACTGATCAAGGAACCTTTGCGATCTGCCTTGCAGCCAGAACCATGGGGATTCTTTCATCATCCTTTTCCCACTCACCATACAGGCGGTATCGGTCCTACATGAGATTATCCCATAGCTTGAATGGCATATTAAATGAACCATAAGCACAAAGAACAAAGAGAACCAATGCAGTACGAACCTCATAGGGGAGCAGAGAGAGGACTTCCCATACCACATGCCCAACTGCAGGATTTGCAGGAATTAATTGCAATGACGGAAGGACACATTTTCCAAGTGCTTCTTCAACCCTAAGTTTAGCTTCTTTAGCTCGAGGGCCAGCTAACTCTTGAGAACACAGGTAGTATGCTCCCAATACTCTGCATACCTGCATATTTAAATATCACTTAGAGAAGAGATGGCAGCAAAACCACACCAATCAAATGTTTCAAGAAGAACAACGACAGGCATCATCAAAAAATGATCCTGACATACAGGGTGAACACATATGTTAGTAATTAGAAACTTTGACTTGCAAAATCAAAGTGCACTCTATGGACATGCCTAGTACCGATGGTGGCTTATCAATATCTTCTGTGAATGCAGGGAAGATTTTGCAGGATAGATACGGCAAGTAAATTGTGTTGCAGAACTATTTCCAATGTACAGAAGACTACCGATTAGTCGAAAAGAACTTCCGATACCTTCTGAAGCAGTACAGCATCACGATGAAGATATGGTCCTGCAGCAGCAAGCATCTGAAAAAATTCTCGAGGGAGATCAATGGAAGAATTCTGGATAGAAGATCCAACTGTTGATTCCATAACATCTGGACCAGCAGTACCAATGATTTCAAGATGTTTTTGATAAACAACAGCATAGGCATCAGACATTGTCTTCTCAATGACCCTATGAACAAAGAAAGAGGTACAATTTAACATAGCACTTCTTCCAATGCCAATGACTAATAATTAACACATATCCAATCTGAAAAACTGATGTCCCTTTACATCACTCATAAGATCGAAACATGTGAATATGGTTAGCACAACATGGGTTTCCCAAATTCATGACCAATTATAGTTTGAGTTCTCCAACTTACAATGCCTAATATAACAAAGTATCTAAAATTCTGTCTGGAGCATCAACGAAATCCAAGTGTTCTAGCATATGGATCAACTTGTATGAAGCAACAAAGAAACAAGGTTTGTAATCAATGCACATAGACTCAACTATTAAAGACGTGAAATCTTATTTTTAGCATCTGAAGAGTATAATGCTCAAACCAACAGACAGATAATGACAATTTGACAATTTCAGTACTCAGAACAATGCATTTAAACTAGAACAGAAAGTTTAAAAATCTAGTCAAAAAACTGAAGATTAGAAAATTAGACCAACCTAAAAAGACCCTTGCAAATTTGAATATGCTCGACAGGGTTTAGATGGGACAAACGATCAAAGAGTATCTGGGCATGGTACCTGGAAATCATAGTATATTTTTATGTTCAGCTACTGAAAATTATAAGAAATTAAAGCATACAGAACATTAGATCAACACACTTATTAAATGAGAAAAACATGAAGCTTGTGCCAACAAAGACTGCTGTAGTAATAATTGAAATAAGCAAGAAGCAACCACAGGAAAATTATAAGAAATTAAAGCGTACAGAACTTATCTAATACAGTTCTTTCTTTGGTGTCTTACACACAAATAAATTATTACACAAGCATAAGAAAAAACATAGGAAAAGCAATATGAGATTCAATAACTTTCAAGTTACCAGAGTGAATCATTATTATAGGAAGCAAGCAACATCAAACTTATTCGACTTAGGAGGAAAAAGATAATCACAATTTCTACTGATGATGCTTCACTTATATAATAAAGAAACTAGAATTTCACTAAAATAACAAGCATCAAGGAGAATCATGTCCATATTAAGAGAAAGCAACATACTTTATCTCCTAAAAATATCTACATATGTTCCATAGACCAGTATAGCATAAATTGGAGATTTCTGTTAATGCTAACATAAATACATTACATGGAAAGCTAGTAGAGTGGCTAGTGTTATCAAAATAAATCCACTAAAATGCAAAGAATTAACACATTTACTATTTTTTGGGGGAATTTACTGATAGACCTAAAAAATTAGCATTGAATTGTCATGCATCCTCTGATTCAGTGATTTGATAATTTAGAGATGACAATTCTTTCAGGACATCGAGTCAAACTCAACAGATATGATAATTTACTGAGTTTTTCTTCATGAAAACCAAAAGAATTGATGCCATCACAGAGGAAGCAGGAAATAAAAATGCCTAGAGCTAAACTTACCAAGCATACAAGTGTACTATAATTTAACCAGATTATTGAGTTCACGGAAAAATGAAAATCTAAAAAGATAATCGTGAGCAGATTCTCACAAACATCCTCAGAGTAATACTCCTGTATGAATTGATGCAGAGAAGTTTCTCCAAAAATTGAATTTTGATAAAACAAATATCACCCAGCCTTCGGTATAGCCTTTTGTTGCTCTCTCCTTATGAAGAGAGGGTGGGAGGTTGTGCATATTGATCAGGTAAAATTACTGCAGATTTGGGAGTAAGCTTAAGTGCATAGAAATTTCTCTGTGAGCATCCAGATGGGACACTTACTCCTAAAGAAAAGGGTAAAGATGAAGAAAAACTTTTCTGATTGATCTGCCAGCTTAAAGTTTCCAAGATGATGGAACGCCTTGGATTAAGGATCTCTGATTAACCCAGATAGCAGTGTGATAGATTACAAATGCAACTTAGTTAAAATCCAATAAATCAAAACTCAATGCCTGCCAAGAAAAGAGTGAATAACACAATGTATCAACCAGGATACCACACCTGAACACCCCTCGCATGGTCCCAACCCATTCCCAGCGCTCAAAATACTACCAAAAGAGAGAAAACAGTAGAAGAACAGCAAAAATCAATACAATATCTAGGAGGGGAGGGGGCATAGAATTCCAGCATATGGATGGCATGTGGCAATATGAATTCTCTATCCTAGATTTTATATTAAGCACAAGAAGAGTCATAAATGGAGGTTGTGACAAAGGATCTTCAAATTTAGTCGTAACAAAAAAAAATAATTCGGTCAGTTGCCAACAAAAGAAAAATAACTGATTATAGTTATTTTAACTCTCTAGATCCAAATAATCTTAAACTACTATCTCCTAGTTGCCTTTTACTTGTTAATTCATTTCAACACCAACTCCTCAAGAAATATCATTGCAACATATATTCACATATGCGTGTGGGGTTATAATCTAATAATTCTCCCATCAGAGCAACTTCACAAGTTGCTTCTACTAGAAAACAACAAATTTACCATGTATTGTGCTCGATAGACTTACATGCGTAGGGGTACTTTCATCATTTGGCCCACGCCATTGCATGTTTTTTCACGCAATTGTTGCTGCAATGATTGCTTCACCTTTCAGTGCATTAATTGCGTGGACCAAATGACAAAAGTACCCCCATGCATGTAAATGTAAGCTATATAATGCAACATATGGAGGGTAAATTTGACATTTGCTTGTAGGAGCAACTTCTAAAGTTCCAGTGGAAGCATTGTTACAATTTGGATTGGTGAGGCTAGAATGCACTCAAGTGCATTTGGGCCCACATGCCTCCAATGAAATCAATTATGGACTTCTCAAATGAAAATCCACCCCACTGACTATGATTTGCAATTTCTCGTTGGTTAGAAACAAAAAAATCATACATTTTTGGGGTCATCCATGCATCGAATTGATGAAAATGGACAATGTTAATGATATGATATCATGCTTTGGATTGATATCTAACCTAGATGTATCCAAATCAGTTGAAATTTAATAGGTATATGTTATAAGATATTTAGACCAAAATCAATAGTTAGGAGTTGGGACCCACAGGTAATGTAGTCTATGATATACTTTTGCTCACTAGCTATATTGCTACAGTTCACTTTATTCTTGCTTGATGCATAGACAAGAGACGTTCAAATCATTCAAATGATTTTGAGCCTCTAGAAATTTTATGGACTGTATTGACCATGATCAATGGTGAGACTTTTATTTTGCAAGGTATAACATTGATTTTCATTAGGAAGCATCAGGGGCTAAATGCACCTGAGTGCACTCTCTCTCTCTCTCTCTCTCTCTCTCTCTCTCTCTCTCTCTCTCTCTCTCTCTCTCTCTGTGTGTGTGTGTGTGTAGCTTACACCAGAAGGCATACATGTAACAAGAAATAGATTGTTCAAATACATGCATACCCAACTTACCAGTCATCAACAGAAAGAAAACCAATAAGCAAACCAAGTTTCTGATTATTTTCAAGCTCAGGCGCCCGCTCTCTAATTGCATCACTATCCATGTCCAAAGCAGTAAACAGATCAATAGTCACATCTTGTTTTTCGTCTTCCATAAGGTCTTTTCCTGTAGCAGCAAGATTTATTTTGCCAATTTTGTTGACCTGATATCAAAAACAGATTTCAGGATCACAACAAATTATATTTCAAAAATACCAGTTGGACAACTAACGATAACCTTTCACACCATATTGATGTTCAAAGCAGCATGCTGAAAATCAAAAGGCAAGAACTCAAGATTTTAACACACCACCTTTTGTTTACTCTCCAAACTAACATACAGAAAATGCATATAGAAAAGAAAGAAAAAAACCTGCATCTTTCATGAGAAATATTTTTATATTCTAGCAAGCAAAGAGCCTAGATTATATATCAGCATAGAGTCAGACCTCATCAAACCGTTTTGCAATAAATGCATCATAGTGCTCAAATGCCTCATCATCCTTCGGAAGTAAGTGTGCATATCTGTAAATATAAAGAATACTATTAAACAAACATATTGACAAGTCCACATTAAAGAGTCCAATAAAAAAAGAAGCCATGGCAGAACACAAATTGAAATGTTTTTAGGAAAAAACTGGGAACACCTCAAAAATGATAGAAAAAACATGTAAAAAGAAAAGGCAAATTAATAGAGCTGCAGTTACTATAACAATTAAAATAACAAAACCACCATGTGAAATTAGAAGTGGCAATTTGACCCAGAACCCGCAAAACTGATACAACCCAATGAAGCCGTCAGGTTTGGTCCATGGGCTGGGTTCAAGTCCCATAAACCTGACTTGCATATGGCTCAAGCGGGTTAGGACAACTTTGAGTTGTAGTTATATAATTTTAATAACACACGCATGCATTATTAAAATTATATATATATATATATATATATTAAATTCAAACTATGAGGCAGCTAACAGGTATATGATCATTCAATCTTGACTAGTGAGATCATGAGATCATGGCCATTCATCGTATGCACCCTTTTCTTGATGAAATCACATACATCAAACATGTCAAAGAGTAGTAAAAGCTACTACAAATTGTAAATCTACCCCTAGCCTAAATCCACACCACCCAGAAACCTAACCTAAAGGAATAGCTATCCTCCCCACCCCATTCCCCTCCCCTCTCCAACACCCACCCCACAACCCCCCAATCTCCTCTCATCTCCCTCATTCATCCTATCCTTCTCTATCCCGCCCCTGCCATGCGAGGGAGCTCAAACAACGAATCAACCACCAATCGTTCAAGGACCACCTCGGCCACCGCTCTGCTACTATTCCATCCTGATCTTTGATGTTGACTCGATCTCCCTTCTTGATTCATTTATTTAGCTAGTCACCCAAGCTTGATCCTGACTCTAACCTAATCTTCGACATTGACTTTGTCATCTCCAACCAACCCTAGCACTATCTCTACCTCCAACTCAATCATCTCCATCCACCCGAACATCGTTCTCACTAGCTTCACCTATATCTATAACACAGAGATACCATCCCGAGACCACCTATCTCCACATACAAACAACTTGGTCCGCTAACATGGCAGTCCCACCACTATCCAACAATGCTTCACAATGCCAAATCTTAGATTATCCCTTCTTTATTCATTTTTGCCCCTTTGCTTCAATAATCATCCAGGTCAGGTCCGAGTCATCTGATTAAATGGATCCACTTAGTTTCAACCTTTAAAAATATGCATAATTTCTCTAGTCAGTAGTTCTGGAGCCAAGTCTAACTTTCTTTTCACGTGTTCAAAGTCCAAACCATTTTAGGCAATCCTCACTCCATCTATCCTCTATTAGAAAATTCAACTTTTAACACACTCCATTCGTTGCAAATTAACTATATAAATCACAATATCTCCATCTTTGCAAGGTTTATTTTCCTGCAAACAGGCCATTTTCACTGCCCAACATTATATTATATAATGTGTTTCATTTAAAACTCTCAGCAATCACATCATGAATTAATTTCAAACGCAATATTATTTCCATATCACGGTTAAGGTACTTCAACAGCAGAGATTTGCTTCACCTGGCAATAAAGAACATCTTTCAACTTCAACTTGGAAACTCCTAGAGTCATGTAATTCCATAGCTGCAGAACAAGTATAAACAAGAAAATCCTCTCGATAATTTTATAGCAAGCAAACACTTCACTAAGCCTAGTATGTTATAAAACTTCTACATAAATACCTACCATACAGTGAAAATGTAAAATATCCAATTTAAAATGGCGAAAATGGCCATCTATGTTGTTGCGTGGACTAGGAGATGTGTTCTGATGCCTACAGATTTAAATAACTGGCTGCACCATAATATATATGGGCTGCTCCTACCAAGGTGCACCAAGATGTGCTGTGGTACATATCATGCCGTAGCACCATATCAACAAACTAAGTCAATAAGAGGGCATATTGTGGGATGTACCATCTATTGCATGATTGTACTGCCTCACACCACAGAACTTCAAACTCTGTTGAGTCCATGAAGCAAGAATCAACAATCAGGATTTCTAACTAGTCTTCATGCAAATGCTTTACACATAAACATGCAGCGAATTAAAATCATAACAATTAAAAGATAATGTTATAAATCCATTCTATTAACATGTATCTTTGCCAACCTAATAGTTTAAGTTGTCAGCAATCATATAATTAGAAAATTTGCAAAAATTGGAGCTAATGCACCAGGTTTACAAAATGTGAAAATAAGCTCTTATTTGACTTCAAAACATTAGGAAAACTAGATTCTCTTATAGCTGGATGATCAGATCAAGTTAACATGTAAAAACTAGAACACGATTGTTATACTTAAATAAATATATCCAAAAAATAATGCATTTTAAGGTACACAACATTTTTTTCTTCTATACAAATGGATCGATATTTCATAACATGAAAATCTTGAGTCAACAGGCAAAAGAAGTAGACATTCCAAGCCTCAGACAACTCTGATTATCTTCACCTGGTTGTTCTCATAAAAATAATGTTGATCCACTTGGAATAGGCTTAAACTTCTTTACATACTAAAAAAATATTTTAACTCGAACTATTTAAATCAAATGAAAATTGAAATCCTCCTGTTTATCTTTAAAATCAAATTTTCAATCAGAATGTAATTCTTATGATATAATAATTATGAGTTTCACTCCATTTTAGCTATTATCTAAACACATGGGAATAGTTGAATAAAGAATCAGGCATCGAACGCATCTAGAATTACAATAGTAGAAAATCCTTCCCAAGATGCAAAGTTCTAACAAGATTTGCAATGAAATATGAGAAATAAAAAAAATATAACTATATAAGCCTTGGAAACATGTAATCTAACCAATCTATGATGAAGAGATAGAAGGGGGCATCTTAACACCATTTGTAGTTCAGGTTGACCCTTAATTTGTGAAATATATAGGACATAACTTAGTAAGCAGATTATTCTACCTAGGGTAACCCACCAGTTTCAGAATCTTCCGGGAATCTTGAACTTGGACCCACTTCCAAAGCACTTCCTTACTCAAAATGTTTCTAAAGTATCCGCTTCCCCATGTTTGCACTCAAGAGTACAGGACTTCTTGATGAAGGAAAGAAGATATTAAACAACTAAACATGATTTTCATTTCAACATAGAACTCCTGCCTCTCACCTTTAATTGTTCATGCTTTCTCAATTGTCCTCTCTTCCTCATTCTTGATTACTTATTCATCTTTACAAAATCCAACATCAGAAGTAAGCACATTACTTGCACAAAGATGTTGGCTTCAAATCAAGCAACATGCTTAAAAAAAATGTCCCTTACAAGGAGATGCATATAATTAATTCTCATGATCAGGGAGAAATTTCAAACATCGCAGAAAGCAAACTCATAATAATAACTTGATTCTTGAAAATGACAAAGATCAGAGTAAGAAGACCCATGATCTTTTCATGCTGCCGACTGCCGACTTTGTAATCCAAAATAGAACAGCCACTTGAGTCAAAGTAAGTAATATGTTCAAGTAAAATAGAAGCAATACCAGTGCTACAAAGCACGTAGGTGTGATGTAACGATGCATGAAATGAACTCTCTTTTCATCTGACTAAATTATTCAATTAATTAAAATCAATAATATTTCAACGTCTACGCTAAAGTACAGACCAAACAAGGACAAGTAACTTATAATTCATCATTTAATGAGCTGGATAGTGCATCAAACTCCAAAAGAGTAAAATAAATCAGCAACCTCTTAATCCTCAAATGCATAATATGCAGAATAGCAAGCCATTAAGACCTGAAATTATGATCCAACAAAAAAAAAACTGATAAAAATAACTGACAAGAATGCACCTCTTTCATACGGCGCCATAATGATTAACTAGGATATCCTAAAATTCTGAAAAAACAACCAAGACATCTGCCATTATCATATGCATGCTAATCTAGTAGCAATTGCAGAGATCTAACATAAACAGCACAGTTGAACTTCATATTGTCATAATGTTCCCACAGTGAAGTACAAATAACCAGACAATTTTGTTGTTAACCCAACTTTAATGATGATAGCTACACATATCTCTTTTCTAAAAAAAAATGCGAGAATAGAATATGAATAGAGTGAACATGTTACTAAGAGGGCAGAAAGCAAAACTAGTGTGTTAAGGTTCAATATCAGCGTTCTGATTCAGACTAGAAAAAAAAACAGTAAATAAGATAGCCAAATGAAACCATAATATTTAGTAATGACTTGACCTGACCATCTTCATCCAGCACAAACTTTATAAAAGAATAACAAAAAAATAAAAATGATTAACTTTACATAGCACCAAAACCAATGGATACAAAATCGATCCAATAAAATGACACTAGCATGCATAAACTCGCCTTTGATGCCACAAATGCTTTACTCATCATCGAATATAAATTTAATCAGACAAGGTTTACCGTGGCTGCTCCTTCAATGGTGCAAGGTACACAAAACAATGGAGAGAACAGTAGATTCATGAAGATGTTCACCGGTCAGGTGCCCTCACTAACAAGTTGATTGGATGCTTGTCTGATCATTTGCCATTTTCTTCTCAAGAGACAGTGTCATTAACTAGAACAGAGTGTCACTAATGAGTTCCAGACAACTACCAGCTACTTCCTACCAATGTCAGCATGGTGGTTTTTGTGTTCCCATCTTAAACAAAAGTACATCTCATCAATGGTCTTCACTTGAGATTCTACATCTTTCTCATAATGCTCAATATCCAAAAGGTGTTCCATGCACATAGAGTTATCTTCAGGAAACAACAAGTTTACAGATCAATTAGCGTATGGGAAGGGCTTCATCTAACTAGAAAACATAAACTGCCTGTACCAGCTATTCACGGTCCATGATTGCCCATCTGATATTGCAGGTATTTTATAACGCTCATTAATGTATCAAAGTGTCACTCATTTTGAATGGTAATAACAAGCTACCGTCACCAACCAAAAAAACATCTCCAATTACCATCAATCTACACTGTCCAAGCTTGAGTCTGACAGGCCCGAACTTATTCAGCTCTAAGTAACTTAAGTATGTTCGCATCTGTCTGCAATCTGAGCAGCCATTGATTCCCTGTATGTTGCCACAAGAAATGCAACCAGTATACAGATTAAACTAATATATGCATCACAATAACAATATCTCTCGTCAGTCAATATAACCTTCAAATTCCACCACAAAACTATGTAAAGGAAGGCCATTAATATGCACCACTGTAAGCATAAAACCAATGTCAATGTTGTAACCAAAGCCCTCGTAGTCAATATATCCATCACATCTACCACAAAAACTACCACAAGGGGAAGACACCAGCATGCACCACTGGAACCATAACATGAAAGTAACTGTCTGAAACTCTTTCAAATGGAATTTCAAAGTGAATACTTTCAGAAATTTTCAGACATCAAAATTCCAAAGCAAGCCAGCTTTACAAAAGTTAACTGCTTTAATTCCATCAATAAGTTCTGAAAAAAACATATTAATATATATCAGATAAGTTTGCAATCCAATGCCCTGCCTCGATGAACAAATCTTCAAAACTTTCTAAACCCAAATGAGAGGACACCAAGCCAATACCACACCACCAAGCCTTCTCCAAATTAGGATGCAGCAGATCAGGACATCCTCAAGACTCAATGAACCCACTTGCAGCAGGATTATTCTATTTTTATGAGCACCATGTGTGATGCAAAACAAAAGACACTGTTAGATTTGACAAAAAAGAAAAAGAAACATAAAAAAACAAAGGAGGAGAGAAAGATAGAGCCAGCCTCCATTCTTTCATAGAATAAGCTTTCGGTCTTTCGACAAGATAAAACGACATTAAATGCAGAATTTATCCTTCTCAATTTAATAACAGTCATTGGAAGTGCTCAATACATTTTTGTTCAAGAATTATGACACTAGAATGCAACCTGAACAAGCAAACTTTACTTAGTGAAAAAATACAGAAACCTATGAATAAGGAAATCAAAAGAAAATTAAAAGAAAAAAAATTCAAGTAACAAGCCAGAAAATTCCTAAGGAATTGAAATTACTAAGTAAACATAACTTACATATTATCAAGATCAATAAAGTTTGCTTTCACCAGCAAAGCTGTAAGGTTATAAAGACCAGACGGAACAGGGGCGTTCACTTCCATATGTTGATAATACTGGAACTTAAACCCCAAAATCTGAGCAGCATGTGACTGTCAAAAATAAACAAGCGCAGTATAACAAAATTTGCCAATACTTGAGAGCAAAATAAAAAAAAATTAAGAATAATCAAATACAGTCAAGAACAAACCTTTGGAAATATAGGAATGAGATTATAAAAAATACTATTCTCAGGATAAAGTTCAAAACACTCCAACACCTGACAAATCACATATAGGCAAGCATCTCTTATCAGTTGTATCGCAATAATAAATTTGGTACAACATTCTTTCTTCTAGAAATGGTGTAAGAAGCACATTCTTGCAAACATGGGTTTGCTGTAAAATAAATTAGCCTTTAACAGAAGTCAAAGTTATGAAACATAGAAGGACAATGTAGCAACATAAGTGTATAACAGCTTACAATATCAAAAACACGATTTGGGTCCAGATCAAAGTGCCCAATTAATGACTGCAAAAGATCATATATTAAAGATCATTAAAATAAAAAAGAAAGTTCACATGATGACAGTATTGCATGCATGAAAAAAGACAATTTCAGAACCTTAATTCTGCTAATTGTCGCCATTGATGCCTTCTCAGTCATTGAATCAAAGTCACTTTGACAAAGAAGTGTCACCTACAAAGACCATAAATAAGGAAAAGAAGTTGGTGACCGCCTTGCAATGAGCCAAATAAAGAATAGAAATCAAGTAGCAAACAAATATTTGAAAGCATATTGGGTTTAGCTATATAGATATAAGTTGTTTTTGTATCTTGACAGAAACTGAACTTTTTGGAAGATGTTTGCATTATCATGGCAATCATATTATGGAGAGAGCATAAGTACTAATAATAGTTGTTTTTATGTCTTTACAAATAGACCTCATAGAAAGATATATATATTATCATACCAATGCATATTATTAGAGGAAATGTGCTACGCATGTAACAACAACTTACAATAACATATGAGCAAAATCAGGGATTTAAATTTTGAAATGGACACATACATTTCATCTATATGATTCTCAATGAATTTGTCTTTGTGAAGTATAATATAAATCTTTTAACATAAAAGCATTTATTTGGTGCATAATATTCTCACCGAATATTACATTGTACTTCAAAAAGACATCTAGAAAAAAATTTCAAGGTTATCATTGTCAAAAATTGTTAAACAAACAAATGGAGAGACAATGAGGAGATACATAAGAAAATTAAAGCTAGATGGATAACATGGAGAGTGCTTCCGCACTATCATGGGTCCAATGGATACCTTGGCGACTTAAGAGAAAATTCTATAGAACATTTTTTCAAAAAATAGAAACAATTTGCCATCCTAAATCACTACACAACTACCTAGAGTACTACTTTACCAATATTGTCTGCAAATTCGGGTTTCTCACAACCATATATCAATACAAGGAACTTGGTCATACGATGAAAAACACACACGAATGGATGGATTATTAAGCATCAACTTGAAAAAGAACATCATAACAAAAACATCATAATCTCAGTGACAGTACAAGCCCATTACAACAAGTGAAGGATATTTATCATGCTTGGTTCCTCTCATCATAAAGACTTGATGAAATAAAAGAAAATGGAATAAAGATCAAACAACCCACCAGTTTGGCATAGCCCTCACTCTCCTCTCGTAGAAGATTGAATTTTGTTTGCTGATAAAGAAGGCGGGTGTTTACTCTAACCTGCAACCCATGAATGACATAATTATACACGAGAAAAGATCAAGCATCCAGATTTAGAAAGGGGGGAGGGGGGTGGCAATGCGAAAAGCAGCTTGAATGAAAACTTTCTACATTGAAAAATAGATTAAAAAAAAAATCTAGACTATCTACTATATAAGTATACATTATTAAACAGGGAGGTAACTGATACATCCATTAGCTTAACACAGTAAGGTAAGACAGTTGTAGCCCAGATTCACTTATTTACTGTATGTACTAACCATTCACATGTCTCAATGACAATTCTAAAAGAAAAAACTTATAGTGGAGCAGATACAACTTTGATATACAGATTATGCCATTTATATGACAAGTCTAAGCATACCTTCCTTCAGCAGACTCCATGTAACACATGCTATCGGTTACTTAGTAACAGAAATAACAGCTCTGCTGTGGTAATCACTAGTCCATATAGTATCAAACAACATAGCCACACTATCTTCAACTCAAAAGACCATACCATCTAATCACTTATCTGCCACCTATACTCCTATGTTGATGAGATGTATAAACTACGAACAATTTTCTTGTTTCTATTTCTGTCCTTCCAAGTATGATCATATCCACTTAATCTCTGGCCTTCTCTAATTTTATGAATATATTATTATTGTTAGATTTTGATAATATATTATTTAATATGTTAAATGTCTTATTATATTAAATATGTCAAAGAAATATAACCCTAATAATGTTCTTTTGATAAATAATACAATTTTAATAAAAATAATAACTAAGAATTAGTGCTTGCTACTTAGTATATGATATGTAAGAGCAAAAGTTGTAACAAAATTAACATGCATTATCAATGATACCTGACCAACCCGCCCAAAACCCACATCCAAATTAACTATAAGATTGATCCAACTACATATGCATGAGCCAACAAAAGTGGGCGACATATGCAGCTTCACAATACTAGGCATGCTGCATATGCTGGCAAAAATGCTAAGTAGACCACCATTTCAGCCCTCATACAGGTGTGATTAGGGGACTGCACCTGCATTTGCAGCCACATATGCAACCCCACACCCTGTATTTTAAAACACAGGTTTGGAGTGGTTCACCCAGGAACAAGTGCCAAGGAGTGACAGGTGTCTTTTTCATGTTAGTCTGACACGTACCAACAAATATAAGCCAACATGGACAGCTCCTATATCCTTGAAACAAACAAAAAACATTTTTATTATGAAATCCTTCGCCACTACATGATCTCATCCAACCAGTTCAAATTTCATAAACAGGAACAATTCAGACAACAATAATTGTGTACAAAGGTTAAGTTTAAAAGTTCATCAAAATGCAAGTCATAGGTTGACAGTAGCACTGCACATGCTAAGCAGTTGCATATGGAAACTATTGCTGGAATGTTAATGGCACTTCCCTTTACAAACTTTTTATTGGTGAAAGGACCAAGGAGGATGGGATATGCATGAAATATAGATAATAAAACTAGATAATGCTCCAGAGCATTATTTTTAAAATTTTTATAAGGTATGAAAATAAATTTAGCTCAAACTGATTCAGATCCGCACACCTCTTTAGCCTTCAAATCTTGAGCCTTTATTTTAATCAATTCAGACTCCCACAGAAATTCTTCCTACAAATGAGAAAGTAGAGAAGTATCACTTTAGACATGGACAAGAAATGCATAAGTTCAAAAGAAAAAAAAAATAACAATTTAATTTAAGCAAATAGCAGGTCCCACCTCACAGCGCTCTTGCAGAAGCCTAGATGGAACCAATGAAGACTCGACAAGCCATTTTGCCTACACAAGGAAAGATGTCATCAATGCTTGAAAAAAAAAAAAGGACAGATAAAATCTTAAAAGCATCCAAAGACATTATAAAAAGGACTAAATTTCAGATTTTATAAAGGGAGTCCACAATTACCGTAGACATTTCTTATCAGCCAATATTGTTATTAGCAGCAACTTGATCCATAAATTTGATGTTACCAAACTACAAACCAAAAGATGAATGGAAGTAGCATTGGGTCATCATAAATAAGTGTTTGGCCCTTGTGCACAACATAAAAAAGATAAATTTAGGCACAATCTTTTCTAAGAGTTCTTTGGGACTATGCTTTCCACTTATATGCTGATTGGTGTGCAATGATATGCACTGCTAGCAGATATCCCATGCTGTGCCAAAATAAAAATAAAATATTAATATCCTTGTTATAATATAAACTATTTTAAAAATAGGTGCTCTGCCGACCTATGCCTAGTTCACGTACAAGCTCAGCACATTCCTGGTGAGTCGCGACAGTATGTGAAACCTCAAAACCACTATGGGGATTAACTCTTCCAGATTAACTATGCAGTGATTAATCACAATAACAACCGTCTCAAATAACCAATTTGCATTTGTACCTGAAAGATCAAAAATGGGGGCTATCTTTTTACCTAGACAATTGGTAGAAAAATATAGAGAAGAAGAAAAGAGTCTACATATGGTCTTTATTGACTCAGAAAAAATTTATGATAGGGTACCAAGACAAGTAGTTTTGTGGGTTTCAAAAAGAAAAGGTGTACATAAATAGTATATTGAAATAACTGAGACCAAGTATGATAGGGTATAGACAAGTGTTAAAAGTTCCTATGATACAAGAAGTGTATTTCTAGTTAATATAGGCTGACATGAAGGATTAGCACTAAGCCTATATCTTTTTGCACTAATTATCAATGAACCTACTGCTAACATTCAAGAAAACGTACAATGCGGTATGCTATGTGCGCACGATATAGTATTGATTGATGAAAAGAGAACTAGATTAAATATTAAATTGGACTTGTGAAGAGGGAAAACTTTAGGAGATAAGAGTTTGAAAAAATTGTCGAATAAAGATAGAGTATATGGAATGTAGGTTTAGTGAGAATGAATATATGATGGCAATTAATATTGATGAACAAGAGATACCTCATTGACCGGTTTCATCACCTCAGATTTATTATACAAAATAATGGAGAGATAAATGAAGATATATGCAATAAAATTAGAGCTGATTGGATGAAGTGGAGAGATGCATCCAGAATATTTTATAATAGGCACATATCTTGAAGATTTGAGGGAATATTTTATAGAAAAACAATAAGGCATATCATGTTGTATTGCTTGGAGTAAAGAAAGTACAAGAAAATAATTTGGGTATAGCTGAATTGAAAATGTTAAGATGGATGTGCAGTAAAACTAGAAAATATAAAATAAGAAACAAATATATTAAAGGAGCTGTAGGAATTGCACAAATTAAGAATAAAGTGATAGAAAATCAATTCAAAGGGTATGGACATGTACAACGAAGAACTGAGGAGGCTCCAAAGAGATATTTGATTAGTGTAAAGATGGTAAGAAAAGGACAGGAAGACCTAAAATAATATGGATGGAGGTTGCGAGGAAGGAAATGAAGAATCTTGAAATAACATAAGAGGTGGTCCTAAATAAAAATACTTGGAGAATGAGAATCCACAAGGCCAATCCCAAATAGTGATACCAAATGTTATGCCCCCACCTACGCGGGGCATGTGAGGCACCCAGTGCCCACGTGGGGGGCCACATGAGGCGGGAACACGGAACTCCCCTGCCAGATATTGTCCGGTTCTGGGGCCCGCACGCGCCGCTCAGACCTCTTTCCGATTTTTGTTTTCCACCCAAAACGCGTCTGCAGGATTTGGAGACACCCGCCTCATATGCCCAGGCTCTGAAATGAGTCTAGCCGATGTGGAATCTTTCATTCACCCTCTTCCCGGCTACCCTCTTCCCGGCTAGGCAGTTATAGTTATGGTTATAAAAGAATGTCATCTCCTCAAGAAAAGTTACTTGTTTATGCATCAGTGCAAGGGGTTCCTATTTACCAAACTGTATGACACTTCAACCTCTGAAAAATCCAGCAAAAGACCCTTCTGTACAAAGAGTGACAGGTAAAATTTATACCTATGTATGTTTGTATACATGCACCAAAATATTTCACCTAGACTAACTAACTAGTTAGTGACACTTTTTTTAATGAAAAAAAATACATTCGTGCCATAATAACATGGAAAGGAAGAAGGAAGAAATAGGTGTTCCACCAAAAAATAGCCTGGACACCTCAATTCTTTAGCAGGAAAACTATATGAGGAATCCAAGTATCATCAATTTAAAAAGGCATCTTTTGAAAGCACACTCCAAAACTATGCTCAGTTCCCACACTTTTAGCTGATGTAAGCACCATTTTCAAAGCGCCACCAAGTGTCATGTCATGTCATGTCATCTTGTGTAAGTGTCAAAGTGTCAATCTCTACTACAATTCCATAGGAAAAGAAAAGGAAAATGACCAAAAAAATGAACTTTCTGGATGCAGCATTGCTAAGATGTGATTTAATAGCAATCTCCAATTCTAGCAGGTGGTGAATCAATCAACAGAAAATTATTAATCAACTATCCCTAATGCTTTACTTCTAAGAGCATGCAATTGCTTAAGCAATACGCATAATGCTTCCAGTACAACCTAGAAATCATTATTAATCAACTATCCATACAATGAGCGAACTAGAAGCCTGTGAAGTGAAAGCTTGTGGCATAAACTAAATGAAGCATAATATGAACAAATTTCAGAAGAAAATGTTCATTATCAGCATGGAATATTTCGTCTTGTGCTATAATAAGAAACTACTTTCAAAGCCACTCTTTATGATGGTATAGACCAAAAAAAAAAAAAAAAACTTGCTTATACATAGTTAAGGTTTTCTATCAATATTCACTAATGATAGATCAAATCCACTGAATTTAAGTATTCAAACAGACAAGGGACAACCAGAACCTGCAGATCTGAAACCCTCGAAAAACCCCTATAGTTTGGATCAATCAATTTGCCTACTCGAGTGGCATACCAACAATGGATGGCATAGAGCAATCTTGTGTTTGACAAGCATGCTGATAAATACTTCTGTCCTAAGCAATATTTTGGTATCACTTGAAAAGAAAAGTGCGGGAATAAGTTAAAGTTTATTTATGCTTAGAAGAGGTAGTGTTGATGTAGAACCAGGCAAACAATATATAGCCATAGTAAAACCCTTGCAAATTGAGGCAAGGGACGGAATTCAATTCCGAAGGGCGTCAGCCCTTGCTTCGACCACTGTATACACAAATTCCTTGTTCCACATGCAGTGGCTTGGTCTGCCTAGGAGCCTAGGCTCTGACCCAGGTGAGGGTAGGGTGGATACAAGGCAGATGTGTGTGGAATAGCCTCTCCTAGCCTCAAAAAAAGATTTCAGCCTTTCAGCCTTTTACAATACTACTTCAAGGAACCATACTGAAAAGCCATAAGACAATAGAGTTTCCAAAGAATATATCTTACTAGTATTACTGAAAATAACTAGAACAGCCTAGTGACTCAACCAAAGATGACAAAAAAACATTCCGCATGATACTTAGGGATAAATAAATGGCAATACATAGTGAAAATGCACAATAAAATAACTATCACTTGATCCTAAACAGATTTATAATCAACAGAGAAAACTCGACAAAAATCCATTAACATGAAAAGAATGTAATACATGATTCAGGGTTTCTTATATCTCAAGATTGTTACCATAGATAAAGACAAAAGAATTAATCAAATGTACATGTCTAAGAAATAAAATCCTAAATTTAACATGAAATTATGTAAACTGAGGTCAAACAATTTGAATGTTGATTGCTTACCATTTTGATGAGACGAGCACGACAATCTCCAGGCATTGTAGACTGCAAGATCACAAAATTAAGCTGCTTTGTCAAACATTATTTATCATGTAAGCTCTATTATCCAGAAGAGAAGAACATCCTATATTGCAAATAAAAGTAGCCAAGAAAAAGGATTGGAACTAGCATACAGCAGAAGAAACTATATTTGGAAAAAAAACAATATATTAATTGGTATTTGAGTAGTTACAATCTGGTCAATATCCAAAAGATAAAGACAGCACTCAACATCAAATACAAGCGTTGCTACCACAAGATGGTCTGTCTTCAAATCAGTTATCAACAGGATGATGCTTGGTGGACATTGACTAGGCAAAAGAATAAAAAAAAACCAGTACACTGAAAGAAATCCATGGACATAATCCTTCAGATGACACACTCTGATGCAACTCTCGGTGTTAAAAGAAAACTCAGCTACATACATGAAATCTCTACCCACTCTCCTCCCCCTGCACCCCTCCCTACCAATCCCAAGAGAGAAAAAATTATTTCAGTGGATCCTCAATAAATCTACAAAATATAAGCAAACATGACCAATCCTTAAAAATTGAGGAGTAATATATCATCTTAGCATCTTCAGTCAGATTTCAAAAAGCAGACATTCAGTGGATCCTTAACAAACCTAATAGTATAAGCAAACATCTTAAGTCAAATTTCAAAGCACACATAGGCAATATTCAGACAAGATTCAAAAGGTTGGATTCCAAGAAAGGGAGAAATGATACCAATTGACTCGTGAAATGTTACAGTCATATAGTCATCTCTTCGTCTGCACTAAATAACAAATATATAATCACAAAAGGGGATATGCCAGCCCAATAACAAAACGTGTAACAGTTACCCATCATCTCTTTCTCTATGTCACATAGCATAAAATATAATATCAAAAAAGGTTTTCTAGGTATCTTCTTTGTAGCCACATACCAAACAAAAGATGACGTAAGACCAAGGACTGTGTTATAGGATTTTGGATTGATGAGACAGAAAGGAGAAAAAGGATGGAGAAAAAAAGAAAATGAAAGAAGAGGGGAGTGTACAATCACCAGACAAAAGACAAAAGTTAAGAATGGGATGAAGAAATAAGTGCAATCATCAGAAGAATTTTTTTTTTTCAAATTCAGGATTCACTGTTAAGATTACAGCAGTTAACATTCTCCCTTGCCTCTTAAACTTGACACCAAGACACAATATTCATAAGTTCAAAACTTTCCAAACCCAACTTATATCCATGACCGAGACATAAATACACTAAATTTAGGAAACCAAAAAAATTGAAATATAGACTTTTCTAGTCAAAAATATTTCCTGACCAACTAAGATTGAAATCTTGAATTTTAAGAAATTCTAAATAAAATGTAGTTTCATCATTCACTTCAATTTTTGTGAACCTGAATGCTAGATCATAGTGATGAGAAATACAATGAACTTTTGCATTTCCACAATTTGATAGTAAAACAAATAAAGCTCCTCAAAATCAGATCACTGGATCTTGAACCTACATGACTTAGATGATCTACAGTATGATTGCAGCCTATCAAAATAGTCCATAATATTGGATAGTCTTGACCTTGATTGTTGACTATGGTTAGATATCACAGTGAACCATCAAAACAGATATAATGGATCCTGATGATCTATTCCTCAGTGGTTGGATTGGTGTGAGCACTATCACAAGCTATCAATCCACAATACTTGAATCTTCTAGCAGGGAACTTCTGACCAATCCTTGAATCTTTTATCAATTCACAAAGCAACAGCTGGCTAATTTTCAATAAATGAGTCATTAATTGTTTGACTTGCTGCAAGTGGATCATAATCAGCCAGATTTGCAAATCCTTCAGATGCCATGCATATCATCTTCGTGTCATCTGAAAGAGTGCAGAGCCACCAACCTCTTCTCAACAGCCAGCAGAATCAGGTTAGCAGCAACTTAAAGGCATGAACCAATTAGCATAACTGAACAGAAATATGAAATGTGTTTCAACACGACCTCAGGGCAAACTAGTATTTTTCATATAGCCAAGTTCCAAGCACCACCAGCCTGTTACCTTCTATTTCTCCCATGTGGATAACCAGCATTTAGCAATGAAAACAATGCAGCTAATCACCCGATAAAGGATTAGCTCTGAAATTAAAATGATGAAGCCCAAGGAACAAAGTTATGATATTTTAGTTTAAGGAGAGAAGGGAAGAAAGCAAATGAGAGAAGCAGAATACAGGAAAGAAGAGAGGGTTGTTGAATAACCAAGAATTTTTTTATTCAAAATTAGTCTATGATCACTTCTGGATCTTCCCCTAGCCCTATGTAAAGAGTTACTTAAATCACATCCTAACACAATCCTGGTAAATTTAAAATTTTCCTACACTAACAAATTTAATTATAACCCTTTTTCACATTCAATTACGAAGTATACAATCCAAATACACTAAGAGTATTGCCTAAAAAACCTAACATTGAGGACCCTTAGACTAAAATATAAATTATATGGAATGAGCGCTAAATGGGCAATGCGACCAAAGGCCCAGGCCCCTAGCACTAAGAAATTATGAGAAGTAAATCGTACCAAGAATGATAAAGCTTGGCCAAATTATCAACAAAAACAAACAAGTCAGTATATGAATACAAGACCTATCCAGCTTTTTGGTCAGATATTGGACATGAATGTAAGTTCCACTCTATAATAGGATCTGTCTTGGACACTAAGGCTGCATTTGGTATCGTTTCTACTTTTTAAAAAAAAATTGGAAACAGAAAATCTATTTTCATTTTTTTTTCAGATTTCTCACAACACAAAATATGTTTGGTTTCTTCTTTTTTTTTATATAATAACAAAAGAAAAAGGCCACGGGAGAAGCCGGAAGCATGAAACCAAGCATCGAGAGGGTGAGGAGCGAGGGAGGGTGGCAACCGGGGACAACACAACGGGAGCCGCTAGAACAGGAGCGTGCTTGATCGGATTGATGGATGCCGGGAACGAATGGATACCGCTGCTCCTAAGAGAACGGACGGACGGACGAATAACGATGGAAGACGGATGCCAAGAACAAACAAACGGGCATCAAGAATGAAAGAATGGACAAACGGCGATAGAAAATGGGCACCAAGAATGAATGAACGGAGGAACAGAAGAGGCGGCGGGACTGAGGACGGCAGCGAGGCGGCGAGACTGGCAGCACCGAGATTGGGAGGTTGGGCGGAGAGGATGAAAGAGGGGTAAAAACCCACTATTAGAAAAAGTTGAAGTAATTTTTCACTTCCACTTTTTCCAGAAAAAATAAAAGTTAGTTAAAAAATAAGAAATTAAAATAAGATAACCCACATATTTTCTTCATCGGCTTCTGTTGTTCTGTTTAAAAAAAGAAACAAGAAAAAAATTGATACCAAACAGGGCCTAATTGATCCAAATTTAATAAACCTTCAAATCAACAAGATACTATTTAACTTGAATATATATTATTTATTACCAACACTCGCTAAACAACAATGGATATTTATTTCTTGGAGAAAAAGAAGGAGGGGCGAGAAAGGGGGTGGGGGAAAAAGAGAGAGAAAGAGAAAGAGAGAGAGACTCTTTTCCATCCAAGATCATGAGGTTTGTTGGTCAATAGGAGCAATGGAGCAGTTTTGCTTTAGGATTCCTATGACTAGCCAGCTACTAGATTAGACTACAAGGTTTATCAGCGGGCCAGGGCAAGATTTATATAAAGCTGTCTCTATGTGAATACTTGGTTCATAAATTGTGACTCAAAGATGAACATGAAAGCGTATAACTAACCACGGGTTCCTCTCCCTTTTGTTTTTACTCTTTTTGGGCCTAGGGATACTTCAAAAAGTTTTCCATGTTTTTATCACTTTGAAAGTACAAGCAGTAGAGTGAGCGTCCCCACCCACTAACTAGCATTCCGGCTTTCATAGTAGGACCATTTTTTGAGTTGAAGTTACAAATGTTAAAAAGAAGCAATGCAGTAATTGAACCTGCAGCATTTAGTAATATAAAATAAAACACATTAGCACAGCTTCCTCAGGAAAGATTACCCTACTGAATTTTGAGAAGTCTCAAAATAGGTAATCACCTATGTTCGGCGACCTACCATATAACAATCAAGAAAAATTTATCAATACTCAGAGCTCAACATATTTTTCACAAATCCGCTTCTACAAAATCAATTGTCCTATTCTCAATGATAGTATACATTCCAACAGGCATTCACATTGGTCTCGCAGTTACATGCATCCAACCAAAACTCGATTATGATAAGATATTCGGAGTTCAGGTTTAGTCCTGCATTCAGAACCAATTGGCAAACCAGCTTGTTGATAGTTAGCAATATTTCATGCAACCTCAAGACTTAATTAAGCTCAAATATAAACAGTCTAAGAGGATGTGTATGGTTCATGAAAGATTTACTTCAATTCAAATCTAAGCGACCTCGTTTAGGAAAATGAGGAGTCCAAGTCCAGAATACAGCCACATAATTCACTTTCCAAAAGTATCCAGGATTTCAAGATCAAGCGAACTTTGAAAGAATTCTCAACCATACACGCAAGCATCCAAGTCAACAGAAAAAAACCGTTCCAATAAAATTTCAGGGTTAAGGATACATAAAGAACTCAAACTCACATCTTGCCCCATGTGGGCGATGATATCAGCGATGATGGACGCCACATCCTCCCTCTGCTGCTCCTCCACGAACACCACCGAGTCCAGCGCCACCCTGCACCTCTGGAACGGCAAGTCCCCACGAACCTGCGACCAGACGCCGTCAAGACCGCGCCTTCACCATCAAGAAAGCAAGGGAACGCATCCCAAAACCCTAAAAGACAAGAACGCACCATGGACCAGCAGAGCTCGTAGAGGAATCGGGCCATGGGTACCGGATCGGGGATCTTGAAGGCGGCGTTGGAGGCCTTCCATTCCTGGAGGCATTCCTCGGTGATATACTTGAATTCAGGGGATTGGACCGACATCGAAAGGTGGAGGGAGGAGGGGCCGATGAGGGGAGAGAGTCCTAGGGCTTCAGGAGGACGGAGATGCGGAGAGGTAGGGTCTCATGGAGATTAGGGTTTTGAAGCGGTGGGCGAAGGGATGGGGACGAGGGAAGGAAGACGAGAGTGAGAGACGGGAGGTGGGAATGGGCTAAATTCCCGCTGGAGTTCTTTTTCAGATATGAGACCCAGCCGGTACCAACGATGGCGGTGGGATAAGCAGGGGCCTTTACTTAATTCCGGTTTAATCTGATGGGCCAAACAATGGACCGGCCTGGACCCACGAGGCAATGAGCCGTATCCAGACCGCAGTTTGCCGGACCCAAAGAACATTAGGACCATGGATTCGGCCCTTGTGTGTGCATTATTAGTCCTCGCCATCAAAAAAAAAAAAAAAGGTATCATGAGTCTTTAACCTCTATTATCATACCACGATCCTAGCATGTGCTTCATACGTGATTATTATTATGACATCCATGACACATGCGATGCACATAAAAGCATTGCATGGATATGGGTGGTCCTATATTTGGTTTGAAAAGAAATTTATTTTTATTTCTACTCTCTTAGAAATAAAAGTACCACATCCCATAAGCAAAGATTGTATATCATAACACATTAGTTTAAGAGCATGTGAAATGCACACTGAGCAAAGTGACATAAGGATATATATATATATATATATATATATATATATATATATATATATATATAACTTTTTAAGAGAGGGAGGTAAGAAATAACAAGGCATTTGCAATGAATGAGTTGCATATTCGAGATATAAAGGAGAAAGATTTGAGTAGAGTTGAGTTTCAGTTAAAAAGGAAAATCTTAAAAGGGTAAGAGAACATCCATAATATCTTTCTCAATTCTCATGCCTCACATTCCCTTACATACTTGGAAGCTAAAAGTAAAATTCTGATTGCTTGCAATTTGAGAGAAAAAATTGTTTAGCACTGCTTTTTGTGTTTTTTTATTTTTACAATTCGGTGGAGGAAACAACTATGCATATCTTTCGGTGCCCTTTGCTAGAAAATTTTGGAATTTTTTTTTAAGAGAAGGTCAAATGGCCAGATTTTATTTTGTCTTTCTACAATACATGGTTAAGGAAGATAATTAACAAGAAGCTTAGAGTTGGTAGGATATTTTCTTTTGCAGTGTTGTTTAATAGTGTACTTCGAAGGAGACAAAACTGAGAATCTTCAAGTTCGAGGTGAAAATGGAACTTCTATTGATTGAAGATATTTCCAGAATTTGAAAGTTTTGGGCCTTAATTTAGATATTCTTATTAAGTTTTTAAGGCAAGTAGAGAAATTTTAAAGCTTATATATATTTTTAATTTTGTTGTTTAATTTTCTGTATTCCCGGTATTTCATGATCTTAATGAAATATTGACATGAATTTCCTCCCCTCTTTTTTCTCAAAAAATTATTTTCTCGCATGTCCAACATTCTCTTGCACCAACTGAAATTTCTAGGAGGGTAAAAGTGATAGACCAATGGAACTTTATCATGGACTATAATTTATAATCATCATAAGATCCCTAGGCAATAATTATAATGGATGCTATTTGATCTTTACATTGTTTATCTATTGTATATTATTTTGAACATTCAAATTTATGGCGTTCACCACTTTCCATTTCTCAGGGAAAAAATCTAGTTTTAATATTTTAAAATTAATAATTCAGGGTAGTATTTTATTCAGTAAGCAATGAAGTGGTCAAAAGATGCTTTCTTATTATTGTTCTATGATATATCATCTATTATAATGGCATGTGATTCTCCTAACACAATAATAAAAGATAAAATCAATCAATGAAAAACTGGAGCTCGATCGGGTGTCGAGAGCAGCATGGTTTCAACATTTTAGAATACAAAAGACCATGCAACATATCCACTTACATTGCTAAGAAGGTACCGATAAGCACTTTCATTAATTATAAAGTCATTGCAATAGCATATATATTTTGGATAAGTGACAGGTATTTGATATAATGGAAATGAAGATCAAAAGAGTGAGTACTATGAGATTTCTTTTTAATCAAAAGAAGTCAGTTAAAGAAAAATATGATGAGATGTTTGGAATACAGTCTTTGTACCCGTCTCCTTCTTTCCTATCTTCCATAACATTTTTTCCGTTTTTTTCTATCCACTATGGAGGCAGCACCTTTTATTCTCTTAAAATAATGAAATATTGGGGCAGTACCTTTTAAAACATTCTGGCGACATTTTATTCAGGAAAAAATCAGGAATAAAACTTCTGATAAACCGTTCAAATGGGTTTAAAAGAAGTGGGAATGAGGATAGAATAATTATTCTAGCTGGTCCTGCTTATTCCAGAAACAATTATTCTGAGAGGACTCAAATGACCTTATGATGAAAAGGCAGAGAACAAGAAACTTTAGCCAAATAAATGCAGGAACAACTTGCGTGATAACTATTTCAAAATAACCGCCATCTGTCCCTATTCTGCCTTTTTTTTGATCCCAGAAGAAAAGGCAATCTTTGAGATTTCCGTTCAGGGGATGGCATCTCTGCACAGACCAGACAACAACTTTGTTCGCATATAACAGTCATATAGGTTGCTGTATATCCAAATATCTATCTCCTGTCCCCATATGAATAAGAGCAATACTAAGTAAGTAAAATCATCAAAATGTCACTCAGTCGTCTTGCAGCAATCACTTTGCTTCTTTTTTGAGCGGCACAATTCACAAGGTTTATTCAAAAGGAGCAATAATAATACAACAAACCAGCTGAGTAATTTTCTGAATTGCGTACCTGAGTTACTATTAAAGCATTTCCATATATATAGTGCAATGCAATACATCAGAGATATCAAAACAATGTCAACAGTGTTGTAACGGCCAAAATTGTTTCAAACCAACAGGAATATCTCATCAGATCCCATTATTTTGGTATAGACTCTAATAGCTTAACCTATAATGACGATTTCTCTCGAGACCGAGTAAATACAGCGGAAAAGAAATAACTATCTTTCTGTCGAGAAATTATTGGTTAGATCATATTTTTGGCGAACACAAAAGAAAAATAATCAAGAAAAAAAAAGAAGCAATACAAATGTGATTGTGCATGTTGCTTCGTGGTTGGACTGATCCACCGTTGAGCTAGTAGACTTGATACAGCCAATATTTTTATCCCCCTCTCTCTCTCCCTCTCTCCCATATTTTCATCTGGCAATTAGACTATAGACTTTATGATAAAGAATTACAAAGTAGTAACGGAATTACATTGTATGGAGGTGCACATGATCTAAGAAAGGATTGTTTTCTCGCAAGCTCCCCTCATGCTTTCCAAGTCCATTGTCATCATTGCTTTGAGAACTCGCCCGCGGTTCATCAAAGGTCTGAGGTGCCCAGGTCCAAGAGCAATCCACCGAAGCCTCTAATAGATCCTCCCAGCTGGGACTCTCCTGTCCAAATTGAAGTAATGGCTTCTCCTCCTCTTCAAGCATTTCCCACTCCACATTAATCGCAGCTATCTTCACAGTCTCTACAGATTTGCTACTGCTGCTCTCCGACTCCATTAGAGTTGACGAAGACGACGAGAAGGTCACCGGGGATGATGACGACGAAGATTCCGTCAGCTGCCACATGTTCTCGACAAAAGATTCCATTGCCCGGACTTGAATCTGAGGAATCTTTTCCACGAGAGGGTACTCATACAGCCCACACAGGCTCATCCTCTTGCACCAATCGTAACACTCCTCAAGGCGGCCGGCTTGCTCGGCGGCCTTCTTATAGATGCCGAGCCCGGCGACGCAAACCCGGTGTGGCATTTGGAGGAGGTTGTCCAATACAACCACGAGCCTTGGCCGGAGTGCGGCGTACCACATGAAGCTATCGCATATGATATGCTTCATGGCAGACCGGACGATGGAGCTCCGATGGGCCGTGCCTAACGGCCGACACTCCATCGCCCGGTCTAACATGCCCTGGAGCTGAGAGACGAGCTCGACGGCCTGGTCCACCTCCTCCACCTTCTTTGCAAAGGTCTCAGGAGGAGGTGGGGAATAGACTATAGTATCCTGGAGGCAGAATAAAGCCTCGTCAAGGAAGTAAGCATAGGATCGGACAAAGATGGTGAACTCGTCCGAAGTGCAGCGGAAATGGCATGGATTGAGGGAAATGATGGCATTTGCATGGGACCTGAGGAGGTCGGAGTGGAAAGGGTGGTCGGAGGGGAGAGTGCGGAGGAGGCGGTGAAGGAGGTGGAGGCATTTGACGGCGACGCGCCAGGACTTGGTCCGGCCGAACCGGCGGGTGAAGCTGAGAGCAAAAGCTTGGGAGGTAGAGGGGGAGGAGGAGAAGAGGTTGGCAAGCTCCCATACAAATTTCTCGGCAAGTGCAGCATCATCAGAAGAAGTGGCCTTGGCAAGGATGAGGTCAAGATCAGATCTGCGCATGATGAGATAGATGAAGTGGAAGGTCCGAGGGAAGGTGATGGAAGGGAAATGGAAATGAGGCACCAGTTGCATGCAGCTAAAAGGGGAAGGGGAATGATGAGATGGCTTTGGGATTTACGCCTGGTCTTTGGAGAATGTGTGAAGCTTTTCAGCCTAGGCTATGTTGCGGCATGGGAAGCATCGAGGAAATGCCTGTCCCCGGCCAATTAAGGCTTCTCTGAAGATGTGGATATCGGCGCGTGCGTTACGAAGGGATGGGGATAGGTCTCTACGCGTTCGTGAGAAGATTTCATTTATGCCATGCCAAACTTGGCTCTATTTTACTTTAGATATCTTGTTTATAATCTGAACATAGTACAAAAAATGTTTGGATCCAGTTCATGACTTTCTATCCTAGTTTGTTTATAATCTTTAATGGTCCGCGTCATAGTTTCTTGTTGTAAGAATGGTTAAAATAAAATCCTGGACTCTATTGCATCTAATAGACTAGCTTCCCATTGTCACAGCCTGAGGTCTTCGGTGCAAAACTACATAGTCAGGGCTCAGATATATAAATATATAATTGTTAGAGTAAGTGGCTCATATTAAGTGGTACACTGGTACTCTTATTTGAGTAATACACTGGTATTCTAACGAAACGGAGCGAAACGCCGGTATCTTCTTATTTTTGGAATAATTATGTAGTGTTTTATTTTACCAGGAACATTGATAGGGGTTGGAACTCCGAGGCCAGAATTTAAATATAAATATTATGTAATACTTGTTATTTTTGAGATATTGAAATTATAATCTTTTCGCTCCCGTAGACGTAGGCATATTGCCGAACCACGTAAAATCTCTATGTTTGATTTCCTTTCTCTTTCTCTCTTGATTCTTTGTACTGTTCTTCATCATTGGATCCTGCGATTTTACCAAAAATAATCATATCAATACCTCATGTCTATGCAACGACCTATTTACCCCTCCGATAAAAATGTATACAGTCGATGCTATACTCCATATGAATCTTATCATAAACAAGAAACTAAAATACAGGTCATGTTTAGATAATTCATCTTTGTTTGAATGACTTCTTTTTTGAGGAACAAGGAGAGGGAGCTACCTCCTCCGCTGTTTATCAAAGTAGATAAAACAATAAAATCAAAGTACATATTACATGAAGGCGATTAGAGGGGTTTTTTTTTTTCTTGGTGAAGGGAGAAGCAAGGCAAACAATAGATTGAAAAGCCAATAATGGAGAAGAATAGTTGATGTCTGGTAATGAACTCCCAGATTGGTTCTTATGTTCATGTCATGACTTGCTACGCGTTCCCAAACATCTGAACACTGAAGAAAAAGGAAAAAGAAAACCAATACGTATCATGAGTTTGCAATCCAGTATAGTTAATCAGAAGCCAGATTCAATTAAAAACATCATCCGGCATACTTTCATCAACCAACAAATAGATAAAAGGAGAATAGTGGTGACTAATTTTACGAAAGCCCGGTGCTGCAGGTACAAGCCAGCAAATTCGATTCTTCTCTTACGGAAACCAGATTGAGCATCGCATTCAAAACAACTGCCCATGGTGCATGAGTTGAAGAATTCAAAGAAATCCATGGCGCATGAGTAAAAGCACTTGGAGCAATACTGGTCCACCATGAGTTGTTACGAGCAAGTGGCAGGTGATGAAATAGAAGATTGAGGCCAAGGAAATGGCACAAGAGCATGTTGAAAGAAATAAAATACTTCAAATTTTCCGGGCAACTAAATTTGAGTTATATCTTGTCCCTCTCTACACTAACTTGCTTTATCATGTTTACTAACTGATTTTTTTTATAAAAAAGGTAAATTGGCTCAAGGAAAAAATCTGAAGGTTTAAAATATTTTGAAATCAGCATAGCAGAACAAAGAAGAACTGATAAAATATTAGCTGCCAAAGTGTATGACACTTTCTAAAGCAGTGACTGCAGGACTGCAACAGATATAACAAAATGCAGCCCAACTTGGATGGAGCAGCACATCAGAATGTTAGAATTTTTTTAAAGTTTAAATGGAACCTTATCTCTTTCCATTTGAAATTTTAAAATGGAGCAAGAGAACTTGGCTTTATACATCCAATGTGGGACTAAGCAGTACATTCAGCATGATATGAAGACATACTCTGAATCTGTGGTGGCCTCAGGAAGGGGGGCACAAATTATTTCTGACACCTGAATTGTGAAATGTGGGGTTGGTGGTACATCATGCCAATAAGCATGTGAAATGCATGATACACATGTTGGCCCCATGATGTTTGCAATGCATCTCATGCATACCCAAACAATTAAACTAAATTGCAATGTCATCCAACTCCCGAGGCTTCAAAACTTTATTTCATTTTTTCCTTGTTGCCCCGGAAACACTTTCTATATCCGCTTCTCTTTAAGGAGTATATTTACACATTTGTTCATGATCGTGGTTTAAATGGTTCGATTTTTTACGAATCCACGGAGGAAGCAGCTGTCTACGACTTTAAATTTTCATATAGTTTGAGTTAGTCTATAGTCTGTAGTGATACGGAACAACTCCAGTTTTTTCCAAGTCTTCAGATAGAGATGAATGCTCCGCCTCAGATGAGCGGATGAGATAATTTGTCTGTTCGTTTATTTACTATAATTAATCTTTGCAGCCTAAACACCAAAAGTTCATGCCTTGGGAGATTAAGGGATCGAACAAGCGTAGCATCAAAACAAAAACAGCTTTTTTCTTAGTAAGAAGATGGTGAAGGATTAGGATAAGCCTTCGCAGTGGTGCGGGTGGGCGGCGTACTCCTACCATTGGAATGATTAATTTTGGATGGCCAATGATTTAACTCATATTTAACCTGATTTTGAGCTGAACCTAAGCTGCTCAGATGAATTGCCCGACCTACTCCTACCATTAAGGGTTGTGGAAGGTTAGGGAGGTTTCACCCAAGTTCCAAACCTATAGTTTGGATCTTAAAGTTGCATGATGCACTTTTCAAACAAAAGGGATTGGGATCTAGTTGTCATTATTCCCACAAAGTCGTAAGAAGAGTTCATGATTTTTTCATAAAAGCTTAAGCAATGTATTCGCAAAAAATCGGGTAGATTTGTTTTCAAAAGTGACAAGCTCCTGAATAGAATAGAAGATTATTTGCCATGCGAAAGTTGGGTGAAATAATTTTGCAAAATGACAGATAAAAGAGAAAAAGAAGGGAGAAAGATAGTAAATGTGAAAAAAATAAGAGAGAAGACCCCCGATCAAACTTAATATTGGAAACTAATGATCTATATTTTCTCATCTGATAGTGTTTAATTCATAAATATTCTCGCTGGGAGTAGTCCAAACTCGTTGAAAGTAATACTTCCAAACAAGACACCACATAATCTTAGTAGTTAACTAAAGTCCTCTGGTATTTGGCACATAATTGGAAACATAATCCTGTGTTTCATACTTGAGTCATCTGAAGCTTTGTTCTTCTTCGAAGTTTGATTTTTTGAACATATGCTGCATGTACAGTTGGAGAATTAGCGCTTTTTAGTTTGTTTTTCAGAAGTAGCAAATTGTCCTGTTACATTTCTATTAGATTCATCATTAAATCCAATAATCCTCCTCTCCATGCTGCCAACTCTGATTGGATGGTCGGTTGGACAAATATCATATTAAAATTAGAGGTCGACCATGAGAGAGCCTAGAAACTTTGCTCCATGATTGAACCGAATAGAACCCAATGCAATGTGAACCCAATGCAACTTGGTGAGCCCTCTTTCGACGATAAATTAATGCAATACATATACCCGCGACATAGACAATTATGCCATTCCTTTCTCTTTCTTCTCAATTTTCTATCCAAGTGGCAGTCACCACTTAAAAGTAATCCAGATAAGCTAGAGACTGAGCTATATAATAAATTCCCTTCAATCATTTATGACACGCAAAAAAATTTCCATTGCGTTATAGAGGATACTTCAATGTAGAGCCCTAACTAGTACAAATAATAGTCATTGTCTCCCTTAAATATAAAACAGCCACCTCCAAGCCCTGAAAAACTAAATAAAGTATAAATTTAATGCTAATTTAAAATTCTATTGTAAGTCATTTAGGCTGTTAAATAATTGCAATATCGAACCTGATTTATGAATAATTATGTAGGAGAATATAGAGAAATTGGGAGATACTATTTGAGCCCATAATGTCCTAACCAGTCACTTTCTTAAATACCAATGATTGTATATGAGGGGGAGACTAGCTAATGACTTGGAGGGAGAAATGATTGAAGAAAGGGTAAAGAACCAAGGGGAGCCTTGTACCATATGCAAAATAATGGAGGTAGTGATTAGGCAATACATGAAATATGAAATTGTTTGTAATTTATATGCTTAACCGGGCATCAAGCGAAAATTCTTGCATCGAGTCTGAGCTAATCGGTCACTCATGAAACTAATCTGTAATCAGTTATATTCGATAGAGTTTGATGCGTAAATATGTCATTAATAAGATGAACTAGTCCCACAACATACCCTGCAGTGTCTAGTTCAAACTCATATTTAAATTACTTACGTTCCATAAGGTTTAATTCACAAATATTCTCACCTAAAGTCTGAAGACGTGGCAGGTTAAAACTTAAAATTCAATGGAAGTGATGATTACAAACAAATCTCTATGTTAATTTAACATTCGCTTTAAGTCCTGTAGTATTTGGCGAGTTCCAATCTTCTCATTCCACTGCATTAAGCTTGGACTTGTTTCGATATGCTACCTGATCGAACTAGTTTAAATGAAAATCATAGAAATTAAATCTCCTTACAAACAAATTATTTTGTTTGAGTACTTAAATATTGGCCAAACTATACGTCTCTCCATTCCATTGAGCTTGAACTGGTCCCAGCAAGTTGCATGACGAGACAGGCTAAAACATGATAACAGTAGCAATTGCAAATAATCAACTCTACAACTGAAATAATTCACTGAAGTCCACCTCATACAAGCCCTCCAACAGCCCTCCTGTTCCCAATTCCGTTTGTAGCTCCATGGTTTGAATGGAGATTATATTTCTTTTTCCTCGTGTATTAGTATGGCGTTGGTGCAGCAAACTGATGAAATAAGAGAATTTTTTTTCCTATACTTTAAGAGAACAGGGAAGAATGATACTCTAACATCCTTGTTGGCTCGTACTCAATCCTAATAAATATGTGCTGCTGTGTCCCCTAATCTATATAGATTATGAGCCAGGTTCACTCTGATACCATTTATAATAATTTAGGATCTCACCTAAAATTTATTCAACGAATAACTGATGTGGAACTAAACACACGTCTGCATAGGTCTCCACACATGTAGTTGGTGGCAAGATAAAGAAATATTGATACATGGAGTTAGGGGATTGGCACTCTTAAATCTATTGATCAATACCATCACAAGAATTATTTAACAAAATTAATTGTCTTATTATATTTCTGTTAATTTCATCATTAAATCCCAATGATTCTCCCCTCCAAGTTGCCAAGTTTGATTGATGGCTGGTGTGATGAGTATCAAGATTTGGATCCGATGTTGACCATAAAAGAGTGTGGAGACTTCACTCCATAATTGAATTGAAGAAAACCCAACGCAATGTGAACCCAGTGCAACTTGGCGGGACCTCTTGAGACAATAAAGACACTGCATGCTGCCCGAATCCATGTTGTTCCTCCTTTTCTTCTCAATTTTTTGTGCAAATGGCAGCAATGTCTTCTAAAGTTGCTGCAAGCACCACCTAACATCCGAGTAAACCTAGATTCTTACCCATAGCATATAACCTTTAACCATTTATGATAAAAAACAAACTTCCTTAAATTATAGAACAACATACTTTAATGTTCGGGCATAGTTGATGAACAGAAGTCATCGTAATAGGTTTGAACACTCCTCTATTAAATTATAAACATATATGGCAATCTTAAATAACTCTTAAGTTCATGGCAGTCATATCAACCATTTCATAAAAAAAAACACACACACTAAAGTATTGATCTTAAATACTGCAAAATATTATGGAATATAGTACAAAATAAGCATGGCGGTTCGAAGACATTAACCTATAGCATGCTCATTTATGATTTATGATATTTTATATAGGAGGGTATATAAAGACAAAGGCCGGATGCCCCTGGAGTCCATATTATCTTAACCAGTTCATATTTTTTTAAGTATTGATGATTGTGATGGAAAGGGGCTAGCAAGAGAGAGAGAGAGAGAGAGAGAGAGAGAATTTTCTGCAACCACAAGAATCTCATGAATATATATAATATTATTTAATGTTTTTAGTTATTAAAAAAAATTTATATTAGATGCATAACTAAATATATATCTGCATTGTTCTTCGTATATTTTTTCTATTTAGGTAATGATATCCTCGTCAGGCTAGAGATTCAAATCTATTCAAATCTAATCATAAACACCATGATCAGCTTATAATCAATTTAAATAGATCTATACTGCAGCTTATAACACCATGATACTATTTGTAACGATCCAGGCCTTATCTAAAAAAATTAGCTAGAATATATTTTTTAAATTTTTTAGTCTTTTTTATGCATAATCGATATAGAACTAAATATATATTCGCATAGATGCACATAATTTTAAAAGATAGAAAGAAAGCATGTGGCCTGATACTATGTACATAAACAATAATGGAGCTTTGGAAAGATGTGCAAGTGGGAGAGTTGGCCAACTGATCGAATGGACCTGGTAGGTGGCAAGGATGCCCTCGGACGAGATGTTAAAAGACTTAGGACGAACATAATATACTGTGATTGATGGATTCGAAAATCTTAGCAGTATCCCTCATGTCCCCCCTGTACACCACAATCAACACCAAAGACACCCATTTAGATCCGAAAATCTCGGCGTATCTCCATTATCTATGCTTTTTATTTCAATTATATGATTAATTAACCAAGACATGAGATTATATTATGTGACAAGTTAATACTTTGGAATATTCTTGTTCCTACCTTCCTATCCACCAGACTAGTCCTGCAGAGGATGTCTTGCTTCCACGGGGATAATCCTTTTCTCTCTCCCTTTCGTTGTAGTTTATCATGTCATTAGGACATGAGTGGAATACTTTCGACACTGACGCGGACCAACTCTATTATTTTTGGTTCGAGGGTGAATTAAGCTTGTGGTTGTCTTCATAGACATGAGTGTAATTTTACCTTCTCGTTGCAATGATGGATCGTGCTATCGATCCTTTTAAAATTTAGTATACATCGAATTTCTACAAATCAAGCAGTATTCAAGTTTCTGATGGCATCAGTTCTCTTCATTAAATTTTATTCATGAGTATAATATCTATGTCATTACAAGTGTTGCACTGAGCTATACCGAGTTCATCATCATAACAAAATAAACAAAATCTATAATTCAAACAAGCAAACCTAAAGAACATTCTCCATACAGAACAGTTCGAACTAAATTTTAAGTAGTATTAATTCACTTTAAGAACCTCACTCCTAGAAACATAATATAAAGCTAAATATATGAATATTAGTATCAAGTTCATATCTTGTATTGACTTTCAAGATTACAAACAAAATTAGACGAGGACCAATTTGACTATAGCATGATTTACGTACGGTTTATCAAGGACCAGCTCTTATTTGACATGGTGATTGTTTATGTTGGATATTTGCATGCAATATTTTTTTTTATTAGTTAGAATTCTTAACATAGTTGGGCATATTAAGCTAGAATATAGCATTGAAATTTGATTCTTTCTATTGTGAAATATGATTTTGTGGGGTGGGGTTTTGCCCACCAGCAGAGTTCAAATCTTATCCTCTCTGGTTGGGAGAGGGACGCAACTAGTTGGCGAAAGTTTGGTTTTTTCTTATAGTTATAGCATGATCACCAAAATTATCAAGTACAAATTCTCCTCCTCTCAGCTATTTCTAAATTTGCTAAATATCTACCCACCTTTGCTTTCATTCCAAGCAATATGATGTATCCAGCGAAACAGAGGTCATGCACTAGGAAAGAATATACTCCGCACCTTCTTGAAGAGAGAATATATAAAATTGCTTCATATTGTAATAGTTTCTAGGAGGATCATACTGTTCAATGTTTTGTTTGGTAATAAAAAGATGTAGCTAACAAAAGTATATTTGATAATGTGAAAATTAGATAAATTATTGAGATCTTGAACAAATACTATAAAAGCAACTCGTTTGTTTATTTTTTTGTAGCAAATGAAAAAAAAAGGGTGCAAACTAATTTGATAACTCTTCTGATAATTCAATACATGGTCATAAAAAAAGTTGAGACTAAGAATTTTGCCCTTTGAATTATTTTGCCAAATAGTTTGCATATTTGCTATAGCGAGACACCTAAATGGGCTTTCCACAAGTCAAGTCTTAACTCATATACTCATAAACTAAGACTTTCCACCTAATTACATGTGAATTTGCACAGTTAAAATATTAAAAAATCAGGCACCGAGTAATAATTTAGCAAACAAACATATATTTGAAGGAGCGAAGCTTCATGCCCACTTTGAGCCTCGGATATCGGGAACTATAACGATCTCCGACTTTGATGTTCCAATTTCTTTTGCAAGATTCCTTGATCCCATAATCGTGGAAAATTTTGAGAAACAAACATGAGGAATGAAATGCTCATGAGAAATAGGACCTACTAAAAGTGTTCTTGAAGTGAAAATTCCGATATTTTTCATGGAGGCAAAAAAAAAAAAGAAAGAAAGAAAAGAAGTTCCACACGATTAGGAACACACGTAAGAATGAACTTGGTACTATTCTGTCGTCAACTTTCCATCATAGCTAATCAAGCATCTCGGTGTAGTGGTTTGATCGAGTCCACCACATGCTGTCTGAACTTGGGAAATGGCCGGTCTCTCTCTGTCATCCATGCATGCAGGTCCCATCAATGAAGAAATGATGATGGAGAGCCAGGCAAGAAAAGGTTCCACCCAAAAGGTGACCCAACACTAATTAGAAGTGGAGCTGTCATGGACCAATGAGAGAGCATCTAAAATGGACCAATAAGAAGACAGGGAGATCAATACGTGCTTCTCAAGTGGCACAGTGGTGGGACCCCATCACCACCACTTGAAGGTCGAAACCACCCTCCCTCTCTATATCATCAATCCAGAGTCCGGACTTGCCCCATGCCCCTCTTCTCTCCCTCCCCCCCCCCCCCATCACTCTTTGGTGATCTTGTAGAATTAAGAAGAAATTTAGAAGAAATGGGGTTGTCGAACCGACTCCATGACGTCTCCAGCGACTCCATCCCGATCCTCCTGGTCGTGACGGCAGCCGAGTGGGTCTCCTACCTCCGCTCCCTCCTCCTCTGCCTCCTCCACTCCCTCGGCCTCCTCCGTCTCCACCCCGCCGACGAAGACCCCCTCGTCCCAGCCGCCGGATCCGGCCTCGCCGGCCTCGTCGTCATCGCCGCCTCCACCCGCTCCTTCATCTACGAGGCCGCGCCGTCGGCGGCGGAGGAGGAGGAGTGCGTGGTGTGCCTGTGCGGTCTCGCCGACGGCGACCGGGTCAGGCGGCTGGCGTGCTGCCACGTGTTCCACAGCGAGTGCCTCGACGGGTGGTTCGACCAGAGGAACCTGAGCTGTCCTCTCTGCCGGTCGCCGCTGGCGGCGGAGGAGAGGCGAGCCGATGCAGATCGCCGGATCGGGGCGGAGCTCGTCGCCTGGCTCTCTCCCTATCGATCTGATCATCTCCCGATCGGACGGTGCTGATGTCTTCTCTTCCCAATTATCGTTAATATTACCGTTGCCGCTGTTGTTATAATAATAATAATACTAATTATTGTTATTTGTTTTTGAGGGTCGGCCGTGGCTGAGCTGCTTCGCCTTTTCTTCCACTTTTTATCCCCTTTTTGGAAGAGTTTCTTAAACTCTTCTTCCTCCTCCTCTTCTTCGTGCTTTTTTTTCGGCGTGTGAGGGACAATTACGTTGTAAGTTTTGGTTCCTAATTAAGCATGGATGGCAAGGAGGGATCCTGTAAGTTTTAATTGTGTTAACTGTTTAAAACCATGGTGTTAATGATGGTGTGCTTTATATTGATGCTTCTTGGTTTTTGTTTTTGGATCGTGTCATGGTTCATTCCAACCTTTTCGGATCATATTGGATTTTTATTGATGGTATGATTTGATGATGATGATGATGATGATGAAAGGAAGAATTATTACTTTGCTGCAATACTTCTGTAGTTTATTTGTGTCTTGTTATGTTTTTTATTAATTCTTTTGGGCTAAATAAGGTGATGAGGAAGATCAATACTATTTAACTCTTTATATGTTATATTTTAGAGAAATCTGTGGATGGTAGGTTGATTAGGTTTGCCACCACCGCCAGAAACAAGTCTTGGGTGCATGGCGGCACACTTAACTTTTGATGCACGCCAGATCACCTAATAGACTGGCCTTACTTAGTTAGTCTCCCCAGAAAGAGAAGGGGGAAGTCGGAACGGACTTGCGGAAACCTTTAATAAGACCTTGTGCAAATTGCTGAAGAAGATTAGTGACCAGAAACAAAAGAGATTGATACGAAAGGATCTTCGAATGGGTCCGTGGCTGCACCCTTGACTTTTGATGCATGTTTGCGTGCATCAATTTGGATACACTGGTGGATGACAAATCGACTGGTTTGCATGTTACTCTTAACACATAAGCCCCCCCACCCCAAATGATCATGCCCTTTGCTTTCTAAATAAAATAATTATAAAAATATTACTGATTATGTCATAAAAATAATAGAAGAAATATGTCAGAAACTCCTAGGAAGGCTTCAAAGCAGCATCTCTTTTCAATGGCAACTACAATAACCTTATTTGCTTCCTTTTGCTCCTTTTTCTATTTTTCATGCATACACTATGGTTGCAGGTAGTACAGAGGGGGATAGACAGTATACTTAAGTAGGTGGGATCAAATACTTGAATACGAGCACCTTTAGTAAATCACCTTTTGCTCCTTTTTCTGTTTTTGTTATTTTTTACTTAAAATCCAAGATATTAATTTTAAGAAGGATTTTTTTTTTATTGCTACATTTAAAAATTCTTCTTTGAAGAAGAACAGTTGTAAGTGAAGTCATACAATTATCCGATATCCTCATTCTAGAGACTTGGAATAGGGAACTTCGTCGTGAGCAAATTAGTCGATAATAGGAGCCCATATACTTTGCATATCTAACAAAGTTTCAACAAAAGGGAGAATAAAGAGCTGCATTAGTTTCTCTCTCCTCATTCCTTATAATAAAACTAGCTAATTATTCTCAGAGAGATCAAATACTCGCCTCTCAGTACTTTGTGCTCATACCACTATGCTTCCCGTATTTCCAAGAAACAATGGATGTAAAATTAAGTACTAACCTTGGTAGTGGTATATAACTGAAACAAAATGCTATGTAAAATTAAGCACTAATACATCTGAATACACTTTAATTTGAAAAGCAGTTTTTTTTTTTAGAATGATTAGGCAGAGCCTAATGACTTTCATTAAGCAAATGAAACCGGTACAAAATATAATTTGAGAGCTCAAAAATAAGAAATTGTTGGTATACAAATTTCAAATGCCACTTGATGTTCTCACCATCAGAATCTTTAATGTTATGATACTACTCTAATTGAGTGACAGGGATAGGCCTTTTATTTGCTTCGAGACTTTATGATCTTTGCTTGTTGAAAAGGAGAAGTTAGATTTAAGCCTTCAATGCCATGATGACTACCTACTCTTGGAGATAATGTAAAGCTGGACGAGGAGATCCACTTGGTTCCTTAGACATGAGGATGCCTTGATTACAAGAAAAGTATGCATGACCTCTCACTATCTTTCACTCTCAAATCCCAAGCCCGAACGTATTTGTGGAACTAGGGTTGTTTTTTTCCCCCGGAAAATAGGATTAAACAATAATATTTGTTGAGGATGTTGGTTTAGTTCAGCAATGGAATGGTCAAATCATACCCACCTACATTAGTGCAGACATTTTTCCATATGTAAAAAGGGGATCAATTGATGATCAGCTTAGTCTGATTAAAAATTGGTTTCTAAACTTAGGTCCACAAATTAGACTCTAAATTCAACTAGTTTGCATAACTGGTTGGCCTGGGTCTGGTTAAGAGCGCTTGTTTGGATGTTATCATCTCTTAAGACTTGTACGTATGACCAAAGCACAATTCTAGTTGGAGACAACCCTCCGAGAATAGGTGGATATAAAATAGAAGGCATGAATTAGCCCTTCCTAATATCAACTTATTGCTAGCTACATGTTTGAACTCTAAAACAAGATTCAATCAACATTACCAAAAGTTTCGAAAACACTTGGAGTTTAACAGACTACATTAGATTTGGGATTTGCATGGAGACCTGAACCGCTGCTACTGTGGCCTGAATTCTATTCCATGCGGTTGAGCTTGCACACCACTCAGCTCTCAGTCCCAACATCCAAGGGTCCTCATATTTCCCTTCTCACAACAAATCTCAACCATCCAATGGCATCTACAATGCCAGCTGACCCATATGGACCACTAAAATTGTGTAGTACAATGGACCCAAAGCTCATAGCTCTTGTTACTGTCACCGGCTGGCCTACCTGAGAAGGGACGTAGTCTTTGAATTATCCGGTGGTCCTACGCGACGGGTCCTTATCAGAGGCACAGAGGCCGCACACTAATACCTCACTGTGCTGGATCCCTACAGGCTTTGATGGTACTTCTATGTGTCTTTTTATCCTTTAAATTGCACTTGGTTACTTTCAAGCACGTGAAACTTGGTCTATAGTGCAAGGTTTATCGTTTCAGCACTGGACTCTATACCAACATCATTTTATTACAATATCAATATACGTAATATGATATTATAGAATTTGGTGTACCGAATATTAGTATGTTAGATATCATATACCAATTCGATATGGATATAGTACGATAAAGAACGGTCTATTATAAATGTCATGATTTCTTTCGAGTGTAATGTTATAGGCTTCGAAAGAAGAATCTAGGCAATTTCATTTAAGTGGTATGGTGGTGCTTCAAGTTTTGTTTTTTTTTATTTTTGTTTGTGTTTTCAATTGAAATATGATCAGTGTCTAGGTGGAGATATAGGTGGTGCAGCATCGAAAGACATGCTATGTCTTTTGTGTTCTTCTGCTGGTTTTAATTCTCTTCTCCATCACTTTATTTCATTTTATTTTAATTTCCTTTCTCTTCTACAACTTTTCATTATTTTAGTAAATTATTTGGAGGATAATAACGTGGATGAACTAAGGTGGATTTCTCTCTCCAAATAAAAGACAAACAAACAAATAAAAGAAGAAATCCAAATATTTGAAGCCAAAGTATCTTTCAGTTTTTATTGAGTTTCCAGTAGTTTCAGCTGAATTTGAAACAAGATCGAGATTAGGCCGAGTGAGTTCGGCCTAGATATAGTGGGGAGAGGCCCAACTAATCATCAAAAGAACTCTCAAGTGGAAGGAGCGCAACCCAGGCCAAAATTGTCATCAAAAGAACCCATCCAACCAAAAGTAAATGGACACGACCACATTTGCTACGTCTGAATCGACGATTAGCGTCAAACGAATGGTTTCAGGCTTGCTACATACAGAGCCAATTAGAACCTAAGTAAGGGGCCAGGTCCAATTAAAACTTAAATCGAAAAAGAGGAGACCCAATTCAACATAACTGAACATAAACGCATTTTGTAAATTAGGCCAAAAGCTGAAAAGAAAAAAAGAAAAACAAATAATACATATTTTGACTTTGCTACTCTTACATTAATTAAAAAAGAATCATATCGATGAATTCCCAATGGTTCCGATGGGAACTGGGAAAAGAAGAGGAAGAATAATTTTCAGTTGTTGTTGTCATAATCTTTTAGATAAAAGTAGCACTCTATGAGTGTGTGATACCAACCTAGGGATGCAAATGGGCCAGCCATGTTAAAACTTACACTGTTTCTAAGGCCCACTCAGAACCCTCCTGCGGCCCTGCCTGACCGAAGCCATACTACCGAGGTAAAGTTGTTCCAAGAGACGCATTAATTTGCTGACAACCCGTAACCTTGGTCCCCTGTTCTTCTTCCAACCGGGATGCATTGCCCCCAGGATGGTGAGAAGCTGATAATTTCTCTGAATTCTTAACTAAGAAGTAAGAATCATCCATGGTGATGCAGTCCATCCAACGACAAGTCAAAGGCAAAACTATCATGATGATGACAAGCTTTTCATTTTTGGCCTCCAAGCCAAGCAACTGCGTCCTCCATCTCCCCTATAATTAAGAGGCCACCTTCCGGGATCTTTAACCAAACATACTCTTACATACCATCCCTTTTCATCACCATGCCGCCCCGGCCTGAACCCCGGCCACGCCCACCCGGCCCTCCGCCTCCTCGCCCGGAACCTCCCAGGCCCCCGCCGCCCCGGCCAGAACCGCCCAGGTCCCCGCCGCCCCGGCCAGAACCGCCAAGGGCCCCGCCGCCCCGGCCACAATCTCCCAGGGCCCCGCCGCCCCGGCCAGAACCTCCCAGGGCCCCGCCGCCCAGGCCAGAACCGCCCAGGGCCCCGCCGCCCCGGCCAGAACCGCCCAAGGGCCCGCCGCCCCGGCCAGAACCGCCGAGGGGCCCGCCGCCCAGGCCAGAACCGCCCAGGCCCCCGCCGCCGGGACGTCCGCCGCCCCGTCCAGAACAGCCGAGGCCGCCGCCACCCCGGCCAGAACCACGAGGGCCGCGGCCGCCCGGTCCGCCGCCTCATCACCATAGACCGCGCGGCCCGCCACCACCATGATCACACCGTCCACTAGCAACGGTGTCGCGATAGGATCTGACAAATACTATGTACTTCTTCATGAGAGACGCCGGTGCTGTGGTGTTCTACATTTCTGTACCAGGATTCCCGTCCTTGCCGGTTCATATGTGGAACCTAGTCGTGTGTGTGTACGTGCAATAAAGTCCCAATGTATTGGTTGATGTACAAATAGTTGTTGATCTTGTTTGGGTATGATTGATCTTACACGCAAAAGAACAAAAAGGAAAAACGATTCCCTTCCAATTAACATTCCTTTAGCTTTATACGATGCAATATTTTCTAGCTAATTGTAGCGATGCATCTTCTTATTATAGATATGTCACATGAGACCAGCTTATGCCTTATACTGGACACACGTTCATTGGAGGTTTCATATCATTAACAAAGTTTGGCTGGGGGCTTCATGTCCCATTCCGGTTGGAGCAAACTAAAAGCGTGAACGTGGCGCAAAGGAGTGGGACTGTCCACTTTTGGATGTCGAACGCAATGACTTGCTGCTGCCTTTCAGCTATCTTATCTGGTTGGTCAGCAGCTATTTTCAACTCGGCACTAATCCATAACTGGATTGAGCTTTGGTCTTAAATTATAATTATGTTGCAATCTTCCTTTTTTGTTGTTCCTTTTTCTTCTTGTTTTGTAGCCTATGTTGAAAGTTCTTGGCCTAATCTCTCTTTCCTTATGTGCCTAGCTAGTTAAAACGTTCAAAAATAACTCCCATACAATAAGCAAGAACTAAACTAGCCAGTAATGGAGGGAAATTGGCATCCCAAATAGCATTCCATGCACTATCCTGATTCTCCTGCAGATGGGTTTGGGAAGCACAGAAAGATTCTATAGGGTCAGCCATCTGCCAAATATCAATTACCAGGGGGGTGATATAGCTTTCTAAAGGAGTTCCATAAACTGCCTCGCAAGACTTAATCCAAGTGATTACCACCCAAGAATCGCTCTTAAGCCAAACTTGTTTAGGCTGAAATGGTCGAACCGCCGCTTTTAAATTAACCACACCATGCAGTTCTCAGCTCGGTATGAGGACGTAGTCTCGCTTTGTGGTGGCTTCAGGAAGGGTACAAAATTATATCCGACAGAGGCTGACATTGATTGTGAAATGTGGGGTTGGTGGTACATCATGCCGATAAGTATTTGAGATACATGCATGATTCACATGTTGGGCCCCATGATGTTTGCAGTGCATCTCATTCATACCCAAATAGGATATGGAGCAAATTTGGACATTCAAACTATTAAACTAAATTACAGTGTAATCTTTGCAGCATAAACACCAAAAATTCAGGCCTTTGGAGACTAAGGGAACAACTGTAGCATCGATTTTTAGTCCTACTCCTACCAATAAGGGTTGTGGAAGGTTAGGGAGGTTTCAATCAAGATCCAGACCTATAGATTGGATCGTAAACTTGCTTGACCTAATTTTCGAACAAAATGGATCGGTCTCATAATAGGTTAGCTCTTGTTAGATTAAATAAATAAGGCAGCTTTGGCCCCCTCTTTCTAATAGAAAAATCTAAACCATCTGATGGCATATTTAGCGGGCCAATTGTCATTTCCTAGCCACTATAATTGTGGATAGAGTTCCTAATTCCATTCAATTTTATGAGCAAATAATGGCTCAAAATAGACCTGGACAGTGGAAATACTACTGTGGATCCCAAACCTCCAGTTGTAATTGTCACGGATCGAAGAAGGGACAAATTCTTCAACTGACCCACCATTGGAGGCAGAAAGGCCACGTACTATTATTAGACTAGCACCTCGTTCTGGAACCTGCCAGGCTTCTATAATACCTTTTGATGCATTTTCATCCACTAATTAAACGCATTAAAGATTATTCTTAATCAGACATCAATCAAATAGGGGAATTGTGAAAGGAACACAATATGCATATTTATGGGTTTGAATTTGGGAAGGTTAGTCAACTACGTTTCAAGTTGCAATCTTATCAAAATGGTCCAAATCCAGCCGAACTTAACTGAACTTGAATTGGCTCGAGCTGATTTCCAAGTGAATCAAGTTATAAACACACTCATGGCTTCAGGCTTCATTAGCCCAGTGAATATTTGGGAAAGAAGTTTGGTTCAGTTTAACTGAGCATCCAATTAGCTGAACATAATTCCAGCCCAGTTGTAGCGCGCTGCTTAGGCCCAAACTATTGTCACAGGATTGTAGTGGACCTAGCCCAGGGGTGTCCAAGGAATATGAGCTACGCCTCATTAATTGAAAACATGGAATGGTTTCAGTCTTGCTAGAAGGATTCAAATGCAAATCAAAATCAAATTAAGGAAGTGGACCTAATTAAACTTGAACTAATTTGACCAAAACCAATTGAAGAGGACCAAACTGAATTTAGGGTGCGTTCGGTTTACGAGTAGAATCGGAATCAGAATGGACCGAATTGAGAATGGCCATATTTTTTTCGTGTATTTGGTTCGTGGCTAGAATTAGAATAAAAAATGAAATGGATTTTAAATATTAAGAGAGAGAGAGTCAGATTGGGTTTTGGGAGATTAGGGTTTCTTTGTTTTTTCTTAGAACTGGAATGACAATAGGGCTTCGTCCAACTAAACAATTGGAATGAGAATTACTCATTTCTATCTCTATTCCCGTGCACAACTCCACCCGATCAAATATACCGCCAATGTAGTTGACATACAAATAGATTTAGATACATGCTTGCCTAAATTTTTAAGAACATTTATAGAGACAAAGATCGCTGCTCAAGGTCTCGAAAATAGGGGAGGTCAACCACTGATTCCTTGTATAGCTCACCCATAGGTGACTTTTTGTTTTTAAAACTAAAGTGTTGTTGCTAAATTCTATCCAATTCCATATGATGAAGATGAGAAAAGGACTCCTGTATTCTTTTTCTCAAAAGAATAAATTTATCTATTCCATGCCGGCTGCTAATTCTTAACAAAGAAGCATCCACCATGGGAAGCCAGCTAACCAACAGTCAAAAGATCAAAGATCAGCGTGACTAGATTGCGGAGTAAAAGATAATAACGTGTGCAGACCTGCAAGTCAATCAACTAGGAGTCTTCCCAAATGAGCCAAATATCCAACACCTCGGGTGCAATTCATCCCCCCATCTGCCGTCACCACGCCTCCGAGCCACAACCTGGGCCGCCATTGCTTGCACTGCCTTGTCCTGCTCTTTCTTTGGGTCCTTTTGATCCTCCTAAGCACAGTCCTCCAATCCTCCTGGTCCGCCATTATCACACCATGCAATGCCTCTCTACTACGTAATTACCATCGCAATCTTACAAATAAGAAAATATGGGCAAGGGAGTTTTACTCCTTGTATATCTAGAATTCTTGTGTAAATACGGGCGGGTTGGCCCATGAATCACAATTTATATTTTGTTGGCCGAGTAGAATGGGTTTTGATTTGATCAATGATGCCGTACGCATCGTGGCCTCCGCTCCCGAACAGGCTTAGAACGGGCTGTGGAGACCGTCTGGGATGGACCAAACATTTTTCAATTCAGTATCGGAAAAAAAATAAAATAAAATTACACCCTCGAATGAACCATCTCACTGAAGTATTGCAAGGATGCCGCTCATCATACTTTGCTGGTTCTGAGGCTGATAATCTTTCAACAACATATTTATATATATATATATATATATAAAAGTCAACAGGACAGAAGATTGGATAACTTCATTTATAACTCATCATTTTAATCAGTATTTTGAAGGTCTACATTTTTATTGCCTTCCCTGTTGTATAATATTTTGTACTCGGATGCTATTAGCTCTATGTATATTAGGGCAGTTTAATTTTGCCACCTTATCGAAAAAAAATACGGTTAACGTGAAGAGATTTTGCCCGAGAAGGTATGTAACCGTAAAAACGCAATAGTCTGTGAAGACAAAATGGTAGAATAAAAAAATAAACAAAACCAGAACGTAAGAAGCATTCGTGGTTATCACTTTTTTTTTTCTTCTTTTTTTTAATTATTTTTATTATTATTGATATTTTTTGTTGGCCTCATCTAAAGTTCAGCAGCGATGGAGAGAGAGGATCCTAACCTTCTATTTTATGATTTTATCTAAGCCTAAGGGCAAGATTCCTCGACCTTGAGCCAAACATTCATCCCACTTCAACTACCTTTTATCGCTGTGGGTAGAATGGCGCCGCCCCGGCCGCCACCACGCCGGCCAGAACCCCCACCACCGCCCAGGCCCAGATCGCCGCCCCCGCCCAGACCGCCGCCACCCCACAGGCCGCCGCCGCCACCCCCAGGCCCACCTCCTCCCCCGCCTAGACCGCAACGACCGCCTAGATAGCCACTTCCACCGCCGAGGCCGCCTAGACCGACACTCCTTCCAAGACCGCAACCCCCGCCCAGCCCCTGGCCGGAATCTCCGCCACCACCAAGGCCACTGCGCCGGCCAGAACCCCCCGATACCGCCGCCACCCCCCAGGTCCAGACCGCGTCCATCGCCCGGACCTCCGCCCCCACCTAGACCGCAACCCCTGCCCCGACCGCCGCCACCGCTGAGGCCCCCGCCTAGAACGACACCCCCTCCAAGACATCAACCCACGCCCAGACCGTCGCCACCGCCCAGCCCTGTCCGGGACCTCCGCCACCGCCCAGGCTGCCGCGCCGTGGACCTCCGCCGCCCCGAGCATAACAGCCTAGGCCGCCACCGTCCCTCTGCCCACCTCCACCATTATCATACGGTCCACTCCCTCACTAGTATGGCTTGCTAACGATGGCATAGAGAACAAGTGTTTTAGCCATCCCTTCAAAATAAGTACTGGTATCATGGTGTATTCTATCAGATAGAAACCTTCTTGCCATTTGATTTGCGGATTTGTTGGCGAATGCAATGAAAGATCGAGGATGACCGATCCAGCTACGAAGTTGGACTCGTGTCTGATCGAGTGTGTGGGTGACACACTATATATATACCTTACGACACCGCAGCCAGTGTCCCGGAAGTCTTGCATCAACTAAGACTGCAGGTGAGATTGGGGCATTCTCTGTTCTTTGTTTGCACCATCTCCTCGTATTTTTTACCCCTAAGAAATATAGGCTCTGTGCATCCAAATAATAGATACAAGAGGTTTTGTATCGTTGTTAGCAGGGCATTAACTGATATGTGGTGAGCTATTGATTGTTCAGTGATGGTGATGCTCAGTGCTTGGCTTTGTTTTGAGTAATGATCTTCAAATCGGTGCAAGGTTGTGATACTCGCAGTGATGCATCTTGTTCATGCGTTATACTCCTCTTCTTCCAGCTTATAGACTCTGGTTTCATTTTTCGTCATGCCGAAATTCTCCTTGATATCCTTTATTCACATTTTTTTCCTCAAAAAAAAAAAAAAAAGAACCCTCAAAAAGATCATCTGAGATCCTATATCTATGTAACGTAATTATACTTTGGTTTCTAGCCCTCACTTACATCGCGTCTCTTCCTCTTGCTAGACTCTCTTGTCATGTCCCTGGCTTCTTTTTTGTATGTGCATCCTTTTTATAACCAATCCATGTCTAAATATTTACCATATGAATAAGAAGATTAGGTCATAAAGAAAATCATCGAGACCAATTGGAAATAGATTTAACAATTTACTCCTCCAATTTGTCTGATGATCGATTGGAAACCCTTTGTCGATCCACTAATATAGGGAACAGGGGAGGGCAGGGACAGGATAAGATGGAAAGCTGGATGGCGTGAAGCACCCCGAGTTTTCCTTTCTAAGCTTGTCATTCAGGACAGAAGCCAGAAAAGACGAGAACAAGAACCGAACAAAGCTCCATAATACCTTTGGATTGGCACTCCACCTTTTATTACATAAATCACGTACAAAGCAGGAGTCAGATACTGGTATTAACATAACCAAAACGAAACGGGACAAATATCATCCAACCATGCAACCATCCATTAGTAATACAATCATGTATAGCCTCCTCATTTATTCACATAAATACTTCTATCATTCCCTCCTAAACAACAACAATCTATTCCAACTTTTCGCGTTTGCTCCTCCTGATTGTGGACGTTGCTTTGTTGAGGCATAAGCGGCTGCTTTGTTCATTAATAACGTGGTGGCGGTGGAGGGTAAGGCCCCGGCGGCGGTGGGCCTGGCGGAGGCGGCGCGTAGGGATCGAAGAAGGCAGGTGGTGGAGGGGGGCCAGGTGGGCCTGGTGGCGGCGGCGGCGGCGGCGCAGCGAAGGGGCTCGGACCGGGCTGCCATGGTCCTGGTGGCGGTGGAGCATAAGCACCTGGCGGTGGAGGAGCAAAGGGACCGGGAGGCGGCGGAGGGTGCCTGCGGGGATCCATGAGAGTGTTTGACTGAAGATTGCGTAGAGAGATGGCTTCCATATTGATTCGTGCCTTCTTATATAATGGTGTTGGAAGAAGGGTCGGGGATTTTGACACGGCTGTCTTTTTGACCAGCCGGTTTGAAAGGTGAGGTAGTTGATGCTCGTGATCGACCGACTGGTCTGGAACGTTGGGCGGACATGGTGTGGTCCGGTCCATAGATCCTTTTTAGCCAGGTTGAATCCAGAAAATGCTTGGGTCTTGTCTCAACGTAGGCGAAAGCTTAGAGTTGATTTCTTTAGCTCGGCAAGAAATAAGCGAGTTAGAATTCAATGAATGGCCTGTTTAGGTCCATGACTGCGTGCTGCAATGGATTTGCAGACAAAATCACGTTCTATAATAACATCCCACTAGTTTTGCCGTAAGATTAATCGGCATAACAAGATTTATTAATTAATTAATTCAACCACAATTTATTGGGACTGGGCTTCGTAATTGTGCTTATCTTTTATCAATTCTCTTGACCACCCACTCAGCATAGGGGAAGAAGTATGGTATTAGCAAGAATGAGTCTGTGGATGCTGGTAGATTGCGCAAAGGTTTAGATCCCAGAAAGAAGAAAACAAAAAAGATGTTTGTAGGTAGCTCTTATGGGTCTAATAATTGGCCTATTCTTTATAGCTATAGTTTTCGAACGGACTTATAAACCATACCGCACAGCAAACGTAAAATACCGTAATCTTTTTTCACTAACCCAAAACCAAAGATTACTCACTTATAACCCGTAACAAAATTTAACATGCCAAATACAATCCATGACTTAAACTATCCTTGTACACTTACATCCCAGTCAACAACGAACCCAAGCCCATATTTCGAAGCCTATTCATAACGACACAAACAAATTAAAACTTGAAAGTGCAACCTTAGTCATGGTCTATAAATGTTCATAAACCTAACACTTGATACAAGTCCTTTGTGAAACCCAAAATGCCAAACCCAACCTTAATCCCATTGGTCATGCAAAGCCATCTCTGTCTATTCACATACGAAAACTAAGCATGACCGCAAGCCCAAGCCCATTAAGCTCAAAAAGCTAGAACCACCCATTCCTATTTCTATAAATTTCCCTATTTCTCGGTGGTGAATAAGTATTCGTATGCGTATAATTATTAAATGCCCCAGTTCTCATGGTGGATGGGCCAGGGAGAGAGAAGTGAGGACATGCATAAGAAAAGAAAGCCATCATGCTTCCATTTCAAATCCATCCACCCAACTTTCCCTTCACCTAAAACAAAAACGCTCAGCAATGCACGCGAAACCAAACCTCACAAGAATTTGGTGCCATCACATTAATCATCCATTATCCTCATTTTCATTTGATTTGAACAACTTAAAAGATTCAATAAATCTACAAAAATAAATTTTCTACGATAAGAAATTCAAAAGGTATTTTTGGTTTGAATCAACTATTAATTTGCATGAATTTTTAGGGTGACAACAAAAAAATTCGGATCATGCATGCAAGATTTGGGTAGAGTAGGATCTCTTAACTATGTCTGTGTAATTATATTATGGATGGAGAAATACGAATCAGATCTGTTTATTTTTACAATTTTACGAAGGAACATTAACAAAAGAATATCATTCTCGAACATGAAACTGGAAGAGCTTTTTAAAAGAAGACCCATCCAAGAAAGCTATATATGCTGCAGAACCAAAGAATCATATTTATTTTCATATATTTCTCTCACAAAATTGTTCTCATATTATAGAAGAAAATCGAACACATCCCTTCCAAAATGCCGAACAAATGAACAACCAAAGCATAGCAGTGATTTCCATATCAAACAATCGACACTCCACTAACAAAAACCTCAACTCAAACCTCAACGTTAGCCCTCAAGCACCCTCTGGATGTAAGTCCTCCTGCTCTCATCTGCCAAAATATGAACACAAACAACAACCAAGTCAGTTTCCAACTTGACAGATTAAAATGAGAAAAGGGGCTAAGGTGATGACAGAAGCATAGAGAGCACAGAGGAGTGAGATGCGGAGCACCATGCATCTCATCATATGTGCTCTCTATCTTCTGTCAGCAGCATCACCACAAGCCTCCCTTGCCTCCTACCGATATCATAGAGGGGATAAAAAAGAGACAGAGAGGTGGAAGACATAGCATGAAGGGAGCTATAAAGGTGGTGGAGAATGGTAATAGCTACAGGGGCATAAGGGATGTGAAAAAGTCCTCAGGTAACAAAGAACTCCTCCCTTCCCCACTATTTATAGCAGAGCGTGTTTTTATTGGTAGCACAGTAGAGGGTTAGGAAAGGGTCGTCTTCTTCTAGTCGGTACAATCCTCATGGTCTTTCCTACCTACTCAGTAACCGTTTTAGGGACCAATGGAAAAGTTGGTCTATATTTGTGTGACTGACTCCTTTTTTTTCATCAACTGTGGATGACCCTCATTTTTTTGTTCTGATTAGCATAGTGTGTTTGATTTTACAAAGCTTGAACAGCTGAATGCTTCTCTCTTATCTACTCTCTATTGACACATCTGTTCACTAGATTAGAAGATTGCAGCTTATGCAACCTATGGCAAGTAAGACTGAAGACCCCAACCTGGAATTGATTGCACATAGGTTGGTCCTTACTCCAATTGGAGAAGCCTTTAGTTTTTTGAGTGCTGTTGAGGTGCATAGTGGCAAAAGAGGCATTGTTGTTAGTCACGCATTTGGTGTTCAACAATAATTAGGCTGGGAGTAACAATTCAACATTCCAAAAAAAGGGGCCATTTTTTTCTTAAAAATAAAATATAATCAGTGACAAAAGCATGTATTCGAAAGGCGACAGCAACATACATGATGGCCACTACGCATTAACAATAAAAACAAATAATGTCCTCGATTTGTAACTAATGAGTGCTTAATAAATAATTAATTATATTCAGCTAAAAGTTCATCAATAAGAATAACTTGCCTAGTATTGATGCTGGTGATGGGGTTATTAGCATCTCACCTTTCGCGTGGGCTACCTATTGTGGGATTGATGTCATGGAATTTAGGTAGTATATTTCAACTCACTCATTTTAATTCCTTTACTAGTTACATTCAAAAGGTCATCGATAATAAAAAAATTGCACTTGTATTTTAGGTAGAACATTAGAGTGGATTATAAGTGATGGTTGTGCCATTATGATATGATGATTATGTTAAATAAATGTTCATGTCACTTTAGCAAGCTATCACCAAACATTTGGCTACGTGTGAGAGGTCTTACCTTGGTGTGGCTTCGTTGACGTCTTTAACCGAGCTCCTCAATGTTCTCTTTAGCGCAATTAAAAGCATGGGCCATGCCATAATGTCTGCCGGGCAATTTCGTGAGGGACATGGCAACTTGCTTTAGAAAAAAATGACGTAGGGGAAAGAGAAGAAGAGAAGGCTAAAAGAATATTTTAAACAAAGGGGAGAGAAAGGTGGAAACGCAACGGAAGAATCCACATTCATAGTTTCAAAGGACCTTATCCTTTATCCTCACCCCTCTCCTATCAATGGCCTGGTGACCCCACCGGCTTCCAAGTGTCACGGCGCACGTGTCGATGGAGGACTTATGCTTCCTTGTGCACGAATCTCGATGAGGATTTAGTGTACGTGTCAACAAAAAAAGCAGTGGTGGGCCCGATGAATTTGGCGGGTGGAGCTGTCGTAATGGGAAGGGGGGAAGGGAGGGGTTGTATCTTCCGAGCGAAGAACGATGGATCCAACCACTGGATCGCGCCCGCGGCGAACTTTTTTTCATCCGCCTGCACGGATCGCGAAGTAACTATTGGGAGATCTAACGGTTGGCGTCACGAAAGAAGGCGAATCATTCTTTCGTGCGAAAGATACAACCCGACGCCTTCTACGGGACCCGTGGAAGGTGCGAAAGATACAACCCGACGCCTTCTACGGATCGCGTTGCGATTAGGGTGCTGGGTCAGGGTCCCACCATGTGACGAGGGATGGTGGGATGGGGTGTTTGTGGCCGTCGGATGGGAATGGTGACGTTTTAGGAAACTTAGGGTCGGTGGGGTTCGGCATCCATATCATTTTTAGAAATAACTGCAAGGGTTCGGAGTCAACGGGAGAGGAAAGATTCGCACGTGGCTGGGGATAGCTTTGGGTTCTCTTACCCTGCTGACGTGGGAGGTGATTCGGTGTTTGGTTCCAAACAGGGATTCTACGGGAGCTCGTACGTGTCACCAGGGAGGGCATCTTTGCACCCATCATCTATCGTACTTTAAATTGCTGCTCATGAACAGAAGTTTGCCATTTAATACTAGATAATAAAATACCAACTCTTCAACCCAGTTGCCGCTGAATCCTAGATTGAAGTCGGAGTATTCCTCGGCTTGCTCTGAAATCCGTAAGAATCGAACTGAACGAGGCGACCGATGTGTGGAAGAGCTGGTCTTCTCCGATGATGACTTGCAAAAAGTCCGCTTACTGAAAAATTTCTGGCAGAGGATCCTTCAATGCCTAAATCAAAATAGTGAGGCAATAGTGCTGCTGAGGGGGAGCGGATCCTGGGATTTTAGTGTCATACTGCTTGAGTGACGAAGAGGGCTGTGCCTTAAATGGAGGGTGACTCTTTTCTTTTCAGAGGTACCTTTTAAAGGGCAAAGCCATGAGGGAAAACACTGCGTGGAAACATGGGTGCTCTTCCCCAACGCGGATATTTGATCCTCGCACTTGGCCGGCAATTAATTAGGAGTCACTGAAGACCTTCAATTGCGGAACACCGAACTGTTTAGAAAGCTTAATCCCAATAATAAGCGCTTCATATTCAGCTTTCTTATTTAAGGCTGGGAATTTGAAAAAGGAGAAGAGTTGGGGGTGGTAAAAATATCATATTTGGGAAGATTCTTGGTTAGGCCCGGTTCCTCTTGCTCTATTGTTTGATGAGCTGCACACTGGAGTGATTAAGCCCAATGTCTCAGTTGCTTGTTTATGGAGTTGGAGAAAGGCTAAGTGGAATGTCAGAGTTAAGAGGCCCCCTGATGCAGTCCCAATCAGCGCAAGATGTGCAATTACTGGAACTTCTTGCTAATATCAGACCCTCAAGAGTAACGGATTCCCTGTTTAGAAACTCGCGCAACATGGATTTTTTACTGCGAGCTCCTACCTTTCTTTCATTAACAGAGGTGGACTGATTTGTCCTCACTACAAGGTCACCTGGAAGGCAGTGGTTTCTTAAAAGATTAGTCTTTTTTGGCTCAATGATAAGAAGGACTGGTCGGTGAGTGCCGGTTGTCCTTTGTGCGGCTGTGCCGCTGAGACAATCTCTCACCTTCTTCATAAATGCCTTTTTGTTAAAAGCATCTGGATCATTTTGAAGACTTGCTTGAACATAAGGGGTTGGCCTTCAAATTTCTACTCTCTACGGACCTCCTGGAGGCTAAAGAAAATCCGCGAAAATTGGAGAATAGCTTGGGACCAGTTGCCAATGGCTCTGTTTTGGCAGGTGTGGCAGGAAAGGAATCAAAGAATTTTCCTTAACAGAAGTAGCTCTATCTGTTCAGTCCTCTGCAAAAGCCTGAGAGTGTCTTTGCTCTGTAAAGAAGGCTGCAGGTCACCGCGCACTCTGGAATCAACTCAAGAATCTGCTACCTGCGGTACAATGGCCGGGTACTTCTGCATGATCCCTGCAGTTCCCTTGTTTTTTTTTTAAGTCTGTTTGTAGCTCTCCAAATTTTTCTGCTTTGACTCTGTCGGCAGATGATAATTCTCTTCTGAAGCCTGGTCTATCCATTTGCTGCTATCTGTTTACAGGAATCGGGTCCATTCCGGACACTCAGATGTGTCTGTATGAATCTGTTTTGTTCGACTTCTTCTCACTCTCTCCTAAGTCTTTTGTAAATTCTCCTATATATATTTTTCTAATAAAAGAAGGGTAGTTTCCAGCTTCCCTTTCCCCTCAAAAAAATTAAAAAGGAGAGGAGAATGGAGTATGGCCAGTGGTGCTCCAAGCTCCGACTGACCAGTGACATAAGGAGCACCAAAGACAGCCAAACCACCTGACAAAGACAAGAACAGGGCAAGATCTGAAATTCTTTTTTTAGATAATAATCATAATCACAATGACTATTGGAAGTCTAAAGTCGTGATAATTCTGTAGAACTTAATAAAACCCCATCATAGCAGGAAAAGATGCACTTATTCACATACTAATCTTTAGGCTTAGGAAGAAGAGTGGGAAAGATAATTTAGATTCTCTCTCTCTCTCTCTCTCTCTCTCCGTGTGTGAGAGAAAGGACATGTTACAGACTCAGGTGCACATGAATCTCTAAACTTAAATCTTGAGAAAGCATAATATTTAAAATATGGTGAACAAATTCAAGATAGATGGTGAAAATTCGAGTAATGCTAATGATATGTCATAGGATATCCTATGAATCTGTTTACAAAACAAATATGTCCTTTAAATTGCATTGTTGGCATCTATACTTCATTTAGAATCGTACAATTCTATTGATCAGATGAGGAAATGAAAGGTTTTGGGGGTAATTGTAAGCTTTGCAAATCCCCTGTCAGCATCTGAATTGCCCTTGTCATGGAGGGACGATCTGCCGGATTCTCCACTGTATGCACCCGAGTGCTACTATAGCAAGCTTTTTCACAATCTCTTCTTCTCTTCCGTTCATCTCCGTATCCAGTCCCAGATCTTGTCCATGGACTATCCATTCATATACCTTTTCTGGAAAATAAACTTCGTTCTGATTCTCAATCTCGGGATCCTTGCTCTTCTTGCCTCCCACCATTTCCAATATCAACATTCCAAAACTATATATATCTGATTTATAAGAAACTGTTCCAAAGTTCCTAGAGTACATTTCAGGTGCAATGTAGCCCATTGTGCCCCTAGCTGCTGTCATGGTAATGATGCTGCGATCCCTTGAGCATAGCTTTGCAAGACCAAAATCTGAGATCTTCGGGTTGAAGTCATAGTCCAACAAAATGTTATGAGGCTTGATGTCGAAATGTAGGATCCGTTGATCACATCCCTGGTGCAAATACTCAATACCCCGAGCAATACCTTTCACTATTTCTAGCAACTTTTCGATGCAAAATGATTCATGAGCTCGTGTTTTTTCTCTAGAGTAAATATACTTCTCTAGTGATTCATTAGGCATGAATTCATATACAAGTGCATGCCTTGTTCTTTCGGAGCAAAATCCCAGGAGGCGCACCACATTGACATGGTGAATTCTTTCAATGGTGGCTACTTCATTGATGAACTCTTCTCCCTCCCCTTTAGACTTCTCAAGCATCTTAACTGCAACAGGAATTCCGTTTGGCAACTCCCCTTTGTACACACTTCCAAATCCACCTTGACCTAATTTATGCTTAAACCTTCTTGTCATCTTCTTAACTTCTACAAAAGTGTATCGAGTGGGTTTCGTGGTCTTGTACATTGCTAGAAACCGTTCTACCTTCAATTGTGTTTCTTTTTCTGTATCTGACTTTCTGAAAATGTAGAGTAGAATAAGAGCTGCTAATACAAGTGTAACAATTGCACCAGTCAATATGCCTGGATAAAAACAAAAAACAAATAATTAGCATATGCGTCTCCTTAGGATGGATTGTATCGATCATGCTATGCTCCATACTAGGGAAAATGAAGGTTATTTTTTGTTGTATGCCTTGAAGAATGCTCCGCATCTGGCCTACGAACCTATGGATCAAGACCAGCACTAAACTAAAGTTGGACAACCTTCCTCTTCGTTGTGGCTATGTATGCGATATGTAAAGGCCAAATGGAATTTTTTAGGAACAGATCTTATGATTCAGATTTGTAGATCTTCGCCAATCTATCATTAGATAGTTTTTCCTCATTAAATGTTTCTTTTTAATAAAAAAGTGGATGATTCAAATGGAGTGTTTTCTTCCGAGCAAATTAGATAAGATTTCATGAGAACTCACCTGTAATGAGCTTGACTTTTGAACCTGCAAAAATGTTTATGAAAGAATCAGTGCTTCTAATAAAGCATTGGCAAAGTTTCTCACTTCCTCCATATTTTGTCAAAGAAAAAGAAGAAGAGGGAAGCAGTGAATTCCGAATTGTAGATATAGCTAAATTAGTTTTTGCAACATTTTGATAAGAAATCATAGACCATCTAATGAGCGCTAGTTGAAGTATGAGAGGCATGCAGACAAGGTAATACGGTGAAAGCTAGGCAGAACATTACAATCAATAAGCACATGTTGGGTAGATTAATTTATAACCTATAGGCAAAGAATATAGAGAAGAGAAACATTGATATTTTAAAAAAGCACCTCCTGGAGAAGGCTTATTCAAAAGTAAAACTTCGCCAGCTGATTGGATCCTCCAATATGGGTAAGGGTTCAATCAGTTGGAAGACATCTGCCTAAGAAGAGAAGAGAAGATATGTTCTCTTTCTTTATCAGCAGAATTGAATGGATTGAAACCTCACTGTTGTAACATCTAGACATCCAAGTAAAGGACACATTGACTGTTTGTCTCATATTTCAGAATTTTTTTTTGAAATAAGCAAAAGTGATTTACACCTTAGGCTTATGTCTATTGAATATGATGAATTCACTTCATTTGAAGGCATTTTTTTAATTTTTTTTTCTCTCATTACCTATATAATTAAGGGTCATTGCAAAATATTTCAGGACTTTAAAGCAGAAAAACTAGCAGGCAATCATCCCAAATATTTGTAGTTGCAGACAGGAAAAAGGTAGCTCACCATGAGTGTTGCAGTAGACTTCGTTTCCTGCACAGCGCTTTGCTTCAGCTTCGCAGGCCTTGCATTTATCACTGATCTCAGGAATAGACCAATCAAGGGTTAGCTCTCCCCTCTCTATGAAATCAATTGCTGACGCTTCGTAGAGAGAGGTGGGGATCTCGACACCTGCTGAAACCACCATGCAATCGAAGGGTAGGTTGTCCATAGGCATTTCTACATTTGCAGCATAAATATAATAACCTGCACCGCTGAGCCATGATATTGGACCAATCATTCCAAGAATTTTTGTTTGTCTTTTTGAGCAGCCTACCAAACTAATTGTCTGGGTAAAATGAGGCTCGTACACCGGCGAAGTGAGCTTGATGGAGCTGAGATTTTGCAGTGGGCAGCGAACCCATGCTTCTCCAACATTGATCGCTATTTGACCGAAGGCATAGTTTATATTAGTCACTTTATAGGAGCTTGAATGGGAGAGGGAGAGGAGGGTGTAGTTGCCAGAGCATGAAAGAATCAAGCCTCGTGCACCGCAGGACGGAGGACGAGTCGTCAGTCGCAGGGGATATCTGATCTCCAAGCCTCCGCACTTGGATGGTGGGCAAGCTTTGAAAAAATCTTCTTCTTTATCCCCTAGGGTCATCTTGTTTCCATCTTGAAGGACAAGAAAGAAGAGCATACTTACGAGCCAAGACGCAGCCATGTAAGGGGCTAAAGGAGAAATGGAGGAACCTGCTTTTAGCTCCAGAAGGGATCTTATCAGGGTTGAGTGTTTTCCTTTGGCTTTGCAATGACTAAAATCATTTGGTCATAATTGACCTGCAGCCTGCTGCAATCTTCTCCAAACACTGATCTGCATAGACTCCTGGAATCTTTCCTTTCTTTCTTTCTTTTTTCTCCAACAAACTTCTGCAATGTTTTCAGCTTTGGGGAAATTTATATAATACTAAAGCACAGGAGGGACACCAACTTACCTCTCAAATACCCAGTCAGTTCTAAAACCTGCTGCGAACTAGCTGCCAATTCCTAAGATCACTGTAAAGGAGGGACCCTCTTCTTCTTCTTGGATTCTTCTCTAAATTTCTGCCTTATTTTTCTTATGTACTAAATAAACTATAGGGAAGGTTCTCTTTCCTCTTGGTCCATTCAAATAAAAGGAAAAAAATGATCCGCAGCCAGACTGGACCAGTTGGTAATTGACTCCATCATTGACCCGTAGAGATAATTGTATCCACGGCCATGCATAACTGTGACCATCAAGTATTATTCCTACTAGGTGGGCTCCATCAGAATATAGAGAGTATCAAGTATGACAATCCTACATGAAGATTTTCCACAAATATAACGGAGACGATTGCTTCCACTAATCACTGCTTAACATGTTTCTTAGCTTTAGATATTCTCCAGGACTGGCACTATAAAATTTTTGATGCCCTTTGCAGCAATATGCCTCTTGATGACAAAGTCCAAGTTCAAAGCATTGTTTGTCCAGCATTTCTTCTTCAAACTTTGTGTGAACATTAGAAAAGAAATGGAAGTTAAGAAGGCAAAGAAATCAAATTTTTAGTTTTTTCTTTTTTGCTTTTTTATTTTGGGAGAAAGCGCGTGAGCCTAAACTGCTTGTATTAAAAAATTGACTCGCAATATTTGTCTACAAGCCCAACTCAAAACCTCACCCAAAATGGCTAGCCGAAAGATATTCTTTGGATTCCTTAATCTTGTATAAGTACCCAAGATCTACCCACCAAATGACTAATGCGGGACTAAACACATGCCCACACGGGTCCTGACATTCTCTCCCCATTCAAGCCCTAACATCCTCGTCAGACTAAGGGTTCAAATCCATTTAAATCTAATCGTAAACACTATGATCGGCCCATGGTCAGCCCTAATGGATCCGTGCTATAGTGTCCCCTAATTCACCTAGGTTATGAGCCAGATCTGCTTTGATACCATTTGTAATAACTTAGAATTTTACCCAAAATGACTAGCCGGAAGGTATGCTTTGGGTTCCTTGATCCTGTATGAGTACTCAAGATCTACCCACCGAATAACCGATGTGGAACTAAACACACGCCCACAAGGGTCCTGACAGCAGCTCCATTATGGCGAGGCCATAGCAACAGTAGTAATTATAATTCGCGTGAAAGAAAGAAAAGTCATTGAAAAGATAAATAAATAAATAATAAAAGTGAAAAACGGAAGATATTTGAAGATGATGATGGAGAAGAGAGTTGGAACAATTGAACTGTCCCCTCTAAAAGGATTTTAACTTTCTTTGGATGGACATCCTCAAAACCTACCAGAGTCTCCTGGACATCCTCAAAGGAGACGGGCTTGTGTTCTCGATCGACATGAAAAGAGAGAATCGGAGTTGCAAGCAACGAAGTTCAGCAAAGTTTTCTTCCTTATTAGACGTTATTGTGCCTTCAGAACCTTGCATGCAATTTAGTGCTTATTACACCGCATCTTTTCACCCTTTTTGGTAACATCGTATTTTCAGTTCAGATATGAGATTAACTGTTGTCATTTTCACCTAAATATGATAAAACCACATTCAAATTATTCACTACTTGCAACTATGAGATCATTCAGAACTATATATTGTATAAAATTTCACGGAGAAAAGAATGCTTCAATCACATGAATGGGTAGCTCTTTATCCCTTTTTTGAAGAAACAAGTAGAGAAAATAGTATGAGCTTTTTTTAGCTTCTACAAAGTCCTTCCTCGCACAAATCTCATGCAATCTTGGAACCCAGATTATCTTCGAGATGAGATCAGAATGGATGGCTCCTCCATTGCTTTCCTATTCCTTGTAATTAAGACAAAGTAGAACCATGTCAAGGGAAAGTCATTCATGTTCTGGGATGATAGATAACTCAGTTGAAGACGAATCCTGGTGGGAATATGCTACAGAAATGGGTTCCTCTGGGGAAAGGAAAGGCTTGGGTGGGATTTTCAAACTATCTGCATCAGCTTCCAGCATTTCCACAACTTCGCTCATTGAGGGGCGATCGCATGATCTCATTTGAATGCACCACAGGCCCACCATGCACAACTTCCTCTCTACGTTCGAGATCTCAAAAGAGTTATCGATTTTGAGCTCTCCTTCGTGAATGAGTTTATCGTATATCCATGAAGGATAATAATCCTGGCTTGAACACCCTGGTCGTGGATCCGCGTTCCTCCTCCCACCTGCCATTTCCATCAGTAGCATTCCAAAACTGTAGACATCAGCCTTGTGAGATATAACACCAAAACTCCTAGATATCAATTCAGGAGCTATATAACCTATTGTGCCTCTGGCAGCACTCCTGGGCAGTAAACTATAGTCCTTCGGGTACAACTTTGCCAGTCCAAAATCTGAAACCTTGGGAGCGAAGTCATGGCCTAGGAGGATGTTGTGGGGCTTGATGTCAAAGTGTAGAATTTGTACATCACATCCCCTATGCAGGTAATCGATGCCCCGAGCCACGCCTAGGGCTATCTTGTGGAGTCTCTCCAATGTAAAAGGACGAGCGCCGGTTCTATTTGAGGAGAAGATGTACTTGTCCAGTGAGCCATTAGGCATGCACTCATAGACGAGGGCCCTCTTGGATCCCTCTGAACAGAACCCAACAAGCTGCACTATGTTCACATGGTGTATCCGACCAATGGTGGAGACTTCATTAATGAATTCTTCTCCGTTGCATTTTGAGTTGCCCAACATCTTCACGGCGACCAGATGGCCGCCTGCGAGTTTTCCTTTGAAAACAGACCCAAAGCCTCCTTGCCCTAATTTCTCCTTGAAGTGGTTTGTGATCGCAATGATGTCGGTGTAGGCATACCTTGTCGGTGTCAAGGTCCGCTGGTTTCGGAGAAACTTCTCAACAATGTCGATGGACACTCGCGTGCTCCAGAATTTGTAGGCAAGGAAAAGGTAAACCGCCAGCGGTGCACAAACACACCTCCCCAATAATGCCAATACTGCAAATAAGTTATAAGTGGATGTCAAAATCTTTAAACAATATAATTGGTGACGGAAACATTTGAGGAAATGAGGAGTCTTACCCATCAGTAGCTGCATAATTAGTAATAATATCACCAAAGCTGCTGCAATTCCGAAAGTCATGCTCTCACTAAAGTAATACGTCAAGCAACCTAAGAAATACATCTCACCGTAGACTAGGGTGGAAATTTGAGAAAGAATTCGATTGCTGGAACTTTGCTCATAAAACATGCTGCATAACATGTGAAGAAAAAAATATCAGCATGGCAGAGAGGAAAAGGACAAGACCACAGAGCAGTAGAAATCCTTTTCTTGTTATGTTTTGTTAAAGCAAACTGCCAAGAAGACTATCGGACTACAACCCAATGGAAGATTGTGCAGATTCAAGTAGAGCTTGATTCAAAAGAAATTTAAAACATATGGTGGCTCTGCTCACCTTTTGGCATCTCTCAGACACGCGTGGAGTGATATTGACCGATCACTCATGCAAATCAGAGTAAAGCCCTTTTGAAAGAGTTTGATAACTTCTAATGCTGAGTTGTTTATGGGAGCAGCAGTGATAGGAAACATAGCTGAATACGCACAGAAAGGTTCAAGGAACCTTTAGTTCATATGCAGATTCTGAAACTATAACATAGACAAATGTGTTGTTCCCGGTTAGGCAAGAAACTGGCAAATACATGTCGTTCTTGATCATCCTCGTACAATTCACAAAACTAGCCCATAACTGTCCCGCTGAATAGTATCCCGCCCCTTCCAACATAGAGTATGACAGAGAATGGGGAGGAAGACCGCAATTGCCACTGGCTAAGCTATCATCCACGACTTGTAAGGTCCCGGCTGAGAAGGTAGAATCATTATATGAAATCTCAGTGACATAATACTTTCCTGGATTCAAATCCAAAATAGTTTTGTTACCGTCGCAGACTAATTGGTACTGCTGCAACCCACAGTAAGCTGGATCGCCTTTAAGGCGGAAAGGGTCGCTGATACGGAGTTCTCCACAAGAGGAACTACGACATCTTGTATGGCCGGCACCCAATCCAAAACTCGAGAGGAGGAGAAATGAAAGCAGAGAGTTCATGGCTGATAATTGGAGGCTGACTACAGAAGGATGGAGAGCAAGCTTCATCACACTTATGGTTGGCTGATTCCAGTACCAAAGATGGGTAAGATGATTGGGAATAGAACCAAGATGATAAGTTTATCTAGTCATCCAACAAGACAACACTGGATTTTTTTTCTCCCCCCCTTACTCTAACTTGATCAGATAATGTGGGACATTTGGGACCAGATATTCTGAAGTATAAAAAGCATGAAGGTCTCCAGCAACACTGGACAAAAGAAATTGCCGACGAAATGATGATAAGTTTACTGGGTCATATGAGACAGCATTGGGCATTTTCTGGACAACTCTCTATAACTTGATCAGAGTACGTGGGGCATTTGGGACCAGATATTCTTGAGCATTAAAACTTAAGAGCGCATGAGATCCCCAGCGTGTTGGTCCGATCAGACTGCGCTTATACGTCAACCTTCAACGAATTACAAAAGAAAATTCTCGTGGAAGAGGAAGAAAAGTATAACACGAAATGGAAAAGAATAATGTGCCCGGGCAGGGGCGTGTTGCTTGCAACTGCACAGCTGAGACTGTCCTTCTTTGAGAAATTAGTTGGGACTGTCAAATCACTTTATTTCTGCGTTGTTCTTGTGTTAGGGACTCCCAAGCATAGAGAGTCGTAGGACATCCAGTATCAGTGAGCTCTCTGTGGTTGAAATGGAGAGAATGAGCTCCCTTGTGAGCTGATTGGGACCGTGCAGCTCTCTCTGCTCGGCTGTGTTAGAGGGAGAGAGAACAGATTTCTCTTGAATGCCAGAAGTTCCTCGAAATGTCTCTTTTTTTTTTTTCAATTTAAACCTTCATGCAAGCATAGCAATTCACTTGTCCTCTCTTTGCTCCAATACTGAATCTTTAACTAGGGTATGGCGTTTTCGGTGGAAAGTAGTGCCATGAAGATGGAACCGGAGGCTGATCCCGATGCTTTCCTCCAATAAAACTTGCCCACTTGTCTGCCAGCCACCAAAAACGAAGGAAGAAAGAAAATTAGCACAACTACATGAACACTCATACTACCACAATAATGAAAAGAAAAAAAATCTACATATTTAGCTTATTCTGCTGCTATTTAGTAGCAAGTTTATCTACTAGCACGTTGGCACTGCATGGGTCATAAATGGAGCACATTAGAGAAAATATAAAAATGTGGGGAAAAAAAGGATTTTAGTAGATAGGAAGAAGAACATTCAGAAAAAGAATAAAAGTGATGTGGAATCCCATCACAAGTTATAGAAAAAAATATAGAGAAAATAAGAAAGTTCCAAAATTTGTTCTTTCAGTTCTTTTCATGACAATTTGTATTTAACTCTATAGAAATACAAACCCAAAAGGACAATAGGGCACTTAATTCGGACAACAGATTTTGCTAGAAAGCTTGTTTTTGGTGAATTGTTTTCCTAATACTTTTAGTAGTTTGAACGAAAAACCATTTGGGATGAAAGAGAAGGTTTTTGCATAAGACGGCAGACTGCAAATCTCTGCAACCCAAACCGTAAAAATTTTGGAGTGCGAATGCAAGCGTGATATATCTTTTCTTTTCTTTAAAATGGAGCAAAGTTCGCTGTTTGGATTCCAAACTTTTTTTTTAGC